>NC_073624.1:262958032-264208032 GCF_029407905.1 Bubalus kerabau | reverse complement strand
CTCCCCTCTGGTAACCACAAACTTGTTCTGCAAATCTGTGAGTCTATTTTGGTTTTGTTACATTTGGGTTTGTTTTCTAGATTCCATATAGAAGTGAAAACACAGCATTTGTCTTCTCTGTCTGACTTTTTTTCACTAGCATAATACCCTCTAAGTCCATCCATGTTGTCACAAATGGCAAGACTGCATTCTTTTTTATGACCAAGTAATATTCTGTTGTGTGTATATGGACACACACACACACACACACACACACAACACCTTTACCTTATCATCTGTTGATGGGTACTTGGGTTGCTTCCTTTCCTTGGCTATTGTAAATAATGCTGAAATAAACATCTGGGTACATATAACTTTTTGAATTAGCGTTTCATTTTCTTTGGATAAATACCCAAGAATGGAATTGCTGGATTGTATGAGAGTTTCCTTTTCTCCACATCATCACCAAAACTTGTCATTTCTTGTCTTTTTGGTGATAGTCATTCTGACAGATGTGAGATAATATCTCATTGTGATTTTGATTTGTATTTCCCTGATGATTAGTAATGTTGAGTATCTTTTTGTGTAAACTGCTGGCTATCTGCATGCTTTCTTTAGAAAAGTGCCTTCAGTTCTGCCCATTTTAAAATCAGATTGTTTTTTGGGTATTGAGTTGATTAAATTCTTTATATAGTTTGGATAGTAACCCTTTATCAGATGTATTGTTTGCAAATATCCTCTCCCATTCAGTAGGTTGCCTTTTTGTTTTGTTGATGGCTTCCTTTGCTGTGAAAAACCGTTTTGGTTTGGTGTGGACCCATTTATTTATTTTTGCTTCTGTTGACTTTGCCTGAGAAGACCAATCTTAAAAAAAATTGCTAAGACTGATTTCAAAGCGTGTACTTCTCGTATTTTTCTACAAGTTTTATGGTTTCAGGTCTTATATTTAAATCTTTAATCCATTTTGAGTTTTTAAAGTATGGTTAGAAAAAAAGATTTTCATTCTTTTACCTGTAGTTATCCAGTTTTCCCAACATCATTTATGATTAAAGAAATTGTTATTCCCCAATGCATATTCTTACCTCCTTTGCCATAGATTAATTAATACATGCATGGGTTTATTTCTGGGCTCCCTATTCTGTTTCATTGATCTTTGTGTCTATTTTTTTTGGTGCCAATACCATAGTGTTTTGATTACTATTGCTTTGTAGTATAGTCTGATGTCAGGGAGCATGGTGTTTCCAGGTTTGTTCTTTGTTCTCAAGATTACTTTGACTACTTGGTGTCTTTTGTGTTTCCATACAGGTTTAGGATTATTCTAGTTCAGTGGAAAACGTCTTTAGAGTTTTGACAGGGATTACATTGACTCTATAATTGGTTTGGGTAGTACGGACATTTAGTAATAATTCTTCCGATCTGTGTACACAGAATATCTTTCCATTATTTGTGTTATCTTTAATGTTTTTCATCAGGATCTTACAGTTTTTAGAATATAGGTCTCTCACCTTTTTCAGTTCAGTTCAGTTCAGTCGCTCAGTTGTGTCCGACTCTTTGCGACCCCATGAATCGCAGCACGCCAGGCCTCCCTGTCCATCACCAACTCCCAGAGTTCACCCAGACTCACGTCCATCGAGTCAGTGATGCCATCCAGCCATCTCATCCTCTGCCGTCCCCTTTTCCTCCTGCCCCCAATCCCTCCCAGCATCAGAGTCTTTTACAATGAGTCAACTCTTTGCATGAGGTGGCCAAAGTACTGGAGTTTCAGCCTCAGCATCATTCCTTCGGAAGAAATCCCTATTCTGATCTTCAGAATAGACTGGTTGGATCTCCTTGCAGTCCAAGGGACTCTCAAGAGTCTTCTCCAACACCACAGTTCAAAAGCATCAATTCTTCAGTGCTCAGCTTTCTTTATGGTCCAACTCTTACATCCATACATGACCACTGGAAAAACCATAGCCTTGAGTAGACGGACCTTTGTTGGCAAAGTAATGTCTCTGCTTTTGAATATGCTATCTAGGTTGGTCATAACTTTCCTTCCAAGGAGTAAGCATCTTTTAATTTCATGGCTGCAGTCACCATCTGCAGTGATTTTGGAGCCCCCAAAAATAAAGTCTGACACTGTTTCCACTGTTTCCCCATCTATTTCTCACCTTTTTAGTGAAGTTTATTCCTAGGTATTTCATTCTTTATGATAAAGAATGATAAATATTTATGATAAAGATTTATTAGTCCTAATAGTTTTGTGCTGGGGTCTTTAAGGTTTTCTCTATGTAATATCATGTCATTTACAAACAGTGATAGTTTTACTTATTCCCTTCCAAATTTGGATGCCTTTTAACTCTCTTGTCTGATTACTATAGCAAGGACTTTCAGTACTGGGTTGAATAAAAGTGAGAGGGGGCCTTTTCGTCTTGTTGCTGATCTTAGAGCAAAAGCTTTCAGCTTTTCACTATTGAGTATAGTGTTAGTTCTGGGTGTCTCATAAATGGCCCTTATTATATTGAGGTTTGCACCCCCATACCCATTTTGTTAAGAATTTTTATTATGAATGAATGCTGATTTTTTTCAAAAGCTTTTTGAACATATATTGATATGATCATGTAATTTTTATCCTTCATTTTGTTAATGTGGTATATCACATCAATTTATTTGTGGATGTTTAATTATCCTTGCCTCCCTGGAATAAATCCCATATGATCTTGATGTATGATCTTTTTAATACATTGTTGGATTTATTTTGTTAATATTTTGTTGAGAACTTTTGCATCTATGTTCCTTGGAGAGATTGGCCTGTAAATTTCTTTTATGGTGATGTTTTTGCCTGGTTTTGAATCAGAGTAATGGCAACTTCACAGAATGAGTTTAGAAGTACATCCTCCTCATCATTTTTTTGGACTCACTTGAGAAGTTTTGGTATTAACTCTTCTTTAAATGTTTAGTAGACTCCAATAAAAATTTTAAAATGTTTGGTAGAATTCCCCTGTGATACCATCTGGTATCATTAAAGATAACTAGATACCATCTGGTCCTGGACTCTTTTTTTCTTGAGAGTTTTTGATTAATGATTCAATTTCATTTCTAGTAATGGGTTTATTCAGATTTTCTGTTTCTTTATGATTCAGTCTTATAAGATTGTTTATAAGACTTTACTTCTTGTAAGTTGTCCTATTTGTTAACATGCAGTTGTTCATGATACTCTTTTATGATTGTATTTCTGTGATGTCAGTTGTAACTTCTCTTTCACTTCTAATTTTATTTATTTGGTCCCTTTCTCTATTTTTCTTGATGAGTCTGGCTGAAGGTTTGCCATTTTTCTTTTATTTTTTTCAGAAAAGCAGACCTTCGTTTCATCTGTCTTTTTTCCCTTCTGTTTTATTTATTTCTGCTCTTATCTTTATTATTCCTTCCTTCTATTAACTTGGGCTTTGTTCTCTTTCTAATTCCTTTCTGTATAAAGTTAGGTTGTTCATTTGAGATTTTCCTTATTTCTTGAGGTAGGCCTGTATTTGTATAAAATTCCCTCTTAGAACTGCTGCTTCTTCATCCCATAAATTCTGGAAAGCTATGTTTTGAGTTTCATTGCATTCAAGGTATTTTTTACTTCCTCTTTTTATTTATTTAATGGTCCATTGTTTTTTAGTAGTGTTTTTTTTAGTCCCCACATATTTGTCTTTTCCAGTTTTCTTTCCATAATTGGTTTCTAATTTCACACTGTTACAAGTATATCAGTATGATTTCAGTCTTCTTAAATTAATTGAGACTTGTTTTTTGCTCTAACGCGTGATCTATCCTGGTGAATGTTCCGTATGCACTTGAAAAAGATGTGTAGTCTACTGTTTTTAATGAAATGTTTTATAGCTATCTTAAGCCCATGCAGTGTAATGTGTTATTTAAGTCCAGTGTTTCCTTACTGTGTTTCTGTCTGCATGATCTATCCGTTGTTGTAAGTGGGGTATTAAAGTCCCCTACTATTATTGAATAACTGTCAACTTCTCTCTTTATGTCTGTTAATATTTGCTTTTGTATGTTTAGATGCCCCTTTGTTAGATGCATGTAGTTTACAAATCTTACATCCTCTTGTTGGATTGACCCTTTTATTTTTATGCTCTGCTTTGTCTTTGTTATGGGGCTTCCCTGGTGGCTCAGAGGTTAAAGCGTCTGCTTCCAATGCAGGAGACCCGGGTTCGATCCCTGGGTTGGGAAGATCCTCTGGAGAAGGAAATGGTAACCCACTCCAGTATTCTTGCCTGGAGAATCCCATGGACGGAGAAGCCTGGTAGGCTACAGTCCACGGGGTCGCAAAGAGTCGGACATGACTGAGCGACTTCTCTTCACTCACTTGTCTTTGTTATAGTTTTTGTCTTGAAGTATATTTGTCTTATTTAAGTATTTCTATCCTGCCTTTTTGTTTTAATTTGCATGGAATCTTTTTTCCATCCCTTCACTTTCAGGTTTTATGTGTTTATAGCTGAAGTGAGTCTCTTGTAGGCAGCCTATAAATGGGTCTTTGCTATTTTATCCATTCAGCCACTCTATTCTTTCTGATTAAGGCTTTATGTCCATTTACATTTAATGTTGATTATTGATCAGATCAGATCAGATCAGTCGCTCAGTCATGTCCGACTCTTTGCGACCCCATGAATTGCAGCACGCCAGGCCTCCCTGTCCATCACCAACTCCCGGAGATCACTGAGACTCACGTCCATCAAGTCAGTGATGCCATCCAGCTATCTCATCCTCTGGCATCCCCTTCTCCTCTTGCCCCCAATCCCTCCCAGCATCAGAGTCTTTTCCAATGAGTCAACTCTTTGCATGAGGTGGCCAAAGTACTGGAGTTTCAGCCTCAGCATCATTCCTTCCAAAGAAATCCCAGGGCTGATCTCCTTCAGGATGGACTGGTTGGATCTCCTTGCAGTCCAAGGGACGCTCAAGAGTCTTCTCCAACACCACAGTTCAAAAGCATCAATTCTTCGGTGCTCAGCCTTCTTCACAATCCAACTGTCACACCCATACACGACCACAGGAAAAACCATAGCCTTGAGTAGACGGACCTTTGTTGGCAAAGTAATGTCTCTGCTTTTGAATATGCCATCTAGGTTGGTCATAACTTTCCTTCCAAGGAGTAAGTGTCTTTTAATTTCATGGCTGCAGTCAACATCTGTAGTGATTTTGGAGCCCAGAAAAATAAAGTCTGACACTGTTTCCACTGTTTCCCCTGTTTCCCCATCTATTTCCCATGAAGTGATGGGACCGGATGCCATGATCTTCGTTTTCTGAATTCTGATTATTGATAGGTATATACGTAATGCCATTTTGTTACTTGTTTCCAATTGTTTTTGTAGTTCTCTTTTCTTCTTTTAGTCCCTTCCTTTGTGGTTTGATGATTTCCTGTAGTGTTATATTTGGGTTTCTTTTTCTTTGTGTTTTTGTATTTCTATTGTAGGTTTTTGGTTTGTGGTTACCGTGAGGTAGGTTCATCTATAAGTATCTCCCTCTTTATATAGATATATCTATATATGTTTCTTTTTAACTATTAGTTAAATTCAAACAGAGTATAACAGCTGTACATTTTAAAATTCCTAGCTACATTTTATGGTTGTATTTTGTGTTTTATATCTTTTGTTCATCTCTTAACTACATATTGTAGCTTTTGTTGATTTTACAACTTTTGTCCTTTAATCTTTTTGCTAGCTTTTTAAGTGGTTGATCTTAAAAATTAAGTAGGTTTAACTGCATATTTGCCTTTACCAGTGAGATTTTTTCCTCTATACATTTTCTTCTTTTTATGATCTTTTATTTTCTCTTGAAGATGATCCTTTAACATTTCTTGTAAGGCTGGTTTAACGGTAATGAACTCTTTTCGTTTGTGCTTATAGTGAAGCTACATCTCCTTCAGTTCTGAATGGTAGCCTTGCCAGATAGTATCTTTAGTTGTAGATTTTCTCTTTCAGCATTTTAAGTATATGAAGCCACTGCCTTCTGGTCTGCATTGTTTTTGCTGAAAATTCAGTTTATAGCCTTATGGGGGTTCCTTTGTATATCTTTGTTTTTCTTTTGTTGTCTTTAGAATTCTAACTTTGGCCATTTGAATTATGGGATGTCTTGTGTGAATCCCTTTGGGTTCTATTGTTTGGGACTCTCTGTTTCCTGGACCTGAATATTTCTTTCCTGAGTTAGGGAAGTTTTCATCCATTATTTTATCAAATATCTTTTCTATCCTTTTCTATTTATCTTCTCTTTCTGGGACCACTATAACATTAGTCTTAGTACGCTTGATGTTGTTCCAACAGTCCCCTAAAATATCCTTATATTTTTTTAAATTGTTTTTTCTTTTTGCAGTTCTGATTGGGTCATTTTCACTGTTCTGTCTTCCTGGTTGTTTATACAGTCTTCTGTATTGCCAGATCAGCTACTGATTCCCTCTAGTGTATTTTTCATTTCAGTTATTATCCTAGGTGGTGCAGTGATAAAGAATCGTCCTGCCAGTGCAGGAGACACAGTTTCGATCCCTGTGTTGGGAAGATCCCCTGCAGTAGGAAATGGCAACCCACACTAACCTTCTTTGCCTGGAAACTTCCGTGGACAGAGGAGTCTGGCAGGCTACAGTTCCATGGGATTACAAAGAGTCAGACATGACTGAGCACGCGTGCATTGTTTTCTTTACCTCTGATTCATTATTTTTATGTTTTCTATTTTTTTGTTGAAGTTCCCACTGTGTTTCTCTTTGCCTGAGTTAGTATTTTTGTGACTGTTGCTTTGAACTCTTTTTCAGGTAAAATACTCATCTCTGTTAAATTAGGTTTGTTTTGTTTTTTGTTGTTTTTCTTTTTCGGGGGCTTCATCTTATTCTTTCATTTAGGACATGTTCCTGTCTTCTAATCTTGCTTAACTTTCTGTGTTTGTCTCTATGACTTAGAACAGTTACCTCTCCTGGTCTTAAAGTTGTATCCATACGTAGGAATGTCCCTATGTAGACTGTGCCCAGTGACTTCGGAGAAAGGACTGGAACAGAAGCAAGCATGGCTGAGGGCTTCTCCTGAGGTGAGTCAAAAGCTGCCACCTTGGCAGGCTGCTGGAGTTAGAGCTTCTCCCTTCAGAAGCTGCTGCCTTGCAGGGGGTGAGTGGAGAGGTGCCCAGTGTGGGGCCCATACCTCTTGCTCCTTAGGGAGGACCTCTGAGTTTGTGATATCCCTTTCCTCTTTTGGATCACCCACTGGGAGTGTGGGTCATGACTAGATTCCTTCTTTTTTCCTCCTATGTGTCTTGATGTGTTTTTTTTTCTTTATATCTTTAATTGTAGAAGAGCTGTTCTTCTAGTCTTCAGCTTGTTTTCAGAGACAGTTGTTCTGTATGTAGTTGTAGCTTTGGTTTTGTTGTGGGAAGAGATGAGTGCAGGGTCTTCCTACTCTATCATCTTGATCCCACCTTAACACCCAGTGTTTCTGAGTAGGCATCAGTGCCTTGAGCCACAGATAAACCACCTTCCCTTGTACTGGTTTATGACTGAACTTTTTCCTGCTTCAGTACTGGGTTGCACAGACTACTTAGGGAAGGTAATGATTCACTGATCTCTCTGGAAGAATTGTTAAGTAGTTCCAGCACCCAGTCCTTAAAGGTAGGTTGCAGTAAGATGCTAAGGGAATTAACCTCAGTTGTAAATTTCTGGTTCTCTAACCTTCTGCTTTTTAGGCAATGTCTAACCTACCATCTGAGCCACCAGGGAAGCCCCTTGTTCTCTCTACTCCTGTTTAAAATAGGAAGCATGAACTCTCTGATTTTATCTTTTCTAAGAAAAGGGTTAACTTCAGCTCTTGTCAGTGTCCTTAGTGTATTTTTCTAGACTCAAACTTCAGTACCTGTCATCTTCCCATTATCACAGGGCTGGAGGTGGAATCACTAAACTGGGAGGACCATCATGGTTTAGCAGTGCCGTTCAATTTATTCTCTCCCTCCTCTGAATAGAAAGCTCTTTGTTCTGTGTCCCTCCATCCCTACTACATGGTCAAAAAGTGAAAGAATGAATTCTAAGGATGCCCATGTTCTTTTAAAAAAATATCCAAGTATTATCAATTCTTTAAAGTTTAGGTAAATTTTACGTTCCTTAAATTTCTCTGGCGGTTTCCATTTATCCATAGAACTCTCCATCATGTATTGAAAACCAGCTTTGTTGTCAGGACTGTATAAGTGCTGAGAGTACAGATATTATTTAGGAAGACAAGGTAACCATTCCTGGAGTTCACAGTGTAGAGGAAGCTATTTCTTGACCTTTAAGATCTTTATAGGAAGAAGAACTTCTAATGTCTACAATCTCCTGAAACCCCTATTAGTTTAGAATATAACTATGGCTTTCAAACTTTCATCACCATGTCCATGTTAAGAAATATATTTTACATCTGTAAAATTCCATATACACACCCAAATACACATGTATGGTTTAAAACCTAAGAAACTTACTAAGACAACTTCTGATATTTTTTCATTACATTTCATTTTTTATGAAGTTGATGATTTTGACCCCTTTAATTGATTTCATGACTCACTAATAGATTGTAATCCATGATTTGAAAAAAGTTCATATCAATATGATTTGAAATTGTTATACACATTATTATAACAATTCTCTCAGAAACTAACAGACTTGATTAAATCACAGGGCTGGTGAGTGAGGTGTCAGAACTGGAGCCCATATCTTGAAATTCTCTCTCCTGCCTCTAAATTTCTATGGCATATTTTTGATAATTAACTTGGAAAGTAATATATGCAGTGGTTTTTGAAATGTATTTTTTACTGTCTTAAACTCTAAGTATTTTAGTATTTCTTTGTCTTTTCTCATTTTATTTTAAGCATCTTGATATATTATTCATGTCTACGTTTTATTACGGCCCCATAAGACTCAACACAATGTATATAGAAGAGTCAGTGTTAAGTTATTAGAGGATACTGAAAGATGTCATTTGTAGATGATTAGAAAGGACAAAATACTTCATTAACAGTTAAACTTGTAATAAAGATATATGGCTTCAAATTCTGGCTCCCTCACTTACTAGCTGTGTGACCTTAGACAAGTCATTTAATCACCCTGTTCTTCATAGTCTCATCTAGAAATTGGATAATTATACTAATTATCTCATAGAGTTGCTTTGAGGGTTGAAATCATGTAAAGCCCTTAGGACAGAGCTGGGCACAGAGCACGCCCTCAATACATGTTTGCTGCTATAATTATCAATGTCAGTAGTATCATTTCTGGTTGACTTTACAGGTGATCATAGAGAAATATGATGCGTGGGAAATTTAGGATCTTGAATATAAGATTGATTTTCTAGAAATTCAACAGGGAAGAGAGTTATTTGAAGCTCTGTTGGTTTATTATGAATGAAATGCTTCAGTAGTTTATGTTTTAGAAGACTAAGTTATTGACATTTTTATTGACTGGTTGTGTATCAAGAGTAGTAAAATTGTCTGACTTGAGTTCATAAAAACTAGGAATTTATTGCTGGTTCAAGAAAAAGTTAATATAATAATAGGTATTTTGTGGCTTAGACTATATTTATCAACCATGAAAATTACAGACTGAACAATAGGCTGACTGCTATTAAGATGCTGGATTATGCTTTCCAATAGCAAATTTACAATTCCCTGTGTCTTCAGCACTAGTGTTTCATATGCAATGAAATGAGCTGTTTTCTTTCCAGAACCTTTATATTTGTATTTATCTTGTCTTTGTACTTTAGTTTGACTGAGCTATTTCTCTTCATATTACTTAAACCTTTATTCTAATGATGTGTCCTCTAATTATAAAAGGATATATGTCAATTTGGTCATTTCTTTAGTAACTTTTATCAAGCATTTTTCATTGAGAAAGAGCGAAGACAAAGAATCACTGTGGAAGGTTAATACAAGAGGGATACTTAATATACCATCTATGTTTACAGTACATTGTTCAATTGTATCTTGGTTAAATTTCAACTAAATTTAAACTAGAACATGCCATGCATTGTCCCTTTTTGTTTTTTTTTTGAATGCAGTTATTAAATTCTTGTGGTTAGAGGGAGCTCTTCAAATTATACCAGGCAAGCAGTTATCCTATCTCCTGATAATATTCTGATACAATAGACAGATAAAACTTTTAGTAGCGTATATGTATGATACAAAATATTTTACAAACAATTTTGTTTTTTAAAAAGGTAGTAACTTTCAGCAGAGAGGAGGCCCGATTTTCGGGCTCCTCCCTATATTCTCTGGGACTTTCCATGTGGGTCAGTGGTAAACAATCTTCCTGCCAAGCAAGAAATGTGACTTTGATCCCTGGGTCAGGAAGATCCCCTGGGGAAGACAATGGCAACCCAGTCCTGTATTCTTGCCTGGGAAATCCCGTGGACAGAGCAACCTGGCAGGCTATAGCCCATGGGGTTGCAAAAGACTTGGACACGACTTAGTGACTAACAACCACCACCCAACATTCTCTGCACTTCAGTTGCGTTTTCCTTCTGGGACCTCCAACACGCACTTCCCTTTTCCATTGTGAGTAGTGTTAGAGGTCCTGTGCTCTTTCTACAACTTCTACCTTCACGGCTCACCTCCTTGGTGATTGTAAGCCACACTTCCCAAGTTTGTAACCTTTGTATGTGCAAGTGTGTAAAATAAGACATATATGCGGAGAAGCACACAAAAGTAAAAACAAACAAACAAAAAACACTTCTTGTTTCCCGTCTTACCAGGACCAGAGATGTGTGCCATCGGATGTTCTGGGTTTGAAAATGGTAGCCTCTTTGACAGTTGTTCCTTTCTTTTTCTGTTTTAAGCCACTCACATCTTTCCTTATGATTGGGGATTTTCTGTGACTTTTCTTTATTAATTACTTTCACATTCCCTCGTTGCTACAGCGTCAAGAGGTCAATGCCTAATAAAGCTGTATTTCCCTCATTCTCATATTTTATGGCCACCTGTGTCCCATTCTCTCCTACCCACTTTGACTTGAGCCTTCAGTCCTTCATCCAATGTATGGGACTTGCTCAGCTAGTCTTTAATTATTTTTACCCTGAGAAAGCTATAGATTCAGTGTGTTGTGGAAGGTCAGTCCAGGGTCCTGTCGCCATCTTGACCTGAAATCCCTAGAAATTCTAATTTTGACAGGAACTTCAGTGACTTCTTTGGGGGAGTGACATCTTATGAACAGATAGTTTTTGTTAAAAACAGCTTTATTGTAGCGTTGTCATAAATTTCACTTGTCAAAGGTGTATACTTTGAGTTTTAAATATATAAAAATCTTCATGATAACAAATAAAAAATATCTTTTGGATCCAGAAAGTTTCCTGTGCCATTTTTAAACCCCTCTTACCTTTCCTCCCTCCCCTTCACTAGGCTACCACTGGTCTGACTTATGTAACCGTAGATTGTTTGCAAAAGTAAAGTTGCTCAGTCGTGTCCGACTGTCTGCAACCCCGTGGACTATAGCCCACCAGGCTCCTCTGTCCATGGGATTCTCCAGGCAAGAATACTGGAGTGGGTTGCCATTTCCTTCTCCAGGGGATCTTCCTGACCCAAGGATCGAACCCAGGTCTCCCGCATTGCAGGCAGACGCTTTAACCTCTGAGCCACCAGGGAAGCCCAAGATCATACAGGATGTATTTTTTCTGGGGAGCTGTATTTCTTCAATCAGTGTAATTGTTTTGAGATTTATTCATGTTTCAGGTATTAATGTTTTACTACTTTTTAATGCAAAACAGCGTTCCATTGTAGAGTTATGCTTCAATTTGTTCATCCATATAGCTGTTAGTGGACACTTCTGTTATTTCCAGTTTTGCACTATTACATGTAAGGCCAGAATTGGAAAATTTATTACTGCCTCAGTAGAACACTCTCTTACTGTTTCTCACAGTTCAATAATTTAAGAATTCTTTGTTTAAAAAAAAACAAACTGACTTTTAAAAGATGCCAGCCATTAGAAAATTTTCAGGATCCCAATTAAATCTCTAAGTGACTGAGTCTGCATCATATTTCTTTGTTTGCTTTTCCTTTTATTCATTAATGCCTCACAAGAAGTAAGTGGAAAACACAAGAGGGTGAGAAAATAAAGTATGAGGTAATAAATTAGAAAATAAATCTAGGTTTTGTTGGTTAGAGATGAATCTATTCATTTCTTAATTGAAAATTGCCACTGAGTTGCATTTTCAATGATAAGGGCTGCTAAATTTAATGCACTGTTACAGGCATTTTTTTTGAGGACTTTTTCCTCACTAAGCCTTTTTGCATAGGCGTTTTGATTCATAAAGGTGTTGATGTTCATTAAACCCTACACTCCATTTGTATTTTTATTTTCTCTGCCTATTTTCAGTCAGTGAGAGACTATGGCTCAGCGTTTCCTTTTTTGGTAAGCATGTAACTTTCTAGCTCTTCAAACTATTCTGCCTTGCAGAGTTAGGCTTTAAATCTCCCCCAGAGGAGGAAATGACTCATTTCTATACAGTAGCATGTAGGTGTTTGATGACTGTTGCTGCCAGGTAGAAATAGACTGTCATGCCAGTGTACGTGGAGTTTTACAGCTGCTAAAATCTGAAGGATTTAAATTTTCTTAGGAATTTAAACTGGGGGAAAATAACTTCAGCAGTTGCCAAGGCTCTGTTTTCTGAGGGAGAACCTGGGCCTACTAAAGTGGCATGAATGTTATGAAATTGTTGATGGCCTAATGCAAGACTGGCGTGTCCTCTGAGATGCTTTTGTTTCTCCCTAAAACCCTGGCTTGTGTCTGTGCAAGCTGGAGCAGGGAGATGCCCGGATGTAGCATAGGCCTGGTGGGTCAGGTCACTGGGCCTCTTTTTAAGACTTCTGACTATTGTGAATTCACAGATGTCCCAAAGTCTAGGTGTTCTTAGACTGCTGTGTGATAAAGGAATGAGGGAGTGGGTTCTATGGTTACCTTCCTCTGCAGACTTCTATCAATAAATATCCTAAAAATAATGGTGCTATCCTTATTTTGGAGACCATGAGAAATTGCATTGTAAATACCACCTTGTCCTGGGTTATGTATCATCCTGAGAGCTGAGAAAGATCTTTACCAGCGCAAAGAAGCTGATGTTTGTGTTTTTGGCACAGCTCTCACATGGAGAGGGTTTATTAAATAGGAAGGAGGATAATATGTCGTCGATATCTGGCTAGTTCATTTTTCTTAATTGATGGCAACGCCGAGAGCAGCACCTTATATAAAGTTCCATAAAAAATGGTTAATTACAGCTCAAAGATGGTACAGTAAAATTTAAAATTCTTTCCTGAGGTGTGACTGTGAGACTGTGTTTTACATTTTGCAGATCATGGAAGTATAACCATTTTGATTTTTCAAACTGTTAACATTTGTATCATTTGACAGTTAGAAAATGTATAATATTATATTATAGCACCTGCTTGGTTTTGTGAATCCCACTCAAGAATCTGTAAATAAGAACAAAATGCCCCCACCCCCCAAAAAAGGGAAAAAAATGAAGTATCTGGTTGGTTTCAAATAAAATACAATAAATAATATTTACAGAATGAAACATCCTATTAGTTTTCTAACACGTGCTCCTTAACAGGAAGAAAAGAGCAAGTGTGTGTGTGTATACACAACAAAGAAGGAAATACTAGGATTTAACTGGTTAGAATATAAGCTATAAGTATGAAAACAAATGTAGATAATAAAACAATGATGAGAGAGTCTAAAGGTAGAGGGTTGTTTTCATTAAGTGTAAAATAGTATGTTTCTAAGAATTCAGGATGCATGACTGAATTTGAGTCTGCCTAGGTACATGCAGCGAACAGATATCTCCCCAAACTGAACCTGCACTGATTTGATAGGCCAGTTTATTGAATATTAAAACACTTTTTTTGGAATATTCACTATTTGTCAAACACTATCCTAGGTAGCTACTCTAGAGCATCCACCCTCAAAGAGTCCATAGTGTGGTAGCAGAGATAGAGAAATAGACTGAAAATTATAGTCTCAAGTATAGGGATGCATTGAAATTCAGCCTTGATCTTGACACTCAGCCCAAACCTGCTGTCAGCTCTGGGCCTTTGGAGAGCCTGCCTTAGCATTGGTTCTGTCATTCTTGTGTCCACATGTGTGGACACAGAGTAGCATCATGTCTGCTCTCTGCAGCGTCTCTATGTACACAAGGTATGACATCTAAGGCTAACTCCCTTAAGGCTCAGGTCTGAATGTTGACTTTTAATTATAGGGATTGAGGTTGGTGAGACTGGGGAGAAACTAGGTCATGCAGGCTCTAACAGTTCAAGCTTTTTCTTCTGAATATTTTTAAGGAAAGGAGTAACTAGCTGAACCAGTCCATCCTAAAGGAAATCAGTCCTGAACTTTCATTGGAAGGACTGACGCTGAAGCCGAAACTCCAATACTTTGGGCACCTGATGTGAAGAGCTGACTCATTGGAAAAGACTCTGGTGCTGGGGAAGATTGAAGGCGGGAGGAGAAGGGGACGACAGAGGATCAGATGACTGGATGGCATCACCGACTCGATGGACATGAGTTTGAGTGAACTCTGGGAGTTGGTGATGGACAGGGAGGCCTGGCATGCTGTGATTCATGGGATCACAAAGAGTCGGACACAACTGAGCAACTGAGCTAGCTGAAAACTGTATCATTCTGTGGTGATTTGAGTGGCAGCAATGTAGATGTTGGACTTCGTAGAATTTCAGATGCTCCTGGGATAGTGAAGGGACAAGATAAGGGGAACCAGATTGAGGCACTGGTGCAGGTAAGAAATGTTAAGAGGGAGAGTCAGTAAATCTGACGCTCATTGGATCTGAGATGCCAGAGGGGCTTCTACGGAGCTGCCAATGCTTCGTAGTGGAGGAACCACGTGAACTCTGGTGTGGTTAGAGACATGAATGCTGGGGGTGGTGAAGCCTGTGGTGCGGGAAGCCTGACTTCAGGCTTTGGTGCCAGTGAGCTATTAAAGAGGCTGAGCTAGCATGGATCTGGGTACCTGTGTCTAAGTCTTTCTAAGGTGATCAGGTATACTCTGAGGGAGCTGTGGTTTTGAGATCCACCCACAAGTGGGTGGTGGATGAAATGAAGGGAGTAGATGGGATCATATGAGGTGAGCAGCAGAATGTTAGGAGCTGATGAGTGCCACAGTGAAAAGAAAAGCAGAGCGTGTTGAGGGTATGTCAGGGGCTTCCCTGGTGGCTCAGATGGTAAAGACTCCCCCTGCCAGTTCAGGAGATATGGTTCGATCACTGGGTCAAGAAGATCCCCCGGAGGAGGAAATGGTAACACACTCCAGCGTTCTTGCAGGGAGAAGTCCATGGACAGAGGAGCCTGGTGGGCTGCATAGTTCATGGGGTTGCAGAAGAATCAGACAGGACTTGGTGATTCAACAACAACAGGGGCCTGCAGAGTGCAGGAGTTTAGGGAAAGGGTTTTCATATTTAAATTGGGTGGACAGGGTGGGCGTCATTGAAGAAATGAGATTGGAACAATGACGTGAAGGGTGTGAGGGCTTCAGCCATGCAGATATCCAGGGGAAGAGTAGGGCAGGCCAGAGGGAATGGCTGGAGCAAAGCCCCTGACATGGGTGCGTGTGGACTTCCCTGGTGGCTAAAATGTAAAGCATCTGCCTGCAATGGGAGACCCGGGTTCGATCCCTGGGGGTTGGGAAGATCCTCTGGAGAAGGAAATGGCAAACCCACTCCAGTATTCTTGCCTGGAAAATACCATGGATGGAGGAGCCTGGTAGGCTACTGTCCATGGGGTTGCAAAGAGTCAGACATGACTGAATGACTAACCTTTCTTTCTGGGTGTGCTGGGGACATGGAGGAGCTGAGGTGGCTGGAGGGGTGAGTGTGGGAGGGGAGTGGGTGGTGGAGTGGGCACAGAGATAGCACAGGGCTAAGTCATGGAGAGTCTTGTAGTTCTTTGTGAGTGCTTCTGGCTTTTCCACGGTATCAAATGTGAAGCATTTGAGGGCTTGGGGTAAAGCAGTGACAGGATCTGACCTAGCTTTTAAAGGAATCATCATGTCTGCTGGGTTGAGAACAGGCTAGGAATAGAGACAATAGTGTAAACAGAGAGATGAGGAGGACGATGCAGCCATCCAGGGACTCACCAGCGTTGTCTTCCACTGGACTCATGGCATTTGTAACTCAGGGCCTTTGCACATGCTCATCTTTTATGAAATGCCTTTCTCCTTGTTGCTCATCTTTGCCTAATTAACTCCTTCTGCTCTTTCATATCTCTTTTCAATACTAGTTTCTCAAAAAATGATCTTTCCTGTTTCTCAGATTATGTTGGGTTCTCACTGATATGTATTCTCAAGGCTCTTGGTGATTTTCCTTCTCGTAACTTGCTTGTAAATATTTGATTAAATGAGTCTACACTCTTGGAGTCTTCACTCCATGAAGAGTCTATACTTCAGGAGGATAGAAACTTTCAGCACCCAATAAATATTTACTGTATGGGTTGTGAATTAGTGTGTAACTGAATGAATGAAATAATCAGATGGAGATAAGACTCTAAGCCTCTGATCAAAATATTCAATTCTTTGGGTTCCTGGTTTAGTGACTACAATGAAGAGGGAGATAGGGGTGGTACAATCAAATGGTGGGAGCCTCACAGGAGAAGAGGTCATCTGTCTTGACCAACCACCAAAAATCATCAAAAGACCAGTCATCTATGTCCCTCAATGCAGGGAAGTGCCAATGGCGAGAGATAATAATTACTATTAGGAAATTCACTGAAGATCTTTAGCCCAAGCCAGATAGTTTCTCTGAATTGAAACATTTGGATTTTGACTACAGACCTCTAGGAGTGACTACCATTGGTATTTTATGATTGATTTTCCCATCTTATAATTCAAATCCAGACATAAACTCATAAGATATGTTTGGGACAACAGCTTTAACTAAGCTCTTTATTGAAACCTACAGCTGTGAAAATAATTGTCTTAGGGCACAGTAAATACGTTTGTGAGGATTTTTCTATTATGGGCATGACCTGGAAGAGATTTTTCCTGCAAATGGAATGCTTGGACAATGGTTACTATTGGAACTTGAAAACCTCAAGCCTGTGAACTGACTTCACTTTGTTCTGTTTCCAGCGGTCTTTAGGAGAGTCCTCCAGGGTGCATCACAACATTTTCATAATTTTGCCACTGGAGGGCTCAATGGCTTTTTTAATATTCCTTTCAGGAGATCACATCTTAGGTCTTTGTAACAGTGAAACTGAGACACATTTTTCCCCCCTTTGTTGAGAAAGCCTATTGTTTTGAGGGGAAGGGAGGTACATTTAGGTATCCAGGTACATATGTCATTATAGCCAAAGAGCTTTCGTGATGTGCCCAAAGATGGAAAGCCTTGTCATTGCTGCATGTAAGCTGAAATCAAATAGGATTGTATGAATTTCTCTCCCAGAGAAGACAAGGGAGTTGAGGTTATACTGAGCAAGACTTTGAACACAGCATCTGTGGTGTACTCACCTGTGTGCGCTGGCGTCAGCAGGGAGGGTGGGTGGAGTCAGGAAGGATGACATGACTAATGTAGCTGGATGGGGGTGGGAATGTTTCCAAGGACTAACTGAAAGGACATAGGGGTGAGGTCAGGGGAATGGTGGCCGTGGACGGTTCCAGGGTTCCTTGTTGCATGTTCTGTTGAAAAGATAGAGTTTGAGTTGTTTTCTTCTGTTCATCTGCATGTGTGGTCCAACTTCTCTGAGGCTGATGCTGGAGCATGGGTTAAACAGAGGAGTTCCACTGTGAGTACCCCATCCATTTGGCTGTTACTGTTTAGTCGCTCAGTCGTGTCTGACTCTTTGCGACCCCATGGACTGCAGCATGCCAGGCTTCCCTGTCCTTTCCTTTCTACCGGAGTTTGCTCAAACTCATGTCCATTGAATCAGTGATGTCATCCAACCATCTCATCCTCTGTCGTCCCCTTCTCCTCTGCCACTGGTACATGTAGTGTTTTGTTTTTTGGGGTTTTTTTTTCGGGTGATATTTAGGAGATGCCCAGGGGGTAACCAAGTATTATGCAGAGAAATTGGAGACAGGCTTGGCTCCCAAGGGAAAGTATAAAATCAACATAGAGCAGAGAGATGGAAATACCAGAATTGTTCTTCCAGATTTGGTGAGACTTAACTATAACTAACTGAAGAAGTAATATATTTAAAGGTTAATAATTTGCTAGTCAGACGGGAGATGGTTGATCAGACTGAAACCTACATAGGGTGTAGGGGAGAATCTGAGAAGAAATTTTGGAGGGGCTGCCCAAGAACTGCTCAAGAAGGCTGGCATGGAAACTTCCACTCTTGTGACTTTCTCATCCACATGATGGATGTTTGTTCCTCTAAAATTCTGAGTCATCAGTGAATTCTCTTTGTTCAGGTTTCATGCCTGTGCAACCACATTTGGTTTGTTTGGTCTTTCATAGATGTGTCTGTAATAGGAAATGTATTGATTGTATCTAGGTGGATATTGATATCCATGTGTCAGTTGTGCTCTTCACATCAGTTCAGTTCAGTTCAGTCTCTCAGTCGTGTCCAACTCTTTGTGACCTCATGGACTGCAGCCCGCCAGGCCTCCCTGTCCATCACCAACTCCCAGAGTTTACTCAAACTCATGTCCATTGTGTCGGTGATGCCATCCAACCATCTCATCCTCTGTCGTCCCCTTCTCCTCCTGCCTTCAATCTTTCCCAGCATCAGAGTCTTTTCCAAGAAGTCAGTTCTTCACATCAGGTGGCCAAAGCATTGGAGTTTCAGCTTCAGTATCAGTCCTTCCAATGAATATTCAGGACTGATTTCCTTTAGGATGGACTGGTTGGATCTCCTTGCTATCCAAAGGACTCTCAAGAGTCTTTTCCAACACCACAGTCCAAAGGCATCAATTCTTTGGTGCTCAGCTTTCCTTATAGTCCAACTCGCACATCCATACATGACTAGTGGAAAAATCATAGCCTTGACTAGACGGACCTTTGTTAGCAAAGTTATATCTCTTCTTTTTTAATATTCTGTCTAAGTTGGTCATAACTTTCCTTCCAAGGAGTAAGTGTCTTTTAATTTCATGGCTGCAGTCAGCATCTGCAGTGATTTTGGAGCCCAGAAAAATAAAGTCAGCCACTGTTTCCACTGTTTCCCCATCTATTTCCCATGAAGTGATGGGACCAGATGCCATGATCTTAGTTTTCTGAATGTTGAGTTTTAAGCCAACTTTTTCATTCTCCTCTTTCACTTTCATCAAGAGGCTCTTTAGTTCTTCACTTTCTGCCATAAGGGTGGTGTCATTTCCTTATCTGAGGTTATTGATATTTCTCATGGCAGTCTTGATTCCAGCTTGTGCTTCATCCAGCCCAGCATTTCTCATGATGTACTCTGCATATAAGTTAAATAAGCAAGGTGACAGTATACAGCCTTGATGTACTCCTTTCCCTATTTGGAACCAGTCTGTTGTTCCATGTCCAGTTCTAACTGTTGCTTCTTGACCTGCATACAGATTTCTCAATAGGCAGGTCAGGTGGTCTGGTATTCCCATCTCTTTCAGAATTTTCCATAGTTTCTAGTGATCCACACGGTCAAGGGCTTTGGCATAGTCAATAAAGCAGAAATAGATGTTTTTCTGGAACTCTCTTGCTTTTTCCATGATCCAGCAGATGTTGGCAATTTGATCTGTGGTTCCTCTGCCTTTCCTAAAACCAGCTTGAACATCTGGAAGTTCAAGGTTCATGTATTGTTGAAGCCTGGCTTGGAGAATTTTGAGTATTACTTTGTTAGTGTGTGAGATAAGTGCAATTGTGCAGTAGTTTGAACATTATTTGGCGTTGCCTTTCTTTTGGGTTGGAATGAAAACTGACCTTTTCCAGTCCTGTGGCCACTCTGAGTTTTCCAAATTTGCTGGTGTATTGAGTGCAACACTTTAACAGCATCATCTTTTAGGACTGGAAATAGCTTAGCTGGAATTCCATCACCTCCACTAGCTTTGTTTGTAGTGATGCTTCCTAAGGCCCACTTGACTTCACATTCCAGGATGTCTGGCTCTAGGTGAGTGATCACACCATTGTGATTATCTGGGTCATGAAGATCTCTTTTGTATAGTTCTTCTGTGTATTCGTGCCACCTCTTGTTAATATCTTCTGCTTCTATATATAGGTCTATACCATTTCTGTCCTTTATCGAGCCCATCTTTGCATGAAATGTTCCCTTGGTATCTCTTATTTTCTTGAAGAGAAAATTAGATTTTCTTGTCTAACTCAATGTAACTATGAGCTCTTCACACCAGCTCAGCATTTGTAGGTGTGATGTGCCAAAATAATCTGATTCTGAGCAGGCAGAGTCAAGAACAAGGCTCCAGATCGTGGCAACTTCACCAAAGTAAATGCCATTTTCTTAGGCTATTTGCAGTTTGCCATTGAGCCTGTCATATTAATGCCTCTCAGGTCCACCTGCCTTCTAGGCTCTGCAAATCCCTCTAAATGCTTCACAGAATGAAGAGAGGCTGAGGCCAGGAAAAATGTAAATTGTGAAAAGAATACCAAGTACTTTAGTTACAAAATTTTCTCATCATATTTTATTCATGAATAAAAGAATTCATATTTACTGTATGCTGATGTTGTGTATTCTCCTCTTGCTTTCACTGAAGTTTGTTTGCCAAAAAAAATAAATAAAGTGGAATCTTTCTCTTCCTTGGAAATCTGGTTTTCCTGATGTAAAACAGCTCTGGGAACATCTTCTTGGGTTGGCAGGTAACAGTCAACAAGGGGCTTGGTTGTCAGTTCTCTACCTTGGTCACGCCTAGCCTAGAGGAAGTGAAGCAACTCTTTACTCCCTGGGTTGCGGTTCATCCTATCCAACTTACTCTCTTCTGGGTGGAGTTCAGGTTTGCTCCAACTTGCTGTGTCCTTAATGGTCTACTTTGAAGTCACCTTCAGAAAGTGTTTCTGGGGAGTGTGAGTCTGAACTCAGCACTGGTGTCTGCTGGTTCTGGGGAAATTTTATGAGAGGTGGCATTCACCACTTCCTCTAGACTACCCATGTCTGATGTCTTAACCTGGCAGAGGGCCACCTTGCTGATCCTTACAGGATCTTGGGGATTTCAGGTTTGAGGAACAGGTCAAAAAGAGGGACTGAAGATAACTCCTGTACATCAAGTATGTCTGTCAGTTTTCTGGGGATGTTAAGTGGTATGAAAATGAGTTAGACTACACTGGTTATAAGAAAGTATCAAAACACCAACTAAAAATGGCTTCAATAGGAAGGAGGTTTTAAATCTCATTTAATGGGGCACTTTGAGATTCCAGGGTCAGTTTGGCAGCTCATCAGTCATTAAGGACTAAGGCACTCTTCATATTTCCCATCTAGATCATCATGACATCAGATGACTCCAGCAGTTTCAGTTATCTTGTGTTTCTGGATGTGTTACATGCAGAATTACTTCTGTTATATTACATGTGGTCCAACCTTTCTGAGGAGGATGTGCAGCAAAGATTGGGGAAAGGAGTTCTGATATGAGTACCACACGGATTTGGCAGCTGTATAATTTTGTTTGTGATTTTTAGTAGGGAACAGGTGGTAAATGTTTTCACACATTTCCCTTTTCACCAAGGAGAAAAATCCTCCCAGCGATCATTCCAGAGGCCTTATTCTAGGTCTTTTTGCTCAGAACTGGATTGCATGCCCACCTTTTATATGATTATCAGTGGAGACTATATATAGCCTCAATCTGGACCAATCGCAGTTGACTTCAGAATGGGCACATCACTACTCAAGAGTCCCCATAGGAAATAAAGGACCTAACATATTTATAAAAGGAACATGACCAGCTGTTAACTATCTTTTCCAAGATCTATCAAGACAAGATTGACTTAAATGACATTAAAGAGAATTTCGAGTTCCTCTAAAGGTAGAATGTGCAGATAAGAAAGTGATGTTGTGTACTGGATCATATTATTGAGAGTGAGTCTATTTATTAAAGATCTTCTGAAAATAAAAATAAAAGGTTTTGACCAGAACATACTGCAGCCTTGATAAGGGGCTGGAATATGGATTAAATGATCTTAAGTGTTTCCTTCATCATGGTGATGGGAAGAAATGTCATCATCTAGGAATTAACTAAAAACGGTATTCAGATTTTAAATGGGTTTGCCCTCTCAAGCTTTGCAAGACAAGTTCAGAAACATCTGTTTCATTTCTGTGATCACGTTCTTCTAGTTCAATCGGACTTAAACGTTACTCTGCATAAAAAAGAATTGGGAGCTTGTTAAATATAAATTTTTGGGCACCACTTTCCAGAGATGTGATTCAGAAGGTGTATTCATTTTCTATTGCTGTGGAAAAAATTATCAAACTTAGCAGTATAAAACAATACCATTTTATTATTTCACAATTCTGTAGTCAAAAGTAATTTTGGTAGGTTCAACTGGGTTTTCAACTTAGGATCTGACAAGGTTGAAATCAAGGTGTCAGCTAGACTGGGCTGTTAGCTGAAGGCTCAAGGGAACAATCTGCTTCCAAACTCCTTCCAGCTGTTGGTAGAATTGACTTCTTCATGGCTATTGGACTGAGGACCCCGTGTCCAGCTGTTGACCAGTGACTGTTCTCAGTCCCTAAAGCCTGCTCACAGGTCCTTGTCACATGGCCCCCTTCATCTCAGTGGCAGAGAACCTCTCTCATACCCAAATCTCCATGACTTCCCTTCTGCAACTAGCCAGAGAAACTCTGTTTTTAAAGGGCTTCTGGGATTAGCTTAAACTCTCCTGGATAATCTCTTCATATTCAAGTTAACTGAGTAGTAACCCTAATTACATGTGCAAAACCCCTTTTGTCATGTAGCATGACATAATTATGGGAGTAAATCAGATTGATACCATGGGGGGCACCTTAAAATTCAACCTACTGCAGTACATCTGCACAAGATCCTGGCAACTACATGTTAAACAAGCTCCACATAAAATTCCCATGCAGCTTACAAATTGAGTACAGAACTTGCTGACATGACCACAGCTGTCCTTGTGGATAAAATCAAAACTCTTGAAATTATATGCATTTTTGCTCCCTAAGACTTCTAAAGAAAAAGTTAACGTGTTGATCCAAATGTGAGTCAAATTTCTATTGCAGTGTAAGTGGTAAATGATCACCTGCACATTTCCAGGGTATGGAGAATGTACAGGTGTGTCAGTCAGGTTCGGTTCAGTCACTCAGTCGTGTCCGACTCTTTGCAACCCCATGAATCGCAGCACGCCAGGCTTCCCTGTCCATCACCAACTCCCGGAGTTCACTGAGACTCACGTCCATCGAGTCAGTGATGCCATCCATCCATCTCATCCTCCCTCGTCCCCTTCTCCTCCTGCTCCCAATCCCTCCCAGCATCAGAGTCTTTTCCAATGAGTCAACTCTTCGCACGAGGTGGCCAAAGTACTGGAGTTTCAGCTTTAGCATCATTCCTTCCAAAGAAATCCCAGGGCTGATCTCCTTCAGAATGGACTGGTTGGATCTCCTTGCAGTCCAAGGGACTCTCAAGAGTCTTCTCCAACACCACAGTTCAAAAACATAAATTCTTCGGCACTCAGCCTTCTTCACAGCCCAACTCTCACATCCATACACGACCACAGGAAAAACCATAGCCTTGACAAGATGGACCTTTGTTGGCAAAGTAATGTCTCTGCTTTTGAATATGCTATCTAGGTTGGTCATAACTTTCCTTCCAAGGAGTAAGCGTCTTTTAATTTCATGGGTGCGGTCACCATTGGTCAGGTAGTAAGAACTATCTGTTAACTCTGGGTTAGACTCTAGACTTGATGGCCTTGAATGTCAGTAAGCTCTGGGAGATAGTGGAGGACCGAGGAGCCTGATGTGCTGCAGTCCATGGGGTTGCAAAGAGTTGGATGTGGCTTAGTGACTTAACAGCAAAAAAATAGATCCTAGAGTGCTTTGCAGCTGTGAGGAATCATGTTCTGCTTTTCCATTTTTTATTCAGGGGTGAAAGTGAAAGTCGTTCAGTCTTGTCTGACTGTTTGCAAACCCAAGGACTGTGTAGTTCTTGGAATTCTCCAAGCCAGAATGCTGGAGTGGACTGTCGTTCCCTTCTCCAGGGGATCTTTCCAACCCAGGGACTGAACCCAGGTCTCCTGCATTGCAGGCAGATTCTTTACCAGCTGAGTCACAAGGGAAGCCCATATTCAGGGATGGGAAGGTGTTATTAGAAAACTGATCAGCTTATTTGGCATGTTTATATAAAATAAGGGTGTGTGGTAGAACTATTTGAATTTATAGTGAATAATCTAGAATATTACCTAGTATTTTCCCCCGTCTTGTTTTTTAAGAAGACGCTTTTTTCTTTTCTTTTTCTCTCTTGACTTTTCTTGTTCTGGCTTCTTTCACTCAGCATGATTATTTGAGATTCATCCCTGTTGCAGGTTATCAATTCTTTCTTTCTTTTTATTGCAAACAGTATTCTATTGTATGGATATACAACAGCTTGTTTGTTCCTTCACTTGTTGATGGACATTGGGTTGTGTCCAGATTTTGGTTATTATAAGTAAGGCTACTGTGGACATTCAGCTCACACATCTTTGAAGAGACATAAACTTTCATGGCTCTTGCTTAAATACCTGAGCGTGAAATGGTCAGGTCATGTGGTAAGCAGGTGTTTAACTTTTTAAGAAATGGTCAAACTGTTTTCCACGGTAATTTTACCATTTTACACTCCCACCGGCAATGTGTGAGAGTCTCAGCTCCTTGGCATCCTCGCCAGCAGGTGGTATGGTCACAGCTTTAATAGATGTGTAGTGGTGTCTTGTGGTTTTAATTTGCATTTCTCTAAAGACTAATGGTGTTGAGCATCTTTATGTATGCTTATGTGCTATCCATATATCTTTTTCTTTGGTGAAATGTCTGTTCAAAACTTTTGCCCACTTTAAAAAATTAGATTAAAAAATTATCACTGAGTTTGATGAGTCTTTTATTCTGGATTCAAGTCCTTGATCAGATATACGAATTGCAAATATTTGCCCCCAGTATGTAATTTTTTTCTTTTTTTCATTCTTTTCACATTATTTTTCAAAGAGTGGAGGTTTTCATTTTGATAGGCCCAAAGGTCCGTCTAGTCAAGCCTATGGTTTTTCCAGTGGTCATGTATGGATGTGAGAGTTGGACTGTGAAGAAAGCTGAGCACCAAAGAATTGATGCTTTTGAACTGTGGTGTTGGAGAAAACTCTTGAGAATCCCTTGTACTGCAAGGAGGTCCAACCAGTCCATTCTGAAGGAGATCAGCCCTGGGATTTCTTTGGAAGGAATGATGCTAAAGCTGAAACTCCAGTACTTTGGCCACCTCATGCAAAGAGTTGACTCATTGGAAAAGACTCTGATGCTAGGAGGAATTGGGGGCAGGAGGAGAAGGGGACGACAGAGGATGAAATGGCTGGATGGCATCACTGACTCGATGAATGTGAGTTTGAGTGAACTCCGGGAGTTGGTGATGGACAGGGAGGCCTCAGTTCAGTTCAGTTCAGTCGCTCAGTCGTGTCCGACTCTTTGCGACCCCATGAATCGCAGCACGCCAGGCCTCCCTGTCCATCACCAACTCCAGGAGTTCACTGAGACTCACGTCCATCAAGTCAGTGATGCCATCCGGCCATCTCATCCTCTGTCGTCCCCTTCTCCTCTTGCCCCCGATCCCTCCCAGCATCAGAGTCTTTCCCAATGAGTCAACTCTTCGCATGAGGTGGCCAAAGTACTGGAGTTTCACCTTCAGCATCATTCCTTCCAAAGAAATCCCAGGGCTGATCTCCTTCAGAATGGACTGGTTGGATCTCCTTGCAGTCCAAGGGACTCTCAAGAGTCTTCTCCAGCACCACAGTTCAAAAGCATCAATTTGTCTTTAACTTTTTTCTTCTTTTTCCAAATCATATGGGCTATTCTAGGTCCTTTGTATTTTTATGTGAATTTTAGATTTATTTTGTCAGTTTCTACAAAAATGTTCTGCTGGGATTTTGATTGGGTTGTGTAGCCTCTAGACCAATTTGGGGAGAATTGACTTCTTAACAACAGTGAGTCTTCCAACACATGAACTCAGGGTGTCTGTTAGTTCAGAGTTGTAATTTCTTTCAGCATTGTTTTGCAACTTTCAGTATTGAAATTTTGCTCATCTTTTATCATATTTATATGGCCACTATTTATAATGTTTTTCTCTAAAATTCAGTTTCCTATTGTTTGTTGAAGATATGTGAAGATCACAATAGATTTTTGCACGCTGATGCTGTGTCCTAAAACCTTGCTAAATTCATATAATTAATCTATATCTTTTTTGGTAAATTCGTTGGATTTTCTCTGTAGACAATTATGTTATGGGTGAATAAAGACAGTTTTAATTCCTCCTTTCCACTTTAGATGTCTTTTCTTTCCTTTTTGTGCTGACCTGAACTTCTAGCAAAGTACTACATAAAAGTGATGAGTGAACATCTTTGTCTTATTCCTGATCTTAGGGGAAAGCATTTAGTCTTTCATCATTATGGTGTTAGCTGTAATATCCATGCTTCTTGCCTTCCTTCCATGCCCTTTATTAAGTTGAGAGAATTTCTTTTTATTTTCTTATTGGGAATGAATGTTGGATTTTTCTCAAATGCTTTTTAGGGCAGCCGTCGAAATTATCATATGAGCTTTCCTTTTTTTTTTTTTTTTTTAAATGCTCAGCATCTTTGTTATTATTATTGTTATTAAAAAATATATCTATCTGTGCCAGGTTTTAGTTTCGGTTTGATGGATTCTTAGTTCCCTGACCAGGGATTGAACCCAGGCCCCCCGCATTGGGAGCATGGAACCTTAGCCACTGATCCACGAGGGTAGTTGCTATTATAGTGGATTACCTTGTTTTCTTTTAAAAAGTGTTAAACCAACTTTGCATTCCTGGGAGAACCACATTTGATATACGTTGTTGGATTTGATATGCTAAAATTTTGTTTTCAAATTTGCATCTATGCTCATGAGGCATATTGGTCTGTAGTTTCTTTCCTTTTTTTTTCTTTTTTTTTTTTTTTTGGAATGTCTTCATCTGGTTTAATATCAGGAAAATGCTGGCTTAGAATTAGTTGGGAAGTATCTCCTCCTCAATTTTTTTTGGAAGAATTATGTAGAATTCATATTATTTCTTCTTTAATGTTTGATAGAACTTGCCAGTGAAGTCATCTGGGCCTTGAGTTTTCTTTGTGGGAAGGGTTTTGGCAGATTCAATTTACTTACTAGCTATAGAGCTATTCTGGTTATCCATTTCTTCCTGAAGGCTTTAGTAGTTAGTGTCTCATTTTTTTCCTTTTTGCTTTTTCATTTCCAAATTCTGAAAGCTGTTAAAGTTCTGAGCTTGTCCTGGGCTCCATCTAGGAAGAGGAGAGTGAATCTCTGAATGCTCATAGAAAAATGCTTTAAGCCATCTGTAGATACCTAAGTAGAACATCTATCACATAACACACTTTTCCTTTACTAATATAACCATTATTAAGAGCGTATCTTTAAGAGTTTATTGTGTAAAAATAAAGCCATTGTCTCTACCCTGCGTTACTATTGGAGCTTGGGTAAATTTAGTGGTGTCACAGTGAAATAGCAGGCTAGCCTTATGAAACATGGGCAGACTCAAATCTGAGCTTGAATTCACCGGTTTCACCAGAATTTGAGCAACTAGATTCTTTGTTTTCTTCTAAAACTAAAGAAATTCATCAAGTCCTGTCCTGTGGTCTCGGACTTGGAGGGCTTGACTGAGTCTCTTTGTTCAAGAGGCAGAAAAAGACTAGAGGGGATCTTAGAGACCTTTAATCCAGAACGTCTTTCTTTACAGTTATTTAACTTGTTATTTTTTGAGTGGCCTACAGTTCCATTGTATTTTGTAGTCCAGCTTTTGTCCAGACTTGCGTAGTCATTTTGTCAAGTGCCTCAGAAAATGAAGTGTTTTTTATTGATGACCTCATATGAAAAATTTCCTCTAATTAATTTCTTCCTTTGCTTCAAATTCATCTTTAAATCGGCATAGTTTAAAATGAAATTGCCCTTTAAAAGCAAGTTATTACAATGACTTTGAATATGTGGGATTTAAGGGGGCCATTACGTTTTTTTTCACAAGGATTATTTACATAATTTGTCAGTTAAAAAAATCCCAAATCCTTAAAACTTAGCAAAATCCTCATGGAAAGCAGAGTAAGGAGGCCTCATGGTTGAGTTAAAAGAAACGTTTTTGAGGGTGTGGTACATGGTGAGGGAGAGATTAGCTAATAGGAAGAGTAACTACAGAAAACATTTAGAGGTTACTGGCTGAAAGTCCCTTCAAGAAAGTAAAGTCCCATGTACGTTACACAGAGAGTCTCCACGCTCTAGGTGCCACTGTGACAGTCCACGAGATGTTCTGTGGTGTGGCATTGGTGATGGGAGTGTTTGTTCAAGAGAGGAGGTTTTCTTTTAGTTAACTAACTTAAATAACGGCATAGCTCTGATAGTCCACTTGAATATACATACTTTCCTAAAGACAGAAATAAGAGCAAACAGGCTAACAATGCCTCGGGTCCAGTGTTGGTCAAGGAAAAAGGGGGGCAAAAAGAGAGAGGGTGGAAGGAAGCGGGAGAAAGGAGTTGAGGGTGCCAGACTGGGGGAGAATGGAGAGGGGGTTTCCCATAGACAAAAGAAAAATGCAACAAAACCCCAGGACAGAGCAAAGGCACATATTTAGAAAAGGGAACAGAACGGAATGCAGCAGCAAGCGCTGTGGACTCTCAGTGGAATCTAAAGTGAAGTGAAAGGATGAAGTATTGGTCTCACTTGAACTTGGACCTAAATAATAGTATTGGATAATTGGTATATATGTATGAGTGTGTGTGTGCGTGCACGCATGTGTGTATGTGCGAAGGTGTGCCTCTGTCAAGTAGTAAATAATATTTTAACTGCCATGTTTTTATAATATAAGGATCTTTTATTTTTAAATTACTTTTTATTGGAGTACAGTGGATTTACAATGTTCTGTTAGTTTCTGTCATACAGCACAGTGATTCAGTTACACATATACATATATCCAATAAGGATCTTTTAAAATTGTTGTTCATTCGCTCAGTTGTGACCGACTCTTTGAGACCCCATGGGATGCATCTTGCCAGGCTTCCCTGTCCTTCACTGTCTCCTGAAACTTGCTTAAACTCATGTCCAACGAGTCGGTGATGCCATCCGACCGTCCCATATCCTCTGTCACCCCCTTCTCCTCCCACCTTCCATCTTTCTCAGCATCAGGGTCTTTGCCAATGAGTCAGCTATTCGCATCAGGTGGCCAAAGTATTAGAGTTTCAGCTTCAGCATCAGTCTTTCCAATGAATATTCAGGACTGATTTCCTTTAGGATGGACTGGCTTGATCTCCTTGCTGTCCAGTAGCAAATAGGTTGTCAGTTATTATTAACATAGGGTGTGGAGGCAACTTTGCCATGTAAAAGCTATGTGAGTCAACTGGTATGAGATGCCTCCAAGCTATTTCTGTATATTTATCTGAGAAACAAGGAAAAAATTCTCTTAAGCTAAAAAAAACCCTCTGTAGTTGACTGGCTTGATATTCATATTTTAATGTATATTCTGTTTCCAGCAAAAACCTTTTAATATGTTCACTACCAATTCAGGAGCATGTTCTGATGTGTGTTCTTATTCATACATGGCAAGGAGGAAGCTGAAAGAAGTAATTTCATGTCTTTTCCATTGAGACATTAAAGACTTGTGCTTTTCTATTTAAATATTTGAACTCAAGAGGTGATCAGGAAGAGGGCACGTGACTGGGGGTGTTATAAAGAGAACTGATGCACCAGACAGATGTCCTTGGATGATGCCACTAAGATTCCATCCAATATTCTGAGGGTTTGTCTGTAGAAATTAGCCATTTTTATGGGGTCTTTATGACTCCATAAAATTAATATTAGCCATTTTTATGGAATTGTTATGAAGTGGTGGTTCTCAATTCTGTTAGAATATGCCTGATTTTTTTTGACAGCAAACAATTTTTAATGACATTTACTGTTAAATTTTATAGTTTCAAAATATTAATATTATGTACACTGTATTATAAAGGAGAAATCAAGAAAAAAGCAATCTGTAGCAAAGTTATACACACACACTCACAAAATCGCAACTCTCCCATATGACCTCCGGATGCCCCCACAGGGGCATGCTACCCTCTTTGGATTTGGAAAGACCGTATTACAATGGTAATAAAGTAGCATTGCACACAACTATACCTTACAGGTTTGCCTTTGGTATTTTTTATATTTTTTCTTCTCTATTTAATCAATGTATTTCTTTGTGATTCCTGACAAATGAGTATAGGAATAGGAAGGATTGGATTTATGCCATCTACTTCTTCAGGGTGATTCTAGCCAGAGGCCTGACATATGCACGTGGTATGCTGTTTAGACGTAAAAGTCGTGCTCTCCTGTGTCTTAACATTGTGAGTTTCTTCTGAGGCAATATGAGATGGTATCTGCCTAGACGTTTATAATGATGACATAGGATATTTGTGGTGTATCTAGACTCTTTACCTCATCACATTTTATTACCAAAGCATTTTCAGAAAAAAGTTATTTTCTTTCTGCTAAAAGGTCACTGATTAACAGAATAAAAAAAAAAATCTCAAAATTACCTTTGAGACAAGGGAGTACATTATGATATTTACTGAACTGAAAACTTCTGACCCAGAATGTCAAGTATTGCCTATTATAGTACATAATATGTTACAAAATTTTATTGGGAACTTAAATTATGTATTAATGCTTTTAATTAATTCAGGATGTGTATTTAATTTTAATAAATTAATATTTATTTAAAATTTTAATAAATTAAAATCAAGATTAAGTGGCTTTGGTCATTTAACATAGTAGAAAATTAATAAACAGGTATGTATCTCAAAAACAAAAATTAAAAATCGATTTGGAGAATTGGGGGCATACAGTTAAAAGGGAAGTCATACTCATGGGCTTGTAATTAATTTCAGGATGCAAATTTGTTAAGATGTATTAAAACTGTAGCTTAACTATTCCTATTCATGAGTTTTTCACCTTTAAAATACTACTAATCCTGAAAATTGCTGAATAGTATCTATTTTCTATCCTATGGCCAAGTTGATGTAACTTCTCCAAGAGGCTGAATGACACAGAGGGTAGAAGTGTATACTTTCGACAGTTTGAATTTCAGGTCTGCCACTTATTAGCTGGATAGTTGGGCAAGTCATCTAATCTCTTTTGGTCTTAAAGTAGATATAATAACAGTATCCACTGTTCATGAACTTGTTGTGAGATTAAATGGATTAATGTGGATAAAACACTAATAGCTGTGCCTGGCACAGAGTAAATGCAGGCATGGGTCATTCCTGGGTCTTACACATGTCAGCGAGGACAGCAGCCTCTCAGTTGTCTCTCTATGGATCCTTCATCTCTCTCTCTAGTTATCACCATACCCTTGAATGAATGGGCTTCCCTTGTGGCTCAGCTGGTAAAGAATCTGCCTGCAGTGCAGGAGACCTGGGTTTGATCCCTGGGTTGGGAAGATCCCCTAGAGAAGGAAAAGGCTACCCATTCCAATATTCCGGCCTGGAGAATTCCATGAACTCTATAGTCCATGGGGTCACAAAGAGTCAAATGTATTGCCAGATGCCAGCTATATATTACAGAAAGGAAAACAGGAGAACTGCCTAATTGAACTGGAGGAAAATCACTGATTACCACTCCAGTATTCTGGCCTGGAGAATTCCATGGACTGTATGGTCCAAGGGGTTGCAAAGAATCAGACACAATTGAGTGACTTTCACTTTCTGAGTGAATGGGCACAGCCCTCCCCCACTCTGTTTTAGCCCAGAAGTATCCCAGGATGGATGTGTATCTTAGATTGGGTTCTCTTGAAGCTGACCTTGAGAGGACTCATTCTTATGAATGTGACTTATTAGGAAGTTTGCTCAGGAAAGCGAATAGAAGATTGGGAGTGCAGGGCCAGAAAGGAAGCAAGCCCAGCAAGGATGTGATACCAAATGAAGTCGCAGAGGGCAGCTGGCTCAGTCTTGCAGGTGGGCCCTGGAGACAGCACAGGCCACACCCTGGAGATGTTCAGATCAGGGCAGCGGAGCTAGTATGACCATCCTCCCCAGCCCCTTGGGTACTGGGTTAAGGGCCACTCCTAGGGAGAGAGAAATTTCCAGCTACTTTTTTCTCTGATATGGGGCTTGAACAGGAAGAATTTTTGTCTGGATTGCTAAAGACCCTGTTCAAGGCTCTACAAAGTATTCAGTTTCTCTATCCATGGTGAGTGAGTTGACAACTTTGCTTTTGCTTCATAAGTATTGGTCCCTTTTGAAATGCCTGTGTGGTTTGTTTTTCAAATAGATTCTGGGAAAAAAGAACAGATGATATGATTTAGTAGCTTAACTTCAACTCTCTGTTTAATTTGGTTGCTTAGTTTCCTCCTAAATGTTCAGAAGACTGTTCACCCCAGAGTTTACAGCGGTGCAGAGAATCGTCACATGTGAAGTGTGTCAGTGAAGTCATGTTATTTGCTTGGCACAGTGTGATAGGCTTCTGAAAGTACTGCATTTAGTCCTTATCACACGCATGTGAATTAGGTGTTAATCTGATTTTAAGGCTAGGGAGATGGAAGATCAGAGAGGTTAAGCCTTCTGCCCAAAGTTGCACAGAAAGAGAATTAAAACTGAACTCAAAGGTTGTACTCTTTGCTGGCTCCTGTTACGTAGGAAGAAGGGAAAAACCTTATATCCTGTATTTAGGTGGGCATCTGGAGACACAGAATTTTCAGTCTTTGAACCACTGACTTTATACTGTCCCTGAACTGTGCAGGAGGAGGGAGTTGTGTGTGCGTGCATGTGTGCACATGCACACAATGTACCCATGTCTGTAAGAGAATTAGCATAAATGATAGATGTTAATAAAGTTGATTTCTTTGAGCACTGAAAAGCACAATGATAAGTTATAGACCATTGTTTGGAAGTTGCCCACCTATTTAAACGCAGTCATTGCTTTTAAGTGTGAAGGAGGCATCCTCTTTGGATGTGAGAAACAGTAACTCTGGATAAAGGAGTAAGAAAAATGCATTTAATTCCTCCAGATTCTGAGAAGAAGAGTAAAGGTTCATGCCTTCATTTAGGTCAATCTGTGTGCTCGTTGTGTTTCTAAAGTTGAGTTGCTTTGAGGTCCTTGACTCCTTTGTTGGAATTGATTTTAAACAGTTGTTCAGATGCAGAGAAAATGGAGTGTAGACTAAGTCTTTGGATGCTTCCGATCATTACGCATTATTTGCTAATAGCTGGATCTAAATAGTTCCATAGAACTTGACAAGTCAAGAATGGATCTCAAAAGTTCTTTTGGTTTTATCAGGAAGATGTCTGTAAGACTAACTCCCCATCTCTCAGGGGTAGGAGCATGTCTACCTTACCACAGGTAGGGGCAACTCGCCTCCTACAGCCCAGAAGGTACGTGGTTTTTCTGGGGTCCACTGTGATTGGAGAGGGAAATTCCATGACATGCTCTTTCTGGTAGCTGATGCTAACTTAATTCACCAGAGTTGTTGCATTTCTCATGTTGTTAAAGCCCAGAGGTTCCTCTTTTTGTATTGTATTTCCTGAAGTTTGCACATGATTTCCTGAAATTTAGATCTATTTCTTAGAAATATTTTCAATTAGCCTCATTGTTTGCTATGAAAAAACTTAGAGAAACAGAAAAATGTTTCTATTCAAGTCATAAATATTTGATAGGATCTTTAAAGATTTACAAACACATGGGTTTTAGACAAAGTAAAGGAAATGGTTTAGAGACTTCAGACGTGAACTTTGGACGTAGGCTCAAATTAATTTTAGAGAGGAATTGTGATTTCTGTTGCACTTAAAGAGCGTTTCTTCTGAGTGTTGCAGTGTTTGGCATTCCTTTCACATAAGCCTGCTAGTTAGTTACTTTCTTCTGAATTTAGACTTTTTATTATTGCAATATTTTTTCAGAAATATGCAAGAGAGACTTGTGGGATTATCACCAATTAACTAGTAACTAATACAGTTAAGGAAACAGTGTCAGACTTTATTTTTTTGGGCTCCAAAATCACTGTAGATGGTGATTTGCAGTCATGAAATTAAAAGACGCTTACTCCTTGGAAGGAAAGTTATGACCAACCTAGATAGCATATTGAAAAGCAGAGACATTACTTTGCCAACAAAGGTCCATTTAGTCGAGGCTATGGTTTTTCCAGTGGTCATGTATGGGTGTGAGAGTTGGACTGTGAAGAAAGCTGAGTGCCAAAGAATTGATGCTTTTGACCTGTGGTATTGGAGAAGACTCGTGAGAGTCCCTTGGACTGCAAGGAGATTCAACCAGTCCATCCTAAAGATCAGTCCTGGGTGTTCATAGGAAGGACTGATGCTGAAGCTGAAACTCCAATACTTTGGCCACCTGATGTGAAGAACTGACTCATTGGAAAAGACCCACATGCTGGGAAAGATTGAGGGCAGGAGGAGAAGGGGATGACAGAGGATGAGATGGCTGGATGGCATCACTGACTCGATGCACGTGAGTTTGAGTGAACTCTGGGAGTTGGTGATGGACAGGGAGGCCAGGCGTGCTACAATTCATGGGGTCGCAAAGAGTCGGACATGACTGAGCGACTGAACTGAATACAGTTATTAATGTCCTTGGTTAACAATTATACCCAATAATGAGCCACTTGATAAGCAAAAATACCTGGTTCACTCAAAGAAGAGTTAAATAAATAATAGTTGGTCATGTAATGGGATATATTAAAAAACACAATGAATGTGTATTAATTGCATACTTTTAAAATGTGAAGAGGGATACATAAAACTGTTTGCTGTGACAAAAATATTTAAAATGACCCTTACTAAAGTGATGATTTTTAAACTAGTCCTAAAATTCTGCCCTTAAAAGTAAAGACCTTAGTAGAGAAAAAGGAAAGCTTCAATTTACCTTTTATCATCTCATAAACATTTTTCATTTCTCTTTGCATTGTATAGTGATGTAAACAAAGAAATCCCTGTGATTCAACACACTGCAAAACCATGAAGCAGAATCATTTTAAAGGTTGAGAAAAACTAGAAAATTTTATTCAGATACCAAGCACAAAGAAACTGCATTACATAGACAAGAATCCATGTTTATTTTGTTAACCAAAGACTAATATTAAGTCTTTGGCCGCCTGATGTGAAGAACTGACTCATTGGAATAGACCCTGATGCTGGGAAAGATTGAAGGTAGGAGGAGAAGGGGACGACAGAGGATGAGATGGTTGGATGGCATCAGGGACTCAATGGACATGAGTTTGAGTAGGCTCTTGAGTAGGGATTGCAAAGAGTCTTATACGACTGAGAGACTGAACTGAATGTTAAAAGAATCTTTAAAATGACTAAGGTTTGAATGTTAAAATATGATTATTTTTTTCTGTTTTTTTTTTTTAATGTTTTTTTTTATTTTGCAAATGGAGTTCCATTCGAAGGAACCTACAACCACCTAGAGGGCCCTAGTGGCTGCTACAGGCTAGGTGTCCAGAGACAAACTCTTCGGCGCTGATATTTTCCAGTTTGACCCATCATTGATGTCACTGTCAGCTTTACTGTTGTATCATCATCAATATCATCATAACCCTCCAGGCTCAGTTATTTCAAGAGGGCTCTTTGGTTCTATAGCACCTCCAGTCTTCCTGAACATTACTGAAGCCTTTTCAAAAAACTTTTTTCCTTTGTTCATTGACCCACAAAAAGGGAAACTGTTGCTTTAAGATGATACCACCCGCACCCTTAAAGAAATGACTTCACTCTGTCAGCCAGCTGTGTAGAAATACACCTTCAGCCAAAGACATTTCTGGTAAGTTAGGTTATAAAATACAGTTCCTAATTTAAACTAGTCATCCCTCAGAATCTCTTCTCTTTCTTATTCAGTAATAGACATACTAGAACTTCTCATTTTGACTTGCCGCGTGGATGTCTGGAGTAAAGACCTTATTTTCCAGTCAATTTGCAGCAAGATGAAGACCTGGCCAAACAGCTAGCTCTCAGTCAGTGGGCAGCAAGTTGGAGAGTTAGAATCAAGGACCCACCTTGGACTGTGAGACAGAAGCTGCCTGCTAAAGATGGCAGAGCCACAAAGTGGATGGAAGCTGGGTGTCTGACAGCACGAGATGTCCTAGGAGACCTGGCTCGATCACCTCTAATCTCTCTATTTTTTGATGGAGAGGAATAACCTATTGGGTCTCATCACCATATTTTCAGTGACAGGATTTAGATTCCCTTTTGAGGGTCCAAATACCTTGATAGATACACCAAATTATTTTTCTTTTTGATCATTTGTGAGATGATTTTCTGTGTAAAATAAATTCCTCAGGATAATAAAGTTCAATGTCACGTACTCAGATCCACAACAGCATTAAACACTGGTCTTACCATAAGACCTCATGTGTCAGACCTCAGTGATCAGAGAATTCAGTCTGGTAGAACAGGTGGCTGGCCCTGGCTCCTGAAAAACCACAGAGCGCCTGTGTCAAGTTCATGAAGGCTTTATATCCAGCAACTGTTGTCTAACACCTGAACAAATGAAACCACCACCAAGTGTCCTAGAAGCCAAGGGGGAATAAATTGATTCTGACTTTAAAATGTTTTGATATTAAAGTGAAAAGTGAAAGTCACTCAGTCATGTCCCACTCTTTGTGACCCAATGGACTCTACAGTCCATGAAATTCTCCAGGTCAGAATACAGGATTGGGTAGCCTTTCGCTTCTCCAGGGCATCTTCCCCACCCAGGGATCAAACCCAGGTCTCCCGCATTGCAGGCAGATTCTTTACCAGCTGAGCCACCAGGGAAGCCCAAGAATACCAGAGTGGGTAGCCTATCCCTTCTCCAGCGGATCTTCCCAACCCAGGAATCGAACCAGGGTCTCCTAAAAGCGGGTCTGAATTTTCCAGAAGGCACAGGTTGGCGCATAGCTGGTGGAAGCTTGGTGGTGGTGTCATCAGTGTCTACTTTATTCTCACACCACAACTGCAGATGGCATTTCTAACCGCATGTCTCAGATGTACCCTATTAGCCACAGTGGGAAGTAGGGGACCAAATCAAAGCCACCTGCAGCCCCAAGCACTGCCCTCCTAAGGCACATTATTTCTGTTTTGGTCCATATGCAAAATCTGCCCACACAGATGGCTCTGCCTAAATGGGAGACAAATTTAGGCTTATAAAAATGCTTAGACTGAAACACATCTACTTGGGATAAGCTTCCTAAATGGAACTTTGTATTTTTTCAAAGTTATAAACATACAAACCTGAACTTCTCATTGGCAGTTTCTAGTGAAATCATAGGTCCCCTCACCCTATCTGTTATAAACTTTCCGTGACTGCCAGCCCCTCCTCAAGGCAAGGTGGCGTGTTAGTCGATTTCGAAGGCTTGAGCATGGTTCTGGCTGGGATGTTTGCAGCTATGCTGGACCTTGTATTTTGAGCATGCTAAAAATGTCATTTTCTTTCCCCATAAAGTTGAAAATGTTTTGCTTGTATTTAAATCATGTTAGGTCTCTTTTGCATAATTTTTCCTACATTTACTGATGTTTGTAACACTTCTCAATTTAGTACCATCTGTGAATCCATCAACTTGCTATTTACTGCCTCTTCTAGATCATTAAGGGAGATGTTATGGCAATAATGCTTTATTTACATGTCACTTTTCCAGGAAATTCAAAGTATATTTATAAAGTTATTGTATCCAACAATAACACCCTTGTGAGGTAAAGAATTTCACAGAAAGCATTTCAACATTAGTATGCCTTATTTTAGATAGAAGGGAACATTTCAGTGATTCTATTAGTACAGTTTACAAGTGTCTGTTATGAGGTGTTCTTGTTGCTCTGAGCCATTAAGGAAATTGTTGCAGTAGCTTCTGATGGTTGTATGATGAGCTGAGAGGTGGGAGTGATTGGGTTAGATTGATGAGTGAGTTTTACTTTTCTTCCAGTTCCCTCTTGGTCCCAACATCTAAGTCTTAATTACTGTGAAGTAGCAAAAAGCCAATAAAACTAGAGGAAGACAGAGACACAAAACAATCAGGTAAAATGAATTATTAAGAATGATAAAAAAATTCTCCATATTGTCTCTCTTCCTTTTAAATTATAGTAGCTTCAGTGTTTATGCATGTTTCTAAAGGCCTGCCGACCAAGGAATCCTTTGTTAAAATGGAGAAAATGAGAATCTGTTTTCTTTACTGAATGTGTGGATTTTATTATTTTGTTTTTTAATAGTGTTCTGTGGCAGTCAGGTTTTACTTGGTTAGGCATAGGAAACAACGTCTCTTCTGTAGTTAATCAGTGTTTTTATTAACTCTCTAGTGGTATAACCATTAGCAAATGCATGAGGAACTTCAACTCTAGTTAAGCCCCTTTTTATCCATAGTTTTGAATGGCAAAGATAAATGTCATTGGTTAGCAACTCATACCACCTTTGCAAGTTAGGTCAAAAACGTTGGTCTCCCAATTCAGATAATGCAGGCTGTTGCTGAAACAAGTTTGAGATCTATCAGTTATTTAATATGGAATTAAAGTTATGCAGCTTCCCTGGCAGCTCAGTGGTAAAGAATATGCCTGCCAGTGCAGGATTAAAGTTATAATCATCCAAACGAGTTTCTGCTGTTCACCAGGATTTCTAGCTGATATCTGTCTTCTAAAGAGATGTTTTCTCTCATTTCTTAAACTCATTTATTAACTGAGTATTTATGTATAAATTAGCTTAGTAGAATAGTAGAAAGTCAAATGAATAAATATGAAAGGACAGTTACAGATATCTCTCTCAATAAAAATAAGATCTTTATGGCAGATTTTGGAAAGTGGAGTTTGGTATTTGCATCTAAGCTGCTCTCTACGAGACTGAAGAATATGTGTGGATTTGTTGATGGGCTATTTTCTCAGGTTGCTATGTGTGCTGGGCAAGGCAGTGGTCTAGACCTATAGCCCACCTGTGAGGGTCATCTGAAGTTCATATTAAGTCTCCATATATTAGAACAGCAATAAGACCTAAGGCCTGAAAGACGCAAGGCAATTAGAATAGAGCCTCCCAAATTTAGTTGATTTGAGTATCATCCTCTCATTTTTGCCTTGTATACTTGTGACCTTCATTATTTACCTAATGTTTTACTTTTGCATCAATGCAATTTGAGGACTTAATTATTTTTAAAGAAAATATTATAAAAATACCACAAATTATAAAAAACTCTCATAAAACAGATGGTTACTATAATAATTAATAGGATGAAAAATGAAAGACATCTATACTTCTAGCTAATGATGCTGTCTGGAGCTCAGTGCCTGAGAACATCTATGTCCTGTTAAAACAGCAATAGAGAGAGATTAAAGACCTACTAACATCACACTGATGTTTTTCTCTGTGTTATGAGAAAATTGAAAAGGGGAAACTTTTTTAGTCTCTGAATTAGGGTTTATAAAGTATTGTTATCACTTAAAATGATATCTTGAACCATGCTTTGTGAAGTCATGGATTATAGAACCAACAAAGAAAATGGATCCAATAATCTAATCAACCCAGTCACTCATTTATTCATTCAGCTTATCATGTGGCCCCAAACTGGGTATGCAACACTGAACAAAACACACAAATTCCTGACCCTGTGGACTTATCTTCAAGTATGGCTCATTCCTTCCAACCTGTTCTACCATGCATGCAATCTCTGCTTCTTTTTATTCTCTCTCAGCTCTTCACTCATTGCTACCCCTGTCCAGTGTAACTCAGTGTGAGGACTAGAAACTCCTTAGGGTCCTTGATTTCTTCTGATATCAGTTGGGTCCCTTTGTCTAAAGTCCAGCCTTGGAATTCATCTTGACCTTGTCCACAGGCAGAACTTCTCCAGGCCTCAGTGTCTTGTGTAGTTGCTACAATTCTTGCAGGATCCCAGGAGTAAGCAAGCCAGGAGACACATCTAACATTAGGAGGTCCAAGGTCCTGGATATTCTTTGCGTTTGTGTTCCTGCTTGGTAGTGAGTTTGGTTTCAATACCAAAATGTGCTCTGAGGCCTCCACTATATAATCAGGTCATGTCAATTATCTAAATATTGCTTGGTTAAAACCACTTCAGTAAAGGTGGTTAATTCAAAAGATATTTTATTTTACTAATGTTATTTAGTATAGTATAAGTGCTTTTCTAGGTTTCTATGTAAAAGCTTACCTCTGGTGTTATATACCAAACCTCAGAACTTCTTCAGGGTCAGTATTTATGAACTCCTCTGTTAACTCTCCATTATCCCCATAGAAATGAATCACAGATTATATGATGTCATGAGACTTTAATAACAAAGATTATGGTTTCATGTTCCATTTGTTGGAGCAGAGCAGTTGTGGCCAAGACCAGCTGTGCTAATAAGGCTCCCCTTTGTCTTATCAGAGCAAATGTAGAGTTGTCTGTCATTAGTGTGGAACCCCCAAATTCCATTTGTTATTCTGACTGAAGCTCAATGTGATTATGTAAAGTGCTTTGAGAAGGGGGTATACCTGTTCCATTATCCTTTTAAATTTAGCCATGATAAATTTTGACATCCTCTAGGGGAAAAATATCTTAAACTCTGAGAGCAAATTGAAAAAGCAATGTCAATGGTAAATTCCAGGAAAGAAAAGCTATTTACAGAGTGTGCTAGGTATATTTGGAAACAATACTAGGAAATATGAATGTGCTAGAATGTATGAATAGTAAGTGTCCTTTAAAGTTTGAGATGGCAACAGTAAGCATATATCTGTGGCCTTATGTGAAAGTGAATTTATCTTTTGAAAGTTGTACTGTGCATGCCTTCAATCGTGCGTTTCACTAGGGCTGTATATAAGCTACGCATCTGCTAGTCATGTACCCTTCCGGTAGTCAATAAAAATGCTAACTGCAAAGAGTTGAATTCCTCTCTTTTTATGCTGTCTTTTTCTTCCAGAGATAGCTTGAGGAGAGATGATACTGGCTGCCCTCCTGTACTTACTAATGATAGTAATTTAGGGATGAAGCCTTTGAAAAGCTTGGCATATAAGACAGGAGGGAACAGTTACACAGTTTAGACTGAAAAGACAATAAGTATATGTTTTTTTGCTGCCAGATTATCCATCATCTTAAAACAACTCTGCAGTTTCTTACTTTGGTATGACAGCATATTTATAACAGGAAATTACAATTTGCCATCTCACTTTCCAGTGTGTGTAACCTGTGTCTTTTGTAAATGGCTGCTTTGGGGAGTGCTCTGATGATGGAGGGTGTTTTGACATCTGGTGGATTTTCCTCTAAATGCCTTAGGAGAAACTCATGTAGATGTCTCTGCAGGTTCCTGTTAAGATTGGGAGTCTCACTCTCCTCTGAGCTGGACAAATGCCAGTAGAACGCAGTATCCAAGGAATAATGCCAAGAAAATATTATTATGGGTAGCTGTGGAAAAAGGACAGGCTACAGGATGGGGTAGTTTCTTAGTAAATCTCTGGGAAGTAGGGGAATGACTTTCCCAGCTCTAGTTCCTTGGAGCCAAGCCCAGACTTCCTATGGACAAGTCATAGTGAGAATTCCTGGCAACCTAGCGGTGTCTCCAGTTATGCCGGAACAACCTTACAGAGACATCTATGAATAGGAAGGACATTGACACAAGGGCATTGACAAAGCCACAGCTCTTTTATTAGATAACAGTTAGTATATATAATTTTAACTGGAAAAGGTATCGCCATCATAGGCTCTCTTAGAGTACTATGAAAAAAAATGTTTGTAATAAATGCCAAACAAAGATCAAAGAGGTAATTTATCAATAATTTGTTTCCATTTAAATCAAATAAGGTAAACTCTTATTTTATCAAATTGAGAACTGTATTAATTATATTAAATTATATTACTATAATATTAATCTATCAAATTAAATATAGTAATTTAATTATTTTAAATATTGAATTTCAAAGAAATCAAGAAAATATTGAATCATTCCCAAATTTTTTCTCTTCAGTTGTATAAAGCATTTTGTTTGTGTTTTTATTTTGTTTTGTTTTTTGATTCCTTAGATATTAGAAGTGCACACAGGCTAATATTAGTCAAGTATTCAAGGTGTTGAGGAACTCTCATTGTATGACCTCCTTTATTTATGAATAAATATTAAGCATATAACAGTTAAAATTTGGGGTGTTGAGGAACTCTCAGTGTATGACCTCCTTTATTTATGAATAAATATTAAGCATATAACAGTTAAAATTTGGAGTGTTGAGGATGGTCACTGTTGATTGGATGAAGTTGGGACTAATATGCCCCCAAACTGCTGTTGGATCAGACCTGAATAGAGACCTTGGCAACAAGCTAACGGTGGATTATCCCTGCCATTTGCCTCAAACATTTTTCAAAGGATCCTTCAATTATCCTTGAAAAATCAGCACCAGTGTGGGGATTGGTTGAAGAATAAGAGAACTAAATTAAATCTGAGGCAATTTTAATTATTACCAAAGACTCTGTTCCATTGCCTTGAACTTCTTGCTTTCCTTTTTTTTTTTTTTTAAATCAAATGATATCTGATATTCCTGGAAGGCTATGTAAGAGCACTCCTGAGCTTTGACTTTGAATTCCAAGGTAGAAACCCTATTTGAGTGCAAATGTGACCGTGGAGAAACTAGTTGATTAGCATCTGAGTTGCCCTTCCTCAACTCTCTAAGAAAATCACACTGAAAATAAACAGAACATTCAAAATAGCTTCACTAACTTAGGGGAAGATGCAGGTGGTTTTTGCTGACTTCAGTTCAATTCAGTCGCTCAGTGGTATCTGACTCTTTGAGACCCCATGGACTGCAGCACGCCAGGCCTCCCTATCCTTCACCAACTCCTGGAGTTTACTGAAACTCATGTCCATTGGTCCATTGAGTTAGTGATGCCATCCAACCATCTCATCTTCTGTCGTCCCCTTCTCCTCCTGCCTTCAATCTTTCCCAGCATCAGGGTCTTTTCCAATGAGTCAGTTCTTTGCCTACTCTATTCCAACAGATGTTTAAGTAAGAAGGGCTTTCTCCATAAAACAGAAACAGTCTCATCCCTCCCCACGCCCCCAATATTTGGTTGTCCAAAAAAGTTTGTTTGGGTTTTTCAAACCATCTTACGGAAAATCCAAATGAATGCTTTGGCCAACCCAATAAAACAGTGCCTTAGACATTTAAAAATTTAATGAGGAGATAGATGGTTGCTGGCTCAAAGATTTCAGTATCTATAATCTGAATCTTTTGCCCTTTTCTTTGTGGTCTTCTTGTGGTTACAAGATAGATGCTCCATCTCCAACATCACATCCATATTCTAGGCAGAAGAAAAGGGAGGACAAAAGCTAAGTCAGCATGAGTTTACTCAACCCTTTTCAACTGTTCAGTCTATCTCATTGGCCAGAATTATATTTCACAGTATGTTTTCTCTACCAGAGAAGCTGGTTATTGTTTTCTCTATGAGAACATCACTATGCTTCACTCTCCAAATTGATACTCTCTTAGAAAGGAAGATGGAAGAGATAGGAAATTAGCTTGCTACAAATATTCATCATTAATATCACCTCACGTAATTCTCAGATCTATTCATTTTTTGGTATTTCCATTTGCCTGATGTTTAACAATTGAGAAATATGATATCAGTTAATTGGATTAATCAAGGAGGATATAAGGGAGATGGTGAGATTTAAAGTCTTGAAGTTTAATAATTTTGAGAAAAAACTCCTAGCAGAAGGAAAGAAGGGATAGAAGCCCCAAGATGGGAAATGATTATAATACACATGAGTATGGTTATGATTATGGGCAAAGAGTCTATTAGGAAATTAGACATGCTTTAGCTGAGATGTTTGGAAATTCTTGTAGCTGTTTCTCTAAAAAGAATGGATGGAGAGAACTAAGTCAGATATTCAGATCTGATTTGTTGTACATAGGATTATGGAGAAGCATGAAGCAATCAGAATTATAGTCCAGGTGAAGTTCTAATCCTTAAAATCTGAAAATGAAAAAACAATTCCTATCTAAATGTAGCCTCTGTCAATATCTATTTAATATGCATTCTTAAATTCTATTGGCTACCATTTTTGAGGCTATCTTGAATTTTCTGGTTTTAGGGTAAATTTATGTATCATTTCCTTCTAAGAACCATAGGAAGTACTCATACATTTGCAGAATCAAATTACGCTGAATTATGCCCTACTCACCAGGACTACTGGGAATGGCCCATAGCTCCTATTGAAGGGTCAGGCCAAAGCTGCCATGTTGGTTCCTCATGACGTGTCTTTTTTCATAGAGGAAACTCTTTCAAAGCAGATGAGTTGGGTCAAATGTATTTGTTCTTGAGAATTTAAACTAAAGGTTTTTGAGAGTCTTAATAATTTAGCTCTCAGGGATAAAATTACCAGGTCACGTGGAAATGGAGTCATTGACAACCAGGTCCAAATGATCAAAGGGAGGAGAGGCCATAAACCAGGAATAAGCAGAGGAAGCTGTTTTGCATGGTGACAAAGTATAAGGAGAAGCAAATGGTAAGAGATCATCATTCCAAAGACATCAAAGTTTCCAGTTGTCAGGTTTGGCTTGATATCAGTTTTCTTTCCATGAATATCTACAGTGTCCCTTAGACTGATATATATGGGTTTCTCCTCCTTGTTGTCAGTTATGCCTAATAAGAACAGAAATATACTTAGATAATAGTCATTTATATACCAATTGGAGGGATGATATTGCATTGAAAAGGAAGGCACTATTAACACATTATATCTTTTATATGACAGTATAAAAATTGGTGCAACCACATTCCAACCATTTTATTCTTGCATGGTAAACACCATTACTCATTTTTGAAAATTGTAAAGTTGATAGTGAAATATTTTTTAAAAATGAAAGTCTGTGTCCTCTCTGAGTTAATGCAGATTGTCTTAATCTATTAGGTACTAGTCCAATTAATTATCACAATTCATCCAATTGTAGAAATTCTAATAACATAAGATAGGAAGGATATAAGTGGATTTTCCACAATTTTAATGGGAAAATCAGAAGGTTCTACAAGGGCCATTCAGAAGTCTGTTTAGTAAAAGACCACAAATCCATAGTTAGGAGCTACCCTGATAGCTCAGTTGGTAAAGAATCTGCCTGCAATGTAGAAGTCAAGGTATTTAGAAGGAAAGGACTTGTTTTGAATTCTGGTTAATTTTGAAGATGTTTCTTTGCAGGGTCTGATTATTGTCTATGCTAACCTAGTCCTGTGTCTGAATCAGGGGCCTTGGAAAGGTGAGGTTATAAAGAGAAGGGTGAATGGATGCAAACCTCCAGCGTTTTACCTTTTAACACACTGGAGAAATTTTATTTTGGGGGAGAAGAAAAAGAAAAGAGGCAGGGTGAGTAAAGGACCTAGGGCGGAGAGCGCCTCGAGGGGCAGTTCAGGGAGATGGGGAATTAGTGACAAAACCCTTTTATTTTCCCCTCCTCCCTTGTGTTTGCTAATGAGAGATGCCGAATCCCGGTGCATTGAGTGTCTTCGATAAACCAGGCTTTGTTTTAGGCACTTGATGCCCAACCTCTGACCAATCCCACAAGTGTCCTAGGAAACCTTAGATAAAAGCATAGTGAAGTGGTCCTTGGTAGTTTAATTAGTGTGAAGTCTAAACTTCCCAGTGAAAATTCACTCAGGCGACTGTGGAATCAGAAAAGGAATATCCATCAGGAGGACTTAGAAATAACATGTAGAGAAGTTGTCATTTCCTGTGTCTGGGTATGTACGTTTTTAATTATACTTAATTTATTTTTTGTTTTCCAAGTATATCTTTTTTCAAAGAGAGGCAGAGAGGGAGAGAATGAATTTCTGAAAAGCTGAACACTTGAAAATTATTGTTAGAGAACACTAGCAAGCATGGTGGCTTTATAAGAATCATCAACCATGTATTACAAGTGGTTCTCAGGTTGTAGTTCCAGCATTTTATTTGTGAATTCAGTGTATTGCCTGCATCCTAGAGGGCTTAACTGTTGATGTCATAGGAGTTCTAATTTTGTATCAAAGGATGGATATATGTAATATCCCTTTGTGTGTAATGTGAATGAGTTATTTAGTTATAGGAATTAGTAGTTAATTTAGTCTGTTTGCTTCGAGAAGAGGGGACACTTATCTTCTCTTGGGAGAGATCAAATTTCTCCTCTAGTCTATATTATTATAAATCTTTTTTTTTTTTTTTAGCAGTAACAGGTAAATCACATTACTCATTTGTATTAAGTAGTATGCTCTTAAAACTTATAAGAACTTAATTGGAGAGTCTCAGCTATTTTATTAAGATTTATTGTAATTTATTAGACATAAATTATTGTGTGATAATTCCCTTAGAAGTAATATATGAAGTAATATATTGTTTCACTCGTTTTCACTGTTTTATCATTTTTATTGTCTTTAGTTTCATTAAGTGTTCTGAAATAATTCTGAAAAACTTAATCTGTTTTGTTGAGAGAATTAATTATGCACCCAAGAAAATCTACTTTTATATTATAGAGCAGATATTCTAGTTATTTGCATTGAGAGAAATTTATAAATGATAAGGCTAAGTACATTTAGATTTCTTTTTAATAGGAAAATGAGGTTGGTTTCCCATGTGAAGACTTAAATTATTATATGTGAGAAAATCATTATATAACACTTTGTTATTTCATGTTATTTTATGTTTATGTCATATGTTATTTGGAAAGTGGGCAAGTAGATGAGTAACATATTATTTCTCTGACAAAATTTTAAAAGTGAAGATAATCCCAAACCTATAAACTCTGCAATTCATAGAAAACTCTGCTGTGAAGTTACAATAGATAATCGAATGTAAATTACTTAATTGGACAGTTTTTCTCTGGTGAGTTATTAGTAGAGATAACTGAGGTGGTCATTGACTCAAAGGAAATTTATGGAATTAATGCCAGTGATATCTCAGAAATTCATAAATTTGATTTCTTAATAAGGGAATTAGCATGAATTTTTTTCACTTTTTGTATGGTAATACTTTATAATTTGATAAAACAGAGGGTTTTGATTCTCCAATGGCCACAAACTAATGGCAGTTAGTCCTTCCTCCCATCAAACTGGCATAAATTAAATTTATCTACATTTGAAAGTCAAGCATTTAAAGGACAGGGTGTTCTTGTTTGATATTTTATGCTCTCTCATTTTCAGCCACTGCTAAGATATTTTCTTGTGCTCTTTTGGCAAAGGGAGAAGTCAGCTTAGCAGGACTGTTTTTTTTAACCTCATTTTATTCTTTGAAAAAATCCTTAGTATTTTGCAGCATCAAAGTGGCAAAAATGGAAAAATTTAAATTCACGTATATAGGGTCTGTGAAAATAGTAGGTCTGGAAAATAGCCCTCAGCACACAGAAGTTGCAAGTCATTGAGGGAAATTGAGCAAAGGGAGTCAGACTTCTAGTTTCTACTGATCAGAGCTGAGGGCCATGGTTAGGAACTTGAAATAGAAACAGCATCCTGCTGATTTTCTTTTACCCCCTCAAGCTACTCCCTCAACCTCATGTATTCCTTATAGAGTTCATTGTGATTATTTGAGGATCTAAAACTAGAACAAAGATGGCTAAGTCTTTTTGTGTACGTGTGTGCTGTAATTTTAAAAAATAAAAGAGATGAAGCAATTTTATTGTTTATTTATTAACTATAATCTTAATCTTAAGAATTAAGATTCCTATAATCTTAAGAATTTTTATTAAATATGCTTACTTCTTTATAATTTCTTCTATAATAGGCATTGTATCTGGCAAGAAAAGTAAAAAGTACAATTTGGGAGTGCTAAAAGTTAATTTTATGCTGTATAATATTATATGCTGTTAGTATAATATACTTTATTTATTTTTTTACTTTAAATGCTTTTCACTTGATGATGCCACAATTCCATAAACACTTGTGAGGCATTTATATGCTAAGAGCTGTGGGTAATTAAAAAAATGGGAGATAGTGATTTAGCAGGGAAAATGCCTATTTTTGTTGATTGTAGTATGAGTAAGTATGTATAAAATGGATAAACAAAATAGATAAATAAAATAGGCAAAAATAGATAAACAAAATAAGCAAAACAAAATAGAACTGTTAAGAATTATAGCATTAATTTTGATTCAGACTTTGGAGTAGATCTGATATTAATAGAAGGTTCCTAGAGGGAATAATGTCTAAACAAGACCTTGAAAGATAATTAGGACTGGGGTGGGAACATTCCAAGGTTGGTGGTGAGGTGGCCTAACATGAGTTAAGGTGTAGGCATTGATGAGTCTTAGGTATTTTTGGGGACATCAAATAATTCATTTTTAGGGAAGCCTAAAAGGGTCGATTGAGACCAGACCATGGAAGGGGTTGAAGGCTGTCCTGAGGAATCTGGACTTCATTCTGTGAATTACAGGGATTCTCTGAAGGCTTTTGAATAGAGGAGTGATCTTTAAGGACAGTAACTGATGACAGTAGGAAGGATATAGGAGAGAAAGAGAGAGAGGGAGGGAAGGAGGGGGCCTGGCACATGCAGATATTTCTTGGCAGGCTATGGGTAGTTCAGAGACCATGGGCTACACTGAGAAGATCATGGTGAGAATGGATTTCTAAGTAATATGGCTGGGCTTTGACGGCTGATTGACCTGGGGAGGGGAAAAGGGGAAAGGAAGGAGTAAAAAATGTTCTCAAAATTTTACCTAGTAACAAGAGATATGGTGATGTTGTTAGCTAAAGTTAGTTTCATTGGGAGACAATGGGGAAAATAAAAAATTCCACTTTGGTCATATTTTACATGAGAATTAGTGGGATGTCCTTGTGGGACAATCAAGATCCTCATGAGTGATAGTAAAAGGAATAGTGATGAACACATTTCTCAAATCACATATATATCAACATTTAATAAATGAAATAATTAAATTGTAAGTGTGGATACTCTTAAAGTTCTATGACCTAATACAAAACTCTCCAGTTGTCTTTTTAAAAATCTATGGAACAAAGGCGATAAATGTCCTTTTATCTCTAAAATTCTATGACTCTTGAGTGGTTAAGGGTTCTTTGAAAAAAATTTTTTTTAATTATTTTGTATTGGAAAGTGAAAGCTCAGTCATGTCCAACTATTTGTGACCCCATGGACTATATCCCTCAAGGCGCCTCTGTCCATGGAATTCTCTGGGTGAGAATACTGGAATGGGTTCAGTTCAGTTCAGTTCAGTTGCTCAGTCGTGTCCGACTCTTTGTGACCCCATGAACTGCAGCACGCCAGGCCTCCCTGTCCATCACCAACTCCTGGAGTCTACCCAAACCCATGTCCATCGAGTCAGTGATGCCATCCAACCATCTCATTCTCTGTTGTCCCCTTCTCCTCCTGCCTTCAATCTTTCCCAACATCACAGTCTTTTCCAATGAGTCAGCTCTTCGCATGAGGTGGCCAAAATATTGGAGTTTCAGGTTTAGCATCAGTCCTTCCAATGAACACCCAGGACTGATCTCCTTTAGGATGGACTGGTTGGATCTCCTTGCAGTCCAAGGGACTCGCAAGAGTCTTCTCCAACACCACAGTTCAAAAGCATCAATTCTTCAGTGTTCAGCTTTCTTTATAGTCCAACTCTCACATCCATACATGACCACTGGAAAAACCATAGCCTTGACTAGATGGACCTTTGTTGACAAAATAATGTCTCTGCTTTTGAATATGCTGTCTAGGTTGGTCATAACTTTCCTTCCAAGGAGTAGGCGCCTTTTAATTTCATTGCCACAATCACTACTGCAATCACTACTGGAATGGGTAGCTATTTCTTTTTCCAGAGGATCTTCCTGACCCAGGAATTGAACCTGGGTCTCCTACATTGCAAGCAGATTCTTTATCATCCGAGCCACCAGGGAAACCCATTTTGTACTGGGGTAGGCGAAGGCACCCCACTCCAGTACTCTTGCCTGGAAAATCCCATGACGGAGGAGCCTGGTAGGCTGCAGTCCATGGGGTTGTGAAGAGTTGGACACGACTAAGTGACTTCACTTTCACTTTTCACTTTCATGCATTGGAGAAGGAAATGGCAACCCACTCCAGTGTTCTTGCCTGGAGAATCCCAGGGACGGGGGAGCCTGGTGGGCTGCCGCCTGTGGGGTCGCACAGAGTCGGACACGACTGAAGCGACTTAGCAGCAGCAGCATAGCCAATTAACAATGATGTGCTAGTTTCAGGCGAATAGCAAAAGGACTCAGCCATACATATACAAGTATCCATTCTCCCCCAAACTCCTCTCCTATCCAGGCTGTAAATTTTTTTTTTAAGAAAAAAATTATAATACAGCTTATAACAGGTATGAACTGTTATAAGACTGCTTCATTGAGATATAATTCACATGCCATAAAATTCACTCATTTTAAATGTACCGTTCAATGATTTCAGTATACTCATAGAATTGTCCAGCTGTGATCACAGTTTGGGAACATTTTCATCACCCCACCCCAAATAAATTTCATACCCATTACCACTCACTATCAGTTTCTTTCCAGTCTCCTGAGTCCTAGGCAACCACTAATCTACTTTCTGTCAGTATAGATTTTCCTGTTGTTAACAGGTCATTCCATACAAATGTAATTATACCATATGTGGTCTTTTGTGTCTGACTTCTTCCACTGAGCATGATGTTTTCAAGGTTCATCCATGTTTTAGCACATATCAGTGCTTCATTTATTTTTATTGCCAGATAACATTACTGTATATGAATTTACCACATTTAGTGATTTATTAATTAATGGGATTCTCACTTTTTGGCCATTATGAATAATGATTTTGTGAACACGTGTGTTCATTTATACTCATGTTCTCATTTCTCTTGGGTATATAACTAGGAGTGGAATTGCTGGGTTATATGGTAAACTCTATGTTTAAACTTTCAAGGAATTCCTGGATTATTACCCAAAGTTGATACACTCTTTTGCATTCCCACAGGTAGGTTAAGGATTCGTTTCTCCACATCATTGCCAACACTTGTTATTATCTATCTTCTTGATTATAGTCATTTTGGTGGTGGGAAATTACTAGTGGTTTTGATTTGCATTTTCCTGGTAGATATAATGTTGAGCATTTTTGCATGCCCTTATTGGCCATTTGTGTATCATCTTTAGAGAAATGTCTGTTAGATCCTTTACTTGTTTCTCATTGGCCCATTTGTCTTTTTATTAGTTTTTATTATTGAATTGTAAGAGTTTTTCATGTATTCTAGACACAAGTCCTGTATCAAACATACAATTTGTGAATATTTTTCCTATTCTGTGGGAATATCTTGGTACTTTGATGATGGTATCTTTGAAAACACAAATTATTTAAATTTAAAGTACAATTACTTTTTCTTTTATTGCTTATGCTTTTAACGTTCTATCTAAGAAACCATTCCTAATATTAGGTCATGAATATTTACACCTATGTTTTCTTCTAGGAGTTTCATGGTTCTAGCTTTTATATTTAAGAATTTGAAGCTGCTGCCTTCGCCCTCTGCGATGGCCCACACTCTATCTGTTGAGTGTGTTTCTCTCTGAATAAATCCACTTCTTACCTATCAAAAAAACTATAATTTCATGAGGGAGGGGTAAAATTTCATTCTTTTGTAAATGGATATCTAGTTGTCTCAGCACCATTAACTGAATAGACTATTTCCCCCCCTTTTTAAATTTTCTTGGCACTCTCATAAAAAATTAATGGATCATAATTGCCAGGTTTATCTCTAGACTATTCCATTCATCTTTATTTCTGTTGTCATAATAGTATCACACTATTGATTACTGTGTCTTGTAGTAAAGTTTTGAAATTAGGAAGTGCGAGTACTTTGTTTCTTTTTTTTCAAAATTGTTTTGGATATTCTGATTTCTTTGAAATTCCACATTAATTTTAGGATTAGCTTATCAATTTTTGCAAAGATGCTAACTGGGACTCTGATACAAATAGTGTTGAATCTATAAATAAATTGGGGAGAATTACCTTTTAATAATATTAAAGCTTCTGATCCATGAATGTGGATATTTTTCCATTTATTTAAATCTTCTTAATTTGTAATTTTATTCCTAAATTTAAAAAATTGATGCTATTGTAAATGGAATTGTTTTATTTCATTTTCATTTTGCTCATTGCTACTTTATATACAATTGATTTTTTGGTATTAGTTTTGTATCCTGAAACCTTGCTAAACTTATTAATTCAAATAGTTTGGTAGTGAGTTCATTAGGGTTTTGTGTATTCAAGATTATGTCATCTGGAAATTCTGATTGTTTTGCTTCTTCCTTTCCAATCTGGATGATTTTATTTTCTTGTTAGTTGTTCTGGAAAGAAGCTCCAATGGAATGTTAAATAGAAGTGAAGAAGACATTCTTCCTTGTTCCTAATCTCAGGGGAAAGTATTCAGTCTTTCACCATTAAGCATGATGCTGGCTATGGGTTTTCCACAGATGCCTTTCACCATGGCAAAGATATTCCCTTTTCCTCTTAGTTTGTTGAGGGTTTCTTTGCTTTCTCTGCTTGGAATACCCTTTCTTTTCTCTCCTACCTGGTGAATACCTTTATATTTTCTAAGACCAGCTTAAATGTCTCCACTCAACAAAGCTGATCATTTCCCTTTTTCCTCTTCTGGTTTTAGGGTTGTAAGTCCTACAAGAATGGAAACAAATGACTTTGAGTCACTTTTTAAAAGGCTTTTTTAATTTGGAAAATATCCATTTATTAATTCAAGGCATTAAGAACAGAAACCCCACAGATCATTCCACTTAACCTGCCATGGGATTGCTATTCAGGCAGAAAGCTTGCACAGTGAATTTACATAAACAGGAATACATTTTTAAGGTACAAATTGATGCACATCTGTCTGCATAGTTAATAATCCATGCATTTACAGAAATCTAATAAAAATGTGTCCTGAATATGAAAGATCTAAAATGATAAGTATTGAATATCCTGCAATAGAAAAGAGGTTGTGAGCTATCTGATCAAGTGAAATGAATTTTTCATTAAAATGGCACATTAATTGAGAGCTCAAGATTAATGACTTTTACCTATATATACATTAAGTCACAATTCACTTTTCTTTTGAAATAGTGAAAGCATTGAGTTTTTCCTTCACTTGAGCAAGTTAGGTTTTAACTTGTTTTGCTGGCTTTCACTTATTTTACTTACTAACTAGCCAATTAGTTTATACAATTAATTAAATGTTCATTTATAGTAATTTCTATAGGAGGTGTGAATAAAGCAATCCCTGTTCTGCAGGAATTCATTGTATTAGAGAAATTAAAATAATATAATATGAAGTAATTGATACAGAGTTTTAGTTCAAGATGGCAGCCTCAGTAAATGTGTCAGCTTCCTTTTGTCCCAACACATGTACACACGTGTCAGACATACACACACATACAAAGAGGAGGCAAACTGGGAAAACGGACTTTTGCAGTCATAGAAGAAGTCTAAGCCTGTTATATATACCAACAAGTGTAGTCTGTGATTCATAAAGATAAATAGATGCAAGATGTTACCAGACGCTTAAGAAAAACCAGCAAAATGAAAGATGAACCAATAAAAATGATTCAGTTCAGTTCAGTTTCTCAGTTGTGTCCGCTTCTTTCAACTCCATGGACTGCAGCATGCCAGGCTTCCCTGTCCATCAGCAACTCCTGGAGTTTACTCAAACTCATGTCCATCGAGTTGGTGATGCTATCTAACCATCTCATTCTCGGTTGTCCCCTTCTCTTCCTGCCTTCAATCTTTCCCAGCATCAGGGTCTTTTCTAATGAGTCATCTCTTCGCACCAGGTGACCAAAATATTGGAGTTTCAGCTTCAGCATCAGTCCTTCCAATGAACACCCAGGCCTGATCTCCTTGAGGATGGACTGGTTGGATCTCCTTGCAGTCCAAGGGACTCTCAAGAGTCTTCTCCAGTACCACAAAAGCATCAGTTCTTCAGTGGTCAGCTTTCTTTATAGTCCAACTCTAACATCCATACAGGACTACTGGAAAAAGCATAGCTTGACTAGATGGACCTTTGTCGGCAAAGTAATGTCTCTGCTTTTTAATATGCTGTCTAGGCTGGTCATAGCTTTTCTTCCAAGGAGCAAGCGTCTTTTAATTTCATGGCTGCAGTCACCATCTGAAGTGATTTTGGAGCCCCCCCAAAATAAAGTCTGTCACTGTTTCCATTGTTTCTCCATCTATTTGCCATGAAGTTATGGGACCGGATGCCATGATCTTAGTTTTTTGAATGTTGAGTTTTATGCCAGCTTTTTCACTCTGCTCTTTCACTTTCATCAAGAGGCTCTTTAGTTCCTCTTCACTTTCTGCCACAAGGGTAGCATCATCTGTGTATCTGAGGTTATTGATATTTCTCCAAGCAATCTTGATTCCAGTTTGTGCTTCATCCAGCCCAGAATTTCTCATGATGTACTCTGTGTAAAAGTTAAATAAGCAGGGTGACAATATATAACCTTGACATACTCCTTTTCTGATTTGGAACCAGTCTGTTGTTCCATGTCCAGTTCTAACTGTTGTTTCTTGACCTGCATATAGATTTCTCAGGATGCAGGTAAGGTGGTCTGGTGTTCCTGTCTCCTGAAGAATTTTGCACAGTTTGTTGTGATCCACACAATCAAAGGCTTTAGCATAGTCAATAAAGCAGAAGTAGATGTTTCTTTGGAACTCTCTTGCTTTTTTGATGATACAACAGATGTTGGCAATTTGATCTCTGGAAACGCTGCTGTTTGTAAATCCAGCTTGAACATCTGGACATTCACGGTTCATGTACTATTGAACAGTATGAAAACACAAAAAGATAGAGATGATTCCAGACCCAAAAAGAACAAAGTAGAAATTAAAATTTTTAAGTTGATATCTTTAGGGAGATTCTTTTTTGCATCCCTAAATTAAGGCAAACATGGTAAAATGAACAATAAAAATTAAGAATATAATCTTGGAAATTAAGTATATAGTGATAAATTTTAATAAAGTTTGAGTTGACTAAATCACAAGATGCTTGTACCTAAAAATAAAGTAAGAATCTGAAAGGTACAGTGGAGGAAACTGTGTTAATTTCTTGGTGCTAAAACAACTGAATTTATGTTCTTGCAGTTCTGGAGGCTAGAAGTACAAAGTCAAGGTATCAGCAGGACTGAAGACTTTGAGGGGAGATCTGCTCCATGCTTCTCTCTTAGCGTGGTGCCTGCTGGTGGTCCTTGGCATTGCCTGGCTTGTCGATCTAACATTACAATCCGTGGGTCAGGACACACTGTGTGGCAGTGCATGTATTTCTCTCCTCTTCTAACTATTTAGGGCTCATTGTAATCCAAGGTGGTCCTATCCAGTGCTCTTTAATTACATCTTCAAAGGCCTTTTTGCCAAATGAGGTTATATTCTGGAATTCGATATGGCCATATCCTTTGAGGGCCACTGTTTTGTTCATCATAGAAACATACCACAGAAATGGAAAATAGAGAGTGAAAGTCTTTAAGGACACAAGGAATAAATCTAGTTGGAGGTACCATTCAAGATATTTAACCACTGATAATGGCATCAGTTCAGTTCAGTTCAGTTCAGTCCCTCAGTCGTGTCCGACTCTTTGTGACCCCATGAATCGCAGCACGCCAGGCCTCCCTGTCCATCACCAACTCCTGGAGTTCACCCAGACTCATGTCCATTGAGTCAGTGATGCCATCCAGCCATCTCATCCTCCGTCGTCCCCTTCTCCTCCTGCCCCCAATCCCTCCAGCATCAGAGTCTTTTCCAATGAGTCAACTCTTCGCATGAGGTGGCCAAAGTACTGGAATTTCAGCTTTAGCATCATTCCTTCCAAAGAAATCCCAGGGCTGATCTCCTTCAGAATGGACTGGTTGGATCTCCTTGCAGTCCAAGGGACTCTCAAGTCTTATCCAACACCACAGTTCAAAAGCATCAATTCTTTGGCGCTCAGCCTTCTTCACAGTCCAACTCTCACATCCATACATGACCACTGGAAAAACCATAGCCTTGACCAGAAGGACCTTTGTTGGTAAAGTAATGTGTCTGCTTTTGAATATGCTATCTAGGTTGGTCATATGGCATAGGCATAGACTGATCAAATGAAAGCTATTCAGTTAGAGTTGGTGCTAACTGAACATTAGCTCAGGATTTGAAAGCAGAGCAAAGGGGCAGTGAAACACAGGAAATAATCAAAGACAAAGTAGAAAAAAACTTATTCAGGTTTAAGAAAGGTTAATTCTTAATTTTGAAAAAGTCTGGTAAGTATGTCAAGTAAAATAAATAAAAAACATCCTAGGCAAATATAATTTGGATACTTTCCAGGAGAAATCCCATCCCTCCAAGGATAAGAGAAAATCTGAAAAGTTGCCAGTGAAAATAAATGTTTTACCTACATAGCAATGTTAGAAATACAAATCAGATTTTTTATCCTAATTCTAGATGCTAGGTCACAAAATAGCAATATCTTCAACTAAATATCAGAAAAAATTAGGGAAAAAATAACAGCAATAAAAAAACTTCATATTCACGGTTTCTGGGAATTGAAACTGGAGTAGATGGTGGGGAGAACCTCTATTTTCATTTACTTCCCTTTTGCACCTTTTTAAAAAAGACTGATTTTAGGTTCACAGCAAATTTGAATGGAAGGTGCAGAGATTTTCTGTATACAAGTTGCCCCACTACCTGGAAGTAGAGTGCTCCCATGAAACCCTTTCTAATCTGAAACGTCCTAAAGCAAAGAAACTGTTACCTTAGGACACATGTTCCTAATGGATACACAAAGTAAATCAAGATAAAATGCAGATGTTCACAGACATCCTTCAGAGCTGTGATGGCTTGATGTTGAGATGCGACATAGTTCCCAGGGAAGGAGCTTGGAGGTGTCCTTCTGTTGCTCAGAGTACTAGCTGCCTTTGTAACATCTCGCTACAATATAAAGGCTGGGTGCTAATTTTGCTTTTCAGCTTTTTTTGGTAAAAGCAAAAATCCTCTTTTGAGTTTCTTTCAGTTAATGAAAACAACTACTAATGTAGATCTCTCATAAAAGCCAAGTGGCATAAAGTGAGCTTTGGAAAAACAGAGAATACTTGTACTCCCTACCCGACCTATGCCGAGATTCGTCCATTAACATCCCCCACCAGAGTGGTTGCATGGTAAGCTTGGCAAACCCATGTTGACATATCACAATCGCTCCAAGTCCATAGTTGGTAGTCCATATGGAGGGTTCACGCTTGGTGGTGTAAGATCTGTGAATTTGGACATATGCGTGATGGCATGTATCCATCATTACAATACACATTGTATATTGTAGGCAGTATTTTCACTGCCCTAAAAATCCTGTGTGCTCCACATATTCATCCCTTCCAATCCCTGGCAACCACTTACTCTCTCCAGAGCTCTTACTATCTTACAGTTATCAAATAGTTGGGATTATAGAGGATGTACCCTTTTTAGACTGAGTTTTTTCCTTAGTAACAGGCATTTAAAGTTCCTCCATGTCTTTTCATGGCTTGATAGTTCATATAATTTTAGCATAAAATAATATTTTAATGAAATAATATTCTATTACCTTCCAGCTTCCATCCACTCTCTGGATGTGCCGCAGTGTATCAGTTCATCTACTGAAGGGCATCTTCGTCATGTCAGTGATCTGTTATGAATAAAGCTGCTGTGGGACGGGGGAGCCTGGTGGGCTGCCGTCTATGGGGTTGCACAGAGTCGGACACAACTGAAGCGACTTAACAACAGCAGCAGCAGCAGCAAACATCTGTATACAGGTTTTTGTGTGGAGTTAAGCTTTCAGCTCTTTTGGGTAAATACCAAGAATCATGATTGCTGGATTGTATGGGAGGAGGGTTTAGTTTTGTAAGAAACTGCCAAACTACCTTCCCAAGTGGCTGTACTGTTTTACATTCCTACCAGCAGTGTATGGAAATTCCTCTTGTTCTATGTCCTTGCCAGAATATGGTGGCGTCAGTGTTCCAGATTTTGGCCATCTTAATAGATGTGTCTGGTATCTGATTGTTGCTTAAATTTGAATTTCCCTTGTCTGCTTGTTTTCCATCTGTATATCTTCTTTGGTGAGTCTGTTAAGGTCTTTGGCATATTTTTAAATGTTGTTTGCTTTCTTTGGATAATACTCTTTATCAGATGTGGTTTTTGAAAATATTTTCTCCCAGTCTGTAGCTTGTCTTCTTACTGTCTTGACATTGTCTTTTGAAGGGCAGAAGTTTGAAACTTTAATGGAACCCAGCTTATCAATTATTTCTTTCATGGATTGTGCCTTTGGTGTTTTATCTAAAAAGGCATCACCCTACCTAAGATTACTTGGATTTTTCCATTGTTATCTTCTGGGAGTTTTAAGGTTTTGCATTTTACATTTAGTCTATAATCCATTTTGAGTTATTTTCATGAATGGTATAAAGTCTGTGTCTAGATTCTTTTTTTTTTTTGCATGTGGGTGTCCATGTTCCAGCACCATTTGTTGAAAAGATTATTATCTCTGTCCATTGTATTGCCTTTTCTCCTTTGTCAAAGATCAGTTGACTAAATGTGGTTCTATTTTGGGTTCTCTATTATGTTCTAATAATCTATTTGTATATTCTTTCACCAATATCACATTACCTTGATTACTGTAGCTTTATAAGTCTTGAAGTTGAGTAGCATCAGTTTTCCAATTTTGTTCTTTTCCTTCAATATTGTGTTGGATAATCTGAATCTTTTGCTTCTCCATATAAACTTCAGAATCAATTTGTCTATATCCACAAAATAATTTTCTGGGATTGTGATTGGGACTGCATTAAATTTATAGATGACTTTGGCAAGAACTGGCATTTTAACAATATTGAGTCTTCCTATCCATGAGCATGGAATATTTCTCCATTTATTTAGTTGATTTTATTCATCAGAGTCTTGTATTTTTTCTCATATAGATCTTACACATATTTGTACCTTAGTAGTTTATTCTAGAGGGTGTTAATGTAAATGGCATTGTGCTTTTCATTGCAAATTCCACTTATTCCTGGTTCTTATAGAGGAAAACAATTGACATTTGTATGTTAATCATATATCCTAAAACCATGTGTGCAGTCACTTAATTTTTAAAATTGATTCTTTTGTCTTTTTGTATTATAAATAGATAAGCATGTTTGCAAATAAATATAGTTTTATTTCTTCCTTTTCTATCTGCATACCTTTTACTTGCCTCGTTCTGTGAGCAAGGTCTTCCAGCATGTGGTTGAAAAGGAGTGGTAAGAGGGGACATCTTTGTCTTGTATCTGATCTTAGTCGGGAAGCTTTGAGTTTCTCACCATTAAGTAGGATATTAGTGTAAGTTTTTGTAGTTTTTAAATAATCAATTGGAAAAGTTTACTGAGGGTTTTTATCATAGATATTGTTGGATTTTGTTAAATGCTTTTACTGTGTCTATTGGTATGATCATGTGATATAAAAAATTCTGTTGATATGATAGATTACATTAATTGATTTTTGAATGTTCAACCAACTTTGTATACATTGGTTGTTGTCTTAGTTTGTTGAGGCTGCCATATGAAATATCACACGCTCGGAAACTTATACATAGCTGAAATTTATTTCTCACAGTTCTGGGGACTAGACAGTTGATATCTAGGGTATATCCACGGGGTCTCAAAGAAATGGACATGACTGAGCGACTTTGACTTTGCCATGGTCAGGTGAGGGCCCTCTTTTAAGTTGCAGATATCTGAGGGAGCTAGGGAGCTCTTTGGGATTTCTTTTACAAGAACAAAACAATCCCGTTCACTAGGGCTCCACCCTCATGACGTAAGCACCCAAAGCCCCGCCTACTAACAGTGTCACACTGGGCATTAGGATTCCAACATGCATATTTTGAGAGGGTATATACATTTAGACCATAGCATCATGGTGTATAATTTTTTTTAAATATGTTCTTCTATTTCTAATACTTTGTTGAGGACTTTTGTAGTTATGTTCATGAGACCTGTTGGCCTGTAGTTTTCTTGTAATGTGGTTTTGTTTATAGGGTCCTTTAATATTTTAAAAAACATATACATGTCTTACCTCTATAATTTAAAAAGTTGACTTAGTAGCAAAAGAGTAGTATATGGCAGTGTTTCACCAGCTTTAATGTGTATATGAATCACTGAAGAATCTTATTAAAAAGGATTTTGATTCAGTAGGTCTTGGGTGATACCTGAGATTCTGTTTCTAATGAACTTCCATGATATGCTGATCTTGCTGGTCTTAGAACCATACTTTAGTAGCAAAAGGTGTATAGTAAGTTCAGTGAAGGATTCAATAGCTTTATTTAAATAAAATAAATTTGAAACAGTGGCTGAATTAAAAAAAATTATACTTAATATACTTAGTGGGTAGTGAGAGTTTAGAATATATCCCTGAACAATCATTTTATGTTAATTAAATACTACTTGTGTTAAAAAAAAAAAACTGACAGAAAAAGTAATGACTTAATGTCCAGGGCTGGAGAAGGATGGAAGTTCTGATATGAGTCTTAATTTGCTTCTGGAGATCAATACTTATCGTCATTAATAAGATTGATATAGCAATATTGCCTGGAATAAAAGATTTTAGTTTTTTTCTTGAATATTCTCTTAATTCCTCTCTGAAAATTGTGAGATTTTCAATCCTGACCAGTGCTGGATAACACGAGTATAACATTTACTGTTGTCATTTATTCATTGGCTAGTTCATTCCTTTGTTCTTGAATATTTATTAGACACCCATTTTGTGGTGCTAAGTAAAGGAAGAAAGTGTGTCTTGGTCCCACTGAGTTCCCAACCATGCTTCAGTTCAGTTCAGTTCAGTTGCTCAGTTGTGTCCAACTCTTTGCAACCCCATGAATCGCAGCACGCCAGGCCTCCCTGTCCATCACCAACTCTCGGAGTTCACTCAGACTCATGTCCATCGAGTCAGTGATGCCATCCAGCCATCTCATCCTCTGTCATCCCCTTCTTCTCCTGCCCCCAATCCCTCCCAGCATCAGAGTCTTTTCCAATGAGTCAACTCTTCGCATGAGGTGGCCAAAGTAACTGGAGTTTCAGCTTTAGCATCATTCCTTCCAAAGAACACCCAGGGCTGATCTCCTTCAGAATGGACTGGTTGGATCTCCTTGCAGTCCAAGGGATTCTCAAGAGTCTTCTCCAACACCACAGTTCAGAAGCATCAATTCTTCGGTGCTCAGCCTTCTTCACAGTGCAACTCTCACATCCATACATGACCACAGGAAAAACCATAGCCTTGACTAGACAAACCTTTGTTGGCAAAGTAATGTCTCTGCTTTTGAATATGCTATCTGTTGCTAAGTTGCTTCAGTCATGTCCGACTCTGTGCGACCCCATAGACAGTAGCCCACTAGGCTCCTCTCTGTCCCTGGGATTCTCCAGGCAAGAACACTGGAGTGGGTTGCCATTTCCTTCTCCGAATATGCTATCTAGGTTGGACATAACTTTGCTTCCAAGGAGTAAGCGTCTTTTAATTTCATGGCTGCAGTCACCATCTGCAGTGATTTTGGAGCCCAAAAAAATAAAGTGTGACACTATTTCCACTGTTTATCCATCTATTTCCCATGAAGTGATGGGACTGGATGCCATGAACCAAGCTTGGAGACCTATAAATCTGAATTTCTGTCAAGATATAAGCCTGAGACATACAAGTTTGAAAAAACAAAAAAGTTTTAAGCTAGGGGAAATCTCTAAAAATTACAGGCTAGTAGCTTTAACAAGTTGGTTAAAAATGGAATATAGTAGATTTTTATGACAAATTGAAAATACATTTTGTTTTTTCTTTATTGAAAATATTTTTAAAAACTGTTTTAATTCTTCAAGTAATATAGAAATTATTTTTACAGCAATAAAGCAAATAAAGGGGGACAGATAAGGTATCTTTTGAATACTTCCCTCAACCCTGGTCACTAGGTATTAAATATATATGTGTGTGTGTGTGTGTGTGTGTGAAAATGAAAGTGGCTCAGCTGTGTCTGACTCTTTGCGACCAAATGGACCATAGCCCACCAGACTCCTCTGTCCATGGGATTCTCCAGGCCAGAATATTGGAGTGGGTAGCCTTTCCCTCCTCCAGGGGATCTTCCCAACTCAGGGATTGAACCCAGGTCTACCTGACTGCAGGCAGATTCTTTACCATCTGAGCCACCAGGGAAGCCCCGTGTGTGTGTGTGTGTGTGTGTGTGTGTGTGTGTGTGTGTACACACAGGTTGAGAAGGAGACAGACCCCCACATAAATACATACATGACTGGGTGTGAATGTGTGATGTTTCTACATAATTAGTATCTTACTACTCATATTCCACAGCTTGATTTTTCTCACTAACATGTCTTGGAAGTCTTAACTTGTTAATCCATAAAGATTTACCTTGTTTCTAACTGCTACACAGATCTCTATTTATCTATTGTCTGATGGATGGTCATTTATGTTGCTTCCAGGTTTTCTCCTATTACTGTGTACTCTGCTGCTTGGACACAAACCTCCCTGCATGTGCCCACCTGTGTAAGCATTTCTATAGGGTCACCACTGAGTGGTTAGATTGCCCTAATATAGGCTATACACCTTTTATGTTTTGTTAGAGACTTCTAAATTGCTAAATTTGTATAGATCTAATCTTATTGCTGTTACAAAGTATTAAATCTTTAAAGTGGGCTTTGTGGAAAAAAACTGTTCCTTCTGAGTTTAATTTCCTCACTAATAAACCATAGCCCTGGCAATAAGTGAGGGAGGAGAGAGAAAGAAAACTAATATATTTGAAGTGAAGCTTTGGATTTGAATTAATAATTTTCTTACTAGTGAAATTTAGAAAACTACTTTGAAATATACAATGGTCAGATATCCAGTTCCAAAGCCAGTAATCAATAACTTAACATCAATTTGAGGGTCTTTACTGAAGTTCCTCTGGTTATATACTCTTAATAAAAAAAAGATTAAATAGAATAAAAAGCAGGCTTAGTAAAACGGAACATAGCTGAAGAATAATGGGAGCCTTGGGCCATTTTGAAAATGTGATAGTTAAAAGTAGAGCCTTCCTCATTGGTGATTCCATCCAATGATTCATTTTGATTATGTATAGGTTGAATTTAATCAGCCGGTTTTGACTCCCCTTCTGACTGAGTACTTTCCACCTCTAGCTGCCCGCAGCCCTTCTCCCCCTGGCTCCTTTTTCTATGGTCCAGTGCAGACATACCCGCCCTCACTGTTCAGACTCAGGCTAGTAGTGCCAAGTCTATGCATTCTTATACGGTTCTTCATAGTCATAGATTATATCTATTTCCTATCTCTCTTCTCAAGCCATTGGACTTCTTGAAGACTGAACCATAATTTGTCCATTAGTTCAGTCCTAGCTGGCAGCTCTGAGCTTAGGAGCCTAGTGGTTCAAACAGATTTGTGTTCAAACTTCAGCTCTGCCCTTTCCAGCTCTGTGTAGTCTTGGGGAAGTTGGTTATTAAGACAGTTATGTTTCAGTTTCCTTATCTGTAAATTGGGGTTGTCCATGTTAAAAGATTGCTTGACAAGGATTAATTTTGATGTCTGCATACTTGGCACAGTATAAACAGTGAAATGGTACCTCCTTTTGTTGTTTAAATATAGTTTGAGAAGAGATAGTGTGTAAGGAAAACTCTTGAGGCTATATAAGAGAGGGTTAATTTATTATAAAAATGTAACCCAAGTTTTCCATTCTTTTTATTTTCTAATATAAAGAATAAATACAAGGTACTTTTGTTCTCACCTAGAATAAGCTGCATCTCTCTGTATTTATTTAACACAGACTTAAGAATTTCCATGCAAAATATATTCAGGTTTCCAAGATATATGTTTTATCAGGCATATCAAAATTTGACGCTTACTCTTAAAAGTGATGCAAATATTCAGGGATGAGTCAGCATCCTGAGCTCAGTGGTCTCCTATGTGGCCCAGTGCAGCAATTCCAAAAAGGCAAAGGGTCATGTCTAAAGGAAATAAATGAACGTTTCAGAATGTGATCTCATGGCTAATACTCAGCTTCCCAGATCGTTAATTCTCCTTTGGGTATTAACTCATTTATCATTCTATTTCTACATGTATAAAGTATTCTTCGCACTAAGAGCTGTATTGCTACCATTGAAATCTGGGTTTAGGAATTATTACTTACCTCTTAGCTTAGTCATTTTATGCCTCTTCTTTTGCATGTTGTTCATTTCAGACAGCTCCAGGGCTCTTTCTGCTGGGCATATGAGTTCAAATCTATAAGTTTTATAGTGTCTGCCTATCAAATTGGTACTCAAAGTATTGTCTGTTATTGAAACTCTTTTTCCTCCCTCCTTCCTCTGATTTTTATGGGCATCCTTTAATTCTCTCTTTCCTTCTAGAAAAACACAGGTCACCAACCAAACCCCGTTCTACAAGCATACTGCCCAGGACCTGCATTTCCTGTGCTCCCCACCATTGCCAAATATCTCCTGCTTTCTGCTTTCTCTTGTCTTTTGTCACAATAGCTTCTCTCTCTCTCTCTCTCTCTCTCTCTCTCTTTTTTTGAAGAGTGAATGAAATAGTATCTCTTTCTGAGGAGTAAATTTTTGTTTTCACTTCCCCTCTGAGCTCCTGTGGGTACTGGTCCCAGGAAAGCAGATATTCTCTTTTTTTTTTTAATTTTATTTTATTTTTAAACTTTACAATATTGTATTGATTTTGCCAAATATCGAGATGAATCTGCCACAGGTATACATGTGTTCCCCATCTTGAACCCTCCTCTCTCCCCATACCATCCTTCTGGGTCGTCTCAGTGCACCAGCCCCAAGCATCCAGTATCGTGCATCGAACCTGGACTGGCGACTCGTTTCATATATGATATTATACGTATTTCAATGCCATTCTCCCAAATCATCCCACCCTCTCCCTCTCCCACAGAGTCCAAAAGACTGTTCTATACATCAGTGTCTCTTTATTTGTCTCGTATACAGGGTTATTGTTACCATCTTTCTAAATTCCATATATATGCATTAGTATGCTGTATTGGTTGTTTTCTTTCTGGCTTACTTCACTCTGTATAATAGGCTCCAGTTTCATCCACCTCATTAGAACTGACTCAAATGCATTCTTTTTAATGGCTGAGTAATACTCCATTGTGTATATGTACCACAGCTTTCTTATCCATTCATCTGCTGATGGACATCTAGGTTGCTTCCATGTCCTGGCTATTATAAACAGTGCTGTGATGAACATTGGGGTACACGTGTCTCTTTCAATTCTGGTTTCCTCAGTGTGTATGCCCAGCAGTGGGATTGCTGGATCATAAGGCAGTTCTATTCCCAGTATTTTAAGGAATCTCCACATTGTTCTCCATAGTGGCGGTACTAGTTTGCATTCCCACCAACAGTGTAAGAGGGTTCCCTTTTCTCTACACCCTCTCCAGCATTTATTGCTTGTAGACTTTTGGATTGCAGCCATTCTGACTGGCGTGAAATGGTACCCTGCTGTTCCCTTTCCTCCATAGAGTTTCAACTTTCTGTTTAGAGTAACAGATACCTTCTAAGGCAGTGGAGACAGGGCAGGGTAAGTTATAGGGAGCTGGACTGCCTGGGTTTGAATCTCACCTTGGCCCCTTGTTAGATGTGTGATCTCGAGTGACGTTTCTTAGTCTGTGTGTCATGGTGTCCTCGTGTATAAAATGGGCATGATATAGTACCTACCTTAGAGGGTTCTTGTAGGAGTGAAAACAGTTAAAATCTACCTTATTATCATTTTGAACTAAAATAAGAAAATGCACTCCTAAGCATCTGGGCTATAGATGATAAAAAGACTAATTTTTTTTCTTCAGTTATGTCCATTTATCATGTCTTTTATTCTCTGCCTGTATACTCCGTGCCTGTTTGTGGATTAACAGCTCATAGTTTATCTTAGAGAACATGAATTGGAGAACATGCTTCAGACAAATATTACTTCATAAAGGGTTTTCAATGTGCTTCGTGATAAGGTGCACAATGTCTTGGTTTGTAAGGCTTTCAAAATGTTTAAATCCTGTAGTCTTAATCAGCCTGATTTAACTCTGTATATTTGGTCTATTGTTAACTTCATCTAGTGCTTTTATTGTAAAAGTAGTCCGTTCTTCCCAGAATGGTGAGACTCCAGTGAAGTCATCTATGAGTGAAAATCCTTTGCAAACAGAAACATGCTATCCGTATACTATATAATATATAAAATACATTGATAATAGACTTATGTACTCTAAAATAGTTATCTTCAGGTGAAAATAAGGCAGATATGGTTAGATTCATGTCATCAGAAAAGACTTGAAGATGATAAAAAGTTCATGAAATTTACCTCTAATTTGTTGATCGATGACTATGATTACTTAGTCATGTATTTTGACTTAGCCATATATTTTTCTAGTAAATATCTTCAGATATTAAACTTTGACTATGCTTATAACATGATTTTTTAAGTATATTGAGTTTAGTAGAGCATAATTTTGCTGCCTTTTAACATTTATTGGAATAAAAATTTTTGGAAAGTTTTGAGGAAAAATAATGACTCTCCTTCGAAGACACACAGTAAATCCATTCACATGGGAGGTGAAATGTTACATGCTTGACATTCTAGAATACTCTGCTTTCTTGTTTCTAGTTTCTCACCTAACATACCTATGCTGTCAGATCTCACTAGCAAATAGCAGTCCATTCCCTCAAGGTGTTTCTGCTGATATGGAAAAATAGGAAGGAAATATCTCCAGAACCATATAAGCCTTTGTAAGTCTTGGCTTCTCTGTTGGCACAAACAGTCCCTGTGCCCTTAAATTCCTCTGATACTCTTTAAGTCAAGGCGATCCATGCCCTCCTAGAAGACTTGATAATGGCAAACCTGGATGCTAAAGTAAAATCTACTTATGGGATATGGTTTTAAATGCTTTTTAAAGATGTATTTTAAAGCATTTGTCAACTTCTGTTAATATTTACTAAAATCAGAACTTAGCCCTCCATCTTAACATCTTTTAATATACATATACAAATGTATATGTATTTACACTTAAATTGTATCCTACCAGTTCTCTAAAAGAGGTTTGAAAGAGATTACAATAAATAATATATGCATGGTAAGACCAATGATTTCTACTAGACAATACTCTGGATTTCCCAGGTGGCTCTAATGGTAAAGAACCTGCCTGCCAATGCAGGTTAAACGTAAGAGACATGGGCTTGATTCCCTGGCTTGGGAAGAGCCCGGCGAGGAGGGCATGGAAACCCACTCCAGTATTCTTGCCTGGAGAATCCCAAGGACAGAGGAACCTGGTGGGCTTCAGTCCATAGGGTTGCACAGAATTGGACACGACTGAACCGACTTTGCATGCACACACTAGACAATATTCTAAACCTTGGGAAAGAAAAAGGAGCAGATTTTCTCAAAAAGATGCCAATATAGTTATGTCATGAGTAGCTGATTTATTTGATCCTTAGCTTCTTGGAAACCAGGAACAAATGGAAATAGTTTGAGTTATATATTCTCAGTATTATAAAGGGGGAAAAAAAAGTCATTCTTAATGTATTATATTTGAATGAGAATTTACAAACATGATTTATCACACATTGGAAAAGACTTACTAACACAAAACATATGTCTGTGATACTAAATTTCTATTTTTAATTGCTTTGCTTAGGCTAATGTGAAGAGCTTTTTCATCCCCTGGACATATTCTCTCTGTGCACGCAGTTTTGGGCAGCAACAGGGTGTTGGGAATAGGGAAAATTTTGCCATGAGGAAAAAAGAGAAAATTTTGAGTGTATCTAATTTTTCAAATGTTGGCTGTTTAGACAGTATTCTGACTTGTTGCTTAGTAAATAGTTTACTCAACAATTAGGAAGTAAGTTTGAACAAAAAGAAATTGATTTTAATGTTATAATTTGTGTAGAGAATGAAGATCTATACCTTCACCGAAACTATTTGGAATTTCATTCGCAAAGCATGGGTCTCTCAAAAATTTTAGACTAGGAAAATATTTTTATTCAATAGGAGGGGAAGACAAATGGATTACTCACTATAATAATGCACTTGTAACAACATGTTTGAAAAAATGAAGCAAAGGAAAGCAATTTATAGGGACTCATAACTGAGAGGCATGGAATGAATAAGAAGGTGTAGTGGTAGAAAAGAAAAACAAATTTCTTCTTTTGGTGAAATGATGAAGACTCTAGAAGATGGCTTCTTAGATGAATTGTCTTCTTTACAGATTCATATGTGATAGAAGGTAATGTAAATATAGACTGGCTTGTATGCTTGTATTTCATTATTGTTATTAAACTTTCTGTTTAAAATCTAAAGGTATTTAAAAGTTTTTTTAAAAAAACTATTCTCCAAATAGTCTCAATAGAGAAAGAATTATTTTTATCTCTGTTTTTCCAGTAAGGGAACTGGGAAGCAAGAAGCTGGTAAGTGACATGTATTTCAGGTTTGAACAGCTCAACTCTTTCCTGGGTTCAATATCCAAATTTAACAGTTAGTTGATTTCCTCCCAGTTTTGCACAGGAGAAAATTAAAAAATCAGTGTGTGGGGTATATGTGTCTAAAGAGGTTTGTTTTTTAGTTGTGTCCAACTCTTTTGCAACCCCATGGGCTGCAGCCCACCAGGCTTCTCTGCCCGTGGGATTTCCTAGACAAGAATACTGGAGTAGGTTGCCATTTCCTCCTCCAGGGGATGTTTCCAACCTGGGAAGTGAACTGGTGTCTCCTGTATTGGCAGGAGGATGCTTTACCACTGAGCCACCAGGAAAGCCCCTTAAGGTTTTAGCAGGAAAAAAAAAAAAAAAAAACACACATAAATAGATTGGTGTATTTAAAAAAATTTTTGTTTTATATTGAAGCATAGTTGATTAGCAGTGTTATGTTTCAGATGTATAGCAAAGTGGTTCAGGTATTCTTTTTCAAATCCTTTTCCCATTTAGGTTATTACAGAAGATTGAACAGCATTCCTTGTGCTATTCAGTAGTTCCTTGTTGGTTAACTATTTTATATATAGCAGTATGTACATGTCAATCCTAAATTCTCAGTCTGTCCCTCCACACCTAGCTTTCCCCTACAGTAAACAGTAAATTTCTTTAACTCTGTGAATCTATTTCTGTTTTGTAAATAAGTTCGTTTGTATCACTTTTAAAAAGATTAAGCATATAAATGATATCATGTCTGTGCTGCTCTGACTTATTTTACTTAGTATGATAATCTCTAGTTGCATCCATGTTGTTGCAAATGGCTTTCTCATTCTTCTTAATGGCTGACTCTTGAGAGTCCCTTGGATTGCAAGGAGATCCAACCAGTCCATTCTGAAGGAGATCAGCCCTGGGATTTCTTTGGAAGGAATGATGCTAAAGCTGAAACTCCAGTACTTTGGCCACCTCATGCGAAGAGTTGACTCATTGGAAAAGACTCTGATGCTGGGAGGGATTGGGGGCAGGAGGAGAAGGGGACGACGGAGGATGAGATGGCTGGATGGCATCTCTGACTCGATGGACATGAGTCTGAGTGAACTCTGGGAGTTGGTGATGGACAGGGAGGCCTGGTGTGCTGCGATTCATGGGGTTGCGAAGAGTCGGACACAACTGAGCGACTGAACTGAACTGAACTGAATAGTCCATTGTTTACATACACCGCATCTTCTTTATTCATTCGTCTGTGGATGGACCTTTAGGTTGTGTCCGTGTCTTGGCTGTTGCAAACAGGGCTGCAATGAACATTGGTTTGTTTGTATCCTTCCAAACTATGTTTTTTTCCTCTGGATACTTGCCCAGGAGTGGGATTGCTAGATTGCATGGGAGCTCTATTTTGAGTGTCTTAAAGAACCTCCATACTGTTCTCCAGAGTGACTTTACCAATTTTGATATAATGTTTTTGACAGTGCAGAACTGGTTCTCTCGATTAGATAACTGACTCCAGAATAATTGAATTCTGTCTTTATATTTAGTACCTGAGACATCTTTTTCTCATGTCTTGATTTCTTTTTTTTTTTAATTAAGATAAAGATGTGATTGCTTAGAATTGACTTCTCCGTAGGCTAATCGGAGATTCTAAATGTCTGGGCATCAAAATTGAGTGGCGGTTCTGGAAGACAAAAATGGTGGACAGCTGATTGTATCCTTTCCAGATTTTCCTCCAGGCTGTAGTGTGCTGCTGGCTTCTTGTGTGAGAATCACATTCCACCTTAGAACACAGCAAAATTGAGGCACTTGAAGGCTGTTAATAACAGGGTGAGAGCTTAGAAGATGAAGCTTATTTTCTCTGGAATATATGTCTATATCTCTCTTGCCAAGCATGGATATTACGGCCACCAATCAATAATTTCCATGTCATTTAATCTCCCAGTCTATTTGATTCTGTGGAAGGGCTTTGTAATCAAAAGTGCACAGTCAGGGCAGGCATGATAAGTTAGTTATTTCCTGAACTGACAGGTTTATTTGTTTATTAAAATCTTACACCTATGTGGAAAAATGCAAATTATAGCCTGTGCACATTACATCATCATCAACTGTATTTCACCGAAGTGTGAGTTTCTGGATTCCTTATTCTCCACACACCCTATGGTGTGGAGAGGTCTTGTAACAGAAAAGAGAGAGGTTTTGTCTTTCACTGATTTCAAGGCTTTCTTTTTTCCCCTAGCTTCATTGAAATTATTGACATGTACCGTGTAATTTTAAGGTGTACAGTGTCCTGATTTGATAAACATATATACATTGCAAAATACAAACCGTGATAAGGTCAGTTAACACAGCCTTTACCTCCCATAATTACCATGTTCCTGTTGTTATTATGAGAACATTAAAGCTCTACCCTTACAGAATTTTTCAGGTATACCAGACAGTGTTGTTAAGTGTGGTCACCCACCGCGATTGGATCCCCACAACACATCTTATAACAGAGTTTGTACCCTTTGACCAACATCTTGCGTTTCTCCCATCCCTTGACCCCCAGTAACCACTTGTCGATTCTCTGTTTCTATGAGTTCCAAAGTTAGATCTATATACAAGTGAGACCATGTCTGTCTTTGTCTGACCTCTTTCACTTACCATAGTGCCCCCAGGATCCATCCATGTTGTTGCAAAAGGCAGGATTCCTTTCTTTTTTATGACTAAATAATCATCCTCTCTCTGTGGGGATGTGTGTGTGTATGTGTGTACACATGTTTTCTTGATCTCTTTGTCCACTGTTGGACGCTCAGGTGGTTTCCATGTCTTGGCTACTGTAACAGCGCACCTTCTCTATCTATTTCCTTGGCTGGTGTTACCCTGGCCTTTACGCCTACAACCATGCAGACATTTAAGAAAAATAGGTTATTGAGGTATAACTTACATACAATAAAAAGCACAGATTTTTAAGGGTACAGTCTGGGTTTTGACAGATGTGTGCACCATGAACCCCCCATCCTAAGTGAGATATAAGCTATTTCCATCATCCTAGAAGGTCCCCTCATGTCCCTTTGTAGTCACTCCACTTCTCTCTTTCACCCAGGGTGTCACTGATCTAATTTTCATCATCACAGATTAGTTTTGTTTCTTATAGAATTTTCTATAAATGAAATACTGAATTCTTTCATTCAGAATGTCTATGAGATTATCCGTGGTGCTACATGTATAGTGAGTTTGTCCATTCTTATTTCTGAGTAGGAGACACAAGAGACAAAGATTCAGTCCCTGGAATGGGAAGATTCCTCGCAGGAGGAAATGGCAACCGACTCTAGAATTCTAGCCTGGGAAATTCCATGGACAGAGGAGCCCGGCAGGCTACCGTCCATGGGATCGCAAAGAGTCAGACACAACTGAACACACACAACACACACACACGCACACACATGCATGCACGATAATAGTATGTTTAGTTTAAAGAAACTAAGACAACTATTTTCCATTTTACATTTCCAGCAGCAGTGTATGAATGACCCAGTTTCTCTACATCTTCCTCAGCATCTGATGTTGTCACTGTTTTTAGCCATTCTTAGAGGTTTGTAGTGGTATCTCATTCTGGTTTTAATTTGTTTCTTTAATGGCTAATGAAGCTGCACATCTTTTCATGTGCTTATTTGCTATTTGCATACATGTTTTGATAAAATATCTCTTCACTTCTTTTGTTCATTTTCTGTTTGAATTATCTGTTTCTTTCCTATTCAGTTTTAAGAATTCTGCATATTTTCCACGTACTAGTCTTTTATTTATTAGATAGGAAGTTTGCAAATATTTTTTCCTATTCTCAGCTTTTCTTTCATCCTTTTATACCGGTCTTGAACAGAGCAAAAGTTTTTAATTTTGAATCAGTTCATTTTTTCAGTTTTTCCTTTTACAGATCATGTTTTTGGTGTCATTTGAGAACTACTTGCTTAGTCTTACATATCAAAGATTTTTTTTCATGGTTTGTTTCTGTGTCATTTTTCCTAAAGTCTTTCTGTTTTTGCATTTTGTTTGATCTGTGGTCCACTTTCAGGAATTTTTTTTGTATATGGTGTTTAAGACTTATTTCATGGTTCTTTTTTCTTTTTCTTTTGCCTTTCTTTTCCCATTGACCTAGCACTGGTTTTACTTTTGAAGTGAGTATCCTTCTTCCATTGAATTTCATTTGCATCTTTGTTAAAAATCGGTTAGTGTGTTTCGTGGGTCTGTTTCTGGGTTCTCTGCCATTGCTTTGTTGTCTATTCCACCAGTAGTATGCTAACTAGATTACTGTACCTACATAGTAAGCCTTAGTATTGGTTATTTTTCTCTCCACTTTATTCTTATCACAATTGTTTTAGCTATCTTAGGGCCCGTGGCTTATAATATATATGTTAGAGTAAGCTTGTTTGTGTCTACAGAGGTAGGATTTTGATGGGAATTTTGATAGGAATAAACCTATATATCCATTTGGGGAAAATTAACATTTTTAGTAAGTTTAGTTTTCCAATCCATGAACAAAGTGTATCTCTCCATTTGTCTTTGTTTTGGTTTCTCAGCATTTTGCAATTTTTAGCATAGGGTACCATATATGATTTGTTATTTTTATGCTTAAGTATTTCATTTTTTGAAGTGATTCCAATTAGTATTATGGTTTCATTTGCATTTCTGCAGATTCAGTGTCAGAAATGTGATGGATTTCTGGGAGGTAATCTTATACCCTTGCAAACTTGCAAGCTTTAGAAATGTTCATAATTAAAGTGTTTTTTTTTTTTCCTCAAAAAAAAAAATATGTCAGGAGTATTGAGCAGTGCTTGCCACTTTCTTTTCATTGTATAACCTATGATACAGAGGGAGCAGCTTATTTTATCTTGACAAATTGTCATACTCTTTTCTAAGTTTGGATCAGCTTCCAATGCTTTATTCTTAATGCCTTCAATGCCATCTGAGAGTGATTTCAAGGAAAAGTTTTTGGCAAGTGTGACTTCTGGGACATTTTCACCCTTTCCATCACAACTGGTCACTAGGTGTACTTCATTGAGTTCTTCTAGCTGCCTACCTCGGAGAAGGCAATGGCACCCCACTCCAGTACTCTTGCCTGGAAAATCCCATGGGTGGAGGAGCCTGGTAGGCTGCAGTCCATGGGGTCGCTAGGAGTCGGGCACGACTGAGCGACTTTACTTTCACTTGTCACTTTCATGCCTTGGAGAAGGAAATGGCAACCCACTCCAGTGTTCTTGCCTGGAGAATCCCAGGGACAGAGGAACCTAGTGGGCTGCTGTCTATGGGGTCGCACAGAGTGGGACACGACTGAAGTGACTTAGCAGCAGCAGCAGCAGCTGCCTACCTAGAGTTTCTCTAATGGTGGCAGAGACAGCATTTCCACAGTCAGATATTTCTTCTATAATCTCATTTATATTTGATTCAAATTTCACTTCCAGTGATACTGTTTTTTTAAATACATTTTCGTTTTCATCGGCCAATTCTCTCACTTGTACATTTCTGTAAGATGTCATATGGGTTTATCAACGGGAGACAAGGAGGCATCGAAAGTGCGTTCTTTGCTCCTGTGAATGAATCGATTAGCAGATACGCAGTGAGCAGTCACTAACAGACATAAAAAAGTGATGTGATTAGTTACTGATCATGATGCCCATGTGTTTTACACTGTGATTTGGGAACTGAAGAGCTGCAGCAAAATTGTGTTTTATACAATTACTGTAGTTAATCCATCATGGTAACTGAAGTGTGAACTATGTCATTGAGAAACGTGTTTTTAAGTAAACCATGGTCACTGAACCCCACGCACACGAGAACTGTGCAAAATGAGGACTGCCTTTGTGTGTGTGTGTGTGTGTGTGTGTGTGTCTATAGTACAGTGTCACGATGTCTGATAATTGCTGTAAAATAAAATGAAGAGGGAATGGAGATACTGAGTGTGAGTAAGAGGTGCTATTCTACATAATTATGGAAGTCCTCTTGAGAAGCTAACTTTTGAGCAAAGAGGCCTGAGTGAAGTGCATGGATAGTGTAGTGCTAAACTCAGCAGGAGGAAAACATGTGGAAAGAATAGCAAATGCATCATCCCTGAGACAGGAATGCAGCTGAGTGTTAAAAGAACAGAGTGTAGGTCAGAGAAGAGATCATATAAGGCCTTATGTAGACCGTGGTAGGGAGTTTGGACTTTACACTTTGTATGATAGTCACCAGAAGGTTTTATGCAGAGGTCTGATACAGTTTTTACTGCATTCTTAGATCATTCTGGCAACTGAAGTAAAAATTGATCACAGGACAACTATTGTGAAGCAAGAAGACTCACTGAGAAGCTCTTACAGCCGTTCAGGTGGGAGAAAATTATGGTTTTGATGAGGGTCTCAGCAGTGGATATGGGAGAAGAGGTCAGCTCCCAGATATATTAATATTCTGAAGACAGAATGGAGCAGACTTGTTACTGGATTGGGTGGCAGCTTGAAGAAAAGACAGGGATTAAAGGTTATTCCTAAATTTTTGGCTAGAGCATTGAGGGCATCACATGCTCAGATGGGGAAGATAAGGAGGAAACAGATAGGGATGGAGGATATAAAGTTCTCTTTTAGACTGAGGTTGACATGCCTATCACCACCTGTTTAGAAATCAAGGAAGAGATGGGGGTCAGAGATACAAACTTGGAAATCATTGATATACAGGTGTTACTTAAAACCCCAAACTAAATGAGATCATATAGGTAGTAACTGGAGAAGAAGAGATGGTTACAGACTATACTTTGTGAAATAGAAGAAATCCACCAAAACAGATTACAGAAGGGTAGCCACTGAGGCATTTGGAAAACCAAAAAGACATAGTGCTCAGAGACCAAATTTTCATAGTGCTTCAAGAAAGAGGAATTTGCCAGTTTTGTCAAAGTGCTCCTAAATGGTCAGGTGACGTGGACTAATTAACCACTGAATGTATAGTATTAACCAGGCATGTCTTGGCAGAGTAACAGAACCTAAAGCCCACCTGGTAAGTCTGAGGATGGGCAGGGTGGTGAGGAGATGGAGACAGCAAATATTAACCACCTCTTCAGTGAGATTTTTTTTATAAAAGGTGTCAAGGGAATTTGTAATTTCCTTGGTTCTGTCTCGCTGCAGCAAAAATTTGAAGCAATGGTCAGACCAGTGTTACAGCTCAGATTTATTTGGCAAGCAAAGGAAAATACATCCTTGAGGCGTGAGGGCGGGCCGACCCAAAAGACCCAAAGAGAAGCCCCCAGTTCAATTTGGCTCCTCTTTTTATGGTTTTTCTCCGTCCCCTGAGCCTGCCTTATGTAAAGTGGGCTAGCCAGGAGGGCAGTTTGTTTTACCTGAGGTCCTCACTCCGGTCCTCGGACCTTCCTTTGTTCTATTTTTGTGGGCTTTTCCCTTCTTTGTCTTTTAGGCACTGCCATTTTGGACTCATTTTTCCTATTCTAACTACCTAACAAAGGGAAAAAAGAAAAATGGGGTCTAAGGAGAGTTTATGAATGTGTTTTTCATTTCAGAATATTATGTTCGTGTGCACAAATTTAGTTACCACAGGTTAGCAAACTAACACCAGACCCTCACAACATGGTTCATATTTCCATTGCTTCAGTGTAGTACCGGTGATTAAAATACTGACTTCACGGCTGCCTCTCCAGTCTACAGATCATGGTGACTTTTGCAGCTCTTCTCTTGAGTCTTAAGTGTGCTAGCTTACTGAATCAGGTTTTGAACTTGCCACAATTTAATCTCCACAATTACATGAACCATTTCCTTATACACACATGCACACTTCACGCACACCATATACACACACTGTATACACACACAGAACCCCCCCCCCACACACACACACATCTTTTTGGTTCTATTTTTCTGGCTAATATATGTACTGTATGTATATCATGTACAAGTATTATATGTATTGTGACTTCCCAGCTGGCTCAGTGGTAAAGAATCTGCCTGCCACTGCGGGAGGTACTGGAGATGTGGCTTCAATATCTTGGTTTGGAAGTTGCCCTGGAGGAAGAGGAAATGGCAACCCACTTCAGTATTCTTGTCTGGAGAATCCCATGGACAGAGGAACCTAGTGGGCTACAGTCCATAGGGTCGCAAAGAGTCAGATATGACTGAGTGACTGAGCATGTGCGCACACATCTTTTATTTTAATGAAAGTTCAGTGGAGACAAGGGCTTTTCATTGCTCATTGTTATATGCCCCAGACCTAGTATAGTGCTGGGCATGCTTAACAAATATTTGTTATAAAGATGTATAGAACAGTCTTTTGGATTCTGTGGGAGAGGGAGGGGGGGATGATTTGGGAGAATGGCATTAAAATATGTATAATATCATATAAGAAACGAATCGCCAGTCCAGGTCTGATGCAGGATACAGGAAGCTTGGGACTGGTGCACTGGGATTACCCAGAGGGATGGTATGGGGAGGGAGGTGGGAGGGGGGTTCAGGATGGGGAACACGTGTACAAGCATGGCAGATGCATGTTGATGTATGGCAAAACCAATACAATATTGTAAAGTTAAAAAAATAATAAAAAAAGAAAAAATATATATAAATTTTGTCAGTTGGCATAAAAAAAGACTGTTTCTAAGCCCTTTCTCATCAGTTAGCTCATTTGATTTTTCAAGGACACAGTAAGGTGTGTAAATAAGATTCACCTCTCCTGTACAGAGAGGAAATATAGACCAACATCATTCCTCCAGGTAGGCAAGAGCATGGCCTCTAAGGCTGTCCTGAGGACACCTTATTTATGTGGAGGAAATGTGGTCACAAGAAGGCATTTCCCCTTGCACTTAAAATGGAGTTGTACTGAAATTGTGGACTTACCCAGAAGCTATTTCAAGTAGTGTTAATCAAAAAGCATCCGTTAGAATTCTTTGGAATTTGTTTTGAAGGTAGATTTTTCTGTGATACGGGAGTTAGGGGATTTTTTTGTATGGTGAAAAGGAAAGTATTCCTTTGGAGATTCTTCTAGTTTCTTCCATGTACCCCCAGTTTGAAATCTTCCATTTTCTCCTCAACCAGAGCTATAGGTTCATGGAGAAATAAACCAGTGTTTGTTGAACAGACACTAGGCAGCCACACTGGATGAGAAAGAAACGGAGTGTAAGAACAGGACAGGAGACTGGTTTAAAGCTTTTTGTGCCGTTTCCTGCATGTTTTCTCTGCTGAAGGGCAGCGAGTGTTCAGAGCTAACCCTCTTAGTTTAAAACTCACCTGGCAATAATGAATCGCGTCAGTTCAGGAAGGCATTAAGAGCTGGAGAGGGACCAAGTGCTTGTATTCAACACTGATGAATGAATTACAGCCTCACAGGAACATTCTCACTCATAATTTTAAAGGAAACTGATTTAAAAACACAATGTGAATTTAATTCTAGTTTCCCCACTGTGTTTGATTAGCAAGTGTTTTCCTGTATTATTTTCTTCGGTGGTATTAAATTTTTTAAAAATTTCATAAGCATGGGTCTTATGTCCTTTTCTCCTCATTTAGCTAAATTTACTAGTTATCACAACATGATAATAAATATTGGAATAAAGAAGACAGGGAGACAACATAAGGGAAAAAAAGGAAAATGCAAGATATGGCTAATGCTATGGGAGTAGAGAAATACAGATAGCTTTCTAGTAAGCAAAGAAATTGTGTGCATGAACTTAGTAAATATCCTGTTGGTTTGTAGCTTCTTCTTTTTTGTTTTTCAAGTATTTTAGAATGATTAAAAAATGGTAGCAATTTATTGAGTGCTTACTTGATGCTAACTCTATTCTTGTGCTTCCCATGAAATAATTCACAGATTCTACACAACAACTTTGTTGGTTCAGTACAGTTCAGTCGCTCAGTGGTGTCTGATTCTTTGCGATCCCATGAGCTGCAGCACGCCAGGCCTCCCTGTCCATCACCAACTCCTGGAGCCTGTTCAAACTCATGTCCATTGAGTCAGTGATGCCATCCAGCCATCTTATCCTCTGTCATCCCCTTCTCCTCCCTCTTCAATCTTTCCCAGCATCAGGGTCTTTTCTAATGAGTCAGTTCTTCGCATCAGGTAGCCAGAGTACTGGAATTTCAGCATCAACATCAGTCTTTCCAATGAATATTCAGGACTGATTTCCTTTAGGAATGACTTGTTTGATCTCCTTGCAGTCCAAGGGACTCTCATGAGTCTTCTCCAACACCACAGTTCAAAAACATCAATTCTTCAGGGCTCAGCTTTCTTTATATTCCAACTCTCACATCCTTACATGACTACTGGAAAAACCATAGCTTTGACTAGACAGACCTTTGTTGGCAAAGTAATGTTTCTGCTTTTTAATATGCTGTCTAGTTTGGTCATAACTTTTCTTCCAAGGAGCAAGCGTCTTTTAATTTCATGGCTGCAGTCACCATCTGCAGTGATTTTGGAGCCGAAGAATACAAAGTCCCTCACTGTTTCCACTGTTTCCCCATCTATTTGCCAGGAAGTGATAGGACCAGATGCCATGATCTTAGTTTTCTGAATATTGAGTTTTAAGCCAGCCTTTTCACTCTCCTCTTTCACTTTCATCAAGAGGCTTTTTAGTTCCTCTTCACTTTCTGCCTTAAGGGTGGTGTCATCTGCATATCTGAGGTTATTGATATTTCTCCCGGCAACCTTGATTCCAGCTTGTGTTTCATCCAGCCCAGAATTTCTCATGGTGTACTCTGCATATAAGTTAAATAAGCAGCGTGACAATATACAGCCTTGACATACTCCTTTCCTGATTTGAAACCAGTCTATTGTTCCATGTCCAGTTCTAACTGTTGCTTCTTGACCTGAATACAGATTTCTCAGGAGGCAGGCCAGGTGGTCTGGTATTCCCATCTCTTTAAAAATTTTCCACAGTTTGTTGTGATCCACACAGTGAAAGGCTTTGGCATAGTCAATAAAGCAGAAATAGATGTTTTTCTGGAACTCTCTTGCTTTTTTGATGATCCAGCAGATGTTGGCAACGTGATCTCTGGTTCCTCTGCACTTTCTAAATCCAGCTTGAACATCTGGAAGTTCACAGTTCATGTACTGTTGAAGCCTAGCTTTGAGAATTTTGGACATTACTAGCCTGTGAGATGAGTGCAATTGTGCAGTTTTTTGAGCATTTTTTGGCATTGCCTTTCTTTGGGATTGGGCTTCCCTGGTGGCTCAGATGGTAAAGCATCTTCCTGCCATGTGGGAGACCCAGATTTGATCCCTGAGTCAGGTAGATCCTCTGGAGAAGGAAATGGCAACCCACTCCAGTACTCTTGCCTGGAGAATCCCATGGACGGAGAAACCTGCCTGGTAGGTTACAGTCCACGGGATTGCAAAGAGTCGGACACAACTGAAGGACTTCACTTTCTTTCTTTGGGATTTGGGATTGGAATGAAAACTGACCTTTACCAGTCCTGTGGCCACTGCTGAGTTTTCCAAGTTTGTCAAGCAGGAACCAAAACTGTCCTCATTTTACATATGAATTGAGTGAGGTAAGTCACTTGCCTAAGGCCACATCCACATTGCTGTAAGTGATGAAACCAGAATTCAAACCACCAGATGAAACCAGGGCTCCAGACAGAAGATTGTTAAACAGGGTCCCATGCCAAACCTTGACATGGTTTGTGCTGCTATTGCTTGTCCCACTGGTACTTTTTCAGATGGCTATAGATAGGAACAAACCACTATTTTGAAATTGCTCTGCTGAGCCATTTCTGACTAAATTTAATGAACTTTCTAATCCAATGGATACCAAGTTCAGTGATTAAATATTATTTTAAAATGTGAGTTGCCAGTCAGTTAATTGCATTATAGCACTTATAAAAGAAAGATATGTTAGCTTAAACATTTTGATGAAAGTAATCTATTTTTGTAGATTAAAAGGTCAGTGATAGATAGCTTAGAATGAAAAATTGTAGATCTATCTTTCTTAGTGTACTCCATAGCTTCCCTCCTTTCTCTAGACCTAAAGTGAGGGTTTTAGCTCTTGCTGCTTCTATGTATTCTCCCAATATATTCTGCTTAAATTTCCTTAATTGCATCATCAATGTTTTTATTTTTATGACTATGTAAATATATTTCACAACTGATCCATGATTAATTTCCCTTCATGTATAACTTGTTTTCTTGAAATTAAAATATATTGGTTTTCTTTGAATCTGTGCTATGCTAGCTATTTCCATATTCTCCAATAACTGTAATTTTCCATGTGGCCGAACTTGCCTACTGCTCCCATTTTTTTCTTCCCTTGGAGACTTTCCTGCTGGAACTCTATCCCCTGGCTTCCATCTGTCTAATGGTTCTTTGGGTTTGCTGAACGACTCTCATCTAGGGACTGTTCTTTGCTGTCATCCTTGAATTCCAGTTGTATCTCTCTTGTATTGAATCCCATTTCATAGAGTCTATGTGAATCTATTTTTTGATTTACTCTTTTTTCTTTGGTGGAATATATCCTCCAATAGCTTTCTGAGAAAAAATATTGGAGACAGAAATTTTAGGTTACATTTTACATACAAGAATGTCTCTTCTCTACCATTTGATTGAAAGTTCTGGGCTAAGAAATGGTTTTCTCTTAAAATTTGAAGGCGTTATACTTTTGTCTTCTGGCTTCTAGTATTTCTTTGAGAAGAAATTCTAATATTCTACTATTCTTTATAATTGGTCTGGTTTTGCTTTTGGATTTAGAATCTATATCCTTGATTCTGAAATTTCATGATATCGAGCGTTGATGTGAGTTTTTTAAATAGTTGTGCTATTTCACGTGGTGCATGACTGTTTCATATGATGAATGTTCTTCAGCTTTGGGGATATTCTGTTTCCTTCTTTCCTTTTCATCGCTAGCTCTCTGTTTTTTTGGGACCTTCATTTACTCATTCAACAAATATAGTTATTAAGTACCCACTCTGTGCCACATATTGTCATTTTGTGTGAGAGATTATAGCACAGAAACATTGCCTTCATTGAGCTGATGAGTCAAGTATTGGGCCTTCTTGATTCAGCCTTTAATTTTCTTAATTTATTTTTCCTATAGTCTATCTAGTCATCTACTTGGTTCTACTTACTGAGAAACTTCCACGGCTTTATCCTACGGATCTTTCACTAGTTTATCTTTAATTTTGGTTGTTTTATTTTTCATTTCCAGTTGTCCCTTCTTATTCTCTGATTGTTTCTTTATAACAGTATCCAGTTTTTGTTTCTTATCTTTCTCTGAGGAAATTAACTCAATGAATGTTTTTTTTTTGTTTTTTTTTGTTTTTTTTGTTTTTTGTAGTCTGTTCTCTACATGATCTCTATTGACTCTGAACTCCTTTCATGGCTTGTTGAGTTGGGTCTGTTCATGTTGGTGGCTTGCTCTAAATATGTGATGATCCTTGTTAATGTGTTCGTATTTAAGAGCTAAGCCCTAAAATGCTGATTAGATGGCTCTGGTTTAGGTGTGTGTGAGATTACGCTCTGTTAAACTTTTCTGTAGGTCAATTAGGTGGTCATGTTGCAAAAGAGGAGAAAGTGAAACTGAGACTAGATATGATTGCTGGGGTCAGAGTGTAGTGTATGTTGAGTACCTAGATAAACAATTTGAGTTTTCTGCTGTAAACATTGAGTATCTGGATGATGGCCATACTTGAGGCAGGTCTTTTGGAGTCACTCCCTTTAGTCCTAGGATGCCAGCTTCCTGTCTTTGTTCCATTTTGTCATAAACATTTCCTCCTGGCTACAATATTTTAATCTTAGTGATTAAACAGTAATTCATTGCTTAAAATGGCTACATCTGTTGTAATGTAATATAATTCTTGCATTTTCAATACAGATATTGGCTAATAACTCTACTCAGTTATTCTCTTGCTGTCCAGGGAATAGCTGAGATCAAATCAATTGAAATTCCTTGTGGCCTCATTGATCCCAACCTCAGACCAGACAGTAAAAAACTGTATTTTAAAACTGTAAAAAACTGCATGATATAGTTACTTGCCAACAAATGTCTGTCTAGTCAAGGCTATGGTTTTTCCAGTGGTCATGTATGGATGTGAGAGTTGGATTACAAAGAAAGCTGAGCACCAAAGAATTGATGCTTTTGAACTGTGGTGTTGAAGACGACTCTTGAGAGTCCCTTGGACTGCAAGGAGATCCAGCCAGTTCACCCTAAAGGAGATTATTCCTGGGTGTTCATTGGAAGGTCTGATGTTGAAGCTGAAACTCCAATACTTTGGCCACCTGATGCGAAGAGCTGACTCATTTGAAAAGACCCTAATGCTGGGAAATATTGAGGGCAGAACGAGAAGGGGACGACAGAGGATGAGATGGTTGGATGGCATCACCGACTTAATGGACATGAGTTTGGGTAGATTCTGGGAATTGGTGTTGGACAGGGAGGCTTGGCGTGCTGAAGCTCATGGGAATGCAAAGCGTGGGACATGACTGAGCACTGAACTGAACTGATATAGTTACTACTAAAGTAATAACATTGTCTTTGTTTTCCATATTACATAATAGCTTTTATTTGTTGTCAGCAATTCCAAGTTAAATAAGCTGCAATGTTGAACAAATTATATAATCAAAATATCCTCCAAACCAATTTCCTTTCCTAAAAAAATAGCTGAATTATTTTTTATTATGTGGTTTATAATTTCTACAAATTATTTTGAGTGCATAAAATGGGAACATGTTCAATGAATATATATGCTTTTTATTGTTAGACTCTGAGACTGTTTTACTGTGGTCTCTCAGAGTCCTTTGTACCCATGAGCTCTTGGAGATTTGTCCTACAGTAATAATACTGCCTCTGACCTAAGGATCAAACTCACGTCTCTTCCATCTCCTGCATTGACAGGCAGATTATTTACCATTGTGCCACTTGGGAAGCCCTAATACTGCCCCTACCCATGAGCAAAAGGTCACTGGTCTTAAAACATGGAAATAGCACACAACAGCACAAGAGATCCCATACTTTTCCTTATTCATTCAGCAAATATGTTCATACATAAATATTATCTGTATGTGATGAATGAGGCACCACTAACTAAAGGCAAATTTTCCATCTTGGTAACTCTGTGCAGCGCCTCATAGTAGCAGATACCATACAGGCACCAAACAAATGTTTGATGATGAGGAGCGTGGTAATGCATCTATGCCTGTGAAGAAGGTCAGGGAGGCCTTCCTACTGGTATGGTGGTTAGATAGAGTAGAATCCTCAGTGAAGCTTCCCATGTAGGAAGAAGTCTTCCAAGGAGCATGAATTACGAGCTGCTTTTTAGAAGAGAGGTAAGACTCTAGCTAAGGGACAGTGGATTGTTTAAAGATCTAGCTCTTAAGAGTTTTCTTGAAAAATGCACTTAACTTGAATTTTGATTATATTGCTACTGGGGAGGAATGTTGTAACATGAAAAACTAAATGCTTATAGAGAAGGCTCATCTATTTGGAGCATTGAAAGCTCTTAGGAAGGAAGAAAAATGAGAAATTCCTTTGAGTGGCATAGAGAAAGATAAACACCCTGATTCCTTTTTCTCCTTGGGGAAAAGGGTGTGGAAAGCCAGGTCTCAAGCAGTCTGAGCAATTTTCACTTCCATATAGGACTGAAGCTCATTGTTAGTACAGGAAAAGCAAGTAGCTTTGTGTCACTTCAGATATGTCAGGAGAATTCTTTCATAAAGATTTAATTTAGAGGATGCAGCCTAACAATAGTGGCCACAGATTTAATATCAATATCTGCGGGAACTGAAGCTGGTAAGTGAAATGGTTACAGTAGGATCACAGAAACTTGGGCCAGCAGGCCAGTTACAAGAAAAGGGGTGTTACTATGGTCATTACAAGTTCTTAAAATGAGGCAGACATAACAGCAGGTCACCTGCAAAATTCTGGACCTACTGGGGATGCCAGAGAAAATGGATCAGGATTAAAGATGGACAGAGACACAGGAAACAACCAGACAGAATCAAAAAGTACAAAACTGTAAGTCTTTGCTTCCTTTCAGAGCAGACAAGAGCAAGCAAGGAAGGAACTGAATCATTCTCAGAGCTGAAAAAATGGGGACTCACAGATCAGGACCGATAAGTCTTGGTTAATTTTTGTGGTTGAGTTTCAAACAGTTTTCAGGACTAATAGGTAAGGGTAACATGCCAGACTAAAGGAGACCTTGCTGGTGACCTTTGCCCCAGACTGCTAGATCCCCTGAGAGGTCTCCAGCTGTAACACGTGTTACGATTTGATCTGTGACTGGTATTTGAATTCCTCAAAGCAGTTCATATCCATTATCTTGTGGATTCTTATGACAGATCCTTGATGTAGACTGACATAGATATAATAGCATATTTTTTTCAGTGTCAGGAAAAACAGTTCTGCACAAAACCATCAATTAGATCAACTTCATCTCTACTGTTTACTAAATATCACAGGATGTATACCACTAATACAACGAGGGAGGTCCCAAGTATCTTCAGTGTTTTTCTTTCTGAAGTACAAAGTAAAATGGCATAAGGTGACTTGTTCTAAGCTGAGGCACAAATAACTAACTTCACCAAAATGTCATCTCTCTCCCTCATTATGCAGAGGTGACTCTGGCAAGTCATTACCCAGTGAGGGATTAAATTTCTCAGCCTGTGATTAATCTAAATGGGGCCATATGACTGCTTCTCACCAATAATTTGTGGGTGGAAATTATGTCACTTCTGGGTCAAGGCAGTTGAGAAGTGAGTCTACCTTGTACATCCTTCTTGCTCCTTCTGTTTGTGGATGTAGGCCTTGGAATAGCTGAACCACACTATGAGAGGAACTTGGGTCCCTAAAAGACCATTTAGAGAAAAGCTGCCTGCCAACTGGGACCATTCACACTAGAGAGCGAGACACAGATTTCTGTTGAGTTAGGCCACTTGGAGTTTATGTTCAGCAGCTGTGATCACCCTCAGTAATTCCTTTTACAAAGAAGAATTAAGAAGAGTTGCCAGATTTACCAAATAAAAAGATAGAATATCAGTTAAATTTGTATTTTAGATAAATAGCAAATAATTCTTAAAATATTAATCATTTAGTATAAGAATGTATTTCAGTGTAAATATGTTCCAAACATTGCACACATAATTATACTAAAACTTATTCACTGTTCATCTGAAATCAAATTTAAGTAGGCATCTTGTATTTTATTTGATAACCCTAGAATTATGAGTAAGCAAATTACAGAGTAGGTGACATAAATATGTTTAGACAATTAATTTGTTGTATGAAGCATTTTATTTTGGAAGGGATTTGTTTCTGAGCAAATGTTTTCTTTAATTTCTCTTTCCATGATGAATTGCAGAGTTTAAAATCCCAAGATATTTACTGTTACAGACAGTCTAAAATGAGAATTTGCTAAGGGGCTGCTTGTTAACCTGTCCTGAAAATGAGTAAGACTGAAAAGTGGTGGAAGGAAGGAAGGGTGGTTTAAATATTTTATATAAAGAGTTGCTGTTCAGTCACTGAGTCATGTCTGACTTTTTGCAACCCCATGGACTGCAGCATGCCAGGCTTCACTGTCCTTCATTATCTCCCTGAGTTTGCTCAAACTCACATCCATTGAGTCAGTGATGCCATCCAACCATCTCATCCTTTGTTGCCCTCTTCTCCTCTTGCTCTCCATCTTTCCCAGCATCAGGGTCTTTTCAAATGAGTCAGCTCTTCATGTCAGGTGGCCAAAGTATTGGAGCTTCAGCTTCAGCATCAGTCCTTCCGATGAATATTCAGGGTTGAATTCCTTTAGGATAGACTTGTTGGGTCTCCTTGCAGTCCAAGGGACTCTCAAGAGTCTTCTCCAACACCTCAGTTTGAAAGTATCAGTTCTAAGGTGCTATTTTTTTAATGGAAACAGATAATTCTAACACTTTAATTTCATAGTCTTTTCATGGAGAGAAAGGGAAAAAGCTCGGTGTATTTTCAAAGAAAATTATGCAGAGCTCAGGAACACCGTCACTGTATACAAGGGCTGGATCTTTTTTGCCTGACTGTGAAGTCATAGAATATATGAACTCAGATGCAGGAGTGATACTTCATAGATACAAAGAATTTCAAATAGCTCCCAATTAGAGGAAATATCAGAGAAGGCAAATGGAGGAGCCTGGTAGGCTCCAGTCCATGGGGTCGCTAAGAGTCGGACAAGACTGAGCGACTTCACTTTCACTTTTCACTTTAATGCATTGGAGAAGGAAATGGCAACCCACTCCAGTATTCTTACCTGGAGAATCCCAGGGACAGAGGAGCCTGGTGGGCTGCTGTCTATGGGGTCGCACAGAGTCGGACACGACTGAAGCGACTTAGCAACAGCAGCAGCAGAGGAAATATAGCTGATTGACATTATAGCGTTTTAATTTAAAACCCTTTAACACAAACTAGAAAAGCTATAAGAAAAATGCCTTTCCAAAATAAAAGCATGAGATAATTAATGTGACAGATTTTAAGTTAAGAGAAGTAGTGATTCTCTACTACCACTTAATTAAATACCCCCCACTTCTTAACAGAGAACTGGGGTCCAGAAAAGTTATGAATATGCCTCAAGACAGCACAGCTAATTAGTTCTACAAATTCCAGCCATATGCCTTTTCTATGTTATCACTTTCTCCTACAGAGAAGTTCCTATAATGGAAGCAAATTTGGAGAATAAAAAGACAAAATTCTGTTTCATCTTTAAGAGGAGGATACTTCAGTTTAATTGCTTGAAGAATATAAAAGTAGAACTTCTATGATATGACACATCTCTCAATGAGAGTAGCAAGTAAAACTATTTGAAGACATTTTTGTGGTTTATACCCTAATGGATATATATAGCATTGTCCAACACCTGTACTATAGAGGGCAATACTCTTCCTCCTGATAGCTTAACGGTGAACCATGTCGGATTTGTAATCTCTAAAGAAGATTTAGCTTCGGGACCAGGGACCAGGCTTGATCACTCAAGAGCTTTTGTGTAGCAAAGTGAAAAAGGGACAGAGAAAGGTTCTGACATAGACATCAGAAGGGGGACAGTGCCCCCCTTGCTAGTGTAAGCAAGGGAATTATATACTTTTAAAATTAGTTATTACAATAAATCAAAAGAATGTCTCAAGTTTTTGAAAATTTTACCAGACCCACTCCCACAATTTACATTTTAGGAAAACAGGATTCAGTTCAGTCCAGTCGCTCAATTGTGTCAGACTCTTTGCAATCCCATGGACCACAGCACACCAGGCTTCCCTGTCCATCACCAACTCCTGGAGTTCACTCAAACTCATGTCCACTGAGTTGGTGATGCCATCCAACCATCTCATCCTCTGTCGTCCCCTTCTCCTCCCGCCTTCAATTTTTTCCAGCATCAGAGTCTTTTCAAATTAGTCAGTCCTTTGCATCAGGTGGCCAAAGAATTGGAGTTTCAGCTTCAACATCACTCCTTCCAATGAACACCAAGGACTGATCTCCTTTAGAATGGACTGGATAACAGGGTTAGAACTTAACAATAGAAAGATCCTACCAGACCCACTCCCATGATACTCATTTTAAGATATCAGGATTAGTCAGAAGATTTTCAGGAAGGAGAAACCATCCTCAAGCAGGATACATCGTTGTTATAATTCCTAGTACAGAGTTTAAACTGAGTTGTTTGCTGTGTAATCATCAGTTCTGGTTTTAAAGGGAAAAAAAAACACTGTTTTTTGTGACTAAGACTAAGGAATGTAGAGGAAAAAAAATATGTTTGTCCTTTCCTCCTCCTTGACAATTCTAGACCTCTCTCTCCTCTTTGGGGACCCAGGACTTCTTATCAACCTACCTAGGAATTGACTCTCTCACTCTCTATATTAATGATAATGTAATGATAATGTCTTATTAGTCAATGTTTTATTTTTTTTCTCTTTTGTTTGAAACAAAAATCCCCAATGAAAGGATTTTTCTCAGCAGAAATGAACCAAAAGAATATTTAAAATGCTTTTATAATAAAGGGTGGATTTTTATTATTAATGCTAACCAGGAAGCGTCTCTCTCTCTCTCTCTCTCTCTCTCTCTCTCTCTCTCTCTATATATATATATATATATATATATATATATATATGTATATTGGGATTACAGGCCACTTAACAAACATTGCCTGTCTAACCTAAAGGTCACAGTTTATCTAACTTTTTGGCAACTAAGGCCATGTTCATTCAATAGTTATTGATCCTTGGCGTGACAGGAACCGTGCCTGCACTGGGACAAACTTGGGCTTTTCTGATTCCTTCTATTTCACTATAGTAAATCATTAACGCTCTCAAAATAAAGACAAAGTTAAGATATTTTGGATAAAAAAGTAATTGTAGGAGTCTACTTTGGAGAGATTCATGTGCAAAGAAAACAAATTTTGATGTAGAAATTTCAAAGAATTCTTACATATATTTTAATGGTCAATAAAATTAAGATTCTGAAGGTCTAGATCACATGGGCTTGTTCAAAGAGTAAGAATATTTCTAATACCACTTTCTGGTTTAGACCTTCTTTAAGGTGTGACTTAGTATTTAATCCTCATTCCTGCCAATATTGTGCCTTGGCTGAGAAGAGCCAGAAAATGGTGCTAAATGATGCTGGCAGGTTTGTATGTAAATCTTCAGGGAAAAGCATGAAGTTAAGTGATGCTCATACTTGACAGATTAATGGTGATTGTGACATGGAATCTCATTGTTACAGAATGAAGTAGGCTATTATTGAAGCTGGGAGAAATGAAAGTAATCAAGAATTTTCCTTGCCACTGAAATGATGTGTGTGCAGCTTTCATAGTTGTATGTTAGATCATGGCATTCCTTTAATATTTTGGCTGAAATGTCTCAGAGCTGTACAGTGAGTCTTATTGGAATAACCCTTTAAGAATAGTTTGATAAAATTTTTCTGATACAATATAGTCTGATACAATTTAGCTGCATGTGTGGTAATTTGACTGTTTCTTCATAAGTTCAGTTCAGCTCAGTCACTTAGTCATGTCCGACTCTTTGCAACCCCATGGACTGCAGCACACCAGGCTTCCCTGTCCATTACCATCTCCCAGAGTTTACTCAAACCCATGTCCATTGAGTCAGTGATGACATCCAACCATCTCATCCTCTGCCATCCTCTTCTCCTCCCTCCTTCAATCTTTCCCAGCATCAGGGTCTTTTCCAATGAGTCAGTTCTTCACATCAGGTGGCCAAAGTATTGGAGTTTCAGCTTCAGCATCATCCTTCCAATGAATATTCAGGACTGATTTCCTTTAGGATGGACTGGTTGAATCTCCTTGCAGACCAAAGGGCTCTCAAGAGTCTTCTCCAACACCACAGTTCAAAAGCATCAATTCTTCAGTGCTCAGCTTTCTTTATGGTCCAACTCTCTTCATATACCATAAATAATCTGAAAGAGGAAGTCATATTGCTTTGTTTTCATTTAACAGCATCCCCCACCTGCATAACTTTGCTCTCCTATAATTTTTGGTTAACAGAGAAGTGTTAAAAAAAAACTGTGTCAAATAATTATTTCATTTCTTTTTCAAAAATATAATTTTTTGTAAGTTCTGATAAATGAAGAAGGAGACTTCTCACAAAGAAAAGAAATTCTGTTTGTAATGGAATAAAGAGATAAGTAGACCAAAATCTACAGATGACTAACTATAACATTACATTGAAAACATTGTCTGCCTCTAAAATATTGTTAATGGTATTCTTAGGCTGCTTCTCTTCTCACTTCACATGTTTTTCTAGGGATCTCCTTTACACTGATCGTGTCAAACTATCTACATACTAAATGACTTCCAGTTCTAAATGCCTGGAGACTGCTGCCCTACTGACTTCCAGATCCACACTCTCAACTGCCCACGTGGCATTTCAACGAGAAGCTCACACAGACCAGTGTCTTTCGTATAAATCCACTCTTAATTTCTACATTCCCCTCTGCGTCTCCTCATTATCTATATTTAGGAGACAGCAGAGCAATAAAGAGCATTGGCCATGAGACCAGGCTGCCTGGGTTCAACTCCTGACTTTGTCACTTTCTACTTGATGATCTTGGGCAAGGAAGTCAACCTTCATGTGCTTCAGTTGCTTAATCTTTAAAATTGGCATAATACCTGTCTCACAGTGGTGAATGGAAATTGAATGGACAAAGTTCTCAGGACAGTCCTAGAACATGGCTCATGTTGTATAAATCTTAACTTGTATTACTGTTTCCAATATGTGCATAATCTAGTCAGTCTTTCAAATTAGAAACCACTAATTCTCTCTTCACGATTTATTTTATATCCTAGACATATCATTACTACTTTCTAAAAGTCTATTTTATTTTTCCTTTATTTTCCCCATGACACCACTATTTTAGTTCAGGTTCTCATCATTTCTTACCCAGGGTAGTATTTCTCCCTGCTGTCTTCATCTAATTCTACCTTATTAGTTGTAATATGTCTAATAATATCACTTACTTGATTATAAAACTTGGATAATTCATTATGGCCCACAAGACAGTATCAAAACTTTTAATAAAACATGCATAGTCCTTTATGGCCTGAATTCTTCTGCTTACCTTTCCAAATTCTTCTCCTGGAATTTTCCCATGAGCACTTCCGTTCAGTCGCTTAGTTGTGTCCAACTTTTGGTGACCCCATGGACTGCAGCACGCCAGTCTTCCCTGTCCTTAGGTAACTCCCAGAGCTTACCATACTCATGTCCATTGAATCGGTGATGCCATCCAGCCATCTCATCCTCTGTCATCCCCTTCTCCTGTCTTTCCCAGCATCAGGGTCTTTTCCAGTGAGTCAGTTCTTCACATCAGGTGGCCAAAATATTGGATTTTCAGCTTCAACATCAGTCCTTCCAGTGAATATTCAGGACTGATTTCTCTTAGTGTGAATTGGTTGGATCTCCTTGCTGTCCAAGGTACTCTCAAGAGCTTTCTCCAACATGACAGTTTAAAAACATCACTTAAGGGCTCAGCTTTCTCATAGTCCAACTCTCATATCCATACATAGCTACTGGAAAAATCATAGCTTTGACTAGACAGACCTTTGTTGGCAAAGTAATGTCTATACTTTTTAATATGCTGTCTAGGTTGGTCATAAATTTCTTTTGAGGAGCAAGCGTCTCTTAATTTCATGGCTGCAGTCACCATCTGAAGTGATTTTGGAGCCCAGAAAAATAAAGTCTGACCTTGTTTCCACTATTTCCCCATCTATTTGCCATGAAGTGATGGGACCGGATGCCATGATCTTAGTTTTCTGAATGTTGAGCTTTAAGCCAACTTTTTCACTCTCCTCTTTCACTTTCATCAAGAAGCTCTTTAGTTCTTCTTCGCTTTCTGCCATAAGAGTGCTGTCATCTGCATATCTGAAGTTATTGATATTTCTCCCTGCAATCTTGAGTCCAGCTTGTGCCACATCCAGTCCAGCATTTCTCATGATGTACTCTGTGTATAAGTTAAATAAGCAGGGTGACAATATATAGCCTTGATGTACTCCTTTCCCTATTTGGATCCAGTCTGTTGTTCCATGTCCAGTTCTAACTGTTGCTTCTTGACCTGCATACAGATTTCTCAGGAGGCAGGTCAGGTGATCTGGTATTCCCATCTCTTTCAGAATTTTCCACAGTTTATTGTGATCCACACAGTCAAAGTCTTTGGCATAGTCAGTAAAGCAGATGTTTTTTGGAACTCGCTTGCTTTTTTGATGATCCAACAGATGTTGGCAGTGTGATCTCTGGTTCCTCTGCCTTTTCTAAATCCAACTTGAACATCTAAAAGTTCATGGTTCACATACTGTTGAAGCCTGGATTGGAGAATTTTGAGCATTACTTTCCTAGCGTGTAAGATGAGTGCAATTGTGTGGTAGTTTGAGCATTCTTTGACACTGCCTTTTTTTGCGATTGGAATGAAAACTTACCTTTTCCAGTCTTGTGGCCATTGCTGAGTTTTCCAAATTTGCTGGCATATTGAGTGCAGCACTTTCATAGCATCATCTTTCAGGATTTGAAAGAGCTCAACTGGAATTCCATCACCTCCACTAGTTTTGTTCATAGTGATGTTTCCCTAAGGCCCACTTGACTTTGCATTCTATTATATCTGGTTCTAAGTGAGTGATCACACCATCGTGGTTTTCTGGGTCATGAAGATCTTTTTGTATAGTTCTTCTGTGTATTCTTGCCACCTCTTCTTAACATCTTCTGCTTCTGTTAGGTCCATACCATTTCTGTCCTTTATTGTGCCCATCTTTGCATGAAATGTTCCCTTGGTATGTCTAATTTTCTTGAAGAGATATGTAGTCTTTCCCATTCTGTTGTTTTCCTCTATTTCTTTGCATTGATCACTGAGGAAGGCTTTCTTATTTCTCCTTGCTATTCTTTGGAACTCTCAATTCAAATGGGTATATCTTTCCTTTTCTCCTTTGCCTCTCATTTCTCTTCTTTTCAGAGCTATTTGTAAGGCCTCCTCAGACAACCATTTTGCTTTTTTACATTTCTTTTTCTTGGCGATGGTCTTGATCACTGTCTCCTGTACAATGTCACAAACCTCCATCCATAGTTCTTCAGGCCCTCTGTCTATCAGATCTAATCCCTTGAATCTATTTGTCATTTCCAGTGTATAATCATAAGGGATTGATTTAGGTCATACCTGAATGGTCTAGTGTTTTCCCTACTTTCTTCAATTTAAGTCTGAATTTGGCAATAAGGAGTTCATGATCTGAGCCACAGTCAGCTCCCGGTCTTGTTTTTGCTGACTGTATAGAGGTTCTCCATCTTTGGCTGCAAAGAATATAATCAATCTGATTTCTGTATTTCCCATGCACACCCTCCAACTATTTAGCATCTGTTTAGCAATTTGCAGTTCCCAAAACATGCCATGCTGTTCTCATGACTTCATTCATTTCTAAATGGATTACCTCTTGCACGTGAATTATCTCTGTTTATCTTCTTGGTGAATTTCTCATTTGTTAAGACATCTTGAAGATTCTGTTTCTTCAAAGAGTTCTTTCTGATCTCTTCAGGTAGAACTTGATGCTTCTTTCCTGGTATTTCCATTTTAATCATAGGACTTTCCTTATCTATATGCTATATAGTACATCTTCCGGACAAATGACTCTCAGACTTCAGTGTGCCTAATGATCAACAGTTGAATTTGCAAAAATTCAGTTACGGGTCCTACTACCAGAAATCCTGATCCACTGGATCAAGATGGAACCTAAGCCTCTGTATATTTTGAAATCCCCAGGAATATCCGGTGCATACCGGTGTTTTACACCATTGTTCCATTTAGTTATCTCTTTATTCTTAGATCTTAGCACAGTGCATGAAGTATATATTATATTCACTTCAGTTCAGTCACTCAGTCGTGTCTGACTCCTTGCAATCCCATGAACTGCAGCATGTCAGGCCTCCCTGTCCATCACCAACTCCCAGAGTCTACCCAAACTCATGTCCATTGAGTCAGTGATGCCATCCAGCCATCTCATCCTCTGTTGTCCCCTTCTCCTCCCGCCTTCAATCTTTCCCAGCATCAGAGTCTTTTCCAATGAGTCAACTCTTTGCATGAGGTGGCCAAAGTATTGGAGTTTCATCTTCAACATCAGTCCTTCCAATGAACACCAAGGACTGATCTCCTTTAGGATGGACTGCTTGGAACTCCTTGCAGTCCAAGGGACATGGGCCCTTGGCAAATGCTTGTTGGAAATAAAATATGGCTTTCTGTTTTTGGTGAGCTATCGTGCATGGTGATTGTCCAGCTAATGTACCTTGTATGTAGTCGGTCATCAGAAAGTTTATACGATTTAGACATATGAATGAATGATTGAATGAATGAATGAATAAACAAATGAAAAGAGCTCAAAGAAGCTAGGGAACTATTATCATGGCCCCTTGAAGCTCTCAAATATTACAATGTTCAGATAGGTTATGTGAAATTTGAGTATTTGAATTTTAAAGTTAATGGATGAGCTCTCTGAGACATATTTGGAGACATGATATTATGGTTTAGATTTTTTATACCAGATGAACAGACACGCTTTTTTGTAAAGTTAACAACTTTCATAAAAATCAGATACCTTGACTTGAATTTTTCTCTAGACATGATGTCATTCTATTTCCACATTGTCATAGACAGGGATGGCTGCTTATATCAAACATGTTTTCAAAAAATAATCACCTCAGGAGTATACATAAATACTAAATAGGAGCTCAAATTCTGCACCATAAAGAAATATTTAAGTTTTAACCAGTTGCTTTTGAGTTTATCTGAAATTGCATGTGCCATTTAAATTATATGCCTTAAGAAAAATTCTAGGAATAGACGTGCTTTAACTTGGCTATTTTTTTTCTATATCTCTTAAAATTGTGTCATTAATGCTAGGTTTAATATTTATTGTAAGAACATATCCTATAATTACAAAAGCTATCATAGCATTTTTTCTTTTCATTTCTACTCAATTTTCCATCTCAGCCAGGTTCTACAGTTAGTTTGTATACAGAGGGTTATAAAATTTTTATGCAGTATTGTATTACACAAAAGTCTACAAAGAAGTTAAATTCATGAAAAAATATTTTGTAACTAGAATATCAAGATGAGGTTTGAAATAAATGAATGATCTCTAATGGCCAAAAGTACCAAGAGAATTTATTTGCCCATTTTATGAAAGCTTACAAAAAAGTAAGATGTCACCCTTCATGTTATATGGGTCTGTTAATCACTAGCCAGTCTAAATATATATTAATATATAGTATTTTGGTCATACACACTTCCTGCCAATGCCATTTATTTACTTAACCAAGGACTTTAGATAGGGTTATGTATAATTTCTTTATGGTATTATAATAATGGAGAAGGCAATGGCACCTGACTCCAGTACTCTTTTTATTATTTTATTTTATTTTTTAACTTTACAATATTGTATTGGTTTTGCCATATATCAAAATGAATCCGCCACAGGTATACATGTTCTCCATCCTGAACCCTCCTCCCTCCTCCCTCCCCATACCATCCCTCTGGGTCGTCCCAGTGCACCAGCCCCAAGCATGCAGTATCGTGCATCGAACCTGGACTGCCGACTCCAATACTCTTGCCTGGAAAATCCCATGGACAGAGGAACCTGGTAGGCTGCAGTCCATGGGGTCGCACAGAGTCAGACACAACTGAAGCGACTTAGCAGCAGCAGTAGCAGCAGATATACTAATATAAATTCAGACTAAATATTGATTTTTAATAGACCTAGAAACAAGGGTTGGCAAATCATTTTTCTAAGAAATAGGCTTTACCGGCCATGCAGCGTCATGACTGTAGAGTGTTGTCACTGTACCAGGAAGGAGCCTTAAACATAAAAGAAAAGGGTGTAGTTGTGTTTGAATAAAATTTTTTTCACAGAAGCTGCAGCTGGCTAAATTGGTCATGAGCAGTAGTTGGCTGATCTTTGATCTACATAATCATATTTTTGATTCAAAAACTAAGCAGCTAGAACAGGCCATGATTGCGCGTGACTTTGTGCATTATCTACTTGTTTATAACTAGGAATCTTAAACCTTTTCTCTAGTATTTTCAATGATATGTTTAGTTGTTATTCCTTGATTTGAAAAATAAGGTTGCCTTATTTTTTTTTTATGATTTTTTTTTTATAATTTTTTTATAATTCTTGCCTGCTCTAGCCCCATCTATACCACTGACTGTGGGCAAATTGCTTAAGTTTTTTATTCTCCAGGTTCATATATGGACAGTTGAATTTCTCTACCAAAATAATATCAACTAGAAAATTAAATTTCAATATCACATGTATATCTAGAATCAGTGCAAGTAAATTCATGAAATATTCAGCTTCTCTATAGGGCATCCTAATGCTCACTGCCTTTATCATGTCTCCAGGGCCTTGTATGGCAGACTCTTCTCTCAAAAGAGAAAAGATAGGCAATTATTAGATTGGTGAAAAAGTAGTTGGGGTTTTGCCTTGTTGAACTTTGCCATTTGATATTGGAATACATCCTTAGATAAATGTTATGTTTATTTAATGTTATGGTTATGTTATGCATCATTTTAATGCACATTTCTCACTTTATATTTTTTGCTAATGACTTTTTGCTTGCTGTTTATTTTGTATTTATTCTAGACAGGGAAATGATGTTAGACAAAAAGCAAATTTGAGTAATGTTCCTACTCAAATTCAAAATGGGTCCTAAAGCTGTGTTGACAACTCGTAACATCAATAGCGCATTTGGTCCAGGAACCTCTAATGAACGTATAGTGCAGTGGTGGTTGAAGATGTTTTGCAAAGGAGACGAAAGCTGTGAAGATATGGTACAATGGCCGGTCATCGGAAGTTGACAATGAACAACTGAGAGTACTTTTAGAAGCTGATCCAAACTAGTACAGCCACTATGCAGAACAGTGTGGAGATTCCTTAAAAAACTGGAAATAGAACTGCCATACAACCCAGCAATCCCACTGCTGGGCATACACACCGAAAAAAACAGAATTTAAAGAGACACGTGTACCCCAATGTGCATCACAGCTCTGTTTACAATAGCCAGGACATGGAAGCAACCTAGATGTCCATCAGCAGATGAATGGATAAGAAAGCTGTGGTACATATACACAATGGAGTATTACTCAGCCATTAAAAAGAATACATTTAAATCAGTTCTAATGAAATGGATGAAACTGGAGCCTATTATACAGAGTGAAGTAAGCCAGAAAGAAAAACACCAATACAGTATAATAACGCATATATATGGAATTTAGAAAGATGGTAATGATAACCCTGTATGCGAGACAGATAAAGAGACACAGATGTATAGAACAGACTTTTGGACTCTGTGGGAGAGGCAGAGGGTGAGATGATTTGGGAGAATGGCATTGAAACATGTATATTATCATATGTGAAACAAATCTCCAGTCCAGGTTCGATGCATGATACAGAATTCTTGGGGCTGGTGTGCTGGGATGACCCAGAGGGATGGTATGGGGAGGGAGGTGGGAGGGGGGTTCAGGATGGGGAACACATGTACCTCTGTGGCAGATTCATGTCAATGTATGGCAAAACCAATACCATATTGTAAAGTAATCAGCCTCCAATTAAAATAAATAAATTTGTATTTTAAAAAAATAAAATCTAAAAAAAAAAAATAAAAGATTCCAAAAAAAAAAGAAGCTGATCCTCTTACAACTACATGAGAAGTTGCCCAAGAACTCAGTGTTGGCCATTCTATAGTCATTTGGGATTTGAGGCAAATTGGAAAGGTGAAAAAGCTCAATAAGTGGGTGCCTCATGAGCTGAATGAAAAATTTAAAAAATCATTCATTTTGAAGTGTTGTCATTTCCTATTCTGTGCAACAACAGAAACCATTTCTTGATCAGATTGTGACATGTGATAGAAAGTGGATTTTATATGACAACTGGTGATGACCAACTCAGTGGTTGGACCAAGAAGATGCTCCAAAGCACTTCCCGAGGCCAAACTTGCCCCCTAAAAACGTCATGGTCACAGTTTGGTGGTCTGCTGCCTGTCTGATCCACTGTAGCTTTCTGAATCCCAGTGAAACCATTACATCTGAGAAGTATGCTCAGCAAATTGATGAGATACACCCAACACTGCAAAGCCTACAGCTGACATTGGTCAACAGAAGAGGCCCAGTTCTTCTCCCTGACAACTCTAGACCTCATGTCGCATAAGCAGCACTTCACCATGTTCACCTGACCACTTGTCAACCGACTGCCATTTCTTTAAGCATCTCAACAACTTTTTGAAGGAAAAATCTTTCTACAACCAATAGGAGGCATGAAATTCTTCCAAGAGTTCATTGAATCCCAAAATATGGATTTTTATGCCACAGGAATAAACACTTATTTTTTCTTGGCAAAAGTGTGTTGATTGTAATGGTTTCTATTGTGATTATTAAAGATATGTTTGAGCCTAGTTATAATTATTTAATAGTCATGATCTGAAACTGCAATTACGTTTGCACCAACCTAATAGTATATTCTAAAACGCAGCACTTTAAAATGTATTTGGATTTCCATAGGCTTTCTTAACCTTTCCCTCGTGGTTCAGTTTGTAAAGAATCTGCTTCCAATGCAGGAGACTAGGGTTCGATCCCTGGGACAGGAAGATCCCTTGGAGAAGGGAATGGCCACCCACTCCAATATTCTTGCCTGGAGAATTCCATGGACACAGGAGCCTGGAAGGCTACATACAGTTCATGGGATAACAAAGAGTCAGACACAACTGAGTGACTAACGCACTTAGGCTTTCTTGAGATAATTTTAAGCCCCCAAGGTGAAACTCTCATATGTATATATATGTGTGTGTATTTCTACTTACTTATTTAGAATTTTCTCATACATTCTTTGAAAAAAATATTTGAGGTACAGAGTAAATCTTAATGATAACAATATTGGGTACCTTATTAAGGTAATATGAGAGCTTTGGGATGAATTTTTTTGTTATTCCTCAAATCATACTTCACAGTCACCTTGACTGCTCTGTCTATTCAAAGGGCTAGACATTAATGTAGGATAAAATGTAAATAAATAAAGTTTCACTTGTATATCAGATATTGGGGAAATTATGTTTTATTGACAAATCAGTGTGCTGAAATATTTAATTTTAAAATTGGTCTGTAGCTTTAGTTGACATGAATATAAAAACCTACATATTTTTATACAAATATTGCCAGTTAATTACAGAAAGAGTCAGTCTTCCCTGATGGCTCAGACAGTAAAGAATCTGTCTGCAATGCAGGAGACCTGGATTTGATCCCTGGGTTGGGAAGATCCCCTGGAGGGGGGCATGGCAACCCACTTCAGTATTCTTCCCTGGAGAATCCCATGGACAGAGGAGCCTGGTGGGCCTCAGACCATGGGGTCACAAGAGTCAGACACAACTAAGTACAGCACAGAAAGAGGCAAAGATATTTACAGTAAATACACAGATATTGGTACAAGCCTAGATTGCTTACGTTGGAATCTCAATAGGAATGTTCTTTAGGGATTCATTTAGTCTGTTTCTCTTTGCTCATTATCTTTAGAATCATTATCAGAGTGTCTGCAAAGAAAGCACATGAGAGTTAAAAAAAAAAAAAATAGACTATTGCATGCTAAGGAAATAGTGTTTGTGAACAAGACTGGTTTGCGTTACTATAGATGAGCTACCGTACCTGGTAGCTCAGCTGGTAGAGAATCTGCCTGCAATGCAGGAGATCCCAGTTTGATTCCTGGGTCAGGAAGTTCCCCTGGAGAAGGGATCGGCGACCCACTCCAGTATTCTTGGGCTTCTCTGGTGGCTCAGATGGTAAAGAACCCACCTGTAATGCAGGAGACCTGGGTTCGATCCCTGGGTTGGGAAGATCCCCTGGAGGAGGGCATGTCAACCTATCCCAGAATTCTTGCCTGGAGAATCCCCATGGACAGAGGAGCCTGGCAGGCTACAGTCCACTGGGTTGCAAAGAGTCAGACATGACTGAGTGACTCAGCACAGCACAGATGGAGATGGGGGTTACTGCATAAATTAAAACTTAATTGTATAGAAGACGTTTCCAAAGTGGTTTGGGTGTTTGTTTCAGAATAACTCTAATTCAATTTGCAGTCCAGATCATCACTTCTGAGATGTCTTTGTTGACCCTGAAATGTATCATGGACAGCCAAATTGGTCATTAGTTTTCTCTGTGTGTACTCAATTATCATTGATTTAGCATCTTAAAATGACACTAATTTATTATCTCACAGTTTCTGTGGGTCTGGAATCAGGCTGCCTTTTCTCTGGGTCCTCTGCTCAGAATCTCACCACCTGTATCAAGATGTTGGCTGCACTGTGCTTCTCCTTGAAGCTTGGAGTGCTCTGCCAGGTCCAGTGAGGTTACTGGCAGAATCCAGTTCCTCGTGGCCGCAAGAGTGAGGACCCTATTGTTTTGCTGGCTGTCAGCCAGGGTTTGCCCTCAGCTCCCAAAGGACACTTCAAGGCCTCACCAGTTGGCAATATCATGAGGTTTAGGTCTTCAAAGTCAGCTAAAGAAAACGCTCTCCAGTCTGCTATGAGGAGACCTACATAGTGTAATGTGAGAATGGAGTGACTATGTCATTACCTATTTGTCCGACAGTAGAACCTAAGCAAAGGAGAGACTATGCTGTCTTCTTCACAGGTCTCCCCACACTGAAGAGAGAGGCATTTTCCAGGGGGTGGGAATTTGGGGGTCATCTCAAAATTCTGGGCTTCCTTAGTGGCTCAGACAGTAAAAAATTTGCCTGCAATGCAGGAGACCCAGGGTTTGATCCCTGGGTCAGAAAGATTCCTTGGAGAAGGGAATGGCAACCCACTCCAGTATTCCTGCCTGGAAAATCCCATGGACAGAGGAACTGGCTGGCTACAGTCCACGGAGTCACAGAGTCGTACGTGACTGAGCAGCTAACACTGTGACAGTGTGCAGTCTAGGTCTCCTTCCACGGCTTGGAGGGCTGTGCAGTTCAATGGGTTCCAGCCATCTTGTTTGTAGGTTGCTATCTTGGAATATGATCAAAATCCTAAACTTGAGTCCAGTCAAGTGCCTTCTTGTCTTTCTTACAGGCTCCATTTGGGTGGCTCAGGCTTAAACATTTTTAAAGATCAGGGTGTCAGCATGCAAAAAATCTTACTGTTTCCACCTTGGTTTCCCTGTTTTATTAACTGTGATGAAGCAAAATAATTATATACATACTGTTTAGTTTCAAAAATTTAAAGCATACTTGACGGAATTTTGTACCCAAAGGGATTAAGTAAATGAGAATTCAACAGTTTTGCCAAAAACCTTTTTTAGAATATAGGAATGTGCTAAGCCCCATTTTCCACAAAATATATGTTCACTCTTTCCTACTTTTTCCTTCTTGTAACTTGTCTCTCCACAGTATGCCTTTATTGTCAGCTTAACATCTTCTCACCTGTATCTTTATATTCTAATAAGGCAATTATTTCTTACTTTTCTAATCATTCTTCTATGTACATTGCATGATATGAGTAGAACTCATTAGCTAATATTTTTCTTAAAAAATTTTTAAAAAAGCAAAGGATTAGAAGGAAATTTTGATTTCACTAGTAATCATTGCCGTGTTTATATTCCTAATGCCATCTGTTTTGTTTCTGTTCATATTCATTGGGTGTATTAACCATAAAATTATGCAAACTTGTAGTTTCAGTTTACAAAAAAACATCAATACCCAGCGAAATAGCTAAATTGTGACAATCCCCATGTTCTCTATAAGACATACAACTCATCGTATTTTCCACTTTAACCAACCCTGATAAACCATGGAATGAATGAACAAAATTATCACAAAATTTATTTACCATGGTCATACTTTTCACTTTTACAAAATCAAGTCTGCTATTTAATATTATGAAGGGTACATCATACTAAAAGTTAATTTTCCAATGTTTTAGGTGACCTAATTTCCATTAGCTTTCTTTATTGTTTCACACATTGAAAAACTTTGCTCTGTGTAGGAATTTGGGGCAGTATTACAAAATCTTAGCTGCAGGATTGAATAAGTTGTTTTTGTTTGCCATAATTACAGAATCCCAGTCCTGGTTTGTAGTTAGGATCCTGTATCATTTCATTTTAAGGAGGTTAATTTATGGAAGCTAAAAAATTCTTAATTAATATGTGAATGGGGTGGCAGCTGTCTCATTCATTATGATGGATGTTAAAATTTTATAGCTGAAATGGGACTTACAGTTCATCTAATTTTATTCCTTTATTTCACAAATAGGACACGAATACCAAGGGAGTTAATATCTAGTAGAAATGTGTTCAAAATTTGGGAATGGTTCCCTGGCCTCAGATTTCTCTTGGCATGAAAGCTTCATTTTGTGTGAGTGTGCTGTGCTCTTTGATTGCATTACCTTAAACGTGGCAAGTTTCTTTCTGTTGTGAAAGGTACATCATAGTTAAAATTTTTTCCACTATTCTGGGTGCTCTATTTTGTGAGCTCTAATTTTTATTAGCTGCTCTAATTCTTTCGTAGAAAGAAGCTCACTTAATAGCTATTAGCATGAAACAACAGCCCTGGGCATGCAGCTAATTCACCCTGAAGGGAATACGCAGTGTGTTAATTATCTGTTGGTGGGTGAGTGACCCAGGGTGACAAGATCAGCAGTAATACATGACCAATACAGCAAAACAACAGCCCCACAATCACCAACAATTCAAAGGTTTCTGTGGGCATTATCATGTTATATCAGATTCTGAGGATTAAAATTATTTTTTCAGAAGGGAATGCTGCTTTCAGCATTAAAAAGTACTCAGCATTTGTTTCAAGCATGATTTTCAGATTTGAGAGATAAAAATATAGTTCCTTAATTTATTTAGAAGAACAATAAAAAAAAATCTTTGGTTTTAGAAAAACGAGCATGAGTAATTCAAAGGCCTTTAATTACTCATTCTCTTTGGAGAGAAAAAAAAAAAGAAAAACTAAACTAAAAAACAAAGACTGTTCCTAATGAGACTTCTTCAAAATTCTGCAGCCTTTCCTGGCAATGGAGAGCACTCCATTTCCTCTTTATGGGAAAACATTTTGGCTCACTACCTCTTGATCACTCCTCAGAGAGAGAACCACAGGGCAGATTTAGGGATGTATTTTTCATTACTTTCAAACTTCATCTGTCTATTGCCATTACACTGAAATTTCAGACTTCTATGGAGACTTTAATGCTTGCAAGCATTTTCTCTGATTTCACTCTCCACCTTTGTCACTGCACACAGATCTCTGAGGGCCAGATGGACAAATATCGGTACCACAGAGCTTGAACCTGCTGTCTGGGGCATGGTTGTGTGTGTAGACAGCTGAGCTGGTTTAACTGGCCAGGATTCAGTTTAGATTCATCAACCTTTTTGTATGCATACAATGATTACCAGTGTTGTTTTTAGTCGCTAAGTCATCTCACTCTTTGTGACCCCATGGTCTGTAACCTGCCAGGCTCTTCTGCCCATGGGATTTACCAGGAAGGAATACTGGAGTGAGTTGCCATTCCCCTCTCCAGGGAATCTTCCTGACCCAGGGATCGAACCCGTGTCTCCTGCGTTGCTGGCAGATGCTTTACCGCTGAGCCACCAGGGAAGCCCTTAATGAAGGCTTAAGGAAGTCCCATACCATAATGGCATGTTTGTTGTTGGTTAAGTGGTGTGGTTTTGTTTCCCCTCAGTGGACAGGATGGATTTACAATACCACATGCCCACATCCCTAGGGCTGTGTGTCCATCTTCCCTTCATCAGATGGGAATAGGGAGGTATGTATCCTGCTGTAAAAGAAAGATTATTTGGAACCAAGTACGACTGAGCAACTTCACTTTCCCTTTTCACTTTCATGCATTGGAGAAGGAAATGGCAACCCACTCCAGTGTTCTTGCCTGGAGAATCCCAGGGACGGGGGAACCTGGTAGGCTGCTGTCTATGGGGTCACACAGAGTCGGACACGACTGAAGCGACTTAGCAGCAGCAGCAGCAGGTATTGTTAGGCAGCTGAGCCAACCTGCACAAAACCTATGTGGACATGTGTTCCTAATGTATCGAATCAGTTAATATGAAATTTTGTTTTCCCTTTGGCAAACTTCACACAAACATAGGACCATAAAAAAACATGAAGCCAAATGTTATAGTTCCCCTGCTACCCTGCCCTGCAAGGAATATTTACCAAAAGAATAAAACAAAGGAATGAGATTTTAATAACATCCTCATTAATGAAGCTATACAAATAACAGATTCACTTCCTGGATTCAAATATATCTACTTCGTAGAGCTAATATTTTTCTCCATATCCAGTAACATTCCTTAGTTTTTAAATAGGGAATTATTATAGATATTACCCATATACTTTCTGATGAAACTCCAAAAAAAAAAGAGTTGACAGTTAAGGCCTAGCGTATAAGAGAAATCTTGTGCCCTACACATAGAATGCATTTCTTTGGCTTTTGGTTTTAAGTCTGATGTGCCTGAGGCTTCTTGCCCAAGCTCATTTTCATTGCATGCCTAATTTGAGGATGCAAAAATAGTGGAATGGAATTTGGAATGATCCTGGTATTTCGATTGGGTTTAAATTAGGAATAAATCCAAATTATCTCTCATTTTAAAATTCCCATTGCATCTTACTTAAGTGGTGGAGAGCAAGTGACATTATTTTTAGGCTTTAGTTCAGTTCTTCTTTAGTTACTATTTCGACTATATTAAATGACTTTTAGATTTTACAAACTGGTGTTAATTGCATTCATAATCTAAGCTTTTCTTCCCCTATACTGTTTAAAGGGAAGATAAATGGCAAAGTTTTATCTTTGGCTATAGCCTAGAATATTCATCAGTAAAGACCTAAACAAGTGTTGATATTTGAAGCTGCTGGTTGTCTAGGGAGGAAGCCCTGTGATGTTGCACACCCATTTGTGTGTGTGAGCGAGGAAAAAAAAATAGTAGTCAGGGGATATCCCAGGAGTGCTGGCCTCCCTGGTTGGAGGCACTGAGTCAAAGGATGAAGCACAGAGGAAATGCCAGGTGAGAAACCACTGCTGGTCTGGGGAAAGAAACATTTTGTCTGAAAGTTAAAATATGTGGCAAATGGTAGGATCTTTGAATCCTAATAGCCGAGTCAGAGGGGATGGTGGGTGAGTGAGGAGATGGGATGACATGGAGCTATAACATTAGTGAGAGGCCAGGATAGTGCCAGTAATGGACTGTGTTTAACTATTAGGTCCTTCTCTTTTGTGGAGCTGCAAAATAATGGCCCTTTCAGAAGTAATCACCTGATAATAATAAGCTTAATGCAATAATATTATATTTAAAAAATGTATTCTCCCCACGGTATAATTTTTAGACATTACAGCCTTTAGATACATGAAACAGAAAGTCAGTGGAACTTGATGACTCTTTTTACTCTCTGAGAAGAAATGCTAAGTCTAATTCTAATATTTTGGTGGTATTAAAAAATGATATGATAACCCTATTTCATAGTAGGAAGATATTAAATTTCTTCATAAATTGTATTTTGTTATTGTTTAAATGTTGGCTCTATTTTAATCCAAAATTAGTTGGATGAGACTGCTAATGAGGAAATCTCTCTTCTGAAGTCTAAGTTTGCAGTACTAGGCCTCACCCATAGCTCACTGATTCTCAATTTAGGATTCCATAGTACAAAATTTATTTCTCTTTCTCCAAAGGTGATCAGAACCAGCAGTTAAGGACAGTTGTTCTGTGAGAGGGTAGCTCCATGACAGCATGAATTTTAGTCCATTGTCAAGAAGAAAGGGAAAGAAATTACATAATTGATGTATCAACTCATAAAATTAAAATGCTTATAACATTCTGGCCATCAACAAAAGCTTAATTGTCATTATTAGGTTACATAATTATTGAGAAAGGATACTATATTTTAGAAAGCTTTTATCAAAAAATGGTTAAAATATTAAAAAGTGAAAATGGAAGTGTTAGTCACTCAGTCGTGTTCAACTCTTCGTGACCCCATGGACTGTTAGCCCTCCAGGCTCTTCCGTCCTTGGAATTCTCCAGGCAAGAATACTGGAGCAGGTAGTCATTCCCTTCTCCAGGGATCTTTCCCATCCAGGGATTGAACTTGGGCCTCCTGCATTGCAAGTAGATTCTTTACCATGTGAAAATCATTCCTTTTATTACCTAGGGTATTGTGGTTCTGTTTTCTAGAAAGTTATTTATCTAGAACAGTTCATTCTACAGCTTTACAGCTGAATGTGTTATTTGTAGAGATTTGGGCCAGTTTGGGGCCTGTAAAACAGGGAAACGTTTTTGTTAAAACCTATGAGCCCATTGTTGAGGAGGTGCCTGTGAGATTTTCCACGAATAATTTGATAAAGAGCCCAGAGCTGCATCGTGCTCCTTTGTGTCTGCCAAGCACACGCCAGCATCGTGGTGAGTGGGTATCCTGTGGAACAGGAGTCAGGGTGAAGAGGGTGTTTCTCAGTAACCCATGATTTTTTTACTTTTTGGGGTTCTGTTCTCTCCTTTTAGAGTTTTAGTTTTCTTGTCACTAGGAAACATAATACCTTTTATTTCCCCTGTAGTGTTTATATTTCTCTTTCATGTCTATCATCGCTTGTAGGCTTTTCTTCACTGGCTTGAGTCACTGCATGACTTTAAACATCATGGTTCTTTTTTCTTACCGTGCCCTTGGCTCTTCTCCCTTGTAAAGGCCATTTTATGTAAATGGATGATCAAGGTGTCCACACGCTGGACCCAAGGTGAGAGGTCCAGAGCAATCACTGGTTAGAGCCCGATGAGCTCTTTTCATTCCTCTTGGTTCTGTGCCAGTGGATGCTGAATTTTGACTTGGAAACAGGCTTTTGGTCACTTTTTTCATTAAACAGAAGTTAAATGTATAACTTTCCATAGCTGTGCCCTTGTTTCACAATCCCTGCTTATGTTATTATTTTTTTCTTTACCCACAGTGACTACAATAATGGGAAAAGCTAGTATAATTTTTGATTTTCTGGGAACTGAAGACTTTGAACACATATGTCTGCAAGGAAATGTGACATAGGGCCTAAACAGGAATGAAACATCCAAGCATGCTGAGGAGTTGCTCCTTGTGTAGAAACCTCAAGTAAGATGCCTAATTATAAGCAGAGGTTCTATTTTTGAAAGTTATTATTTTTCCTGTTAGCTTTATTTCTTGGCAGGCAGTTCAAATTAGTCCTAACAATAGAGATAAGCTATGATTCCTGCTAACTGGAGACTTGCCAATTAGAAGAACACAGTGTCTTTCTGGAGACAGTGACCAAGCTAAAAGTATATGTGTTAAACCCCCTAATAACTGAGAGTAACTATGTGTATGGACTTCTCAAGACCTGCGTTAGAAATTTTAGACAATTATCTAATTTAAAAAAATGAGAAGAATTCTAATGGCAAGTCAATCTGAGCCAATAATGAAAAAAAAATAATTTTTAATATATTTCAAAAGGAATGAAGTTTTATCCTTTATTTCACAGTAGCTCATCTGCTGAGGTCTTTTTAAAGTGTGTCATTAAAAAAATGTCTATGGTGCTTTGTTGAAAAAGTAAACTAGCATTAATTAAAATCTTATTGTGCTTATTCAGGTAGTTTTTCTTAAGGTGTCTTCACCAATAACTTCCCTAAAGGAATGCATTTTGGCAGGCGTCTTACCGCCTAACATAGTGTCTGACTTGCTCTAATCAATGCTCTTATTTAAGCAAAGGTAAAAGTTATATTTTTATATGAAAGCTAGCACTAGTACACCAAAAATAAGGAAGGAAGGGAAGGAGAGAGAGTTTGAGAAAGGAAAGGAAAGAAATCGAGATGACAACATGGATGGGCAGAAACAAGGATTATCTGATCCTGGTATATGAAGCCACTCTCTTTTGACAAATTAGGTTTTACTCCTTTTTGTCATCTGATACCAATCAACACGTTATGGGTCTTTGGTTTCCAAAAAATGGCCAAACTCTCAGGTCCTTGCACACTAACAGCAGTGATCTAAACCAAGCTGGGATCTGAGGGTCCCCCAGAAAAGTGAATTAGTGCTAGACTGCAGGGGCGTTGCCAACTAAGGCAGATACTCTTGATTCAATTTGCATAGTGACTAAGTAATTGGTGGGTATCGAAACTTCTTTTAAAAAAGATTGCTTTCTTGAGTAACCAGCCTATCACCATTGCAGTCTTTAGATAATTTATATTTGTTTGCTCAAATCCTCTTAAATGTCCATAACAAAGGCACAAGTTAACTTTCCAATAAATTCTACCTTTATAGGAAAGAAACCAAGATTTTATTAAGATGCTACCATGCCCACTCCAGTACTCTTGCCTGGAAAATCCCATGGACGGAGGAGGCAGGTAGGCTGCAGTCCATGGGGTCGCGAAGAGTCGGACATGACTGAGTGACTTCACTTTCACTTTTCCCTTTCATGCATTGGAGAAGGAAATGGCAACCCACTCCAGTGTTCTTGCCTGGAGAATCCCAGGGATGGGGGAGCCTGGTGGGCTGCCGTCTATGTGGTCACACAGAGTCAGACACGACTGAAGCAACTTAGCAGCAGCGGCAGCATGTATATATCTCAGTTAGCAAGCCTGAGTAAATTGCAACATAACAAGTTTCAACTGACTGCAATCCCCTTTTTAAGATTTTTAGGGAAGAGAAAGCATGGGTAAACCACTCTGCCCGGTGTGAAGGGCATTGGATGTTGCTCTTGATGAGGAAAGACACAAGTCTCTGGGGTTTGTTTTGTGCTTCCTCTGTTGAAAAAAATCTCCATTCTGGACAAAGGGATCCGTAGTATCCATAGTCTTTTCTGGTACACACTCATTAAATTGTTCTTAAAGCAAAATAATAGTCCAAATGTTTATTGTGACAACTGTTTATCAGAGTAATGAAAAAAAAACAACAACAACATTTTTACCCTTTGAAGATTTTAAATCTTTAAAATACTAGTCTGTTTTGAAAGTTTCTGCATAGTATAATTTTGTGTTTGATGAAAGATTCCTTTTGTCCTCTTAAGGTTTCCTTTGGAGTATGGAGAAGTAATAGAAGAATCAATTGTATTCATTTATTTTTTTTCCTGTTACTAATGGGCCTAAAACACCTTGTCTATCGTGTGGCAAAGTTCCAGTTTGCAGATGGTGCTTTGGGACTGGAGTCAATGGAACAGGTTACCCAAAGCACAATTTTTGCAAAGACCAGTTTTTGAAGGAGTGTATAATTGCTCTCCCAAAGTCAGAAAGCTATCTATCTTCTCTAGAAATGAGACATTTTCTTTAAGTCAGAACTGCATCTGGGAGCAAGAAGGGCAGAAGAAGGCAGGAGGTCAGGCAGAAGTGAAAACTGACTTAGCTCTTGATGAAGGGATTGTATTGAAGAGGAGGTGGGTAAGATGACAGTTAAATTCCTTTAAAATTTTTAACTATCATTTTAAAAATGTGCCTGTTCTTCTCTGGATCATCTCATTTTTAATCAGAGCTTAAACTTTGAAAGTTGTCTACTATTCCTTTATGCACTTATTATTCAACCATTCTTGACATGATATTAGGATCAGGTGTACAGTGTAATGATTCGTTAAGCTTGCTAGGTGTCAGGTTATGTGCTAGATATTAAGACAGAAATTAAAGATGATTTTCACCTTTAAGGAGCTCACAGTTTGTTGGGGAGCGGGATTAATATCACTTCCTGTTTCTCATAGAGAGACAGCCTCTGTGGATCAGTAGTCATCTCGCTTTAGACCCTTGTATATACATAAGTAACTGCAAGTAGTAACATTTGGTCTAGAAACTGAGTTTTCTATGAGTGGCATGAATTTTTCTTATCTAGTATCAAGCTCAAAATACCATTTTAAATTAACTTTTTAATATTTTAATAAGGTTGATTTTAAGACTCCTTTTAAAATTCCTTTGACTAAAATAGTTCTAGGGGGAAAAAAGAGAAAAGAAGCTCCCTTGTTCCAAGAGTGAGAGGCAAAGATACTGCAATAGGCAAATCCTACTCTCAACCTGAACTCATTTTCATTTGACATGATGCAATTTTTAGATCTTTTTATTTCCTTAAGAAATTTGCATTTGTCAAAAAGCACATCATGCAAATATCTGTAAATCTCTAACCCTGTTTCCTCTTGTTGGGTATAGTCTCATAAAGCTTCCTAGATTACAAAGACATTTAGAATAATATAATTTAGTTCAATCTTCTTTGTTTTGAGCAGCAAATGTTTCTGGCTATTAGCATGAACGCATTAATTCTTCTATTCTTGGCATTCATATTTCAGGCTTTGACAGGAAGATCTAACTTTTTTGGTGGGTGTATTAAATCATTTATATTTCTTAATTGATGTTAGACTAATATGAGTATTGAAAGAACAATTCTAAAGCTTCTGAACAAGTTCCAAGTTTTTTGAAAATTTAAACTATACTTTATATATCACACTACAAACAACTGTTAAAATACATATACATATAAATGTAAGAGTAGATATGAATGAAAACTCTGATCAACACTTCAGAAAAGAATCCAATGGCAATAACTGGTGAGATTGTAGATACATTATATTATTTTGTATATAAAGCATAATATACATCACTTTGTCTAGATATGTTACAGATAACTAATGAAAAATGACCAGTCCAGCTAATGAGCTAGGCCTACTTTTTATATTCTAGAGGCAGTACCAGTCCAGAAACAGAAGTGAAAATACACATAATTGTCCATTGTGATAAGGACCCCAAAGGGTGATAGGATGAGCAACAGCTGGTAAGGGATTGGCAGCCAAAGGGACAGCTGCTTATATGGATTGTCAGAGCAGGTCTCTGTGAGGAGGGGACACTTGTTTTGTGAGCAGAGAAGTGAGAAGGCTGATTGTTCCTTTTCCTAAATTTTTCAGAGGCTCAGCCAGACCAACACATGGAATTTCTATTTAAATAGTTTGTTGTTTATATATAATAAGATGCATTAGAAAGGAAGCAAAATGAAAGAACGGATGATTCTCTCTCTGTATATGTACTAATTTAGAGTCTTGTCATTATGATCCTTGCTCTTCTAGGGAGTTATAGGTGAATATATTAAGAACCTGGATGAGGCTTGAGAAACCTGTGTTCTTGGTCAGCTCTGCTTCCACCATCTTCATAGCAAATAATCCTTCTGGGCCTTATTTTCTCTTCTGAAAAATGACACCACTGCATTTCTAACCAGTTCCCAGAGCATTGTCCTTCTAATAGGACTATAAATGGAAAGTCTATGAATGCATTTGGGTACATAATCATGGCCTGTTCACTAGCAGACTAACACAGCTCTTTTCCTGAGAGAATGAGATAGAGATATTAATTGAAATTATTGTGAAAGACAGCCAAAAATGGGAAAGAACACTTCTAATTAAAAAATAAACTTGAAATAATACTTGAACTAGCATGATTGTTATCTAGAACTAGAATTTTAATGTTTTTGTAGGGCTTTCATTAAGTATCATATTCCCTATAATTCAATATCCATGTATTAATTCAGTGAACATCTTTCAAAAAACATGTTGCTTGCCAGTCATCAAATTCAATTTAGAGGGAACCTATGCTTTCCTGACTTGAAGGGAATACTCTTTCCTGGGGGTTAGCAGACATAAACAAAATTATTTATTCATTTGTTATTTTTCTTTATTCCACAAATTTTTGAAGCAGCTTACAATAATGAATATGTCAATGCAAACAATCAGGAAGAAGGAAAACATAGATGGAGTGGAAAGCAATGTTAGACAAAAGATCAGCAAACAGCAGAATTCCACAGGCTGCTAAAGTTGAGGTGAAATTTTGGTCACGATCTTAGTAATGGCCAAAAACAAAGTTCAGTGTCAATAAAAACAAAACTGTGTCAACTCTTCAGGAGAGGCAAAGCCTTTCCTTGAATGAACATCTTAAAGAAATTGCGTGGAACTTTTGTATGGGGATATACTGTTTGGTGAGATGGTTGGATGGCATCACCGATTTGATGGATTCAGAGTTTGAGCAAGCTCTGGGAGTTGGTGATGGACAGGGAAGCCTGGCATGCTGCCTGCAGTCCATGGGGTCACAAAGAGTCGGACACAGCTGAGCAACTGAACTGAACTGATACTATTTGATGATGACATTTATTAAGCACTTTCTATGTATTAGATGTGTTTTATAAGCATTTTCTCATATAATCTTCACAACAGCTCTAGGAGTTAGGGAATATGTTATTTTTAAATTTATTTGATTTGTAATATTAGTTTCAAGTGTACAGCATAGTGATGCAGTGTTTGGTTTTTTTATAGATTATGCAGCAGCTCTGTTAAAAGTTATTTCAGGATAATGCTGTAATCCCTGTGCTTTATAGTATATCTTTATTGCTTATCTATTTGGAATAGTTTGTATTGCTAATCCCATATGCATAATTTGCCCCTTTTTTCTTCTCCTCACTGCAACCACTGATTTGTTTTCTGTGAGTCTATTTCTGTTTTTCTCTATACATTTGTTTTTATACTTTTTATATTACACATGTAAGTGATAGCATATAGTATTTGTCTTTCTCTGACCTACTTTACTAAGCATAATATTCTGTAGGTCCATCCACAGTGTTGCAGATGGCAGAATTTTATTGTTTTTTATGACTAATATCCCATTTTTATATATCACAATTTCTTCACCCATTTGTCTGTTGATGGACACTCAGGTTGTTTCCATATCTTGGCCATTGTAAACAAGTGCTGCTGTGAATATTGGGCTGCATGTATCTTTTCAAATTATTTTGTAATATTTTCCAGATATATACCCAGGAGTAGAATTGCTGGATTGTATGGTAGTTCTGTGTTTAGATTTTGAGGAGTTGCCATACTGTTTTTTGTTGTGGCTGTACCTATTTAGATTCCCACCAACAGTGTGAGAGGGTTCCCTTTTATTGGCGCATAACTGTTCATCAGTTCAGTTCAGTTGCTCAGTCGTGTCCGACTCTTTGCGACCCCATGAATCGCAGCACGCCAGGCCTCCCTGTCCATCACCAACTCCCGGAGTTCACCCAGACTCACATCCATTGAGTCAGTGATGCCACCCAGCCATCTCATCCTCGGTCATCCCCTTCTCCTCCTGCCCCCAATCCCTCCCAGCATCAGAGTCTTTTCCAATGTGTCAACTCTTCGCATGAGGTGGCCAAAGTACTGGAGTTTCAGCTTTAGCATCATTCCTTCCAAAGAAATCCCAGGGCTGATCTCCTTCAGAATGGACTGGTTGGATCTCCTTGCAGTCCAAGGGACTCTCAGGAGTCTTCTCCAATACTACAGTTCAAAAGCATTAACTCTTCGGCACTCAGCCTTCTTCACAGTCCAACTCTCACATCCATACATGACCACAGGAAAAACCATAGCCTTGACTAGACAAACCTTTCCCTTAAGAGTTATTGGTTCTCTGTGGTATTGGTTGTTATTTTTCATTTCTTATTTTGTTTGAGTCCTCTCTTTTCTTCTTAGTGAGCCTGGCTAAAAATTTATCAATTTTGTTATCTTAAAAAAAAAAAAAAAACAACAACAAAGTCTTGGTTTCATTGATCTATTCCTTTGGTTTTTTTTATATCTATTTTATATCCTCTCTCATCTTTATTTATATCCTTCCTTCTGATGACATTGAGCTTTGTTTGTCCCATTTTTTTCCTAATTCTTTTAGGTCAGGTTGTTTGAGATTTTTAGTTTCTTAGCAAGGCCTGTATCACTATAACCTTCTCTCTTAGGACTGCTTTTGCTGCATTCCATAGATTTTGGAGTTCTGTGTTTCCATTTTCTTTTGTCTCAAGATATTTTCTGATTTCTTGTTTAATTTCTTCATGGACTTGTTTTTTGTTTGTTTTTTTTAGCATGTTGTTTATTCTCCATGTTTGTTTTTCTTAGTCTGTTAGTATTTGCTTTATATATTTAGATGCTCCTGTATTGGGTGCATATATATTAATGAGTGTAATATCTTCTTTTTGTATTGGTCCCCTTTGTCATTAAAAATGCCTTTCTTTGTCTTTTGTTATAAGTTTTGTTTTAAAGTCTGTTTTGTATAATATGAGTATTGCTAGCTCACTTTCTTGTTTCTGTTTGCATAAAATACCTTTCTCTCCTCACTTACAATCTGTTTGTGCCTTTAGTTCTGAAGTCAGCCTTCTGTAGACAAGATTAGCTGGTAAAGAATCCGGCTGCAATGCAGGAGACCCTGGTTTGATTTCTGGGTCAGGAAGATCCCCTGGAGAATGGATAGGCTACGCACGCCAGTATTCTTGGGCTTCCCTGATGGCTCAGATCGTAAAGAATCTGCCTGCAGTGTGGGAGGCCTGGGTTCAGTCCCTGGGTTGGGAAGATCCCCTGGAGAAGGGAACAGCTAGCCAATCCAGTATTCTTGCCTGGAGAATTCCATGGACAATCCATGACAGTCCTGGCAGGCTACAGTCCATGGGGTCTCAAAGAGTTGGACACGACTGAGTGACTTTCACTTTCAAATAGAAGGATCTTACTCATTTTATCTGAACAGATACCCTGTGTTTTTTGATTGGAAGCATTTAGTCCTTTGACATTTAAAATAATTATTGATTGGTATGTACTTATTGCCATTACTTGTTTTCTGGTTATTTTTATAGTTTTTCTATGTTCATTTCTTTTTTGTTTCTTCCCTTGTTTGTTTTCTTTAGTAGTATCCTTGTGATCCTTTCTTTTTATATTTGTGTAGCTATTTTAGTTTTTTTGTGTGTGTGTGTGTGTGTGATTATCTTTAGGTTCCTATATGCTGAGCTGTTTATCTATTAATACTTGTTTTAAACTGGTTGTCATTTAAGTTCAAACACATTCTAAAAATGTACATTTTTACTCCCCTCTCCAACAGTTTTTTTTTTATGTCATATGTTATATCTTCATGTTTATCCTGTAATTGTTTATTGTGGTTATAATTGCTTTTACAATTCTTTGTCTTTTAATCTTTAATGAGTTGATGCTCATTCCTACCCTATACTTGTCTTTCCTAGGGGGATTTCCCCGTTCCTATCTATTCTTATTCTTTCTCTTAGAGAAGACCCTTTTAGTGTTAGAAGGGAGACCTTTTTAGTATAGATAAGCTCTTTTAGTTTCTTTATCTGGGAAGTTCTTTATCTCTTCTATTCTATGATAATCTTGCTGGTTAGAGTATCCCAGATGCAGGGTTTTCCCTTTCATTACTTTGAATATGTCGTGGCTCTCCCTTCTGGCTTACAAAATGTCTGCAGAGAAATAAGCTGATAACCTTATGGAGATTCCCTTGTATATGACTCTGCTTTTTATTTGCTGCCTTTAGAGTTCTCTCTTTAACTTTTGCAATTTTAATTATGATATTTCTTGGTGTGGGTCTGTTTAGGACCTTCTGTGCTTCCTGTACCTGGAAATCTACTTCCTTCTTAAAATTTGGGAAGTTTTCAGCCATAATTACCTCAAACATATTATTGATTCCCTTTACTCTGTCTTCTCTTTCTGTGATCCCTATAACATGAATGTTGGTACAGTTAATGTTATCCCAGAGATATCTTAAAGTGCTTTCAGATTTTTAACTTTGATTTCCCTCTTGCTGTTCTCATTGGGTGATTTCCATTATTTGTTCCAGATCACTTTATGTTCTTCTGTATCACTTAGTCTGCTATTTATGGCTCTAGTATATTTTTCATTTAAGGTATTGAATTCTTCATTTCAGATTTTTTTTAAAATTTTCCAGTTCCTTTTTAAAGTGTTTACTGTCTACATCAGCTCTCTTCCCTAATTCAGTTAATATTTTTATTACCAATGTTTTGAATTATTTATCCCATCAGTTGTTTTGTTTTTGGGGGTTTTCTCTTGTTCTTTCAGTTGAGAGTTCCTCTCTCTTTTCATTTTGTTTAAATTTTTCTGCCTTTGTGAATTTAGGTAAAACAGTTACCTATTGGCTCTTGAAGGCACGTTCTTAGGTTTGATCATCCCTCTACAGACTGCGTGCTCCCAGTGCCTTTGGTAGGAGAGCTGGACTTCATGTAGGCTCACATCACATCTGGCTTCAGGATACGCTGGCAGCTGTCATCTTAGCAGAGGGTGAGGCTGGAGGTGGAGGGGCTAGAGCTGGTGTGAGACAGAGCCTCCTCTCTGCCCTGTGACCGTCACCACCTTTTTGGCAGTGGAGTCTGATCCCAAGTTGCTGGAGCAGAAACATGAGGATTAGGCCAAGCTGGCTCTGTTTTCAGTCTACTTTTCTCCCTTTCCCTGCACGGGGACCCTTGCAGCAGAGTAGGGGGGTGCTGAAGCAGGTGGGACCCAGGCACAGACAGAGGTCTGATCCTTGCCCTGTGTTGGAACTGCTCCACAGGATCCATGTGGACTCTTGGTATGTGTTGAGAGGTGACCTGTGGTAGAGTGGCTGTGGTCAGAGATCTGGGCTGCTTTGGGGTCACTGTTTAAACAGGCATCAGCAATGGCCGCTGCTGCTACTGCAATCCCCTAGAGGAACAACTTGCTTCCGTCTTCCCAGGTTGAGTCCTTTCCCCAGTTGTGACTGCTCCATATCCAGTGCTTCACTGTGATGTGGGTGGGTGGAGTCAGGGCATTTGCTTGGCTTGAGCTAGGGTGCCTGGCATGTAGGTATATTTTTGATGTGTTTGTGGGGGCAGGTGAGCCTTACATCCTCTTATTTCACCATCTTCATCCCTCCTCTCACTTGGGACTATCATGTTGTTGATGACAAAACTAGGCTTAAACAATCTAATACACTTTATATGTCACATAGTAAGAGTTGAGGTAAGGCTTGAGCAATTGCAGAGTCTGTCCTCTTCATCGCTAGTTATCCCTCCCCTGTGCAGTGCTCCTTGCCTTCTCTTGCAGGGAGCAAGGTCTTCAACAACTAGCCAGCAAGAAATACAATATTAGATTTCATAGAGCTGTGTTCTTCTAATATCACGGAAGATATGCTGGGGCATGGTACTGAAGAAATTCAAGGAAGAATTTCTGCTACCCTCTAAGAATGAGTAAGTCAAATTCTTAGCTTAGTAATTGCTTTGTTGATTGAATTTTAAAATCTAGACAATTTGGATGAGTAGGAGGAACATGCTTCACAAACAGTCTTTGCAGAATATAATTTTTCCCCATGTGGTCTTGATGAAATTGATCAGGGGACAGTTCCAGGCACAAGTTACTCTGGTGATTTAAGGGTGCCTCAGCACGAATCAGGAAGGCTTAGCAGCTGTTGCTCTGACTTGAGGTTGTCTAGAGCTTTATTCAGAGAAGGTGATGGCACCCCACTCCAGTACTTTTGCCTGGAAAATCCCATGAATGGAGGAGTCTGGTGGGCTGCAGTCCATGGGGTTGCGAAGAGTGGGACATGACTGAGAGACTTCACTTTCACTTTCACTTTTCACTTTCATGCATTGGAGAAGGAAAGGGCAACCCACTCCAGTGTTCTTGCCTGGAGAATCCCAGGGACGGGGGAGCCTGGTGGGCTGCCATCTATGGGGTCGTACAGAGTCGGACACGACTGAAGTGACTTAGCAGCAGCAGCAGAGCTTTATTAATTCTTTTGCTCTGCCTTTAACTGTGAGATTCTGAATGAGGTACTCAACATCAGTACGCATCTGTTTCTTCATCCATAAAATAGGATAATAATAGTATTTACCTTAAAGACTATTGTAAACAAAAAAGATAATATATGTGAAACCTTGAGCTGGGTGCATTGTAAGCTCTTCATAAGCTAATACTGCTACTTTTCTTCACGTCTCCCTCTTCTTCTCCCTGCCTTCTTCCCCAACTTCCTTCTCTGCTTTCCCCTCCTTGATTTTCTTCCTCCCTAACTTTCTTCCTCTCTCATCAGCTTCTCGTTTTCGTTTCTTTCTTTTTTTTTTTTTTTTACAGCGGATAGCGCACCCTCGAGGCGGGAGGGCAGGCCGACCCCAAAGGAGAGGGCTTGCCGACCCCAAAGGAGAGGGCTCATTTTCTTTCTTCTCTGGGCTTCCCCGCCTCATCTCAGTTCATCCTCCTGTCTTCAGCTGAGTTGCTACGTGAGTTGATACCTTGTCATGAATCTGAGTTCTCTGACCCAGGCTCATTCTGAGTGGGCAGAGTCAACCCCCAGAAAACGGCTCATGGGGTAACACGAACTGTCCAGGAAGACAAAGGACCTCCAGCCCTGTGGGAACATAGAAGTGAGTAGGCAGCTTCTGCTCAGTGTCTCAGCCTGGGGACAGTCACACAGGACGTGACATTTCTCTGGCTCTTCAGAAAGGAAAAGATGAGATCAAAAAGAGAGGGAATGGATGTCAAGGCATAGAATCTTAATCGTAATTAGGGCCTGTATATGTGAGAGAATCAAATGTTTTAGTGTACTTGGAGGGTTGGAGGTTTGTGTGATATAGATGAGGAGAATAAGATTTCAATACGATTTAATAACCTTAGCCTAATAAGGTTTCATTTGACTTGGAAACTTGTTTATTTCACAGGACTTTTAAAATTCAGTCGTAGTTGTCATTAATATCCTTAGTTTACCACTGTAATATATATATTTTTTTCTTTCTTTTTTGTGATCTCTTGGTACTTCTGCTCCCTGACTGATAAGTTGAGAATATATATTATTAATTATTCTATTTTTCCAAAGTTATAAAAACTGCTTCCATATTTGTTCTGAAAACATAAATGTCTTCTTCAATTTTGTTTCTCTGCACTGGTATTGGAACTATGATGATCTAATGAAGTATTGATTTTCACACGCCTCATTGTCAGACTCTGACTTTTTTTCTAACTTGAAAGAAAAAGGATATTTCTTTGCCATAAGACAAAAGTGAATCAGACTCTAGAAAAGCAGTGTAGCATAGAGGTTATGATAAACCACAATTGCTTTCCAGAGTTTGCATACTATTTAGTCAAGAATAGTAGCTGCACTGGTATTTTGAAAACTGAGAAGAAAGATAGTTTTAATTAATCTATTATAGTCTGTAGTAAGTTGTTACTATGATAGCCTCCAGTTAATCGTAGCTCCCTGTATCGGTGTGCCCTCTGATACTGAACTTGACCGTGTGATTTGCTTTGACCATAAGGATATTAGCAAAGTGTTACAAGTAGAGGCTTGTAAAGCAGTTGAGCTCTTGCTTCCTTTGAACCCATGGCTATTTGAAGAAGTCCTGGCAAGCCAGCAGGCAGTCCTGTGGCCCAGCCATTAGTAAGCTCCAAGATATATGTGAGACCACCTTGGACTATCCAGTCCAGAGCTGTCTGATTGTAGCTGCTTGAGTGAGTCCAGCAAAATAACTGCCTAGTTGAACCCAACCCAATTACCAGCCCATTGAATTTTGAGCTAGTAATGTGATTGTTTTAAACTACTCAGTTGGAAAGGCTTATTACACAACAATGCTGATATATACTGTATGATACTCTTTTGTAAGCAATCTCACCTGTAACATATGAGACTATACAGACATTAGAATCGAGGCTAAGGTAAATATTTGAATACTTTTAGTGGAATATTTAATGACTCAAGATACTATGACAAATATAGTTTCAAAAAGCATAAACTTGAAATAATTCAAATGCCTGACTTTGGAAAAATAATTTTCTAGTATTTAATTATGATTTATAATCTCACTTATTTACAGAATAGGTTTGAAGAGTTTTATAGTATTATAACATGCAGACTCAAGATAATTAAGCACAAGAGTAGAATAATCAATTAGAAGGATAAGAGAAACAGGTGAAAGTAGAAGCAGAGTGTACTAATCAGGAGCTTAACCTCAGGATGACTTTCTTGGTGCCCCAAAAAACGGAAACATTTTGTGTTTAAACAGTTCTTCTTCTAGTAAGGAGCACACAAAGAACAAAGCTTTTTATTTTCTATAGAAGAAATGTGCTACATGGGCCTCAGTTGCAGACAATAAATTTTTGACTATTGTTTTTGCAAGAGTTACAAAAATACTATCCTAATGAACATTTCTTATATTGTCTCCTGCTAAAAAACAAAAACAAAAACTTAGTACATATGATCAAGTCTGCTCTGGACTTCCAGAGAGAATCTAGATAGTTGTGATGGTTTTCATTTGAGTGCAAGGACTTGGTCAGTATCCACAGTCATCTCCAGTTTTCCCAGCACCTCATCTGGTTTCTCTCCGGTGTTCATCACCCAAGAACTGCATGCACGATGGATGAACTCATTTATTGAGCACCTGTTGGTTCTGGGCTCAGCAGGAAACACCATGGTGAGTGAAACAGCTGCAGCCCTCTGCCTTCGTGTTGTTTAGGTGACTGGAGACAAGCATGCATCAGACATCTCAGATATGACCATCTGATGCAATTGGTGGTACAGAGCCAGAATGCAAGGGACCTGGAAGTGACAAGAGCCTCCCCCGAGAAAGCAGTGGCACAGCTGGGGTCTGCTGGGTGAGATGGTGCCGCCAGATAAAGCAAGGGGCCATGGAGGAAACCAAACCTGGCAGAGGAGGAGGCGTTAGCAAAGTGTCCAGGTGACAGGAACCAGAGTGAGCAGAGTGATCTGCAGGAAGGCTGGCATGCCTGGTGTGCAGAGAGCAAAAGAGTGGAGTCTGAGATAAAGCTGTGGCCATTAGGCCAACCTCATGCTCATTTCCTGTATACTTTTCTGTTCTGTTATGCGTCTTCTAAGTTGTCTCCATCAAGCACAGAATACTTTTGTATTGGGGAAAAAATGTTGTTTACAAAAGGTAGTCCCTTGAAAAACCTTATAAAGAAGTGTCATTTTGCCAATTTTTCATGGCGGCTTCTTGTGGTACCTGATGTCCTACCCAGCTCAGAGTATTTAATTTTCACAATTTAATTAAATGAGCAAGAGATGGTGAAAAACGAAGGTATAAAAGAACAAACACGCTGTCAAAAGTGATTATCTAAATTTCTTGGAGAAGCAAGAGTTATATGTCCAGTCCAAAATGTTATATGCACTCTGTACTGATATTAATAACATTATAGGATGTTCCTGGGGTGCTATTTGTTCAATTCTGGTGATCATGCAGGAGAGATTTTTGCTAATTCCCTATGAAATTGTTTGACTTGGGAAAAGAACTAAAAGTCATTTGGAACAAAGTTTTATAAAGAAAATAGATGGTCACAGTGAAAAATAATAATTATATTGAAAAATAAAATATATGGCAACAGACTAATATGTATGTGGTTCATAACCAAAGCTTAAGAAACTCTCAATTTTTGAGTAACGGTATAACTAGAATAAGGTTAGAACTCCTTAGGGTGGTTATTTTAAGAAACAATGCACTTATGTAACTATGCATTCTGGAATGCATGTTTATAAATATCAGTTTATGCCATTTATTAAAACTCACGTCCTCATGCATTTCTTCACTCTGTTTATTGAACATCTGCTTTGGGACCAGCTTAATTCTAGGTGTCTCAGAACATCAATGAATTAAATAGGCAGATACTTCTGCCCTCAAAGAATTTACATTTTAGTATAGTGTAGCAGAAAGCTAAAAGTAAATGAAATTAAATAAGTAAATTGTAGTGTGTCGAATGTGATAACTAGTATGGCAAAAAATAAAAAGTAGAGCAGAGTAAGGGGGTTGGTTATCTACCCAGATCATTGTACCTAACATTAGAAAACAAAAAGTGAGACCTAAATCATTGTAAATAATGACATTTACTCTTTACATTTCTCTTTATTATTAAAAAGCTCAATCCTGTTTGAAGTTCTTACCCTAAGTTCCATTTCATGGCCACAACCTTGGCCACTAGTTCGTCTAACTCCAGGAATATACTAGCAGCTCTCAACATTTCATGAGGTAGTAAGTAAAGGAAAAGTCCTTCTCATCAAAACCTAGCCTGGTGAACAGAACCAGGCCTGCTGACTCAAACCCCAGCCTCTTGAGTCATGTTTCCTGGAGCTCAGCCTGGCTGCGCTAATAATCCTGTCTTCTCACGTGCTGGGCCTTGCCCTTTCTCGCTTGCTTCTGTTTGCAGCATCTTAGGTCTGAGTGTTCCACAGAAGTAGGTTAGAAAGGCAGGGTTTCCTTCCTTGTTTCCAGAGGCGACTCTGACATCATCAGGATCTGGAAAAGCAGCTCTGCTTGTAGCTCTCTTATCCCTGAAGAGCAGGAGAGCATTTCAATAGCGCAAAGGGAAATAATTGATACTGACTTTGACCACCCACCTTCTGCCAGACTATGTTGACTATAGAGTTAAGTCTCCAGTTTCTGAGCTTTGAAAGAATAATTTCAGTTAAAACTAAGCATAACAGAGCAATGAGCCTGGGATTTTCATCAAATAAATTTAAAGAGAATGTAATAATTTATTACATTAAAATTACAAGACACTTACTCCTTGGAAGAAAAGTTATAACCAACCTAGACAACGTATTAAAAAGCAGAGACATTACTTTGCCAACAAAGGTGCATCTAGTCAAGGCTATGGTTTTTCCAGTAGTCATGTATGGATGAGAGAGTTGGACTATAAAGATAGCTGAGTGCCTAAAAATTGATGCTTTTGAACTATGGTGTTGGAGAAGAGCTGAGAGTTCCTTGGACAGCAAGGAGATCCAACCAGTCCATCCTAAAGGAGATCAGTCCTGAATATTCATTGGAAGGACTGATGCTCAAGCTGAAGCTCCAATACTTTGGCCACTTGATGCAAAGAACTGACTCATTGGAAAAGACCTTGATTTTGGGAAAGATTGAAAGTGGGAGGAGAAGGGAACAACAGGATGAGATGGTTGGATGGCATCACCGACTCAATGGGCATGAGTTTGAGTAAACTCCAGGAGTTGGTGATGGACAGGGAGGCCTGGCCTGTTGCAGTCCATGGGGTCACAAAGAGTCAGACCCAACTGAGCCACTGAACTGAACTGGATAATTTATTGAGTGACTACTTTGTTCGCTCAAATTCTACCTCCTTGTACTTGACCATAAAATTTCTTCCCGGTGTCAGTGAAACACCCGTGCTTTGCATACAGCTTTGCCATGAGCATCCCATCTCTCCTCACTTGCTTCATAGTTTTGGGAGGGGAAAAAAGACAGTTTCCTCACAAAAAGGTTGAGGACCCTTGTATGCTTTGTGCCCCTTATTTGATAGGTGAGCCCACTGGTCCTGAGAGAGGTTAAGTGAAGACCAATTGTGGTGCAGCTTCCAGGACAACACTCTTTAAACAGATAGTTTGTTGAGTTACATTGATCGGATGCACTTGATGAAAACTTGGAAACTTGCATCAGATAAAGACATGCTGCAAGCTGGGAGCTGAAAAATACCAGGCAAATAACTTCTGCTTTCTTTCCCAGGGCTGTTCCTCTCTTGTGAGAGATTCCTGAGCTGGTATCAGCATTTATTTATTTCTTCATGGTTTAGTAGAGAGTCTTTGATCTTTGATCTTTTGAGAAAATTGGACACTTTTGTTTTCCTGGTAGTACTTCATAAGTATAGGTGTAATCTCATACCCCAATAGAATAAACACATCTCTTTTTAAAAAGCAGATTTTACTCCTTACGCTGTCAATTTTTAAATGTTTCTGAGCTTTTTTTTCTGTCTCTTTGGGGAGTTTTCCTCATTCCGCCACCTGGTACTTACATGTTGGCGTTCCCCTACTGGTCACTGTTGGACCACTTTACGATGCTTTTACTGTTGTTAGAGGGACTCTTACTGTTTTTCTTTTCAAATACCTTTATTGAGATATAATTCCCATACTGTATAATTCACCCATTTAAAGTATACAATTCAGTGGCTTTAAATGTATTCAGAGCTGTACATTCATCACACAATCAATGTTAGAACATTTTCATTAACCCCCCAGCAATCTAGTGCCACCTAACTATCACTACCCCCTCCCAATCTGTCCATCCTTTCTCTCCTACCCCACCCTGCCCAGTCCTAGGCAACCACTCATCCATTCTCTGCCTCTATAGCTTTTCCTCCTCTGGATATTTCATATAAATGGAATTCTGTAATATGCGGTCCTTTATAACTGGCTTGTTTTCATTTAGCATAATATTTTCAAGGTTCGTCCATGTTGTAACATCTATTAGTACTTTATTTGCTCAGTGATATTTCATTGTATGGGTATAACACATGTCATCCATTCACCAGTTGATTAATGTGGCTGAGAAACTTTATGTATCAGTTTGGAGCTGGATACATGTTTTCCTTTCTTTTGAGTGGATTTCCTAAGAAGGAAATTGCTGGTCATACAGCAGCTCTCTGCCTTTAACCGTTAAGAATAGTTTGAAGAACTGCCAGAATATTTTCCAGAGTTCTCCTCTACTCTTGGTTTGAACGGTGTAACTAGCTGTTTTGATGAGCTCCTGGAGCTTCAGACAGCTGCAGGGTGCTCACGATCAACCACACTTCTTATCTGGCCTCCCAGCCTTCAGCCTTTTCCGGTTTAGACCAACCCCTGCATAGAGACCAGAGTGAACTGTTGCAAGGGCGTATCTAATCGCATCATTTTCCTGCTTAAAACTGTTCCGTGTTTGTCCCTCATCTCCTGGATGAGTCCAAGCCCTTGGTAACAAGGTGTGTGAGAACCCCCACCACCTGTGTGCAGCCCTTCTCTGCAGCCTCGTCTGTTTCACTTCCTGCCTCCTGTTTTAGGTCCCAGTGGCATCTTGTAGCTCTGTTTCCCCCCAAACATCATGCCCAATCTTTGTGCTTACATCATATACATCTACTGCTTTGAGGTCCAGTCTGGGTTAAAAACCTGGGGTTTGGGATGTTCAGTGAACTTACAGATACAGAACTGAAGGAGATTTATTGTTTGGAGTAGTCTGGAGTTGGAGATCTTGTTGGATGGTTAGAAATTTGGTATGCATGGATTAGGTCAATCCAAAAGGGGTGAATTGAAACAGATTTTCCAGACCTGATAAGTTATGAACACTAATTTTAAGGAGAGTCCCTTGGACTGCAAGGAGATCCAACCAGTCCATTCTGAAGGGGATCAGCCCTGGGATTTCTTTGGAAGGAATGATGCTAAAGCTGAAACTCCAGTACTTTGGCCACCTCATGCAAAGAGTTGACTCCTTGGAAAAGACTCTGATGCTGGGAGGGATTGGGGGCAGGAGGAGAAGGGGACGACAGAGGATGAGATGGCTGGATGGCATCACTGACTTGATGGATGTGAGTCTCAGTGAACTCCGGGAGTTGGTGATGGACAGGGAGGCCTGGCGTGCTGTGATTCATGGGGTCGCAAAGAGTCGGACACGACTGAGCGACTGATCTGATCTGATCTGATAGCTTATGTGTATGGTTAAGTTTATTTATTTATTCACTGAATATTTATTGAATACCTACTATGTGTCACTTTTAACCCTAGAAATACACCAACCAGTAGTACAGAATCCCTGTCCTTTTGGGGCTCATAATATTTTGTTAAGAAAAACACAAACAATTGAAAAAACATTTAGGTTGTAATGAGTGTTAGGAATAAGACAAGACAGTCTGATTTTATGATGTCCTTGTGTGGTGGTGTGGGAAGAAACTTAGATGGCCAGAGAAAGCCTCACTGAATTGGTGATGTTTGAACTGATATCCAAGACAAGGAGACAGCCAGGTAAAGATCTGGGGCCATAAATTCCAAACCTGGGGGTCATCAGGGGCAAAGTGATGAGACTCAGGTGACAACTGAGGTTAATTGTCTAATAGCAGAGAGATAGACTGTGATCATATTATTGTTCTATTCTCTATGCAACAATATACATTTAAAATTGTTCTATCAAAGCCAAGTAGGCTATTGACATATCTGAAAGTAAACAAATATATACTTGTATTAGTCTGTTTGGGCTGCCATAACAAAATACCACAGACTGAATGGCTTGAATACCATAAATTTATTTTCTTATAGCTATCAGATCAGATCAGATCAGATCAGTCGCTCAGTCGTGTCCGACTCTTTGCAACCCCATGAATCACAGCACGCCAGGCCTCCCTGTCCATCACCAACTCCCGGAGTTCACCCAGACTCACGTCCATCAAGTCAGTGATGCCATCCAGCCATCTCATCCTCTGTCATCCCCTTCTCCTCCTGCCCCCAATCCCTCCCAGCATCAGAGTCTTTTCCAAGGAGTCAACTCTTTGCATGAGGTGGCCAAAGTACTCGAGTTTCAGCTTTAGCATCATTCCTTCCAAAGAAATCCCAGGGCTGATCTCCTTCACAACGGACTGGTTGGATCTCCTTGCAGTCCAAGGGACTCTCAAGAGTCTTCTCCAACACCACAGTTCAAAAGCATCAATTCTTCACTGCTCAGCCTTCTTCACAGTCCAACTCTCACATCCCTACATGACCACAGGAAAAACCATAGCCTTGACTAGATGAACCTTTGTTGGCAAAGTAATGTCTCTGCTTTTGAATATGCTATCTAGGTTGGTCATAACTTTCCTTCCAAGGAGTAAGCGTCTTTTAATTTCATGGCTGCAGTCACCATCTGCAGTGATTTTGGATCCCAGAAAAAATAAAGTGTGACACTGTTTCCACTGTTTCCCCATCTCATAGCTATGGAGGCTAGTAATTCAAGGTTAAGTTGCCATCACAGTTGATTTCTGTTGTGAGCTTTCTTCCTGGGTTGCAGATAGTTGCTTTCTTGCTATGTTTTCACAAGGTTTTTCTTCTGCGAGTGTGCAGAGAAAGAGAGAGCTCTCTGGTGTCTTTACTGCCTTACTTAAGGACGCCAATCCCCTCTAATTAGAGCACCACCCTTGCTGTTCCATTTAAGCCTAATTGCCTACCTGAAGACCCCATTTTCAAATGCCATCACATGGGAGGTTAGGGCTTAAACATGTTAATTTCGGGAGGACACAAGTCGGTCCATAACAATACTTGAGCCTTTTGAACACCCTCAAGAGATAACTACCAATTAAGTAAGTGATCAGATTGGGAGTTTCAAGGAGTTGCCCAGTGGACTATTTTTCTAAGAATTGATGGACATTATTCCCCTCCCTTCCATGCAAAACATGCACATTCTAGTGTTTAATGTGTGTCTGATTTCATTGTTAAAGAAAATTCTTGACCTTTTAAAATATTTTGCTTTTTAAGGAGAAAATTTCAGTGCATTCTGATTCTTAGTTGCTGTAGGATATTCAAAGAAAGATCTTACGGTTTAACTTTAACGTGTTCTCGGTGAAGTGGTGGAGCTTTCCCGGTGGCTCAGTGGTAAAGAATCCAGTTGCCAATGCAGGAGGCATAGGGACATGGATTTAATCGCTGGACTGGGAAGATCCTCTGAAGGAGAAAATGACAACCCACTCCAGTATTCTTGCCCCCAAAATCCCGTGGACAGAGGAGCCTGGCAGGCTACAGTCCATAGGGTTGCAAAGAGTTGGACATGACTGAGCGACTGAGTACACTCACACAGGTGAAGTGGTATCTTTGTAGTAAAAGCACTTTTAAATTCTAAGAAAACAAAATCAAAAGACATGCAGAAGATGAAAGTCATGAAGTAATGTAAGAAGAGACAGAAATATTGGGATACATATCTTTGAGGTCTTTAACAACTCTTTAGGTTTTATTGAATAGTTTGACTAAGTGGTTTAGTCATTACAGAATCCAGGCTTGCAGGATTGTGTATTTGTGGGAAATGTTAATAATATAATGTGTAAGTTCCACAAATAGGAATTATGTGCTTGCTTTCCTATAAAGACCAGGAGGGTAAAGCTCTATTTTTGGCCTATGAGTCATAAATGATAGTTATGGAAGGAGAAAAGATTGCAGATATTGATACTTTAGGGTCATTTTTAGGAGAAAACATATCAGAATGTAGTTCTGGAATCTTCCTCAGCAAGTACTGCATTCCAGAACTCATTGTTTCAAAGACATTCACTGCTGGGGTACTGAAATACATTCTCAGAATGGATTTGGCTCTAATGTGGATTTTCTTCAAAAAATAATTATCCTCTTTGGGAAATTCCATGTACTCATATAAAAAGTTCTAATTCAATAATAAAATATTTATATTTGTTGTGTAACTCCTTATGTGGTAAAGAGATAATCAGATTCTTAAGTTAACAGTAAATTTTTAACCAGTTATATTAAATAGAGCTATCTAATATGGAGCAAACACAGGAGAAATATATTATGTATTTTCCTTTTATGAAGCACCAGAAGTGCTCGTGAAAAGGATAGTTTGGAATAATGCTGACTGGACTCGATATAAATTTATTTATTACAAATTTGAAATAGACATTCAACACAGCCAAGCCATCTTCCTTCTTTTCTCTAATTAAGTTGCCTCCTCTGAGACAAAAGTTTCTGTTCTTATCAAACATCCAGCAGTCTCTTCCATTTGATCATTTCTTCACACACAGAGAAAATAAATACATTTCAACCTTGGATTCACTGCTCAGAGTCTCAACTCTTGCAATTTCTTTTCTGACCTGTTTCTGGAATTTTCTTTTTTAGTGGGTAATTCCCATTGGGCAACAAAATATGTATTAATACTGCTCATTTATAATTAAAAGAGCAAAAAAATCCCCCCTTTTTTGACTGAAGTTATCCTTCAGCCACTCCTCCATTCCCTCGACACTTAAAAGTGTTCCTTTTTGCTTTATTTTTTTCTTCGTCTCATATCTTATCAACCCAGTTCAAGTAGATTTTCATTCTTTCCTTACTTCTTTCATTACTCTTCTAAAATAGCTTTTATCAGGTCAACATCTTACAAATGCTAAATAAAATGATGATAATACCAGCATGTCTATAAAGCTTACTGTGCATCAGGCACTATTCTAAGTGCTTAATATATCCTGGGTTAGCCAAAGAGTTCATTCAGGTTTTTCTGTTAAATGTTATGGAAAAACCCAAATGAACTTTTTGGTCAACCCAATATTAACTCACATAATTCTCACAACTGCCTGGATAAGGTGGTTACTACCATAAGACCCAGTTTGCAAAGAAGGACACTGGAAAGTTAACTAACTTTATGAAGTTTGGTAAGTGGTAGAGCCAGGATTTGAACCTGGGCAGTGTGGTTCAGAATTTCTTCTCTAAACTCGACAATATTCTTTATCAGTGCCCTTGTTTCCCATCTTACCAGCACTTAGCATGGTTGACAGCATCCTTCTACATGAACCACTTCATCTATAGACCTCTGTGTACTCTAAAGTGTTTTTTGTTTTAATTAACTAATTTTAACTTCTTGCTTTCCTGGCCTTTTTTTTTTTTTTTTTTTTCCATCTCACTTGCTGGCTTCTCTTCCTCCATCAGCCCTTCAAGGGTACAGATGACTAGAGCTCTGTCCTATCCCATTTCTTCACTCATGCCCTGGGCTCATAGCTTAAAATACCATCTCTATGCTGCTGACTTAAATGTACATCTCTAGACTGGTCATCTCCCATGAGCTCCAGACTCACAGAGTCAGTGGCCTGCGCAACATCTCTACTTTGATTTCTGATCGGATCTCAAAGTTAACATTGGCCAAGACAAAACTCTTGGTTCCTCCCTCTACCCAGCCCTGCAAAAATCCCCTCCCTAAAAGTCTTTCATGTTTCAATTAATGCCATGGAAAGTGCATAACTATACACGGTGCAGATGGAACCAGATTCTCTTTGGGGTGCTATATGGGATTCCTGTGGTCAATTTTTGGATAGGTGCTGAAAGGATATGGATGTGTTCTGGAAAGAGGCCTAGCATCTGTAGCACAGACCTGGCTTTCTGTTGTACATGTTCTAGCCAGTTATATGCTGCTGCTGCTGCTGCTTTCTGCTGCTAAGTCGCGTCAGTTGTGTCCAACTCTGTGCGACCCCATAGATGGCAGCCCACCAGGCTCCGCCGTCCCTGGGATTCTCCACGCAAGAACGCTGGAGTGGGTTGCCATTTCCTTCTCCAATGCATGAAAGTGAAAAGTGAAAGTGAAGTCTCTCAGTCGTGTCCAACTCCTGGCAACCCCATGGACTGCAGCCCACCAGGCTCCTCCGTCCATGGGATTTTCCAGGCAAGAGTACTGGAGTGGGGTGCCATTGCCTTCTGTGTTACATGCTGCAGACACTGTGAAAAATAGATACTTAGCCACAACAGCATCACAGCAAAATGTTAGAAGATGGTTGGGAAGCACAAGCTGAGAGTAGCTTTTAAGATGATAAGAATCTTTTAAAGCATCATTTTGAGTCCTTTGTTTAATCCATATGTTGTTGAATCAGACCTTCCCATTTTGAAAAGTGCCTTTCCCCATTTTATAAAGACAGTGACAGATGGCATGTGCTTTCCCACACATATCTGTCAATTCGCTCATCTTTATCCTCCACCTCCACCTGTGGTTCAAATCTGAAAACTTTCTAAAGCAGAGAATGCCAGTCAGCTGGAGGCAATTTGACAAAAACTCAAAAGTAAAAAAATCATCTTAAAGCATCATTGAAATGGGATTCTCAGCTCCACTACAGTGGGTAACTGATGGATGGATAAAGCCTGGGGTTTTTGTGGCATCCCTGAAACCCCAGGTTGGTACACAAATAGGATGTTACTCTTAAATTCATATACATGACCCTTAGAAACCTTTTCTTCTTTAGGGATTTAGACATCCAAGAACTTTCCAGAAAGTTCAGTAAATTGCTATGTGACTTTATCTAAAAACTCCAATCTTGTTATAATCCAAATGCTTTCTTGGATACCAAAAGTATACTCTGCTTCTGAATGGTGAATTCTGCTTCCATTGAAAAATCCCAATGATGTCTTCAGTGAGAGGGAGAAACACATATTGCTCGTGCCAACAGGTAGGTGTTTTTCTTGCATACCTCAGGATGGATGTCATCTCTTAAAGAAGTATGTCCTCTTCTGAAATATGATGGCTCCTCAGTGACAAGTATGCTTTGGTGAAGCCTGCAATGAGCCTAAGCTTTGTGAATCTCATTTGCAGTTATTTTTTCCCTAAACCAGTGAATTAGAAAAACCAAACTCTTCATACATTATATTCTCCCAATTTTTATTATTATTTTAATATTTTAAAAAAATTTGCATAGTTGACATATCCACATGGCCCTCTGTTTAAAAGCTACTAAATGATCCAGTGAAAATTCTCCTTCTCATACTGTGATCTATTACCTAGCTCTTCCTGGAGGGAACCAGGGCTGCTACCTTCTATGGACATATAATACCATAGTTTTTTGATCATTGAGTTTACATTAACATGAAAATCAATGTAAATCACTTAAGCTTTGAGTATACTTTTAAAATTTTATACCATAATTATATAAGTAAATGATATTAGGGCAGTAAATGGCATAAGAAAATTTTCAGTTCTAACAAGTATTTCATTCTTCTTTTATTTCTGTAATATACTTATTGCATCTTACATGTTCTCAGATAAGTATCTCATTTCATTGACTCTGAGATGAGCTTTTACTTCACATTTTAAGATTTCAGAGGCTAAAGTGTTTCTTATTGGCATCTGATGACTGACAATTTTTTATTAATTGCACAATAAATAATGGTATGACACAAAATAATTGTCTTCTATTAGATTAGATGATTCTTCTCTGATTTTTCTTGAAACAAGTGACAAGCTGGAATTATAGTGAATAAATGAGGTTCAGTTCAGTTCATTCGCTCAGTCATGTCTGACTCTTTGCGACCCCATGGACTGCAGCATGCCAGGCCTCTCTGTCCATCACCAACTCTGGGAGTTTACCCAAACTCATGCCCAATGAGTCAGTGATGCCATCCAACCATCTCATTCTTGTCCCCTTCTCCTCCTGCCTTCAATCTTTCCCAGCATCAGAGTCTTTTCCAATGAGTCAGTTCTTCACATCAGGTGGCCAAAGTATTGGAGTTTCAGCTTCAGCCTCAGACCTTCCAATGAACACTCAGGACTGATCTCTTTTAGAATGGACTAGTTGGATCTCCTTGCAGTCCAAGGAACTCTCTAGAGTCTTCTCCAACACCACAGTTCAAAAGCAACAATTCTTTGGCACGTTCTTTATAGTCCAACTCTCACATCCATACATGACTACTGGAAAAACCATAGCCTTGACTAGATGGACCTTTGTTGACAAAGTAATGTCTCTGCTTTTTAATATGCTATCTAGGTTGGTCATAACTTTCCTTCCAAGGAGTAAATGTCTTTTAATTTCATGGCTGCAGTCACCATCTGCAGTGATTTTGGAGCCCCCAAAAATAAAGTCAGCTACTGTTTCCCCATCTATTTGCCATGAAGTGATGGTTGCTAGTTGTTTTTTTTTTTTTTTTTGGACCTCCAAATACAAGTTTTAAAACAGTATAAAGCATATTCCCAATCATAATTGCTTTTAGACTATGGTGTGATGACTATAACTAACATTTAAAAAATATAATATGCTAACTTTCAAATGTCACTTGATGTTGTACATGAAGTACTGTGGGATATTTTAAGCACACTGTTTAATAAGATGATGAAATCTATATAGTTTTAAAATGCTAGTGTTTGGGCATTTATTCTAGGTGCAGCCCCACTGAAGTTAACTTGAGAACTTACCTCTGGCATTATTCTGGCCTTCCCTGGTGGCTCAGACAGTAAAGAATCTGCCTGCAATGCAGGAGACCCAGGTTTGATCTGTGGGTCAAGAAGATCCCCTGGAGAAGGGAATGGCTACCCACTCCAGTATTCTTTGCTGGAGAATTCCACGAGCAGAGGAGCCTGGTGGGCTACAGTCCATGGTGTCCCAAAGTGCCAGACACGACTGAGCAACTAACACATTTCACTTTCTGGCATTATTCAGAGAGGGAAGTGTTTAGTTATTGAGAAAATGTCCAGCAGCATCTTCACTATGGCTGCTTTGTATACCAGGTACAGAAAAGGTATTTTTACCTCTACTGACATGTGAACATGAGACTTCCCTGGTGGGTCAGATGGTAAAGCATCTGCCTACAATGCAGGAGACCCAGGTTTGATCCCTGGGTCAGGAAGATCCCCTGGAGAAAGAAATGGCAACCCACTCCAGTACTCTTGCCTGGAAAATCCCATGGACACAGGACACAGTCGCTCAGTCATGTCCGACTCTTTGTGATCCCATGGACTGTAGCCCGCCAGGCTCCTCCATCCATGAGATTTTCTAGGCAAGAATACTGGAGTGGTTGCCATGTCCTTCTCCAGGGGATTTTCCCAACCCAGGGGTGGAACCTCGGTCTCTTGCATTGCAGGCAGACTCTTTACCGTCTGAGCCACCAGGGAATCAATTAGAATATGTAAGCCAGGTGCAAATAGCTAGAAAAGCAAATTAGAGACTAATATCAGTGCCATCAAAGATAGAGAAACATTTCATCCACCAGAGGAAGATAAGAACTTTATAGAGCAAGTACTCCTACAAAATTGATTGAAAATTAACAACCCAGGTAGTTCATTAGTTATTTGACTCATTTATTGGAAACATTATTCAACTGACTTCTCATGTGCAACTCAGTTGAAATAGACCCTTTCCCAAGATAATAGTCTTTTTTATATGTATGGATTTCAGTAAAAACGTTTGTATACATCAAAATTCTTTCTGGATAATCTCACTTTGCTACTTGAGTGTAGCTTGACATTAAAAGGGGTGACATTGCTTAAAGGTTTGAGAATGTGAGCTATGTGAGCAAAACACCACAGATTAACCAACCATAAACTCAGCCAACTTGGTGTGAAAGGAGAAAATCACAGACTTGGTCGTGCTGTCTGCCACAAGCTGGGACAGAAACATTGTGAGACTCAGTACTTCCCATTTATCCTTTGTTCTTCAGGATGCCACAAAAAGAGACAGACCTTCGAGGGTCCGTTTCCCTAATCTAGATCAGAATCAAGTAACTCATCTACTTTTCTTTTACGGAGGCACCATTTTCTCTAGTTCCTGTAAAAACGGATACAAAATAGGGGACAGACATTTCCATTAGAATTTAAGACATTATTTGAACAAAGATTGATTGGCAGTTGGAAACTTATACTTTATGCATTTTTTTTAATTAAAAAGCACAAATTTAATTTTAGGCAGAACATTAGACATCTGAGCATGTTTATTGCAGATTGTGAAGTGTCTGAAAAGGACTCCTTTACATCAGCACCAGGAGGTGATGCTTCCCTTCTCCTCTTAAAAATAATAAGCCCTCTCACATGGCTTCTACTACTGGAAAGAGGTTGTTTTGTTGAGATCTTAAGATAGAGTCTCAAGGAAATATCCTTGGATTTCAAATATTTAGATAGATGCAACTGACAGAAGTCTCTAGGCAATTGCTATTACAATAAATCTTTTCACCTATGGTTTTAGTATAATAAAGAGTCCTTCTAAATGCTGATGTTGTCATTCAGGCACTAAGTCGTGTCTGACTCTTTGTGACCCCATGAACTGCAGCACTCCAGGCTTCCCTGTCCTTCACTATCTCCCAGAATTTGCTCAAACTCATGTCCATTGAATTGATGATGCCATCCAACCATCTCATTCTCTGTCGTCCCTTCTCCTCCTGCCTTCAATCTTTCCCAGCATCAGAGTCTTTTTCCAGTGAGTCAGCTCTTGCCTCAGGTGGCCATAGTATTGGAGCTTCAGCTTCAGCATTAGTCCTTCCAATGAATATTGAGGGTTCATTTCCTTTAGGATTAACTGGTTTGATCTCCTTGCTGTAGTGTTTCCCATTCTATTGTTTTCCTCTATCTCTTTGCGTTGTTCACTTAAGAAGGCTTTCTTATCTCTCCTTGCTATTGATTATAAGAAATTCTGATTTTGGCTGAATTTAGCCTAGCCAGTGACTGCGATCTTGGGAGCTGGCTAGACAAAGGAAAAGTTTGATTATAAAATTAATAATACTCTATGCCTCATGTTTATGACATAGAAATATACAGCTACTACTATCTGGATGTCTACTTTGCCTATGGTGGTTTTTGTTGTTTAGTCTCTAAGTCATGTCCAACTCTGTGACCCCATGGACTGCAGCGTTCCAGGCTTCCCTGTCCTTCACTATCTCCCAGAGTTTGCTCAAACTTACGTCCATTGAGTCAGTAATGCCTATGGTTATATCTAGTAAATTCAGTGTGTCACTTAGGGATTTGCTAGTGGCTACAAAAAAAATAAATAAACTCAAGCATTTCAGTGGCTTAACACAGTAACTTTTTTTCTCATATAACTTTTAATGTGTGTGTTTTTGAAGCTTTCCTGGAATCCAGGGTTCTTTCATACTGGAACTATTCTATTTACTAGGGGTCTTAGAGTCCTCTGTGTTCAGACAGAAAGAAAAACATCAAGGAAAAGAAAAAACACAGCGTTTTTTTTAATCCACCTTGGCTAGTAACACATGTCTCTTGCCTTTATGACATTGCTCTGGTGAGAACCAGTCTTATGGACTCATCGAGATGCAGCAATTGCTGGGAAATGTCACTCAGTGGGCAGCTGCTTTCAAGGAAAACACACCAAAAAAGAGTGGGTAAATGTGCTGGATCCACAAGGTCTGTCCTATGGCAAGGAGTACACAAATTTTGTTAGAGAGTAAGCTGATTCTGCACACTGAGAGTTGATCACACCAGATTAGAGAAGAGGCAGTGAAACATCCTATTGTAATCTGTTTTGAAAAGCTGTGTTTGCTTTGACGAAAATATTTCATGCTTATCCGCTGACTGTAAGAATTTCTTGAAAGAGATACCTAGGATGTAAGGGTAAAAGCACTCACCAGTAAACCACACATGGATTAGTGGTTTACTTAAGCAATCTATGAGGCTTCCCTGGTGGCTCAGATGGTAAAGTGCCTGCCTTCAGTGCGGGAGATCCGGGTTTGATCCCTGGGTTGGGAAGATCCCCTGGAGAAGGAAATGGCAGCCCACTCCAGTACTCTTGCCTGGAAAATTCCATGGACTGAGGAGCCTGGTGGGCTACAGTCCAAGGGGTTGCAAAGAGTCCGACACAACTGAGTGACTTCACTCATTCATGACTGTTTTATTGTATGATTCTATGAATCCAGCAAACCTATTTACTGTTTTTTTTTTTAATTTTGCATATCCCTTCTAAAAGGAAATGGGAATTTATGCAAAAGTACTTTTGACTTGTTTTGCTTGTCTGCAAACATTTGAGATGGAGCATAGCTGTAAGGAAATTTTCTTTTGACGAAGATACTAACCTCCCCTAGAATGTCGTGACTAGAAACTGCTGGATTCAGAGACTTTAGGTGAGTGTGTGAGAAGTAACTCCCTTACTAAACTCAGTATGTTTGTGTTCTGATCTTATTTTCTGCCTCCGTGTGACCCTAGGCAAGTCCTCACGATTTTCATCTGTAAAATTAGACTTGGACCTGTCAATCCAGCTCTGACTCTTCCTGGCACTAAAATTTTTTTTAGCAATCTAGAGTTAGAAGACTGGAGTTTAAAGGAACAGAATTCACGTTCTAAAGAGTTCATTAAATAAGAAATAGCCTGAAAAGTTAACAGTAAAGAGAATATTGTTAGCATATCAAGCACTTCGTTGGTGAGCAAAAAATTAGCCATCTTTTGAGTATTTATATTCAGAGAAAAAAACTATTTAAAATCTAAAGAAATTTAATGACGATTTTGTAGTTGTCTGCCAGTTTTGGGGACTTTTAGAATTTCACTGTGCCTCTCAGCATTTTTAATTGACTCTAGTTTGCATTAGTCTTGTTCTTCCATTGATATTCTGTCTTTCTTTTGCTTAAAGAGTACATCCTCCTATATTGGAAAATGTAGAGGTTTTTTGGTCTTAGGGGAAAACCTAAGTGGTCAAGATCAATTGTGTTAAACATGAACATCCCTGAATTCTGGATAGTCTATGAGAGCAGCTGTGCTTTCTAAAGAAAATGTCATTATCCTCAGACTTCCTGTTGACTAGTTCAGACTAATGGTGTATATATATATATATATATATATATATATATATATACTGAAGTTGCCCCTATTAGATAACCTTCATGTGCCAGGTATCAACTAGTTTTTCAGTGAAAATACTTTTTACCTCTATTTAACAGCACTTTTCTTTTGTGATTTTTTAAAAATGACATAGTATTATTTTTACCAAAATAAAAATAGCATCTGTCATAGAGTAGATACTTGAGCAATAGATAGCTGTCTATTGATTCTATTAATATTTTTCTTGGATTTTCCTCCTTTCAAGACTGTGTTGATTCTTCTGGATTTCGTTTAACCCATATCAGACACACTGTCAAATGTTTATTAGCATCCTCCTGGCATGAGGAGCCTTATTACATGTATTGGTGGATATTATGATACGTAAGAAACAGGATAAGATGCTACAAAAGGAAAAGGTATCTTGGTATGAGTGATTTACCATTTGTTAGCAAGGCCAATTTTTCTTTATGGTAAGTGGGATCACTGTTATGGAATTGATTTGAGGGCTGCTGGAATGGCCTAGAAACTTTGTAAGCTGCCTAGATTTTTGAGATTCCAGTGTAATATTCCATCCCCTTTGCTTTGCACTTTTAAAATATATTGCTGGCTTGTGTTTGAGCCATAACACATTAAGGTTGTTATTAACCATTAACACCTTGCCATGAATTCTTTTGTGAGGTTGCTGTAGGGCAGTTAATAAGCTGTGTCAAGGCCTGGGACTTGGCAGGAGGTAGCTGCTCTGACTTTTTAGCAAAGGTTTTTAGTTTCCATCTGGTTCTCCTTGTGGGCTTCAGAGTCAGGCTGGCTGCTCCCTTAACTGTGCCTGGAATGAAGAGCACTTTAAGGAAGTGTGGAAAAATCCCATTCCTTCAGGACAGCTCAGGTAAGTCTCCGTCTTTTAAAAGAAATCGTTACTAGGAGATAAAAGAAACAAAGATAAACCCTGATGTATGGAAATAGAGGAATGCAGAGCACAGAAGTCGTGTCTTTCTTAACTATAGTACACACCCAGATTGGTGTGGCTGATGCCTTTACCTTGACTTGACCATCTATCGAAAAGTGATCCCTAAATTCCCTTTTGATATAACCATGTCCTGTGACCTCTGAACAGAGAAACTAAATAGACTGAACATTGACATTTTCCTATCCCTCCTGAAGAAAATTGTTTTTCAAGCTATATATCAGCATATCATTCTTACCTGATTAAGAACTGTGAATGATCAATACTTGGACAAAAGAAGAGAAATACCTTTAGAATTTAGAAAACTTCCTAGATTTATGGAGATGAGGGGCATGTGACACCTGAATAATGGAATAACAAAGAGCTAGGAAAAGTGAGGGCTAGAGCCAAACTTCACGTGTGTGCGCTGTCGTTTCAATGGTGTCCAACTCTTTGCAACCCCATAGACTGTAGTCCGCCAGGCTCCTCTCTCCGTGGGGATTCTCCAGGCAAGAATACTGGAGTGGGTTGTCATGCCCTCCTCCACGGGACCTTCCCGACCCAGGGATCAAACTCGTATCTTTTACTTCTCCTGTGTTGGAAGGCGGGTTCTTTACCACTAATGCTACCTGGGAAGCCCAAGCCAAACTTCATAGTTTCTTCTTACTTTTACTTAGGGTTTGCTGTGTCTGACAACCTTTGTATTCTACCAGATTTATTTCTATAAAGGCTATATATTAATTCTATTTCATCTTTTTATTATTACCTACTTAAACTTTTAAATAAAGTGTTACTTTTATTTATAAATGGGGAATGATACCAATATGAGAACTTTCGGAAAGGTCTCTTTTTTGACCCAGCTTAAAGTTCTCACCAGGGATTCCCTGGTGGCTCAAGATGGTAAAGAATCTGCTTGCAGTGCTGGAGACCCGGATTCAATCCCTGGGTTGGGAAGATCCCCTGGAGAAGGAATGGCAACCCACTCCAGTATTCTTCCCGTGGACAGAGGAGCCTGGTGGGCTACAGTCTGGGGGATCGCAAAGAGTCGGACATGACTGAGCAACTAACACATACACAAAGTTCTCATCTAGCTTTATATTCTTATGAGGAAGTGCTACTTTTCATTTATTAAAAGCAAATGCCCTGAAGCATTTCAGTGCTGTGTCCTCCAGAGTACCTGATTCATAGGATGAGCTGAGTAAATGTTAACTTGGAAAGATAATCTCTTTCTTCGTGTATTTTTAGATTGAAAATGAGTATTGATTAATGGTGTCAAAGTAAGCTGCTTTAAATACAAAACTCTGTAAATGAACTCCTAGGTTACTGTGTGCCTGTTTCATGCTCTCTGAGTTCATTTGCTTCATCCCCATAATAGTTAACACTCAACTAAATTTAGTGTAAGTTTTTTCTACATTATTATATTTTGTACAATAAGCTTTGAATAAAGCATCTACTTTTGTGTTCTAGAATACTATTTTTAAATGATAAATATTCTGCTTCTCATAAAGTGCTTCTCAAGTATAATTTTACTCTTTGATTATTAGTCTGTAAAAATGTACTGCCAATTTTATGTTTTTTAAAGCATGCTTATCCAATGGGTATTATTCCCATTCTTTGCCCTTCAAAATAACTGTTTCCAGTGAGTTAGGGTCAGTACAAATATCCATGGTCTGTGCTTTCAAAATAGCATATGACCTGCTAACCTATATGGGGGCTTCCCTGGTGGCTCAGTAGTAAAGAATCTGCTTGCCAACATAGGAGAAACACGTTCGATCCCTGATCCAGGAAGATCTCATTTAGAAGGAAATAGCAACCCACTCCAGTATTGTCACCTGGGAAATCCAATGGACAAAGCAGAGCCTGGCAGGCTACAGTCCACGGGGTCACAAAAAGTCAGACACAACTTAGCAACTGAACAGCAGCAACAACCTATGTAGAATCTTTAAATCTTGGGTTTACTGCCAAACACAGAATTCCCATGAAATTAGCAACTATGCTTAATTCATTTTTGTAGCCCCAGCACCTAGAACCGGAGAAGGCAATGGCACCCCACTCCAGTACTCTTGCCTGGAAAATCCCATGGACGGAGGAGCCTGGTAGGCTGCAGTCCATGGGGTCGCTGAGAGTTGGACACGACTGAGTGAATTCACTTTCACTTTTCACTTTCATGCATTGGAGAAGGAAATGGCAACCCACTCCAGTGTTCTTGCCTGGAGAATCCCAGGGACGGCGGAGCCTGGTGGGCAGCCGTCTATGGGGTCACACAGAGTCAGACACGACTGAAGTGACTTAGCAGCAGCAGCAAAAGCACCTAGAACAGGAGCCTGGCCATCAGAAAATCCTCAATCAGTGTTGGGAGTGAATAGAAATGCAGGCAAGTAAGTCAGGATTCTCTGGTTTTTGAGCGACTGAAAAAGCATGAACCAAATAGGGATTTATTGGCTCAAGTATCTAAGATGTTCAGGACTCCAGAATTGACGGGATCAGAGATCTCCCCAAGCGTTGTGAGAATGCTGTGCTTCTCCCTCTGTCTGTCTGCCCTGGACTCTGCCGTTGTCTACACTGGCAGGTTCCCTGCGTGCAGAGGCAGAAGGGACCTCCAGCAGTTTCAGATTTACAGCGCCCTCACAGCTGGCCTTCTCTGGGAGAAAGTGTCTCTGTAGAGAGCTTCAGCACAAGTTCCCAGGTCTGACCCTCTGGGTCTCAGTGGTCTGGCTTAGAAGGCCACTTCTCCCTGAAACTGTCTCTTTGCCCAGGGGGACAGTGTATTCTGGCTGGGCCTAGCTCAAGGACAGCCCCGCTGTAGCCCGCTCACCCAGACCATATGTCCTTAAAATGGGGAGTGATGGCTCCTTAGAAAGATGCCTGCAGATGATCACCGTGTCAGGGAAATATTTCAAAAAAAAGAATGGTAGCAGTTGGCGACAGACTGCAAATGCAAAATGCACTGTAAATTTTACTAGGCAACTCTGGGAGTTGGTGATGGACAGGGAGGCCTGGCGTGCTGCAATTCATGGAGTCACAAAGAGTCGGACACGACTGAGCGACTGAACTGAACTGACTCTCCTTCCAATGAGCTATATGCTCCTGGTAGTCCTGGTTATTTTAGGGCCTCATTAGAAGATTTTAGCCTTCGCATGGAGTTTTTAGACCTCTAATCTTTTAAGATATAGTAGGGGAAAAAATATATTCCCTCTCCTCAGTGTGAGAATATTAAAAGCTTAAGCATCATTTTTGCCCAGGGTGTTATGTCCATTGAGACGGAATTATTTTCCTCTTAAAGATGAATCATACTAGAATGGACCTCTTAGACCAAGTTCTGTTTAGCCTAACATTCGTTCCTGCCATTCCTGGTGATAGCTCTCTTAAGACACAGTGCCTACACTTTGCCTCAGCCGTGCTCCCAGGCCTCCAACCTAGCGGCGGAAGCATCCAAGACAAGACAAACGAGTCCCGGATGAGATGGCGGGATGGCATCACCGACTCGATGGACCTGAGTTTGAGTGAACTCCGGGATTTGGTGATGGACAGGGAGGCCTGCGTGCTGCGATTCATGGGGTCGCAAAGAATCAGACACGACTGAGAGACTGAACCGAACGGAACTGAATAATAACCCCAAGTTCCATGAGAAAGTCCATTCTTCATTTAACACAGTGCGTTCACACTGAGTTAAATCATGTCTTATGTCCATGCGGTCAGGAGAAGTGGAAAAGTGAAATCGCTCAGTTGTGTCTGAGTCTTTGCGACCCCATGGTCTGTAGCCTACCACGCTCCTCCGTCCATGGGATTTTCCAGGCAGGAGTACTGGAGTGGGTTGCCATTTCCTTTTCCAGAGATCTTCCCAACCCAGGGTTCGAACCTGGGTCTCCCGCATTGTAGGCAGATGCGTTGTAGGCGGCCACCAGGAGAAGTAGAGTTGTACCCAAAACTCTGAACCCTGACAGCATACCTTCCTCTTCCTCCTCTTGGTTTACAAATACAAGATGGACTTGCCCATTTTCTGGGGCCCTCTTACTCCTGAGATGGTACTTCCTGCTGACTTTGGCTTGTGTTGTCATTTCCTGAATGCCTGGAGAAATTGTACTAATTAAAATGATTGTAAAGTAAGGTTTTGCTTTAGCAGAATAGAATTTCAGTGAATATTCACAGGAGCCTGTTTTCATTATATTGAGATGTTCATTATGCTGAATACCATATCAGTATTCTATCCTTATTTCATATTATGAATGTTTTTGAATGTATTGGAAAAGATTAATTGACCTTTAAAGAATTTCCTGTCCATTATTACTCGCATACCAATAAGCTTTCATTAACTGTGATGGAATATATAGTTATAACTGAATAATATTGCTTTATTTATATTCTTACCTAAAAATTAATTTTTTTAATGTTCAAATCCAATTTAAAGTTGTCAAACTGTTAAAAATTTACCAGTCACCTGCAATTAGGAACCACTGAGGCATGTACTTAGTCTTTGATGGGGTTGCCTTAGTTTAGCCAACTCTTTAGCCCGCTCAGGTGTAACTCAGGTTCTCCACTTTCATCCTCTCCTTTGATGCCCCTACGGCAGAAGGCATTTCCCAGAGTGGGCTCACCTCCTGCTGAAGCTTCCATCTGATTGAATCTGGTTTTCTCACTGCCTGGGGGACCTCTGCCTCCTCTGTGCCCTGCCTCAGGCACACTCGCTGCCTGCCACCCATAGTCACCACCAGCCTGATCAATGCACTGCATTCTTGGGAGGAACAAGTGAATCACTCACACCCCTGGTTCTGGTTCAGAATCCCCATTATATTTCTTGTATTGACCACAAAACATAAATATAAGAAGACTGTTACTTTGATTAAGAGTGGACTTTTGTATGTCTTTCCCTGATTGAGCCAAAAAGAAGTTAAATGCTTTTTTCCCTGTTTATGCAATTTTACATCTTGACAGGAAAAGAGACTATCACTTTTGAAATAAGTGGATTTTGCTTCAGGATATAAAACTTTTTAAAACATATATCAGATATGGACTTTTTGTTTACCATTCTTTTAAAGAATTCTATCATTCCTTCTTCTTCTTTTTTTTTTTGGCCATCCATCTTGTTAACTCCCTGGATCTGTGGTTTGATGTCTGACATTAATTTGGGGAAATTCTCAGTCATGATTGCTTCAAATATTTCTTCTGTTCCTGTTTCTCTTCTCCTTTTGGAATTCCAGTCACACTATGGGTAGGTACACTTTGCAGTTGTCCCACAGTTCTTGGATATTCTGTTCTGCTTGTTTTCAATTTTTTTTCCTCTTTCTTTTTCAGTTTTGGAAGTTTCTATTGATATAGCCTTAAGCTCAGAAAGGATTTCTTCAGCCATGTCCAGTCCACTAATGAGCACATCAAAGGCTTTCATTTCTGTCACACTGTTTTTGATCTCTGGCATTTCTTTTTGATTCTTTTTTTTTTTTTTTTAAGAATTTCTCTCTCTTTGCGTACATTACCCATCTGTTCTTGCATGTTGTCTACTTTTCCCTTTAGATCCCAAAGCAAATCAGTCATAGTTGTTTTAAATTCCTGGTCTGGTAATTCCAACACCCCTGATATATCTGAGCCTCCTTTCCACTCCTCATGTTTAAAAAATAGGCAGAAATAGGCTTTTGTTTTTGCTGATCTGTGTTCTGCAAACAGTCTTCTCCTAGATCTTGACATATCTGCTTCCTTCTCACCAATTAGCTTTCTGCTCAAGGCTTACCTTGTTGAAGCTACTAATCCTTCTCTGCCAACTCAAACTCTTCCCTCTCTTGTTAGTCACTCACTATCACATTAGCCTATTTCACTTTCTTCATATTTTTAGTAGTTAATATTATTTCTTCTCTTAAAGGTTTATTTTCTGTCTCTTCTCACTAGTATAGGACTGGCAAAAAGGAGGTACTCAATAAATATTTAAGGACATAATGTGTTAAACATTAGTTATTTGTAAGAGTTGGTATTATAGGCAATCTTTATATTTTTCAGAAATTTCCCAATATGTAAAAATAAACTGATTGCCATTATAATAAGGGGAAGTTATTAAAAATAATAAACCCTCATTCCTATTACATAGGTATGTTTGAACAATTATAATGCACATTCCATCTAAACACTATGAAAAAGCAAAATCATGATGGAATCACACAGCTGTGTAGCAGGGGCTCCCGGTAGAGCCATTTAGAACAATACTGTATACATATATTTTTTTAATGTGATAGTCATTGATGGGTTGAAAGCTATCTTGAAAATTCAACTGATTCATTCTCTGCCCTATTCAATATTTATGAAAAGACTTAACAATTAAAATCCCACCCTTTGTAAGAAAAGATATTTCAGGCCTTGTATGGTGTTTCACTTTTGTTCCCGAAGTTCTGCTCCCATTTATTTCATGTAGCTCCCGAAGATGCTAAAAGCTTCTGTGCTTTAGCATGCTGCAAGAATAAGAGCTTCTTCCATTTATGGAAACTCTTTTAAAGCAGGCACATTTTCTCAAGTAAATTTTGAACCAGCTCTTCTTTGCTTTTCTCCTTCTCACTTTCCTTTCTTGCTTCACCTGAACTCTGCATCTGTCTTCCTTTTCCTTCTTTACTTCTAAGGCTGTCAGCAGGGCAGAAGCTGATGTAGCCTGTATTGATTCCTCTTACAAGTTTCTCTGTTGGTACCAACTGAAGCTGTCTTGGTTGTAAGAGGTTTATTCCTTTTGTAAATGTTTAACTATACCTAACTGAACAAACAGTTGAGAATTTCTTTTTAAACTACTCGAGAATGAAAAAGTTTGTTGGTGTCTACCAATTCTAATGGGATCATCAGTGTCCTCTTCAAGAAGTCGTTGACATACTTTACTTTTTCCCCTCCTGTAAACAATTTCTCTCAAGAAGTCACAACATCCACAGTGGAAATATTGACTCTTGTGTGGCACAGATGGAACACTGGCATATGCTTTTCTAATTTTGTTTTGCCAGAAGAGGTCACATTTTTAAATGTGTCTGTGTGTATGTCTTCACTGTCCTTACGTCAGCTTAGTTCTCACTCTTAGTCCCCATTCAGAGTGTCTGAGGTTCCCCTTCTTTAAGTGTGACCGTCTTTGCCTTGGAGACCTTGTCAAATTTTCCAGGCAAGGAACCCATAGAACTCTGTGCCTCCCTTTATTGCAAATCCACTGTCACCACTCCCCGACCACTCTACCGATGTGATATATCAATTAATTTCGTCACTGAGTTTAAATATAGGGAAAGTCAAATAGGGTCATTGGCTTCAGGCAGCCCCAATCCAGCATAATGTACAAAGAGCAAGGGCTACTGCTTACTTTCTGATCAGTTATCTTGATACAAGTATGTGACTGGCAGGAACAGAGTAAAAATGAGAGATCAGGGCACCTTCTTTGCCCAAGGGTAGCACTATAAAGTAGAGAGTGGTTTGGATGCAGTTATTTTCATAATTCCCTGAGTTCTCACTGCTCTACAAATAACCCAGCTGGGCGCTTCACTTCTGACCTTGCTATTCTGACCCTTGCTCTGTGGTCTTTTCCTCCTGACTTTGATGGTGTTCTTGGCTCCTGCAATGCCTGGAAGGTGTTCATCAAACCAAATAAAGAGAAACAAAAGCACCTCTGTATGCCAAACATCTTGAACTCCTTGGAGGAAATGTGTTATAAAAATCTAACATAAATAATAAAATAAAAAGTAGTCTGCTTGGTAAGAAGTAATCAGTAAGAGGGAAAGGAAAAAAAAGATAAATGCTAATACCAATATTTTTTTTACAAATAACTTGGGAGTGGTTGTGTGGTTGTATTACAAAAAGAATAAAGAAAGATTTAGAAAAAATATGTATAGTATATAGTATTAATGAAAAATTTAGAAATTCTTAAAAATGGTAAGGCAAATATTATACTTGAGATGTTGAGAATTGCTTATAATTTCATATTTTATATGATAAAGCAGAACTGTGTTTGAATTTATAGTTCAGTACTTATCAAAATCAGATTATTAAGGTTTAGGCAAAATAATGTATCATCTGCTTATGAAGAAATGTGTAGTGATTTTTCACACTATATCTTCTCAGTCTCAATTTATTTGCATCAGGGATGTTTCTCAGTTTATATGTACAAACTATTTTAACATTTAAAAGTGAATTCTTTAAATTTTTTCCTTCAGTTTTTTTAAAGGGATATCGGTATTTTTAATTTGGTAATTCAGTGTTGCATAATTTACCTTATGAGTCAAGACTCCTTTATAGAGTCTATTAAAGTTCCAGGAATAAAACATTTCATTTATTGATTTACTTGGTAATTATTTAATGTTTTTATAAAGTTAAATAAACCATTCATGATCTTGAGGGGATTAGTGGCATAGAGATCAAATTGGAAGAAAAGATAAAAGTTCTGGGGTATAACTTGATCAGCTTTATCTTATAGAAAATTCATGTGGGATGAACAGAAATAGAAGACAGCAGGCAAGGAAAACAGTAAGAGGCTGCCCCAGTTGTAGTTTTATGTATAACACTACCCCAAAGCTTAAAGACTGAAAACAGCATCAGCCGTATATTTTGTTCATCAATGCATACGTTGGGCAGGGTGTGGTAAGATCAGATTGTCTCTGCTCCATGCATATCACTTAACTGAGGACTAGAGGACCTTCTTTCAAGATAGTTTATTCCAATATCTAGAAAGTTGGTGCTGGCCATTGACAGGAAGCTCAGCTGCAGCTATAGCCCTAGTTTTTCTCCATATGGGCATCTGAATGGGGTATTTGCCCTTCTTGTGGTATGGTGACTGGATTCTAAGAGCAAGCCCAGGAGAGAACCAGATGGTCCCTTACCAGCTTTTATGACCTACTCTCAGAAGTCACATGGCATCACATCTGCTGTAGGCACAGTCTTGCTCAAGGTCAAGGAATCTCTCATCACCTGCTGATGGGAGGCGTGTCAGTCACATTGTGAGAAAAGCATGTGTAAAGGGAGATTTTTGTGTGTGCCTCTTTGGAAAATACAGTCTTCTGTAATCTACCATGCACCTACAACTCACATCGTCTTCACATGCCAAATATACTCTCCTTCCCCAAGACCCTCAAATCTAAACACCCACTAGTTATTTGTCATTTAAGGTCCTGGTGAAGGTTAGACTATTTCACTGTATTTCTTTTAGGACAGCTCTTAAATCTAAGGAACTGTGAACATAAAAGACAAGCGGTCTGCTCCACCATTTTCTACTCTCTCCTCTTTTTTTAAGCTTTATCACTGTGTGATTGACAAATAGAAATTATATGTATTTAATGGTGAGAAGGAAATGGCAACCCACTCCAGTGTTCTTGCCTGGAGAATCCCAGTGACAGAGGAGCCTGGTGGGCTGCCACCTGTGGGGTCGCACAGAGTCGGACACGACTGAAGCGACTTAGCAGCAGCAGCAGCAATGGTGTACAATATGATATTTTGATGCATGTATACATTTAAAATGATATCACAATCAAACTAATTAAACACATCAATCACCTCATACAGTTACTTGTCTTGCATGTGGTGAGAACATTTAAGGTTTACTTTTTAAGCAAATTTCAAATATACAATATAGTATTAGAAACTATAGTTACTATGCTGTACACTAGATTCCCAGAACTTATTTATCTTGTATAAGTGAAACTTTGTGTGCTTTGACCAACATTTCCCCACTCCCCCCACTCCCCACTATAGCCAATTTTCAGTAGCAAGACAGACATAGATAAACTGCTATAGACACATTAAAGAGGAGAAAGCAAGAAGCCTGAAGTAGTAACCACCCCATAGCAATTAAGAAACTTAGCTAGGCTTATGCTGCCAGGTTCTTCATTAAATTTTCTTCATTAAAGTATATTCCTACTGCTGGCAGCTGTCTTGTCCAGCTCTTTGTGTGTGTGTGTGTTTGTCTGCTTTTGGAATCAGAGCAATGCTAGCTTTGTAGAAGTATTCTTTCTTCTTCAATTTTTGCAATAGTTTGAGAAGGCTAGGTGTTAACACACACACCCACTCACAAAAAAACTTCACAGGTAGAACTCACCTGTGAAGCCATCTGTCCTGGATTCTTTCTGTTGGGAGTTCTTTTTATTGCTGATTCAATTGATTCACTTTTGTTACTGACAATTAATCTCTTCATATTTCCTCTTTCTTTTTGTTTCAGTCTTGGGGGACTGTACATTTCTAGGAATTTATCCATTTCTTCTAGGTTTCTATTTTGTTGGTGTGTAATCATTCATAGCAATCTCTTATGATTCCTCTGTTTCTGTGGTGTTAGTTGTAACTTTTCTTCTTTCATTTCTGATTTTATTTCTCTTTATCTGGATGAATTTGGCCTAAGATTTACCAATTTTGCTTATCTTTCCAAAGAACCAGTTCTTAGACTCATTGATCTTTTCTATTTTTTTACTCTATTTCTGCTCTTATCTTTATGATTTCTTTTCTTCTACTAACTTTGGCTTTTGTTCTTCTTTTTCTAGTTTATTTAAGTGTAAGTTTAGATTGTTTATTTAATATTTTTTTCTTTTTTCCTGAGGTTAGTTTATATCACTGTAAACTTCCCTGTTAAAACTGCTTTTGCTGCATTCCAAAGATTTTGGCCCATTGTATTTTCATTTGTCTCTAGATATTTTTTTATTTTCTCTTTGATTTATTCAATGACCCTTTGGTTGTTTAGTAGCATATTGTTTAGCCTTCAATTGTTTGTGTTATTTGCAGTGTTTTTCTTGTTCTAGTCTCATATTTTGTGATTGTGAAGGGTGCTTAATATGATTTCAGTCTTCATAAATTTATTGAGACTTGTTTCATGTCCTAGCATGTGACCTATCCTAGAGAATTTTCCATGTGCATTTGAAAAGAGTGCGTATTCTGCTGCCTTTGCAAGAAATGTAAATATATTTCTATTAAGTCCATATGATTTGATGTGTTATTTAAGGTCAGCGTTTCCTTGTTGACTTTCTGTCTGGATGATGTATGACTTCCTGTCCATTGATATGAGATATTATAGTTCCCTACTACTGTGTTACTGTCAGTTCCTCCCTTTATACCTGTTAATATTTGCTTTATGTATTGAGGTGCTTCTGTGTTGGCTGCACATACATTTATAGTTGTTATATCTTCTTCTTGGATTGATCCCTTGATCATAATGTAATGTCCTTCTTTGTCTTTTGTCACAGTGTTTGTTTTAAAGTCTGTTTTGTCTGATGTTGGTATTAATATCCCAGATTTCCTTTCATTTCCATTTGCTTGGGAGACACTTTTTCATTCCCTCACTTTCAGTCTGTGTGTCTTTAGATTGGAAGTGAGTCTTGTATAGCAGCGTATACTTGGGTTTTGGATTTTTACCCATTCAGCCACTTTATGTCTTCTGAATGGAGCATTTAGTCTATTTACATTTAAAGTATTTATTGATGGCTATATACTTATTGCCATTTATTAATTATTTTCTGGGTGTTTTGTAGTTCTGTTTTTATTCTTTTGTTCTTTTGCTTTCTTCACTTGTGATTTAATAACTACCTTCAGTGTTATATTTGGATTCCTTTCTATTTGTATGTGTGTGTCTATTCTAGATTTTTAGACTGTGGTTACCATTAAGTTCATATATAGCAGTCTCTATATATAAATGATTACTTTAAGTTGATGATCTCTTAAGTTCAAACTCATTCCAACAACCTGTATTTTTACTCATCACCCCCATATTTAATGTTTTTGACATCGTATTTTACATCTTTTTGTTTTGTGTATTCCTTAATTACTAATTGTGGATATAGATGATTTTAGTTTTGTTTTTTAACCAGTTAATCAACTACCTGTATTGCATATTTGCTTTTACCAATGATATTTTACCTTTTGTGATTTTTATATTTCTAGTTGTGATCGTTTCTGCTTAGAGAAGTCCCCTTAACATTTCTTGCATATCTAATTTACTGGTGCTGAACTCTTTCAGCTTTTGCTTGTCTGTGAAACTGTTTATATCTCCTCCAGGTCTGAATGATAACCTTGCCAGGTAGAGTATCCTTTGTTGTAGATTTTTACCCTTTCATCACTTTGATACACTCACTTCCTCTGGCCTGGAAAGTTCCTGCTAAAAAGTCAGCTGAATGTCTTATGGAAATTCTCTTGCATGTAACTAGTTGCTTTCCTTTTCCAGTTTTTAAGATTCTCTCCTTGTCTTTAATTTTTGCCATTAATATTGTAAGTTTTCTTGGTGTGAACTTCCTTGGGTTCATCTTATTTGGGACCCCATGCAGTGATTGTCACCATCTGCAGTGATTTTGGAGCCCCCCCAAAATAAAGTCTCTCACTGTTTTCATTGTTTCCCCATCTATTTGCCATGAAGTGATGGGACCAGATGCCATGATCTATGTTTTTTGAATGTTGAGTTTTAAGCCAGCTTTTTCACTCTCCTCTTTCACTTTCATCAAGAACCTCTTTAGCTCCTCTTCACTTTCTACTATAAGGGTGGTGTCATCTGCATATCTGAGGTTATTGATATTTCTCCCAGCAATCTTGATTCTGGCTTGTGCTTCATCCAGCTAGGCTTTTCACATGATGTACTCTGGATCTAAGTTTAAAAAGCAGGGTAACAATATACAGGCTTGACCTATTCCTTTCCCAATTTGGAACCAGTCTGTTGTTCCACGTCTGGTTCTAACTGTTGTTTCTTGACCTGCATACAGGTTTCTCAGGAGGCAGGTCAGGTGGTCTGGTATTCCCATCTCTTGAAGAATTTTTCAGTTTGTTGTGATCCATACCATCAAAGGCTTTGCCACAGTCAATAAAGCAGAAATAGATATTTTTATGGAACTCTCTTGCTTTTTCTATGATCCAGCTGATGTTGGCAATTTGATCTCTGGTTCCTCTGCCTCTTCTAAATCCAGATTGAACATCTGGAAGTTCTCAGTTCATGTACTGTTGAAGCCTAGCTTGGAGAATTTTGAGTATTACTTTGCTAGCGTGTGAAACAAGTGCAATTGTATGATAGTTTGAACATTCTTTGCCATTGTCTTTCTTAGGGATTTGAATGAAAACTGACCTTTTCCAGTCTTGTGGCCACTGCTGAGTTTTCCAAATTTGCTGGCATATTGAGTGCAGCACTTTCACAGCATCATCTTTTAGAATTTGAAATAGCTCAACTTGAATTCCATCACCTCCACTAGCTTTGTTCATAGTGTTGCTTCCTAAGGCTAACTTAACTTCGCACTCCAGGATGTCTTGCTCTAGGTGAGTGATCACACCATCATGGTTATCTGGGTCATGAAGATCTTTTCTTTAAAGTTCTTCTGTGTATTCTTGCCACCTCTTCTTAATACTTCTGCTTGTTAGGTCCATACCATTTCTGTTCTTAATTGTGCCCATCTTTGCATGAAATATTCCTTTGGTATCTCTAATTTTCTTGAAGAGATCTCTAGTCTTTCCCATTCTCTTGTTTTCCTCTATTTCTTTGCATTGATCACTGAGGAAGACTTTCTTATCTCTCCTTACTATTCTTTGGAACTCTTCATTCAGATGGATATATCTTTCCTTTTCTCCTTTGCCTTGTGCTTGTATTTAACTTGGGTAATTTTCTCTACCTGGTCTTCCAATTACTGATCCATTGCTTTCTATCATCTAACCTACTGTTGATTCCTTGTAGTGTATTTTTCATTTGTTATTGTATTCCTCATCTGTTCAGACCTTCTTTATACTTTTTAACCTTATGTTAAACTTCTCATATCTTCCAGTTTATTGAGAATCTCTATTATTATTACATGGAACTCTTCATGAAATAAGTGGCTTATCTCCACCTTGGTTTTTTTTTTCCCCCTGAGGTTTTGTCTTGGTACTTCCTTTGGAACATATTCCTCTGTCATCATTTTCATTGCTTCTCTGGTTTATCCTCTGACATGTCTCTATGTATTAAATAGGTCATTTATATTTCCTGATCCTGGAGAAGTGGCCTTATGTAGGAGATGTAGTCTGGTTGCACATTCCCCTTTCTCACCAGATCTATATGTGTTGGGGGTACTGCCTATATAGGCTGCATGGGCCCTTCTGTTGTGTCAGGGCTGACTGCTGTTGGTGTGCAAGCAGGCAGGGCTGGCCCTCAGCCTGGTTGGCTGTGAAAGCTGCTGCATGCAGTGGCTGCTTACCTGATGGTAAGTGGGGCCAGATCCAGTGCATCTGGCTCTGAAGCCCTGGAGTGGATTGTCCTGGGCTGGTTCTGACTTGCTAGTGGGAAGGGCTGGGTTCCTGGGTGGCTAGCTGTGGAGGCTGGGGAATTCCCTGGTGCTGCCCTGATAGAGTACTCAGATTTTTAAAACCTGCTCTTTGAACAACCATGGAATCTTGCCTCAAAAATTACCTTGAAATTCCTAAAATTGTTTTATGAAATGGAGACAGTGCAAGGAAGAATGGCAGTAGAAACAGAATGAAAGAGAAATACGAAGGGGCCCAGGTGAGGGGCCTGAGTGTGGGGTGTGTTGAGAATTCTGAGGCATAAACCTAGGCAAGCAGTAATGTTAGGGGAGTAAGCTATGCTTTGATGACCAGACTACATGAATTGTGTAAGTTAAGATGGTTGGAGTGTTGCAGAGAATAGAGAACTAAAATAAAGAAAGCTTTGTAGTACTGTTTCTTTTTGTTGAGTGCCAGTTCAGAAGAATGCTATGTCTCTCAAGATGACAGGTTCTGGAACGAGTTTATTAACTTAGTCAAACAGTAAAGACCATAAGGGAATGAAACAGATCTCACACTTAAGCAGATCTTCTGAATTCAGGATTAACATTTTAGACTCTGTTAAGAGGGTCTAAATTGGACTGTTTTAGTGGTATAGGAACCAATGAAGGCCTTTTCTCACTACTTAAATAAAAGAGTTTCCTTCACATTTACTGCATGAGTCAGAAGGTGTTATTTTTATCAAATCAATTCCGAAGTATTATTTTTAATAAAAGTCGGCAATTTATGAATTTGAAAGTTCCATTTTAAGTTTAACAGAAAGTTTGGTTTCAAGTAGGATGTAGCCACATCAATTTCCTTATGTTCAATGCACTTTTATTCTGAAATTAAGCGTGTTCAATATCTAAGAAAAAAAATGACCTTTAAATTAAACTCTGGAATATTTGCTCATCTACGATTTCTCAAAGGTATTCCTATCTTGACTTCCCAGGACTTATAAATGCAGAAATAAAAAGTATTCCGTTAATTTCTTCTGCATAGTGGGGGGGGGAAGTGTAGAATTTAATTTGTCACCTTCCTTGGATATGTCTCCTAAAAATAATTGTATCTAGGCCTCTAGTATTTTATGGTGGTTACTTGCTTCATAATTTTCAGATATAGAAGAATTACAGTTTTTCTAATTGGTATATAATAAAGAGAAATGATACGGCATACATTTTTTTGACCTTGTTTTTATACCTATCCTTCTGAAAAATTGCACTTGCAGTAGTATAGAAATTAACATTTGAAATTGAAATCTTCATCGTTTCTTCCAAGGGAACATTGTAAAAGTACCACAAGACTGAAAGCATGGACTCTGGAGCGAGACTGCCTGTGTTTGAATCCTGGTTCAGCCACCTACTAGCTGGATAATCTTGGGCAGGTTACTTAACTTCTCTTTGCCTCAGTGTCCATATCAGAACAGGAGTATTTTGGTGCCCACTTCACACTGTTATCTTCAGAAAGAAATTAGTTAGTATTGGTAAAGTGCTTAGAACGGTGCCCAGCATCTAAGTACATAGTGCATGTTCAGTGTTAAAAACAATGAAGTGAAATTAAGTATACAGGCAACAGAGTGCAGTGTTTAAGGATGTGGATTCTAATCCCAGCTCCTCTACTTGTTACCTGTGTAAATGTGGTCAGGTTGCTTAACTTCATTAAGCCTCTGTTTCCTCCACTGTAAAATAATTCCTGAAGATAGTATTAGCTTCTCAGAGTTTCTGAGAATTAAACGGGATGGTCTTTAGCAAGCACATAGTGCAATATCTGTTTCCTAGCACCGATGATTACAAATAAGTGTTATCTTTCTGTGCATATTCTGTCTGTGTTCTTGGGTTTTTTCTCTTTGATTCTCTACTTCACACTCCTAGGTCATTTCTGGACATTCATAGGACCAGAGAGGGATTCTCTGAAAGGTGTGGCGATGGGGGCAGAGTGAGGATAAGGGTGGTTGTAAGATAAATTACTTAAGCTCCCATGAGGCCTTGCAGGGTGGACTTGTGTTAGGGTATTTGTCGCTCTCCGTGGTCTGGCCCAAGACTTTATGGGCCCAGAAACCAGAGCTGTCAGCAGTTCTGGAGCCCGTCTGTCCCCTAGAGCTGGGCTTCTATTAACAAAGCTCATATGATTGATGTACAGAACCAGAACGCCAATGTTTCCCTTTACAATGAGAAGTGAAACCGCTGGGGTGTGGTGGCTCGTGTTCCCACCCAAGTGCTTTTTGTGCCTGGAGACAGCCACCTCTCTAACCAGGCTGCCAACTTACTAACTTTTATATTGGGAGACATAGCTCCTGTGTAGATCCTCAGGTCCCTCAACTTTCCAGCAAGTTCTCCCTGAAGTCATGTAAACAGGATACCAAATTCTAATCAGAAAGTAACATAATGGAAAGTAGCACATGGAGTCAGAAGACAGCTGGTTCTCAGACTCATAGGTTTAATGGAATTAAAGGCAGATTTATAATAAAAAGGGTCATGCCACTAGCCCAGAGCACCCTATCCCAGCATTTGAGTGATCATGGACTATGCTTGCTTCTGAGGTTGCTTTGTACCTGTTTCATGGTCTAGACTGTCCTCCTGTGGGCAGAATCAGTTTAGAGCATGGTCATATCTGAGAATCTGAGACTGGCACATCAATGGGCACATATGGCCTTTGAAAGCTTTAGTTTGTCTCGTACTATATAAAGGTGAAGATTTAAAATTCAGGAGTATTCACGTAACTTAAAAAATTGGAAAAAATATTTGAAAAGTCCAGAGATCTATCCTTCCTTGACCCTTCCTCTATCTTTCCTGGACCCTTCCCACGTGAGGTCAATTCTCTGGAGCCGAGTAGAAACCGTCCCCTGTAGGTGAGGCTTTGGTGCTGCCTTTCAGTCCTGTCTGCCAGGTCCCTACCAGGGCCATGACATTGACTCGCATTCCCTACTGGTAATGTGCATGCCTCGAAGCATTTGAATTCGTATCGTTCTGACAGTTAAACTTGCCTTTCTTATTTCTGTGCTCTGACCTTCTGTATTTTTATTTCAAAGGTTTATTCTCAAATGGTAGTCTTATTTTCTCATTTCCAGATTCATTTTAATGTCAGCCCCCCAAATAGCTAATTGCAAACACGTTTGAGTTTGTAAGTCCTAGAGGTTACAGTGATAGAAGACTCAAGTGTAAAGCTCATAGCTTCAAGAAAGTGGATATCCTGAATCTCTCCCCAGGAAATAGGTGACACTGCCTGCCCCCCTTCTCTGTTTCTAGATCAAGAGTCCTTTCTTCCTCCTGGGTGAAGAAATTAACTACTCTCATATTCTAAACTTTTTGAAATGCTCTAGATATTATGTGCATTGAAAGAAGAATAATAGCAAAATTGTATTTACAAAAGTGATAAATACGGATGCTTGGTTTACAGATGTATTTAAGATGGAATTTCTTTAAGAAATAAGATTATTTTTAGCTTCAATATTATAAATTATTAACAATCAGATATAGGAAGCTTTGCCATTTGTTATGATTCTTAAGAATTGTAGGCTTTTTGGTAACTGTCTCTGATGAATTCAGGAAAATGTCATTATATAATTGGATTATTGATTGTGAAAGAAATTAGCTTTCCCAAGGAAGCATATTTCTTTTTCCAATGAATAACCTGCCCCTTAATTCCTATTAATCTTCTAAATAGGATTAATTTATGAGTGATCTATTTGGAAAAATAGATTTGCTTGAGAAAAGAGAAATGTCAGTTGTAGATCTTTCTATATCTCACAGGTCTGTACTACTACAAATTTAACTACTTGGTATTTTGAATAATCCTTAGGGTGCAAGGTAATAACATATTCTCTTCTCTCTGCTTCATAGCATCTTGTATAGATCTCTTATAATAAGTTACTCCATCTTAATTAAACTCCTAAATTAAATAATGAATTACCACCATCTCTAGCACATGGTTATTTCTCCGTTTCATCATCATCATCTACTTGTAAGTTTTTTTCCTCAATTAGACTTCCTATTTCTTGATTATAAGGATTACTTCAAGTGTGTTCTCTCTCAAAGACTGCTTCAAGTGTGTTCTCTCTAACACAGTGCGGGCACATAGCAGATACTCAGAAATTGATGAACTGAACTCATTGGAAATAGGAGTTATTCTCAGATCCCTTTTAGATGTGCATTCTGACATTATTGTTGGGAATGCTTCAGGAAGAATGGCTGAATTTTCACCATTCTTTTGGCTCAAGAAATATAGATAAGTAACTCAAAAAATAACGTTTTAAATTAAAAAAGCATAAAATTTAAAAATAATAAACCACAAAAAGTATTATAAACAATGTTAAAACAAGCTACACTCTGAAAAGTGATTTCTGTAGTTCATATAATTGACAAAAGAGTTGAACTGTAGTATATGAAGACCGCCCAGTAAGTAAAAGAAAAACAACCTATTAGGGAAGAGGCCAATAATAATTAGATCAGATGCTCAACTTCAGCAGTAATTAGGGAAACCAAAATTAAAACCCTGAGATTCTATACCCTTCAGAAATGACAAAAATGTCAGAGTCTGGAATATCAGTACTGTGAGATAGTAGGAATCTAGAGTAAGAAAGACTCTTGTACACTGCTGGCTGAATTGTGAATTGTGTAATTATGTTGGGATCCAGTTTGACAGTTTCCAGTAAAGGTGCAGCTGTGCATATCCAATGACTCTACAATTCTGTCCCCTCTTATTACAATCCTGTCCACCTCTAGAGAAGTTCTTGCACATGTACAAGAATTAGAGTAGCTTAATAGTAGCAATAGGGACTTCCTTGGTCCCTACAGTTGGGACCATTGGTTGGGACTCTGTGCCTCCAATGCAGGGGCTGCAAGTAATGACCTCTGGTTGAGGAACTAAGATCCCACATGAAATCATTTTAAAAATTAAGGAAAATAGTAGCAATAAATTAGAGATAACCTAAATCTACCAATAGGAGAATGGTTGTATGAATTGGAATGCTATAGAGCAATTAAAAAGATTACACTATATAGAACTATCAATACATAAAACTTCAAGATAATGCTAAGCAAAAAAATAAAACTAAAAATTAAAGCATCTGCATGTCATGCTACAATTTTATGAAGCTTAAAAAACATGCAAACAAGTATCTTATTTATGGATAAACACATATTTAATGGAAATATAGAAAAGATGCATGGGAATGATAAAAGATAATCCTATAGAGTGTTTACCTAAGGAGGAAATGGTGTAGGCAGGAGCGTATGGTGGCTTTAATTGTATCTGAAATGTTTTATTTCTTCCAGGAAATCTGAAGCAAATTTTGCATTATGTTAGGGTTTTCAAGAGAGTCAACAGACTCTGTAGGAGGTTTAAGGTATCAGGATAAGTAGGCTTTGAGAATAAAATAGAGCAGTGTACTCGCTGCCTGGCAAACGCACCAGTGTGTCAGCCCTATGTAAATTCCAATCCTGGTTAGCTTTACTAAACTTGAAAAGGGCCTGACTCCTGTCTCAGACTGAGTACCATTAGCTGTGTGATTTTTAAGGAAGGAATACTGTGGAAACCCCGGGGAATACAAAAGCATGAGTGGGACCTAAGATAATGTGAAGATTTTTGAGGACTTGATCAAGCCAGAAAAAACCAACCAACCAACCAAGGTTTAGATTTTGTACTGGAGTGGGTAGCCGTTTCCCTTCTCAGGGGATCTTCCCAACCCAGGGGTCAAACCCAGGTCTTCCACATTGCAGCCAGATTCTTTACCATTTCAGCCACCAGAGAAGCCCCAGTAAGGAAAGCAATTCTGCCCAATTCAGAGACCAGGAGCCTTTCACTGAGCAAATAATAGGCCAGTTTATTTACAGTGATCCAAGACTAACTAAATTAATGTAAGGCATATTATTATGAATATTTGGCTGTCAATATGTTGACAGTTGAATAAATTGAAGCTATATTTTTATGAAGTCAATAAAAGAACTTTCAGGAGGCCAAGAGAAAAAAAAAAAATCAAAGACCTTAGCTGATCTTAGAAGGTGCACGGGAGGGCCTCTTGTAGCTTGCTGTGGGTTCCTGTCTCTCTCTGCCCTCTCTTTGTCTCTCTCTTGACATATCTTCTAGCCACACTGAAAAATTAGATGATGCATAAGTTTGGACTGATGAAGAATGAAGAGAGTGGTAGAGAAAAGCACTCTCATTTCTGTTACTTTGCTTTAAAAAAAAAAATAAGTAAGAGTAGTCCATTTAGAGTAAGAATAATGTAGTAGAGTAGAGAAATATAAAATATCAAACATTTCATTTTAAAGAGTAGCATGTTCTCTTCAGTTTACCTAAGGGGTATACAAATTCACTTTCATTTTATGAGTTTCATGCAATAGGTAATAAACAAAGTGAAATGACTGGCTTTCTCCTTGTCCTCCCTGTCACTCTCTTCTTTCAAATCTCTTTTCCTAGACATAACCATTTGTCCACAGTTGGTGTGCAGTCATCCTGGTCCTTTTCTGTGACTTTATATGTAAAAATTTATGTGCCCATAACTAGGATAATGTATTTTTCTGAAATAGGTTATTTCCATTGAATGTCTTTTAGGGACTTCGCATGTCAGTGCATCTCAGTTCAGTTCAGTCACTCAGTTGTGTCCAACTCTTTGCGACCCCATGAATTGCAGCACGCCAGGCCTCCCTGCCCATCACCAACTCCCGGAGTTCACTCAAATTCATGTCCATCGAGTCAGTGATGCCATCCAGCCATCTCATCCTCTGGCGTCCCCTTCTCCTCCTGCCCCCAATCCCTCTCAGCATCAGAGTCTTTTCCAATGAGTCAACTCTTTGCATGAGGTGACCAAAGTACTGGAGTTTCAGCTTTAGCATCATTGCATTGAGATAGCATTAAAAAAAAAAAATTAGCTACATAATGTGCCTTAGTATAGTTAACCCATTATTTAACACTTCAGCTCTTCATGGCCTATTGCAAAGTTTCTGGTTTTTTACTACTACAAAAAATTCTGCAGTGAATATTCTAGTACATCCATCATTACCACAAAGGGCAAATGTGATTTAATGAATGACAAGATCAGGAACTACAGTAACATTGTCCAGAATTTTCTTTTCTCATCTTTGTTATTTTTCTTGGGTGGCCTCATTTTCAGACAACCTTACTTGGTGTCAACCAGCAGTTCCACACTTAGCTTCTATTGACTTTATAGCCTCTCTGTCAATATCAGCAGAAGTGCAGGGGCTGGCTCTTGCTTCAGCAGCTTGGGTCCTGTGTCCATTCTTGACCCTGTCACTGTAGTTCTGTGGATAATTTATACCCTTCAGTCAAGCCTGCGTCACGTGCCCACTTGTGGGGCTGGGTCAGCATAGTATAAACCACACGGATTGAGAGGGAGGGCGGAATGGGTGGTTTGCTAGATAAAAATCAGGATTATGATACTAGAAGGAGGAGGTATGCGTGCTGCTCAGGCAAATATGTCATTGTCACTACAAATGTCTCATAGATAGTGTTTTTTTTATATTTTTGTGAGTAGAAGATAGACTTACTAATGGTATCCAGATTTATGTCATAGGACCAGAGGATTCTTGTAAGTATCACTCCAAATCTTTGCCAGAGTAATGAAGAAACAAGTCTATTATTTTTATTTAATATTATATGTGAAAAGAAAACACATTATAGATTAAGGATCATTAATACTATGAAAGAGAGCTTGTTTTTCGGTTCAGGAAAGTGTTACTGAATGTATTGGCTAAATATTCAGTGATAATGATAGATTGTATCAATGACATGATAGGTACCTAGTCTTAAAACACATTTGTTAATACTCTATTATTTGCCAACCCTAGGACACGACTGAGCGACTTTACTTTCACTTTTCACTTTCATGCATTGGAGAAGGAAATGGCAACCCACTCCAGTGTTCTTGCCTGGAGAATCCCAGGGACGGGGGAGCCTGGTGGGCTGCCGTCTATGGGGTCGCACAGAGTCGGACACGACTGAAGCGACTTAGCAGCAGCAGCAGTGCAGGTTCTATATTTTATTTATTCATTTATTAGACAATGTTTATTAAATTCTGCTATGGACTGGTCACCATGCCAGGGTCTGGGAATAAAATACCGACTACAACAAGTTCCCTGCTCTGGGGTTTCTTTCATTCTTGTTAGGGGCCACAGACTATCAATAAGTAAATAAACAAGACAATTCCAGGTTGTGATTTACCATGAAGGAAATATAAAGAACGTGAGATGAAAAGTAACTGGGGAAGGTCATTTCAGATAAGGTGGTAAAGGAAGCCTTCCCTGAAGAGACAACATTTGAACTGCAACCTGAGGGCTGAGAATGAACCCCAAATTCTAGACCTATGTTATGCAATATGGTAGCCACTAGCCATGTATTAGCCATTGTGTATGCAAATATAGCTAGCTCAGATTAAAATGTACTATAAATGTAAAATAGACTTTAGCTCCCCAAGGCTAGTACAGAAATTGTAATTAATTTTATATTGATTGTAGGTTGAAATGATATTATTTTAGATATATTAGGATAAACATTATTCAAATTCAGTTTACATGGTACTTTTCCCTTTTATAATATGATTAAAATGTTTAAAATTACATATGTGACTCAGTTTATCTTTCTGTTGAACAGTCCTGGTCTACTTGCTATTATTGATATGCATGTTTTCATCTTTTTGTTCTCGCTAATGGCAGTTGAATTTATGGAGTAGACTCTCCTCCAAGGATCTAAGTCCATAATATTTATTGACTGAAATGTCCAAGTATAATAATTCAACATGTGATCAAATTTAATACAGCTCAGAGTTAAGACGCCTTGGATGGTGGGGGAAGCAGAGAACATTGCCACAGTTGCTAGAGCAGTTCTGCCATTAGTCATGTTCCTGTGGAAATGTCTGAGAACAGGATAGAGGAAGACTCTGCGTTGGAGAGGTAGGTAGAGCTAGCAGTGGAAGGTAAGGACAGCGTAGGACTGGATTTCTGTGGGAATCAGCGACGGCAAGCCACAAAGCTCTATTTCCATTCTCCACCTGGTGAAGAAGATTCTATTGTGTTCTGTGGAATTGCCACTTCTTGCATATTAAAGTCAGAGTTTGATCCTATACTGTTTGCACTGATGAAATGTTAGTGAAACTCTTTTTATATCTCTGTCAGAGCGATGTTGGCGAGTTCACACACATTTAATAACATTACATGAATTCATTGCCGAGAGTAAGCAGGGTCGTTTTTCTCTGAGCCATGCTGTTATTCAAATTTCCATTTGTGGTTTGTGCCATAGGGAAGAAGTTGATGATTTTGAAAACACACGTCTGATTTAGCAGGGGAAAATTTTCAATTTTAGTTTGTAAACATTTGAGACCCCCAAATGTGATGTTTGTTATGTAATCTAACAGTTTGCAGGGGGAAACTCTATCCCTACTGGTTTCAGAGAGAGTTGAGTCATATCCTGTGAATGTGAAGCAACGGTATTTAAACATCACGGGTTCCTCTTACTTTCATTCTAAGTCGCTGCTGTTCAGAGCAGCAAGTGTTCTCTGCAAAGAGGCTGCTACTAGCCCTGAGAGGAGTACAGCCTCTCTTGCTGGGATTCAGTAACGAAAGCCAAGTCTGAAGATGCAGTTCTGTCACTGGAGTGAAAGATGTTTTGTTTATTTCTAATCAACTATGCTGTATAGCTGCAAGCTGAAAGGTGCCTGTAATTTGCCAGTTATCTATAATAAGGTAAGTGTTATATTTTGATTTATTCAGTGTATTGTGGCAGCCTTGAATTAATGTGGCTGTTATAGTATGTGATCATGCCTCAGAAAATGCCTTCTCACAGGATCTTAAAGGTGGCTTGGAGATTCTTGTGCAAATAATTTTGAATTTATGATACAGCCCATTTGTGAGATACTTAATAGATTGATATTGCTTGCATGATAGTTTTTAATGATCAATATAGTGCCTGAAATGTGAAAACATTGTAGTAGCTTTGTATTGTTTTTAAGGATTAAGTAGTACCAGAATCATTGTTTTTCTTCTTGCTACCCTGTCATCTTGGTTAAAGGTAAAATGTAAATGCATAAAATTCCTATGATTATATTTGGATTTTATTCAAAATAATGATAGCTCAGTAACTGTATTTCTCCATTACAAAAAAAGTGGTCTTAGTGATTTTTAGAAAGTTGAAAAGTAGTGTCTCTTGCTTTGACTTCTTATTTAAGTGAAAGGCCATCGTTTTTAAACTTCTCATCCGTTTGTTTCGAATTGTATATGAGTTTATTATCATAAGTCTGTCTCCTGAGCTGTTGTTGGAGACACTCATATATACATTGTATGGATGGAGAAATCTGTGGATTAGAGAAGTGGACAAGAGGTTTGCTTTTGAAATTCTTGAAGATGGCTGAGGAAGGTGGGAATGGAAAACAGGAATGTTGTCTTGGTTTTTTATTGATTAAAGAAATGGTATCAAATCAGAGCTAAGGTGTATCTGGTATCATATCACTCTGGATAGTCATATTTAAGGCATTTGAATTCTTCTGAAGTAGAAAAGGTTAATTTGATTGTGAGAGCTACAGCTGTGAATTTGTGAGATGTTGATGAAGGGATTTTCTATCTTTAGTGACAGTTGGCATTAGAATACTTTTTCTTCTTAACTGACCCACTGTCATGCTTAGAGATTATTTCATTTCTATTCAAAATCATGCCCACTACAAAATTGCTAGACTCTAACTACAACTTGGAGGTTATTTTCCATTAGATATATACATTTAATAACTCATGTTTTGCAAAGGCTGAAGTGAAGGCATGAAATTTTCCTCTTCTGTGAAGGGGAAATTAAATTTAGTTTAGCTTCTAACTATTTAAAAGCAGTATTCTGAATTAGAAAAGGAAAACTTCAAAGAAAATGACTTAGCAGTCTGTGACTCTTGGAGACCTTGCATAGTGAAAAGGCACATATCCCAAAATATGAGAACGCAAGAGGTTATAAATAGAACAGCCTGATGTTTGATATATAGAAAACTCTGCTTTTATGCCTGGACAAGGGTGGAGCTGTTCTGTTAAGTATTCTCCTTGAGACTGTTTCCTTATGCTATATGTGAATTAGGAAATGTCAATAAAGCGATAGAATGTAATAATCTACATCAAGACAAAAGCGTATCTTATTACAATTGACACTGTTTCTGATTCTTAAATCTGGATTATAATGCCCATCCAAACTGTTATTGTGAATGAAAACTCAGGCTGATGAAATGCTGTAAAACTCAAGTTTTGATAATATGCTCTGTTACAAATGTAGACTTAATTTTAATGACACTGTACAGCCAACTGGTAATTACCTGATTAGATTGCTTCTCCTCCTTCCTCTCTGTTTCCCTCATCCTTTGGCTGTTTTCCTGCTCCTTTGCACATCCAAGAGGAGTGTGGGTAATGGGCAGAGAGACAGGAGGAAAGTGAATAGACCAAACAGGGTACCGTCTCTATTTCTCACCTCTCGTAATGGTTCTGGTGTGGAGCGAGGTCAGAAAGAGGTTAGATTTAATGGCAAAAATAAGTCTTTTAGATTTCAATTATTTAGGAAATTCCTTGACCTTTGAGACAAAAAATAATTGGGAGCATGGTTGGGACAAATTTATCTACCTTACAGAATTATTGCAAAGAGGTAGTATCACATCTGTTGTATAATTTTAACTATAATGTTTTATATATGTTTCTGTGGAATTGTTTTTGTGTCTTCTTGAAGGAAAAGCACTGACAAGATATCAGAGATACTCAGAATTCCACTCTGGATTCAGACCATTTATTTTCAGAAGTGAGGGTCTCCTTTTTCTCTTATTTTGTAAACTATTTTACTTGTGAATTTCTAGCTTATATGAAAATAGTATGCAAAGGTAAGCTCCAAAAATAAAAATAAAAACCTAATTTTACCTAAGCCTCAGTGCCGTTGGAAAATTTCAAATAGCTAAAGAAAACTCATCCTCACTCAAAAGATACTTACCAAGTGGCAATTACATCTTATCTTTAATCTAAAATCAACACCCAGTTAGGGGCTACATTAGCAGAAGCACATAACATAAAATTTTAAATATTTTTCTTTATAAGTAAAGCTTTGTCTGAAGGGTTCAGGGTGAGAAACTACAGAGTAGGAAGAAATTATTTTATAGAGTACTTTTTCTGACTCCTGAAAACTAAATCTTTCTGGGTTATGCTTTACATCTTAGAGTCTCTAGTGAATCCTACTGGATAGCAAAAGGAGCACATTCACTGGGAAAAATAAATAGTGGTCGCTCTCCTTCCTACTTCTGAAAATCTGTTATGAGGGTCACATCTACTTCTGAAAATCACATGAGACTTTGTGAGAAAGCACTTGTGAACTCGACAGAGCTTGTAAATATCACTATCACCGAATAAGATATACAGAATTATATAGATATTTGAAGGTGAACTTAGATGTGTTTATCTTCTTACTTCAGGAAGAAGGGAATTAGGTCCAGAATGCTTAAGGAAAGTGCCTAACTTCGCTCAACTAGTACCTAAACCTGGATCTTTTTATCTCCTCAGTTAGCTAGAAATTGATCACAAGATTAGCTGTTTCCTGCTGTTAAGAGTGTTTCTGGGTTTTTATAAAGATAAATACTATTTGCAGCATTGGTGCACATCCTTATAGGAAACTATATCCTTGCAGAGTGTTTCACAGAAAACATATTGCCCTGTCTACAAGTTTTGTGGGCTGAGAATTCTCGTTGGCTCTAGTTTAACGGAGCACAAATTTGTGGAGTGAAAATCAAACTACAGCATCTGACTCTTGTGATCTCTTAGCGATTGCCACAGTAAAAGTGTCCAGGCTCTTCTCTGGAGAGTTGAATCATAAAAGTAAACATGTGAAATGAATGGGGGCTTGATTTTGTAGCTTTTAAAACTGCAGATAGTATGGTAGATTGTTCTGATGCTTGTTGAAAGTGGCTAGTAAAAAAGAGATTCTTCCAAAGGTTACCCTTAAAAAGAGATTAGGAAAATTAAAAAGAACAAATTAACTTCCATTCATTTCTGTTAGAATTGATCTGGCTCTTTTACATTTATGGAACACTATTTTTCAGAGAGATGAGATGGGAGAACAATGACTTTTCATAATTATAAAAGTTAATGACATATATCCTATGATGCTAATGAACAAATTAGAGTCATAAAGAAAAAAATTTTTAAAGCCTCTTAACACTAAAATTAGAAGACAGGTTAATTAAAAGGTTTCTTGTGTTGGTGGTATTAATAAGGTTTATATCTAATTCCTAAGAATTCAAAATAGGGTAACCATTTCCTTTAATAAAAAATGTGCCTCTCGTGAAAAGTATATACTATAATCTTCATTTCCTGTGTTCTAATTTATACCTTCAATAAATAAGTGGAATTTAACATCATGCAATCTTATGAACAGATCCTAGGTCTGCTTTGTAATAAAATTCAAGTGTACCTTGATTCCAAGAACTGCATAAATCTATAACTGGTAGGAGATAAAGGAAAACTGATTTGAAAAGACCTTGATGCTGGAAAAGATTGAAGGCAGGAGGAGAAGGGGACGACAGAGGATGAGATGGTTGCGTGGCATCACCGACTCAATGGACATGAGTTTGAGTGAACTCCAAGGAGTTGGTGATGGACAGGGAGGCCTGGCGTGTTGCAATCCATGGGGTCACAAAGAGTCGGACACAACTGAGCAACTGAACTGAACTGATGAAATGAATAGTTTGAAAACTTCACTAAACATAAGGGTGGTGAGATTGTGTGTGATCTGAGGGACAGAGCTCTGGGCTGTAGGGTGGGTAGTGGGAGAAGCAGTATTTTTTTGTACCCTTGATACCTCCTGTGGTTTTGGAACTGACAAGGAAGCCCTTGTCTTCTTTTGATTTTGTTTTCTTATCTACAAAGTTGACAACACATGTCCATGCTAGATGACAGTCCCACACACCCTATAGGTACTTTGTAAATACTGGTTACTCACCCTATGAACATCAAGGTGGGTGAAGCACTTTCAGGTCAATCCCAGAGTCCATAGAGGTACCAGTGTCGTTAAGTACCAAGTGCTGGGCTTAGTTGCTCGGTCATGTCTGATTCTTTGTGACCCAGTGGAGATTCCCAGGCTCCTCTGTCCTTGGGGATTCTCCAGGTAAGAATTCTGGAGTGGGTTTCCATGTCCTCTTTCAGGGGGTCTTTCCAACCCAGGGATCAAATCCAGGTCTCCCACACTGCAGGCAGATTCTTTACCATCTGAGCTATCAGGGAAACCCATGATTACTAGAGTGGGTAGTCTATCCATTCTCCAGGGGATCTTCTTGACCCAGGAATTGAACCAGGGTCTCCTGCATTACAGGTGGATTCTTTACCAGCTGTGCTACCAGGGAAGACTGTATGTGCCAAGGTTGCTAATGAATACCCCCTTGAGAGATACCCAAGTAGAAAAGCTTCAGAGATGATTTATTGGGTTTTAATTCCATCTTAATTCATTGAGGTACTCAAATTAGTCACTTTGTCTCCCTTTACTTGAGTCATTTCACTAGTGGGATGGATTAGTAATATTCCTTCATGGCAATTTACTGCATACCCAAATGTAACAAAACAAATTTCAAATTCTGCTCTCCACAAGTGTTTCTAAGATGAAAATAGCAATAATGGCTAACAAGTCAGTCAGTCTCTATAATATATTTTAATGAACTGTCTTAATTTATTTCTTAAAAGTACCTTATGGGATTTGGGCACTATTATTATTGTTCCCTTTCACAGGTGAAGAAACTGAAATATAAATTAGGTGACTTATCCCAACAATCACCCAAATGGTATTATAATGATCAGAGTTGAACCTAGGCAGTCAGGCTTCAGAGCCAAGATTCTTTATGTTCTGTGCTGCCTCCAGTTAGATTAGCTTGATCCCAGTAATATGAAGTGACTGCTATAAAGTACTACAGAAAGGAAAAGAAATCTTTTAAATGTTACGACATTTAATTATTTTGATGACTCCAGCATTCTCACTTGTGGTGAAACCCAGGCCTTTATGAATCAGAAATAAACTGAAGTTATTTGGGAATTCATAGAGAATGAGGCCAGTAATAATGCAAAATGCATTGGGAATGAACAGACATAACCAGTCCTTCTAGGGAATCTAGTCTTGGGTGCTGTGAAAAGATTTCATATTTTTGAGAGAGAAACAACTTTCAATGCACACATTGTCAGCAGTCCTAGGAAAGCTTCTGGAAATTTGTGTGTTTTAAGGGAGAATTAATGTCATGTCCCCTTTTCTTTGTCAACTCTAAGAATTCCTGATAAAAGTCATTTGTGGGAAGGAGCATATTGAGTGAATAGTAGAAGGATTTTAGGTCCATTATGTGACTACATCCATTTTGATCTGCCTTCTCCAAAGATTCCACAAATTATGCTTGAAATTCTTGGGTAATTTTCTTTTTTAAAAAACTTATTTTTAATTGAAGGATAATAACTTTACAATATTGCATTGGTTTCTGCCATACATCACTGTGAATCAGTCATAGGTACACAGGTGGCCCCTCCCTCTTGAACCTCCTTCCCACCTCCGGGCCCTTCCCACCCATCTAGGTTGCAACAGAGCCCTGGTTTGGGTTCCCTGAGTCATACAGCAAATTCCCACTGGCATCTGTTTTACATATGGTAGTGTATATGTTTCCATGCTACTCTTTGTGTTCATCCCACCCTTTCCTCTCCCAACCCCGTGTCCATAAGACTGTTCTCTATGTCTGTGTCTCCATTGCTTCCCTGCAAATAGGTTCGTCAGTACCATATTTCTAGATTCCATATATATACTTTAATATATGCTTTTGTGTTTCTCTTTCTGACTTTCTTCATCTGTATGATAGGTTCTAGTTCATCCACCTCATGAGAACTGCCTCATATGTGTTCCATTTTATGGCTGAGTAATAGTCCATTTTCTGTATGTACCGCAGCTTCTTTATCCATTCATCTGTCGATGGGCATCCAGGTTGCTTCCATGTCCTAGCTATTGCAAATAGTGCTGCAGTGAACATTAGGGTACCTGTGTCTTTTTCAATTTTGGTTTCCTCAGGGTACATGCCTAGTAGTGGGATTTCTGGGTTGTATGGTAGTTTTATTCCTAGTTTGTAAAGGACTCTCCATACTGTCTTCCGTAATGGCTCTATCACTTTACATTCTCTTGGGTAATTTTCAAACGCTTGTGTTTCCTTAAGTCTCAAAGACAAGAACTTGCTTCAGGATGTTTTGTACCCTCAGTGCTCACACAGTGCTTAGCACACTATGAACCTTCAGGAAGGATGCCTAGCAAGTTGGCTGGCCAGCTGGATGGATGGATGGATGAATGAATAACAGTGGGAATGAACGGGCACATCCACATCTGCTCCAAGTCATGACTCACGTACCTAGACTGAATTGGGATCAGCCTATTACTGAACTTGTGAGTGCAAGGGAATGAAATGTGAAATGTAAAAGCATTTAGTTCAGTTCATCTCATACTTCATCATCTGATGGTTTTCAATATAAAACTGACATATCTAGAAATCATTTCTTGCCACAAGCTTTTCCCACTGCATCATGTTAGAGATTCTTTAATTACACTATGGAACCATAGTTGGTTTACTTCCTTAATTCAAAAGCTAAATTGATACAGATATATACATACATAATTGACAAGTGTTATACATGTGCATAGAGAGAAATAATAAAATTAAAAGGTCAAAATAAATGTGAACAGCCAAATTAATGGGAATTGTCAGAATTTGACTATTTTAAAATTTATTGTGGAAGGCAATAAAAATTTCAGAAGAAACAATTGAAGCAGCATTTCAAAGGAAAGAAAGGTATTTTTTAAAATAATTTTAAAATATAGACTTCTTTCAGTCTTAGAACTGAAACTTGGTTTTTCCACAAAATTTCATTAGAGAGCTCAAATAAGAGGTCTGGTAATCCAGGTTTGTTTGGCATAATCAGTCAATTTTAAAGGATTGTTTCCAAAATGAGAATGGTGACTAAGGGCTTGGGTTAGGAAATGCTGCAGATTTTGAGAAAAGGTATTAAGGTCATTATTGTTTCAAGTTTTCCAGTGGGGAAAACACAGAGAAAACATTCCTGTAAAAGCATCTGTTCAAAAATAAAATATATACAAGTTTTAGACAATAGGAGCAACTCTATTGCAAAAATTACACATTTATCCTTGACCCAAAGCAGTCATTAAAAACAAAACATTAAAAAAAAAAGAAAAAAATCCCAATCAGCAAGAAATTATTGGATAAATATTCTTTTCCCTGGTCTTAAACACCATAGCGCATGTTCACTATTCAAAGATGTTCTAATTTTTTGTGTCCAGGTGTCTGGTGTTATTTGAATTTCATTTGAGTCCTGTGGCTCACTGTTTTCTCAAGAACCATCTTGCTTACAAATAGAATGTTCCGTGTCAGCAGTCAGTGGCGAGGGTTACCCTGCTCAACAGTGGACTGCCTTTTACATCACAGAGTCTGGCCCTCGGTTTCAACGTTCTTCCAATGAAGGATTCACCTTGTAGCCTTGCTCACATTTTCCAAAGACTAGGAACATTTTTTAAGACAGAATTCTTGACTTGTTTTTTTTCTTATCAATTCAGTGGTTGCTATGAATATTGAAATCAATTCTGAAACAATTACTTCCAAGTTTATCTGGCCACACTGTCTAGAAAGCTTTGGCTAAGCCCATGCCTGGAGTTTGAGAAATGTTTATGCTATCGATAGAGAGACAACACACACACACACACACACACACACAATGAGGTTAATCAGTTAGATAGTTAATGAATGATGAATTAATTAGTGACTATCTCATGGTAAATGTGTACTCTAAATGTGTAAATAGCTATAAGGAATCATTAATACACCAGACATAAGAAGACTCTAGCCTTATTATCTGTTTTAAATCATTGACAAATAGCACAGAATATTAACATTCAAGAGTTTTTGAAAAGGATATTGCAGTTCCAAAGATATCCAGATTACTACCAGGAAGTCACTAATATCAACAGGGAATATGACTTCTTAGGTCATATGACTTTCAAGAGACAGTATTAAGGTGGTTATTGTTCAACCTTTCCAAGGGAGTAAAAAATAGAAAATTTTCCTGTAAAAATATTTGAACAAGCGAAACTAAATAGGGTAAAAAATATATGGAAATTTGAGACGAGGGAAGCAAATGTTTTAGAAAAATAGTTTTGTTCATGGATCCTACATGGTGATGCAGAGAGTAGAGGTCCCATATGAGTGATTTTTATATAACAGACACGAATATAACTTTTTAAGAAATCAACTAATGTCTTAAAGGGCTTCCCTTGTGGTTCAGCTGGTAAAGAATCTGCCTGCAATGTGGAAGACCTGGGTTCCATCCCTGGGTTGGGAAGATCCCCTGGAGAAGGGAAAGGCTACCCACTCAGTATTCTGGCCTGGAGAATTCCATCGCAAAGAGTAGGACTCGACTGAGTGACTTTCACATGTACATGTACAATGTCTTAAAACTATTATTTGCTACATTAAAATACATATCTAATTGTACTCAGAGATCTTCCTCATCATGTCTGTTATTTTTTGTATGTTTTCATGAAAGACTGCTATTGCATTTTACTATTTTAATTGAAGGTTTTTTTTTAAACAAAAATTAAGGTCAAAGTTAATGAAAAGCTAAATAGCAGTTTTATCTAAAAAGTACAATATTATTTTATTTAATAAGTAAAATAAGTTCAACATAGTGTGCCAGTGGTAAAATTTCTGGTTTCTTCCTTTACCTGAGCAGCATGTGATTCATATTGACAGCTTCTGGAATTAGAAGGTGCCTTAAGATAGACTAGCTCAACTCCTTATATTTTCAAATGAAGAATATTCTGACACGAGTAAATTAAATGACTTTTCCGAGATTATATACACCCAACTCACAACAGAGTCAAGCTGAACCTGGGGTTCTCACATGCAACAATGCAGTCTTTTTACTCTCTTAGTCACTGAGAGCATCATTTTCTGAACTTAGTATTCAAATGCTGCATTGGATTTTCTCTTCATCTTTAAGTTGCTCAGTCGCGTCTGACTCTTTGCAACCCCATGGACTATACAGTCCATGAAATTTTCCAGGCCGGAGTACTGGAGTGGGTAGTCTTTCCCTTCTCCAGGGGATCTTCCCCAACCCAGGGATCAAACCCAGGTCTCCTGCATTGCAGGCAGGTTCTTTACCAGCTGAGCCACAAAGGGAAGCCCAAGAATACTGGAGTGGGTAGCCTATCCCTTTTCCAGTAGATCTTCCTGACCCAGGAATCAAACCGGGTCTCCTGCATTGCAGGTGGATTCTTTACCAACTGAGCTATGAGGGAAGCCCTTTCACTTCATACTAAAATTTTAGTTGTGCACAGCATAAATCAACTTAAGTTTGCCCCAATTTCCTTTCAGCCATATACATTTTTTACCATATATTTGGAAGGGCATTTTTTTTTTAAACCCACAGTTTCTCCGTAGAAACTTTTCCTAACACCTGTACGCTTACTTTTGTTCTATGCACTTGGCCATGAATATGCACTTGTAATTACAGAAGTGGGCCCACATTTAACCACTCTTACAGATCTAAAACTGGTTAGATTTTCCACCCCCTCCAACTTTCCAGAACCTCAACACAAACTCTTACATCAAACTGACAGAAAACTCCATAAACGGAAATTATTGTATTAGGAAACAACACACACATCACTTCAAATCATTCAACCAAATAAATGGGAACAATTATTGAACAATGCTCCGTACTAATAACTATTCTTTTGTCATCAAAGTAATGATGAGCTGCAAGTTCCCAGCCCCATTGCCTCTCTGCGTGGCTCCTGCAGAAGCTGGGCGGCCACACCCAGGCGGAGGCGGTCAAGGCACAGGGTGCTCTACCTCTCCAGGTGGAAGATTCTCTTAGGAGATGGCCCAGGTAAAGGCGGCAGCAGATAATCTGGTCCACTGTCTTTCTTTTAGATATGAACCAGCAAAGTCTGTGCTTGATTGGGATTCTTATTTGCAGCTGCAGTGGCGAGTGAGGAAGCGACTTTTTCCAGCATATTCTTCAAAACGCTAGTTCTATGAAATCAGCATTCCGTAATCAAGTAACTGGGAAAACGGCAGATTGTTTTCCGCCTCTGAATATTCACACTGGAGGCAAAAAAAAAAAAAAAAAAAGCATCAAAAGCTTGAAAATTGGGGATGGTGGTTGTTTAATATTCCTTAACCCAATATTTCCCAAATAAATCCATTTTCAAAATATGACCTATTAACATTATGAAACACACTTGGGAAACACAAAATAGACATTTTTCTCACTGACTGTATGTCCTGGAAAGGGTGGTTTTGGAAATGTCAATTTACTGTTCCCTCGGGGGTCTCTGTCCCTGTTTTTGTTTGTCAGTTGCTAAGTCTTGTCTGACTCTTTGCAACCCCATGGACTGCAGCACACCAGGCCTGCCTGTCCATCACCAACTCCCAGAGCTTGCTCAAACTCATGTCCATTGAGTCGGTGGTACCATCCAACCATATCATCCTCTGTCATCCCCTTCTCCTCCTGCCTTCAATCTTTCCCAGCATTAAGGTCTTTTCCAATGAGTCGGTTCTTTGCATCAAGTGGCATCAGTCCTTCCAATGAATACTCAGGGTTGATTTCCCTTGGGATTGACTGGTTTGATCTCCTTGCTGTCCGAGGGACTCTAAGAGTCTTCTCTAGCACCACAGTTTGGCGCTCAGCCTTCTTTGTGGTCCAGTTCTCACATCTGTACATGATTATTGAAAAAGCCATAGCTTTGACTATACAGACCTCTGTCAGCAAAGTAATTTCTCTGCTTTTTAATATGCTGTCTAGATTTGTCATAATTTTTCTTCCAGGGAACAAGTTTCTTCTAATTTTATGGCTGCAGTCACTATCTGCAGTGATTTCAGAGCCCAGGAAAATAAAATCTGTCACCGTTTCCACTTTTTCCCCATCTATTTGCCATGAAGTGAAGGAATTGGATGACAGCCTCTCATAACATGAGCTCAAGACGGAACGTAAGAATAATTTTGACTTTGAGATTTTTAACTTCGTTCAATAATGCCCAAGGTGCTGTTTCTCTGAGCGGGTTTGATGATGAAAGGACAGAGGCTCAGGGCAGAGAGTAATAAACCGCTGAAGTGGGAGATGGAGAAAGTTTCACAGAAATGCCCCTTTAGGCTACATTGAGCAGGGTGTATTGATGTTTTCCAGGTGGATAAGAGCATAGGTGTAGAGGCACCACTCAACATAAGAGTTCAGGAAACTGTTGTTGTTGTTTTAAAAGTGTCTTTGAAGTCTGAGGTGGAAAGGGGTGTGGCTGACGAGGCAGGCCAACCCGAATCCACTCCTTGAATTCTTTTGCTGCTGCGCTGAGAAGCTTGGCAACCAAGCCTCAGCAGCAGAGAGCAGTTGAACCGGGAGGCTGGATGAAGAGAAAACGAAAGCAGGGAGGAAACTGAGAGTCTGTTGCCTCTGGTCAAAGAATACCTTCAGCAAGTGCCACCATGTGGGCTTGACCCCTCCTCTGCCCAAGGATAAGAGAGAATTAAGAGGCTCACTGGTGTGGGGCGTGGTGGGCTTCCTGAGAAGCTCAGCTGTATAGGATAGCTGGGCGGGTGAGCTGTGATGTGACCTGAGGGTATTATGATGAACTATAACAAGGAGCAGAAAGGGCAGCTGGCACCAGGCTTGAGAGAGGCTTCCTAATACATCCCATGGAAATAGGTGGAGAGTAGACAGGCTCGGAGCTGGAAGACCTGGGTTCAAATCTAGTCCTCCCCATGTGGTAGGTGACTTTGAGAACACTGTTTGACATCTCTGGGTTTGAGTTTCCTCCTCCAAAAACGAGAATGAAAATACCTTATTTGGAACAAGCTAGTGTAGGTCAGGAGAAGGCAATGGCACCCCACTCCAGTACTCTTGCCTGGAAAATCCCATGGACAGAGGAGCCTGGTAGGCTGCAGTCCATGGGATTGCTAAGAGTCTGACATGACTGAGCGACTTCACTTTCACTTTTCACTTTCATGCATTGGAGAAGGAAACGGCAACCCACTCCAGTGTTCTTGCCTGGAGAATCCCAGGGAAAGGGGAGCCTGGTGGGCTGCTGTCTGTGGGGTCGCACAGAGTCAGACATGACTGAAGCGACTTAGCAGCAGCAGCAGCAGCAGTGTAGGTCAGATATGGAGTGTAAGGTGAGCCCCCTCATGCTGCTGGTATTCCCACAATGCCCAAGGCTTTTCATATTATCATAATTCAAGCATACTCACCAGTCTAGCCATCTGTGAAGCAATCAATTCATGTGAGACCGTCTCAGGCAAAAATTGAAAAAAGCCTGTACTATGCAGGGTGAATCTGGCAGGAGAGTGATTGATTGGAATCTTGTTTACAAGCTCCTGTTTATATTTCCTCAGCCTTATGGAACTTGTTTTGTTCAGGATTTAATGAAACTAGGGTTAGGAGGATAGTCCTGTATTGCAGGACTGATGGGATGCTTCTTCGTACTGATTTTACTGGAAGAGAAGAGGAACTAGTCCAACTGTTTCTAGATGAGGTGAGGAGAATGGGGTCCACTGGTGCCTTCAGAGCCAAAGCCAGAATATGCTTAGCATCAATATACCAGCTGACCCCCAAAGACAACACAACACACACACACACACATACACACAGAGAGAGGGAGAGGGGAAGGGGAATTGTAACGAATAGTCTCATATTAAGTGAAAGTGAAGTCGCTCAGTCATGCACGACTCTTTGCAACCCCGTGGACACCAGACTCCTCCGTCCATGGGATCCAGGCAAGAGTACTGGAGTGGGTTGCCATTTCCTTCTCCAGGGAACTTCCCAACCCAGAGATCGAACCCAGGTCTCCCACATTGTAGACAGACGCTTTACCGTCTGAGCCACCAGGGAAGTCAGTCTCATCTTAGAGTCCTGAGAAATCCAATCATTAAGAAACCCATATACCCGTTAAACTTTTTTTACTCTAAAGAAAGACTTGTGTTTCTCATGAACCTATTAAAATGTCTCTAGCAGTTTTCTGTATAAAAATACCAGGAGAGAGTACAAATACATGAACTTTTTCACAAGTACATATTTCTTCTACCCATCCTGTTTTCTCAGAAGTTCAGCAGAGAAGCAAAATATAAAGTTCACCTTTCATAGGACTGCCAGATTTCAGTAAAAATCTAGAAAGTGTTTTATTTAAAACGGCCTCAGTTATGTGATTATAGATGCCATTCTGATTTTTAGGTCATTGACCTGTGCAGTGACCACAATCCCATAAGGTGAGACTTTCAACCTGAGGGGGCCTCAGTAGTCACATGCAGTTCACTGGTTATTTCAGTGCATTCCTCTCCATTCATTCAAGAAGGGGAAATTGTTTTTTGAGAGCCTTTGTGCCAGATACTGCGGGGACACATTTAGCAGATAAAAATGAACACAGTGTATGCCAACAAGAGGTTTTAATCACTCTCATGAGTATCGAATTATCAGCAGTACTGAGCGACATTAGATAAAGCAGACAATGATAGAATGTAATGGAAGTTAATTTAGATTATGGGTTCAGGGAAGTTGACTCTGAGAAAACGACTTTTAGGCTGAGTCAAGAGATGTGTAGATTTAATTTCGGTTTCCCATGATCTTTTTAAAATTTTCATTTTATATTGGAGTACAGTTGATTTACAGTGTTGTGTTAGTTTCAGATGTACAGCAAAGAGATTCAGTTATACGTATGTGGATATCTATTCTTTTTCACATTCTTTTCCCATTTAGCTTGTTGCAGAATATTGAGCAGAGTTCCCAGGGCTAAAAAGTAGGTCTTTGTTGGTTATCTATTTTAAATATAAAAGGGTATATATTGTCAACCCCAAACTCCAAATTTATCCCTTCCACCTTTTTCCTCTGGTGGCCATCAGTTTTTCTCAGTCTGTGAGTCTGTTTCCATTTTATAAATAATTTCATTTGTATAATGTTCTTTAGATTCTACATATAAGTAATAGCATGTGATATTTGCCTGACTTACTTCACTTAGTATGATAGTCCCCAGGTCCAACCATGTTGCTGCAAATGGCATTATTTCATTCTTTTTAGTGGCTGAGTGATATTCCATTATATATATGTGCCACATCTTTATCCGTTCATGTGTCAGTGAACATTGAGGTTGCTTCTGGGTCTTGGCTATTGTAAACAGTGCTGCAATGAACATTGGAATGCATGTATCCTTCTGAACCGTGGTTTTCTCTGGATATATGCCCAGGTATGGATCATATGGCAGCTCTGTTTTTAGTTTTTTAAGGAACTTACATATCCCATACTGTTCTCCATTTTACAATGTACATTGCCACCAACAGTGGAGGAGGGTTCCCTTTTTTCTCCACACCCTCTCCAGCATTTATTGTTTGTAGACTTTCTTATGTGGGCATCCTGATTGGTGTGATTTTTAAGTTTAGGTTTAGCGAAAACTAGGTAAGGTACCCAGCACAGTATTCATTACAAAACCTGCCCAGGAGATTCAGATCTACTCTATTTCCTTATCAGTGAGGAGATATCTCCTATCAAACCACGCTGTCCTTGGTGGTTTGGTCCTTGTTGGTGGGCTGCAATGTGCTACCATCAGTTCTGGCTTTGGAGAGTTGTAGGTAAACCCAGGGTTTTCTGTGGCCCCGCTTGGCCCCACCACCTTTCCAACTAGCCTTCATTGAGCATGTTCTCTGTGTGAATTTCTGCACAAATCTTCTTTATTCAATATTTCTCTGCACATGAGCACCCTGCCCTCTCTCTTCCCCTGCATTCCTGTCTATTCAGTTTGCCGATAGTTCTCTGTCTCCTCTACTTGAGAATAATTTCCTGGAGCCCCTGGCACCCTACAGGACTTCCCCTGAACCCAAGACATTCCCAATGAGGAATGTCAACCTGTTGTCCCTCCATCCCCCAAACCACCTCACCAGGTCATTCCCTTCCAATTAAATCCATACGTGCATGGTTACGACAAGAATGAGCTCTGTCGTCCTTCCCTAGACTTTGTGATTCTACTTCTACATTCACCCCTCGGGGAATGGGACTCTTGTGACATGAGTTCACCAAGCCACAACCCAGACCTGCCTTTCTTCTCTCTCTTAGCCACCCTTCCCTTGATGACTCAGCTCCACACATGGCCAAAACCCTGTGCGTAATTGGTGAGGTCCTGGTGGTATGAGGGGACAGTAGCAGTGCTTAGACTGGGATCAGACCACAGTGGATTCGCCCAAAGAGAAAGATACCGTCATCCTCTAGAGTGGGCTTGAAAAGGACTAGATTTAAATTAGATGTCCAAGGATCCAAGGGTAGTAATGAAGGAACTAGAGTTACTTAGGATACTGGAAGGTTTGGCGCTCCCTAAAGATATTCCCTGATGTGTACTGCAGGATTGGAGTCCCTGTAGGAGGAAAAAGGACCTAGAGGAGGCTGGAGCAAGCCTTGCTGCCCAGAGTCCTCAAGGGCTGGGCGCTACAGCAGCAGAGAGCTGGCACGTCTCCAGCAGCATCTTTCCAGCACCTGTCCTCTTCTCAGGCGAGCCACACGGCTGGGATTCAGAATATCACGAGAGCAGCTGGCTGTGACTGCAGACCCCAGTGGGCCTTTCGTGGCTGAGGTGTTGGCAGATGTGTGAGAAGACAGCTTAGATGCGATCAGAGCGTGCTTGGGTGTGGGTGTGAAAAAGGACAGACTTCACCGCAGAGAACAGGAAGACAGTTCCCTCCTGGCTTTGTGGTGTCTGAGGTCTGAGGTTTCAAGGCTCCTGGGACCACTTACAGGAAGGGTTAGTCTTCTGTTTTTCTGTCTGAGACAGCCCCAATAGAGAGGAACCCAGAGGCAGGGGCTGCCAAGTTGAGCACATTTGCAGAAAGGCTGCCTTTGCTGTTCTTGCTTGGGCTTCCTATTTCCAGATGCAGACAAAGACACGCACACCAGATTCTGCCCTGGCAGGTAAAGCACCTGGCTGTGTCATCAAAATGTAGCATATTTTCTTGTATTTTATTCTGCTTATAAAAAAAATGTCTATACCTTCAAGCCTGAGTTGACTAAAGGAAGGTCCCTGTTAGCCAGTCCTTTATTGTTTAATGTGATCAACTTGGCTTCCGCGTCATGGAAGACCTCACAAAGTCAGTGAAAACTGATCTGAAGAGTGAGGAATCCATAAAAATGCTTATGCTATGCGGACTTTTAAATGATTTTTATGGTCAGTTTCTGTTATATCTGTTTCTATTCAGTGGCCTACCAAGAACATGGCAGAGCTCTCGCTATTGCATTCATAGGTTCCATCCCACCACCCCTTTCTGAGCAATCAGAGTGGGCGATGAGAAAAATAGGACACGTTTGAGAGAAAATGGGTGACTATACAAAAGACAAGTGCATTTCTTTGGCTGTCAAAATTAGCTATGAAAATTAAGATTGAGAACATCTGTCTTTATTATGTATGTAGCACAGACTGTTCTGTTGTTTCACAGTCTTTCTGAGGGGGGAAAAAAAAGGAAAAGAAAGGAAAATTACCTGCTAGTCTCTCACGATCTCCTAAGTCTAATTCGCTTTTGGCTATAAAAGTTATTATTGATATTAAATAATGTTATTTGCAAATATTATAATGTTTGCAGTTATATATTAAAATGTTTGCTGTTTCATTTGCAGACCATATATTATAAAATTGGAAAAGTCATCTAAATACAGTCATCATAAATTTCAACATAGAAATGACTACCAGTGTTTGTTAGCTCAGTGTTTAAATAGGCATCAGTTCAGTTCAGTTCAGTCACTCAGTCGTGTCCAACTCTTTACGACCCCATGAATTGCAGCACGCCAGGCCTCCCTGTCCATCACCAACTCCCAGAGTTTACCCAAACTCATGTCCATCAAGTCAGTGATGCCATCCAGCCATCTCATCCTCTGTCGTCCCCTTCTCCTCCGGCCTTCAATCCCTCCCAGCATCAGGGTCTTTTCCAATGAGTCAACTCTTTGCATGACGTGGCCAAGGTATTGGAGCTTCAGCATCAGTCCTTCCAATGAACACCCAGGACTGATCTCTTTTAGGATGGACTGGTTGGATCTCCTTGCAGTCCAAGGGACTTTCAAGAGTCTTCTCCAACACCACAGTTCAAAAGCATCAATTCTTCGGTGCTCAGCTTTCTTCACAGTCCAACTCTCACATCCATACATGACCACTGGAAAAACCATAGCCTTGACTAGACGAAGCTTTGTTGGCAAAGTAATGTCTCTGCTTTTGAATATGATATCTAGCTTGGTCATAACTTTCCTTCCAAGGAGTAAGCGTCTTTTAATTTCATGGCTGCAGTCACCATCTGCAGTGATTTTGGAGCCCAAAACAATAAAGTCTGACACTGTTTCCACTGTTTCCCCATCTATTTCCCATTAAGTGATGTGACCACATGCCATGATCTTCGTTTTCTGAATGTTGAGCTTTAAGCCAACTTTTTCACTCTCCTCTTTCACTCTCATCAAGAGGCTTTTTAGTTTCTCTTCACTTTCTGCCATAAGGGTGGTATCATCTGCTTATCTGAGGTTATTGATGTTTCTCCCAGCAATCTTGATTCCAGCTTGTGCTTCTTCCAGCCCAGAGTTTCTCATGATGTACTCTGCATATAAGTTAAATAAGCAGGGTGACAATATACAGTAATTAGGCATAGAAACTTTATTTTTGTACCCAGTTGTGAAAACCATACTAATGTAAACTGACATCAAGAAAGCTGCTGGGAACAGCAAAGGAAATGGAAGTGAATGAAATAGAAAGACCCTGACCCACCAGGCAGTTGAAGACTTAATGTATTTACTATTCACTACATGTCCTCAGAGTATGAGACGCCACAGAAAACTCAGCCATAGAGCTGCTAGAGCCTCTACACCTGACATCAGCCACTGAGGCTGTTGACGTATTAAATTAGACCTTCCTGGTTCTGTGTTTTCTTTTATTTTCCTTTCTAAAAGTGACTGTGGCCAGATTCCTATGCTTACTGTCCCTTAGAATTAGATGTTTATTGTCCTTGTCTGTCAACAGTCTCTTTCTCCCCTCTCCTCACCTAGACACCTTGCTGTGAATTAAATCTATTTTCTCTGGTTGAGTATTTTTTAGGGGGAACCTACCCAAGACATTATCTCTGTCTTTGTGAAACTTAAAGTCATATGTGGCTCAGTTTGCTTTCTAGTCTTGCTGAATTTATTATTCATTTTAACTTGATTTGAATATGATAATAAATTTAATAGAATAGAATAATTACTTCTTTTTTCCATATCAAAAAAGAAAGATCTTATTGAAAGACTGAATTAATTTAAGGGTTTATGTTTTAAATTGAGGTTAAGAAATAGATTGTCTAGCTTATTATGATAATGAATATTTAAAATATTTAAAAATATATGTGAATATATTTCATAGGTTAATAGTAAAATATATAAAATCTGTTTTCAGCAAGTTACTAATTTTTATATATTTTTGTAGTTCCTTTTGAATTTTTTATAGAGAAAAATCTATGAATAATATCAATTTTATTTCTTCCTTTCCAAATCATTTATTTTATGTTTTGTTTTCATCTTTACTGCTCTGGTCAGGACTTCTGGTAAAACACTGAGCTGAAGTGATGGAAATGGGTGCTGTGTTTCTTTCACAATCTTAAAGGGAAAAATTTAATGTTTTACTGTAAATAACAATGATATGTGTTATCATTTTATCATATTAGATTTCCATTGCTGACTTCCTAGGATTTTTGAAATTAATAGATATTAAATTTTATCAAATGTTTTTCCTATATCTTATGAGATGATCATATGAATTTTGTCTTTAATTTGCTAATTGGTGAATTATGCAAATTGATTTTCTGATAGTACCCCACTTTTGAATTCATAGAATAAGCCCATCTTGGTCATAATGTTTTATCATTAATATACATTGCTGGATTTAGTTTGGTAATATGTTGTTTGGAATTTTTACATATATGTTTGTGAGTGAAATTAGCTTTGTTTTTTTCTTTCTTGCAATTGCCTTGTCATGTTTTGGTATTACGTTATTGACATCAAAAAGTTGATCATTTTTTACATGCTGGTATATAATCTATATAACACTAAAATTATTTTTAGATAGAGGAAGATTTTAATTATTGGCAATATTTCTTAAATAGTTTTAATTATGTTCAAGTTTTCTAGTTCTTGAAATTTTTAAATATTTCAGGTATAAGAAATCCATTTTATATAAACTTCAATTGAATTGGCCAATTTTATGTATCTTCTTATTTTGCGGGAAATGCAAAAGCACTAAAAATTTTTGAGCAGAAAAATATCACAGTATTCATAGATGTATGCTAGATGAGTTGGATCAGGATTGAAAAACTGTTAACTCTTTATTGGATAGCAATTTAATTGGCAGCTATTAAAATCCTTTTTGAGATAGTCATACTCATCAACATCTCAACCATTAACAAAGTGATTGACTGTTTTGCTCAACTCTTTTAACTCTGTAAAATTTCTTATGAGATGGTTGTTGGTTTATTAAATGTCCAGTCATTCTTTAAAAAAAAAAAATTCTGTGGGTGGTTTCATATTCCATTCTTATACATCTTACTAGTGTGCTTCTGGGCCTTTGTAAATGTCTCTAACTCAAAGTTGCTCTGAGTAGAATTCATTGAATCAATGGTGGGCCTCAAACATTCTCCTCATGGACTGAGAACTCGTCTAAAATGCTGAGTTATTGTATTTGTTCTTAGGGTCACATGATGTTCGGTTTTATGTTCCATATGGGGTATTTACTAGTAACCCACTGAGTGATTTATCAATTACTAAAAATTAGTAATAAAAGTAACATGGTGAAGATTCTGAGGATGCTGTATCAGTAGAGTCCTAGGAAGTCCAGTTGTCACACCACAACTGGCAACATTTTGTAGCTCCTGTTGTGTACACACATAGTCAGAATCTTCAGATTCCTGGATTAAGGATTGGTTAGCAGTGTAGCATTAGTGCCATTTTTAGTTGATTGTGTCTGTCAGTTGCAGTTTTTTTTAATTAATGTATTTTTTATTGAAGAATAATTGCTTTACAGAATTTGGCTGTTTTCTGTCAAACCTCAACGTGAATCAGCCATAGGTATACATGTATCCCCTCCCTCTTGAACCTCCCTCCTCTCTCCCTCCCCATCCCACCCCTCTAGGTTGATGCAGAGCCCCTGTTTGAGTTTCCTGAGCCTTACAGCAAATTCCCGTTGGCTGTCTATTTTACATACGGTAAAGTAAGTTTCCATGTTACTCCCTCCATATATCTCATCCTCTCCTCCCCTCTCCCCTTGTCCATAAGTCTATTCTCTATGTCTGTTTCTCCATTGTTGCCCTGTAAATAAATTCTTCAGTACCATTTTTCTAGATTCCGTATATATGTGTTAGAATACAGTATTTATCTTTCTCTTTCTAACTCACTTTACTCTGTATAATAGGTTCTAGGTTCATCCACCTCATTAGAACTGACTCAAATGTGTTCCTTTCTATGGCTGAGTAATATTCCATTGTGTATATGTACTACAAACTCTATCCATTCATCTGTCAGTGGACACCTAGGTTGCCTTCATGTTCTAGCTATTGTGAGTAGTGCTGCAATGAACGATGGGATACACATGTCTCTTTCAATTTTGGTTTCCTCAGGGTATTTGCCTAGGAGTGGGATTGCTGGGTCATATGGTGGTTTTATTCCTAGTTACTTAAGCAATCTCCATACCATCTTCCTTGTGGGAACGTATCAACTTACATTCCCACCAACAGTGCAAGAGTGTTCCCTTTTCTCCATGCCCTTTCCAGCATTTATTGTTTGTAGACTTTATGATGAGGGCTATTCTGACTGGTGTGAGGTGATAACTCATTTTAGTTTTGATTTGAGTTGCAGTTATTTTTATATAAAAACTATCATCAGTTTTGGTTCACTATTGATTCCATTTGTTGTGAATAATTTGGTTAACCTCATAGTATGTAGATTACGTATAAATAATTGCATATAATAAAGAATTGTCTGGGAGTCTATATTTCCAATGATCAGCCCTTAAGGCATGAGTTGTATGAATCGTCCATGTTCAAAGTACATTTGGTACTAAACCTGATGTTTACACAGTTTGATTAGTTGTGATGTTTCATTGCTATCAGTCTTCCCTGCACCTCCATCTCGCTAATTCCCATTGGAAAATGGAGCTTGGTGGGGTAGGTTGGCTGTGTGGTTATTTACCTTGTTATAATTGGTCTCAGATAACAACCTTTTGTGGATTACCCATTAGAGGATTCCAGGGGTAAACATGCTATGATCAAACATGAAGCAGTCAGGAGTGAACACCCTGCATCAAAAATTCTTTTTTATTGTCTCTTAAGAAATACAGACTAAATGAACATTCCCTTGTGCCCTATTTTCAAAAGTGAGGCTTCTTCTGGAATTTATTTCTCTGCTAGTATAATCTTCTTACTTTGGGAGAGAGGTGAGAATCTTGCAGCTTAGTCTTTTTCTTATTTGGAACCAGTCTGTTGTACCCACACATACATCCTCTTTATTCACCTGTGAATGTGGTATCCATTTCTCTGTGTGTGTACGTGTGTGCCTAGTCACTCAGTCATGTCCAAGTCTTTGCAACCCCATGGACTGTAGCCTTCCAGGCTCCTCCATCCATGGGATTATCCTGGCAAGAATATTGGAGTGGGTTGCCAGTTCCTTCTCCAGGGGATCTTCCCAATCCTGTGACTGAACCCACGTCTACTCACATCTCCAGCTTGGCAGGCAGATTCTTTACCACTGAGCCACCGGGGAAGCCTATTTCTCTATGTATGTTGGGGGGAAATTGTCTTGAAAATTATGCAAGGAAAATTTTTTCCCAAAGATTAATTCTTAGACTCAGAAATAATAATAAATACATTGTCCTGACAATCACCATCATTTGCAGTGCGTATTAGAATATATTTGTGCATGTCTATTTGAATTTGGATAGATTTTTCTGGCTTAAAAAGAATTTTTAGATATTGAAATTAAATAATGCAAATGCAAGAAAAATCTGTGGGGACTGTTCAGGTTTTTTCTGACCCATCTTATGCTGAGGGAACTCTTGGATGGGTTCAAAATACCAGCCTCTTGGTCTTGTTCTTGCAGCTTATCTGATTCCTCGTTCATAAAGGAAGCTGGATTTTAGTATGAAGAGGGAACTCTGAAGCTCTTTTCTTGTAGCTTCAACTGGAGTGCACACTGCTCTGAACCTGAAGATATACTACCAACCAAGAGCTGAAAGTCAGGATAAATTATGGACCCAAATAAGTCACAGTATGTCAAGGCATTAACTGTGATGGGTTTTCCCAGCATCTGCTTTTTTGCCACCAACATATGTAACTCTTCAATGAAAAACATAAAGATCACTCATGAATAATCTAAAATCTTGCTTGAGTAAAGGTTTCAATACTATAAATATGTCAGAGACTGAAAAAAAATGAGTTATTGTAAGACTTTGTAAATACTGTGACCAGATCCCACTTACTGATCAAATTGGTGGAAATGGTCATTCTTGAATCACAATCTCTTGTCTGTTGATTGCTTTGCTTCCCATATGAAGTTCTTAACTACTAGCTGGGAAAATAATGTAACCTCTCTGAACCTCAGGTTCTTTATTAGAAAACAAAAAGTGAGTAGAGTGAGGAAGTACACAGACTCTGGAGTTCACCTGCAATTATAGCCCAACTTACAGCCCCTTAGTTGCAACTGCTTAGTCATGTCCAGATAGTGCTATTTGTAAAGAACCTGCCTGCCGATGCCAGAGATGAAGCAAGAGATGCAGGTTTGATCCCTGGGTTGGAAAGGTCCCCTGGAGAGGAGTATGGCAACCCACTCCAGTATTTCTGCCTGGGAAATCCCATGGACAGAGGAGGCTGGTAGGTTACAGTCCATAGAGTCTCAAAGAGTTGGACATGACTGAAGCTACTTAGTACAAATAATCATGTTCGCCTCTGTATAATTCAGTGTCCTTGTGTGTTAAACAATGATTGGCATAAGACAGCCTCCTGGTGCTGTCATGAGGTTCAAATAAGACAGTGAATGCCAAGAATCAAGCACAGTGCTTTCCACAAAGAAAGTGCTCAGTAAACATTAGTTATTAAAAACAACCTTGAGGAGGATTTGTGAAGACCAATTTGGAAATACATTGGAAATGCATTGAGATCAGAAAGGCCATGCATAAAATCAACCCAAGGGAATCTTTTACCTACTTCCATTTGTAAGAATTATGAGTCTGATTTTTTTTCCCCTTATTTATGTGTTTCATCAGTAGTTATTCTCCCTTTGGTTCATCAGCGCACACTTTTTTAGTCTTTTCTTTTTCTATATTTGGCATAAAAGGGTAAAAGAAAGATGTCAGAGAATCAGTGTGGCTGTATTTATATCAACCCATCTTGTATGACTGGCATGGTCTGTCATTTCCCAATGGAGTTGCCAAGAGATCAATGTCCTTCGTGACCTTTTCCTGGAATTAAAAGTACAGAAATGAGAATAGGTTAAGGGTAGATTCTTCTTTAAATATATCATCTGGAATTCTGCATAGAAAAAAAGTCATTTTCGATAGACCCATAAACTACCAACAGAGGGCAATTACCTTTTCAATTGTTGCAAAAACGAAAAAAGAGTCATATTAGTTCTTTCTTTATTGCTAAGCTTTGATACACCTGCAGATGTGACAGTTGGTTTTGTTGTGGTTTGTGTTTCCTTTTTTCATCTTTCTGAGTTTAGCAGTTAGTTGTGCTTTGCAAGGCTGTTTATTAGCAATTGGGGTGCATTTTCCAACAGAAATAATTTTATGAATAAAGACCAACTTCCTAGAAACTGGAAACCCAGAGATCTGTTTAACCCACTGATTATTAAAAGTAAGCTAGTGAGGGTCTCACAGGTCTGCAGAAGCTGGTCACCCAGGATGCCGGAGCTGCCCTGCTGCACGGGACAGGTCCTTGCCTCCTTCACTTCCCTTTGGTAGCAGGCAGATTAGGCACCCGTCCAGCTTCAGAAACCTGGAATAGATGTTCCAAAGAGACAGACGTGAGAGATGGGAGAAGAGTGTGGCTGATGCTCTAGAGACAGAAGAGCTAAGGAGCTGATTAAGCGTAAGCAGAGAATAGCCAACTGTGACCTGCAAGGCGCACTTCTTATTTCCATACTGACGTCTCTTTTCTGTCTCAACAAAGATCTGAGGGTTGAGCTACATATTTCCTTTTCCACCATCCTCAGTTTGTTGCCTTTGACTAGGATTTCTGTGTATCTTGGGTTCACACAATAGAGAAAGCTCTAAATTTCCTTCTCCCTTGCCTTTTAAGAAAGGGTGAGGGATCTTATTCCAAGTGATAAAAGATAGTCGATGAGAAATAGTGTTCTTATGTTTACCTCTCCCGCACCCATCCCTTGACTACTATCACCACCCTCCACATCTATGCTTTCTCACTTCTATTTTGCACTTTGATCTGCTGCAGACAAAGTTCCAATAATAAAACTTCAGACAGAGAATGGGCTCAATGAGAAATCTGCAACTTTTCAGAGAATAATCTTAACTCAGCTCTTAAATGCATATGGTGGCAAGACATGTTTCTGAGCTCTTGGGTCCCAGTGAAAATGGTGATGCTGGACCCAAGGGCCTGGGATGGGAGCTGACTGGACCAGACTGGGGTCAAAGAACTACACATTTTGAAAGCAAAGAGTGTCAGAGAAACTCTTTAGCGTTTGGACTCATCCCTGGTGTGATGCAAAAAGAGGACTACTTTGTCCCTAGTGGCAGAAAACTCTGCGACCACAACAGGCAGGAGGAGAGAAGGGAACATTCCCACAGTGTTATCTACATGGAAATCTTTTATCTCCACACTTCCTTTTATTTTTATTGAAATCTATGTATAATTAAAAAGCAGAGATATCACTTTGCTGACAAAGGTCCATATAATCAAAGCTATGGTTTTTCCAGTAGTTTTGTACGGATATGAGAGCTGGACCATAAAGAAGGCTGAGTGCTGAAAACTGATGCTTTAGAACTGTGGCGCTGGAGAAGACTCTTGAGAGTCCCTTGGTCAGCAAAGAGATCAAACCAATCAAAACTAAAGGAAATGAGTCCTAAATATTCATTGGAAGGACTAATGCTGAAGCTCCTATACTTTGGCCACCTGATGCAAAGAGCCGACTCATTGGTAAAGCCCCTGATGCTGGGAAAGATTGAGGCAGGAGGAGGAGACAGCAGAGGACGAGATGGTTGGATGGCATCACTAACTCAATGGACCTGCATTTGAGCAAACTCTGGAAGATAGTGAAGGACAGAGAAGCCTGGCGTGCTGCAGTCCATGGGGCCTCAAAGAGTCAGACATGACTGGAGCGACTGAACAACAACAACGTTGCAAGTTTGTTGTCGTTTGGTCTCTCAGTTGTGACCAACAGTTTGTGACCCCGTGGACTATAGTCTGCCAGGCTCCTCTGTCCATTGGATTTCCCAGGCAAGAGTACTGGAGCCAGTTGCCATTTCTTTCTGCAAAGGATCTTCCTAACCCAGGGATGGAACCCACATCTTCTGCAAGTCTCCTGAATTTCAGGCAGATTCTTTACCACTGAGCCATTGGGGAAGCTGTATTTTAAGTTTGCATAAGGCTTAATAGTTTCCAAAGTACTTTCACAAACTATATATCATTTGAACTTCATAACAGCTGTAAGGTGGTCAAAGGAAGTCTCGAGAGTCCTATTCTATTGAGGAAAATAAAAAGATCCAGAAAGATTGAGTTACCAAATGTCATGCACAGAGTGCACAGTACAGATCTAGGCCTGGAATTCAATTATTCATTCACTGTTTTCCCTTCACATTAGAATTCTTCCTTGAAGTCCTGATCTTGACTCATGGAATTAGCAAAAATTCAATAATGTGAAAATACAGAAAATGTTTAAATGTTTTGTATTTCATGAAAATCTTTAAAAGTAAAATCTGAACAATGCAACAGATTAGACTGTAGCAAGAATATATTTTCCTTCAGCAATTTTTCTTTAACGTTGTAATATTATATTTAATTCTATTGTTTTCTAAGAATTGACCATAAATAATTTATGTATTTGAATTATTCAGAAGAGATTTCACAGAATAAGAGAAAAGAGCTAAAGCTAACTCATTTTATTAAAATACAGACAGCAAACTAAAAGCTGTAAAAGTTGCTTAGGTCCCTGTTGATTATTTCTTTTATATATAGGAATGTGTATATGTTAATCCCAAATTCCTAATTTATCCCTCTCTCTCCTTTCTTCTTGGATAACCATAAATTATTTCTTTGTCTGTGGTTTTATTTCTGTTTTGTAAATAAGTTCATTTGTATCTTTTTAGATTCCATATATAAGAAATATGTGATATCATATGATATGTATGATATCATATGTGATATTTATGATATAATATATTATTTTTCTTTCTTTGCTTCACTTAGTATGGTAGTATGGTAATGTCTAGGTCCATGTTGCTGCAAATAGCATTATTTCACTCTTAACAGCTGAATAATATCCCATGGTATGTATATCCCACATATTTTTTATCCATTCATCTGTTGATGGACACTTAGGTTGCTTCCTTGCCTCTATTGTAAACATTGGGGTTCAGTGAACCCTTTCAGTAAGCATTGGGGTTCAGGGGTTCATATATCTTTTTCAATTAGAGTTTTCTCCAGATATATGCCTGGCAGTGGGATTGCAGGATCACATGGTAGCTCTATTTTTCGTTTCTTAAGGAACCTCCATACTGTTCTCCATAGTGGCTATAGCAATTTACATTCCCACCAACAGTGTAGGAGAGTTTGTTTTTCTCCATACCCTCTCTAGCACTCATTATTTAGAGACTTTTTGATGATGCCCATTCTGACTGAACTTAATTACCCCCACTTACTATTAAGGAATAAATAGACTAAATACTAAGAAAAAAAAATTATACCCACAATATGAATTAATACTTGATAATTCACTTAAGTAGGAAAATTATGTCCATTTTGATATTTTGAAATGTTATTTTGATAACTCACATTTTAGCTAGATTATATACTTCAAAATCTTAAGTAAGAAACCCTTAAATATAACTACAAATCACTGCTAACTTACCAACCATGGTCTGATTTTCCCCCAGTACCTTTTCCTTAAATATTTCTACCTGTACCCCTGTAAAAATTTCATCCTACAATGAGAGAATGTGAAAATACATTAATGAGATTTCAAGTATAAGTATTCTTCAGGTATATGCATTAAGAATAATTTCCTTCAGCTGGAGCACTGAATATGTGAAAACTCAAGTTATCAAAAAATTAATTCATTCATAATTTCATATAATATTCCAAGTCATGTACAGTTTACGTCCACTCTTTTGTTGTATAACACTGACTTTTATATTTTGATTGAGGTCAAATATACACCATGAAATATGTAGTGTGTTTAATATATGAACAAATACTCACAAAGACATTTATTTTTGTTTCCATCTCACATTATTTATATTGCATTAAAAATTAGTATGTAACATATTAACCTTGTCATCAATATATTAATTGTCTTTAAAGACAGTGATAATGGCTACTGCTTATTCATTGTTTATACGCCAGGCACTGTCCTAGATTCTTTTCGTACATTGCTTCTAATTATCTCCCAAACCCTGCCCAGTAGATACTATTGATCCTACCTTACAAGTGAGGAAACCGAGGTCTAGTGATTTTAAGTAACTTGCCTAAGAGGATACAACTAGTATGCAGCAGAGACAAGATTTAAACCTACAGCTATAGACTCCAAGGCCAGTTCCTTTCGCATCACACCACATTGCTTCTTAGAAATATGCAAAAGGCATGCTCCTAAGGCATGACCAATACTGCCTGTGATATGTGCTTTCAATCAAGCTGTCTAGCTCAAGTACCAACTTGCAGTTATATGGCTTGGGTGTGTTGTCTGAACTCTCCTTTTATCTGTTTCTTTACAGGGTAGTTTATAAAGATTAAATCGGTCAGTATTTACAAAATGATTATAAAAGTGCATGGTACATAGTAAGTGTGCATTATTATTACTATCAAACATTTCCCTTGAACTTCAATCTTCCTGGGTTGTTGAAAACTTTATTTCATTGAATGTGGGATTGAACAAATAAATGCCTGTACACATGCTATAGAAAGTAAGTATTAATAATCTTGATTAGCCCAGAAGAGGAACTATTATAAAAAAGGGAGGATCCAGTAAATAAAAATATCCACAAAATAGGAGACAGTTCATTAGAAGACTTAATTTTCCAAATCAGCAGGAAAGAAACCCCCCCGAGTACCCATGGATTGCTTTCTCTGTAGTGAACAACCCATTAAGATGCACCGAAAGAAATACATATGGATCCATAATGTGTATCAAGTACATGGCAATAAAAATACACTGCAAATTTATGTTTTCCCTCTTATCTTTCAATTTTCTGAGAGTTTATGTCCCCATTAATAATTATCTTCCATACAATGGAAATTTGGTAGTCAGCAACCAGGGTGGTATTGGGGAACTTCCCCTTTGGTAAAGCATGGTATGTCAAAAATTAGTCTGATCCAGGCATCAGCCTCTAAAGTGGGAACGAGTGAACACTGGGCAGGGGCCGGGGGCTTTGTGGGTACCAGAATCTTGACTACATCTGTCAAGTGGGTGATACTCCTTTCTCACAAATCTAAGAACTGGAGAGATTTTTGTTTTATCCAATTTTAGATTTTCTGCAGGATTTAACACTGTGTTCTGCACAGAATAGTGATTGCTAAATTGATTCATTTGTTCTTTTAAAAAAATTTCAAGAAGATAATCTTCCTGATTATTGTTCTGTTTTAAAATGATTTTATTTAATTTTATGGTTATGATGTGCTGAGTTTGGCTTCTGGAGACAAGCAAGCAAGTCTTGGTTCCTCTAAAAGGAATTGAGTGGTCTTGGACAGGCCCCTGGAGCTGTGGGAGCCTCACTGTTCTCCTCTATTCTATTCCAGCCTATCTTATTCCTCCGGCACATTGCAGAAGAATAAGACCACTTAGAGGTTTAAATATTCAGAATTCCTAAGAGCAAAACAAAATAAAAACCCAGTATTTCCTGATCTCATAGACTAGAAAAATGATCAGAATCAACCTGGACTGATTCAGCAGTTCGGTATGAAGACTGAGGGCTTCACTTTACCAAATGTACTGGATGATTCTTTTTTAAGATTTTTTTCTTTAACTGAAGTATGGTTGACTTGCAATATGTTAGTTTCAGATGAACAGCACAGCGATTCAGTTATATATATATATATATATATATATATATATATATATATATATATATATATATATATACTGGTGGTGGGGAGGCAAGTTCGGAACGTTTAATCATGGAAAAAGACAACTGATTTTACAATAAGTCCTTGAATTAATGTCTGTCCTGGAGTGTATGATTTTTTTTTCCTTAAGTGTGAGTCTTTTTTTTTTTTTTTTACTTTACAATATTGTATTGGTTTTGCCATACATCAACATGCATCCGCCACAGGTGTACACGTGTTCCCCATCCTGAACCCCCCTCTCACCTCCCTCCACATACCATCCCTCTGGGTCATCCCAGTGCACCAGCCCCAAGCTTCCTGTATCCTGCATCAAACCTGGCGATTCAATTTCTTATATGATATTATACATGTTTCAATGCCATTCTCCCAAATCATTCCACTCCCTCCCTCTCCCACAGAGTCCGTAAGACTGTTTTATACATTTGTGTCTCTTTTGCTGTCTCGCATATAGGGTTGTCGTTACCATCTTTCTAAATTCCATATATATGCGTTAGTATACTATATTGGTGTTTTTCTTTCTGGCTACTTCACTCTGTATAATAGACTCCAGTTTCATCCACCTCCTTAGAACTGATTCAAATGTATTCTTTTTAATGGCTGAGTAATACTCCATTGTGTATATGTACCACAGCTTTCTTATCCATTCATCTGCTGATGGACATCTAGGTTGCTTCCATGTCCTGGCTATTGTAAACAGTGCTGCGATGAACATTGGGGTACACGTGTCTCTTTCAATTGTGGTTTCCTTGGTGTGTATGCTTTTATAGGGACTGAGTGGCTTGTCATTTTCATTTAAGGAGGGTGGAGATGTGCTTATGTAAACTCATGAAAAGAGCTTATGCTTCATGTGTTTCTAATATCTGGAAGTAATTCCATTGCTTCAAACTTGGCACTTTTCTAAAGTGTTGTGTTACTTCCCTGATTTACATGTAAAAATATGGAACATTTATGAAAATATTGTTTTGTGTTAAAGATAGATCCATTGCTTTTTGAAGAATGAGTAGAATCATTTTAATATGGTACATAATTCTTTGTCCTGTTTTACTTGCTGTAGTAAATTTTTGAGGTAAAGAAAACTGTAAAATGGTTTTCATAGTTGAGATATTTCTTTCTTTTCATTTAGACGTTGCATGGGAAGATTGAGTTAAAATCCCAGGATTTTTTCCTAATATTAAAAATTGAATTTAGCTGGACAGCCACTTCTGTCTTCTTTGGAAAAACAAGCTTATTGAAATTTGCTGTTTAGAATTGCACATTAAAACACTTATTGCTCAGTATCATAAGTGTAACCTGGAGCCCTAAGCACAAATTTCACATAGTGCTTCCTTTGTCCATTGCTCATTTAATTCCTGGCCACCCCTTTCGTAAGAGCCACAGTCCTCTCTTCTGGGGCCCTCCCACCCCCTGATGCAGCTAGAAGCAGTGGGTTCTTAGGAATGCTGTAGGATGGCAGCTTTCAATCTTAAGACAGTACCTTTTTGCCTGGGGACTGGAAAACAAGAATTCAGTTTGTAAAAATATAGAGAAGAGTGGCAGGAGAATGTCTGGTTTTAGCTAACCACCAAAACACTGTAAAAACTATTTCAAAGCTCAGAATTTTAGTACATATAGAAATCTTTCTGGGCAAATTGTTAGGTCCCATTTCCCAAGAGTCCAAATGACTCAGTAGCCCTAAGGTGGAACCCTTGCCCTTGGGTGGAAATCTAAGGTAGAACCGTTGCTGTGGTAACAAGCTGAGGAAGGTTTAGTGGACCACATTTTGAGAAATATCTGTTTAAAATATTACTGAACTCTTAATATTAAGACTTACCCAAAAAATTCTGAATCTTATTTCAAAATGATAAGATTAACCAACCTACTTTCCCAAAACTTCAGACAAAATTTACTTGTACTTTTTTGATAATGCATAGAGACATAAAATTTCTCATATGCATATTTTATCATATTTCTGCTTAAAGTATAATAAGCCACTAGGTCAAGGATAGAAAATGGCTGAGACCAGGGGCTCGCACATGAACCTTCATAGACAGACTTAAGCCTGGAGACCTTAAGATTCTGATCAACTAAGGAGGAAGTTCTGTTGATTTTTTTTTTTCAAAACAATTTTTATTAAAGTATAGTTGGTTTACAATGTTGTGTTAGTTTTAGTCGTATAGCTAAGTTATTTAGTTATATATATGTATATGTGTGTATATGTATATATACATATATATATGTTCTTTTTCAGGTTCTTTTCCAGTAAAGCTTATTATAGGATATTAAATACAGTTCCCTGTGCTATACACTAGATCCTGGTTATTTGCCTATTTTATACATAGTAGTGTATATCTGTTAATGCCAAATTCCCAATTTATCCCTTCCCCACCTTTCCCCTTTGGTAATCATAAGTTTGTTTTTGAAGTCTGTGAGTCTGTTTCTGTTCTGTAAATAAGTTCATTGGTATCATTTTTTTTAGATTCCATATATAAGTAATATCATATGATATTTGTCTTTTTCTGCCTTCAGTTCAGTTCAGTCACTCAGTTGTGTCTGACTCTTTGCAACCCCATGAATTGCAGCACGCCAGGCCTCCCTGTCCATCACCAACTCCCGGAGTTCACTCAAACTCATGTCCATCGAGTCAGTGATGCCATCCAGCCATCTCATCCTCTGTCATCCCCTTCTCCTCCTGCCCCCAATCCCTCCCAGCATCAGGGTCTTTTCCAATGAGTCAACTCTTCACGTGAGGTGACCAAAGTACTGGAGTTTCAGCTTTAGCATCATTCCTTCCAAAGAACACCCAGGACTGATCTCCTTTAGAATGGACTGGTTGGATCTCCTTGTAGTCCAAGGGACTTTCAAGAGTCTTCTCCAACACCACAGTTCAAAAGCATCAATTATTCAGCACTCAGCTTTCTTCACAGTCCAACTCTCACATCCATACATGATGGAAAAACCATAGCCTTGACTAGACGGACCTTTGTTGGCAAAGTAATGTCTCTGCTTTTCAATATGCTATCTAGGTTGGCCCTAACTTTCCTTCCAAGGAGTAAGGGTCTTTTAATTTCATGGCTGCAGTCACCATCTGCAGTGATTCTCTAGATTCATTCATGTTGCAGTAATTGGCATTATTTCATTCTTTTTATGGCTAAGTAATATTCTATTGTGTATATGTACCACATCTTCTTTATCCATTCCTCTGTTTATAGACATTGAAGTTGCTTCTATGTCTTGGCTATTATAAACAGTGCTAAAGTGAACATTGGGGGTGCATGTATCTTTTCAAATTATGATTTTCTCTGCATATGTATCCAGGAGTGGGTTTACAGGATCATGTTGTTTTGTTCAGTTGCTAAGTTGTATCCTACTCTTTGTGACCCCATGGACTGCAACACATCAGACTTCCCTGTCCTTTACTATCTCTTGGAGTTTGCTCAAACTCATGTCCACTGAGTTGATGATGCCATTCAACCATCTCATTCTCTGTCATCTCCTTCTCCTCCTGATCTTAGTCTTTCCCAGCATCACGGTCTTTTCCAGTGAGTCGGCTCTTTGTTATCAGATAGCCAAAGTATTGGAGCTTCAGCTTCAGCATCAGTCCTGCCAATGAATATTGAGGGTTGATTTCCTTTAGGATTGACTGGTATGATCTCCTTGCAGTCCAAGGGACTCTCAAGAGTGTTCTCCAACACCACAGTTCAAAAGTATCCATTCTTTGGCACTCAGCCTTCCTTATGCTTCAACTCTTACATCCGTACATGACTACTGGAAAAAATCATAGCTTTGACTGTACAGATCTTTTGCTAGATCATATGGTAGTGCTGTTTTCAGTTTTAAGAAACCTTCATACTCCACTATGTTCTCCATAGTGCTGCACCAGTTTATGTTCCCTTCAAAATTTTCTCCATACCTTCTCTAGCATTTATTATTTGTAGACTTTTTGATGATAGCCATTCTGACCAGTGTGAGGTGATACCTCATCATAGTTTTGATTAGTTTTGATTTATATTTCTCTCTCAGTTAGTGATGTTAAGCATCTTTTCTTATGCCTATTGAACATCTGTATGTGTTCTTTGGAGAAAGTCTGTTTAGGTCTTCTGCCTATTTATTTTTAATTTTTTTTACTGAGCTGTGTAAGCTCCTTGTATTATATTTTAGAAATTAATCCTTGCTGGCTGCGTTCTTTGTGAATATTTTCTTTCATTCTGTAGGTTGACTTTTTTATGGTTTCTTTTGCTGTGCATAAGCTTTTAAGTTTAATTAGATCCTATTTGCTTACCTTAGCTTTTATTTTCACTATTCTAGGAGACAGATCCAAAAACTATTGCTGCAATTTATGTCAGAGAGTGTTCTGGCTATGCTTCTGAGAGTTTTATGGGATCCAGCCTTACATTTATGTCTTTAACCCATTTTGAGTTTGTTTTTGTATATTGCATTAGAGAATGTTCTAATTTCATTCTTTTACCTGTGCTGTCCAGTTTTCTCAGCACTGCTTATTGAAGAGACTATATTATCTCCATTAAATTCTTGCCTCCTTTGTCATAGATTAATTAACTATAGATGCATTAGTTCATTTCTGGGCTCTCTACACTCTTCCGTTAATCTGTGTATCTCTTTTGTGCCATTGCCAGACTATTTTGATGACTGTAGCTTTGTAGTATAGTCTGACATTGGGAGTTTGATTCCTCCAGCTCCAATCTTCTTTCTCAAGACAAGGGTCTCTTGTATGTCCATACAAATTTTAAATATTTTTGTTCTAATTCTATGGAAAATGCCATTGATGATTTGATAGGAATTGCACTGAATGTGTAGATTGCCTTGGTAATATGGTCATTTTAACAATACTGATACTTCTATCAAGAATAGAGTATATCTTTCCATCTGTTTGTGTTGACTTCAGTTTCTTTCATCAGTGACTTATAGTCTTTAGGGAGGGAGTGAGTGAAGTTTCTCAGTCATGCCCAACTCTGCGACCCCATGGACTGTAGCCTACCAGGTTCCTCTGTCTATGGGATTTTCCAGGCAAGAATACTGGAGTGGGTTGCCATTTCCTTCTGCAGGAGATCTACCCAACCCAGGGATTGAACCTCAGTCTCCTGCATTGTAGGCAGACGCTTTACCGTCTAAGCCACCAGGGGAGATCATAGTCTTCAGAGTATAGGTCTTTTACCTCCTCAGGTAGGTTTAGTCCTAGATATTTTATTATTTTTGATATAATTGCAAATGGGATTGTTTCCTTAATTTCTCTTTTTTATGTTTTCTTGTTAATGTACAGAAATGCAGCCAGTTTCTGTATATTAAGTTTGTACCCTGAAACTTTACTGAATTCATTCATGAGCTCTAGTTTTCTGGTAGCATCTTTAGGGTTTTATATGTATTGTATTTGTCATCTGAAAACAGTGACGGTTCTACTTCATCCTCTCCAGTTTGAATACCTTTTATTTATTAATATTTTTCTTCTCTGATTGCTGTGGCTAGGACTTCCCAAACTGTGTTGAATCAAAGTGGTGAGCGTTGGCATCATTTCATTATCTTGTTATGTTGTTAGAGGGAATGCTTTCAGCTTTTCACCACTGAGTATGATGTCCTCTGTGAGTTTGTCATATGTGGCTTTTATTGTGGATATATTCCCTCTGTAGCCTCTTTCTGATGATTAAAGGAATGCTGGCAGAGAAATTCTGAGCTAGGCAATGAGTGGTCATCTGCATTTTAGTCTTTTTAGTTTTTGTGCCTCTGGCTGCAGTTTTATCCTTCTTTCTCTTCCTCATGTGGCATTATTTCATTTATTTAAATGATTTTATAGTAAGTTTTTAGCTTTCATGATAATTCCAAATTTTTATTTGTTCATCTGAGGTATCTGCTTCAATAAACTTTGCTCTTATTAGTGGGCAGTAATTCAAACCTCAAAAGAGTTTTGGCACCAACTATGAAGTTGTTTTCCTTGGGTGAGAGTGTTGTTCCTTAGGAAACAAGTGTTATGAAACTTAATGGGAAATGCTAACCCCAGAAGTGCCTTGTTGGCATTTATTTATTTTTCCAAGAAATGAGCTAATGTTTAGACTCAACACTGTGAGCTCGTCACACTTGAGTTTGGCATGGAAAGTAAGATTCTGAGGATTCAGATATATCATTCTTTTATTAAAGATGACACCATTAAAGAAATTGTAGGTATGAGAAGAGAATGGTTAATGCCCAAACTTGAACTTTGCCACCACGACCTTTTATTTGTTTTTTCTTAATATTTATATTTTATTGACATATAGTTGATTTACAATGTTTCAGGTGTACAACAAGATGATTCAGTTATACATATACACATATATTATTTTTCAGATTATTTTATAGACTTTACAAGATATTGGCTGTATTTCACTGTGCTATACAGTAAACTTTTGTTGCTAACCAGTGCCTTTTAGAACTCAGTATGTCCCTGTACACACACAGATTTCCATTAGTGCGACTTCATGGTTATACATATCTCTTTACCAGTGTCTAGAATAAAGTTCTTTGAAAGTAGACCCAAGCAACCACCCATTAAGAGTTCTCTGCTCTAAAATTTGACTTCCTCTTTTCTGCAAGGAGGAAGATGACAGCATTGATGCTTTATCGCTCTTCCTCTCTCAAATCTCCTGCCCTTTGCCGACAGTGAAGAACATTGCAGAGCTCTATCAGTTGTTTTAATTTGTTACAACAAATCCTCTCCTCAGCTGAGGAAACTGAATCGGGCCCTTCAGGCATTCAGTGAGCAGCCATGCAGCACCCATGAGCTTCATCTTGAAACCAGAAAGTCTAGTACTTAAGCATCTTCTTCCCAACTATTTCTTGGGTGTTACCTTTGTTGCTTAGTAAATGGGAAATTAATATGTTGTTGGGCAATGGAGAACTCTAATTTCTGACAATGATTTATCTATTTTGGTAGCTTCTTATCTTCCCTCAGGGGAGGTAAGTGACATTTTGACTACAGTCTGCAACAACATCTATCATGATTATTTGGTATTCTCAGCACAACAAAAGTGGACATAAATTCTTTATGAAAGTAATCCCAGTGACAAAGGATTTGTTATTATAATGATGTGTCTTTTCTTCAATGGGATGTAGATTCTAGTAAATATTAAGCCAGTCAAAATAATATTTTTCTTCTAAAAAATTTCATATAAGCCATATGTTATGCTTTCTCTTTGCCATCTTTAGTTTATGGCAGCAATTAAAACTAATGGCGGACAAAGATTTAAAGCACATCAGTAAATTGCTCACATTCTGGCCTCTAAATAATCCATTTTTTTCAAAGCAACAAATTCTGTTCCTTTGTCTGATGTACTGGGAAGAGAGGAAAAGCAATTATGCTGCAGTTATGTTAGCTGGTTTGTGTTATTCAAGCACAAATGTGATAAGCTCTTTGTACTTAACATATTTTAAATGTATTCATTATCAAAAAGCTTCTTTTGAATATATTTTGATTTAATAACTTTTCTGCTAAATATCTCGTTATGTTACACGTGACACCAACTTTGTGAGTTTCCTAATGACTGGGAGCCATGCCTTAATCCATGTTTGTGAATCCATTCCCTAGTGGGTGGATGGATGCATGGATGGATGGATGGATGGATGGAAGAGAGAGGCAGGGGATGGGATAAAGAAGAGTAGAGAGAGGGTGAGCAGGATTTCTGGTAATCAGAATTCAGTTTCTCAGAAATATCACCCATGAATTTCTTGACTTGGTGTCAGACTACAAAAACGCCACTGTTGTTCATGTCGTAGGTTCAGTGTTTTTATATGAGGAGAGGAGAACACAATGGTGATGGCCTTTTATTTTCTTTATTCTTTAAAACCTACAGTAAATTATTACTGAGTCAAAAAGAGCAACTATTTTTTTATTAAAAGGACAATATTACTAAAGTTTTTCATTTTATTAATGCAGTTGACATAAAATTTCAGTCATGGCCCAGCAGTCATGACACACCATATGCTAGCAGTTAGGAGCCTGGAGAACCAACACCTCCTCCCAAGCCTTGACTTTCCCAGGATAAATTGGCCATGCCAAGGAGAAGTATTCACTGCTCCCAGGGAGCCATGTGTTTGTCCCATGGTGCCCATGTGGTGCCCTATGTGTCATTTAACCACACTTGCATGAGGCACTTGAAGGGAGAGATGTCACAGAGGCCCACGGTGGGACAGGCTCAGGGATCACTTTGCAGCCACAGAGATATCTTTTCTGAAGAATGAAAATCTCTCTTGTGGGTGCCAATCGATACTGCTTTTTAATGTTCTCTTCACTTCAATTAATAAAAAAATAAAAATGTCGATGAGATCTCCAACGGATGGGACATGGTGCACAAATTAGTTTACTTTAAACAAGCAAATCTAAGTTTTCAGCAAGGAGAACTTCATGTCCCCTGTGTCAGTCACCTCTGTAGCTGCAAAGACAATGCCATGGAGCCCTGGTTCCAAGCTGGTGCTTAGGGATTTTTAAGGCCTAGGAACCCCATCCAGTCTTTGGAGCTTAAATAAACTAAACACTATTTTAAGTAACCCTCAACAAGAGTATTAAATGAAACACTTGGTAAATTTGAATTCTCATAGCCTTTGCCCATCTCGGGGTGAGACTTTTTATGGGTGATCTACAAAGTAGAGTGGAGGCTAGTACGTGGGAAAAACAAATGTGTTCATCGTCTTTTTCTGTATTGTTGTTGCAGCGTCTGGCTAATTCTCAGTCCTGTTCTGATACAGGAACCATAAAGAGCACTTAAGCTCTAGGCATCTCCTCTATTCCCTCCTTTAATGTTTATTGAGTACCCACCACGTCAGACACTGTTCTCCATGCATACTGGAGTGAATCACGTAGCTCCAAATCACGGCTCTCAAAGAACTCATCTTCTAGCAGGAATGCTATTTGAAATACTGTCTTAGTGTCAAATACTTAAACGCGAATGTGGTCTTTCAGGAACTTCAAATCAATTTGATAAACCTTCATTAGGATACCTGCAAAGATGAGTCAGTCCTGGGTCTGGTACTTAGAAATTCACGGTCCAGAAGGGTAAATAGGAATGTGTGGTGGTCACGAGTTAAAATACAGTGAGATGATAACAGAAGTGTGACATAAGTGTGACATACCTCCACAGGTGGAGGTAACTGATTGCATGGAGAGGAGACAGTGGGAGAGAGATGGTTACAGTCGGGATGGTTGGGATGGTTTCTCCCAGGTGATCGCATCTCCTAGGATGTGATCCTGTCTGTGAACTCCTAATTATCCCTTAGAACACTCATAACTGACTTTTAATTTGAAAGTGGTGAAATAGTATTTAGCTGCTGCTCGGATTCATGTATTCTTTAGTCCTTGCATATTTTAGCATTTCTTGCTGAGGCTTGGGAAGAATGAAGAATGATCAATAAGGAGCCTATTAGCATAATGAAGTAATATCCAAGATAAAAGTTAATGTAATAGAAACATTTCTATCTAAGAGTTCTACCTCTAGAGGAATTGAAGGGCCGTCAAATCATGAAATTGGCTGTCAGAGCTGATATAGATTTCACATTGATTCAGTTGACCACAGCTTTGTTCAAGGTGTCTGTGCATCTTTGAAAGAATTGCATGCATGGCTAATGAGCCTTTCAAACAAATTCTTTTCACAGTAATAATAGCACATGAAATTATAGCACCTCTATGTGTGTGCACATCTTCATGAATCACCTCGCCTCATGTGGTTGGATCCATGGAATATTGAACTATAACACTAGTGTCTAACATTTATACAGCATTTCCTATGTCCCTGACACTATTATAAGCACTGAACAATTATTAACTCATCAAAATCTTACACTTGAGGCATGATCTCTGTTTCACAGGAGGGAAACAGATGTGAAAAGGTCAAGCCACTTGCCCAGGATCCCACAGCTGGAGAATGTCAGAGCCAGTGTTTAAACTCAAGGAGTCAGGTCACTCACAGAGCTGTATTCTTACCCACTATATTATACTGTTTCTAAAATACAGAATGAGCACTCTTATCCTGGGATATTTTGAGAACATTAAGTATCTAAAATTGCCATGTAACCATGTATCGGTTGTCAGATATGTGTTTGCATATCAAATACAAGCTCCATATTCAATGATGAGGCCACCACAGCCTTTGAGTCTCATTTGTATCACAACCAACCACTGTCCACAGACCCCTTCCACTGATGATGCCGACTGACATATGACACAAGCTTCACTTCATTAACTCCTGAGACATTCCACCAAATGCTGAGGCCTATTCCCTCCTAAAACTACGTATTCTCCTCTTACTGAGGGCTAACCTCTAACGTAACTGACTCTAGGAACTATTCTTCATTCAAACAGCAGCTGTTTATAGAGTGCCTTTGTGCCGAGTACTGTGCTAAAAGCCGGAGTTATAAGGGTATATCACACAGACATAAAATCCACTAAAATTGGGTCAACTCACAAAATATTTCCAAGTTCAGTTCAGTCACTCAGTCATGTCCAACTCTTTGCAACTCCATAGACTGCTGCATGCCAGGCTTCCCTGTCTATCATCAACTCCCACAGCTTGCTCAAACTCAAGTCCATTGAGTTGGTGATGCCATCCAACCATCTCATCCTCTGTCATCCCCTTCTCCTCCCGCCTTCAATCTTTCCCAGCATCAGGGTCTTTTCCAATGAGTCAGTTCTTCACATCAGGTGGCCAAAGTATTGGAGTTTCGGCTTCAGCATCAGTCCTTCCAGTGAATATTCAGGACTGATCCCCTTGAGGATGGACTGGCTGGATCTCCTTGCAGTCCAAGGGCCTCTCAAGAGTCTTCTCCACCACCACCGCATGTGTCACCTTTGAATTCCAAGCAACCAAACGGATGGAAAATGTTTAGCCTGAATTGAAGGATGGGGGCAGGTCAAAGTGGGACAGTTGAGAGATCAGTTTTGGAGATGATAAGTTTGAGTTGCCTATGAGGCATCCAAGTAGAAATGTCAATGTTATATTTTAAAAAAATAAAAACAAAATAGCAGTTTACTGTGGTAAAGAACAACAGATGGAAATTTTTTTCAATGAGTAGTCAAGGAAGCCTTCTCTGAGGAGGTGACATGAGCTGACACCTCCAGGATGAGAAGGAGCATGTCGTGCAAATGAACAACCTGGGGAAGAATGTTATAAGCAGAAGTGGCAGCTTGTGTAACACCCCTTGTGGACAAGATCTTAGCACTTTCAAGAAAGGCATGCGTGCAGGGCTAGTATGGCTAGCATGTAATAAAGGGGGGTGGGGGTAGATCGTGGTGGCCAGAGATGAAATTGGAGAGGTTGGTGGTGAGGACTATAAGGCCTGGTAAGCCACGATGAGTCAGTCTTCAGTGCATGGGAATCCACTGAAAAGCCTAAGGCAGAAGAGTGACATGGTCATTTCTATGTTTGATGATCACTTTAATGGGAAATGAAATTGTAGAGAGGCGTGAGTGGAAAGAGGAATGTCACTAGAAGGCTGCTGGACTGTTTCACATTAGAGATAGTGGAGTTGTGATGGGGACAGGTCAACATGGGACAGTCTAGAGATGAGTTTTGGAGATGTTAAGCTTGAGTTGCCTATGAGGCATCCAAATAGAAATGTCCAGTAAGTGGTCAGCTATGTGGGCCTGAAACTCAGGAGAGTCTGAACCCCTAAAGCTTTCAGAATTGACATACTCAACCGGGAACAGAGTGATGTCAACATGTAAAAGGCTGAAGTTGCCTGGATGGGGCACGTCAACATATATAGAGAAAAGACAGAGCTCTCTGTTCTCACGAGAACTGCTTTTTCTCTGCTGCCTGCTGAAAAGGCAGAAGTAGCCAGGCCATCAATCCTGACTTTTCTCCTGGGGCGGCACATAGTAGTGTGCCTGCTGGATTGTATGAGTGGAAAGAATTTCATTCATTGCTTTTACTCTTCTCACCCAAGAGTCCCTTTCTCTATCACCTGGACTTCAGTTCTGAGCCTGAACCTCACTCAGTAATTTGGTCTTATACCATTGATAACAGGGCCTTCTCAGGTGGCACTAGGTGGCACTAATGATAAAGAACCTGCACGCCAATGCGGGAGACGTGGGAGATGCGGGTCTGATCCCTGCATCAGGAAGATCCCCATTGGCGGGAGACATGGGAGATGCGGGTTTGATCCCTGCATCAGGAAGATCCCCTGGAAGAGGGCATAGTGATCCACTCTGGTTTTCTTGCCTGGAGAATCCCATGGACAGAGGAGCCTGGCGGGGTACAGTCTGTGGGGTTGCAATGAGTTAGACATGACTGAAGTGACTTAGCACACACATTGATACAATAAAGAATTGGTATTTGGATGGAAATAGCTCTCCATGACTCATTCCACTTATGTGCGGAGAAAAACAGGAAATCCATGCCTCTCCACCGCATTTTTCTCCCTAAGAATACTAAAGCCCATGAGTATACGGTGTTGAGCAGGCAGAGCTAGAATCAGTGAGAGTTCCTCTGAGGGGATGCTCCCCGGTTCCTGGTTCCATCCACTCAAGCTGTGTCCTTTAACAGGCAACCCTTACTCATCTCCTTAATTTACAAAGAGCACATACTAGCCAATTAAAAAATAAAATTAAAATGAATCCAGATATGCACAGGCAGGTCTCAAAAAAATACAGATGGCTAGTAGACGTGAAAGGCAGTCTCTCTAGTAATTAAAGGCATGAAAACAAAACAAGGAGGTGCGTATTCTAATCTGAGTGGCAAATGGTTTAAAATATGTATGACAGTCAAACAAGGTGGAAGGTACAAGTATTTGTGATTCCCACCCCAAATCTGCAGTTTCCGTGCTTAATTTGCCCCTCTTCTCCACAACTTCAGAGGAAAAAAAAAGGAAGAGGGCTTGTTGGGAGCAGCCTCTGGTTGCAACAGATCATGGGCTTGCGAGTCAAAGTAGGGATGGGAAATGGAATATACGGCCTCAAGAAAGCAGAGACCCTGCTGGCTGGGCTGGGCCAGGAGAGCAGTGAGCTTAAAAGCTGACTTGTGAGTGGATCCAGGGTATGCAGAGGTGTACACAGTGTTTTTGGAGGAGGGAAGAAGGCATCCCCTTTGTATGGGGCATACCTGACACAGTGAGTTAATGCATTCATTAATTAGCCCAGTAAATAGGCTTAATGCCTCTTTGGTTTGGTTGTGTCAACAATCTTCCTGAATGGCATTGGAACAACAGGCTGCAGGCTGTGAAGATATATGTGGATATACCAATTTTTCATAACTGGGGACTGCTCAGAGTATTGCACCGAATCAACAGTTAGCTGGGCTGATATCTTAGTTGATGAGGCAGTGAGATTCAGAACCCAGGAAAGGAGCTTTGGTCTTCATACTTCGGCAATTTGAACTAGAACTCATGTGGAAAGTGAGACGGTGAGTTCACAAGTGGAGAGCTCTATTTCCACAAAGAGCTAGAAGCAGGGGACACATTTAGCCAAAGGTGTGAAGATGTAAAGAACTTTAAACTATAAACAACAGTTTTCTGTACACTGTAAAATGAAGAGTACATTTTAATCATTAGTATAAATAATTTTATAATTTAAATATTCGACTTCCCTGGGAAAGTTTTTTCTGTACTTCTGGATGAAGATAGTTATATATTATTTCTATGCTACATGAAGTGATATCAAGGCAGTACGTGTGGTTGCATTCCATTTGCTAGTTATAAACTCCTGATTTTTATGTGCATCGAGTAAGCCCTTTGTCCTCAAATAGTATCCACCTATTTAATTAATGACACAAAGAGATTTAATCAGAAGCACTTCAGATTGACTTATAAATGCTTAAGTAATAGGAGGGAGAGAAAAATATCTTTTCCATGAGAAAGATTCTGAATCCGCACTTTAGAAATCCTTGCTGTTAGAAATTTACCTTTTCCTTAACCACATCCAATCCTTTCCTTTTGATGTGAACTTTTAGCTAAGGGAATTATGTAATTAGAGCCTGAGAAGTTAAAATTGACTTGGAGTTTCAGATGTCTAGTTCACTTTCTGATTTTTTTTTTTTAATTTTGGAGCAAAGCATTAGCGTAGTGGTTGAGAGTATGAACTTTTTATGCTAGAAAGACAGTTTGAATCTATTACTTTTTCGTAGCTGAAGCAGCTCATCCAACCTCTCTGATCCTCAGTCTCCACATTTGTATTACTAGGATTAAAAGACTAATTATTTCTTAGGTTTTTGTGCAAAATAAATGAAACAATGCTTGTGCTCCATCCATCAATGTTAGCTATTTCATCAATTGTGATGCTTTTCTTGCAATTAATAAAAAACACAACTCAAACTGACTAAAATACTAAAAGGAATTTATTAACTCACATATCTGGAAAATCTGGAGGCCATCTCAGTGGTCAAATCAAGTCATAAGAATCTGCTGTATTTCTGTGTCTCCATCTGGGCTTCCCCATTATTACCTTTATCTCAGTTTAATTCCCCTCCTGATCCCAAGATGGCTGCCAGTGCTCCCACAGCTGGCTACATGTTTCCTTATTCTCATTCAGGAGGAATAACTTTCCCAGTATTCTCAAACTAAACCAAAGATTTATCTTGATTGGAAGAGCTTAGGTCACATTCCCAACAAGTGGCTGAGCCAGTCACGGTAGTCTGGAGGTTGGACTGGCCAGATATTTCTTCACCCCTGAACCGAGAAGCAAGTCAGCTTCCCACAACACGCTGGTTATCAAGAGGAAATTGAGGGCTATTAGGAAGGGGAAAGCTAGAAACCCCTACTTGAAAGGTGATCAGTATATTTCACCATTGTGATCACTGTTATCTAGGCACCATGGAGACGGCTGTCACTGACTAGACAGGAAGTTATCTGTGTCCCTGGATGGGTTCAGAGAACACTTCATGTACAAGCTTGTGCTCAGTCGTGTCCAGCTCTTTGCAACCCCATGGACTGTAGCCCACCAGGCTCCTCTGTCCATGGGATTTTCCTGGCAAGAATACTGGAGTGGGTTGCTATTTCCTTCTCCAGGGTGATATTCCCAACCCAAGGATCAAACCCAAATCTCCTGTGTCTCCTGCATTGGCAGGTGGATTCTTTACTACTGAGCCACCAGGGAAGCCCAGGTCCCACAGAGAGGGCTATCATTGCCCAGCAGGAAGTTATCTGTGTCCCTGGGTGGGCTCAGCGAACACTTATAGCTTAACACTTAAGCTTGTTAAAATTGCTGTGAGAAGCAGTGTAATTTCAGGAAAACAAAACAAAGCAAAAACACATAAGTCTCCTGCCAACGTGAATAGTATATAATTCTGTAATAAGTCAAAGATTCCCTATGCTGAATACTGCTGAGAAACTTTTGGCAATTTTAGATTATTGGCTTAATGCTAAGCTGTAAGGAAGTTTTTTTTTTAAATTAGAAATAATACCTAACATCATTATTATCCACTCATATGATAGAGATCATGTTTTTAGCAGTTTACTACTTTTTTGCAAATAGTACTGAAAAAGCAAACTGTTGTATGTGTTGCTGTAACAATTGGAATGCTTGAAGAGTATCAATTAATTGAATAATTTAAGCTTATAATTTTCATTATGTTTAGCTATTATATTCTAAGCTATTATATTCAACTCAGGATGATTTCTAGGATCTACAATTTATCCATAGCAGATCCTGCTCTAACATGTATTAATCCAATAGATTTTATGTATTTATGGCAAACCCTTATAAAGTTATCTTTCTCTATGACAGTCTTGTGTACTGAGTAAATAAAATTAACAGTCCTCCTGTGGTGTGACATTTTAGAATTGTAAATCTCACAAGCAAATGTAAAAGCACATTTCAAAAGGAAACAGAAGTGTGTTTTTGATTCCTCGTCTTTATTACTCAGGCCTCGGCCTACAGCCCTCTCACCCACTGTTGGTAAGAATAACTGAGAATGACATGCTTTCCTCACCAAACTGTACTCCAGGGAGAGCATTCCAATTCATGGGCAACGGATTCTGAAGGTCTGTGAAAACAGAGCAACTTCAGTATTTATCCCTGACACATGACTTCCTACAACTGCTCAGACTTTTCTCCGGTAAAGCACTTCCTTTGTGAGTTCGTCTTAAAGCCTCAACTACTTTAGGTACAAATCTATTTTTCACATTATCTCGTTTATGTCATTATCTGTAATCAGGCTCTCATTTTAAGCACACAAAGGCAGGATTGAAATATTACATGTTCAATTAAGTGTTTTGCACATATTATTGTTTATTTAAATAATCTCCACAACAACTCTATCAGGTAGAAACCATTTTTATCCCCTTTTTAAGGTGAGAACCTTAGCTATTGAGTGACAGAGCCATTTTTTTTTTTTTTAATTGACTGGAATCTGCTGTCTTCTGAAAGCAAGAAGGAAATTTGGAAGTAATACAGATCAATCTCCTCTTTCGACAGATGAGGGCTTGTGGGTCAAAGAGAATAGGTTATTTGCTGGAAGTAAAGTTAGTTTTATGGAGGTGAAGGAAGAAAAACTCAAGTCTGGTGACTTAGAGCCTAATGTGTGGTAACTGGGAACATCCTTCTCAGTTACCTGTAGTTAAAATATTTGCAGTGGCTCTACTCTGAAATTATTTTTATTAAACATAATTAATGTGTAACAGTATCCCTTAAATACATCACCCCCAGTTACCTGTGAAATGAGAGAAGAGCAAGGGGCTGCTGCTGAGGTGGGTTAGGTGAATCAGTCACTGACATGCCTTCTTTGAAGTGTATCATTATACTTACTAAGCAAAGACCAAATTAGAAGGGTTGCCCCCATCACACACTAGGTTATCTACACAAAAGAATTAGCTGTATGGAAGCTTTTTTAAAATTAAGCTTATTGTTTTAGAATAGCTTTAGGTTTGCAAAAAAAATTATGAAGCTGTTTTAGGTTTACAAAAAAATTATGAAGCTAGAAAGAATTTTCATATACCTCATGCCTAACTCGCCCTGTTGTTGACGTCTGACATTGTTATGGTACATTTGTCACAACTAATGAACCAATATTGATCCATCAATATGAGCTAAAGGCCATCCTTTATTCAGACCTTTATTTTCATGTAAAATCTTTTATGTTCCTGGATCTCATTCAGAATGCCACATTTTATTTAGCTTTCATGCCTCCTGAGGCTTCTCATGACTGTGTCAGTTTTTCAGGCTTTTCTGGTTGTTGATGACCTTGACAGTTTTGAGTTCTGTGGGTCAGATATTTTATAGAATATCCTTCAGTTTGAGTTTTTCAGTTCAGTTTTTCGTGGTTAGACAGAGGTTATGTGCTTTGAAGGAAGACCGCAGAGGTAAAGTAGCACTCTCATTGCAAGCCATTAAAGGAGCATACTGTTCATGTGGTTTATCAGCAGTGATTTTAACCTCGATCCCCTGGTTGAGATAGTACTGGCTAGGTTTCTCCAAACTGTACTATTTGGAAGGAGGTCACTGTGAATGCCCCACACTTAAGAGGTGGTGATTGACATCCTTAAGGAGCCGTACCTACATGAATTATTTTGAATTCTTCTGTACTGTAGACTTAGCCATTCTTCCTCATTGATTTATCTATTTATTTATACAAATCATTTACTTATATTAGTATGGAATCATGGATATTCATTGTATACCTTGAGTTATAATCCAATACGGTGTTATTTTTTTGTAGCTTGAAAACTCTTTTTCTGCAGGGTTTTCAAAGATGGTAAATAATTAAAGGAAATCACAGTTTTCACGGAAGGCTGCGTTGTGCCACGTTCTGAGGCAGTTCCATATTTGTGCTTTGGTTATACCTGTGAGGAATAACGTGCTATTTGCACAAGTGAGTGCACAAGATCCTGTTTCAGCCACAGCTGTGCACCTGTGGTCATGAGATTGTTGAAGTGGAAAAATTACGCATGAGTTTCATATTGAACTCATATGTAAATGAGAGTGGTACATTGATGTGCTTTGCCCAGTGTGAAGGTGTTTATCAAAGCAAATTTATACAACTCCATTCCATAGACTCCTTAACACTGTTTTCAAAGAGTAAAAGCAGCAGAGAATAGTATTATTTTTCTTTTTAAGTCTTAATTATTAGAACAGTACATACCATCCATTTGTAGAAAGTTTGAAAATTTCTGAAAAATAGGAGGAAACTAAAATTACCTTTAATCTCATCCACAGACTAGCCCGCTCATGTGTTGTTATATTTCCTTCCTTTTTTCCCCACTATCTAGGTATATTTAGCATAGTTAATTTCATTCTGTATGTAGTTTTGCATTATATTTTTCATCTCACTGTTTTTTCCTAAGCATTTGCTCACATGGTTAAAAACGGTCCACAGGGACCATCTTAAGTGAATCAGTGAGCAGAAGAGATCAGAGTCTGAGAGCAGGTAGGAGGTGATTGCAGTCTGGTAGGCAGAAGATAATTATGGTGTAGACTAGAGCGGTAGAAAAAGTTGACCAAAGAAACATGTTCAAAATATAATTGTTAGGACTTCACCATTGCCTGCTTGGGTCCAAGTATCACTGGTGCTAGATTTATACCTCAAACCCACATCTAGAGCAGAAAGCAGAAGCAGCAGGTCGAAGAAATAGAGGGCTTCTCATTCTTCTGCCATGAAACATCTCTTATCTTGTTTTCCTATGTTAGTTTTAAGGCAATGGCACCCCACTCCAGTACTCTTGCCTGGAAAATCCCATGGACGGAGGAGCCTGGTAGGCTGCAGTCCATGGGGTCTCTAAGAGTCGGATACGACTGAGCGACTTCACTTTGACTTTTCACTTTCATGCATTGGAGAAGGCAATGGCAACCCACTCCAGTGTTCTTGCCTGGAGAATCCCAGGGACGGGGGAGCCTGGTGGGCTGCGATCTATGGGGTCGCACAGAGTTGGACACAACTGAAGTGACTTAGCAGCAGCATTTAAACTTTAAGTGCAACACTGTCTCCATGAGAGTCTTTGAAGGAAAAGAATATGTTCAAACATCTTTCTTTGTTCTCTATAACATTCACTTGGTGCTGGGGACCCAGAAGGGGATAAAAAAAATAGTGAGTGAGTGAATAAATTAAATCCTGAATGAAGATGAGGTGAACTTTGGGTATTTGGGGTATTGTGGGGAGGTGGAGATTAATTACTAAACTTCGCTAATTTTTTTTCTGAAAAGTTACTATTACCATGGTTTTCTTTCAAGAAAATCAAATGTTAGGATAAAAGAAGTAGTAGAGGTCATGCTATCTAGAGCTTTTTCAAGATACCTATGTAATTTTACCAGAAGGAACAATAGGACATTCAGACAAAGTTGATATCTGATAGAAACACTAAAATCTTACTTTGATTCATTGGTTTAATAGAGTTCTGATAAAGGAACTCAAAAGTACTTGTAATTCACAGAAAAAAGTAAAAATTGTAGAATTATATCAAAGGAAGGAGGTATATGCATTTAAGTCTGATAAGAAGACATTTTTGTTTAATCGTAAAAGCTAGTGAGGCTATGGATCTGTATGTTGCAAGATTTATAGATGGGAATACATGTAAACACTCAAAGTATTTTTGAGCAAAATCCCAAATATTTAGCAATAATGTAACATCTGTTACACTAGCTTCTCTCTCTGAGATTGTTAGAATCTCAAAAGTTCAAATCCTCTAAAAGGAAATGTTTTCCTTTGCATATGCCCCAATTTTGGAAATAATAGAACTGGCCTAATCATTTTTAATACTTATTGCCACAAGAACTCCTAGCAAGCTGGTATATTATGCCTTTTTGTGACAAGTCTTTTCTTTTTGAGGTTTTTTTTTTTGAACAGGTAATCTTGCACTTTTTAATGCAATTTGATTTTTTAGGGGGGAAGAAAGAGCATGCTTGGGAATTCACTGAAAGACAAAAGGTCAGAAGAGTTTATACAAATAAAATCTGTCTTGCTCTCGGGTCTCACAATATTATTTTGCTGAAATAGTAACAATAGCAGTCATTAATTAGTATCATAGTACTGAAAGTGGAAGAAGCAAACCAAGCAGAATCTACTTTCTAATCTCTGTGCTGTGTGTGATCAGCCACTTCAGTCACATCTGACTCTTTGTGACCCCAGGGACTGTAGCCCACCAGGCTCCTCTGTCCATGGGATTCTCCAGGCAAGAATACTGGAGTGGGTTGCCATGCCCTCCTCCAGGGGATCTTCCCAACCCAGGGATAAAACCCTCCTCTCTTACATCCTACTTTGGCAGGCAGGTTCTTTACCACTAGTGCCACCTGGGAAGCCCAATACATACATAATATATATTATTATTTTAAAAAATCAAGAAAAATCCTCTTTGTATTAAGTTACATGATTTTTAAAAAAATTTCACAGAGTCTGTTTTTATTTTTTTAGGAAGAGGAAAATTAGGGTCATAGACCTCAACAAATTTTCCCTCTGCCTCAGAGCACCTTAATAATATAACTAGGTCTTGGATACAGGACTTTGTGTTCTGATTCCTGTCATCTTTCCTCTATTTTATGATAGCTCTTTTCATCGCCTGCCCCCAATAGCTACATATATTCAAATATTTAATTTGCAAAGTGTTTTTACATATTTTATCTCATAATCAAAACAGTCCTTTGCATGGAATTTTATCCCATTTTAAAGATTAGAGGGAAAAAAAAAGATGCAAAAGAATAAGTATCTTTGGCTGAAATTAAAAAGTTGATATCAAGCCTGCCCTTTCATCATCGGAATTTGCCTCTTGTAACACAAAGGTTGGTTACAGGGTCGAATTACAAAAGGAGTGGTCTGTACAAGAGGGTTGGAAAAAGGAATTTTATTTGCTTTCCTTTGGTTCCGATTATTTTATGTACTGTATGTGTAGGTGGAAAGGCCATCCATGGTAATGCAGCGATGCTGCAGAGAAACAATTAGTGGACGAGTCAAGGGTGAGTAATCAGTGTTGTGGGAGTCCCAGCAAAGATGCTTGGGGAGGACTGAATTTCATACTTTTTCAGGAGAGTGAAATACTGCTATTTAGAGGGCCCTGAAAATTTATAAGTTCATTGGGTTTGATTTGGGCTATTATGAAGTCAAAATCTCAGAATTAAACCCAGGGATGTAGTTCAGTTCAAAAACAAACCAGAGAGGTATCATTTCATGCCAGTCAGAATGGCTGTGATCCAAAAGTCTACAAGCAATAAATGCTGGAGAGGGTGTGGAGAAAAGGGAACCCTCTTACACTGTTGGTGGGAATGCAAACTAGTACAGCCACTATGGAGAACAGGGTGGAGATTCTTTAAAAAACTGGAAATAGAACTGCCTTATGATCCAGCAATCCCACTGCTGGGCATACACACTGAGGAAACCAGAAGGGAAAGAGACACGTGTACCCCAATGTTCATCGCAGCACTGTTTATAATAGCCAGGACATGGAAGCAACCTAGATGTCCATCAGCAGATGAATGGATAAGAAAGCTGAGGTACATATACACAATGGAGTATTACTCAGCCATTAAAAAGAATACATTTGAATCAGTTCTAATGAGGTGGATGAAACTGGAGCCTGTTGTACAGAGTGAAGTAAGCCAGAAAGAAAAACACCAATACAGTATACTAATGCATATATATGGAATTTAGAATGATGGTTAATGACAACCCTGTATGTGAGACAGCAAAAGAGACACAGATGTATAGAACAGTCTTTTGGACTCTGTGAGAGAGGGAGAGGGTGGGATGATTTGGGAGAATGGCATTGAAACATGTATAATATCATATATGAAACGAATCACCAGTCCAGGTTTGATGCATGATACAGGATGCTCTGGGCTGGTGCACTGGGACGACCCAGAGGGATGGTACGGGGAGGGAGGAGGGAGGGGGGTTCAGGATGGGGAACACGTGTACGCCCATGGTGGATTCATGTTGATGTGTGGCAGAACCAATACAATATTGTAAAGTAATTAGCCTCCAATTAAAATAAATAAATTTAAATTTTTTTTAAAAAGCCAAAACAAAAACAAACCAGAGGAATAGCCTTTTCTGCTTAGTTTATCTTTCTGGTTGCCTGAACGCCAACTTGTTAAGCACTATTGGCACATATCGCAGTTTAGCTGGGAGAGTGTTGTTTATGCCTCTTTATGCCTTACGGTTGGTAGAGGCACTCCCTTTTGCTCTTTTAAAGTGTCCCAGTTGGAATGATAGATTATGTGGTTACCTTTACCGTAAGCCTTTCCCCCAGTTCTTGTTGAAAATGTTCATGGAAACACTAAGTTTTCCTTGCTTGGTAACTGCAGGGCGATGCCCTTGTTGGAGCTCTGTCTGCGTGGGGAGCTGGCATCACAGGGGCATCTGTATGTGAACATCCATGATCACTTTAGGGTACTGGGGAGGGAGATTTGGAAGGCACAGGGCCGTTTCTATCTCTCTGCAGCTTCTCTGCCGTCCACTCTCTCCCATAGCATTGTTCTCTGGCAGTGTGTGGATTGCCCGTGTTACCTGGCTGCTTTCTTGTTTCTCTGCTTCTTTTGCTTGTTCTTGTTGCTCTTTTCTTTTCCCACTCTATTCTATTGTCAGAGCCAAGGGCTCACTTCAGCTGTCTCTTCCCAAGGGAGGTGAGAAGGGTGATTGAGGGTCAGAGAGAGAGAGAAGAGTCCAGAGCAGCCTGCCCTGGCCTCCCAGCTGCTCTGGGCCTGTGGCAGTGGGAGTTCATGGATCTTTTACTCTCCTGCCCAGCTGTTGGCATACTGTGCTTTGGTTAGTTGATCTGTCTGAATGTCCTCCTATGAAGTTATATTCTACCCTCTATTTTTTCCACCCCATACTTCATCATAGTTATAGCACCTGTTTTCTAATTTGGGGTCATCTGTAGGCCTTCGTGGGACATAGATGGGGAAACAGTGAAAACAGTGTCAGACCTTATATTTTTGGGCTCCAAAATCACTGCAGATGGTGACTGCAGCCATGAAATTAAAAGACGCTTATTCCTTGGAAGGAAAGTTATGACCAACCTAGATAACATATTCAAAAGCAGAAACATTACTTTGCCAACTAAGGTCCATCTAGTCAAGGCTCTGGTTTTTCCTGTGGTCACGTATGGATGTGAGAGTTGGACTGTGAAGAAGGCTGAGTGCCGAAGAATTGATGCTTTTGAACTGTGGTGTTGGAGAAGACTCTTGAGAGTCCCTTGGACTGCAAGGAGATCCAGCCAGTCCATTCTGAAGGGGATCAGCCCTGGGATTTCTTTGGAAGGAATGATGCTAAAGCTGAAACTCCAGTTACTTTGGCCACCTCATGCGAAGAGTTGACTCATTGGAAAAGACTCTGATGCTGGGAAGGATTGGGGGCAGGAGGAGAAGGGGACGACAGAGGATGAGATGGCTGGATGGCATCACTGACTCGATGAACATGAGTCTGAGTGAACTCTGGGAGTTGGTGATGGACAGGGAGGCCTGGCGTGCTGCGATTCACGGGGTCGCAAAGAGTCGGACACGACTGAGCGACTGAACTGAACTGTAGGCCTTCATGACCTCTCCAGTCTCTTGATCGCCTCCTAAGTAACTTTAGCAGGCACTTTCAACTTCTCTCTGAGCTTGGTCCAAACAACCTTTGCCTAATAACAATTTTGCTGACTAACCACCTATCACTGACCAGCCTATTCATGATCTGCCTCTAGTTTAGGTCTCCAGCTCTAATCAGCTGTGAACAAGGGGCAGGGAAGTTCAGTGTACATAGACTCAAGCATAAGCTGTCCCATTAGGTGGGTCTGTGGGTAGACAGGCCCTCTGACCAGTGTCTTTAGTGGAGGATGCCCACTGGTTGGCACAAATTTTCCTCATTCCATTTGGTTTCGCTTTCTGAAGTTGCTGAGTTGAACTCTAACTGATTATAATGTCCCCTTGACAAGTGAATCCTTGCGCTTCACTGAACTTTGAATATTCCAGTGACTTATGAATTCTGTTTTTGACAAATTAAATTTTAAAAACCTTTTATTTCCATTTAATGGTGATTTCACTGTGCGAATTTAGTTAATGTCATAGAAACTAGGAGAGATGACTAAGTAGTGTTGAACAAGATTCATCACAACAGAGCTGCAAAGAAATAAAGGCTTTATTGGGGGTCTTAGAATTGTAATTTGGGAGACACAGGTTCGAGTAGGAGTCAGAAATGTGTTCCAAGGAGGAGAGGAAAGGCAGAGTTTTATAAAGGCCAACTTTAGGTGTGTGAAATTTGCACAGGCTGCAAAAGTTGTTTTGAAAGAATTATGCTTGGTGCTGGCAAGCTGAAGCTGTTCTTATCCATACATATTTGGTTGCTAAAGGCTATCACTCGAGGGAGGTGGAAGTCTGGTTTTATGACACGTTGCAGGTTTTCTCGCAATGTCCTTGGAATATTTGTGGTTTGGAGCAGTTCAAAAGTTTATCCTTCCACCCAGTGAGGGCAGGCTGAAACCCTGCTTCCTCAATGGTCTCTTGGCTCCATTTTAAATAGCTCTCTTGGCAATACCAACTCTATTTTGAAGTCCCTTTTTCCACAGTAGAACCTGGTAATACGAAGTAGACGTCTTCGAGGATACCTCTTGATATCCTTAATAAGGTTCTTAAATTTTAGAAGTCAAAAATGGCAAAGCTTTCATGAACTTTTCTACTTTCATGAAGTGGATTTTGTGGATAGACAAAGAGCTACATTAAGCCTGAAACAGCTTAACCAATCTACAGTCCAGTGGGCATGGCGATACTAGGAACACCCAAGAAAATCTCTCCAAATGCAGACATACTTCTCCTTTTCTGTGCACTAGCTGCAATAACTATTTCCTCTTGATAAGGATCAACCACCCCCAGCTAACACAGTAACCCCACTTTGAATTCATCAGTACCATTATATCTTCTGGTGAAAGCTTTCTTCTGCTAGGGTAAAGGTCTTCTAAGCAGCAGAACTCAAAGTCACAGTGACCCTTTGTGGATTCCTAACATATATTCCGCAAGTGTTTCATGATACAAATTTTAAAAGTCTGGAAATTCTTTGTATATAAACTTCCTCAAAGATATGCTTTTGGAACCGGCACAATGGGTCAAGCTAGGGTGCAAATTGAAATCATCAGAGAATTTGTAAGAAAAATATTGATAGCAGAGTCCCACCCCCTCAAAGTTTCTGGGTGCTTACTCAAAGCCCTTGAGGTTGAGAACCACCAGTTCATATAAAATAAGGGAAAGAATGGTTTGGTATGAGGAAATTTGACATCACATGCATGGTAACTGTTCTAGTTCAAGCAAGCCAGGAACATTAGAGGGAGAGTTTCTTTAAAAATGGTGCCTTGATGGAGTAGAAGACGTGGATGCTTCCTTTCACATTCTTATGGTCTCTCTCTTCCACAATCTTGATTTGACTTTCCTACAAGTGACCTGACAAGGCTATACATTTATACTTATGTTATAGTTTTCAGTTTCAGATATTGAATCTGTTTTTTGGCTTCAACAGTCCCAAAACTTAAATTGAGGATTATTGTAGAAACCTCCTAAACCTCCAAGTGTGCCTAGAACTCCAGATTTAAAAATTTAAGCTTACTTCTTTTACATTCCCACCAAAAGTATACAAGGGTTATTTCTTCTTTCTGTCTTCACTAGCATTTATCTTTTTGTTTTTTTTTTCATAGTAGCCTTTCTAACAGGTATAGTTTTGTTTTTCAGGTCCCTGATAATTAGTGATGTTGAACAACTTTTCATGTTCCTATTGGGCCTTCATATGTCTTCTTTGGAGAAATATCTATTCAGATCCTTCAGTTCAGTTCAGTCACTCCGTCGTGTCTGACTCTTTGCGACCCCATGAACTGCAGCACACCCGGCCTCCCTGTCCATCACCAACTCCCGGAGTTTACCCAAACTGCCCATTAAGTCAGTGATGCCATCCAAACATCTCATCCTCTGTCGTCCCCATCTCCTCCTGCCTTCAATCTTTCCCAACATCAAGGTCTTTTCCAATGAGTCAGCTCTTTGTGTCAGGTGGCCAAAGTATTGGAGTTTCAGCTTCAACATCGGTCCTTCCAATGCACACCCAGGACTCATCTCCTTTAGGATAGACTGGTTGGATCTCCTTGCAGTCCAAGGGACTCTCAAGAGTCTTCTCCAACACCACAGTTCAAAAGCATCAATTCTTTGGTGCTCAGTTTTCTTTACAGTCCAACTCTCACATCCATACATGACCACAGGAAAAACCATAGCCTTGACTAGATGGACCTTGCTCATTTTTAAATCAGTTTTTTTTTTTTTTTTTTTTTTTTGCTACTCAATTGTATGAGTTCCTTATATTTTATGTATTAACCCCTTACCAGATACATGGTTTACAGATCTTTTTTCTCATTCCATAGGTTGTCTTTTCATTTTGTTGTTTCCTTTGCTAGGCAGAAGCTTTTTAAGTTGATGTTGTCCCACTTGTCTATTCCTGCTTTTATTGCCTGTGTTTTTCATGTCATAACCAAAATTATTACCAAGACCATTGTCAAGGAGCTTTTTCCCGATGTTTTCTTCTTGAAAATTTATAACTTCAGATCTTGCACTGTTATTAATCCATTTTGAGCTGATTTTTGCATTTGGTATAAGATAAGGGCAGGGATTGGGGGCAGGAGGAGAAGGGGACGACAGAAGATAAGATGGCTGGATGGCATCACCAACTCGATGGACGTGAGTTTGAGTGAACTCCGGGAGTTGGTGATGGACAGCGAGGCCTGGTGTGCTGCAATTCATGGGGTCGCAAAGAGTCGGACACGACTGAGCGACTGAACTGAACTGAACTGAAGGGCTTTATTACATTCTTCTGTATGTGGATAGACAGACTTACCAACATCTTTTATTTAAGATGCTGTCCTTTCCCTACTTTATATTTTTGATGCCCTTATAGAGGGTTAGTTGACTGTATGTGTGTGGGTTTATTTCTGGGTTTTTAATTCTGTTCCATAGACCTATTTTTCTGGTATTTTTGATGGTGTCATCCTGCTTCAGTCACTACAGCTATGGAGTATGGTTTGAAATCAGAAAGTGTGATGCCTCCAGCTCTGTTCTTTCTTACGTTTGCTTTGGCTATTTGGGGTCTTTTATGGTTTCATATGATTCAACAGCCCGACTTCTGGGTACTTATACAAAGGAATTTAAATCAGAACTTTAAACAGATAGCTGTACTCCTATGTTTATTGCAGCATTATTCACAATATCCAAGATATGAAAACAGCCAAAATATCCATTGTTGGATAAATGGATAAAGAAAATTTGGTATATATGTACAATGGAATATTATACAACCTTATGAAAGGAGGAAAATCTGCCATTTCTGACAATGTGAATGGACCTGGAGAGCATTGTGTGTGTACTCAGTCGTGTCCGACTCTGCGACCCCATGGACTGCAGCCCACCAGCCTCCTCAGTGGGTTTTCCTAGGCAAGGATACTGAAGTGAGTTGCCATTTGCTCCTCCAAGGGATCTTCCCAACCCAGATAGTGAACTCACATCTCATGCATCACCTGCATTGGCTGGTGGATTCTTTACCACGAGGGCCACCTGGGAAACCCAGAAAGCATTATGCCCAGTGAAAAAAGTCAGTCACGGAAAGACAAATACTGTATGACTTCACTTATATATAAAATCTAAAATAGTAAAACTCACAGAAGCAGCGAGTAGAATGGTGGTTGGCAGGGACTATGGGAGGAAGAGAGAATGGGGAGGTGATGGCCAAAGTAAACAGAATTTCACTGCAGGATGAATAAGGTCTGGAGCTCTACTCTCTAGCATATTATCCATAAGCAACAGTACTGTATTGCATACTTAAAGTATTCTAAGATGGTAGACTTCATGTTAGGTGTTCTTACCACATACATAGGTACACACTCACATATACATACAAATAACAATCAGAACAATAAAGAGGTGGGAGGAACCTTTGGAAGGGGATGGATGTGGTTTTTTTGGTCTTGATAGTGGTGATGTTTTCACAGGTGTCTACCTATTCCCAAACTCATGGAGTTGTATAAATTACATACGTACAGCTTTGACATATCACACCTCGATAGAGTGGTTAAAAAATAGCAACATCTGTCTAAATGTGGGACATGGCAGTTTAGTGAGAGGGAGGGAATATTTGAATTTCCTGTAATAGTCACTAGATAAATGTTAAATCTTAAAAAAAAAAAAAAAAAGGTTTGTTTTAGAGCTGTGTATGTGCCTGGTACTTCAGATACATCTTTCCTAATATGTCCTTATATTTGATAAATTTGAAAAAGATGCCTTATACCCATAAAAACTGTATTTCTAATATCCCTCCATAACACAGTTTTCTTCTTGGTACTATTTCAATGAGCCTGAGGGGAGATGTATCTCTAGCTCTGTCTAAGTTCTTGACTTTCTTTTTTCCAGGAATGGGGGTATCCTTACAGGTTGAACCTGAGGTGGCCTGGAACCTGCTGCTCCTCTCTTTTCTGCGCTCTCTTCCTGATACTACCAGTCTCCTGGCAGCTCAGCTCAAACTTCCGTGCGACTCATCTGTCCTTTTCCCGTATCTCCTCCATCTTGTCAGTTAACAATTCAGTTGACTGACTCTCTTCAATATCTCTCAAAGTCATCTTTTATTCCCATTACCACCGACTAGATCAAGCCCTTGTAACTTAAACTGTCGTAAAACCTTTAAAATAATTCCGGTATCCACAGGGTTTCTCTACTCTCATCCAACCTACATAGAGGAAAGGCCGAGTTTTGTTCCTCTCTGAAATCTAGTAACATTATCCAGAGCAGGAAACGTGAAAGACAGGCTGTAAATGTTTGTTCAGTGAGTCCTGGCTATGTCTCTTCAAGAGCCCGTGAGAGTTTCCTGTTGCCCACAGTTGGAAACTCTGCTAAGGCTGGTGTGACTGAACATCAGTCTTCCTTTCTACCTTATTTCTCACACAATCCATTGATGCACTCTCTTATGACTACTCAGTGTTGGGCTCGTGTTGCTATTCCCATCCTCCCTTCTCCTAGATCTTTCTTTGTCAAGTCTTACTCCTGTTTTCAAACTGCTTTATTGTCATGGCTATGAAGCTGCCTCAGATTCTTTTCCCATAATAATTGGTCTTTCTTGCCTGCTCTCCCAGTGCCTTAATGAGTCCGTTATATTACAGTCTGTCTTTAATCCTACCTCTTGAGTGGACATGGTTTAAGTGTAATTGTAATCAATTGTTAATTTTGGCTTAGAGCAGTATATTGAGAAGGACTCTCTTGACTAAAGGTGCCGAAACAGATTAGATGCCATCCATGGACACAGGAGAGGAGAGAGGCCAAAGTACCCATGGAGTAGCCAGATTTGTCATAGAACTCCATGTATGTGTCCACTCAGCTGGGTCTCGCGACCTTAAAGACATCTTCTATCCTCATAGTCTCCATCACACTTTGTGCTCAGATCCTTAAACTTTTAACAACAGAGAACAGAGTGTTTACAATCTAAAATGGCAAATTTTTAGATATAATATGATAATGGATAAGAGATATATAAAGTGTTAATGAAATGGTCATTGGAGGGACTGATGTTGAAGCTGAAACTCCAATACTTTGGCCACCTGATGCGGAGAGCTGACTCATTTGAAAAGACCCTGATGCTGGGAAAGAGTGAGGGCAGGAGGAGAAGGGGATGACAGAGGATGAGATGGTTGGATGGCATCACCGACTCAATGGACATGAGTTTGGGTGAACTCCGGGAGTTGGTGATGGACAGGGAGGCCTGGCGTGCTGTGGTTCATGGGGTCGCAAAGAGTCGGACATGACTGAGCAACTGAACTGAACTGAATGAAATGGTAATTGAAGACTGGGCAGGAGTACATGGAGAACAAGATGGGGAAGTTGGTATACATCTGAAGGAAATGAAATCAATTTCTTGGAGAGATATCTGCACTACCACCTTTATTACAGCATTATTCACAGTAGCCAAAATATGGAAATAACCTAAATGTCTGTCATAAGAGAAAGGGATAGAGAAAAAATGTGAGCTATAAATACACACACACAGAACTGAATATTATTCAGGCTTTTAAAAGCCAATACATATAAATCCAACAAAGTTGTCTCTTAACTAGGTGTTAAATTTTTAAACAGCAGAACTGGAAAACCTAGTGTAATTATAATTACCTTTCAGTTCAGTTCAGTTGCTCAGTTGTGTCCGACTCTTTGCGACCCCATGGACTGCAGCATGCCAAGCCTCCCTGTCCATCACCAACTCTCGGAGCTTACTCAAACTCATTTCCACTGAGTTGGTGATGCCATCCAACCATCTCATGCTCTGTCATCCCCTTCTCCTCTCACCTTCAATCTTTCCCAGCAGCAGGGTCTTTTCAAATGAATCAGCTCTTCGCATCAGGTGGCCAAAGTATTTGGAGTTTCAGCTTCAGCATCAGTCCTTACAATGAATATTCAGGACTGATTTCCTTTAGGATGGACTGGTTGGATCTCCTTGCAGTCCAAGGGACTCTCAAGAGTCTTCTCCAACACCACAGTTCAAAAGCATCAATTCTTCAGCGCTCAGCTTTCTTTATAGTCCAACTCTCACATCTATACATGATGACTAGAAAAACCATACCCTTGACTAGACAGATCTTTGTTGGCAAAGTCTGCTTTTTAATATGCTGTCTAGGTTGGTTATAACTTTTCTTCCAAGGAGTAAGGGTCTTTTTATTTCATGGCTGCACAAGGTCCTTAATTTGCCCATGTAGTGTAATAAGCATTTTAAAATGTTAAACCAAACACTCTATAAATTATTCACTCTAAACTTCAAGAAACACTGAATAGAGCAATGAAATCTACAAAAATACACAGATATCTGAGCATTCAAACTTTTCTGCCTCTAAAGTAATACTAGAAGAGGATGCAGGGTGGGTAGAAAGTTTCTACTTTCCTATAGATTTTATTCCATTTTTTAGAAAATAACTACATTTAATATTTGTTAGTGCATTTATTTTGAAACAGTATATATATAATAGAGCCTCAAGAAAGGCTCAGAACATAGTCTTTTACATGTTTGCTGGATTTTAATTTAAATCTTGCTTATTAATTAAACCCACATACAAACTGTTCTTTGAAAAGGCAGTCAGAAGGCGTTGGTTGGCTTCCTCTTACCAAGTGGGCATCTTCTGTGTGGTCCAGCGAAGAGCTCTCACTCTTGCCATTTATGCTAGATTCAAGACACTTCACCATAGTGCTGGAAATGTGTTTTGAAGAAAGATGATATTTTTATCCACAAAACTTGAAAGTTGGTAACATTCAGTGCTGACTAGGGTATATAAAATAGGCACTTGTGCACTCTAAGTAGGAGTGTGAACTATTTAAACCTTTTTGGAAAAATGCATCCTATAAGAGAAATAAAAGCACAAGTTCTGTAGTGGCAAATACTGAAGCCAACTCATATGTTCATTAGGAAAATAATTGAAATTATAGCTTTTGTGCACTGTGGAAAATTAGGTATCTCAAAAAAAAAAAAAAAACTAGATAGATCTCTATGTACTGATTTAAAAAGTGCCCATGATATTTCTAAGTTCAATAAATTGTGAAATAATGAACAAAATATATTATTTTGTTCACACAAAAACTGAAATCTAAAAGCCAGAATGGTATATAATATTTTACCTTACCATGCATATCATTTGATGGTTCTGATGTTAAAGAATCTTCCTGCAGTGCAGAAGACCCGGGTTTGATCCCTGGGTTGGGAAGATCCCCTGGAGAAGGGAATGGCAACCCACTCCAGTATTCTTGTTTGGAGAATTCCAAGGACAGAGGAGCCTGGTGGTTTATATAGTCCATGGGTTCTCAAAGAGTCTGACACAGCTGACTGATTAACACTTTCACTTTCATCATTCCAGAAGTCAAAGTGTTAGTCACTTTTACTTAGTGTGTATATATATACACACATATATATACATATATATATACTTCTGTATATTTATATTTATCGGAGAAGGCAATGGTACCCCACTCCAGTACTCTTGCCTGGAAAATCCCATGGGCAGAGGACCCTGGTGGTCTGCAGTCCATGGGGTTGCGAAGAGTCGAACACGACTGAGTGACTTCACTTTCACTTTTCACTTTCATGCATTGGAGAAGGAAATGGCAACCCACTCCAGTGTTCTTGCCTGGAGAATCCCAGGGACGGGGGAGCCTGGTGAGCTGCCGTCTATGGGGTCGCACCGAGTCAGACACGACCGAAGCGACTTAGCAGCAGCAGCAGCAGCATTTATATTTATAGAAGTATATTTATATATATTAAGTTTTTTATTTTGGGTTATAAAAGCAATATTTAGAAAATGAAAATACTGTTGAACCTTGAGGAATACTCCTATTGGGTATAAAAAATACTTTTAAATATTCTTACATTATGGGACATTTGATTTCCTTAAGTGAGTTAACTGGTTGTTCTCAGTGGAATTGGGAATTAATACTCTAAGACTTAAATTTCTATCCCATTTTTAATTTAAGCTAATTAATATTTTATTTCATTTGCATGAGCCTATTATTTCCTCAAGTCAGATATCAACCCTTTCCTAATTTCTTGATAGTTAGAAACCAATAAAGATTTAATCAGAGACGTCTGCGACTGAGCACGCATGCGTGGGGCGAAGTGTGCATTTGAATCAGGTGGTGGTATTTTAATATTTTAACAACTTTTATAAATGTGATAATAAAATTCAGCTTCAAAAGTTTTTTTTTTAAAGTATGTTTATTTTTGAATTGGAAAAAAAATAAGAATTTTCAATCATCTCAAACATGTAAAGAAGTTTTCCTACTGTGCTCAACATGTCAGGAAGTATAAAATATGATCTCTAAAGTTTTTACTATATGTTTCTCTTATGTTGTTTTAGTATACAGTTATTCCTCTTGCAAGTGCATTTATTACTCAATGCCTAGTATATTGTTGCTAAAGAAATTCTATAGAGGTAGCCTTGCAGAGATTTTTTTTGTTCTAAAAATAGTTTGTACACTTTTATTCCATAGAAAGCAGCGTTAGAAACTTAGCCCTATTGAGAATTTATTTCTTGCAAGTATTGTCAACATGCTGGGTGAATTTATTTCTATATAATTATATCATATTTTATGTTGGGGCTAAAATAGACATGTGTAATCCATCAGTATGAGTTCCTTTGTGTGGATAAATGAATCAACAAAGTCACCTAAATAAATCATTTTCATTTTCAACTCAGTTTTGTGGAAGTCAACTGTTCTCATACACCTTTATTCTCCATTCATCACCGACTGTATCTTTACTTCAGACACTATTTCTGCGTTAGTCTTCCTTGGTTGAATTATGTGGGGCTTTCCATGGGAAATGTTTTTCACATTATATTTGTTGTTCTAATCTGAGTCAAAAAAAGAATTCCTGTAACTACTGTGTCTTAATTTTGGGTCTAAAGAATTTCATGAATTTCAAAACCTTCAGAGAACTGGGTGATGATGCTACTGGGTGAATTCACAAGATGATTTATTATATTGACTGTTTTTTAGAGTTTGCATTTAGCTATACATGGTCCCTCACAGGAGAAAATAGACATAATAAATTTAATTTTTGTATATCTTTCTTGCTTTTCAGAAAATAAATACTGCTGGAACCAGTAATGCAGATGTCCCTTTGGCTGAACCCGGAATGTACCAATTGGACATCACATTAAGACGGGGTCAAAGTTTAGCTGCCCGAGATCGAGGAGGTAAGAACAGTGTCACCTGGAAGCTTATTCTCTGTATTTTTGACAAGCTTTGTTTTCCTTGTGGTTTCTTAAGTTAAAAAAGATCAACTGTAATATGAATTTTAGAAGTCTGGGTTCAGTGATGTTGCTCAAAATGTCTGACACCTGTGACCATGGAGAAAGAGGTTATGATACAAGTTTGAAAACTCTGGACTCATCCCAACCCAGACAGTGAGGTCCCTGTCACATTGCTGACAAGTTAGACCCTGCATTTTATATATAATTAGTGACAGAGTCAGTTGAGTAGATGAGGCACACATTTGAAGCCATATTGGAATTCACCTTTTCACAGACCAGAAATTCTTTTTGCTGCATAGATTTGCTCCATTGAATCTCATAAAACTGCACAATCTCATAAAACTGCATCTCACCAAAACTTTGGAGATTCTCAACATGGGATTTCCTTAAACTTGACTGGACCTGGCAATAATCCCATGGTGGATTAACAGGATTTTGTAGGCCATGATGCAAAGGAAGACAAAGCAAACACTGTTTAGTTCCTGGATTGCATAACCCAAGGCCATGTCCTGATGAACTAGCTTGGGATACATTAATTATTCCTTGAACCCTGATTAGGGGTAGGACAAAAGGTATACCTTAAACAGACTTTCTAACATCTTTTGCATGTTTCAAGCTTCCAGATGTGGAGATCTGAAGGCTCCGAGGGCCCACATTCCTAAAGGAAACTGAGTTTGAATTTAACTCCTCCCACTGAGAAGGAGGAGAGTCCCTTAGCCTCTTAACTCCTTGTCAGATAACCCTGAGTGCTCCTGGCATCACAGGATCGCATTTTTTCTTCTCCTACCCTAACTGACATCTGCACTTAGGAAGTGAAAGGAAGCAAACAAGATCACAGCCGGTTAGTCATGTCTGACTCCCTGCTACCCCATGGACTATAGCCCGCCAGGCTCCTCTGTCCGTGGGGATTCTCCAGGCAAGAATATTGGAGTGGGTTGCCATGCCCTTCCCCAGGGGATCTTCCCAACCAAGGGATTGACCCTGGGTCTCCTGCATTTGCAGGAAGGCTCTTTACCATCTGAGTCACCAAGGAAGACCTTCCTATCTCTATAAACATAAAATAGAGAAAATGATTAATGTAGCAGTAGGGTCTTTAAGATAAGAAATGATACAAATAATAGATTTAAGTAAAAACTAGTAAATATCAAAATATTATTAATGAATGAAGGTATGATTAGAAAAGTTAGAATATAAACATGGGGGAATTTTCATAATTAACCATCTGGTTGGCAGGCTATGGTCCATGGGTTGCAAAGAGTTGGACACAACTGAGCAATGAACACTTTTAGTTTTTTCTCTTTTAGTAGCTGAAGACAAATATTTATGGAATTGAAATGATGGTCTCAAAAGAAGTTACAGTTAGCTTGGAGGGGAAAAAAAAATGCTATTAACATAGTCTTTCACTATATATATATAAATCATTTTTTAGTCTTCAGAACAATCTTAATTACATTACATCATTTGACCTAAAATGAAATTGAAATAGGCATCAGGTGATCAAAATTCTAGACCTTGATATGTCCTCCCAATAATATTAAATACATAGCACATAATTATTTATTGCAAATTTTTGTAATTACAAAATCCCCATGAAGAGAAGAGATGGTTAAATAAGCCTTAGTACATTTGCAGGATGAAATAATATGCAACTGTAAAATAAATAAGAAAAATCTCTAGGAACTGATATGGAGTTACTGGATTTATTATTAAGTGAAAAGTCAAAGTGCTAAGAATAGCAACAGTATGAAATTTAGGTAAGGATGGAGTATAAGGGATTATGCATTAGCTGTTCATTTCTTCAAAAAGAAATATCAGAAGTAAAATCCAGAAATGAATGAGACTGATAACAATACACAATATCTGTAAGAATAGGTGTTTAGAATATAGGATAGGAATGGGGTAAAAAGGATAAGGAAGAAGTTTACTGACATTTTCTTCAATGAACTTTCTTATATGATTCTAACTCTTTAACGACAGCAGTATTACAGAAAGAAATGAATGAGTAGATGGATGGATGGATGGATGGATAGATTGATGATAGATTCCCACATCCTGGTTGATATTTAACCATAACCACACCTCAGGGGGATGGGAAATAAAACAACTAATCTAAGTGATTAAGTAAAACCATGTTTGGATTATACACTGTAAAACTCAAGACAAAAAGAACTAGATATAACTAATGTACTTCAAAGCATGATTATCAATTCTGAAACTACTTACTGAATATACTAGTAATGGACAACTAAGTAGATATATTGTAGATGAAAGAGCCAGATTTCTTACTGTTGGAGAAAGAAGTTACATACATGGAATGGGAGAAAGCTAGGATGTACCCTGCTGTGTTAGAAAGGTAGCAGTAGGAACTTATGGCTTCTTATATATACAGATAGGAATTAAGATGGATAGGGGTGTGTATAATCTATCTGCTGAGGGGACCTAGAAGCCATCACAAAGGTATAATGACAAAGTGGAAATCTGTATACTTTTGGCCCAGATCTTGGTTTCTAAATACAATTCCCCCATAAAAGTAAGCAGGATTCCTGGTAAAATGGTTGATTGCGGATCTAGGGCAGGGAAAGTACAAGACAAGCCTAGGACATTTTGCAGTGCCAAAAAATAAGGTACTCAAAAATGGATGGCAGAATGTCAAAACGAAATAGGAGCCAACTTAAAGGCGTTCCTGATGATCAAAGCTGGTACATTTCAGCAACAAAATAAATAGTGGTAATAATAAATTATAACACATAGAATACTATAGATGTCTATGAGCTCATAGATAACTGTGTATCATGATAAATACATAATTGAATAAATAAGTGTGGGATAAGGTAAAGCTTTTCCTTATGGTGGAATTCTAATGAACAAATGTAGGTGTGAAAATAGGAATAGGAGATCACCTTTTGACAAGCGTCACTGTAACAATTATTATAGGCAATAATCATCCACTGATGCTAAAATTGTTATTTAGACTCTTAGTCGTATCTGACTCTTCATGGCCCTATGGACTGTAGTCTGCCAGGTTCCTCTGTCCATGGGATTTCCCAGGCAAAAATACTGGAGTGAGTTGCCATTTCCTTCTCCAGGGGATCTTTGCGACCCAGGGATTGAATCCGTGCCTTCTACATTGGCAGGTGGATGCTTTGCAGCTGAGCTACCAACTATATATGCAAGATTATGATGAGAAACTGGCCATTTGCATCATTTCAGAGTATTTCTCCCACAAGATATGTATGAATTACAAAGGGGAAAATGTTACTTTACAGTAGAAACACTTGGAAGACATCCTTTTAACCAAGTGCAAAGTTAACATCAGCAGTAAGGAGACCAACAGACATAATGGACCTCCTGATCTGATGCGTTGAAAAAGATACATCCTGTCTATGGCATTCTTGTCAGCAATGCATAAAGTCAGTGTCATCCTGAGAAAACATCAGGCAAACTCTGGCAACATATGATGCCAGTAATCTGAGCTCCTTAGCAGCCGTCCTTTGGGCAAGGCACGCACCTTCTTGTTCCACCATTCACGTGTTCACAGTTGTGAGTCTGAATGGCATCATGTGTGTACCACTGACTTTTTTTTAGTAGCAAATTATTCTCTATAGACATCTCTGTCCAAAATAGGAACTTTTTAAAGATAAAATGAGATGACCATGTTCCTAAGAAATAACGGAGAGAAAATACTACTTTACAGAAGTGAAGACTATCCCAAAGTGTTTAAAATGCAAACTCTGTCCCAGCTTCACTGTCTTACTCACTTGCCTGACATTTATGAAGTTTTTATTTGGTAGATATGAGAGGAGATATATAAAATGAGGAAACAACCTGAGTTAAGTTTGGGATTGGTTAAAACATCATAGATCCACCTGTAAATAACAGATGATGTTAAACATATGATTGGATAGATAGCATTGGGACATGCATATATGATAATTAGATGGAGAATGGGTAGTTCACAGTGAGAAAACAAGCGGGGAAACACTATGGTTTTGTGGGAATATAGTTTGGGGATTATGAATGTGGAACTGGAGAAGGAAAGGAAAATGGGAGAGCTGCTGGTTCAGGGAATGTCAAATAGCGTCCGAGATAAATTGGGTGAGGGAGTTAAAAAATTATTGCAATTTTCAGACTAAATGATAGCTGGGCACCTTGTGGATTTGGGGAAATGTGACTATAGGCAAAAATATTTGTGTAACTGTTAGAATTAACAGAGATTGCACTCTCTTGTTATTTATTACATTGATGCCCTCACCTACTGCCCAGCAAACCCCAAATGCCTGTGTCTTCCATGTCCCCTGTCACCCTTGCACTAAATAATGGAAGGGAAAACTCATTTCAACCATCCACATGGTCACTAGAAGGTTGTTTGAACTTTATATCAGAATTTTTATACATGGCACTGAGCAGTCGTAACTGGCCGTCCTTCTTCCACTTTTATAACCTGTTTTACAGAACAACCAGATAGCTCTGGGGAGCGCTACTACTTTTTCCTACGTTTTATTATACCTGCTTTAACAGCTTCATGGACCAGAAAGCACATGACCTTGGAGAGTCTGTCATACATAATTTCAAAGCCAATCTCCACGTTTTATTAGCTTTGTGACTGAGTGAGATGTGCAGTCTCTCTTTGCAACTGCAGGGTTCCAGATTTCACAAACAAAAATACACGATGCCTTGGGTTTTGTTTTTGTTTTTTTTTTTGGTTGGCTGTACAGTGCGGTATGTGAGACCTTAGTTTCCAGAACGTGAACGTGAAAGTCACTCAGTCGTGTCTGACTCTTTGTGACCCCACAGACTGTATAGTCCATGGAATTCTCCAGGCCAGAATACTGGAGTGGGTAGCCTTTCCCTTCTCCAGGGGATCTTCCCAACCCAGGGATCGAACCCAGGTCTGCTGTATTGCAGGTGGATTCTTTACCAGCTAAGCCACAAGGATAGTCCTCAGACCAGGGATCAAACCCATGCCTCCTGCATTGAGAGCATGGAGTCTTAGCCACTGGACCACAGGGAAGTCCCAACATGATGCTTAAATTTGAATTTCAAATCATCCATTATCTTTTAATCTTATAATTTTAATGCAAATAAATCTCATGAATCTAATCCATGGTATAATGAATATAGACAATAACATTGTACTATAATTTTGTAATGTGATAAATACCATAATGATAAACATATTATTATACAATATGTAAATATATCAAAGTAACATGCTGTACATCTTAAGTTTATACTATTTTGCATGTGAAATTTATTCAATGAAAAAGAAATAATACACTACTTGGAGTATTCTTATACTAAAAAATTATTTATTCTTTATTTGAAGTTCCAGTTTAACAGAGTTCCTTGTTTTCTCTAGCAGCCCTTTGGCAATTGTCATGCCTAGTTACTTTTCAAAATGCCATTTATATTTTAATTAGGTTTGGCTTTCCAGGACTGTATTATCATCTATCACATTTTGAGAGTCATATCTTGACAAGATTATTTATGTTGTTAGAAAAGTAAGAGCAATCTGTGTAGACATGCCTGGTGAAAGCAAATTCTCTACAATTTAAGTCCTTGAAATTTGTATTGTGGAGGCTGTATTCATTTCCCAGGGCTGCCTTAACATATTACCCAAAATTTGGTGGCTTAAAACAACAGAAGTTTCTTCTCTAAGTTTTGGAGTCTGAGAATCAAAGAAATCAAAGTCGTGGTAGGAAATAGTCCTTCCAAAGGCTCTTGCAAAGAATTCTTCCTCGCCTCTTCCAGCTTCCAGTGGCCCCAGGCATTCCTTGACTTGGGGCAGCATCACTCCAATCTTTGCTTTCATCTCTACGTGGCATCCTCCTCCATTTTCCTGCCTCAAACTTCCCTCTTCTTTCTCTCATAAGGATAGCAGTCATTGACTTTTAGGGCACACCCTAAATCCAGGATGATCTCATCTCAAATTCCTTAAGTATTTTATCTGCAGAAAGCTCATTTCTTTTTTCGGAAATAAATTATTTGGGGGTCAAAATCAGTATGGTAATACAAGATAATGTAGACAGTTTTTGTGAGAACAACTGTGAAAAGTTTAGCAACTTTGAACGTTCATAAATCATTTCAGTTCCCTGAGGCTTTGAGAAGTTTTGATTGTTCAAAGATTAGAAAGATCTGGCTGAACTCTAGAGACATTTGATGAAAAAGCCCATTTCTGAATAAGGTTCATAGGTACTGGGAGTTAGGACTTGGACACATTCTTCGGGAGGACCCGGGCCAATTCCCTGGAGGAGGGCATGGCAACCCACTCCAGTGTTCTTGCCTGGAGAATCCCACAGACAGAGAAGCCTGGTGGGCTACAGTCGGTGGGGTCACAAACCTTCAGACACAACTGAAGTGACTGAGCATGCATATACATACACACAGGTCAGCTCACTACAGAGGACAGTTCTCTTCAAATACAAGGAACAAATTTAAAAAATAAAAAAGTGATCCACATGAACTTGTTTATTGTGATTCTATTTTTAACAGTGTTCGAAATCCCTGCATTGAGTTAGAGAATTTCATTCACTCCACACTGAAACCCCTGCAGTCCGCACTGTGACTCTGATGTGTCAATGTGAAAGGAAAGTTTCCATGTGTTCTGAGAACAGTTTTCAGATTGGAGTAAGAACTTTAGAAACCTGATAGATGGGAAAGGATTGAGAAGCTCATCCCCTGACAAGCTTCAGTTTTCTCACTATTTGGGAAAGCCTCACTAATTGAGAACTTAATACCAGTTTTAAGAAAGCCGGATCTGAGACAGTAAATTAGAAAGCTTTTTTTTTTTTTTTCTGTTTCAAAAATTGTCTTGATAAAAATTAAACATATTCTAAGTGTAAAAATAGCCCTTTTCAGGTTGGAGAATCTGCCAGCAATTTTGTTATTAGAGTGTGACTTATGAAAACTTTCAGAGGTTTATTCATTGAGTGGATAGGCATAGTAATGTTTCTAATATGTATTGTGTATCAGGAGTAATGTTTAATGTGTCCATACATGTATAATCTGAATAGGACTGGCCATTAGAGCGGCTTCCACCCCACACATTCGTTCACCGCTTGGTGTTTAGGGTCCTCTTTGGTTTTGACCCTTGCAAATTTCTTTTATGGTCAGATTGCCATATATCCGGGCTTGCCTGGGGGCAGTTCTGTTTTTTCCCCTTTGACTTGTATAATTGCTAATATTATCTCATTTCACTGTCACAAGGGTCCTGATTTTAGAGACATAGTATGTACTCATGTGTCTTAGAAAAAAATCTTAATCCCATTAAAGTTGATCATAAATTTAAGCATCATGAGTGTTCCTGTTTTTTCCCAGAAGGAAATTGCAATTTATATCATCAGAGAAAGGTGTGTATCTGAGCGACTCTGAGATACTTTGCTTGGCAGCCCCTTCTTTAGGTTTATGCAGTCTTTAAACAAGCTATTTTGATCAAGAAAAGGTCTGTCATGCTGCATTTCTCTGCTGAGGTTGTGAATTGTATGTCTTGCTAGTCAATCGATTTTTGCAGTTCTTACAAGTGGTGAAATCAACTATAGGTTTATTTTACTCAATATAGGCACAAGCATAAGCAAAGATATTAACGTTATAGCTTCCACCAGTTTCCTACCATTGAGGATATTTTTTAATGATAGTGACTCAGTTTTATTGATAGCTTTTTCACTATGATCTTAAGCCTCAAATATATATATATATATACACACACACACATATTATAATATATATCCACTGTGTGCATATATACATTTATAGCATATGCTTCTGCAGAACACATATGTTCTATTGTGTTTGTCTTGTTTTCATAGGTGCAAAAAAACCACTCACTGACACACAAAGATTCCCTTATTTCATATTAATATAACTAGAGCTATATAATTACTAAATCTTCAGAATGAACTTCTACCTTGAGATTTTGTAAATGACTCCTAGACTATATCTTTTTGCTAGAAAGCTTTTTATACTGGTCTTTTTTGAAATAAAAATCTTACTTTGGGCTGTTCTGGGTCTTCGTTGCTGCTCGTGGGCTTTCTCTGATTGTGCAGGCTGCTCATGTGATGGCTCCTCTCGTTGCAGAACATGGGCTCTGGGGCCTGTGCTCAGTAGTCGTAGCGCACAAGCTTAGTTGCCCTGAGCCATGTGGAATCTTCCTGGACTAGGGACCGAAGCCACGTCCCCTGCCTTGGCAGAAGGATTCTTAACTACTGGATCAGCAGGGCAGTCCTATATTAGTCTTAGCACTTCCTTTATTCTGAGCCAGAGGCAAAGAACCTGGGCTGTTCCCTAGGCTCTCTGCAGCACTGCATACGTGGAGGTATTCCTTTCTTCAAAATTCCCATGGTTTGCCAAAAGATGCCATCTTTTAGTGAATGTAAATCCAGAACTCCTTAAGCCATAGAGCAAACCCTATACCAACTTCCTAAAGAAACCCCAAAGATGTTTCCACATATGAAATGCTGTCGTATCACACCTGGCAACGTTAGGTTCACTTTTAAAGGTGCTATCTCTCCTGCTATTATGATAACAAATTTGCTTTGCATAATTATTTCTAGATTGGAAGAAGAACCCATTTTTATTTAACCTTTACAAAAAACCACATTGCCATGAAAAGTAAAAAGGCCCATGAAAGGAACTGTGTACAATGCCTGACACTGTTCTCAGGAGTTGATAGACAAGGCCAATCGATACATATCATATTTTCTTCAGAATCTGCATAGACTTTGTCACTGGTAGGTTTTTATTTGAAATATGATTTTATTATTTATAGATGAATTCAATTTATAATAAGTATAATTTAATTCAGCATCTGTAACAAAGGATGATTTTAAGCTTAACTCATTTTAAAAGTGCATCTCTGAGTTCCAATATTAGAAATAGGGTCCTTAAATTCACTTAAGGTTACTTAACTTGTATACATAGTTTTCCATATTTAGATGTCTTAAAGGATATTCTCCTCAACGTAAGTATAAAGGCGATTTTATGTGTTCATGGATTTCAGTGTATTGTGCCTATAGAGAGAATATAAGTTCAGGAACTTAATTATGTGTTCTCTGAAATTAGATCATATGAAGTTTGCAAAATTACCTTTTTCATAAATTTTGAAAGGTCATTGGAACCATTTACCAAATAAGAATAGGTATACATTTTTGGTACAGCTATTTGATATAGTCAAACCTATATAAGGTGACTTCACTTTCACTTTTCACTTTCATGCATTGGAGAAGGAAATGGCGACCCACTCCAGTGTTCTTGCCTGGAGAATCCCAGGGTCGGGGGAGCCTGGTGGGCTGCCATCTATGGGGTCGCACAGAGTCGGACACGACTGAAGCAACTTAGCAGCAGCAGCAGCAGTATATAAGGTTATAGGCTCATTAATTAAGATTATTTTAAGAGCCAGCATTCATTCTAGTTAGTCTTCTAAATTTGGAATTAGAGAGACAGTGAAAAGTTCTACTGGGCTTTATTAGTGCTTATCATAAAATAAATCATTAAAAATAATGGCAACAATATTCTAAAGCAAATAACTACAATTGGATGTTTCTTTTTGCTTTTATAAGCTGCTGCTGCTAAGTCACTTCAGTCGTGTCCAACTCTGTGCAACCCCACAGATGGCAGCCCACCAGGCTGCCCCGTCCCTGAGATTCTCCAGGCAAGAACACTAGAGTGGGTTGCCATTTCCTTCTCCAATGCATGAAAGTGAAAAGTCAAAGTGAAGTCCCTCAGTCGTGTCCAACTCTTTATGACCCCATGAACTGCAGCCCACCAGGCTCCTCCATCCATGGGATTTTCTAGGCAAGAGTACTGGAGTGGGGTGCCATCGCCTTCTCCGTTACAAGCTACTATTTCTTTTTCTGTTGATCTTGGGTTAGCAGTCTACTTTCACGAAGACATCTGGTTTTGGACCAAAATAGTCTTGGAAATCTTAACTTTGAAAGTGCCCTGGATCAGTTGGTCAAGTATTTCTTTTCGTGGAAGTCTCAGCTTGCATTTGTAAACCTCAGCCATGGGTTTATTCTTAGGAGCATCAACAGTCTTCTCCACCAACTTCTGAGATTTACTTTCTCAGTTCAGTTCAGTTGCTCAGTCGTGTCCAATTCTTTGCAACCCCATAGACTGCAGCACACCAGGCCTCCCTGTCCATCACCAACTCCCAGAGCTTGCTCAAACTCGTGTCCATCAAGTCAGTGATGCCATCCAACCATCTCATCCTCTGTCATCCCTTTCTCCTCCTGCCTTCAATTTTTCCCAGCATCAGGGTCTTTTCCAAGGAGTCAGTTCTTCACATCAGGTGGCCAAAGTATTGGAGCTTCACCTTCAGCATCAGTCCTTCCAATGAATATTCAGGACTGATTTCCTTTAGGATGGACTGGTTGGATCTCCTTGCAGTTCAAGGGACTCTCAAGAGTCTTGTCCAACACCACAGTTCAAAAGCATCAATTCTTCAGCACTTAGCTTTCTGTATAGTCCAACTCTCACATCTACACATGACTACAGGAAAAACCATAGACTAGACGGGCCTTGTCGGCAAAGTAATGTCTCTGCTTTTTAATATGCTGTCTAGGTTGGTCATAGCTTTTATTCCAAGGAGCAAGTGTCTTTTAATTTCACAAAAAGAATGAAATTTAATTTAATTTCACAGACACTGCGGTCACCATCTGCAGTGATTTTGAAGTCCAAAAAAATAAAGTCTCTCACTGTTTCCATTGTTTCCCCATCTATTTGCCATGAAGTGATGGGACCGTATGCCATGATCTTAGTTTTCTGAATCTTGACCTTTAAGCCAGCTTTTTCAGTCTCCTCTTTCACTTTCATCAAGAGGCTCTTTAGTTCTTCTTTGCTTTCTACCATAAGGGTGGTGTCATCTGCGTATCTGAGGTTATTGATATTTCTCCTGGAAATCTTGATTACAGCTTGTGCTTAATCCAGCCCAACATTTCTCATGATGTACTCTGCATGTAAGTTAAATAAGCAGGGTGACAATATACAGCCTTGACATACTTCTTTCCCAATTTGGAATCAGTCTGTTGTTCTAAATTGTCCAGTTCTAACTTGCTTCTTGACCTGTATACAGATTTCTCAGGATGCAGGTAAGTTGGTCTGGCATTCCCATCTCTTTAAGAATTTTCTACAGTTTGTGGTGATCTACACAGTCAAAGACTTTGGCATAATGAATAAATCAGAAGTAAATGTTTTACTGATATTCTCTTGCTTTTTTGATGATCCAACAGATATTGGCAATTTGATCTCTATTTCCTCTGCCTTTTCCTTTTCCTTTTTTTCTAATTTTTGCAAAAGACATGCCTAATCTTTAGCTTAAGCAGGAATTCGTAGGCAAGCAAGAGGGGAAAACAGAGGCCATGTGTTGATGGTAGACAGAATGCTTCTGGTTAATTTATTATAGAAACCAATCATACCAGAATGAAAGAGAGTAAAATCTCCTATTGGAAATGATCACATAAGCTTTGGGCAACAGGTAATCAGGTGATGATTACCCAAAGGGCAAATATGTTATGGACAGTGAAGGCTTTGGTAAATATCCAGTGCCATGCATTCAGTACTGTAGAGTGTACACCAAAATCATGTCCAATTGATAAAAGCATTTTAAAACTGTGAATAAAATTCTTCCTCAAAGTCAATTTATTGACAGCCATTGTGTCATCCCGAGTGTATGAGTGTGAACTTGCTTCCCCTCACCCCAACGGGGTCTATAATATCATGTCAAAACTAATACTTTATTGGTACAAAACTGACCTTGGGTAGGCCAAGATTTTCTTTTTTGTTTTGAAGAATTTTTCCTATCCCCCAAAAGAATTATGTTGTGTGTAGTTTCTAAGTCATGTCCAACTGTTTGCAACCCAATGGACTGTCGCCCACCAGGCTCCTTTGTCCAAAGAGAATATTCTATGCCCATTTTGGGAGAAGGCAACGGCAACCTACTCCAGTACTCTTGCCTGGAAAATCCCAGAGACAGAGGAGCCTGTAGGCTGCAGTCCACGGGGTCACAAAGAGTCGTATAGGACTGAGCAACTTCACTTTCACTTTTCACTTTCATGCATTGGAGAAGGAAATGGCAACCCACTCCAGTGTTCTTGCCTGGAGAATCCCAGGGTCAGGGGAGCCTGGTGGGCTGCCATCTATGGGGTTGCACAGAGTCGGACACGACTGATGCGACTTAGCAGCAGCAGCAGCAGCATGCCCATTTTGACCCCCTACATTCAGCTGAACATCAGACCCACAAGACCATCCAGGCCACACTTGACAGCGCTTCAGGAGTATACAGGGCAGGAAACACAGCTCAGCAGCAGGACAGTCTCAGCTGTCCCTTCCTGCTGTACCTGCAGCAGGCCCTGCAGTCACCCAGGAGTTCTTTACCTTAGCTACTAGGTAACACAATGCAGGGAGAAAGCAATGGCAACCCACTCCAGTATTCTTGCCTGGAAAATCCCATGGATGGAGGAGCCTGGTAGGTTGCAGTCCATGGGGTCGCTAAGAGTCGGACAGGACTGAGCGACTTCACTTTCACTTTTCACTTTCATGCATTGGAGAAGGAAATGGCAACCCACTCCAGTGTTCTTGCCTGGAGAATCCCAGGGATGGGGGAGCCTGGTGGGCTGCCATCTACGGGGTCGCACAGAGTTGGACACGACTGAGGTGACTTAGCAGCAGCAGCAGCATATTCTCAGGAAGAAGAAGAAAAAGCTTTCCCCACCCTGGGGCCAGCATTGAGAACATTAATAAAATAGAGGGCATTCATGTATCTAATTGTATCTAACTGTATCAGTTGGCCCCTCCTTGCTCTAGTGTGACAAGAAAGGTTTCAAGGTGAGATGACTTCAAGCCTTTGGTGTTACCTAGCAGCTGTTATGGAGAAGGCAATGGCACCCCACTCCAGTACTCTTGCCTGGAAAATCCCATGGATGGAGGAGCCTGGTGCACTGCAGTCCATGGGGTCGCTAGGAGTCGGACACGACTGAGCGACTTCACTTTGACTTTTCACTTTCATGCATTGGAGAAGGAAATGGCAACCCACTCCAGTGTTCTTGCCTGGAGAATCCCAGGGACGGGGGAGCCTGGTGGGCTGCCGTCTATGGGGTCGCACAGAGTCAGACATGACTGACGGGACTTAGCAGCAGCAGCCGCAGCATATTCTCAGGAAGAAGGGGGAAAAGCTTTCCCCACCCTGGGGCCAGCATTGAGAACATTAACAAAATAGAGGGCATTCATGTATCTAATTGTATCAGTTGGCCCCTTCTTGCTCTAGTCCCACGAGAAAGGTTTCAAGGTAAGATGACTTCAAGCCTTTAGTGTTACCTAGCAGCTGTTAAAGCAGCATAAACGTTGCTTTGGGTATAAAATACCCTGTCAGATTTGTTCATCCAAATTTAGGGCCTAACCTTGGAAGAAAAACAAAACCAGAGCACACAAATGCTCATGGATGAGAAGTAGCTACAACCTTTTATGTTTCCAGTCAAAGTAACAACACTTTATAGCAGCCATAACAGAGAAAAAACAATAAATAGTTTAGTGATTTTAGATTGTCTAGACATGACAGTATTCTTGCCTTGGAAAAACCCATAGACAGAGGAGCCTGGCGGGAGTCCATGGGATCAAAAAGAATTGGACACGACTGAGCGACTAAACAACAGCAACACGACAGACATGACAGACCCTTAGATTATTCTTTCTGTTTGCTTGTTTTTTTTAATAAATGACCGTGGTCATAAAATACACAACATCACCGTAAAAGCAGACTCTTTTGAAAGTATGCATTCAGTTTGGACGAAGCAAAACCTTCCTTCTGTGCACAAAGCATTAATTTTTTACTACCTTGTATGAGAACAGTCCTGGTACTTAATGACCATTTTTCTTTCTAAGCTACGAGTTCTCTATTATACCTAAACCTCTTTTAAAAAAATGATTTTATGTAATTTTTTCACCCCAATTTTATTGAGGTATGATTAGAGTAAATTTCAGTTCAGTTCAGTCACTCATTCGTGTCCAACTCTTCGTGACTCCATGGACTGCAGCACGCCAGGCCTCCCTGTCCATCACCAACTCCCAGAGTTTACTCAAACTCATGCCCGTTGAGTCGGTGATGCCGTCCAACCATCTCATCCTCTGTTGTCCCCTTCTCCTCCTGCCTTCAATCTTTCCCAGCATCAGGGTCTTTTCAAATGAGTTAGCTCTTTGCATCAGGTGGCCTAAGTATTGGAGTTTCAGCTTCAACATCAGTCCTTCCAATTCTGATCTCCTTCAGAATGGACTGGTTGGATCTCCTTGCAGTCCAAGGGACTCTCGAGTCTTCTCCAACACCACAGTTCAAAAGCATCAATTCTTTGGTGCTCAGCTTTCTTTATAGTCCAACTCTCACATCCATGCATGACTACTGGAAAAAACCATAGCCTCGACTAGATGGACTTTTGTTGGCAAAGTAATGTCTCTGCTTTTTAATATGCTGTCTAGGTTGATCATAACTTTCCTTCCAAGGAGTAAGCATCTTTTAATTTCATGGCTGCATTCACCAACTTCAGTGATTTTGGAGCCCCCAAAAATAAAGTCTGCCACTGTTTCTCCATCTATTTGCCATAAAATGATGGGACCGGATGCCATGATCTTAGTTTTCTGAATGTTGAGCTTTAAGCCAACTTTTTCACTCTCCTCTTTCACTTTTATCAAGAGGCTCTTTAGTTCTTGTTTGCTTTCTGCCATAAGGGTGGTGTCATCTGCATATCTGAGGTTATTGATATTTCTCCTGGCAATCTTGATTCCAGCTTGTGCTTCTTCCAGCCCAGCGTTTCTCATGATTCACTCTGCATATAAGTTAAATAAGCAGAGTAACAATATACAGCCTTAACGTGATCCTTTTCCTATTTGGAACCAGTCTGTTGTTCCCTGTCCAGCTCTAACTCTTGCTTCCTGACAGATTTCTCAAGAGGCAAGACAGGTGGTCTGGTATTCCCATCTCTTGCAGAATTTTCTGCAGTTTGTTGTGATCCACACAGTCAAAGGCTTTGACTGTCCTTCCCTTAATCATAGAGCTCAGTCATAACCGCCTACCTGCTTGCCCACAACATCCCCACCCTCCCCCAGCCCCAGCTAGTGATTGTGCTAATCTTCAGATCTGAAGGGCTCCACTATGATAGTTTATCAAAGGGTCACAAGGGGTGTGCACCTCTGCTGGTTTCCCTGGTGACTGATGAATTGATGAGCTGATGTAACATCAAATCCCCCTTTAACTGGTAACCTCCCTCTCCCTCCCATCTCACTGTAAAACCTGTACATGGTGGTGTGTTGCTCCAGGATCTTGCTTTCAGGCTTGCAACACACCCTATCCATTAAACCACTAATGTGTCTTTTTTTAAAAATGTTTGAGGATAATTGCTTTATAATGTTGTGTTAGTTTCTGTCATATGTCAACATGAATCAACCATAGGTATACATATGTCCCCTCCTTCTTGAATTTCCTTCCTACCCCATCCCACCCCTCTAGGTTATCACAGAGCATCACACAGCAAACTCCCGCTGCCCTATCTGTTTTACACGTGGTAATGTCTGTGTTTCAGTGCTACTCTCTCAATTCAACCCACTCTCTCCTTCCCTCTAATGTCTCTTTCACGGACTCCTGGTTCCTTTTCAGTCTCAAGGCTGGGAGGATGTAGGGCACCTTTGGGGTGCAGCCTGACACCCGTCAACCTTAGAATGAAAAGAGGGGGGCTTGACAGTCCCATGGCTAAGGCTTGACAATTCCAATGCTAGGGCATAGGTTCAATCACTGGTCAGGGAAGTAAGATCCCACAAGCCATGTGGCACAACCAGAAAAGAAAAGAAAGAGAATGGTTCTGGGAAAAAAGAGACACTCATCTGTATGGCCTATAGTTCATCATTTATTACGCCCTAGTTATTTGGTTTACCTTTCTGTTAAGCATGGATGGATGCTGTCCACTGTGAATGTGTGATGTTTTACAATTATAGTCAAAAGTGAAATTTTCTTCCCTGTTAAAGAATGACCAATTTGTCGTTCACAAACATCTTTCAGATGTGGGAAAATGGGTTGTTTCAAATTTTGAAAGAGTACAGTTTTGCAACAAAAGGCACTGAGAGCCAATGACTGCAAAGTTGTATAACTGTGCTTTTCTAAATTTTCTTGAGTTTTGAGAATATATTATCTCTTGACAAAGTTATCGAGGAACAGTTCCTCATTAAATTTAGAAAAGAATGAACGAAGCTTTGTTTTGTACTAAAGAAGACTCTGAGTATAAATTATAAGAATAACTGAAAGAAATTGCTTTTCCAAAAAAAGTACATTCAAATTTAAAAATTCTCAAGCTTCAGTCAATTTACTTGCACATCTTAACAGCAGGCTGTAATAGAAGAAAGACCTTGTGCTTTAGGTTGGGGGCTCCGGAAGCATAGCCTGAGACAGGGATTTGTGCTTCTCTGTGAAATAATCTGAGAACACAGCAGGAAGGGTGAGGATGAAACAGGGAAGGAAGGAGGCCAGTAGAGGCTGGACGAAGCAGCAGGTTACCTTTAAGGACCTCTGGAACAGGGTATGGATGCCCCCAGCAAGTTTCAGTGAGAAGCCGAGAAGACAGGCTATTTATTTGACAATCCTAATTTGCCATTTGCTAAGGCCTGTTCCCAAGGTTCCGGCGCCTGTGGCCTGGCACATACACAGGCCAAACATGCTCCTAAAACCATAAATGCTTGAGGAAAAGATGGAGGTCGAATGTCTTTGGTGTTTAGGAAAACTGACTGCAGGCAGGAGATGGCCGGGCACAGCATCTGCTCCAACACAGGTTTGGTGTTATGCTGAGTTACATAAGTCAGATGCAGCATGGAAGCATAAAATGATTTCACTCATCTGTGAAATCTAAAAAAGCAAAACAAACAAACAAAAGATGCAGAGGAAGGAGTACTGATTACCAGAGGGGAACCAGGTGAAAGAGGTGTGTGAAACAGGAGAAGGGGGTCAACTATATGGTGATGGATGGTAGCTAGACCTGCGGTGATCACTTTGTAGTGTCTACAGATGTCAAATAACCCTGAGCCTTGTTACACTGTATAGGATTAATGTGTCAGACAGGAGCAAAGAGGAAGTGAGTTGTTTGGACTTTTTGGTTTCTGCATACTTCCATAATGAGAATATAGTTAAAGGTGAAAGTCTAAAGCAGAGTCAGCCCATAAAATTCGGAAACTCCCTTAAGTGATCTTCTGTGTAACACTGAAAGCTTTGGGCGTTTCTTGGAATCGTGCATTTGACTTATCACAAAATACTGCACTACCTCCTAAACACAAGTGACCGAGGGTACTGCTGCTTTGTATTTATACTTGTCACGTGTTCAGGTTATGCAGGCACTGCTGGTGGTTATCTGGAGGAGTCCCAGGGTGTAGCCCACATTACGTCATCATTAAAAGACCTCCACTGTGTTGTTTTGCCCCTGAAATATGGTGCCCTGTGCCAACCTAAGGCAGACTCTACTTTCAATTTGTATTTTCTTAAAAAAAAAAAAAAATAGACTGTAAATATTGCCTTTTCCAGAGTTGGACTTTAACACAGGTCAGAGGAACTGCCTAGAAAACCAGGGATATGAAAAAGAATGCATAAAATCATGATGTGTACAAATGTTAGAAAATCAAATCCCACAGTGCTAGGCTGAACACCCGGTCTGTACAGTACCGGGCAGGTTGCCAGTTCAAGGAAGCACCCTTCACACCTGGAGTCCTGCAACACAGCAGCCCTGCAAATTCCTGAGTTGGGAGTAACACAAGTGACAACGGTGTCAATAATAAGCATAACTATCAGTTAGAGAATGCGTGTATGTGTTGGTCACTCAGTCCTGTCCAACTCTTTGCAACCCCGCAAACTGTAGCCAGCCAGGTTTCTCTGTCCATGGAATTCTCCAGGCAAAAATACTGGAGTGAATTGCCATTCCCTTCTCCAGAGGATCTTCCCAACCCAGGGATCAAACCCTGGTCTCCTGCATTGAAGGCAGATTCTTTTCCATTTGAGCTGGTAGTATAAAATAATGACACACTATAGTGAGAAATCATTTTGAAATGTTGGTGGGTTGAAACATGTAAAGGGACAAGAATCATTCCTGGCACATAGTAAGCAGGTAATATATCTTAACTATATTAATAAGTTAATTATTAATATAGTTAATAATTATATTAATAATTAATATGTTATTAATTATTATATATTTTAATTTATTATATATTATAATATAATTTATATTCTATATTAATTATATTATATATTAATAATTAATATATATTAATTATTCTATGTTAAAATATATGTTGTTATATTTGTGGTTGCAACCACAAATGAACCTAAACACTGTGCTAAGGTGTTTTGAACTTTGGGGGTTTTTTTTAATATAAATTGATTTATTTTAACTGGAGGCTAATTACTTTAAATATTGTATTGGTTTTGCCATACATCAACATGAATCTGCCACGGGTATACACATGTTCCCCATCTTGAACCCCCCTCCCACATCCCTCCCCATACCATCCCTCTGAGTCATCCCAGTGCACCAGCCCTGAGCATCCTGTATCCTGCCTCGAACCTGGACTGGAGATTTGTTTCACATATGATATTATACATGTTTCAATGCCATTCTCCCAAATCATCCCACCCTCGCCCTCTCCCACAGAGTCCAAAAGACTGTTGTATACATCTTGTCTCTTTTGCTGTCTCGCATACAGGGTTATCGTTACCATCTTTCTAAATTCCATATTTATGTGTTAGTATACTGTATTGGTGTTTTTCTTTCTGGCTTACTTCACTCTGTATAATAGGCTCCAGTTTCATCCACCTCATTAGAACTGATTCAAATGTATTCTTTTTAATGGCTGAGTAATACTCCATTGTGTATATGTACCACAGCTTTCTTATCCATTCATCTGCTGATGGACATCTAGGTTGCTTCCATGTCCTGGCTATTATAAACAGTACTGTGATGAACACTGGGGTACATGTGTTTCTTTCAATTCTGGTTTCCTTGGTGTGTATGCCCAGCAGTGGGATTGCTGGGTCATATGGCAGTTCTATTTCCAGTTTTTTAAGGAATCTCCACACTGTTCTCCATAGTAGCTAAACTAGTTTGCATTCCCACCAAGAGTGTAAAAGGATTCCCTTTTCTCCACACCCTCTCCAGCATTTATTGCTTGTAGACTTTTGGATCGCGCCATTCTGACTGGTGTGAAATGGTACCTCATTGTGGTTTTGATTTGCATTACTCTGATAATGAGTGATGTTGAGCATCTTTTCATGTGTTTGTTAGCTATCTGTATGTTTTCTTTGGAGAAATGTCTGTTTAGTTCTTTGGCCCATTTTTTGATTGGGTCGTTTATTTTTCTGGAATTGAGCTGCAGGAGTTGCTTGTATATTTTTGAGATTAGTTCTTTGTCAGTTGCTTTGTTTGCTATTATTTTCTCCCATTCTGAAGGGTGTTTTTTCACCTTGCTTATAGTTTCCTTTGTTGTGCAGAAGCTTTTAATTTTAATTAGGTCCCATTTGTTTATTTTTGCTTTTATTTCCAATATTCTGGGAGGTGGGTCATAGAAGATCCGGCTGTGATGTATGTTGGAGAGTGTTTTGCCTATGTTCTCCTCTAGGAGTTTTATAGTTTCTGGTCTTATGTTTAGATCTTTAATCCATTTTGAGTTTATTTTTGTGTATGGTGTTAGAAAGTGTTCTAGTTTCATTTTTTTATAAGTGGTTGACCAGTTTTCCCAGCACCACTTGTTAAAGAGACTATCTTTTCTCCATTGTATAGTCTTGCCTCCTTTGTCAAAGATAAGGTGTCCATAGGTTTGTGGATTTATCTCTGGGCTTTCTATTTTGTTCCATTGATCTATATTTCTGTCTTTGTGCCAGTACCATACTGTCTTGATGACTGTGGCTTTGTAGTAGAGCCTGAAGTCAGGCAGGTTGATTCCTCCAGTTCCACCCTTCTTTCTCAAGGTTGCTTTGGCTATTCGGGTTTTTTGTATTTTCATACAAATTGTGAAATTATTTGTTCTAGCTCTGTGAAAAATACCGTTGGTAGCTTGATAGGGATTGCATTGAATCTATAGATTGCTTTGGGTAGTATACTCATTTTCACTATATTGATTCTTCCGATCCATGAACATGGTATATTTCTCCATCTATTAGTGTCCTCTTTGATTTCTTTCACCAGTGTTTTACAGTTTTCTATATATAGGTCTTTAGTTTCTTTAGGTAGATATATTCCTAAGTATTTTATTCTTTCTGTTGCAATCGTGAATGGAATTGTTTCCTTAATTTCTCTATCTTCTCATTAGTGTATAGAAATGCAAGGGATTTCTGTGTGTTGATTTTATATCCTGCAACTTTACTATATTCATTGATTAGTTCTAGTAGTTTTCTGGTGGAGTCTTTAGGGTTTTCTATCTCGAGGATCATGTCATCTGCAAACAGTGAGAGTTTTACTTCTTCTTTTCCAATTTGGATTCCTTTAACTGCTTTTTCTGCTCTGATTGCTGTGGCCAAAACTTCCAAAACTATGTTGAATAGTAGTTGTGAAAGTGGGCACCCTTGTCTTATTCCTGACTTTAGGGGAAATGTTTTCAATTTTTCAGCATTGAGGATAATGTTTTCTGTGGGTTTGTCATATATAGCTTTTACTATGTTGAGGTATGTTCCTTCTATTCCTGCTTTCTGGAGAGTTTTTATCCTAAATGGATGTTGAATTTTGTCCAAGGATTTCTCTGCATCTATTGAGATAATCATATGGCTTTTATTTTTCAGTTTGTTAATGTGGTATATTATATCAATTGATTTGTGGATATTGAAGAATCCTTGCATCCCTGGGATAAAGCCCACTTGGTCATGGTGTATGATCTTTTTAATGTGTTGTTGGATTCTGATTGCTAGAATTTTGTTAAGGATTTTTGCATCTATGTTCATCAGTGATATTGGCCTGTAGTTTTCTTTTTTTGTGGCATCTTTGTCAAGTTTTGGTATTAGGGTGATGGTGGCCTCATAGAATGAGTTTGGAAGTTTACCTTCCTCTGCAATTTTCTGGAAGAGTTTGAGTAGGATAGGTGTAAGCTCTTCTCTAAATTTTTGGTAGAATTCAACTGTGAAGCCATCTGGACCTGGGCTTTTGTTTGCTGAAGATTTCTGATTACAGGTTCAATTTCCATGCTTGTGATGTGTCTGTTAAGATTTTCTATTTCTTCCTGGTTTAGTTTTGGAAAGTTGTACTTTTCTAAGAATTTGTCCATTTCTTCCACATTGTCCATTTTATTGGCATATAATTACTGATAATAGTCTCTTATGATCCTTTGTATTTCTGTGTTGTCTGTTGTGATCTCTCCATTTTCATTTCTAATTTTAGTTATTTGATTTTTCTCCCTTTGTTTCTGGATGAGTCTGACTAATGGTTTGTCAATTTTATTTATCCTTTCAAAGAACCAGCTTTTGGCTTTGTTGATTTTTGCTATGGTCTCTTTTGTTTCTTTTGCATTTATTTCTGCCCTAATTATTAAGATTTCTTTCCTTCTACTAACCCTGGGGTTCTTCATTTCTTCCTTTTCTAGTTGCTTTAGGTGTAGAGTTAGGTTATTTATTTGACTTGTTTCTTGGGGTATGCTTGTATTCCTATGAACCTTCCCCTTAGCACTGCTTTTACAGTGTCCCACAGGTTTTGGGTTGTTGTGTTTTCATTTTCATCCGTTTCTATGCATATTTTGATTTCTTTTTTTATTTCTTCTGCGATTTGTTGGTTATTCAGCAGCGTGTTGTTCAGCCTCCATATGTTGGAATTTTTCATAGTTTTTCTCCTGTAATTGACATGTAATCTTACTGCATTGTGGTCAGAAAAGATGCTTGGAATTATTTCAATTTTTTTTGAATTTACCAAGGCTAGATTTATGGCCCAGGATGTGAGCTATCCTGGAGAAGGTTCTGTGGTGTTTTGAACTTTGAACTACTGGTCATCAGGGAAAAAGTAACCACCACCTTTTACTCCTTCATTAGTAAAACAGATGATGATCAAAGAACCAAAGTTTCACAGAGGCCCATGATGACACATGCCAAAGTGGATGCTTTGCTACAAAACATGGAAAACAAGAGAGAAGTGGGGAACTAAAGGTTGAGACAATAAATAAAAGCAGACTATTTATCTAGCTGTGCCAGGGAAAAAAATAAAAATGATGATAGTCACATCCTGCATTTCTAACAATTTAATTTTTCATACTTCTAGAACTTCATTCTGGCCAGAAAAAGCCAGAACACTCCTCACATGTTTTGAGATTTCAGTAGGAAGAATTTAAGTAACTATCTCAATTACAAATTAATGAAAAATTAGAGTAGTACCTGGGTTTAGAATTTCAATTTTTAGATAAAAAGAAGCTCCAGAACTAGGAGAATTTGTACATATATGATATGTTGATGGTGGTAGCATTGTGGCCAGTCCTTAGGGAAAGGCCTTTGATCTCCACATGACACTCCCAAATAGGGATGGTAGATGTGAACATTTAAAGAGGAGAAAAAATAACAAATAGATCTCATTTCTAATAAAACAGAAATTGAAAACATTAATGCCTGGGGCTTCAAATCATTTGTCTCATTTAAGTGGATATTCATATTTAATTATCAACATACTCAATTATCAATTACTATGAGTTTGAGTAAACTCCAGGAGACAGTGAAGGATGGGAAATCCTGCCATGCTACAGTCCATGATGTTGCAAAAAGTCAGACACGACTTAGTGACTGAACAGCAACAACATATTCAATTATCAATTTAATGCCAATATCCTATATTGACATAGTCTGTTTCACTGGCCTGTGTTATTAAGGAAAGAGGAGGTATTGCTCAATCACTAGAGAAGATACTTCATTATATTTATAAATTATGTATTTTTTCTCCAATTTTTGATTGTTTGATCAAATTAGTTTGTTGGATCTGCCTTTTAAGATTACTAAGATTTACTTGTTTTCCATAAAATATTATTTTTCCATCTTTACTGAAGTATAACTGATGAAAATTTTATGTATTTAAAGTATACAATGTAATGTGTTTTTAACTGAAGTGGAGTTGAAACAATGTGATCTTTTGATATATGTATATATTGTGAAAAGATTACCCCAAACAGGCTAATTAGCATATCCATCACCTCATATAGTTATCCTTTTATTTTGTGGTGAGAGCCTTTGAAATCTACTCTTTTAGCAAATTTCAAGTATATGATACATAATTTTTAATATATTACAATATTATTTATTATGTATAGTATAATGTACTAATATATTATTAGTATGTTATAATCATCATGCTATACATTAGGTCTCTAGAACTTATTTACCTTATAACTGACAGTTTATATCCTTTGACAAACATCTCTGCATTTGCCCCACCCCTAGGACCTGGTAACCAACATTCTGCTCTGTTACTATGAGTCTGACATTTTTAGATGCACTGTTGAAGTGATATCATGAAAGATTTGTCATTCTGTGTCTATCTTATTTCATTTAGTTTAATGACTTTCAGATTCATACATTGGTTCACTGGTGGGTTGAAACACTTAAAGGGACAAGGATGGCATTATATCTTACTATTTTAAGTCTGAATAATATTCCATTTTATGTATACATACATGTCCTCTTGGAAAACTCAAGTTGCTAGGGAAGACTCTTTCACTGAGGACTGTGTTCTTTGCTGAAGGCTATATTTTAAAGGATTTCTTAACAAGCAAAAATTAGTCCAGAGAATTTAAGATCATAAGAAATGATAACTAGAGTAAGAGAGGGATCCGAGAGTAGTAAGTCTTCAAATGTATGGAGGATGCTGACAACCTGGCTTAAATATTTGGAAGACTGTTACTTAAAAGAGGAATTACTCTTCTTTTATTTTAAATCTGGAATCTAGAAAATAGATTTAGGTCTAACCGGGAAGCATCTGGATGAAGTAGATATCTGACTCACTTCCACAGCTCATCGTTTGATTGTGGCAGAGACTGCTTGCTGTCCAGCAGTGTCCTGCCCCTACGTCTTTCATCCTAGAGCTCCAGGTTTTAGATAGGCCTAAGTTTTCTCAGCTAGATTTGGCAACTTACAAACCTCACTGGCAGCTAAGTTCTAAGTGTGGGCCAGTAAGATGTAAGCAGAAGTAATATATGCTACTTGGAGGATGCAACTTCTTGTTTTTGTTAGTTGATGAGTCTTGTCCGACTCTTTTATGACCCATGGACTGTAGCCCACCAGGCTCCTCTGTCCATGGTATTTCACACACAAATGTTTCTCTAGCCCTCTTCTATCTTACTTCCAATTGGGGGATGAGGAGAACAGGAGTTGTCTTGAATACTATATAATTTCACTCGTATGTGGAACCTGAAAATCATAACTCAGAAACTAGAGAACATATTGGCAGTTGCCAGAGGCTGGGAGATTGAAGAAATGGGTGATGAGGATCAAGGGATACAAACTTCCAGCTATAAGATTACTAAGTACTGGGGGTCTAATGTACAGCATGGTGACTGTGGTTAATAATATTGTTTTGTATGCTTGAAAGTTTCTTTGAGAATATAATTGTTCTCACCACACGCACACAAACTATGTGAGGTGACAGATGTGTTAACTAACCTTATTGTGACAACCATTTTCACAATATGTGCATATGTCAAATCATGTTGTATACCTTAAACTTACATACTACTATATGTCAATTATATCTCAGTAAAGCTGGAGGAAAAAAAAAAGTAGCTGTCTCGGACCAAGGGTCAGAAGCCATACACTGAGAATGGTGGAATTGTATTAGTTTAGGATTACCTTTCCCTGCATGGTTTTCTGTGGATGAAATGAATTTCCTTAGTTTAATCCACTGTATTTTTTTTATCTCTTTGTCATGGAAGCTTAGACAGCCCTCTAGGCAATACATTGATACCCTTTATAAGAAAGTCTTTTATTATGTTCAACTTATTTCCTTCTAGCTTTTAAAAATTTCTCAAACTACGTCATAAATATGTTCTTCAAGGTAGACTTATTATTTTTTCTGTTGCTTTCTAACTAATTTCCATGAGTTTAGCAACTTAAAACAGCATCTATTTAACAGGTGGATTATAGATTGTGGGTAGGTCAGGAATCTGGATGTGATCTAACTGGGTTCTCTGCTCAGAATCTCACAAGGTCAAAGTTAAGGTATCAGCTGGGATTAACATTCAAAACTGGAGCTCAGGGTCCTCTTCCAAGTTCTTTCTTGGTATTGACAAAGTTCAGTTCCTTGCAACTAAAGGTCTGAAGTCCATGTTTTCTTGCTGTCTGCCAGCCAGGGGATTTTTTGAACTCCTAGAGGCCAGTCTTAGGCTCTTTCCTTGTGACTCCCTCCATCTTTGAGCTACCAACAGGAAGCAAAGTTAAATGTCAGTCATTCAGTCGTGTCCAACTCTTTGTGACCCCATGGACTATAGCCTGCCAGGCTTCTCTGTCCATAGGATTTCCCAGGCAAGAATCCTGGAGTGGGTTGCCATGCCCTCCTCCAGGGGATCTTCCTGACCTAGGAATCGTACCCAGGTCTCCCTCATCTCAGGCAGACTGTTTACCATCTGAGCCAACAGGAAAGTTCCTAAACAGGGAGCAAAATCCCCCTCATACTTAAAATCTAATTTTCCTTTTTGCAAACTAGGTAGCAAAACTCCTTGCTTTGAAAGGAGATTAGGTTAAGTCCGCCCTCATAATCTCCCTTTTGATGAATTTGAAATCAATGGATTAGTAATCTTAATTACATCTGAAAGTCCCTTTTTCATATAAACAGTAGTTATCACAGACATATGTTATCATATTCACAGCCCAGGGATTGAGACACGAAATCTTGGGGGTGCACTTTAGAATTCTGCCTATCACAGTAGGGGAGACATTTACCACCAGCTCCCAACAACAGCTATCTCATTATGTGTTGGGCAAGCCATAAACATTTCATAAATTTTCATTGCCTTAAATATGATATTTTAGTGATGACTGCCCATTGCCAAATCTCATTTGATGTTACTATACTACTTTCAAGACAATATTTACATTAACAGGAGTCATAAAAGATTCTAAAAACAACTATATTGTAATATATAGTTCATAAATCTAAATTTCAGAGGATGTAGTGTAGATATAAAGATGAATTTAAAAGTTCATATTCTTTGTGCATGCACTATTAACCTTTAGGTTGACTTGGTCAACAGTTTTCAGACCAGTTAGTCTTAAATTTAGAAATTGCTTCGAGTAGTTTAAGAAAACACTATACTTGCCCTTTTATCATTGGCCCTTGGAGTATATTCTGTTTTTATTTTGGTATATTCCCTAATAAAAGGCTGACCACTTGACATGATACAAGGCAGTCTTAAAATATTTTTATCTGTTGATTCCTTTGTTCTTCAGCTTTAACTCACTTGAAAAAAAATCCCCGTCCTTACCAAGATCTGTAGTCCCACATGCTCCATGGTCCCCCAAGTTCTCATTTCCTCTCCCACTCCTCTCTTTCCAGGTCACTCACTTTATCCACACTAGATTTATTCAGGGCTTCTCCCTGATAAGCTCCCTTATTGGTTTAGGTCTGTTTTTTCCATCTTTTTTTTTTAATTACTTTATTTTTAATTGGAAGATAATTGCTTTACCCTATTGTGTTGGTGAGGCTTCTCGTCCATCTCCTCTATGAAGTAGCATCTCCCTTCGACTGTCATGTGGGTTCCCGCGTCTATCATTACATGCTATGGTATCTCTTCATTGGCTCCTTGCCTATCCCCCTCCATTGCAACCAAAGCTGCTTGGGAGTAAGGGACTTCATTTTATGGTCTGGTTGAATCCTTAGTGCCTAGGGCATCATGTGAAAGTGAAAGTCGCTCAGTCGTGTCGGACTCTTTGCGACCCCATGGACTATGGGAATTATCCAGGCCAGGATCCTGGAGTGGGTAGCCGCCTTTCCCTTCTCTGGGGGATCTTCCCAACCCAGGGATCGAACCCAGGCCTCCCACACTGCAGGTGGATTCTTTATCAACTGAGTCACAAGGGAAGCCCAAGAATATTGGAGTGGGTAGCCTATCCCTTCTCCAGTGGATCTTTCCAACCCAAGAATCGAACTGGGGTCTCCTGCATTGCATTCTTTACCAACTGAGCTATCAGGGAAGCCCATCATAGACCTACAGCAAATATGGTTGAATTTATGCACGAATATATTTCAGAAAAGGCAATGTATGTAAGCTCGATGATTCCTTTACTCTGCAAACTAACACAAATCTTGCATTAAGAAAGAGCCCTGTCTTCCTTGACAAAGGAACAGAATGTAAATAGAAATGGAAAAAATAACAATGTTGGCAGGGAAACAGAAAGCAAGAAAGAGTGGGTCATTGGGAGAATCAGTGCCTGAGTTGGTTCTCCAGTTTTTGTTCAACTTACCAATGCAGACCATGGACTTTTTCCAGTCCCTGCCAGAGCATTGAAGGCAATGCTGTGTTTAAGATGGAGCAAGGACTCACAACACCCACTACTCTCCTGTAGCTGCCATCTCTCCTTCTATCGGTGACGACACGCTTTAGCAGGATAATTGCAAGTTTTGAAGTCACTTGTCACATTAAACACTTATTAACTGTTTTTAGAATAAGGGGTGAAGGTTTTTTTTCATTGTTCCTCAAGTATTTTAGTTACATGGTAGGTGTTAACATTTGGCTTTGCTTATCTTTTATACTTGCTGATAAAATGTATCTAACAATTGACTACATCAAATAATATGATAATTGAAGAAACGCCTTTAATTAATAATCTGAGGATATGAATTTGAAACTTGCATTTTGAACAGAAATAAATCTTTTACTTTAAAATTTCTTTCATTGAGAAACATTTGACAAGAAGTCAGCGTATTGCATCTTTCTTTTAATGACCTCAGATATATCATTGTGCCAATGACTAAATGTATTAAGGACTCCAAGTACTTGAAAGGGACGTTTGTGAAACAGGGACTAGCTATTTTCTTATAGTTCTGAAGATCCCCAAGAGGCATTTTAGCTCTATAACATACACTTTGTAGCAGACCAGTCCAAAATAAAATATTACATCACACAAGGCATATGTCCAACAAATACTGAATTTAATTTTGAAATGCTGAGTTGGAAGTATTCAAACTGTCTATAGTCCATCTACATGGCCATCTGTCCTCTGTTACTTTTGTAGCTGGAATCCTTCTATTCAACGAAGGGTTGGATGAGGTCTCGTCCAGTTCTAAGACTATGTTTCTGCAAGAGTATTCAATCATCTGGAGAAGGAAATGGCAACCCACTCCAGTATTCTTGCCTAGAGAATCCTGTGGGCAGAGGAGCCTGGTGGGCTGCTGTCCATAGGGTCACACAGAGTCAGACATGACTGAAGAGACTTTGCATGCATGCATGCATTGGAGAAGGAAATGGCAACCCACTCCAGTATTTTTGCCTGGAGAATCCTAGGGATGGAGGAGCCTGCTGGGCTGCCTTCTGTGGGGTCACACAGAGTCGGATACGACTGAAGCGACTTAGCAGCAGCAGTATTCAATCATCACTTAGTTTTGAAAGGAAAACGTTGCTGAATGGGAAGATGAACAACATCCATAATATGACTTTTCACTTTGTCACTATTATTACCTAAAATAGGCAAAACAACTAAAACAGTAGAAATAATCTATCCAGAACATACCTGTGAAGACTGTTTTAAACGGCACTGCTGCGTGCTAAGTGGCTTCAGTCGTATCCGACTCTGTGTGACCCTCTGGACCGTACCCCACCAGGCTCCTCTGTTCGTGGGGATTCTCTAGGCAAAAACACTGAAGTGGGTTACCATGTCCTCCTTGAGGGAATCTTTCCAACTCAGGGATCGAACCCAAGTCTCTTATGTCTCCGGCATTGGCAGGTGGGCTCGTTACCACTAGCGCCACCTGAGAATCCCTATGACTAATATAAGTCCTTAGAATTTTATTTTTAGTATAACTCTTCAAATCATTATTTGAATAAACCATTGATCCTTTGCTGAGATAGTTTAAAAATTGGATTTTTATCTTAAAAAAAATTTTATTCGACTGTAGTTGCTTAACAATGCTGTGTTAGAGTCTGCCGTACAATAATGTGAATCAGCCATTTGTATACATATATCCCCTGCTTTTTGGATTTCCTTCCCAAATAGATCTCCCAGAGCATTGAGTGGAGTTCCCTGTGGTACACAGTAGGTTCTCATTTGTTACCTGTTTTACACATAGCAGTGTGTACACGCCAATCCCAGTCTCCCAATTCATCCAACATCCTCTTCCTCCCCTTGGTGTGCATAAGTTTGTTTTCTACTTTTGTGCCTGTATTTCTGCTGTGGAAAGAAGTTCATCTGAACTATTTGTCCAGATTCCACATATATGCATTAAATATATAATATTTAGTTTTTTTTTTCCTTTGTGACTTACTTCACTCTGTATGGCAATCTCTAGGTCCACCCATGTCTCTGCAAATGGTACAATTCCATTCCTTTTAATGGCTGAGTACTATTCCATTGCGTGTGTATATATATTTATATATGCCATATCTTCTTTATCTATTCCTCTGTTAATGGACATTTAGATTGCTTCCATGTTCTAGCTATTGTAAGTACTACTGCAATACACATTGGAGTGCGTGCATCTTTTGGAATTATAGTTTTCTTCAGGTATATGCACAGGAGTGGGATTGCTGGGTCATATGGTAGCTCTAATTTTAGCTTTTTAAGGAACCGTCACACCGTTTTCCATAGTGGCTGCACCAATCCATGTTCCCACCAACAATGTAAGAGCATTCCCTTTTCTCCACACCCTCTCCAGCATTTATTGTTTATAGTTTTTTTTTTTTTTGATGACAGCCATTCTGACCAGTGTAAGGTGATACCTCACTATAGTTTTAATTTGCATTTCTCTAATAATTAGTGATGTTGAACATCTTTTCATGTGTTTGTTGGCCACCTGTATTTTTTCTTTGGAGAAACATCTATTTAGGTCTTCTGCCCATTTTTTTTGAGATTTTCTGAAAACATTTTGTAAAATAAAACACACATGGCCATTTTGAGGGATTACAATGAAGGTCACATACCATAATTTGGGAAAGCGGCAATGACAAAATATGTACTATTGCAGAAATGATATCTCAGTGCTTTTGTGATATTAAACTGTATATATTTCAGATTCAGAGAAGGAAATTCAAATAAGATTATTAGAATCACAGTGAATTGTTGTTCAGTCGCCCAGTCATGTCTGACTCTTTGTGACCCCACAGCCTGCAGCACTCCAGGCCTCCCTGTCCCTCACCATCTCTTGGAGTTTGCCCAAGTTCGTGTCCATTGCATCAGTGATACCATCCACAGTGAATAAGAATGGGGGGGGAAAGGGGGAAAGATGTATAACATAAATACTGGTTTTCTTGTTAGTTTTGTTTTTTTTTTTTTTTTTGAGATAATATGAACCTTCATTTCAATTTGAAGGATAATACAAATTCATTCATTAAGTTATACAAGAGTATTTTCAGTCAACCAACATTTCCTGATCACACAGAATAACTTGGAGGTTGTACCAGACATCAGGGATCAGAAATTAAATCTGGCCTCCATGTGACAAGTGCTATTTACAAAGCATGTTAGGGAGCATGTAGGAAGGGCCTAATAATGTCCATGGGATGGATCAAAGGAGATGTCTAAGCAGCAGTGAGGCTTGAACTTGGCACTGAAAGAGAACTGGGGTGACAGAAAAAGTCGTTCAGGGCAGGGGAAAGAGAGGAAGAGGGGCACAGACTCCAGAGAGAAGCTGTGAGTTTGAGGTGCTGCCAAGATGTGCTTTAGAATAGAGATCGGGTCAAAGATGAGTCTGGAGCAACTAGCAAAGATCTGTTTGTTTGTCTTGGTAGAACTTTATTCTGAAATCAGTGAGAGCAATGAAGAACTTAAAGCAAGGGAGTAACATCAAGATTTTGTTTCAGAAAAAAATCTCTAGGCATAAGATTTTGGAGAAAGAGTTGGAGTGGGGAAGACGAGAGCAAGGAGAAAAAGAAGAGACCATTAACTTTTCTTTTTCTCGAATTGAATGTGTGGGTATGCTCAGGGATGCGTTATTCAAGTGCCATGCATTTGTGATACATTTTAGTCATACTGTAATGTAATTGTCTTGAAATCGGTTCAGTTAATGATAGTAATCAATCAGCAGGAGTCATATAACTCTTTTCATTGTTATTACTTAGTTTTGATTGATGAAGAGGATTTCACTTTCTTTTTACAATAGTAATAACTTTTTTTAGTGGATGTGTTCTGTGGACTCCAGTCGTTTTAATGTCAGATTTTATGGTCCTTCCTTATACATGGGCTTATTTATGTGATGATTATTATTATTTATAGGATGTTTTTTCTTGATTTTACAAATCCGGTAGAATTGCCATCTCTACATAATTAGGAGGAAGAAGTATCCTGAAACATTACTTTTCTGCTATATATCCATGTATTCTTAAATGGTTAAGGAAGGTAGCTAAATAGTAACTGTTTTCTCAACTGAAATGAATTATTCAACATGGAAAATCAAGGGCTTGGTACCTATTTTGATGAATTGTAGTTCTTTATTTCAATTTAATTATGTTGATTCAAATTTCAATTGTGGTATAATTATATTAGTTTGTCTTCATGTTGAATAAGATTAAGAGCAAGAGTAATTGCTAATAGTTATTGAATGTTTATTTTGTGCCAGGACCTATGCTAAGTACTTTATATGTATTATGTAATTAAACTCTCACAATGACCTTAATGAGGTTCTCCATTCCTCTAGGGGCTTCCCAGGTTTCTCTAGTGGTTAAAAAAAAAAAATCCGCCTAAGTTAAATAACTTGTCTACGTTCATAAAACTCCTTGAGTGCTGGAGCTGAGATTAGAACCCAGACTTTCTAACTTGCACTCTGGGCTCTCAGCCACTACCCTATACTTCACCAAACCCCCTCTGTTAAGGATGGAGTGATCCTGTGTCTCCCTCCCCTTCAAAAATATAGTAAACGATTTTATACTATTTAATTAGATTTTTCCATGGAGCACCATTCAACAATTTAATTCTTTTACAGAGAACCCCAGGTTCAGGCATTGGAATAAGTGCCCAGCTTAGCAAATATGTTAATAGCAATGCATATATGTAATATTAAAGCTTGTATTCATACAGTCAGTGAATGTTTATTGATTAGTTGAGTACCTGATCTGTGGTAGGTTCTGGGATGCACAAGAAGTCTCTCCCCTCATGAGATTTCTGCCTCATGGAGATAAAAGACAATAAAGAAATTATCTCCCCAGTCAGACTCCCTCGTGCTTGTCTAACTGCTACTCTGATGGTCAGAATTCATGATTGCCAAGTTCACTGAGAGCCACAGCTTCCTACTGTGGAATTCAGTTTCTGCCTGGGGCTGAGCTCAGAAGTGACAGTTGGAGATACTTGAGATAGGTCAATTGATTGGTTAGGATTACGCAGGAGATGTGGGTTCGATCCCTGGGTCGGTTCGATCCCCTGGAGTAGGAAATGGCAATCCACTCTAGTATTCTTGCCTGGAGAATCCCATGGACAGAGGAGCCTGGCGGGCTACAGCCCATGGGGTCACAAAGACTTGGACACAGCTGAGCACACAAGCACGCATGGAGTAGTACACTTGGAATCTAAAATCAAATAGATCTTGACTGGATTCTGGGGGTGTCACTTACTAGCTTTATGACTAGGGCAAGCAGCCTAATCTCTCTGAACCAGTTTACTCATCTGTAAAGTACTAAGTATAAAGTATAGTACTAAGAGTATTAATGTGTTCATTGATTGAACAAATATTTATTGGATGCATCTGCTGTGCTGGTTTAACCTACCTCACAGGGCTACAGTTGTAACTCAATAAAATATTATATGAAGAAACCCAGGCACATAGTAAGTATTCAAAAAATTTAGTTCCCTCCTACCTCAGCCCATTTTTTTCTTTACTAGATACTATCTTCCATTTGGTAAGTGAGAAATCCCAGTGCCCAGGAATGGCCAGGTTGTAGGAAAATCTGGCTCATACCACCTAGTCTTATGAAACTTAATTGAATGGAATTCAACCAAGATAGATTGGCTGTACAAAGTCAGCCAGTCATTCTGATAAGAAAAATGCTTTTCTATAAGAAAAGTCTATTTTGAAAGTCCAGGACCAGATGGCTTCACAGGTGAACTCTACCAAACATTTAGAGAAGTGCTAACACCCTATCCTTCTCAAAATATTCCAAAAAATTACAGAGGAAGGAATACTTTTGGACTCATACTTTGAGGCTACCATTACCCTGATAGCAAAACCAGACCAAAAAATAAATAAATAAAATTACAGGCCAAAATCACCGATAAACATAAATTCAAAATTCCTAAACAAAATACTAGCAAACCGACTCCAACAACACATTAAAAGGATCATACTCCATGATCAGGTGGGATTTATCCCAGGGATGCAAGGATTTTTCAATATCTGCAAATCAATCAGCGTGATACATCACCTTAACAGATTGAAGAATAAAAGCCATATAATTATCTCAGTAGGTGCAGAAAAAGCTTTTGATAAAATTCAGCTTCCATTTATGATAAAAACTCTTCAGAGAATGAACCTAGAGGGAACATACCTTAACACAACGAAGGCTGTATATGACAAACCCACAGCTAACATTATGCTGCTGCTGCTGCTGCTAAGTCGCTTCAGTCGTGTCCGACTCTGTGCGACCCCATAGATGGCAGCCCACCAGGCTCCCCCGTCCCTGGGATTCTCCAGGCAAGAACACTGGAGTGGGTTGCCATTTCCTTCTCCAATGTGTGAAAAGTGAAAGTGAAGTCGCTCAGTCGTGTCTGACTCTTAGCGACCCCATGGACTGCAGCCCACCAGGCTCCTCCACCCATGGGATTTTCCAGGCAAGAGTACTGGAGTGGGGTGCCATTGCCTTCTCCAAGCTAACATCATACTCAGTGGTAAAAAGCTGAAAGCTTCTGCATACAGCTGAATATCAAATAAACAACCCAATCAAAAAACAGGCATAAGACCTAAATAGAGCTCTCCAAAGAAGACATACAGATGTCATACATATAGCCAATGGACCACTACTCAGCCATGAAGAATGAAATATGCCATTTGCAGCAATATAGAAAGACTTAGATATCATCATACTAAGTGAAGTAAGACAAAGAAAAATACAAATGATATCACTTACATGTAGAATCTTTAAAAATGGTACAAGTGAACTTATGTATGAAACAGAAATAGACTCACAGACTTAGAAAACAAATGTATTGTTACTAAAAGGGATATTAGGTTGTGGGGAGAGAGCAATTAGGAGTTTGGGATTAGTATGTACACACTACTATGTATAAAATAGGTAAACAAAGACCTACTGTATAGCACAAGGTACTGTATTCAATATCTTATAATAACCTAGACTGGAAAAGAAGCTGAAAAAATATGCGTATGTATGTATGTATATCTATAACTGAATCACTTTGCTGCATACCTGACACTAATGCAAACTGTAACTTAACTATACTTCGGTTTTTTAAAGTGGTTAAAAAGAAGATAAACTATAGGACGCACATACTCAGCGAATTTACCAAAAAAAAAAAAAAAATCATGAAGTTGCATATGTTACTTCACATATCTTTAGGACTTGGTCACATGGCAGTACCAATTGCTTGGGAAATATGGAATTCTCTAATAAAATAATCACATGTCCTGCTAAACTCACAGAGACTATTGCTAAAATGAAAAAGAGGAGACACGGAATTCTCCAGGCCAGAATACTGGAATGGATAGCCTATCCCTTTCCAGGGGGTCTTCCTGATCCAGGAATCAAACCAGGGTCTCCTGCATTGCAGGTGGATTCTTTACCAACTGAGCTATCAGGGAAGCCCCCAAATGTGTTGAAACCGGTGATTAAAAGTTGCTAGTATAATGCATGGAGCTCAACCTGGCTCTCTCTGACAACCAAGAGGAGTGGGATGGGGTGGGAGGTGGGAGGAAGTTTCACTAGGAAGGGGACATAAATATACTCACAGCTGATTCACGTTGTTGTATGGCAGAAACCAACACAACATTGTAAAGCAATACTCCCCCAACTTAAAAAAAAATTTAAGTTGCTAGTGACTAATACATTCCTGTTGTGATACAGAAAATGACACAATGCAAAACGTATGCAAGCAGGAAAAGTTACTAGTGACACTCTAGGCAATGGTCTCAGCAAAGTATTGATAGCCAGAAGAAAAGGATTGAGGAGAGTACAGCTATTTAGTTAGAAGAGGAAATGCTTACACTTTTTAAGGAAAGTTTTTATAGGAAAGTTAAATGCTTAAATTTCTTGAAATGGTATTTGTTCTTGTTTGGTTAGGATGGCTGTAAAAACATAATAACATATTCTAGAAGAATTCCAGAGTAAATTGTTTCTCTTAGAATAAACAACACGCTTAAATGATGAGAAATGTATTTGTGCCTCCAGAATCTGTGCATTGATCACTGATCACAGAGGGCGCTCCCGGGGTGGGAGGAGTAGAGCCCTTTGCAAAGGATGACTATGATCCAGAACACTCTTCTAATTGCAGTTGCTCTTGGGCCATAGATTAATTTGCAAATAATTCGTATTCAAAATTAAAGCAGTACTTGTCTAAATCACTGTGAAAAAAATGTGAATAACCACTTCCCTTCCCTGCTTTAGTTTACCTAAACTTTTAGAAGTTACCAGGAAATTGGAGGTTCCACCTATAATTTATGCCATGTGTGAAGGGGAACTGGAGTGAGCTGTATTTACCCCCAATCCAACATATATCATTTTTTTCTTAAATATTCACAATTCTATATTTATTCTATAAAAGATAAATAAGCCCCAAAATTACTCATAAAAATCACAGTCTGTTCTGTCACTTACACCTTCTCTTTATGCTGTGTCTGGAAGTGCCTTCTCCCCGTCAAAGAAATAACTTGACTTAGTTCAGTTCTATACTGCATTTTCTCACTGTATTAGTTTCCCTTCACCTATATTCTGTATCATGGTAATTTCATTAACTAACAACTTAAAAATCACTGGAATAGTCATTCCTCATTATGGAAGAATGTTATTTTAATAATATTAAACCACATGTGATTATAAACTTTTTGCATTTTAATTTTAATAAATTATTTAGCCCTATGGAATGTTTCCATGGTAGAGTATTACAAATCTCTAAAAATTAAAAAAAAAAAAATGAAGAAAGAATGAGCTTAAGGAATAATTTTAATGTATAAATGGTACCTGTCTTGAAGATTTTAAAATCATTAGTAAAAATAAATTTATATAAAAATATAATCTATAGCTCTGAGTATACTTGGAACGTCTCTATTTTTGTAGGTCAAGTGTGAAGGATGTTGTTATAGTAAAGATATTTTTTTCTGTTGTATTTGATCAACAGAAGTAGCTAGCTTTATATGTTTGTTGAAAGATTGGATACCTTCAGGAAGATCCACCATAAATTTGAATTCTTTTTAACTGTTCACACTCAGTATTTATATTCACTTCTCTTTTTTCTTTTGACTTTTTTTCTTCTTTTTCTTCATCTTCCTTCTCCTTCCCTTTCTCCTTTCTTATAAAGACTGAGTTTTGATTTCACATTGTTTTTTAGATGGCAACCCACTCCAGTGTTCTTGCCTGGAGAATCCCAGGGACGGGGAGCCTGGTGGACTGTTTGTCTCTGGGGTCGCACAGAGTCGGACACGACTGAAGCAACTTAGCAGCAGCAGCAGCAGCAGCAGCAGGCATTACTAAATAACTATAGCCCCCCAAACAGGAACAGCTGTTTCTGTTTCATTACGTACTAGGTTTGGGGTAAGACTGATTTAAACTTGTGAACCAGGAGGCTCATTTATTCTGAAAATGAAAAACAAGAGACTCATTCCTAGATGGCTGTTTGCATTTTAAATAGCTTTCACAGTTTTAAGGAAAGGAAGCCTGCCACCTTGCGTCTGCTGGGTTTGCTACACAAAAGGGGACCCATTCAGATCAAGTTCAGGTCTATGTTGGACTTAAACTACAGGAAAGGCTAAATAATCACACAAAATATTGAAATGCCACATAGACATCCTGATTCAAAAACAAAATAAAAACCGTAGCTGAGGGACATGTTTTTATTTACTATATGAGGGAACATTATACAAACCATCTAATTCCTCTTTTTCAAGCAATTTGATCCTATGGTTCAGATATATACAATTAAAATTCTCTAGGTCTAAAACACTCTAGACCTTTTAAAGCATAGAATTTAAGGTTATAAGATAAAATAATAATACTTTAAAATAAAATTTGCTGAAGTTAATGCTATGTGATGAAATGAGTGCGTGAAAGGTTATTCTTGAATATCATATGAATAATCATAAAATTTGAATTTTATTTTAGGGTTAACACTTCCTAGATTCTTCTCCTGTATTTGTTTACCCTGTTTCCATTGTATTATCACCATAAAAAAGATTGTAATGAGGATCACAGCCCAACTTGTAACAACAAAGTACAAGTTGCTGGAAAATGCCTGAGAGCCACCAAGCGTGCAGTAGAGATGCCTTTGAAGAGCAGAACCACAGGCTTCCCAGTAATTTGACAACTGTTGGTGCCACCTTGTGGTTGAGTGCAATATTGCAACAAAACAGTACTCGCGCTTGAATTTAATGTCTTGAGTTTTTCGAACCAACAAACTAAATCCCTTTTTGTGTATGTGCGTTAATATATTTATTAAGGATTAAACACAAGTTAATGGCTTGGGGTTACTGGGAGCTTTATTATAATAAAATGACTTCAGTTCACTGGGAAGTTTATTACAATAAAGAACCCTCAAAACATGTGAAACTTCCTCATATATGAAATATATAATAAGGTAGCATTTCCCAAGGAGAGATCAGGGATTATTAGTCCTGAAAGATACACTCAAGAAGACTAGACCCTATGGTCAAAGAAGCCTGGTAAATGCCCCCTGTTATATCCCCTATGCTTTTAACTGCTGAGGACCCAGGTTCAATCGCTGGTCAGAGAACTTAGATCTTATAGACCGTACCAGTCAAAAATGATAATAATCATTCTAAAACAAAAAGCTATTGAAAATTACTCTTTAATTTTTTTTCAAACCAGCATTTTCCAAATATGCCTGACCACAGAATTCTTTCTTAAAAAAACAAATAAAATCTGTTAATACTCTGCTGCTGCTACTGCTGCTGCTAAGTCGCTTCAGTCGTGTCCGACTCTGTGCGACCCCAGAGACAGCAGCCCACCAGGCTCCCCCATCCCTGGGATTCTCCAGGCAAGAACACTGGAGTGGGTTGCCATTTCCTTCTCCAATGCATGAAAGTGAAAAGTCAAAGTGAAGTCGCTCAGTCGTGTCCGACTCTTAGCGACCCCATGGGCTGCAGCCTACCAGGCTCCTCCGTCCATGGGATTCTCCAGGCAAGAGTACTGGAGTGGGGTGCCATTGCCTTCTCTACCAGGTAATAAATTGATTACCTTGCAGCATAAAAGATTAGAGCATTAGGTGCAAATCCCTTACTGAAGCTAAATTAAAAGAATGATGTCCCCAGTTCTGTGTTGGAATCACAGGCTGAAGGTCTTGCACTTGAAATTAAGGACTCTTATGTTACCAAAGGTCCCCTCAGTTACAATGACAAATTAAACAAAGAGAAATTTCTTAAGGAATTTGACTATTAAAAATTATTGAATTTTAATAGTAGCACCCAAAATCCTCTGAATGATGGCTGGAATAGGAGCAGTGTCGCAGATTTTATTCTGTGGAGTCAAAATACAGCGGGGAAAGCCAGGTAACTCACTCACCATTTGTTCTCCACCCAGAGCTGTTTTCCTATACTTATGACTCTAAGCTTTGCTGATATATTTACCGTCTCCAGTCTAAGTTCAGTTCAGTTCAGTCGCTCAGTCATGTCCGACTCTTTGCGACCCCATGAACCACAGCACGCCAGGCCTCCCTGTCCATCACCAACTGCCAGAGTTTGTCCATTGAGTCGGTGATGCCATCCAACCATCTCATCCTCTGTCGTCCCCTTCTTCTCCTGCCCTCAATCTTTCCCAGCATCAGGGTCTTTTCCAATGAGTCAGCTCTTTGCATCAGGTGGCCAAAGGATTGGAGTTTCAGCCGCAACATCAGTCCTTCCAATGAACACCCAGGACTGATCTCCTTTAGAATGGACTGGTTGGATCTCCTTGCAGTCCAAGGGACTCTCAAGAGTCTTCTCCAACACCACAGTTCAAAAGCATCAATTCTTCGGCACTCAGCTTTCTTTATAGTCCAACTCTCACATCCGTACATGACCACTGGAAAAACCAAAGCCTTGACTAGACAGACCTATGTTGGCAAAGTAATGTCTCTACTTTTTAATATCCAAATTATCCTGTGGCCAAAGCCACACATTTATGAAATATTTCACCATCATAATATCTTTTCAGAGTCCCTTAAAACAGCCTTTCTGTCTGTCTTGTGTCAATCCCTGAGATCTTTGTGCCTATCACAGACTCAAAAATCTGTCCGTAAACCTTTACCCTTAGACTGACTCTTGCTATCTAAATTGTTATTTCTTCAGGCCGTTAGATATTTACTGCCTCAAGCAGCATCACAAATGTTATACCAAGCATGAAAAATGTTAGGAAGTGGCCTAATGTAACAGTGTAGGTCAAGCCCCAGCATCCTAGCTGTGTGACTTTTGGGGAATCTACTTACTTGTTCCATGCTGTGGTTTCTACAACTATCAAATAGATAACATACTCACCTTATACTTGTTAGGTTAGTATGTTATCTTTGACATAGTAAGTGTTCAATAACTGTAGTCATCTAGATTCTCTTTTGTAATTTAAGTTCTGCCCTGAAGACCTGCAGGATTCTAGAAACTGGTTGTCCCTAACTCTAAGGGGATTTTGACAGCATAGACAGTGGTTGAGGAAAATGTTTCTGGCGAGCAGTAAGAAACAGATTACTTCCGAAAAAGATTTAGTTGTGAGTGTATAGGCTTCTGTGCTGAATCATTAGCTATGTCAGTTGTTTACATAATAGATAAATAGTGTGAGATACTAATATCATTAACTGTTAATGATAAATTAAATAGTGTGAGATACTAATATTATTAACTGTTAATGATAAATTAAATAGTGTGAGATACTAATATCATTAACTGTTAATGATAAATTAAATAGTGTGAGATACTAATATCATTAACTGTTGGCCACAAGGCCAACTTCATTGAAATGAGTTTTCTTGTAAAAGGCTTATTCGTACTTTTTTGGACCAAAGAAATACAAGATTGTTGTACCATGAAGGCAGTGAATGGTTTGTGATCAAGTTACAGGAAAAGCTTTGAGTGGACTGAGCTCCTGATTTCAAATCCGACCTGGTACAACCTTTCCAAAAGTTTTCTTATGTCTAGGGTGGAGACAGCAGACTCCCAAAGACCTTAGGGGGATTAAAACAAATAAGTATGAGAGTTTTAGATGCCAGTTTTATAGACCAATAAGCTACTTGTCAATGTTAGTATTATTCATAGAATCTAAATGACTATTCAACATTGTTACATATTAATTCTATAATGGTGTTTTAAAGAAGGGAAATATGGATGTTCAGGTTTACTAAAAAGTTTTGTAGGAAGAACACTGGACTTAGCATCTAAAGTCTAAATTTGCCTTTCGTCCTGTTACTTGCTAGCTTCTTATGTGATTTGATGCAAGTCACACTGAATCCCAAATTGTTTCTCACCTGCAATCTAAGTGGATAACATGCTTTTACCAACTTCACAGGGTCATCATGAGGAAGTATTGAACAGTACTCTGTACACTGGAAACCCTATAGTTATTATTCATTTACTCATTCATTGAACAAATCCTTCCTGAGTGCCTGCTCCGTCCCAGACACTGTGTCCTGTGCTGAGACAGAGTCCTCCCCTCATGGGGGTTATAGCCAATGGAAAAATTCCTACAATAATCCAATCAGTTCAGTTCAGTCACTCAGTCGTGTCCAACTCTTTGCAACCCCATGAACTGCAGCACGCCAGGCCTCCCTGTCCATCACCAACTCCCGGAGTCCACCCAAACCCATGTCCATTGAGTCAGTGATGCCGTCCAACCATTTCATCCTCTGTTGTCCCCTTCTCCTCCTGCCCTCAATCTTTCCCAGCATCAGGGTCTTTTCCAATGAGTCAGCTCTTCGCATCAGGTGGCCAATGGACTAGTTGGATCTCCTTGCAGTCCAAGGGACTCTCAAGAGTCTTCTCCAACACCACAGTTCAAAAGCATCAATTCTTCGGTGCTCAGCTTTCTTTATAGTCCAACTCTCACATCCATACATGACCACTGAAAAAACCATAGCCTTGACTAGACAGACCTATTATGGCAAAGTAATGTCTCTGCTTTTTAATATGTTGTCTAGGTTGGTCATAACTTTCCTTCCAAGGAGTAAGCGTTTTTAAATTTCATGGCTATAGTCGCCATCTGCAGTGATTTTGGAGCCCAGAAAAATAAAGTCAGCCACTGTCTCCACTGTTTCCCCATCTATTTGCCATAAAGTAATGGGACCGAATGCCATGATCTTAGTTTTCTGAAGGTTGAACTTTAAGCCAACTTTTTCACTCTCCTCTTTCACTTTCTTCAAGAGGCTCTTTAGTTCTTTTTCACTTTCTGCCATAAGGGTGGTGTCATCTGCATATCTGAGGTTATTTATATTTCTCCTGGCAATCTTGATTCCAGCTTGTGCTTCCTCCAGCCCAGCGTTTCTCATGATGTACTCTGCATATAAGTTAAATAAGCCGGGGGACAATATACAGCCTTGATGTACTCCTTTTCTTATTTCGAACCAGTCTGTTGTTCCATGTCCAGTTCTAACTGTTGCTTCCTGACCTGCATACAGATTTATTAACCCGCAAGTAGCATAATGATTAGTACTACTACACAAGAGAACAAATGCCAGGAGAAAATAGCAAAGATACCTATTTCTGATTGAGATGTTGAGCAAAACATCCTTTAGCAAATTTTATTTTTAATCTAAGACCTGAAAGATAGTAAGTATCTGTCAGGCAAAAAAAAAGAGGGGGGAAGAAAAAAGAAGGAGGGGCTTTTTAAGCAGAGAAGCTGGTTGGAAGATGCTAAGACTGGAAGCAGAAAAGAACTTCTAGTAACAGGACAGCTGGAACAGAGTGGAGGCCAAAAATGAAATTGGAAGGATGGTACGTTCTGTCTGCCGGGTTAGAGATTTGGGGTTTTATTATAGGTGTGGTTGAAAGGTGTTGAGATGTGTTAAGCAAAGAAGGGAGGAGATTAAATCTGCATTTTTAAAAGATCAGTCTGGCCAAAGTACAGAGAATTAATGGAGGACCCAGAAGCATGGAGAGCCCTGTTGGGAAGTTATTACAGCTGCATAGCAAAGAAATTGTGGTAGCTTATCGAGGATGGAGACACAGAAGACAGATTCGTGGTATATTTTGGAGGAGAATTAATTGGGCTTGGTGGTGATCCTGGAGGGAGAACGAGGTATAGAGAATGATTTCTCAGTGTCTTGCTGGAGGAAATGTCAAATAGTGGAGCCCTTATCCCCCATGATGAAGCCTGAGGGAGGGGCACCCTGAGCAGGAGAGGGTCAAGGCCCATTAAAGTGTTAACACGGGGTGTCTGTGAGGTATCCAAGTGGAGGTGACCAAAGTCAGCAGGGGGAGGGGTCTGCCACCCACGCCAAGCCATCCAGCTGCTCACCACATATTGATGAGGACCAACAATATGTCTGAGTTTGTACTTAAGTGCTGGAGGTTTAAAAAACAGTGGTGCAAATGGCTGTGATCTTACAGAGCTTATTATATTCTAGTAACTGGTAATAGTTGCATAGGTGATTGTCAAAGTCAAACGCAGTAAATTGATCTAGAGCATGACTGAGAAAATTCAGATGGATGCAGGGGTGTTAATATCCCTCAAATTATATGCTATAACTCTTCCAATCCCCAGGGTGCTCAGCCTGGAGCCCCACTCATATTTTTCTTTAAATCATGTAGACTATAGTTATCAACTATAGTTTCAGGTTGGACAAAACAGAAAGAATGAAACAAGATTTTGTTCTAAGGGAGACAGCTCTTGTATAAAGATTTATTTCCTGAGGATGAAGATCGTCACTGTAATGGTTTCCTTGGTGATGTTCCTGATTTACCTTTTCTAGGCTGGGAATCTCTGTGTTAAAACATAACCATTTTTTCCCTTAATTTATTTATTTTTAATTGAAGGATAATTACAATATTGGGTTGGATTTCTGCCATACATCAACATGGGTCAGCCATATTAAACATTGGGTCACATTGACTCCCTTAAAGGATGCATTGTGACACATTACTATTAGGCCTGTATTTACAATAAAGACTTTTTTTTTTTTAATCTGTCTTGCTGTCAAAATGGGAGTTTCACAATGGGAAATTGGAATCATTGTTCTGTTAAACCCAGGTCTAGGCATACAAAAACAAGGCCTTATATTTGTATGGGGGATGTGGAGAGTTTTAAGGGAGCCCCCAAATGATTATGTAAGAAAAACCAAATTCCATAAGGCAATCTTTATATTTAGCATTGATATTTATGTGTCATGGAGGTGAGTGAAGTGTTGAGGAGGAATATAGGCTGGCAGTTTTAAGTATGTTGTTATTTAGTTGCTTAAGTCATGTCTGACTCTTTGTGACACCATGGACTAACCCACCAGGCTCCTCTGTGGGATTTTCAGGCAAGAATACTGGAATGGGTGCCATTTCCTTATCCAAGGTGATTTAAGTATATCAACATCATAACTGTCATACCTAACACTTGCATAGTAGTTTATAATTTTCTGAGGCCCACTCATATTTTTCTTTAAATCATGTAGACCATAGTTATCAACTGTAGGTTCAGGTTGGACAAAACAGAAAGAATGAAACAAGATTTTATTCTAAGGGAGACAGATCTTGTATAAAGAATTATTTCCTGAGGATGAAGAATGTCACTGTAATGGTTTCCTTGGTGATGTTCCTGATTTACCTTTTCTAGGAATCCTTAATAACAGCATAGACTCATTAGATGAGCTCGGTCTCATTCATCAGTCAAAATGAGAAATGGTATAAATACACATGAAAGTATATATAGGCCCTTCCCTCTTGCAGATGAAGAAAAAAAAAAAAGCACAGATGTTAGAATCAGACAGCCTTGGTTGTAATCCCGACTCCATCTCTTGCTTGTTGTGTACCCATGGGCAGCTTATGTGACGCCTCTTCCTTTATCTTTAGAGGGAGCTTGGGAAGTATTAAGGGATAATATGAAGTTTCAAGATGATTTAATAATCATTTGTCTCCTACATCCTGATGCTTTCCTCTGAGACTTCCATCTTTCCCTAATATTCTAAAATTGAAACCTATGAACAAAAGAGAATATGGGACCAAGGATAAAATTGAAGCCCAATTTAAGACTCACTTTTTCCTAAACCCATTGAAGTGAAGTGAAGTGAAATCGCTCAGTTGTGTCCAACTCTTTGCGACCACATGGACTGTAGCCTACCAGGCTCCTTAGTCCATGGGATTTTCCAGGCAAGAGTACTGGAGTGGGTTGCCATTTCCTTCTCCAGGAGATCTTCCCGACCCAGGGATTGAACCCAGGTCTCCCACATTGTATGCAGACGTTTTACCATCTGAGCTACCAGGGAAACCCATTAGTCTAGTGTAAATTTTTAGCAGCATTTATAAGTCTAAAACTAGTTAAGTCAGCTGAAATCATAGACCATCTTTTTTATAGTTGACCAGATGAAACGTCAGATTAATCTCTATGATTTAAATTAAATTTACATAAGAAGCATGCAGTGGAGTTTTTACATACCAGGACAGGGTTACAGAATTAAGATCAGAAAATATGATAATAATAATAGTATTTATTAATCTTTACTGTCACTTCAATATTTAAGGAAATATTAGGAAAAGACACTTAATCTTTACTTCCCATTTGATAAGCTTTATTTAAATTTTATTCCTTTAACTACTTTGTGGTATTTAGATGAGCTATTGCCTTACTACTGCAGAAAAGCACAATTAACATGGATTGATCTGTGTCTTTTTAACAGGGACAAGTGATCCATACGTGAAGTTTAAAATTGGAAGAAAAGAAGTCTTCAGAAGTAAAATAATACACAAGAACCTCAATCCTGTGTGGGAGGAGAAAGCTTGCCTTCTTGTCGATCATCTTAGGGAGCCATTATACATAAAGGTGAGCCATTTATTTGTTTTTCACTAATGTAATCTGATGTAGAAACTCTCATTTAATGGTTTTTCAATCATGTCTCTCTGTCTGATAAGTTTTTCCACCAGAGATATATTCTGCTATACTCAATTCTAATCTGTTGGTGATAAGATAGAATGAGCTATAATCACCAGGGGGAGCTCATAGGAGCATTTTTCTTCCAGACAGTTCTATTTCCAGGCATTTTTAGGAGGACTATGAAGTTCATCTCCTGCTGCTTGGTGCAGTTAATGAATTTAACACACTTTGGGAACATGTCTCCATGTAATAGAGCAAGAATAAGATCTTGCGCAGAACACAGTCTTTGTGTTTAAGAATTATTTTAACATCAGGGGTCTACCATTCCTGGCTGCAAACAAAATGCTTTACTTGGAAGGTGAGGAGGTTAAAGATAATAGAGGGAGAAAAACGCCTGTCTCTATTGCATTATCAAAGATGAAAAAAAGAGCATTTCCTCTCCTTTGATGTAGTTTTGGAAAAAGAGAAAGAAGAATTTATGGAAAGAGTTAACCGTAATTCCTCATTTTACTTTCAAATAAGGAAAAAATAACTGACTTCCCTTTATTCATGTCTCTGGATACTTATTTTCTTTTCGGCTCCTATGTTCTGACTATCCATCCAGTGACCAAACCTTTCTCTGCTTTGACCGCATCACATGCCCCATCTTTTTCTCACACGAGCCCCAGATCTCACAGGAGCCCTGCTTCAGCAATCTCTGCACTTCCTTCTCCCCCTCAAACCTTCGCTTGTGTTGATTCCAGTCATTTCCCTTTCCACAAACAGGGAAAAAGAATCAAGATGTTATTAGCATTATAGCAGGACAGTATATAAAGTCGATGACAAGAGAATCTCCAAGTATAGAGTTAATAAGTTTCTAGAAGTCATTTTGGGGCGAACAGACCTATATTTACATAAGAAATAAACCTGTATTTGCATAAGAAACTGTCTCAAGTGGACGTTGGTTAAAGGGCCCTAAAAGAATGTCCTGTCATAAACCAGTGACCATCAATCCTGACTGTACATCAGAATTATCCCTAAAATTTTAAAGAATCTAGGGATCCAAGTCTCTTTCCCAAAGGTTCTGATTCAGGACCTCTGAGTTGGAGTCCAGGCTTCTGTTTCTGAAAATGTATTGCTTTGTATAGAATATTTAAATGTATAGATAAATAAATTTAAACTGTATAGATAGAATTTAAAATTTTAAATGTATAGATAAATAAACTCGATCAGAATAAGGCATTTCTTGTTCTGAACTCACTTGAGAATGAAGAGGGGTATTACTCAGTCCCAATCAGCTTCTACCTAATATTACCTAATGTTTCCAACTCATGGAGCAGAGAGTCTAAAAATGTATTTCTTTGTATAGAAACAAAATGTATTCTGTTTCTGTGATGTATTGTTTGAGGATGGAGACGCTTTTCTAGACATTTGAATGGAAACACCTGAATAGTTGGAATGGAAATATTTCACAACCATAAACAGTAGAGCACCCAAACAAAATTATTTCAGAGTTAGATGTTTGTATTATCTTACATGCTTTGTCTTGAATGGTTCAAAAATATTTCCTAAGTGCGTGAATCAAGAATCTCAATTGTTTTAGACAAAAAATAAATAGTAAAGCAAACATGGCTGTTCAGTTCGATTCAGTTCAGTCGCTCAGTCGTGTCTGACTCTTTGCGACCCCATGAACCGCAGCACGCCAGGCCTCCCTGTCCATCACCAACTCCCGGAGTCCACCCAAACCCATGTCCATCGAGTCAATGATGCCATCCAACCATCTCAGCCTCTGTCATCCCCTTCTCCTCCTGCCCTCAATCTTTCCCAGCATCAGGGTCTTTTCTAACGAGTCAGCTTTTCATGTCAGGTGGCCAGAGGACTGAAGTTTCAGCTTCAACATCAGTCCTTCCAATGAACACCCAGGACTGATCTCCCTTAGGATGGACTGGTTGGATCTCCTTGCAGTCCAAAGAACTCTGAAGAGTCTTCCCCAACACCACAGTTCAAAAGCATCAATTCTTCAGTGTTCAGCTTTCTTTATAGTCCAACTCTCACATCCATACATGACTACAGGAAAAACCATAGCCTTGGCTAGACAGACCTTTGTTGCCAAAGTAATGTCTCTGCTTTTTAATATGCTGTCTAGGTTGGCCATAACTTTCCTTCCAAGGAGTAAGTATCTTTTAATTTCATGGCTGCAATCACCATCTGCAGTGATTTTGGAGCCCAGAAAAATAGAGTCAGCCACTGTTTCCACTGTTTCCCATCTATCTGCCATGAAGTGATGGGACCAGATGCCATGATCTTAGTTTTCTGAATGTTGAGCTTTAAGCCAACTTTTTCACTCTCCTCTTTCACTTTCATCAAGAGGCTCTTTAGTTCTTCTTCACTTTCTGCCATCAGGATGGTGTCATCTGCATATCTGAGATTATTAATATTTCTCCCGGCAATCTTGATTCCAGCTTGTGCTTCCTCCAGCCCAGCGTTTCTCATGATGTACTCTGCATGTAAGTTAAATAAGCTGGGGGACAATATACAGCCTTGACATACTCCTTTTCCTATTTGGAACCAGTCTGTTGTTCCATGTCCAGTTCTAACTGTTGCTTCCTGACCTGCATACAGGTTTCTCAAGAGGCAGGTCAGGTGTTCTAGTATGCCCATCTCTTTCAGAATTTTGTACTTGTTTTTAACTTATGGATAAAGACCATGTGAAGTTATTGAGTCTTAGAAAGATGGAATCTGCAGTCACAGCTTCATCATAATACTAACTACCATTTACAGGGCACTGTGCTAATTGCCAGACCTGCATTGTCTCATGTAATCCTCTCAATAACCCTGTAAGTAACTCTTCTCACCACCATTTTACAGGTGAATGAGACTCCCAGAGATGAAGGGTTTGCTTAAGTCCTCCCAGCAATTAAGCAACATAGCTTCTGTTTTCCATTAGAGATAACTAGTTGCAATGGCCACAGTTAGGTTTTGTTTTATTTTATAATGTCAGTTTTATGACTTAAAGTTTAATTACTCTTTTATAGTGAAATGGTTGTCTTGAAACTGCCTAGGTGTGAAATGTGTCATAGACATACTTGTATGGGTAGCATCTTATATCCTGGGCCAAGGGTACCTGGGTACCTATGTGAGCTGAGTACCTTTCCATTTCCTATTCCCATTATGTCTTCTCACTTCACTCACATGCCACTCTCTCTCACTGTCTTCCTAAGCATCTGACATAAAATAGCAGTTCCCATCACTCCTGTTCCCTCCAATAGTTTTCTCCATGGCGCTTACCACCACCTAACACGTTTTTGATTGTCTGCAGCCCATCATATATTAAGGATCCCTCCCTTTATTTTGTTCACTGCTGTATTTCTAGTGCCTTAAGCAGTATTTGGCACATTGCAGGTACCCATCAAATGTTTTCCAAGTAAATGAATGAATCAATATATGAATCATTTGAACTACCCCAAATATAAACTCCCCTGAAGTCATAATTACCTATGAACATTTCATTCATTTAAGCTAATAAATTGCCATTCCTATTGAAGCCAGTGTGAGTTGAGTTTTCTGTTACTTGTACCCAAAAGCATTTTAACTGATGCATTTCCTAATCCAGTTTCCATAGAAAACAATTGAATCAAAATGATAAACTCGTTGATCAGAATAAAGTATTTCTTGTTCTGAACTTGCTTGAGAATGAAGAGAGGTGTTACTCAGTCCCAATCAGCTTCTACCTAATATTACCTAACGTTTCCAACTCATGGAGCAGAGGGTCTGTGAGAGCAAGGATCCTTTATAAATTGTTCACATTTGAATTCCCAGTGCTTTACCCAGAGTGGGTGCCCAAATTATATTTGTTCAATTTAAAGATGTTCTGTGTCTGAAATCCGTTACAAGAGATGACTCCGACTTCTTCCTAGTCCTGGCATTTGGGGGCAAGTAAAAGAAATATTTTAAGCTTTGGATTCCTTATCTGACAAATGGAAGCAATGCTTTTTTCACTGAGTTGTAAAGGGTGAAATTTATTAATAAAAATCTATATGATGTGTTTAAGGCAGTGCCTTATATATGGTAAATGTTGGATAAACATTAATCATCATTAACTGTACTTATTGCAGTGGGAGTACTTTTCCTATTTCATCTCTCTTCTATGCTCTGTATGTTCTGACATTTCACTTAGTGCAATAAACTGACATATAAATTGACAAATACTTTATAGAGCTTGGCTGCAAATTTCATTGCTAACAGTTTCATTAACGGATGGATTCTGGTGTTTGCATTCTTCCCCTTGTTAATGCCTTTGCTGATTAGTAGGAATTGAGAACTAATGTAAACATCTAGCATTAGGATGGTAGAAAAGATTCTCCCCATGAGACTAAACAGAGTTTGAATGTTGAATCACCCATCTGAGCTGTCTATACTGATCAAGTCACTGGATTCTCAGCTTTCCACATTATATGTGTAGATGTACCCCAGGTGTTCTCGTGGGTTATAGGTTGTTGTAGTCTCCCCAAGATTTTGATCCTTAGGCTGATACAACTAGAAGAGATTTCACAAGAGAGATTTCTCTAATTTTGGTGTAGATTTTATGTTGTAAAATACACTACTGCAGCCGTTTGCAAATACCAAGGTGTCAGGTGCGTAAGATATGCCGCTGAGCAGATGACTGAAGCTCAGAAGTGTAATTGATCAAGGAGAATATTTATTGCAGGAGTGCTGCGCTTTCTACAACAAATGTACTCCTGAAAGGTTGTATGTAAATCAAATGACTATAAATTGAATAATTTAAAAGGCATTAGAGGAGCTTATAACTTAAATAAATCCCTTGTGACTCTTCCAATTTAAGAATCCCTTTGTAATGCAAAGTATGTATTTTTTGTTTAAATATCAATTTTCTACACATTAAGTTTGTTTGAATTGCGGTACACATATATTACTAGAGGGAAAGAAAAAGTAACTGATGCAGGATTTCTGTATATACTATTTCCTCTGCTTAGAGCTTTCTAGCTAGTGTGTCAGGAATTGGGCTGACCAGTGGATTCTTATAGCCTGGAGAGTGCAATGGTCTGGCTCATCCTTTTAAGATCAGACTTACCTGTTCATGCTCATTTACAGAGTGCAATACAGTGATTTTCCATTTGAAAAGGTCAGGCACACCGCTCTAAACTTCATCTAGCAGCAGTTTTTCAGTCTTCAAAGCTTTCCCTGATCTCCAATGTACTTTTTTTCTATTTCACACCTTGTTCTTGTCTTTACAACAGTTATTAAAATTTGTGATTGTAACACCTGGGCACTTCCTTGAATATCATCTGTCTCTCTCACTAAACTATAAGCATTGACAATTCACCACAGTTTACTGAGTGCCTAGCACATTGTCTGGCACATAATAAGTATTTAATCAATGTTGGCTGAGGAATTTCATGAATAAGAAAATGTTTGTGTGTGTTAGTTGCTCGGTCATTCCTGACTCTTTGCAATCCCATGGACTGTAGCCTGCCAGGCTCCTCTGTCCATGGGATTCTCCAGGCAAGGATACTGGAGTGGGTTGCCTTTCCTTCTCCAGGGATCAAACCCAGGTTTCCTGCATTGCAGGCAGATTCTTTACCATCTGAGCTACCAGGGAAGCCCAAGAAAATGTTTAAATGGATGGAAATTAGCCAGCTCTCGTTTACTTAGAATTCTTTGAAAATGGCCCCGTCTGATCTAGCTCTGCGTTCTCTGCCCATCTTCCCTCCAGTCTCCATCTTTCTCAATTTGCTTCAGCCACTTTGGCTACTGGCTGATTCTTGAGCATGTTAATCACTCGCTGTTTCCTTCACCTGAACTGCTCTTCCCATTCTAGTTGCTTAATCCTTCTCATCATTGCAGGCTCTACACAAACACACTTCCTCCAAGAGGCCTTCCTGGACTCCAATATAAAATAGCAGCTCCCAACACACTCCCTTACACTTTTGTCTCCATGGTGCTCCTCGCAGAACTCTACATATCTATTCAGGTTGTTATTGGCTCTCCCAGCTGTGAAACGTAGGATCCAGAAGGTTCAGCACATTGCCTGTCTTGTTCTTCATAGTATGAACGTGAACCATGAAAGGCACAAAATAGACACATGATTTTGACAGAATAAATACAACCTTTTCTTTTTCTATTTGTTGTTATTAGTTGCATTAATATTATCCCTGAATAATTGCCTGTGACAATAAAAACTTAAGCATAGTATAAATGCATAAAGTGCTATAGGCATAATATCTTAGTGTTTACTTACTGTATATGTTTAAAACAACATTGTCCTAGAATGTCAGAGAATATGTCTTCAATGACCTGAAAAAAATACAGAAATTGGAGTCCTGTCTTCATCACCTACAGCCCATGAGGAAAGACATATTTGTTGAATTTCATACCAACTCAGTTTACCTTTCAGTAATACTAATACACCTTCTATAATGAGGGGTAAATATTCTTAGCCTGTGGTTCCCACAGTTCTGATGATTTACTATATTTTAATTTGATTTTGTTATTCATCTTCTGTAAAATTCTATTTTATTTTAAATCAGTAATTTAGTTACAAAATTAAATGTAATTCCCTTTTAATGTTTTGTGAGACCTTAGCATTTCAAAACATAAAAACAAAATTTTAAAAATAAATCTGAGGAAATTGTATTGACTCTGGTGACATATGAAAACTATTTTATAATGAAGATGTTTTCATTTAAGGTTTATATTAGAATTGTTCATAATAATGTCTGTGTCTTTGGCTCGGTAGGTGTTTGACTATGACTTTGGACTGCAGGATGACTTTATGGGCTCAGCCTTTCTGGATCTCACACAATTGGAGTTAAACAGGTAACTTTTGCAGTGTTGTAACCACTATACCTTGTTGTGAAGCTAGACCTTTGCAGCAGAAAATGTCAACAGATCTGGGTTCTTGTTGCTGTTCTGTCAGTCATGGTTGTGAGTCTTCATACTAGCCAGCCTTTGTCAAGTATATCTTTCTCACTTACTCAGTGGAAATAATAGCATCTTCCCGCACTATCTCATTGACAACAACTATTCAGCAAAAAAATTCTTAAGACACCTACTTTTTTTCCAGAATGTGCCAAGAACCAGGAATCTAGATTGACACAGTCTTCACTCTCACATTGCTGGTGTGGTTGTAATGAGGCATGAAGAAGATTATACATGTTAATCATAACCATTAATTTAAGAATGAAGCTACCATTTAATATTGATTGGTATTGATTAATATACCACGGGTCCTAGCTCCGTCAGTAAAACATCTGCCTGCAGTGCAGGAGACCTGGATTCGATTCCTGGGTTGGGAAGATCCCCTGGAGAAGGAAATGGCAACCCACTCCAGTATCTTGCCTGGAGAATCCCACGGACAGAGGACCCTGGTGGGCTACAGTCCGTGGGGTCGTAAGAATCAGACATGACTTAGAGACTAAAACACCACCACAGAAGAAAAAGTAGATTTTCAAAGCTCTAAAGCAGTATTGAAATGGGTTGCAAAGGAAGCTGTGAACTCATCTTTGGTGGTTTTAGAGATCTTTTAGATGATCGTATTATATATCATCTAGCAGGAATAGTGGAAAGCAGGAAAGCAGAGCAGTGGGCCAGATCACTACTTTATACTTTACATGTAAATGAAATAAATAGAAGAACCCTTATGTGTTCAGTCTGAGCATGATGGCAGCTAATTGGTCTTCCAATGTCATTTGTGCCTCACACGGGACAAAAGAGCAGCCTTTTCCTTACTTCCTACATGTCCTGCATTCTACCCCAGAATCTAGTGCAGGCCATTACTCAATTTACTCAGGGTGATGGCTAGCTCCCCGCCTCCCCATGCCTGTCCTTGGAGGTGTTGTATGTGGTCAATTATCATGAAACACCTCCAGCTAGAATGGGCTGTGCTGCTCCTCTCCAAAGGCTACAATTGTTTTCTCCCTAGACCCTGCATAAGGATCTTCAAATTACTAACATAAAGCAAAAATTTCTCTTTTTCGCTGTTAAATATAAATTATTGCTGAAAAATATTTTAACTAGAAAAAAATGGGGATGGTTAAAAAAAGTTCAAAGATTATACATAAGCATTTGATGTTTACTTTGCCACATTCATTATTTTATGAATTTAGTGGACTATTCCCTCCCCTCCCAACAAATTAAACATTAAATTACCACTTTAAAAAAATCACATATTCATGTATGTCATTGCATTCTGTGTATAGAAATCAGCAGCTTTTGGGTATAAACAGATGGATATCAATAGCAGCCATGTAAATACTTAAGCTGTTGTATAATGCATTAAGGTGTTATTTTTGAAGAAAACGATAATCATCGTAAAGCAATTGCAAATATTCTTAAATCTTTATCATGTAATCATTATAGAAATGTAATTAAGGTTTTGCTGTTAATTTTTTAATGTAATCATTATTATAGGAAAATGATCCAAATAAAATTGTAACCCCATGTAAAGACATGTGTGTATACATATGTATATATAATATGTGTGTATGTACAAATATGTATTATACACATATATAGTGACTAATGTGCATTTGTTAAAAGGATCAAGTTGTTATTCTCAAACCATGATTAGTTATAACTAAAATTAATATTGGAACAATTTGCATCACAGCCCTTATAATTTATGTATATTATCAGTTTGCTTGGTTCCTTATGCTTCAGTTAAAACCTCTAACATCAAAAAACCATCCAGATTTCTCACAGCATCATTCCTTGAATTGGTGAATTAAGAATCATGTGAAAGAGTAGCCTAGGAGTATAAAATCTTAGCATTGGAAAGTAGCTGTGGTTCCCCCAAATTGCTTGGGCACATTTGTAAATATATAGATTTCCAGACCCCAGGCTGGATCTACAGCACCAGAGTCATCATGGGTAGAGTTCAGGATCATGCTCTTTTTAAAAGCTTCCTAGTTGATTCTGAAGTACAGCCAGGATTGGAAGTTTTTATTTGGACCACCTTTCCCATCAAGCCCTTTCCCCAAGACTAGAATCTGGCTGTATCATTCACTAAAACTTAAGCTCCATGAAGACAAGTGTCTTATATTTGGGCTTGACCTCTGATTTTTACCCAGAACCTAGTACAGTGTTCATTTCCTGTTTTGTGAGTTAAATGAATAAATGATTGAACAACCAAAGGAACATTCCTAATTTGCCAGCATTTCAAGATTCAAGTCTGATGCTAAATGTTCTACAGTCACTTAGGTTAATGGAAGACATGAACCCTTTTTTTCAGTATTAATTAAAATATGGAAACAAGATATTATTGTCAATTGAAGGTGTATTTTGCATTATTTTCCAAAAGTTATTGTGGGTAATATTCAGTAATTCATAATCTGTTCCTCGGAGATACTTTTCTAATTCTGAAGCCTTCTGAGTATTGATCACCTCTTTTAAGTGTTGGTTTCCTTGAATTTCTGACCCTAAAACAGTATTTAGGCATAGGTTTAAATAGCCAAAAATAGAAGCATTATTTTAAATATTAGTAGCTCAGTCAGTAAACAATCTGCCTGCAGTGCAGGAGACCTGGGTTCGATCCCTGGGTCGGGAAGATCCCCTGGAGAAGGAAATGGCAACCCACTTCAGTACTCTTGCCTGGAGAATCCCATGGACAGTCCATGGGCTACAGTCCATGGGGTCGCAAGAGTCAGACACAACTTAGTGACTAAACCACCACTATTCATTGTTTTAAAGTATGTTTATAATGTATATTGGGCAAATTATATGTTATATTTTCCTCTTCTCCCGCTCATCTGTTTACTTTAATTATACTCTACCTAGAAGGGTGGGGTGGGTGGGGTTGGACGAAGGCTCAAAAGGGAGGGAATATACATATACTTGGAGCTGATTCACGTTGTTGTATGGAAGAAACCAACACAACTTGTAAAGCAGTTATCCTTCAATTAAAAATAAATTAAAAAAAATCATACTCCTGGTTTAAAAAAAATTCTGAAGACCTAAAAGGAAGGTAGAGGTCAGTAAATGACCCTCATTTAGTTGTTGGACTCCAATTTGTAGAAAATAGCTACTCTTGCTTTCTGTGTGTTAAGAGCTCATGGAGACGTGCCTTACAGGTTTCTCTGTACTTCTTTCTTGTACTTTCTTGGCCTTTCCAATAACTCCATGACCTTTTAGAACCCCATGAAAGACTGAATGTGTGAATCCAGTTATCCATTTGGCCCATGATTTTATTGGATAACTTAATAGGTTGATGGTATTTTAATAACAAAAACTATACCAGGAAATTAAAGGAAGGCAAAATTACTTTTCTTCTTAAAAATAATAAATTGTTGATATAAGATATACTTTGGTTTATTCATTTAATGACTGTTTATAACCTTTTTAATATTATATATATATATTTTTAATTGAAACATAATTGACATACAATATAGGTTTCAGGTATACAACATTGTGGTTTGACATTTATAGGCATTACAAAATGATTCCAATAAACGTAGTAAGCATCTTGCATCATACAAAGTTATTACAACATTGTTGAGTATGTTTTCTGTGCTGTACATTACATCCCCTGTATTTATTTAATGACTGGAAGTTTATGTATCTTAATCCCCTTCATCTATTTGATCTGTTCTCCAGCTGCCTCCTTTCCGGCAACCGTTTGTTCTGTGTATCTCTGAGTCTGTTTCTATTTTGTTTTGTTTGTTCATTTGTTTTGTTTCGTTTTAGATTCAGCATATAACTGAAATCATACAGTATTTGTCTTTGTGTGACTTAATTCACTTAGCATAATACCCTCCAAGTCCATCCATATTGTTGCAAATGGCACGATTTCATTATTTTTATGGCTGAGTAATATTCCTTTGTGTGTGCATACCACATCTTATTTATCCATTCATCTGTTGGTGGAGACTTTGGTTGCTTCCATACCTTGGCTATTGTAAACAATGCTGCAATAAACATAGGAGCACCTGTATCTCTTCCAATTAGTATTTTTGTTTTCTTTGGATAGATACCCAGGCAGGAGTGGAACTGCTTGATCATCAGTAGTTCTATTTTTAATTATTTGTGGTATCTCCATACCATTTTTCCATAGTGGCCTTGCCAATTTAAATTTCCACTAACAATGTACAAGTGTTTCTTTTTCTCTACAATCTCACCAACACTTATTTGTTGCTTCTTTGGTAATTGCCATTCTGACAGGTGTGAGGTGATATCTCATAATTTGCTTTGTATTTCCCTAATAATTAGTGGTTTTTGAGCATTGTTTTATGTGTCTGTTGGCCATGTGCGTGTCCCTTCTGGCAAACATGTCTGTTTAGGTCCTCTGCCCATTTTAAATCCAATTGCTTGGGGTTTTTTGATATTAAATTATATGAGTTCTTTATACATTTTGGGTATTAAACCCTATTGGATGCTACCATCTGCAACTATCTTTTCACGTTCAGTAGATTGCCTTTTGCTGCTGGTTTCCTGCATGCTCAATATCTTAACATTTTATATCATAGGCCCACGGATGTGACCTTAACACTGAAAGATCCCCATTATCCTGACCATGATCTTGGAATCATTTTGCTCTCAGTCATCCTTACCCCTAAAGAAGGAGAACATGTGGTAAGTTCCCGCAGAGTCTGGTTGTAGCTTTCTTGCTCCCGCTTGTTTGAATGTTGTTAGCCTTCTCTGAACACAGAGGTAACATTAACGAGAAGCAGCGTAAGAAAGTCTGGCCTTTTCTTTGTTTCTATGAGTATCTTGTGTATCAGCAGTCTAGGTGTATCGTGTCTTTTGAATTCAAATTTCTTATTCTGTTCTCTAGGTCAGGACCTCTTCCTGTATATAAGAGACACATTTGCATCTTTTATCATAATTTTATTTTCCAATTTCAGACATGTTATATTGTAGCGAACAGTGATATTCACTCAGGGATTATATTTACTGGTGAATTGAATATTTTGAATTCCACCTAGAGATATCCAGAGCCTACTGTTTTGATTGTACTGTCAAATGTACCATAACAAAGAAAATGAGGTGAAATTACAATAGAATTTCTGCTTTCTGGTATTTGTTTGATGAATGATAAGTGAGTACTTTTCATCTTCTTGGTGGGCTTCCAATATTGGCAGTACCAATTTTCTAGCCTTGGCTGTCTGTACTTCCTTGCACACCATGCTACTATGAGAAACTGACAAGAGATACAGAAACTCCAGCACTGTTGAAGCGATGGTAAAAAAAATATATTTATATGCAGTTTTGACCTGCATCGATATGCTTGCCAGTACACTTTCTGCCTCAATTTACCAAAGATTATTTATTAGACTCAGGGTAGTTTCATGTACTAAGAGCTATTCTCATTAATTCTGATTGCAACACATTTTAAGAGTAGACATATTTAATAACTTTTAGGCAAATTTAAACACTCTTTTTCAGCAATGTGTGTATTGCTGTCTTAAAATATTGCATGATTAAAGTTGGTATATGTTTTCTACTGGAAAGGTATTAATATTATTGGCATTTTCCCCTAGATTGTAAGTAAATATAGCAAGTTACAGTTTCAAATAGGGAAGCGTTTTAAACTCATTGAGAAACTCACCTTTTGCAATGGACTTTTCTCTATCCTTTTTAAAATTAAACAATGAGCACACCTATTCATATATAATATTTGTTAAGTATGATTTAAGTCTCTATACTTTATTCAGTGAGGAAGAAAATGTTCTTTTTGAACAAGTGCTATCTGATAATAGCTACATTGAGAACTTATCATGGTGAAAGAATGTATGTACGTTCATAGGCATAGTCTCGTGTGGGCAAATGAAAGGGTAGGTGATGTTTTTTCACAGAGAACATTTATAAATATCATTTTGAAAGTCACCAATTCAGAATATAATATTTCACCCAGTATAAACCAAGGAGTGTATCCTATCTGGCTAGTCCATACACAGGAATAAAGTATAAATATTCATTTATTCTTTTATTCAAATTAATCTGGTATTCATCAGGAACCTGCTATGAGCTAAATCCTATGCTAGACCCTTGAGCTTCCCTGCTGGCTCAGTGCTAAAGAATCTGCCTGCCAACGCAGGAGATGCAGGTTCCATCCCTGGGTTGGGAAAGATCTCCTGGAAAAGGAAATGGCAACCCACTCCAGTGTTCTTGCCTGGGAAATCCCACAGACAGAGAAGCCCGGCAGACTATAGCCCGTGGGGATGCTAAAAATCAGGCACAACTTAGCGACTAAAACAGCAACAACACGCTAGACCTTTAGGATTCAGTAGAGCTGAAATGCAGTGGAGAGCTCAGAAATCAAATGATCCCAGAAGGAAATGTAAAATGACAGCTGTTTTAAGTGCCATGAAAGAGAAGTGACGTGCTGCTGTACAGAAAATAGAGGGGAATTTGTTCTAGTCATGGGAACAGCATTCTCTAAAGAAGTCGAGTGAGACACGAGATCTGAAGTGCGAATAGGAGTTGATAAAAGCAAAAAACAAAGAAACAAACAAAAACAGAGGAGGTATTTGAAGCAGAAGAAATAGCACAGGCAAAGGCTCTATAGCTAGGGAAACCAAGCTGCACTCCAAGAGCTGAAAGAGTATTGGAGCTTAGAGAAGGATGGAAGCAGACTGTGGGAGATCCTAGTGCATGATGACAGTCAAAGGGAGGCACCCAACTGCGTCAGGACTGTTGGCCACGTTAAAGTTCGTGGTCTTTCCCCAAAGAGCAACGGGGAGCCATTGAAAAGTCTGTAAATGGGAAGCGGCATAATTGTATTTGCCTTTTGCTGTAGAAAAGAGATGAAAGAGTAAGAATAGATGTTTGGAGACCAACTAGGAAGCTGTTTTAAAAATTCTGGTGGGAAATGATGAAGATTTGGATTAGAGTTGTCCGACACAGAGATGGAAGGAAATGAAAAAGTTTATCTATCGGAGGTGAAATCAACAAAACTTGGTGACAGAATATTCTTGTTTGGTGAAGTTTTGTTACTTTAATGAAAGACAGCACTTCATAAATGAAAATAACCGAGTGCCTGAGATCTTAGGTGTCCCCAGAATATCCGAACTGGCAGTATTACTGAGGATCCAAATATATACAACTGTTTTAGTTATTCGGGTGACTTCATGATGAAAGGTCTGCTGATTTTCTACATTAAAAGAATATTTATTAAATATTCTAACATCAGACTGAGGGTTTAAGGGATCAAATTGGTATCAAGAGACTTTATGATGAAGTAGCTGAATTGTTCTAAATTACTCAGAAATATAGCACAGGTAGAGTAATACTAGAAATTAGTTTTTCTTCAACAATTCTTGCAAAAATCCTTCCATCTCCATTGCTGCTCAAACATATTTAGGCACCATTTCTTTCTAACTAGGAAAAATCATTTTAGAATATGACAGTGCCTGGTTACTTATCATCAGTGGTTTATCAAACATGAATAGGAAAGGAAACAGGTAGGGTATACGAAACTGCTAACATATCAGAAACCTGGTATTGTTAATTATCTTTTCTTTGTTTTCCTTTCTCCTTATTGTATCTGTCCAGCCACATTCTCCCTTAACATTTCAAGATTCTTCCTGAAATCTTCATGCCATTTTCTTGATTCAGATCTTTTTGGCTAACTTAGTTTTTTGGAAGAAATCTTTTACTGCCAAGTATTTTTCATTTGTTGCCTTACTTTATACCTCCAAATAGCACTAGATTGTTTCTGCTGCAGCAACTGAAAACCAATGTCTTTTCCCTTCCCATTTTGGATACTCTGTCCTCTGCACCAGAGAAGCAAGTGGCTTATCAGCACCCAGTGCCTCAGAAAAGCACAGTGGATGCAGCCTGTACCAGAGACAGCCTCTAGCTGGTAAAGCCCCTCTTGACCTCATCAATACCCGAGAAGCAGAGAGAAGGGTGACCTGGAGGACCTGGTCCTCATTGTGGATGGACCGATAGCTGGGAGCTTGGAGTTGGTTATTGAGAAGCAGCTGGGTTAGGGGCAGGGGAGGAAGCATGAAAGGTCCCCTATAGGAAATCCTATCAGGATCTCCAATATCCTGGCTAGTCTGATTCCTAGACTGGGCTTGCAGCTTCTGTGCATATGCTTTACATGATGAAAATTTCTAACAAAGACACATGAATTAGTACTTCCCCCCTTTTGTTTATTTTGGTCTATATAGCAGTTCTAGAGCTGTTTATTAATTACTGTCTCTAACATTGGTAAGCGACCCTAGTTGGGAGATTTTGAACCTCTGAATAAATGTCATTTGTAGGCATCTATTGAATAAAACCACTTATTGGCCACCTATATGCATTATGCTAAGTTGTATAACTCCTTCTTTATTCTTCTTCTAAGTGTTCAGTGACCTCTGGCTATTTCTCTAACATGGAAATGGAAACTCCTGATGAAGGCTTTAATTGTCTGCAGCAAGGGAACATTCATTCCCTCACTTGTAACCTTTGTCCCAGCAAAATATAGACTCCTGCACAGCTCACCTCCTCTCAAGTCCAAGCTTTCTCCAGCATAACTTTTCCTACCTAAAATATACTTCTACATACTGTACTTCACCTTCCCTCCATCCTATATCCTGTCCCTCCTGGTTTAAGAAATAATAATTTATAAGTATTTACAGATATTTAAAATTATTGTTTCTGCTTACCTCTCTTATGATGACTCCTCTTAGAACCTAGTCCAGCTTTCTGTACCTGGTTGATTTTCAGTGGGCTGTAGATGAATCTCAAGGAGGATTTGATGGAATGCCTCAAAGGTTCAAGGGAAAGTATTTTAAGTTTCCTTCTTCAATATTCAAATCCCTGAGGTTGTCACAAACAATATTGGAAATAATGATTTAATGTTCCTTTGGAACTCTTAAAATTTTTTTTAATTTTTTTTAAATTTTATTTTATTTTTAAACTTTACATAACTGTATTAGTTTTGCCAAATATCAAAATGAATCCGCCACAGGTATACATGTGTTCCCCACATGTGGAACTCTTAAATTTTATATTAATGATAATCTGATTAAAATCAGTCTATACTGCTCATCTCGAGATTTCTAACCATGACAATGAATTAGAAGCACATCACTGTATTTTCTTCATTTGGTAACGTGCCTAGTATTTATTGGCTAAATATATTTACCTGGAATACATTAGAAATTTCTTGGTTAAAAGCAACTCAATTATCCAGTGTACCTTCAAATTAAACTTTTAATATGCCTGAAATATATAATGTATTGCTGCAATGAAAATGACATGCTGAACTTTCACAAATTACCTAAGAATAAATCTTATTTAGAGAAATTCAAATGCATAATGCAGAAAACCAGAATCAGTTTACTAAATGCTTCATAATTCCATTTAATATTCAGAATGATGCATAGCGAAGGAATAGAGGATGATTTTGCTTTGACCTTCTCACAGCAAAATTATGAGTTCTGTTCTCTTTGATTATTAGCTCAGAAATGATCTATTTTAAGCTTTTGGAACTTAAGACTTAGTTCAAAAAGCACATGTTTATTCTTATGCCTGTGTTTATAAAACTTAACTAAATATTTTATATGGATTCACATGGAGAATAGATAGTATGAGTTTCAAGAGCCATTGACAAATAAATCCTAACCATCATATAGGAAATAGAACATTAATGTTAAGAAATCCTATCAAAAGTGGGAAGGAATGAGTAACTGGAAACAGAGGACTTAGCATCACAAAGTTCTCAGAGTTCTAAATCAATTATCATGCCCGTGTTTAATACGCTATTAATACTGACATTACGTTTCATGAATCACATGGTTGCGAAGATTTCTCCTTGTGTGAACAGGAGAAATTTCTCCTTGTGAGAACAGTTCTCCTTCCGGAACTCAGTAAAAAGGAAGAACAAGTTGAAAACCTTTTACTAAAGCCTGTCAAACATACAATATCTAATTATAGCTAATTAAGAAATATACATGAGTCATAACAAAAGTATTTCATGGTTACTTATGTTAAAATCTTCTCCATTGAGTCATGATTCTTTTGTAAAAAATCCCAGTTGTGAACCGATACCTATATGTATGTATGTGTGTATGTTCGTGTGTATATATATGTATGTATACACACACACACACACACATATATGTGTGTGTGTGTTTTAATTTTCAGTGTTGCGTGTGTGAGAAACCAAAACCTTCCTGGGGGCATGCTGATGACTTGCATGACTCAACTGTCATTTCTGCTTTGAATGCATGTTCTGTGTAGGCCCTGAAGTGTGCAGTGCATACATGTGAGTCCTGTATGTGGTATTTTGGTCTGATTGTGTGTTTGAGTTCTTTCTGGCTCTTTTTCTAGCAGAGTTCAGTCCACAACTTTCTTCATTGGCGAATTTGTGGAATAAAAGTGAGTTAATTTGTGTTACACACTCTCTTAGATAACCTAGACCTACAGATTGGCTAAAGCTAAAAAGTAGAAAATTTTAAGAAACATATGAATTAACCTTAGTTGATCTTTAGTGAATTTATTTTTCTTGGTAGTTTATTTTTAAAAATTTTCTGAATTCTTTCATAACCTAACATTTGGGGAAAACCCATCTATAAACATACAATACATGTGTTTTATAATATGTAGGTACCATAATATCTAGCCATTCTGTGATTTTTTTATATCTATAATAGCCATGTAATTGCCTTAAAAAAATCACTGGAACAAAAGATAAAAACAAAACATGGATTGAGAATGTGAAACTTCTAAAAACCCAAAGATTCTGCAACTCTCAGAGAGTCATATTTAATGTACTTACGCCTTTTATTGGGCTTCAAAGAGGTTGAGTTGCTAATAAAGAGTTTGAATTGTACTATAATATTAGATAATGACACTTTCAAAAACAAATTCATATGTTTCTCAGCTGAAGATCAAAGAGCAAAAACTAAATCTTGTTTTTCTAGAATTTGCTTCATCTCCTATCTTTAACATTCCCCAATCTTTCTTCTCTAACATGTCTCATAGTTAGCAAAGGTAGCAATGTTAATATTGATAGTATGTCTGTTAAATTCACTTTTTAAAAAACTTTTTTACTGTTTCAATTTTATTGAATCTACCTTCACCCAACCATCTAAAAAACAAAAGAGAATTGGGACTGAGATACCTAAACCCACTGGTTAGCAGGTTGGATTCATTCAATAAGCAGAAATTTTGTTATAAAATCCAGGGCCATTTTGAGAGTCATTAGATTTATAATTGAACTCTAGAGATTGAATCAGAAAATAAGGAATTATTCCCTGTAACTGCCCAATCTTTCTATTGACACTTGGGGAATTTACTGGCCTTTTGTTTGTATCAGTATCCCAATCTGAAAAATAATACCATGCAGCTTATTGGTAAAACTGATTTTGAGAGACAGTAAAATACCAAACCTGTAGTTAGCTTTACATATAAAAGGTTAATTGCATACAGCGGTTATGAGTCAGGGCATGTGGCTTTGCCAGGAGTAGTGAATCTGTGTAACATTGAGTGTGTTGCCCTGAGGTTCAACTCTTCTCCTGTTCTTAGCCATTTTTTCGTAGGACAGCATTTCTTACAAAATGGAACTTTGAAAGATTCTTAGAGACTAGTTGATGATGATAAATGGCTACGAGATAAGAGATTTTAGTTTTTGATTTACTTGTGTTAATTATTCTCACCTGATATGACTCAAGAACTTGTCCCTAGGAATTACCATTCTTTGTTCATTGAAACTCTTTCTGAGAAAGTTGAACATGTGTAGTATGACTCCTGACTGGGACAGTTTTGATAAACTTGGCATACCATGAAAGTATTTCATGCGCAATTGACTTTAATGGTGAGGAGAATGTGGTGGTGGTGGTAACGGTGACAATAACTCATTTGTCATCAACAACAGACATCTATTAAACATCCATCTCCACAGCCCAATGGTGGATTTTGCTGCTTCTGAATAAGTTGGACATTAGTAATTAGAAAAAATATAATACTTTGCAGTTCATGACTCCATTTGAAAAAAATAGGGAACTATTGTAAACTTGGGAAATCTATTTCTCTTCCATATTTTAGTTAATATTTAACTCAGTGTATATAGAGAGAATATAATCCATAAAACCACTGTCTACATTAAAGCGGAATATAGCCTTATCTTTGACAATTCTATGATTTTTCTTATTTCCTATGCTAGAACTTCTACATAATTCCTTTGTCTTGGTTCAAGCCAAAGGTTGCCTTCTAAATGACTTAATCTTATATTAAAATCTTTCCCTTTTTGTATTTTTGTAATTTGTGAGTGGTTTCTGAAATGGTCTTGCTTTACAGTGAATTTTGCTGAAGAGATAGAGTTCCTAAAAGGCACCAGTGCTCTTCCTTGATATACAAATACAGCTAGCATTTCTATTAACTGTATTCTTTGCTCCAAATATTCCCTAGTCCCTACCGCATCTGCCTTAAAGGTAATGATAAAGCTGAGGGTAAGGAGGTTATCCAGAAGTTAATACCTCAATGTTCATTGAGAATTTTTCTTTTTAAATGGAGAGGAAATTAAAAGTCATTGTATTTTTATGAGTTACTTTATGCAAGAGACAATGATCTTGGGCACTCATCATGAATTTCCATGAAACTTAATGAAAACTTGAAGTCATAACACCTCTTACTATGACATGAAAAAACTTTACAGGATCTGAAATGGCTATTAGGAAGATCCACTAATAACCATCACAATATGCAGCACTTTTTCTCAGTTGAAAGCATTTGAAAACCCTGATGTAATTACAGACTAACTGGAAGCAGACACAAATCTAAGATGCCATCAATGCAACAGACTTTGAATGTGTTTAAGGAGGAAAATTATTATATACCCAGTAAAGTCATGATACATCCTCAGCCTCCACTACCAAAAGGAACAATTGCTAATTGGGAGACGCAATGCATTTTTTTCCTGTCAATAAGATGCTTCAAATTTTCCATTCTATTTAAAATCTACTGTCCCATTTCTTTGTACAAAAGGATAAAGCAAATGAACTCTTACCAGAAAGACTGCTTGAATGTTAAAGGTGCTGCTTCTAGCTGTGTGTACCAGAAAAAACAATTTTTGTCTTGTGTAATTGTTGCTGGAAACCGTTTGCTGTTTAAATGTTAAGCTCCCTCCAAAAAACAATTGGCTGCCCTGACCTGTGCTTGAGTGATAAGATAATGAAAATGCTTTATTTCATTTACAGACAATGCTAATGAGGAAGAGTTGGAAAAGATCAAGTAAGGTAATGCTTAGCATGTGATCTTTCAGCTTTTCTCGTTGAGAAGAACTATCAGCTGCTTTCCCAGGCTCTCTCATACCCCTTCAAACTACGCCTCAGAATTTCATCACCCTTCACTTTTTTCTTTTTTTCCCCATGAACTTTAAACCAATCATGTGATGCTTTTTCAGTAAATAGAAATCACTCTGATCAATCACATCCAAACCATCCTCTTGCTAATCTTGGGTCACTTTTGAGCATCATTCTCAGCATCTGGTTTCTGTTCTGGGCACCACAGGGTCTAGAAAATGCCTTTGGTCCAGATTAGGTTTAAAATAATGGCGCTAGGGTAGGGACAACTCCAGAGAGGAGGAATATCCAGGTAATTTACTGTTTTCTTTCACTGAAAACCGAGTCTGAGGTTTTCTAAACTCAAAAATCCCTTTATTGCTACATCTTTGAAGTGCGTAATGAGAACAGTTTTCTGTCATTGCTTCTCCTCTCACTTCAAGAAATAAATGGCAGGTGGGAGCGAGAGGAGTTTATAGTTCTTGTAAGTTACCAAGCCCTGGCTCTTCCTATAACTTGTAAAATATAAAAGATCTATTCTAAGCTTCTAATCTGTTCAGTGGTGGTACCACTCTTGTACACAAATAAATGTCAAGATGAAACCGACTTTTGTATGACTACTCCTTGGAATAAATCTAAAGGATTTTATTTGTAAAGATCATTTTCGCTCAAATTTCTATTTTACAAAATTGGTACTCCTTTTGAATAGTGACTTATTTTTTTAGACCCTGGAACATAACAATCTTTTTTCTTCCATTCTGATTGAATCATGCTATTATTTAAATTTTTCTTTAATTTTGTCACTTTCATTATCGTGAATTAAGAAAATACTTATAGCAACATGATTATTTATAGTAATGTCTTAATTTGCTTTAACCAGAATTTCTTACTGTAAAAACTTTCTTCCCGGTTATTGTAGAATTAGCAGCCAAAAGACAATTTGGATCATAAAAAGGTCAGGTCCACATTAAAAATCACCTTCATCATTTTAATAAAATTAAAAACATTTATTAAGGAAATTTGCCGAATATTTCTCACCTAGTGTTCACTAGGTTTTCTCCCGGCCAAAATAAAATTTCAAAAATCTTAAGGAAATATTTGCACTGTTCATATTTGTATTACACTTTTTTCTTTGTAATTATGCTTCAAAATTAGTATTATATTAAAGATATATATGTTTAAAAATTCATGTAACTTGACTTTCTTCATTCTGTGTCCACATTATACTATATCTGTGTAAAAACATTGTAATCCATTAATATATAGCAATATCTCTCTTCCAGTTGTAGTTAAGATATAATGCTAGAGCAAGATATTATATAGTTTTGAGTATTAACTAGAAGGAATAATCTATTTTATTGTAATATAAAAGAACAAAGATTCTTCTTTAAATAGTTCATTTAATTAATATTTAAATTTAGTTTTAAGGATAAATTAAGCCAACATAAATCCATTTTTTTGATCGACAAAAAATAATAAACATCTATTCTTTACTATTTTCATATCTAAACTTCTTAGAGTTTTTAAGCATTAACAATCCAATTGTACATTCAAACTGGTATATTTTCTAGCTTGACACTGATGATACAGAACTCCCTGTATCTAACTGCACTCATTGGGGTACTTGGTAGATTATTTTTGGTGTATATAATAATATAGCTTTGGGGTTTTTAGCCTGGGGGATTTTCAGTTTTATAAAATTTAATGGGGACAGTGAATGCTGAGTAGAAGAAAATCATTTTTTTTTTCCTATGAGAACATACTGAATACCTGATAATTCATTCAAATTGTCACTGTCCCTTAAAATATGTGCCATATTCATCTTAGTGTTACAAGAGCAGAGTGTTAAAATGAAAGTCCAGGGAAAGTTTGAAATTTCAGTTACCACCTCGTCCGCTCTCCTTTAACACACAAGGAGACTGCTTCCCGCAGTTCTTTCCTCCGGGGATTGAAGGAGCAAGGATGATGTTCAAGTAAATAGTCCTTCCTGAGAAACGAAGGAACGAATGACTGTACTGTGTAGTTATGAGTTACCATGTTGTGCAAATGCATCCCTTTTCTAATGATTTCAGTGTTTTCCCTGTAAAGATTCCTGTGTAAGTAAAGATTTTTCCTCTTTTATTGTTGGAAAGAGGATGTAATTTATTTGGATGACTCTTGAATACAGCTATTTTTACATGTGATATAACTGTACTTAAAGTCAAAGGTGAATTTTTCATAGAAACAGGTCATTTTCTTCTTTGGAATCTTGGTTTATGGGACTGAGATCTGCTTTTTTATAGACAGGCTTCAGTCTGTTTTTAAGCCCCCTTGGTGCCTGGCTTGCTGCGATTCATGGGGTCACAAAGAGTCGGACACGACTGAGCGACTGATCTGATCTGATCTGGTGAAGATAAGATCTGAGAATTATACACTTTGTGGCAAAGACTTACATATAGTCAGATAATGTTGTTAGATATTTTCTCCAATATGGAGTTCTCCTGTGCTTATTTTCTTTTTATTTTCAGAAATGATATAAGCATGGAAACGGGGTGAGGAAAAGCTAAAATGGCATTATTATTTTTTTTAATATGCACATCTCTTCAATGTATACGTTCATCAGCTCAGGGAATTTCTCATTACTTAAATATCTGCTCATTTTCATTGTCTTGCCAATGGCAGATTCTTTCAATAGAAATCTCATTATTTGTGAAACTCACATAATGTGGGGCTGTATTTACTATTGAAAGCAAGAGAGGTGAAGAGCCGACTTGAGGACAGAGAATTTGTAATTATAGTTCAGGACAGATTTAGATATTATTTGAAATATATGTGTTACCATCTAATAATGAATAGGGAAAAACTATGCCTAAACTCACCTCCAGAAAGGAAGAGTGTTAAAATATGTGTTATATTTGAACTGTATGTTAACCAGTAAACAATTATGAATTCCATAGTATTTCCTTTTCTGAGGATAGTAGCATCCTGTAATACACTCCTTCTGGTTTTTCCACAAGACATACTTTCCACTGTGCACATTTCTAATTCTTCCCACACTAAGCTTTTGTAGGAAAATATTATTTTAAGAAGAAAGGGATCGATAATTCCCTAAACTTGGACAACTGGATAATTATCCTGGCCAAAGTTTTCTGTGTAGGTGACAAGATGCATTTTGGCAGAGAAATAGTGATGCTTTGAGTTATTGTAATGTTTTATTCTTTAGAAGAAGCTTATCATTGATAATTTATTCTAAGGCTAAATTATTCAACAAGAAAGCTTCATGAGCGCAGAAGAGAAGGTGTATATGAATTTTGTGAATTCATTTTGTGGGGTCAAACAAAAAATAGAAAATCAATAATGAAATAATTGCCTCTGTCAGATGGCAAGCAAAAATGATTTTATACTACATAGTGTGTCTGCGTGTGTTTTAACATGGAAGAATAAGTTTATCAGTGAGAGCAATAATGAACTTATGCTTTCAATAAATCATTTTAATTCTATGAGAAATAACCATTGTGATATAAAGATATACACATTGCAATTTCTGTTCTCAACAATACCAGTTTAAAATTGTTTTAAGAAGAGTTCATCCTTTGAATAATATGACTATGTGATGATGTCTCATTAGCATATCTTCTGTTACTTGATAGCTTATTTTTTAGTAATATCTTTTTTATAAAGATTTTATTTTAATCACTTAGCATAATTTTAATGAACTATAAAACACTTTATTCACTGGTTGAATGAGGCAATTTATAATAAGACTTTTGGCAAGGATATTGTTAATTTAAACTAGAGAACACTTTCAACTCTGTAAGTCTGCAGGGCATAGTTAAACCTGACACCTTGGATGACACATTAAAAATGCATCAGTGAAAACCTCTAAGTGCTTTAATTTAAGAAATGGTAGAGAAACAGATTAACACATTTTTAAGTATCTCACACAGTCAGTCAGACATGGTGGGGGGAAAAGTCATTATTTAACAAGTACGATGTCCTTTTCATAAAAACCTCATATCCTGATAATAAATAGAGGATGATCTTTAAAAAGTTGCAAAAATGAAAATTTTAATGATTTTTTACTTTCTCAACTGTGAATGACCAAAATGGCTTTTCTTTGGTGTCTCATTTCTATTGATTATGTATATGTCTTTGAAAAAATTAAATGCTGACATGTTTTTGAAGGAAATATAAAATTCTTTTAAAAATTCTTACTCTTCTACTATCTGTACTTCCAAATTTTTCTTATTTGGAAGTTCTATAAAGTCAACCTCATAATTAAGACTTCCAAGAGTCTGCAGTACAACAATAAACATAGGGCGAATTGCATGAACATTTGTATTATAAAGGACTGTATTTTTATCTGAATTAATTATACTCCTAAAATTCATAATGAGTTTATTTAAAATAGAGATATCATAATGCCAGTGGATTATTGCCTCAAAATACATGGAGCCATAATTAAATTTTATATTGAGATAACTTTTTTTTCTTGCTGTTTCTGGCATTGTTTTCACAGAGGTATAAAATATCATACATTTTTATGTATTGCAATTCATAACTACAGGGATTTGCTGTAACAAGAGCATTACATTTATTTGACCCCTCATGTTAAATTTTTAAAATGTTGGGAGTCCTTTGGGGAGAATCTGGATGAGCTGGCACAAAGTGAAATGCCAAAATGTAATCTTAAGGAGAAAGTGGATTCCATGACGCCTGTGTGCTAGCTCTAAGATGTTTGATTGTGGGAACATAGATTGGCTTTCACATTGCTAATGTGTGCTACCGAGTGAGCTTTCTGGACACTTTCTGGACTGATCAAAGAGTGGGAACTGACATAGCTTGACTCCAGGATGATGAAGGTTCATTCACAGATTACATGGCCTTTTAATTCAAAGATTCATATGTATGTACATATAATGTATCTAACATATATATGTTAGATACAGATATATGTGTGCATGTGTGTATATGTGTGTGTGTGTTTGTAGAGTGTGCCTGGAAGGAGATTTATTGGTTTTAAAGCCCCCAAAATGTCTACAGTGAAAGTAAATCATAATTTTTTAAGGACTGGTTGATAAGCCCTGGTTGACAATGCGTGTATTTATATATATATATATATATGTATGTATATGTTAGATATATATATACACACACACACACACACACACAAACACATGTACGAGGAAGACTCCACGTAAAAATTCTAAAAAGAATAAAAGACAAAGCAAGGCCGGGCTTCTGCTATAAGAGTAGGTCCTCTGGGGAGCTGACATTGCCTCTTTCCCTTCAACAATATTTAAAAGGACAATGGGCATTGCAGAGGGATTATATTTATGTTTAATGAGTATAAATGATATGAACATCTATTTTGAGGAACCAAGAAAATAGTGTTTCAGTGTTCGCTTCTACTTCCTTCACATTCCTGTGTTCAGTGACATGTCGATAGACTTAGTCAACTTGATGGAGGCATCTGAGAATCGCAGCTTTGGTAACTAGACTCCAGTGTGACTAGGAAAGTCTATGAAAATTATTTACTTATGCACTTACTCATTTTTCACCTCTTAAATGCCCAAGGAAGTGGGCAAGGAGGTAAGAGAAAATATGCACCTATAAAAACATGCTGTGTAATAATAATACTACCTGACTTGACTTTTACATCAGAATCTCATACTTCAAAACTTCCAATCTACTGTGAATGTTTTGAGTATCATAGAATTACTGAACTAAAATAGCATGCAATGTGTTTAAAGGCCTCTACAATTTAAGGCCAATAAAAGATATCACTTTTAGTGATTTCAGTGGCTATTCTTGCTTGTCCGATGGCAAGTCATTAAATCTTTCTATGATTTATTTTATATAGAAATAAATAGAAATATTATATTTATATATACTTGTATACATATGAATATTTTACTATTAAACATTTAATATATATAAATAGTTTCATACTTTAATATGAAACATCATCATATTCATTTGTTGGGGAAAAATTGAGCATTTAGTTTTATTTCTCTGAGAAAAAGAATCCATTTTCTAGATTGTTTAAAATCACATTAACTTTTAGATTAATAGTAGAATTTTTTATCTTGGAGGAGAAACTTTCTTAGTATGCATTGAGTTTTTTGGAGGCAAAAAAAAAGTAGATTTAAAAAAGATATTACCAATGGATCTTGCTTCCTTAATAAATTCAAAAACTCAACAGAAATAGTTCAACAGTTCATCATTCAGAATAACTTCAATAATTTTCCTTTTATCTGCTTGACACCTATGGTTTTGTTCTGTTTCCTTTTGTTGTTATTTTATAATTTCAGCATTTTTAAAGTGGCACTTTCCTTCACTTACCAAAGTCTTGTCTTGGCAGAGACTGAAGTGTAACTAAATATCTATAATTAAGACTTAAGACAAGTCTTCTGTGGAATTCATAACGAGTTTATTCCGCTTTTCTTGCCCTCCACAATAAAATCGCCACTTTCTGTTTATTATCGTAAAACAGGTGTATCATTATTATTGTTTTTTGTTATTGTTATTAATAGAAATTCTAGTGAAAAAAAGGTCTTGGCTAATCTACTGTGAATTTTATATTCATCAGAGGTATAAGTGGCATAAGGGTCCACAGGAAAATTAACTTGTTTTATTTGAAATAAAGACCTAAATTTACATGAGAATGTAGGTTGTAAAATCAAATATAAATTTTAGTTGGTTAATAATGACAGAAGTAATTAAATATGACATAAAAAGCACAGCCCAGGGACTTCAGTGGATCCAAATGTGATGAGTATTTTGTTTCTCAAATTTTGACAGAGAAACCTAAGTTCTCAACCATAAAAATCCCTCCCTACCCCCACCAGCTCATCAATCTCATTTTGCTCTTTGCATACTAATCACATAATTAGGTCATTGTCCCTGATGTTCATCTGGGGAAGAACAGAGAGTAGGAATTGGTGCAGTTTCAGTATTAGGTCACCTTAGACCACTTAGGCTTCCCTCATAGCTCAGTTGGTAAAGAATCTGCCTGCAATGCAGGAGACCCCGGTTCGATTCCTGGGTTGGGAAGATCCACTGGCGAAGGCATAGGCTACCCACTCCAGTATACTTGGGCTTCCCTTGTGATTCAGCTGGTAAAAATCTGCCTAAGTGCTTCCCTGGTGGCTCAGATGGTAAAGAATCTGCTTGCAATACAGGAGACTCAGGTTTGATCTCTGTGTTGGGAAGATCCCCTGAAGAAGGGAAGGGTTACTCACTCCAGTAGTCTTGCCTGGAGAATCCCATGGACAGAGGAGCCTGGTGGGCTGCAGTCCATGGGGTCGCAAAGAGTCGGACACGACTGAGTGACTAACACTAGACCACCTAAACTTTAAATGAAGTAACAAGATTTTTAAGTGCTAAATGGTTGTCTTAGTTGCTGTGACTGTTGAGTCTAGAGCCAAGACTTTCACATTGATTTAAGTCACCTTAACACATTTTGCATTAAGAAAAAACTCAGTGTCAGCTGGATAACTTGTTATTGACTCTGGAGAAATTATTTTTGTCAGGAGCTTCGAGAAATAATTTCTTTAATATGATATTTTAAAATTTATCCACATTTTGTTTAGCATGCTGCTTAATTAAAAGAGATTTGGGAATCAAGGGAAAAAAAGAACTGGCAGTAGAAAAGGAAAATATGCTTCTTCTCCAGAAGCTACAATAAGGATTTTTTTGAGTTAAACAATAGCATAGCATCAAAGAAGACTGCAGTCATTTCTTCTAAGGTTTGTGCTCCAATGTTCAACTGTAAGTGTATTTTGTGAGGACTTTTCTAGAAACTGATATGACAGTGTGGTAAATGCGGCAGTTGAGAACCAATGCTATAAATGTAAATAATGTGTAACTCTGTAGTGATGGTCAAACCATGTCTTAAACTCATGACTACTTCCTGATGACCTCTCAGTTACTATGCTACCTGACCAAACCAGGTACAAGTAACTTAGGGAAATGTAATTGGTTTCATTAAGAAATAGATTTCATGTAAAAAGCACAGGTAGAGTGCATAGATGATCTCTGATATAATTCTAGTTAAACTTAAATTATTCAGATTGCTGCACACCTGTAAGTATGTTAGTTCATTATTGCTTTCTGACATAATGTCTTAGAAGGATCACTTTGAAAGGAATATATATCCTTAAGCAAATGGAATTCCAAGTGATGGACAGTTGATCAAATATTTATTGGGCACCTTCTATGCATAATCAGGTATCATGTGAGGTCCTGGAGCCTACCATCTTAGGTAATAACGTAAAATAGTGGAATAATCAAATAAATTACAGAAGTGCTTTCTCGACGTCGATGTTGAAGGTTGATGGTTCCCCATAACTGTCATCAGTTTCCCATGATTTTACTATATAACTGTCACCCAGAGACAGGATGCTAAACATCAAAGTTTGAAGGATGCGTGCAATTTAGATGTTCTCTTTAAAAGTGAGGAATTGTGTTCTTGATTTCCTAAAGTCAAAATTGGTTTCACTTTTGGTTTGATAAAAGTCTGATAATTCAGCAATAAAATGTCCAATATAAATCCGTTGCTTTGTTTCCAGCTAAATAGCCATCTTTCTTAGTATTCATTTATTTTTAAAATCATTTTAGGGAAGTTCCAATTAACTAAGTAATTTATATTATATATACTAAATGTTATATCGTAAAACTATGAAAATTTTAGTAAGGAATTAAGACAAATTTGACTAGGTACATGTTTATAAATAAGATTTGTGCTGTTGTTCTTTTAAAATGCTCTGACGGTTTGTGACATTAAATTATCTCGTTAAAAGGAATAGATAGTATCAGATTTATTTCTGAATTTTAAAATATGTTTAAACAGTTCTACTTACTAAAATAAAATGTTAGACTCCGATACATTAATAAACTACTAATAAAGAGGTAAGTAGATTCTTTTAAAATTACAAAAATAGTCCTTTCTAAGCTTTGCTACCATTGGATTAGATAAGAGCAAGACAGTTCAGTTAAAATTTCAAAAATGTGATTTATTCAAAAGAGGAAAACTTACAGTTCATAAATATCCGAAGTGTCTTTAGGATATATCATTTTAAGGTTTTTACTTGTCTGAATTTTGATGAGTTAATCAAGTATGCTCAAAACACCTCAAAATTTAGCTACATATTTGTTTATTTTTAGGAACTCTCAGAAAACGAAGTGCTTGGACCTTATTTCTCTGTGAAGTCTTTCTTTTGGAGGGTAACGTCTAAATCCTTTATATTAGTATTCTTGACTTTTGGTTTTGATTATAGTAATTTGGAAGTTCAATGTGAATTAAGAAATTCACTTTTTAAAATAGACTATTTTAAAGAGAGATGTATTCATTTGCCTTTTTATTAACTCTTATTCTGTCATTTAAGTGACTCTTATTCTTCACTTGTAAAAACTAAGAGCTTCATATATTTAACATCTTGCTTTGAAGTCAATGGGGGCCCAGATTTATCCCAAATTCTCAACAATTAGAGGCCCACAGATCTTTCAGGAATATGCAGCATTGTCTAGAGAGTCAATAAAGATGCTTTTCCCCTTCTTAAAAAATCTTCCATCTATTTGGGAGAAATAATTCTATTACAGCGATCTTGTACTATATACATACTAGATAATGAGTGTTCTTTCTTTGGAAAGAAAACCCTATGAATAAGAAAACAGCAACTCTGCTTTTGATTTAAATTAACAAAAAAATTTCCACAAAGAATTTTTTTAAATGCTGTTGCCATTTAACGTTATTTACGCTTTCATGACTTAAACATAATGAGCTCTGTCATCCTTTTTCTCTGTTACAATTCTGCATTGTGCAAGGCGCGGCTTATTACTAACGCACTTACGGCTTTGCCTTCAAGAGTTTCCCTCTTTCTTGGAAAATTCATACTTGGTACGTGATTACCTAGCAATAAATATTGCAGTGAAAATGCTACTCTTGCAGGACTTTGCCACTTTCTTTTCTTGGTTCTTAAACCTGCTCATGACTGAAAGCTGTGTTTCTCCTTTTAGAGTTTTAAGATTTGTTGCGGTGTCTCTGTGAAGCAGACGGGCAGGTCCTAGATTAAGTCATACAGTGACTTGACCGATGAGCAAGTAAAACCAATACCTGTTTATCTTCTACCTCCTCCCCACACACTTCTTTTTTCAGTCTTGTATTTGCATGAGCTTATTTTAATTATTATAGCTTCTTCATTTCCTTTCAGTCTACTGATGACTGCCTTCACGGATGTTATTCTGTATTGCTGGCAAAATAATAATGTTTCCTCTTACATGTTCATACATTATCCATGAAGACACAGAGTGACTGTTTTTAAAATTACCCCATTACCTTAAATGGAAAATAGCTTTCTGCGATTTTTTTTTCTCCATTTTCCTAAGACCCACAATTATGGTGAATTCACATAGTATACACCTTTGCCAAGAAAACAGAATTCAGGGGTTTCAGTGTTTGTTCTGTCTGCAGCAGATGTATAGAATGATCACTAGGAAGACTTGCACCAGGACCAACTCTGTAAGCACCGCTTTCTCTGGGTTTCCCTTTCAAATGACTTTCTCAGCATCTTGTTTTCACTTTCTGCTTCCAAATTAGCCTTCTACTTATCAGTACTTTCCATTTGGTTGTATCCATCTTTAAGTATTCTTCATTAACATTTCTCATCTCTTAATCTGTCTTATTTTAGAATATCAAATATGAGAATTTAAGAGATAACTTTTTTATATCTGCAGTACAGTGATCTACTGTCTTTTTTCTGAGCATATACTGAGCTACAAACAAATGGAGTCATAAAAGCAGAAACTTTAGGGGTTATTTATGTTACCAGGGAGCAAACTAAGGCCCAGAGACATGGTGCCATTGCCCTGAAGTGCCTAAATGGTATGATCAGGACAAATATTTCTCTCCTTCTGAATGTCAGAGAAATAAATGTTTTGGTGAAGACGTAAAGCAGCAGAGTTCTTTTGGGGCTGATGAATAGAGATTCAGCACATAAATAGAGCTGCCCCTTGGTTAATCTCCATTGACAGCCTTTCAAATTCTTCTTGCGTTATGTGACCCTTCTTCTGTGCAGATCCTTGATCCACGAAGGGATGGATGTGTTTGAGGGCTATGATGTTGGTGTGTTTGAGGTTCCATTTTACAAAATCAGTGACCAAGTCTGCTTTGAGGGAGTGTGATCTTTCATATTCTCATCCAAAGTCACTCTTATAACTGACCTCATTGCTCTTTGTGCAAGCAATGTTTGTATTCTGATGAACTTTTGGAAGAGGTGTGTATAAAAAGAGGTTTGCCATATTTTCAGACACGCAGGAATCCTAAACAGCTCAGATAAAATCTTATATGAAGAGTGTATGTGTGCTTTGGGAGTTAAAAAGAAAGTGATATGAAAAAAATTGTCAGCTTATTTATTATGTAAGGATTAACACTTTGTCCAGGAGATGGTACCTGAATTACACTGAGTGAAGCTGAATCCTGGTGAGAACTGGCTCAACAATGTCATAGCTACTTGCTATTATCTTAATTTCCTTGAGAGCAGAATAATGGAGAGAAAAGAGTCAAGTGATATGGGGATATTCTATTTTTCCAAAAGCATGTCATTTATAATTTATCAAAACATGGTATCTGAGCACACAAAACATTAAGCAATGGGTATGGCAATTACCAAGTTTCCCATGAAAGGAATAAAAATATGTGAAACCAATTGGATTGCTCTAAGTCAGGATTTCATTAAAGACATTTAACTTCCCATTAAAGGATGGTAATTCAGTGAAGTTCTTTCAAATATTTAGTACATTTAAGTTTCTTCCCAGTTATTTCCACTGACTAGACATTTAGATTCTGATGACTGAGAGCTAATTGAACAATCCATCTTATGAGAGTATTACAGTGAATTAAAGAGAGATTTTAATATTGTTTAAATGGAGAAGGCTGGGCTAAGCCAAGATGCCTCATATAAAAAATGGAGAAATGGATCATAATATGAAATGAGTAAAAAAAGTGCATAGAATACAGAACAATTCAGAGTTAGTCAGAGCGCTACTTTATGGTAGGGTCAAACAGAAGTTTGGTTGAAGGAAGACCCTGCAGACCAAGGAGAAGAGGTATTGAGGTATTTGCTTTGTAAAGCAAGAATGTGATCCTGTGCAAAAGTGCTTACATCCTGAACAACTCAATATATGACATACCCAGGAAAAGTTCAGGTATTATTTCTGTCAATAGGTATGATACTAATAAGGCCCTCAGGAAAAAAATGAACTTTTAGTTAAAAACCTCAAAAAACTGTCTCTCTAAATCAAATACAAGACTTATTATTTCTTTCCCATACCACTGAAAAAAATTTACAGATTACTTTAGCAAACCTACAAGGTTACAACCTACATGATGCTTCTATTTGTATATATTTTGAGCAAATACAGTAAAAGCTTAAGATCATTTTTGGGGGGGCACAGTTAAGTTTAGAGAAGGTAGTTAAAACATCTGAAGTACACAGAAATACCTTCCTGACAACATAAATTGAATCAAGAAGCAATAGACATAGGAAAGAAAGTTTACAGATAAAAACCTATGAATCTCTCTAAGGATTATAGCACCAGTGAATCATCTTCTAAGAAAAAAAGGGATCAAAGCTTTATTATTAGATGAGACACTTCAGACCAGGCTGGACAAAGCGCTGGGAGGGTTTTCTGTAAAGGCAATCTTGCTTTGAGTGGGTGGATGGACCGTAGAACAAATCTACTTGTTGGACTTCATCATCCAGGTGCAATTCACTGGAATAAACTCAGCAGGAAAAGGGAAAGATAGAAAATGCCTGTGCTGGGGTGAGCTCATAATTGCTCCACGCTCCAAGCTTTGCAGCACAAAACAGTCATTCCAAGCTGTCATTATCTCTTCTTTGTAGTGTCTTGTGGATCATTTGATTAAATAAAGGCATGTGCACCTCTGTGCTGAAAATAGAGGCAAGGGCTGTCTCCACACACAACCATTGTAAAGACACAGGCTATGTCTTTCTCTCCAGTTTCATAGTGTCTGGGTCTCATTTAGAAGGATTAGGTTTCACACAGGTTAAAAAAAAAATCCAGGATAACAAAAGCCAAGGATTATTTGCACACAACAGGGAGCAGATTGGTATGACTGAGTGTCCCTTTAGCCACATGTTAAGTCTAAATAGACTTTTTTGGTTTGGTTCTCTGTTTTAATCAGGATCTAGAATAATAGGAATTTATTATTAGTGATCCAATTTTTTAAGGAACAGATTTAGTAAACTTTATTCATGAAAATTGGAATTTAGAGATAGTCTTAATTTATATGCAAAACTCCACAACTTCACCACCTTTTTAATGAGACTATAATTTATGATGGAGTGCAGCTAACTCTCAACTGCTTTTGCTTAACAACATACGCTAGAGGTATCACCTCTTGAAATTTTTTTCTTTATTTAAGCCCTTGATTAGCCGTTCTTAATAATCTATACCCAAGGATGTATTTTATCTAAATATAAGTCAAAGTGTTTCAACAAATCCTATACAAATTAAATGCATTTTTTGAGTTGAACTTATTAGACTCTGTCCAAAAATTGAGATGTAGTGGAAAAATAAAAAATTAATTATCAGCAATTCCAAATTAAAATCGCTGCTTTGCCAATTTTAGTCATTTGGCATTAGGTAGGGTATTTATCCGGAGAAGGCAATGGCACCCCATTCCAGTACTCTTGCCTGGAAAGTCCCATGGATGGAGGAGCCTGGTGGGCTGCAGTCCATGGGGTCGCGAAGAGTCGGACACGACTGAGCGACTTCACTTTCACTTTTCACTTTCGTGCATTGGAGAAGGAAATGGCAACCCACTCCAGTATTCTTGCCTGGAGAATCCCAGGGACGGCAGAGCCTGGTGGGCTGCAGTTCACGGGGTCGCTAGGAGTTGGACACGGCTGAGCGACTTCACTTTCACTTTTCACTTTCATGCATTGGAGAAGGAAATGGCAACCCACTCCAGTATTCTTGCCTGGTAGGCTACCGTCTATGGGGTCGCACAGAGTCGGACATGACTGAAGCGACTTAGCAGCAGCAGCAGGATATTTATCTTCTCTGTTTCTCAGTTTCTGTATCTTAAAAACACTTGTCATGAAAAACACTAGATTGTGAAAACTCCAGCACTTAATAGCTGCTCAATACATCTTGATTTCTTTGTGTGAACTAACCTAATTCAGTCCTCCTTGTTGATATTAGTAAAGCTGATGACTCCCATCATAATACTGTCCAGCTGCTCTAGAATTCAATTAATAGAAACTTTTAGCTCCACTATGATAATTTCTTTCCATTTTTTCTTTTTCAGCTCTATCTTTTTTATCCACCTCTTGTTGGAATTGGTCTTGGTAGTAAAGGGAACTTTGGGTTTGTTTTTTTTAGCAGCAAAGACAGCAAAGATAAGTGTTACATGGGGTAAAATTTCTGTTACTTTAGGAATATCTCTTTAAATATTAAAAGAGACTCACACGTGGGATGCAGTTACTATGATCGTAGTTATTGCGTGTCCATGCAACATTTATTCTCCTGGAACTTTATCACCATTTTGACATTGGAAAAAGTCTCCAAAATTTGAGGGCAACAGACTTGGGGAAATTATTTTTTCTATGACTTCTCCTGCTCTACTTCTTTTCTCTGCTATACCTGTTAACAAAACCCTGAAACCACTCAAACGGAATCTATCACCATATAATCTGTCCTTTATGTCCTTGACCAATGCAGCGTAATGCTACTAAAGAAAATGGTGGCTGCAAACTATTGTTGCCCTGGCATTTGTCTTCACTGTGCTAGGAGACATTTTCTGACAGTGACTTGAGATGCAAATACATATTTCTTTCAAATGATTTTTTGCTGGAGTGATGCTAAACTCTGATTGACATGAGGTGTTGAGAGTTGCCCAAAGATTTCCCCTATGGCTCTGATCGTTCATTTCCATCCAGACATGCGGCAGGCCTGCTCTTCCTGTCCTGGGCTTCTGCAGAGCAGAGCTTCAGAGTACTCATTACCAAAATGCACAAGTAAGTTCAACCAGTTTGTTTATTTTTTTTTTCCTTCTGAGCTTGCATGAGCTGTGAACTCTCATGGCTGACTTACTCTTCTGAAAACCATCCCCTATCCTAACATCTTTTATGTGTATGAAAAGGGATTGAAATCTTGAATTCATTTTCAAGGCATAATGTACATAAACTAATATTCTGTTTAAATGCCAACTCGCTAATTCTAAAATCTTACTTACATGTCATTGACTAATTACTTCAGACTTTGAAATTTACATCGTCACCTGGTATCTTGATATTGTTTATTAAATATGAACTTGGATGGATATTCCTTATAAGAATGGATCTCCAACTTCAGGGTACAGGAGAATCACATGTGCACTTGTAGGAGAAACACATGAAGCGCTGCCCAAAAGAACTGAATCACATCCAGGAGGATCAGGCCTGGTGATTTCAACAAATGGCCCACAAAAACTTGGGAATTACTGCTTTAAAGGTTCAAAGAGTACTTCCTTTTACGGAATTGGTTCTTTACTTCAAAGCTGGGTTGGTTTTCCTTTTTATTCTTCTTTCCTTTTTGCTTTCCCTCCTCTAACAGAGTCCTATTTCATTAAGGATGTAGTTGAAAACATTATCTTAGATGATAGGAACCCACTGTAATATGTTGATTTTACTGAGAGATTTCTTAGATGTATTTAACATTCCTTCTCCTTTAGGTGCTCAGTGAGTGATTTTTGGTTGATGGGTTATCAATCATTCAGTTAATATGTATTATTTAGATATATCCTATTACAAAAACCATTAGCAAAGGAAATAATAAATGCACCATATAATTTCTCAGGGACCTCCTACTTTTCTCTTTAAATGCTCCAAATATCTAGACCAACGTGCTTTCCTAATCAGTAAATTTAGAAGCAGGACTAAAGAAGGACTTTAATTAGCATTTATAGCATCCATGCCAGAGAATGGATGTCTGCAATTATAAAAATTAATAGTAGTTGTTAGAACATAGGAGAATCCCAGTGCACATGTACCGCAGAACTTTTAAAATGGGAGGGGGCTGTTCTCACACTTCAGTGTGCATCAGAACCCCCTCCAGTGAGGACTGGTTACACCAGAGCAATGGGCCTCGCCCCAGAGATGATGGTTCCGTTGTTCTGGGACGGAACTAAGGAATCTGAGTCCCTAACAAGTTCCTGGCTGACGCTGACGGCTTGGTCTGTGGGCCACACCTGCAGAACTTGGCTGTAGGAAGAAGGAAGCTTAAAACAGAGAAGCAAATGATTCAGAAGCTACCACGGGCAGTATTAAAACGACTGCTTTTAAAAATTTGCTTGTTTTAGTTGTAGCTTTCCACTTGTTCCCCAATGAACAAAGTTCCCCTGAAACTTTGATGTAAAAAGTCAACAAAACAATCTTAAGTGGATAAAATCTTTGTTTGTGGAATGTACTTTTTAACATTCAGGCGTCCAACACCCCCCCCCCCTCCGACCACCCCCATCAGACACACAGAAAGTGGTGCTCTTAGTCCATCAGGGCCTGGTGTACCGTCTAGAATCCATAGGTAAGAAAACTGAGGTCCAGAGAGGGAGGAATGTGCCCAAGTCACATAGTCAGAAATTGCTAGGAAGATGCAAGTAGACATTTGTGCTAAGCCCTTGTCTCTTTTCCTACTAGTAGCCTAAGTTTAAATTCTTAAAGAGGTGGGAATACCAGATCATCTCACCTGCCTCCTGAGAAACCTGTATGCAGGTCAAGAAGCAACAGTTAGAACCGGACATGGAACAATGGACTGGTTTGGTATTGGGAAAGGAGTACGTCAAGGCTGTATAATATCACCCTGCTTATTTAACTTATATACAGAGTACATCATGAGAAATGCCATGCTGGATGAAGCGCAAGCTGGAATCAAGATTGCTGGGAGAAATATCAATAACCTCAGATACACAGATGACACCACCCTTAAGGCAGAAAGTGAACAAGAACTAAAGAGCCTCTTGATGAAGGTGAAAGAGGAGAGTGAAAAAGCTGGTTTAAAGCTCAGCATTCAAAAAATAAGATCATGACATCCAGTCCCATCACTTTATGGCAAATAGATGTGGAAATAATGGAAATAGTGACAAACTTTATTTTCCTGGGCTCCAAAATCACTATAGATGGTGAATGCAGCCATGAAATTTAAAGACACTTGCTCCTTAGAAGAAAAGCAATGACAAACCTAGACAGCGCATTAAAAAGCAGAGACATTTTAATACATGCCAACAAAGTTCTATATAGTCAAAGCCATGGTTTTTCCAGTAGTCGTGTATGCATGTGAAAAGTTGGACCATAAAGAAGGCTGAGTGCCAAAGAATTGATGCTTTTGAACTGTGGTGTTGGAGAAGACTCGTGAGAGTCCCTTGGACTGCAAGGAGATCAAACCAGTCAATCCTGAAAGAAATCAATACTGAATATTTTTTGGAAGGACTAATGCTAAAGCTCCAATACTTTGACCACCTGATGAAAAGAGATGACTCATTGAAAAAGACCCTGTTGCTGGGAAAGATTGAAAGCAGGAGGAGAAGGGGATGACAGAGGACAAGATGGTTGGATGGCATCACCAACTCAATGAACATGAGTTTGAGCAAGCTCCGGGACCTGGTGATGGACAGGGAAGCCTGGTGTGCTGCAGTCTATGGGGTCGCAGAGTCAGACATGACTGAGTGACTGAACAACAACAAAGCCTAAGTTTATATCTTCCCTCTTTACCTTGTAATTTTATTTCAAGTTCCTATTATTCAAATATAGGCTAAATATTTACCTGTTTTATGACTATGCATGCATAGTCGCTTAGTCATGCCCAACTCTTGCAACCGCATGGACTTTAGCCCGCCAGGCTCCTTTGTCCGTGGGATTCTCTAGGCAAGGGTACTGGAGTGGGTTGCCATTTCCTGCTCCAGGAAATCTTCCTGACCCAGGAATCAAACCCAGGTCTCCTGCATTGCAGGCAGACTCTTTACTGGCTGAGCTATGAGGGAAGCCCCTTTATGACTATGCAGTTAGTCAAATCACAGCTAAATTACAAAGTCTCTATTTAGAAAATAACCATTTAACAAAATAAATATTGAAAAACATCACTTTAAAAATGATATTAGGTTAGTATGTCTTTAGACCTCCCCCCTTTGTTTTTCTTTTAGCTTTTTATACAGGTCGCTCTAATTTGCACATTCATTAGCCCTGTTTTTGTTAAGAAATTGTCTCCCTCCTCTACCCCTTAGCTTCTCAAGTCATTCTGGGGATGTTCCTCCAGGTTATAGAAGCGCATTTGCTAACAGCTAGTGGCACTAAGTAAAGCCTCCATGAAGTTCATTCTGTTTCTGTGAAAGCATGACGAATTCTATGGAAAGCATGCCTTTTCATCTTAAAAGATTCGTGTTCTCATGTCAAGAGGAGCATGCAAGCACGTGTTTCAGACATAGTCCATTTAAGAACCTAACTTAGCATTGCTAACCAGAGTTGCTTTGTAACCTGGATCATACCCAACTGTTATTTGACGACCGCAGCGTTATGACTTGTGCTGCTAGAGTGTGTAGAAAATGTCCTAAGAATATCCATCTGCAAGCTGGAACATTGTAAGTATGAATACATGTGCTCGTATGGCAGAGAAGTAGAAGGTGATGTCATGGATTAGCCATGTAGGAAAGTGTAGACCGGAATGTTGTTTCAAATGTAATCAACTCACCTTTACTGGAGAGCACCATTTAGTAACAATATATTTAAATCATGATTACTTTTAAACCTTGGGGAGAGTCTCTGCCCTAATAACAAATATTGGAAGAAGCTCAGAAATAAAGGTCAGAAATACTGGTTCTAATCACATATCCATCGTTTATTAGGCCAACCACTCTGAGCCTCAAATCCCTCATCAGTAAAGTGAAAATAGCAGTACTTGCCTTTCTACTTCATAGACTTTTAGTGGAAACCAAATTATATAATGTATATATATGCACTTACAAATTCTGAAGCTCTATATAAATAAATAGTTTTTAACTGCTTGGTCTTTGCTAAGATAACTGTTTCTTCTTACTTGCCAAAAGTTTGTTCCTTTCTTTGCTACTGCTGCTGCTGCTGCTACTGCTAAGTCGCTTCAGTCGTGTCCGACTCTGTGCGACCCCATAGACGGCAGCCCACCAGGCTCCCCCATCCCTGGGATTCTCCAGGCAAGAACACTGGAGTGGGTTGCCATTTCCTTCTCCATCTTTGCTACTAATGCTCCTTAACAAAAATTTCAGTCCCCGAGTTGACAACTTGATTCTCTAGAGTCTGCTGTGGTCTTAGTAGCAGCAGAAATGGATAGATAGATAGGTAGACAGACAGACAGGCAGACAGATACTGAAATTGATTGCTGCACTATATAAAATAAGTAGCATGAAATCTTAGAATAAAAGAAAACTTGAAGATTATTTGGTGCAATGAATTCTGAACAATGATTTTAATCTGAGATATCCTTGGTTCAAACAAAATCGATGAGGTAACCCAGTGGATAAATCAGATGGGAGCAGGGGGGCTTCACTGAGGTGGGGTATGGGGTCCTGTGGAAGGTACAAGTGCTCCATGTAACCTCGGTTTCTCTTCAGAACACAGGTGACATTTCTCCTGGGCTCATGGAGGTGAGGGATGTGTAGATAAAGCCTTGCATTGATGTTAATAAGGCAGAACCACCAAGCAGAGTTGTTCAAACTTTACTGGTCACCAGGATAGGGAAATATACAATGTGATTTAGAAAGATTTCCATGGAAATGTTCAAATATTAAAAGTATTATCTTTTGAAGAATGTAGTTTTCATTTTCCTAATAAGCATCCTAAAATGCATGACTTTTGATGATAGATAAAAATGGCTATGGCATTGCTATGGTGTAGGAAAAAAGTAAGAATTCAGAGTGGGAGGGGGAATTATACAAAATAGACTATAACTTTAATGTAGAAGGAATAAGGCCAGAAATAGAGATAATCCATAATTTAGTATAGTACTTTCAGATTGGAAGAAACATTGAATTTCTTCATGAAATAACTATAAGTGAAGAAAATGTGCTTAACAACATGAAAAATATAGCAATTTTTATGAGACTTCTTGGTTTTGAATCCAGATTGAAAAGGTCTTTAATATTTTAGCTACTTTTTCTGGTTTGTTTTATATGCTGTTTAGTTCAAAGAGATTATGTGGCCATTTTTAGACTTGCTGATTTTTAAAACTTTTGAATTTGTCCACTGATTGCAATATTGTCTTAGAATCAAGCAACTGAAAATTATTAAAGAAAATGTTCAAATACTAAAGTGATAAATAAATCCAGAAACATATACCTACCAATATAAATCACATAAGTAATTTTAAAATTTTGTAATAAAAGTTTCAGGCATAAGCAAGACATCTTAGGAGGAATATCGAGTTTATTTTGTTCTATGATATCTTAGTTTTTTAGTGAGCTGAAACTCAGTTATCTTCTCTTGTAGAAATAAAAAGCTTTTCAATTGCTTGAATAGAACTTAAAACTAATCTTGGAACTAAAAACCACCTGTAAAATCCTTTTGTAAGATGAAAAAAGAGATTTAAAAAAATCATTACTGACAATTACTAGCTGTGTTTATTACGATTTGTAATAATAAAAACTTTGAAGCAGCTGAGATAGAAAAAAATTGCTACCAATTAAAAATTACATATCACAGTGTGGGTGAGGCCTTTTATATTTATATATTTATGCATATTTAAACACAAGCATATTTGACACATGTGCAAATATTCTTCAATAGTCTTCAAGCATCTGCATGTAATTCTGAGTTGAAAAACTAGACTTTATTTTGAGTACACACCTCTTTTACACAGCAGCCTTAAATTTATGAGATGATCATTTCATCAGTATTGATTATAATCTATTAATTATTTTTAATTTCAAAAACCCATAACTGCCTATTTTTTATTTTTGAAAAACTATAGCAACAGAGGAAAGGGTCATGCCAAATGTGGTGTTTTGTTTAAAGCACAATAAGCTAATTCTGTTTTCCTTCACCACAAGTTTCAGACTCAAAGTTTACGTCTGTCAGACGTACACAGAAAATCACACCTTTGGAGAGGAATCGTCAGCATCACATTGATTGAAGGGCGAGACCTCAAGGCAATGGATTCAAACGGGTTGAGTGACCCCTATGTGAAGTTCCGACTTGGGCATCAAAAGTACAAGAGCAAGGTGACCTGTCTCTTTTGTGTTCCCGTCAGTGCTTGGAAGGCAGTGGCTGGTTAATAGCCACACTCTTTGAGACATGAAAACACTGGACACTTTTTAATGCTTTACAGACTGCTTTTGAACATTATGTCAGGAAACAGGATCAACAATTGTATTGCATTTCTTTTTGTGCTATAAGACCTTTGGTAAACTGTTCCTCTGTGTCTCAATTTCTTCATCTATCACACAGAATAATACTAGAAACTATCTTTTGGAAAAAAAAAAAAGGCTGGAGCAAGCCCAAGTCAATGCCTGGAGCATAAAATGCTCAGAGAGTGTTGGCTGTGCCTGATACTAGTACACAGACTACAAAGAGCATCATTTGACATGCAGTAAAAATCTTCACGCAGTACTCAGTACTCTGAACCGTGTTATTCAAAGTGACTTACACTGATGAAGATTGCAAGGTTTTAAAATTTTATTCAAAAATCAAAGGGCCAAGTTTCTGCTGCCACTACAGCAAAGTTACTTTGCCTCTCCATACTCCCATTTCCTCATCTGTGAGAATGAGAATGAAGATAATGCCTACCTAATAAAGTTGTTGAGAAGATGGAATACTATATGTCACGTATGTAAAGGGTTTAGAATATTGCTTTGCCCACAAAAATAATCAATTGTAGTAGCTGAAGGAAGGGGAAGAGTAAACACATTGTGTAATAACACATTATTAGTAATAACATATTAAATAATCATATCATTAGCAGAAGTAGTAATAATTAGTAAAGGTCAGAGTTGTCTATCTGTGACAGTTACATTTCTCTGAGTTATATCTAAACATGACCTCTTGAATGATCAGCTTCTCCAGCTAGTATGCATTGATAGCTTGGGATAATTGATTGCATCCATCTTGTATTAAAAATCACTTTCTCCTTTGGGAATATCTTCACCTTTACATCACAATTTTTGTGAACTTTTTATCAACAGCCTGCCCAGGTTCATTTTGGCCTGGGGACTTCTCATTAGTAATGTAGATGGTTAGAAATACCACAAAGTGATTTGTTAGCAGGTTGATTGGTCACCTTGTTAAGTGTCCCCACTGAAGGAGAAGACATCACTTCTGACCTATAGGAAATCATATGGAGAAGATAATCCTAATAAACTGAAAACCTAGGCTTTTTTGGGCCAAACAAGCAAAACAGCCCACTCCCCCAAACACTGCAGGAGTTTATCTGAACCCAGTTATGAGATATTTGAATTATCATAGTATCCATCCAGTGTCATCTTTTTTTTTTTCCCCTGCATTGGGCTTAATAATAACACTTTAAAGAAAGTACTGATTCCCCAAAATAGATACCTATGACCACTTTCATCTTGTCCTTTATCAATTAACATTATTTCCATGTTCTGATAGGCTTAAAACATTACTTATTTTTATAGTTCTGCTCTTTAGGTGTGAAATATGAAACCCAGCTATGGACACGTGTCTCTCTCTGCTCTTTCTTTCCATGATGTATTGCAGATTAATTTCAGATTATGAACTTTAAAAATTGTGATTCATTTGCATTACCTCTGCACATAACATACTTCATTGCTTTCAAAGTCTTTACATCTGAAGATGTGTCTCTCATACATTAAAAAGAGAAAAGGCCACTACAGGCCCTCCTGCTAAAAAGAAAGAATAGAGAAACAAATATGAACGAATGTTGTCCAGCTCAATGAGGAGTGAAATTTTAAAACACATCAGTATCGGGTCACTTTATTCATTGATTCCACCAGGTGTCTAATCTAAATACTTGAAGGTACAAAATTGCACATCAGATATCCTTCTTGTATATGCAACATGGAGATTATACACACACACACACACACTCATATTAATTCACAAGCATTTTTGGCATAGCGCCGTGGGGCAAGAGATCTGAAACTCTACTCAAAGACTTGAGTTATAATCTAGGTATTAAAACTTAATGATGGTGGCCTCACTTAAACTTCAGGTCTTGGTTTCTCCATGTATAAAACGGGGATGATACATCAGCGCTGTCATTCTAAGATAAAAGTTTGCCTGGCCACCAAAAACTTACTTTTCCCCCCTCCTACAGAACTTCGTTGTCTATTTTCTTCACTATTCTATTCGAATTCTATAAGATGGAAGTAAGGGGGGAAGAAAGGAACTCTAGAAATCCTCATCTCCCTTTTCTATAAGATCACAGACTTTGACCTATATCTTCATGCATTAACTGGGCATGTAAAACAAGCGCTGTTATCTGAGTGAGCTACTTCACTTAGAGACTGTTGGCCCTTTCTATATAATTCGTGTCTCTCATCTGTTGTTCACGATGAGGAGAAGGTGCTTCTTGGTCTTTAGGACACGTCTTTTTGGGTTCTTTCAGACCATATGCAGTAAAAATGCTGACATCTAATGTCCATCATTTCTGGAAGCTCTCATTCAAATCTCACATGCTTTTCTAGGTTAGGACCTAAAGTTTGATTTATGTCTCAAGTTGCATTTTTTAAGACTGATACCGATGAGATAGTAATGACATTTTGGTTTTTCCAGATTATGCCCAAAACACTGAATCCTCAGTGGAGGGAACAATTTGATTTTCATCTCTATGAAGAAAGAGGCGGGATCATTGATATCACTGCCTGGGACAAAGACGCCGGGAAAAGGGACGACTTTATTGGCAGGTTTGTGCAACTTGGTATTTTTGATTCATCCTAGAGAGGGTAAGTATTTTAAAAAGAAAATTTAGTCTAGGTCTGGTATTATAACTGATCTTCACTGTTTCAAAGCAAGGGATCTTACCATGGGAAAGCAAGGCTTGGGTGAACTGAAAAATAGATTTTGAAGACTGACCAGTAGGTGGCAGTTTTGACCAGTTGATGGACAGGCTACTTGAATTTGATATCCAGAAATTTTCTCCCGATGCTGGGGACATTGTGCATGAACATTATAGAAGTTGAGAAAGAGGAATCTCCTTTGATATACAATGCTTAAAAGGGACAAAGGGCATATTCATAGTGTGCAGAGTAATCGGAGATAATATTGCTTTTCATAAAGCATATTGTGACCATAAAATGTGTTGTTTCATCCAGCTCTCTCAAGGTAGAGAATCTTGATAATCTCCTAGGAGTTCACAAATCTCCCAGGAGTTCAAGTGTTAGTGAAGGAAGTGTGTAGGTGAGGCAGATCCATGTTAATCTAATAATGCAGTGAAGAAAAGAATATTCTGAGGCTTGCATGATATCTCTGCACAGTTCAGTTCAGTTTAGTCACTCAGTCACGTCCAACTCTTTGTGACCCCATGGACTGCAGCACGCCAGGCCACCCTGTCCATCACCAACTCCCGGAGCTTACTCAAACTCATGTCTGTTGAGTCGGTGATGCCATCCGAGCATCTCATCTTCTGTCATCCCCTTCTCCTCCCGCCTTCAATCTTTCCCAGCATCAGGGTCTTTTCCAAGGAGTTAGCTCTTCACATCAGGTGGCCAAAGTATTGCAGCTTCAGCTTCAGCATCACGACAAGCTTATTTTGAAAAACTGTTTGAATTATATGATTGTTTTCTTACTTTTACACCTATTTTTGTATTTTCAGTAGTTACATATGTGTCTTTATAGCAAAACATATTGAAATAGCAATACTGAGATAAAACACAGTGTACAGAAGAACTTGTTAGTTTAAAAACTTCTTTCTTCATTGCAGTTCACGTGATTTCCAGGTCTCTAAACATACAACCTGAAGAAATGCACACATGCTAATAATAATAAAGGGGAGTTTACACTAGGAGAACAAAACACAGGAACCCAACCCAACATATGTATCTTTTTGTCTTTTTCCTATTCTAAGAAAGATGTTTTAAACAATAGTTTTCTTCACAGGATTACAGAATGAGAGGTCAAAGATGAGCTTCAGTTAACCTTTAATATTTTACTTACAAAATGGAACGAGAAAAACACCACTAATCTTATGCCACGTTACATGTCAGTCCTTTTTAAATGACAGGCCTTTACTGCATGTTTTTTTCCCCTCTAGTAAAATACTGTTTTCAGGGTTTTCTTAATGTTCTGTCTTGTTCTCTTTGGGCTGTACCACTAGCTTGCTGCTGCTGCTAAGTCGCTTCAGTCGTGTCCGACTCTGTATGACCCCTAGACGGCAGCCCACCAGGCTCCCCCGTCCCTGGGATTCTCCATGCAATAACACTGGAATGGGTTGCCATTTCCTTCTCTAATGCAGGAAAGTGAAAAGGGAAAGGGAAAGCTTAAGTAACAGTAAAGATCTGTTCATACACGGAATACATTTTATTATAAATACGTCTGTTTCTTTTCCCCTCAATATGCTATGAGCTATTTCGAGTAGATACTGTTCTAGCTATTCCTTGAATAATTCATTCATTTTCATAATTTTTAGCAACATTAGCTCTATTCGGTGACCACCAGAATGACTGTCATGTGTAACACACTACCTCAATCTCATTGCTTTGTATTCGAATTTTCTTATATCAGTAAAATCACGACATAAATCATAAAATGTATTGGCTTCTTGTACTCCTGGGTCCACACTCCATGAAGTCCTTCTTATCCTATTTTCCATTTTTTTCCATGATAACATGCACCCTTTTAACAACTCTTCTTTCTTTGAAAGGAATCTCCAAATTTGGAAATGATGAAAATTTCTAAGCCCATTTTTTAAATTTTTGGTTGTGTTGGGTCTTCATTGGTGTGTGCAGGCTTTCTCTAGTTTCAGTGAGCGGAAGCTCCTTTTAATTGCAGTATATGGGCTTCTGATTGCAGTGGATTCTCTTGTGACAGAGCACAGGCTGTAGGCGCATGGGCTTGAGTAGTTGAGGTATGCGGGCTTAGTTGCCCTGTGGAATGTGGAATCTCCCAAGATCAGGGACCAAACCATGTCCCCTGTATCGGCAGGTAGATTCTTATCCACTGTACCACCGGGGAAGTCCTCTCAGCTCATTTTTCACTGACCTTTCCCTTTTCCTCATTAGATAATATTATGGATTCTTCAATGGCAGGCCTAATTATTTGAAGAAAGTTTGGCAGAGAGGTAGACCTGTGTATCCCACTTCATCTTGTTTCTATGGGTTTATCCCTGTTTTGGCAATTTTTGAGAGAACAGTGATAAATGGCACTCCGAAGATAATAGTGATTGCTCTAGACAACTAGGGAGCTAAGAAGGTCTCATGAAGTGTGGAAAAAGAGAAGAAATCCATTTTTGGAGTTTCTAGGTTGGGGAACCTGTGCAAGTCCTCGCAGGTGCTGGGGGACTGGTGTGCCCTGGGAGGGCTTGGAAGCTCCATACCCCTTACCACATACCTCTGTGCATCTCTTCCATCTGGGGCCATATCCTTTTCTAATAAACTAGCTATCTAGTTGGACGTGTATCCCACCCTTATTTTTTAAGTTGTTGAAAGTGCTTCAGTTCAGTTCAGTCACACAGTCATGTCCCACTCTTTGCGACCCCATGGACCTCAGCACGCCGGGCCTCCCTGTCCATCACCAACTCCCGGAATCCACCCAAACTCATGTCCATTGAGTCCGTGATGCTATCCAACCATCTCATCCTCTGATGTCCCCTTCTCCTCCTGCCTTCAATCTTTCCCAGCATCAGGGTCTTTTCAAATGAGTCAGCTCTTCTCATCAGGTGGCCAAAGTATTGGAGTTTCAGCTTCAACATCAGTCCTTTCAATGAACACACAGAACTGATCTCCTTTAGGATGGACTGGTTGGATCTCCTTGCAGTCCAAGGGACTCTCAAGAGTCTTCTCCAACACCACAGTTCAAAAGCATCAATTCTTCTGTGCTCAGCTTTCTTTATAGTCCAACTCTCACATCCATACATGACCACTGGAAAAACCATAGCCTTGACTAGATGGACCTTCTTGCATATAGTTTCTGCGGCTCTGCATGGGTTGTTGGATGATTTCTTTATGCCCATGGCTATTACACAGGGGAACTTTACAAGCAGGATCAAGGAGACCTACTCCAGCACCCTTATTGCTTTGATGGACACAACTGTGTGCTCTGCTTCCCAGTATCCTGGTTAGATTAAAACTGGCTTAGATGGAGAGTCAAAATACTACCTTTAAAGAATTATAAGGATTTCTAAAACTCTCATTTATTTTGAATGACCTACTCTTATTTCCAGTTACATTTTTGTTGGGAAGATCCCCTGGAGAAGGGAATTGCAACCCACCCCAGTATTCTTGCCTAGAGAACTCCATGGACAGAAGAACCTGGTGGGCTACAGTCCATGGGGTCACAAAAGAGTTGGACACAACTGAGCGACTAACACTATCTGGCATTGGCTTCACTAAAGAAATTCACATTTGGTCATCTATCAAATTTAATTCCCTATGAAAGCAATTTGAGCCAAGAATTTTTAGTGTGAACAGAGCGCAGGTAGACAAGAAGACTCTTAGGACCACTTTTGAGTATCAGTTTGAATCCTTTTGCATAGTAAAGGGAATTATTGTTGAATCTGAAGTAATCAAAGGTGGACAGTAGAAAATCATTGTATACTCTGCTAATTTAACAAAGATGCCTGTGGCAGAAAAAGGAAATGACTATGGCAAATACCATTATTTTCAATCTAGTTGATGACCAGAAAGCAGCCGAAGCTCTTGATCACTCACTTCATACTTACTAAATTGTACTTTACACACATCCTGCTGCTGAAAAAAAAATACATTACTAGATCAAAGTAGAAGGCAAGTAGACTTGCATGTGTTTATGTGATGGTTGTGTGGTAACAGTCGAAATAATGCAGATTATAACAGAATTCCTTGATCCTAGAATAGTTTAGAAAAGAATTGACTTATCTTCTAATTAAATTTGAGTTCTAAGATTAAAGTAACAGGAGCAAAAGTGTCCTCATGGTTTTCTGTGCTCTTTTGCAAGTACTCTTGCAACATTCTATGTCTATATTAAATTATTTTTAATTAATTTATTGAAATATATTTTACATGAAACATGTAAATTGAAGCTGTACAATGTGTTGATTTAATACATTTATATATTGTAATACAGTTGCCATTGTAGCTATAGTTGGTGCCTCTATGGTGTCACATATTATCTTTGTGTGTTTGTGTGTGTGTGTGTGTGTGTGTGTGGTGGAAATAATTAAGATGTGTCTCTATTCACTTAAAAGTTAGAGATTTCTGGGAGTTGGCTGGTAGCTGGCAAATAAATTTAAAGTTGGCTGTGGAGGGTAATGCTGTCCCATTAATGTCTATTAACTGTTTTTAAGGATCCTTTTTGCTCCTTCTCAAGTACACCAGACATCTTCCCACCTCAGGACCTTTCCCTCCATCTCCACGTGTCCACCTGTCTAGCTTCTTTACCTACTTTAGGTCTGTGCACAAACGTCACAGCAGTGATGCAGCCATCCCAACTCTATGTAAAAATGAAACTTCTTTCCCTTGATGTCCCGTTTCCTTTATCCTGCTTTGTTCTCTGCATCGAGGTCTATCACCATTGGACAGACTATGGATTTCGCACATTTTATCATTTACTTCCCATCAGTAGAATGTGAGCTTCGTAAGGGTGGGAATTTTTGAGTTGTGTTGTTCATCGTGGCATCCTCAATACCTAGAAAGGCGAATGGCAAATAATAGGTGCTTAAGAAGTATCTGCTAGATTTAACTTTACACACCTGAAGCTTGATTGATTGCTGGAATTATGGCTCTTCCTTCTCTAAATAAATATAGAATTTGACAGCAGATGTTAAGGCAACAGTAGTTAGAACAACATGTCTTAGTGGAAAGTATAGAGTTTCAGTACAATTGAGAAAGATATTTGTATGTAATTCAAAAGGGAGAATTAATGAGTTAAAGTGTCTGAGTGATCTTTGTACTTGAAAAATACTGAGTGGTTGCATTTGAAAAAAAATGCCTATCCATTTACAAAGATATTGATAATTTTTTATCATAATGTCTAGTGAGTTAATGCTATCTGGTTGTTAAATTTTACAAAAAAATTAAATTTACTATGAATGGAAAGAAACAACAACAATAATAATGTTTTACACTGTAAGGGGAACTACTATGTACTTTAGCTCAATATTAGGGTAAAACAAGGGTGATTCATATTATACCAATTTTGCAGGTGCAAAAAGTGAGGTGTTTTTGAGGTATAGCCAAATGGTTCAGCGACTGCTCAGCTAGTATGAATTTGAGGCAACTTATCTGAGATTCAAATCCAGGATTCCTGACTCTAGAATCCATGCCCCTTTCACTTTGGTCTCATATTCAGTATGTTCTGGAGCCATTAAGCACTTGATAAAATGCCAGGTGGGCAGTAAACCCACTTGGATGGTGTGTACCATACTGCAAGTTTGAACAGCAAATTTTACCTGTCACTGAGCTACAGATTTCAAGTGAAGGTGAAATAATGTTAATCTGCGAGTAATTATTTAACTTTCTGATCACCTGCATTTTGGCAGGCAAGACGGACTGCCACCTTTACAATAATCAGCTAATAAATCCTCATGATTGTTACACTTTTATGCAGAGCAGTAATCTGAACAAATTGGCTGCTGGCAGCTGTGGTAAATTGCCAAGAATGAGTGCTGTCAGAGAACAAGTTGTTTTTATGAACTTGCAGAATAAGTAAATCCCATGTCAAGCAATTTCATTCAGTCGGAGTTATTTGCAATCCAATATAGCAAGATTTATAGCATTATTTATTAGTGTGCAAAACGCTTGTTTATCTTTAAAGTGGCATTGATTTGGTGCCCATATATTTTCAGTTGGTGGATTGCTCCTAACTTTATTTGTTGCATTGTTATCAGGGCCAAGACATTGATACTGCCCACAACAACAGAGTGCTACAGATGCAAACTTCAGTAGAAAGTTCTATTTTAACACAATTTTTCTTAGTAATATAAAAGAAAAAAAGTTATTCCAAATGGGCACATTCTGGGTGAAGAAAAATGCTTTCAAATGCTATGATCATAAAAATAAATCTGTGACTCTGTAATTTAATTCCAAAGGAAAGAGAATGCGGAATGAGTAGGCATACACATACATCTCTCCAGGTACAGTGTGGAAAATGAGGAAACAGCCTTTGACTTTGTATATTAACCAAATTAATGTTTCTTAATTGAAGGACATTGTATGTGAGCGTTTGACACTCTATAGGTTCTGATTTGCAGTGATTCTTATTTGTGATATAAATACTACAGTGATTATTCTACTTGCTACCTATATCAGAGTAGAAGCAATCTCTGCTTCATTATTAATTTGAAAGCACAAGATAACTATTCAGAAAACTCTAAACTGAAGAGAAGTTTTAATGGAATCATTGTGTTTCACCATTTTCCTTACTAGGCACTGAGTGAAATATTTCATTTGGGAGATAGGTAATGTTTCAATAAAGAATGGAGTGTCATTGATTCTTGTCTTGGTTTGTCGTAAACTCAAGTCAAATATATTAAGATTTCAATCCATTTTCTTTCATGACTTACTATTTTTTCTTCTGAAGACTTTCTCAGAAAGTTTATACTCACTGCAGTATTTTATATATGATAGACAAAGTTTCCAAAGACAGTTTTCATGCACCACTGTGTGTATGTTAAGTAGCTTACCTTCTAGGCAATGAAGGGGAACCTCCCAAGTTTGTATTAATAGAAGTATGCTCTGATAAATCCATCTCCCCAAAGACAGTTGGACAGTAACAACTGCTGACAATGCAGTAATTGCATTGCTGCTGCTGCTGCTGCTAAGTCGCTTCAGTCGTATCCGACTGTGCGACTCCATAGACGGCAGCCCACCAGGCTCCCCCGTCCCTGGGATTCTCCAGGCAAGAACACTGGAGTGGACTGCCATTTCCTTCTCCAGTGCATGAAAGTGAAAAGTGAAAGTGAAGTCGCTCAGTCGTGTCCGACTCTTAGCGACCCCATGGACTGCAGCCCACCAGGCTCCTCCGTCCGTGGGATTTTCCAGGTGAGAGTACTGGAGTGGGGTGCCATTGCCTTGTCCAGTAATTGCATTAGCATTTAGTAATGTCAGGTGGCGTGTGCACTGCATCATCGTGAAACTTGAAAAACTTTCGTGGTTACCTGTTGAATTCTTTAAAATGCAAAGATTCTAAAGAGTTATCTATCATATTGATTTGTAATATGAGATCTTATGTGTTCTTTGTTTTACCAGTGTAAAGTAGTTCTCAAACAATAAACCTCAAAAAGTTTTCTAATTTTATCGATAAATTTAGTCCAAATTATGTAAACTGTGTTTTTAGAAATTCTCCCCCACAAAAGAAATCCTATAGAGGCTTGTCTTCCTGTCCCGAGGCTTTGATTTTGCTTTATTTTGTTTTTTAATTAATTGATTTTTATTGAAGGATAGAGGCTTTGTTTTTAAATGTTCTCTTATCTGGATGGCTTCGTAATATCATGAGCAGGTACTTCAGGGCACAACACACACTTATAAGTTCCTTGTTAGAGGAGATATAAATTTCTGTTGCAGATATTCTTCCTGATAATTTAAAGTTGATTTTGGCAGAGTTCTTGTTAGACCTGATTATGCCACACCCCCGGTTTGTAAATCAGAATCAGAATGTAGCTGACACAGAGCTGGGTGAGGAGGAAATGTGTCAACTCTGGGTGTTCTTGTCCATCATTCTGTTCACTTATGCTTGTCCAGTTAGCATAATCTTCAATCCACAGTTTCTTTACAGGGATCTTTTATTGTTTTCATTTTTGTTTTATATTGGAGTATAGTTGATTTACAATGTCGTGTTCGTTTCAGGTGTACAGCAAAATGATTCAGTTATACATATACATGCGTCTTTCTTTTCCATATTCTTTTCCCATAATGGTTATTACAGAGTACTGAGCAAGTTCCCTGTGCTATGCGGTACATCCTTGTGGGTTACCTATTTTATATATAGTAGTGTGTATATGTTAATCCCAACCTCCTAATTGACTGGTATCTTTTAAAGCCATTGTCCATTTTGTGAGAATTGGTTCGGTTAAAGCTGGATGCTATAATCTGTAAACCCACCTCCCTGGGCACGTATCATATGGACTGTGGTTCAGTGGAAGCCAGTCACCAAGTTCAGGGGTCACTGTCAGCTCCTCTATGTCATGCGGCTGCTGCTCATCACTCGAGATGCTTGCCGGTCGCGTGTGACATACCCGATGCACAAGCCACCGGTGTGAATGCAGGTATAAAATATTTATGAAGCTTGAATCCTAGTTTTATTTTTTTAATTTTCTGTCTTATTTTTAAATTAAAAAATACATAAATGCAGTCACATAGGCCTAACATTTGCTTCCTGCATCTCACATGTACATCACTGGTGCTAATCACAAAACTTTTATCTGGGTTGGTTACTGGCTTAGGCAGATGGAAAGGCGGTGAGAAAAAAGTGATAAGAATACTGAACATTTTCTCCTTGAACTTACGGGGAAATGTCACCAAATAAATGTGATGTGTTCCTTTCACATGGCCAAGTAAGTGCATATAGTTTTTAAAAAGAGCAAAGAATTTAAAGCTTTGATATGGAAGTCAGGAAATGGGGTTTGAGGTCTTAAAACCATCACTTAATTTCTCTGAGCCTCAATTTCCCATTTGTGGAATGAAAGAAAGTCGCACTCAAATCTCTTTCAGTTTGAGTCTCTTTTGATTCTTCTATTGATAATTCATTGATGAGTTTGGTTCTGACAGTAAATTCTAAAGTTGTTCAATATCAAACTAAGGCATATGAGATAATAAAACTATATAGTGTTTACATAGCATTTTCATCTTTTCACAGTAGTTTTTCATCTATTGTTTCTGTATGCAAAAAGAAGGCATAAATGAGGAAAGCTGATGCATAAAAAGTTTAAGTGGCTTGCTTAATATCACAATACTAATGAATAATTCAGCTTTATTAAAACTCTAATGTTCTGAATCCCTGACGTAAACTCTGAAGCCAAATAACTTCACTCAAACAACACACTGGGCCTGTGGTAGTTCTGCAAATAAGGATGTGAGAGATCACAAGGCTTACAAAGTGTTGAATCCCTCAAATTTAACAGAAGCCTGATGCATAATGCAATTAATAGAAATAAACAATTAATAAATGGGTGTTGGAAAGAAATCAATCGACTTTCTAGGAAGACAATATAGAAATGGTAGCATGAGCAAAATTCCATGCTGATTCTGACTCTGCCACTATCAAAATGGGTAGAATTTTGGCCTCTCTGAACCTCTATCTCCTCCTCTGTAAGTATTTTGGACTGCGGTTCAGTGGAAGCCAGTCAACAAGTTCAGGAGTCACTGTCAGCTCCTCTGTGTCATGCGGCTGCTGCTCGTCACTCGAGGTACTTTGCGGTCGCATGTGACATACCCGATGCACAAGCCACCAGTGTGAATGCAGGTATAAAATATTTGGACCGCGGTATTCTGACTGTATTCCAGGTGTTGGGCTAGGTGCCTGCCCTTGACGTGTACCAAGAGATGGACAGAAAAAGACAACTGCTGGTTTTTGCCAGGATGATTAGTGAAAAATTAGCCAAGCAAAGATAGGTAGATATATCATCTCAGGTAGATGGGGTTGCTTCCTTCACAACAGAACACAAAGAAGCAGGTGAGCCTTAGCATGGATGGTGGGAGAATTACAGACAATCAGGAATTACTGAAATAGCAAGTGTAAATCAACAAGTAAACACCCAAGATGATGGTAGGTTGTGGAGGACCCCATTGCCTTACTAAAGAACTTTCATAAGTGGTGAGAAGCCAGGAGCGGGACATGGCCAGATTTGCTTCTTGGATATCTGTAACTGTCAGGATTGAATCATGTTAATGGTTTTTTGCATTAGGCCAGGTTCCCTACGGCTTCCCTGGTGGCTCAGATGGTAAAGCATTTGCCTGCAATACAGGAGACCCAAGTTTGATTCCTGGATTGGGAAGATCCCCTGGAGAAGGAAATGGCAACCCAGTCCAGTACTCTTGCCTGGAAAATTCCATGGACGGAGGAGCCTGGTAGGCTACAGTCCATGGGGTTGCAGAGTCAGACATGACTGAGTGACTTCACTCACAGGTTCCATAGGACACAGAGCTTGAAGCAGTGATGAGGTGCTGGTGCTTAAATGGGAGGTACAATCCCAGGCAATGAGGGTGAGAGAGAGAGAACATGATGCAGAGAAGACTAGAGAGTCATGCACGGTGATTTGTTACTGGGCTGGCCACGTTCCCAGAGTTTCAGAGACCCCATAGCTACTCAGCAGCTGTGCGCACTTGACCACGTGTGCACAGGCAGGCAAGATGGAGAATCCTGCTTTTGGAACGGTTTGTGAGAGAGAGAAAGTTACCTTCCCGTCTCCTATGCCATTGATCTAAGTTCACCCCATCGGGAAAAAACGTCTACGTGGTTTCATCTGGTTTCTTTAGTGGTTGACCAGGAAGCCAGATCCCATACATACTCCTTAGTGCAGCTTTTCATCCAAGGGCAGAAGTGGCCTTAGAGGCCAGAAATTTGGGGCATGTGGCGTTTGGGCCTAGATGCACAGTGGCAGCCGAGGGGAGCATTCAGCCCTTTTGGGCAAGTGAGAGTTTTGACCGTCCGAGGCCAGTCCTGGGTGAAAGACCTCTGAGGACTCACACCCAGTTGACTGGTCACAGTCGGAGGATGAGGAACAGCCCCTTGGAAAGACCCAGTCAAATCAAAGCTAAGACAAAACTGGCAGCTGAGGACCCTCCCAGGAGTTCCATCTAGAACCCAGATATAAAACAAGAAGTGAGAGGAGCTGTTCTTTGAACCAAAGGGGAGAATCCACACCCCGTTTTTCACCCTTCCTCCATCCATGGCGACTAGGATGCAACCCCTGACCCGTGCTCCTTAGAAGACAATTTGAAGATTAGATTCTTACATTCAGACTTTTTTCTTTGGTGGGGTGGAGGCATAATACATCTGAGGAATAGTATTTCATTACCTGGAAGATGAATTTGTTCTCGTACATTTTTGATATGTGGAATTATAAAAAAGGAAGATGTGTTGTTGTTGCTGCTCTTTAGTTGCTAACTTAGGTCCAACTCTTTGTGACCCCATAAACTTCAGCATTCTAGGCTTCCCTGTCCTTTACTGTATCCCCAGAGTTTGGTCAAACACATGCCCATTGAGTCAGTGATGTTATCCAAACATCTCATGCTCTGTCATCTCCTTCTCCTCCTGCCTTCAGTCTTTCCCAGTATCAGGGCCTTTTCCAATGTGTTGGCTCTCTGTATCAGGTGGCCAAAGTATTGGAGTTTCAGCTTCAGCATCAGTCCTTCCAAGGAATGGAAATCAGGGTTGATTTCCTTTAGGATTGACTGGTTTGATCTCCTTGCAGTCCAAGGGACTCTCAAGAGTCTTCTCTAGCACCACAATTCAAAAGCATCAGTTCTTCAGTGATCAGCCTTCTTTATGGTCCAACTCTCACATGCATACTAGAAAAAACATAGCTTTGACTATACCAACCTTTGTCAGCAAAGATATGTCTCTGCTTTTTAATAGCTAAGTTTGTCGTAGCTTTCCTTCCAAGGAGCAAGTGTCTTTTAATTTCTTGGCTGCAGTTACCATTTACAGTGATTCTGGAATCCAAGAAAATAAAATTTGTCACTGCTTCCAAATTTTCCCCTTCTATTTGCCATGAAGTGATGGAACTGGATACCATGATCTTAGTTTTTTGAGTGTTGAGTTTTAAGCCAGTTTTTTTACTCTCCTCTTTCACCCCCATCAAGAAGTTTTTAGTTTCTCTTTCAATTCAATTCAGTTCAGTCACTAGTCGTGTCCGACTCTTTGCGACCCCATGAATCGCAGCACGCCAGGCCTCCCTGTCCATCACCAACTCCCGGAATTCACCCAGACTCACGTCCATTGAGTCAGTGATGCCATCCAGCCATCTCATCCTCTGTCATCCCCTTCTCCTCCTGCCCCCAATCCCTCCCAGCATCAGAGTCTTTTCCAATGAGTCAACTCTTCGCATGAGGTGGCCAAAGTACTGGAGTTTCCGCTTTAGCATCGTTCCTTCCAAAGAAATCCCAGGGCTGATCTCCTTCAGAATGGACTGGTTGGATCTCCTTGCAGTCCAAGGGACTCGCAGGAGTCTTCTCCAACACCACAGTTCAAAAGCATCAATTCTTCGGCACTCAGCTTTCCAACTCTCACATCCATACATGACCACTGGAAAAACCATAGCCTTGACTAGATGAACCTTTGTTGGCAAAGTAATGTCTCTGCTTTTCAATATGCTATCTAAGTTGGTCATAACTTTCCTTCCAAGGATTAAGCGTCTTTTAATTTCATGGCTGCAGTCACCATCTGCAGTGATTTTGGAGCCCAAAAAACTAATGTCTGACACTGTTTCCACTGTTTCCCCATCTATTTCCCATGAAGTGGTGGGACCAGATGCCATGATCTTCGTTTTCTGAATGTTGAGCTTTAAGCCAACTTTTTCACTCTCCACTTTCACTTTCATCAAGAGGCTTTTTAGTTCTTCTTCACTTTCTGCCATAAGGGTGGTATCATCTGCATATCTGAGGTTATTGATGTTTCTCCCAGCAATCTTGATTCCAGCTTGTGTTTCTTCCAGTCCAGCGTTTCTCACGATGTACTCTGCAGATAAGTTAAATAAGCAGGGTGACACAGTACAGCTTTGACGTACTCCTTTTCCTATTTGGAACCAGTCTGTTGTTCCATGTCCAGTTCTAACTGTTGCTTCCTGACCTGCATACAAATTTCTCAGGAGGCAGATCAGGTGGTCTGGTATTCCCATCTCTTTCAGAATTTTCCACAGTTTATTGTGATCCACACAGTCAAAGGCTTTGGCATAGTCAATAATGTTTTTCTGGAACTCTCTTGCTTTTTCCATGATCCAGCGGATGTTGGCAATTTGATCTCTGGTTCCTCTCCCTTTTCTGAAACCAGCTTGAACATCTGGAAGTTCACAGTTCACATATTGCTGAAGCCTGGCTTGGAGAATTTTGAGCATTACTTTCCTAGCGTGTGAGATGAGTGCAATTGTGCGGTAGTTTAAGCATTCTTTGGCATTGCCTTTCTTTGGGATTGGAATGAAAACTGACCTTTTCCAGTCCTGTGGCCACTGCTGAGTTTTCCAAATTTGCTGGCATATAGAATGCAGCACTTTCACAGCATCATCTTTCAGGATTTGAAATAGCTCAACTGGAATTCCATCACCTCCACTAGCTTTGTTCGTAGTGATGCTTTCTAAAGCCCACTTGACTTCACATTCCAGGATGTCTGGCTCTAGATGAGAGATCACACCATCATGATTATCTGGGTCATAAAGATCTTTTTTGTACAGTTCTTCTGTGTATGCTTGCCACCTCTTCTTAATATCTTCTGCTTCTGTTAGGTCCATACCATTTCTGTCCTTTATTGAGCCCATCTTTGCATGAAATGTTCCCTTGGTATCTCTAATTTTCTTGAAGAGATCTCTAGTCTTTCCCATTCTGTTGTTTTCCTCTATTTCTTTGCATTGATGGCTGAGGAAGGCTTTCTTATCTCTTCTTGCTATTCTTTGGAACTCTGCATTCAGATGCTTATATCTTTCCTTTTCTCCTTTGCTTTTTGCTTCTCTTCTTTTCACAGCTATTTGTAAGGCCTCCCCAGACAGCCATTTTGTGCTTTTTGCATTTCTTTTCCATGGGAATGGTCTTGATCCCTGTCTCCTGTACAATGTCAAGAACCTCAGTCCATAGTTCATCAGGCACTCTATCTAGCAGAACTAGGCCCTTAAATCTATTTCTCACTTCCACTGTATAATCATAAGGGATTTGATTTAGGTCATACCTGAATGGTCTAGTGGTTTTCCCTACTTTCTTCAGTTTAAGTCTGAATTTGGCAATAAGGAGTTCATGGTCTGAGCCACAGTCATCTCCTGGTCTTGTTTTTGTTGACTGTATAGAGCTTCTCCATCTTTGGCTGCAAAGAACATAATCAATCTGATTTTGGTGTTGACCATCTGGTGATGTCCATGTGTAGAGTCTTCTCTTGTGTTGTTGGAAAAGGGTGTTTGCTATGACCAGTGCATTTTCTTGGCAAAACTCTATTAGTCTTTGCCCTGCTTCATTCTGTATTCCAAGGCCAAATTTGCCTGTTGCTCTAGGTGTTTCTTGACTTCCTAGTTTTGCATTCTAGTCCCTTATAATGAAAAGGACATCTCTTTTGGGTGTTAGTTCTAAAAGGTCTTGTGAGTCTTCATAGAACCGTTCAACTTCAGCTTCTTCAGCTTTACTGGTTGGGGCATAGTTTCTCTTTACTTTTCTGCAATTAGAGTGGTATCTGCATATCTGAGGTTGTTAATATTTCTCCCAGCAGTCTTGATTCCAGCTTGTGAATCATCCAGCCCAAAGGAAGATTTAAACAACTGTAAATATGAATAGAGTTGTAACAAATTGTGGAATTTGAGGTTTTTGAGAACTTGAAGTTCATCTAGTTCTATTACCTCATATCACAGATAAGAAAACTAGAATTCAAGAGGAAAAGTTGTCTAAGAAAAGGTCATACAACTAATTAGCAATAGATGGAGGGCTAGAACAAAGGAAATCTGATGCCCAATCTTGGGCTCTTTTCCCAGTATATGTATTTTGGGATTTCATGAATTTGCTTCAGTACTTTAAAATTTTGCATTTTCATGTTCTTAACAATATAAAACCAACAACTTTTGCTTATTCTGAGACATCTGAATGACTATTTAGTATTTCTGTAACCAAAATACAGCAAATACTTCCTTTGTTGAGGACATAATAGTAGAGGCAAGCCAAACACAGGTGAATCTGTCTTTTGGACTGCTATAACCAAATGCCATAGACTGGATATCTTATATTCAATGGAAGTTTATTTCTCACAGTTCTAGGGGTTGATCTACATTCAAGATCAAGACAGCAGCAAATTTTCCATCTGGTTTCCTGGTTTATAAACTGCTTTTCCTCTGTGTCCTCACATGATGAAGGACGAGAGATCTCTCTGGTGCCTCTTTTATAAGGGCACTAATCCCATTCATGAGGGCTCCACCCTCATGAGGTAATCACTTCCCAAGCTCCTCACCTCTTAATATCATCACACTGGGCACTAGGGTTCAACATATGAATTTTGGATAGCACACAAACATTTAAGTCATAGTACTGGCCCATAAATGTTAATTAGTACTGAATTCACTTTACAATATATTATGTTGCAGAAGTTCCATCTTTGTACACATGTATTCAATAACTACAAAATGATAGCAAAAGGTTTTTCTCCACTGAATTCCAGCAATAATTTGATTTGATACCCATTTAATGTAGATATCAATGATGCTGTAATGATGACATTATCTCAAGTTAGCAGGACAAGTTTTCTTAGTTATTGAGTGACATTTTGTTTTAAATGGCATCTGCAGAGTGCTCCTGAGCAGAGTTTTTAAATGAATAGGAGATCTGAGTAACCTCAACTAGCAAAATATGTCTTGAATTCACTTACTCTTTTATCAAAATATTTGTATAAATAGGTATTTTCTATATTAAAATGATTAAAGTCAAAATTCTGAAACATTAAATATAGGACAGGGCCTGGGACTATTTATACAAATATACCCAATATTGAAAATCTAGTTGCAGCAGAAAGGTATAATCCTCCCTACAAATGTATAATGATAATTTAAATTTTATTAGTTCCATAACTTTAAAAATTAAATTTGTAAGCTTTTCTTCATTTATTATTTTATAAGAACAATTGCAGCCTTCTTCCCTTGTTCATACGTATTTTTAAAGCCTAAAAATAACATACTTATGCACTTGAAAACAGATAATTTTTCCATTTTGAAACAAATCCAGGTATTACCCAGTAAGAACCACCTTACACAGCACAAACTTCCTCCAGGATGAAAAATTACAATAATGACAGATCGGTTAAGGAAAAGTCCTAGACCTTGGATTCCAGAGTCCCAGGTTCAGGTCTGGCTCTGCTAGTAACTGTGCATCTCCATTAATTGAGGTCACTTCTCTGGCCCTAAGTTTCCTCCCTGGTAAATTAAGGCAACTTTGAGGATCACAAATCGTTATACCTATTGGTATAAATGGTATATTGGTATAATTGGAACCAGATACAGAATTAAGTGAAATAGTCCAGCTGTAATGAAAATATTAGGGAAAGTAACTCAGAGGGCATTTGTATTTAAGCTTTATTTAAATTCAAAACTCTTTTAGCACAATAAAAACAGCAAATCCATCGACCTGGTTTGATCTGAAAGTTGCCAATTTGCGATTCTTAGACCAGATCATCTTTAGAACACCTTCCCTAACTCTAAAGAATTAAATGCAGTGACTCTAATGTAAATCAGGAGGAGGCCAACATCTAAATGACCAGCTTCCCAGGTGCCTCAGTGATTAAAAAAAAAATCCACCTGCCAATGCTGGAGACACAGGTTCAATTCCTGTGTCAGGAAGATCCCCTGGAGAAGGAAATGGCAACCCAATCCAACATTCTTGCCTGGCAAATCCCGTGGACAGAGGAGCCTGGCGGGTTACAGTCCATGGAGTCACAAAAGAGTCAGACATGACTTAGTGACTAAACAATAACAATAACAAAAAATGGTACTAGGCATAGAAGGAAATCCTTCAGAAAGCTTCAAAGTTAAGAGAGATGCAGCATCATACAAAGGAATAGGGCATGATCAGGACTGGAAATAGATAAAAGTGAGTGAAAGACCCTTCTTTGTCCCAACTGTATCCAACAGAAAGTACCATCTGAACTGTAATCTCTGTTCAATTCTCCAGTGTCATACTCTCAGTCTTGTCCAAAGATTCATTCACATTCAATAAATTGTAGGTTAGGCACTGTGCCAGATGCTAGAAAGATCTGTAGAAAATCAAATTTATGTTTTTCCTTTTTATTAGAAAATACATTTGATTAGCTGTCTTTTACTGTTGCATTTTTAACCCTCAATTTGTTCCAAGTATTATTAGGAACTAATTCCAATTAAGATTTGAATATTAAATAAGGTATTTGATGTGGTTTTTTGTCATTTAGAATTTAAGGAGACAGCATGAGAGTATTTTGAAATGGATGTTGTGTTTGCGGAAACAATGAGGTTACTTGATATACATCCTAACTTTAGGAAGATGTTTTCCAGACTTGATACAGACCCTAATATCCTGTTGTCTTGATAGTTTGCGTCTAGCGCATACAGATTCTCTGTCACTGACCAGGACGTTTCTTTTCTTCTTCATTTCTTGCATCTATATTCCTCTTCTTCCCAAATGTTTCTAGTCTGGATGTCTTTCGTGTCGTTTCTGATAGGCAAAAATAAAACGTGTAAATATGAAACTTTGATTCTATTTCTAAAATCACTCACACTAAAGAAGTGTTTGAGCTCAACCATCAGTTTTGATGCCCTATTCATAAAAGTTTAACTTAAAGGCAAAATAATAAACAATAAATAGAGTGAAGAATAAGAAGGGACAAAAATTTAATCTTCCCTGATAGCTGACCGCTCTGTTTATGACGTTACCACATTTATTCTTATCATTGGCTATTTCCTGTTTTAAATGCCTTTTACTCACGTCTGCCCCCTTTCTTTCAGTTTATTGGCCTGTGGTCACCACAGTATCTTTCTCTTCCAAATCAACTGACATTTTTATGAAACGAATTTGTTCAACTCTGAGAGGGTGGCATATTGAGCATGGGCTACCACATTATTACAAAGTCTCTCTTAGGACAACTCTTGTATGTAACACTTGAGCTATAATGTCTTCAGAGGATCTGTTAATTTAGATTCATGAAGTGTTCTGTGAATAAACTGACATGGTTTTAAAAATGTAAAACGTCTGACATCATCATAGTAATGATCTATTCGCTGATTAATAACATTTATGAACAACCACAAAACACCTATATTTTTTAGAGTGTAACACAAGTTCAGACTCTTGGTAGTTTAGACAGCTCCCGTTAGTCTTTCTACAAGCAAGGCCTCACTCATCTGGGCCATCTTGGGGTTGAAAGCCCTCATGATTTATAAATGTGGTAACAATGAGTAGTAATCAAATCAGATAAGCACACTTCTTGCCTCTTACAAGAAATAAGTAATTAGTTACTAAAATAATCAGAGTCTGAATTTTGTGAAGTCAGCTGACATGAAAGGCATATGCTTCCAGTGGTTCAAATGGTATTTTCATTGATTTATTTTTCACATAGCTCTGAGCAGCCTGCACCTCCACTGTTTGATGTAGCCAAAAAAAATTTTTTAAAGCCTCTTGCTAATCCAAAACATTTGTTTTTAGGTGCCAGATTGACCTGTCGGCTCTCAGTAGGGAGCAGACACACAAGCTGGAGTTGCAGCTGGAAGAAGGGGAGGGGCACCTGGTATTGCTGGTCACCCTGACAGCTTCGGCCACTGTCAGCATCTCTGACCTCTCCGTCAACTCCCTGGAGGACCAGAAAGAACGCGAGGAAATATTGAAGCGATATGTACGTATGTAACCCTCCTCCCTTAGGGTCAGGGGTGACTAGATGAGGTTGTAAATAATTTATGTGGAGTGGCAGGAATACATCTGCAAAAGCTGTCTGACAGACGAATCAGCAGAAGGCAGGGAAGGTGCAAATACCATGCAGATCTTTGCAGAAGCACTTGGGTTACCCCAGGATATCTAGATACCTGGTGTTTTCTCGAGTCTCTTCCAAAGCCAGTTCTAGAGTCTCGGGGTCTCCTCAGTGTTCTTATCACACAGGGCAACCTTCCGTGATGGAAAGTCAAGTTTACACAAGACTACTGTAAAGGGAGTTCACTGATTATTTGTCATTGGAATTAGAATCTCATCTTTATACATTTGAAATGGAGTTAATGGCACTTAACTTTTTAACTCATAGCTTGATAACTAGGAGCTTCACTGGTGGCTCAAATGTTAAAGAATCTGCTTGCAATGCAGGAGACCCAAGTTTGATCCCTGGGTCCAGAAGATCCCATAGAGAAGGAAATGGCAACCCACTCCAGTATTCTTGCTGGAAAATCCCATGGACAGAGGAGCCTGGCAGGTTACAGTCCATGGGATTGCAAAGAATCAGACATGACTGAGCACCTAATAGACTTTTGATAACTAGAGGATATTTACAGAAATCATTTTCTTTTTCAGCTGCTTAGAAAAGCCTCACTTCATCCTTTTAATTTTGAAATTATGGAATGTGAACTATAATTAAAAGGAAGCTTCTTTACCTTTGGATTAGATTTAAAGTGACAGGGTGGCAGAATGAGTCACTAAGTACCCTTCTCAAATTTTACCAAGCCCAAACGTGACAACTGAGTCTCTTTCCCAGCTTCCTCACAGTAAGCGTTTCCCGCCCTGTAGTTTTCGTGAATCAACAGAGAGGGGAGCTCTTACTCCATCGTTCTCTCTCAGTGAAGCTTTGACGAAGTCAATGTCTCAGTACCCATGAAGCTGGAAGAAAAAAAAAATGCCTTTCCACTTAAAATTACAAAGCTTGTATTGTACAAAGCTGCCAGGTGTTTAGGAGGCTGCTCTAGACTCCCAGTCATGAAACCAAGCTCTGACTAACAAAGAACTGCCTAATTTTTTTTTAGATTTTAAAATATTCCTGTTTGCTGACTGACATCCTTCCAATAACTGAATTTAATAAAGATGTACCTTATCAGGCTGTGCAGATAACATGAAGTGCTGGTACTAATGCTCTACAATATTCTTCAAACAGATTAGCAGGATGTGCACTTCAGCAAATTTATTCTGGCTATCTGCACCGAATCAGCTGTCTGCTAATGCTTGTACAACTCGCCCACCAATGGTGTTATCATAAACAGTTTAATAGAGGTGACTTAGCAAGGCTAAATAGTATATATTTTTAAAACACCTAAGCGCCTAAGGTATTGTATGACATCTTCGAATATATAATTGCAGTTGTGAAAATTATTTCACATTTTGGTACCCACCAATACACCACCAAGATATTCTCCTATTCCCCAAAGTGAGCCTCATGAATTAAAACAGTTGTAAAGAAATTAATTCACATATTAATGTAAAAATGATTCTAGGTATTATAATATTGTATTTGATGGATTAATATTTGATACAGTCCCATATGTTAGTATCATACAATGGGCTTAGTAATTAGAAATGATCCAATTACTATTGATTTTTTTCCCTCATTTTGCTACATTAAATTCCTCAAATCTGCCATTTCTACTGAGAATTTGAATATTTGTTTCCATACCTTCTTTCAAATATTAGCTATTATGTCAATAAAATGTAAAATATTATGTGGATGTCCCAGCTAATTCTCAAATTATATTATGTTCAATATACTAAAAAGTGAGCCAACTTTAAATATACGTTTTTTTAGCCCTGAATTTCAAGATAAGCCTAAATCTCCCTTTAGAATCATACTTGCTAAGAAGCTAGTGCACATAATACAGCACATGTTATTATGATTACTCATAGCAATACAAGGACAAACACCTATATTTTAGTGTTTCAGAGTGTTACCTTTTTATTAGATAGATTATAAAGTGAATGAATACTGTATGATGTCTGAAATATCACTTGTTTTGGAGAAACATATAAAAGAGTTTATTTGGAGAATTATCTGTAAGTTTTCTGGTGAGAACTTTGTGTATTTTTTTTTTTTAAGGTTAGGTTAAACCTAAGAATTTGAGTTGGCACTGGTTGTGGTAGGAAAGTAAGTGGATTGCCCCTACTCTTGCATGAAACAACCCTGAGAAGGCTCTCCCTTGCTGTCATTCAGTGGTTCATTGTGAAGCATTGAAGACCCACAAATTAAAGACATTACAGTGTGAGCCATTATTTGATCACCATGTTCTGAAAAGATGGCTAATTCCATTTTTATTTTTTTTTCCCCTCCTTTTTGGAGGGAGCAAAGCAGGGAAGGTCAATAGGGGGCAGATAGTAATGGGTAGTAGACCAAGAGCGATTGTATGACCTTTTCAGAACGGGGATGCTGAACCCTTGCTCCCCCTTGTCACAGTTTAAAAACCAGAGAAGCTAGTTTAGAGAAGAAGTTGTTAGCATTCCATTTTTATTATGACATTTCACAGTCATCTGATTTAATGTCCCTTGACCGGATTGTCCACCGTGAGACGATGGGCTTGAAATGTTATTTAGAGCATTGATAAAAGGTGAGCGGTTCTAAGATGACAGCGAGTCATAAGGCTGGTGGTGTGACATTAATTTTCTCCATAACAGAGATGGAATAAGACGTCACGGTGACAAGCTGTCAATCAGCGCTGGCCCCTCAGAGCATCCCGATGCCATAGGATGGGGTGTTGCCTCTCCCGTAATAGAGCTGAACTGAGATGCTCTCCTGACAGCTGCTGCAGCCATAGAGAAAATATATTATACAGCCTTTCATTAAAAAAATAAAGAGGACTCCTCTCCAGAGCATTTCAATCTTTTCCCATCTATTGAGGGCTGAAAGGATTCACAGCAAATCATAGATTCCTCTGCTATGGAAATTTCTGGCTTCAGAATCCGTCCCGGTTTAGAGGCCTTCTAAAATAACCGTAAATAACAAGGCCGGAATATCTCTTGATGAAGTATTCCTTAAAGTTATATTTTTTAACTGATACATTTACGTGTTTTGCTTCTTTTTTTTTTTTTTCCTCCCCCTTGGAGTTCTTATTATAATCCATGTGTTGCTGGCCTAAGCGGTTAAAAGTTGCCATAAATGACTGTCAGCTGACAGGAGAAAATGAAACCTTCAAATAATTACTCCTCTGCATGGAAAGCAGAACTTTGGAGCTCAAGTACCAGTAGCAGTGTGACTCTGCAGTGAGTTTACCAGTATAAAAATGATTCTTAGACTGCAGATACCTGCTTCAGTCACAGTGAAACTTGGTCTAAATTGTTCCTAAAAATTAAAGGACAGAAACCTTTTTGATAAAACTCCTCTCCATGGTTAGATTAGGAGACTTACCTGGTCTTTACCAGTCAGTAAGCTCTGAGTTAAGAAGCAGCTTCCCACACCTGACCATTACCACCTTAGGAAGACAACAAGTCTACAGATCTCTGAATTATAACACTCGGTCTAACATTTCCACTCTTAAACCCTCAATTTACAGGAATTTAAATGGAGAGAGAAGTGCATTTTTATTAAACCCTGTCATCAGGGTAGCTTAAACAGAGTTTGGGTGATAAACAGCTGTTTAAAAACAATAAAAGATTAGGAGTTAATCCTTGTGCTAAACACTCTGTTTTTTTTAACAAAGTTAGGCTATGAGATTACACATCTATCTGTGTTTCCTCCTCTCAATGTACCAAGGTCAGAGCTTCAGTCTAAACAATGACTAGTCATACAGGGCTGATAAAGTTAATATCGTGGTAAGCTTGTGCTTCTCAGTGTTCTCACATTCTCAACACAAAGATGGGAATGATCTTTAGTAACATTTTAATAGATAACTTTATTATGAGAAACTGTGTTATGCTTTCCAGTTTTAAAGCATATTAAAGATTATGATAAAGCAGTGCCTTTGATTTACTGAATAAGAATACTGATTTAGTCATGAGAAAATTGCACTGAAGTGCAAATAAACAAATGTGTGTGTGTCCTGTCATTCAATCACGTCCAGCTGTCTGCGACCCTGTGAACTGTAGCACGCCAGGCTACTTTATCCATGGACTTTTCCAGGCAAGAATACTGGAGCAGGTTGCCATTTCCTTCTCCAGAACAAATGTGCATCATGTACTATTGGTTGATTTTACTCTCTGTTTAAGTTCATGAGAGTTGTGAATTATTTTCTTGGTATCCCTTCTTTTAATTCCTTTAGGTATTACACTTATTCACACTCTACCATTATTAATTCATGAAATTAAATTGGTTTTAGCATTTGAGTCTGATTCTTCTATCAAAATTTCTATACTTTTATACCTACGACAATGACAGATAAATTTACAAATTTAAGAAAAGATTATCCATCACTTTTGAATTTATTTTTAGTAATCATCTTGATTTATTTTAAAAGATTATATATTACCTGAAAGATGTGTGGTGTTTTCTAATATTTAAACCTTTTGAATTAAATATTAGAACATAGTCTTTAACCCTCATCTAGCACCTACAGTTTCCAAAGCTCACCAAGGAGAAAATATAGTAGAAAAATAATTAATTTAATGTTGTCTTACTCCCAAAGCCTTAAGTGTGTGTGTTACTTAACCAACAATCTAAGATTCCTATTAAGAATTACTAGTCTCCAGATCATCATGCCTATAGATAAAAGATTTCCTGGAGTGCTTTGGTAAAGGAGATGGATGGAAGAAAGCAGACATGTCATATTTTATAATTGATTGTTCACTATCTACTGCTAATTACTTATAGAGAAGCAATGTTGTGGTATTCTTTTTACTCTTTAAAAAAAATCTACTTACATAGCAATAATTATCTACACAAATGTATGTGTGTATGTGTACGTATTTATGATGGCAGAAAAGGGCATCCTTATTGAAGAAACACAAATATTCCTTGGCTCATTTCAGCAGCATCCTGAGATCAACCATAGCACTTGGTATTTTCTCAGAGCACTCCTAGAGGTGTTTTAGGACCTTTCTTTTCTAATACTGACTTTGGGGTGTTTCAGAGCCCATTGCGGATATTTCACAACCTGAAAGATGTGGGCTTCCTCCAGGTGAAAGTGATCAGAGCAGAAGGGTTAATGGCTGCTGACGTCACAGGTAAGAAACGAGGCAGTTTTCCTTTTGCCTATGTATCAAGCAGCATGCCGGGTCTATAGTTTGATAACTGAACTTTTCATTTCATCTGACTGAATAATCAAAGGAAATTGTAAAGTGTGTTGACCTCACAAAGATTTGCTATCCAAAAATCCAGAAGATTTTTATACTGTCTCAGCTGTTTAAAAGAAGGGTAACATAATAAAAAATGAACAGTAGAAAGGAAAACAGCTTTTGAATTGTTGCCTTCTCCCAGGTTTAGCCAACATAGTGGTTGTATTTCTTTCAGGTTTTGTCATTTTGGCGTCTCTGGGTAGTAATGATGTATCTTCTCTTAAAACAGTATCAGCCTCCCTCAGCTGATAGTGTAGCATCAACACTGATAGTTCAAACATGCATGAAATCTCTTACGTAGTTTGCCGAAAAATTTAGATGCCTAACACTCAATTACTTGGAACGAACTTTTGGTATTTGTGTTGCCGATCCAATTCTTTAGTTGTCCAAATTCCCTAGTCCGTCTCAGAGATAATTCTGGATCTAAACTAAACATCTACATTGTTCTAAACTTTTTTTCAAGAAACAGGCCTGTGAAAATGCCAAAATCAATATGATATCTTAAAGCTTCCTGATTTGGATACTGCTGTTTCTATAACGTTAATTATTTCATTACTTTCCAGAATTATTGTTTTGAATTTACAGCTACGTGAGCATTTCCTTACTGTTTAATTTCATAGGATTTGGGAGGTATTTATACAATTCCTTAAACTGTCCATCTCAAGATGGACAATAAATAGGATTGACTTGACCAATTTTTGTGCAAACTTCCCTGTTTCTGAAAGAAAGTATCCACTTATAATTTGTAGAAATATGCTTACTGTGAATGGCCAGCAAGTTGACCCTTAAAGGGTAGCTAAGTTATTTGAAAGGGAGAAATATACTTTTCCTACCAAATGAGGCCTTGCGAGCTCATTATATGGTCACTGCTGCCCTTAATTAATGGAACAGAATCAAAATCTAATTAAAAGATCACATGCCTTAAAACTAAAATAGCAGATGTCTATTCCAAAATGACAATATTTTAAATTTTTTAATATTTGCATAGTATTGAGTGACTGTTTATTGTATGATAAAAGTAAAAATGCTGGGACTTTACAGTTTCTTTATGGAAGATATTATCAATTCATTCTTAACCAAGCAGATAATAACTATCAGATATTGTTTCAAGATAGGCATACCTGAAAATAGTGGGAGAGAAGATTGTAATTTTTTTGCACCTATACTGACTTGCTTCTTGTACTAAACAATTAGTGAATATCAAGTTTATTCACATTCTATTTTATTTCATGTGTGATTGCAACCAAATTATTCTGGACAAAATGATTTTATTTATTATGAGCTTTCATTATTAGAACCAATAGTCAACATGAACGGTTAACTAACCGGTCTGTTCTTTTTTGTTCACTTTGAACATGAACTTAAACACTAGAAGAGGAATTCAGTCCTGCTTTTACACTACAGAGGTTCTGGCCAGCCTATGATTCCCAGCAGCAGGTAGATTCAGAAAATCATGGCAATGACATTTACCATCACAGGAGGCATCTTCACTTTTCTTGAGTATTTTCTGCAGTGAAGGGGAGCACCCAGTGTTGGGCTAAAAGCATCTGAAGATAAAGACTAAAATTAAAAGTATGTCAGAGGGTATCATGTGTGCATGCGTGCATGCCAAGTCACTTCAATCGTGTCCAACTCTTTGCGGCTCCATGGACTGTAGCCCACCAGGCTCCTCTGTCCATGGGATTCTCCAGGCAAGAATACTGGAGTGGGTTGCCATTTCCTTCTCCAGAGGATCTTCCTGACCCAGGGATCGAACTCACATCTGTTTATGTCTCCTGCACTGGCAGGCAGGCTCCTACCACTAGCATCAAAGTGTTAAGAACTATCCCTGGATATTTATAGTGGGTACAGTAATTTCTTAAACAAAAATTCAAATCCCATGTACTTCAGAAGTTTAGATACCTGCCCATTACACAAGTTAAATGTAATTATCTGTTTGTGTCTCTTGGAGAGAAGCTGTCATTGCTTTTGAAACTTCATGAATATGCCAATTACTTTAACCCAGATGGCCTATATGCCACTCTGCAAGTTAAAGTACATGTTCTCTTGAAGCTGGAGAAAATAGGTATATTTCTTTCATAATGGTTCTATGTAAATTAGTGTGAATAGCAATTGCCTTTTCCCTAGGGATTCAGTGAGACATAATTTTGATCTGATAAAATGGACTTTAATTTGGAGAATACTAAATAACAGATTCTCCATTTTTTCCTTCCAGTTTTAGGGATATAAATCTAATGATTCCTCATTCCACACTGACCTTATAATCTAATGTGTTCTGAATTGAACAAGAGAGATGTTGAACTATTCAGGGGCAAGAGGATAATTCAGTCTTTGACCTCGCTCACTCTTGGGCCTTTTGTGGTCTTTGTGACATTTGTGATGGTGGCCAAAACCGAGGACCATATATTCAAGTCAGACGTCTGAATATTCTGCCAATTTTTTTTTTTAAAAGTCTTTACTTCTGCAAAGGATAAATGCATACTTACCCTATAAATACATACGTATAAATATGTACTGATCCTTCCTGGTCTTTAGCATGAAATTTGGGGCACAAATAAGCTCTTTGTATACTTTATCTCCTGTTTTTTCAAAGTAGAACTTTAAAAATATGTCGTGCATCTCAGTGGATAATCATAGTCAGGCTCTACAAGATACTTAGCAACAGTTTGAGGAAAGGAAAGAGAATCAGTGGTGCTGTCTACAAATGCTCAAATTAGCATCCATTTAGGACTGTTGTGGATGGAGAGGGGAGATTTTAAATCACTGATAGCTTTCTGTGTGAAGCAAAAAATACTTTTGAGCTGATATAAACCGGGCTGTTGCCATAAGATACTTGGTTGGTTTCCAAACACTTTTCCAGACAAGTCCAACAACACAAACTTATATTTGACCAACTTCACTCAATTCTTAAAATATGTTTAATGACCAGAATATCAAGTTAAGCAGCCACAGTTTAAGCAAAAAATTTTAAATTACAATATTTCATCATTTAGCATGAGCACCAGAAAAGAGATTCTGTAATCTTTTTAAGTAGCCATCAATCTTACTGCAGTTACAAAGAGTTTTTCCCTTTCAAAATGTAAAATTTTTCTTTTGTTACAACACATTCATTGAGAAACATTGTGATACTGTATTAACTCTGTGTGAATAAAGAGCAATTGAGACTCTCTTTGAATGAGTGAGTATAAAGCACAAATTACTTTTTAATGAAACCCTCAATTCTTCTCCTTTCCACAAAAAGCCTATAGCCTTGTTCAGCTGAAGGCTACTACAGTGGGTCACTTCAGTTAAGCCCCTAATAAACTGTTGATAGTTGAGGGTAGTTTTTTCTTTGGTCTCAATGGCTCAGTGTTGGACAGTGCACTTCAAATCATTAAGGTTAATACAGATTTAAAAAAGAGATTAACTCTGGTGGTTAAGGCCTCCATTTACAACTCCCACACATACACATGCATTGAACGAGGCACAAGAGTGGATTGAAATTTCAGTCAAATTGTGGGCAGCCTTTCACAGCCTGAGAAAGTGGCACTCTGGTTTTCAAAGTTGGTCAGTGAAATTCTTCAGAAGGGAAAAAGTTCAATTCACTGAAAAATACTGCGTGGTACAACTTACTTACCTTTCAAGTAACCAGTGAAAAGGTTAATGTCTCTCTGGACCATCAGAGCAAAATCTTCCAACTGTCTGGGCCTGTGTTCACTGGGGAAGAGCCTCCCGCTAAATCAAGTATTCCTTGAAACTGGACAGATTGTGTGGAGAGAAAGACCAATGAGGGGGGAAAATTTTTTTTTTTTTTTATGGTGGTGGGAAACAGTTCACTGTATGTTGGAATTTGTCTTTCCTAGCTTCTAATTATTCTTCTTTGGACAGGGCCTAATTTTTGCTTTCAGCTGAACATTTCTATATTGAGTGAGGCTTTCTTTGCAGAGTATTTAGACCTGGCCTCTTGGTTCTTTCAAGTTCTTAAAGAAGAAAAAGAAAAGGGTTCTTCTCCTCAGCCCCTCCCCTTCATTTTCCCTTGGGTTGTTTTTTTGAGCTCCTGAGGAAGAGGTCACAGCCTCCCCAGGGATACCAGGCACTCAGTTTCAGAAACACTGATATGGGAGAACTGTGAAACCCTTTCAAAAGATGCTCTGCCTTTTCACTGTATTAAAAGGTACACTCATATAAAACTTCTTCACTCCAGGTGAATTGATCTCTCAAATTAATGCACATCTCTTTCAGGAAACAATAGAGGGAGAGCAAGAAAAAAAAAGGAAGAGAGGGAGAGAATTTTACAATTAACAGAGCTGTCATTGAAACAGTCCCACTAAATGAGCATATCTTTTTCCGGAACAAGGCTGTACATCAAGACTTGTGACTCACCAGCCCCCGGAGTCTGGAAACCTACTAGTTATTAAGAGAGATGTTTACTACCCCTTTATTTGCATAGACTTTTCCCATGTTTTTCTTTAGGAAAACTGTCTTCATTGTTGGAAAATATTTAAGTAACAAAACAGCAGAAAAAGACATGCTACAGTTTTTTTATCAGCTTCCGTGAGAGTCTTATTATCTTAAGAAATAACAGTTAGCAGCTCAGATTCATTAGCAGAGCTAAATTTAAGCCCCGTTTGACAGGCTGCCTAGAAAACATTTTGTTTTGCTGTCTGTGGGCTTTAATTAAGATGTGTTCAATTTCAGTCCTCTTCAGTCTAGCCCTACCCCCCCACCTCCTCACCACCACCCCCAACTTGCTGTGTCACAGACCGGCGATCAGACACTTTTAGATGGTCCGGCCCATGACTTTGACCTTCTGCGCAGTCCGGCGTTCCCTGGGGAACCGTTCAACTCATGAGGTCTGATTTCACACTTCCAGGATGCCTCAGCTCTCTTAACAATGACAGGGAGACAAAGCCCTTTAGAGCAGGCCGCATGGGGACTTGTTTAAATTGGAAACCAGAGAGGAGTCAAGGAACAAGGTTATGGGCTACAGAATAGTGCTTTTAATAAAGAGCTCACAGCTCCAGCTCAGCTCAAAGAAGTCTACCTCTGTACAATTAATTGAGCCATTTATCTGGAGCTTCTTAGGCCTCTACTTTCTCACAGATTGCGTGGTAAATATCAGCTAAGAAGCAAATGAGATATGCATGAAATGAATTTTAACACTTTGATTACTGTGCCTCCAGTCTTCATTAAAAGTAAATTTATTTGTATTTCTGACCTCATTATCAGTAGGCTGCCTGCATTTTTATTGGTTCCTGTGATTTCCAGCTTGAGTGTGTCATGAAGGTATATTTTATACAGAGATTTGGATTTATTATTCTCGGTATTTTCCCTGAACATTATGGATCTATTCAGAGAAAGAAAATGAAAAGCTAGCTGTACAGAAAAAGGCAAGTCTGGTCTTTGAAAGTTTTATATACTAAATGCCAAGCACATATGCATCCAAGATATTATCCCTTTAAAAAATTAACTTTTGTGGGTTACTCAAGCAAATTGCATAAGATGGAAGCCATTGTTGCTTGAGTGGCCCTCCAAATATGATAACTCTACTAGAATAGGAGTAGCTATGCTGTTTCTTTTACAGAATTGTAGCAGTTTGAATTTTTAATAGCATAAGCCTTTTATAGACATCATCACATTTAATAACATTGATGATATCTGATAAATGCAGTCTTAGAATTTATGATCTCTATTTAAAACCTATCATTGGAGAAGAGAAAATAGATGTCCTTTAAACTGTACATAGTTCCATTGAAAGTATTATATACAAAATGCAACAGAGTTCCTTTATAATTGTGAATTATCAAGGGTAAAATAATTTACCCATGGGGGCTGGGAGTTATTTGTGGATATCATTCTTAATTTTTAAATTTTAAAATCTTAAAACTATATTTCTTGAAACATAAAATCAAAATTTTACACAAAACATATTATAAAGTTCCCAAGAATTCTCTATTTCTTTTCTATAACTTAATGTTTCTATTTGCCTTTTAATAATGAAGATTGTAGAAGACTTTTAAGCAGATAGTATACTTTCTGACACCATATTGCACATAGAAATAAATGTTGCTTCCTTTAGTAATTTTATTTTTTAAAAAGCTAAGTCATATTCTAATTATAGAAATGCAAAAGTATTCTTCTAAAACCAGTTGATAATATTTGTGAGAAGAGTAATTAAAATGATAATTTAGCATAAGGGCAGGTGAGACCTGAGTCTGAACTAGTGTTTTACAGGGAATTGCAGAAATCATGTGTGATTCATATGCTGGTCACATGGCTAGAAGATACTGCTCTGGAAGAATAGGTGGGATGACAAAAGAGATTAATAATTGGGTTTGATATGCTCTAGAGGTGAAGGACTATGGGCTGAAAAAGTGGTGGTCCCACTATCAATGGGAAATGAGGGGAAGAGAAATGCTATAAAATAATTAATTGAGTTCTGTGGAAGTAAGATTACAAAATGATCCTTTGAGTAAAGAAATAGAGAATTGCTGATTTGACTTGGAGGGCTAGCTCCAGGGTTTTACCCAGTGCTTGAAGAAATGCTTTCGATGTTAGAATCATTGTTTAAAATTAAATTATTCTATATATTTTGTTGCATTATGATATAGGTGTGTAAATAAGAAATGAATTTTCTAGAACAGTGGATTAGGGAAATACTGCAGACAGGATCTGGAGTTAACTAGGCTTTTGAAATAAAATCTTATTGCAGGGATATTTGGATGACATGATAGTGTGGTTAGACTTAGAAATGACTAAATGATCCACCCCAAAGGGTGATTATATTAAAGGATTGATGGCAGTGGGAAATGCCACACAGAGGAATGCAGCACTCTATCCCTTGTCTAACCTGTTCAACATATTAACTATTGACTTTGAGGAGATAATTGCTTCTTTATCAAATTTGCTAGAGGCATAATTAATTCATTATATACCAGACCAATATGTATGCTATTTGTATACATATATACTATATATAATATACAATTTATACATATATATATAATCAACAAACTAAGTCAAATAGACTTAGTTCTGCAAAATGAACATTAAAAATTATAAATCAAAAGGCTTGCCTGTGTAAAAAGCAGTGATTTCTTGATTTAACCGTAGAAAATAAAGTCTTTTAGTTTGAATCAAGCTTAATCTCCATGAGAGTGAATTATACATACATCAGTTTTGTTACATTCAATCAGAGGAGAATGTTGAAAAGATACTCCCTTCTGGGTTCATCAGACATCCTGGGGTGGGAATTCAGTTTTAGAAGCTACTCTTTAAAGAAGGACATTGACAAGCTAACCAGAATAAGTCCTCGGTTGGTATAGCTGGTGTTTTAAAATCAAGGCCATTGAAACTAGCTCAATGAAAATGATAATGACAGTAATCATAGCAACTAACATTTATTGAGCCCTTATCACGTGTCGGACACTACCCTAAGCCTGATATAAGGATTATCACAATTAATCTCACAACAACCTAATTAGGTATTGTTGTTATCTTCCCTTTACAAAATAGAAAACAGAGGTGTGGAAGGTTAAATAACTTGTCCAGATCAACACATGCACACGCACACACACATACTCACGCACGCACATACACACACTCCGGCTCATAAATGGCAGGGCAAGGATGCCAGTCCAGATCTAGTCACTGAAGCCACCAGCTTGTACTAGAGAAAGGAAGATGTTGAATTGATTTTTTGGTCAGTTATCCAAAAGACTGTCACAGGCAGGGTGTTGTTAGGGGTTGGTAAGAATAGTAAAGACCAAGGTTCAATCCAGAGAGCAAACTTTCTTCTAGCACGTTTCATCAGAAAGGAATTTATTATAGAGTTTTTAGTGGATCACAGAATCTTTGGAGGCTGGAAGGGCCTACAAAAACAAGCTCTAAGCCCAACTTCTAAGGGTTACTACAAGAGCTACGTGAAAGAGCCAAGATGTTGCAGGTCCTGCCACCTGAGCCTTTGGGGAAGGCGCTGTGACGGCCCCGTATGCCACTCCCGCTCACCCGCTCTGTGAGCAGTTCGCCCTCTCGGAGAACTGAGCTCTAGTGTCAGATCTCAGGCAGATTCCTCTGATCGATGCGGCCCGAATCACATCTGCAACCCCAGCTTGCAAAGAAGTCAGGAAATGCCACTTGGGCCTTTGTGGCTTCTCTGGTTTCAGGAAGAGACACACTAGGAATAGAATAGATGCTCAGCAAGCCATCCACACTCTCCAGTGCAAGAGGGCAGGTGACAGACACGAATCACATCATCTCGGTGACAGATGCTATCCCTCTTTTTCACCCCTAATCATTTAAACTTAGACAAAAGCTCCAGAGAGACAAAATACAAAATCCCCCCTAATTTATAATTGCCAAAAAATGAATCAGAATATTCCTGTCGAAGTAGTGATTCCCTGTCACTAGAGCCATTGATGCCAGGTTGGTATGACCACCTGGTTGAAGGGGGGGCTTCAAGTCCTAGATGAGCTTTTGAACTTGGACTCTGTTTTCTCTCCTGGGCCTTCAGAATCTGAGATCCTGCAGTAGGTGCCAAGATGAGGAGCAGACCCTTGAATGAGTAGATATTATGTAGATGAGAAATAAAAAGAAAGATATCATTCTAAAGACAAAGGCCTGACAGGTGGCAATTTTCAGTGTTATCGCCTAAAAATATAAAAAGATTTAATCACCTAATATGACTTTTAATTTTTTAAATCTAAAGAATTTTATTCCATTGCAAAAGACCTCTCCAGCTAGTTAATTCACTGAAGTGAATTATTCAGATAATCATCTGAAACCCCATACTCTTCTGTGCAGAATTTAATTAAATATATATTTACTGAAGGCCCTAAAGTGTCTATAAGGACTTGTAAAAACAGAGGAATTCATGATATATTTTTACATTTATTTTAGGCCAAACAACTTTTGTGTTTCTAGTCTAATAGCAAGTCAGATACGTGCAGTTTCTTGTTAAATGTTAATTGAAAATAAAGTCTTTAAATGTTTTTGCCATAATTTATTTAAACTCTTAAAGGTTTAGACATAACTTCTCTACTGCCTCTCCTCATTTTATAAAGCTCGGAGTCTCCTTTGTCTTTATTTTCCAGTTTCTTATCTGTCTTGTTTCCCATTCTTCTATCATAAATTTTGGGCTCCCCAGCATATACCAGATGGTTCACTTCTAGCACTCAAGAATGCACCTAGTTATACAGGATACTATAAATGTTCTTTTGCATCTGATTCTAGATCCCTGGGCTTCCCTGATGGCTCAGCTGGTAAAGAATCTGCCTGCAATGCGGGAAACCTGGGTCCGATCCCTGGGTTGGGAAGATCCCCTGTAGAAGGGAACAGCTACCCACTCTAGTATTTTGGCCTGGAGAATTCCATGAACTCTGTAGCCCATGGGGGCACAAAGAGTCAGGCACAACTGAACGACTTTCATTTGAGCTTCCCTGGTGGCTCAGATAGTAAAGAATCTGCCTCCAGTGAGGAGACTCGGGTTTGATCACTGCATTGGGAAGAACCCCTGGAGGAGGAAATGGCAACCCACTCCAGTATTCTTGCCTGGAGAATCCCATGGACAGAGGAGCCTGATGGGCTACAGTCCTTGGAGTCAAAAAGAGTCAGACATGACTGAAGTGACTTGGCACAACACTAGATCCCAAGGGAAATAAATTCATATATACATTAAACTTTATTTCTGTTGCTCTTAGTCATGGTTCTCAAAGTGTACCTCAGGAACCTCTAGGAAGTCCCAAGACCCATTTAGGGATTTGCGAAGTCAAAACTCTTTTATAAATAATACTGAGATATTATTTGCTTTTTCTTACTGTCATTCTCTCATGAGTATACAATGGAGTTTTTCAAAGGCTGCATAATATTTGATCACTCTAATGTTAATATTAGTCCCTTGGACTACAAGGAGATCCAACCAGTCCATCCTAAAGGAGATCAGTCCTGGGTGTTCATTGGTAGGACTGATGTTGAAGCTGAAACTCCAATACTTTGGCCACCTGATGCGAAGAGCTGACTCATTTGAAAAGACCCTGATGCTGGGAAAGATTGAGGGCAGGAGGAGAAGGGGACGACAGAGGATAAGATGGTTGGATGGCATCACCAACTCAATAGACATGTGTTTGGGTGGACTCCAGGAGTTGGTGATGGACAGGGAGGCCTGGCATGCTGTGGTTCATGGGGTCGCAAAGAGTCGGACACGACTGAGCGACAGAACTGTACTGAACTGAATGTTAACGTCATGAATTTATTATTGTTATTTCCAAATGAATATCTCTTATTGTTTAATTCAAGTATAGTTGATGTAATATTATATAATTTATAGGTGTACAATATCAGTTCAGTCGCTCAGTCATGTCCAACTCTTTGCAACCCCATGGACTGCAGCACACCAGGCCTCCCTGTCCATCACCAACTCCCAGAGTTTACTCAAATTCATGTCCATTGAGTTGATGATGCCATCCAACCATCTCATCCTCTCATCCTCTGTTGTCCCCTTCTCTTCCTGCCTTCAATCTTTCCCAGCATCAGGGTCTTTTCCAATGAGTCAGCTCTTCGCATCAGGTAGCCAAAGTATTGCAGTTTCAGTTTCAACATCAGTCCTTCCAGTGAATATTCAGGACTGATTTCCTTTAGGATTGACTGGATGGATCTCATTGCATTCCAAGGGTTTACAATATAGTGATTCACAATTTTTAAAGGTTATGATCCATTTATAATTATTCTAAAATATTGGCTGTATCCCCTGTGTTATACATCATTGTAGCTTATTTTATACATAATACTTTATACCTCTATCTCTATATTGCCCCTGCCCCCTTCCCTCTCATTGCTGCTAAACACTAATCTATTCTTTGTATCCGTGAATCTGTTTGTTTTTTGTTATCATCATTAATTTGCTGCATTTTTTATATTTCATGCATGGTATTATACAGTATTTGTTTTTCTCTGACTTATTTCACTTAGCATAATACCTTCCACATTTATTCATATTGCTGCAAATAGCAAAATTTCCCTCTTTTTATGGTCAAATAGTGTACCACCTGGTGATGTCCATGTGTAGAGTCTTCTCTTGTGTTGTTGGAAAAGGGTGTTTGCTATGACCAGTGCATTTTCTTGGCAAAGCTCTATTAGTCTTTGCCCTGCTTCATTCCGTATTCCAAGGCCAAATTTGCCTGTTACTCCAGGTGTTTCTTGACTTCCTACTTTTGCATTCCAGTCCCCTATAATGAAAAGGACATCTTTTTTGGGTATTTGTTCTAAAAGGTCTTGTAGGTCTTCATAGAACCGTTCAACTTCAGCTTCTTCAGTGTTACTGGTTGGGGCATTGACTTGGATTACTGTGATATTGAATGGTTTGCCTTGGAAACGAACAGAGATCATTCTGTCATTTTTGAGATTGCATCCAAGTACTGCATTTCGGACTCTTTTGTTGACCATGATGGCTACTCCATTTCTTCTGAGGGATTCCTGCCTGCAGTAGTAGATATAATGGTCATCTGAGTTAAATTTACCCATTCCAGTCCATTTGATTTCGCTGATTCCTAGAATGTCAACATTCAATCTTGACGTCTCGTTTGACCACTTCCAGTTTGCCTTGATTCATGGACCTGACATTCCAGGTTCCTATGCAATATTGCTCTTTACAGAATCGGACCTTGCTTCTATCACCAGTCACATCCACAGCTGGGTATTGTCTTTGCTTTGGCTCCATCCCTTCATTCTTTCTGGAGTTATTTCTCCACTGATTTCCAGTAGCATATTGGGCACCTATTGACCTGGGGAGTTCCTCTTCCAACAACACAAGAAAAGACTACACATGGACATCACCAGATGGTCAACACCAAAATCAGATTGATTATATTCTTTGCAGCCAAAGATGGAGAAGCTCTATAAGGTCAACAAAAACAAGACCAGGAGCTTACTGTGGCTCAGACCATGAACTCCTTATTACCAAATTCAGACTGAAATTGAAGAAAGTAGGGAAAACCACTAGACCATTCAGGTATGACCTAAATCAAATCCCTTATGATTATACAGTGGAAGTGAGAAATAGATTTAAGGGCCTAGATCTGCTAGATAGAGTGCCTGATGAACTATGGACTGAGGTTCTTGACATTGTACAGAGGACAGGGATCAAGACCATCCCCATGGAAAAGAAATGCAAAAAAGCAAAATGGCTGTCTGGGGAGGTCTTACAAATAGCTGTGAAAAGAAGAGAAGCAAAAAGCAAAGGAGAAAAGGAAAGATATAAGCATCTGAATGCAGAGTTCCAAAGAATAGCAAGAAGAGATAAGAAAGCCTTCCTCAGCCATCAATGCAAAGAAATAGAGGAAAACAACACAATGGGAAAGACTAGAGATCTCTTCAAGAAAATTAGAGATACCAAAGGAACATTTCATGCAAAGATGGGCTCAATAAAGGACAGAAATGGTATGGACCTAACAGAAGCAGAAGATATTAAGAAGAGGTGGCAAGAATACACAGAAGAACTGTACAAAAAAGATCTTCACGACCCAGATAATCACGATGGTGTGATCACTGACCTAGAGCCAGACATCCTGGAATGTGAAGTCAAGTGGGCCTTAGAAAGCAGCACTACGAACAAAGCTAGTGGAGGTGATGGAATTCCAGTTGAGCTATTTCAAATCCTGAAAGATGATGCTGTGAAAGTGCTGCACTCTATATGCCAGCAAATTTGGAAAACTCAGCAGTGGCCACAGGACTGGAAAAGGTCAGTTTTCATTCCAATCCCAAAGAAAAGCAATGCCAAAGAATGCTCAAACTACCACACAATTGCACTCATCTCACACGCTAGTAATGTTCAAAATTCTCCAAGCCAGGCTTCAGCAATACATGAACCGTGAACTTCCAGATGTTCAAGCTGGTTTTAGAAAAGGCAGAGGAACCAGAAATCAAATTGCCAACATCTGCTGGATCATGGAAAAAGCAAGAGAGTTCCAGAAAAACATCTGTTTCTGCTTTATTGACTATGCCAAAGCCTTTGACTGTGTGGATCACAATAAACTGTGGAAAATTCTGAAAGAGATGGGAATACCAGACAGCCTGACCTGCCTGTTGAGAAATCTGTATGCAGGTCAGGAAGCAACAGTTAGAACTGGACATGGAACAACAGACTGATTCCACAATAGGAAAAGGAGTACGTCAAGGCTGTATATTGTCACCCTGTTTATTTAACTTATATGCAGAGCACATCATGAGAAACGCTGGACTGGAAGAAACACAAACTGGAATCAAGATTGCTGGGAGAAGTATCAATCACCTCAGATATGCAGATGACACCACCCTTATGGCAGAAAGTGAAGAGGAACTCAAAAGCCTCTTGATGAAAGTGAAAGTGGAGAGTGAAAAAGTTGGCTTAAAGCTCAACATTCAGAAAACAAAGATCATGGCATCTGGTCCCACCACTTCATGGGAAATAGATGGGGAAGCAGTGGAAACAGTGTCAGACTTTATTTTTCTGGGCTCCAAAATCACGGCAGATGGTGACTGCAGCCATGAAATTAAAAGACGCCTACTCCTTGGAAGGAAAGTTATGACCAACCTAGATAGCATATTGAAAAGCAGAGACATTACTTTGCCAACAAAGGTTCGTCTAGTCAAGGCTATGGTTTTTCCTGTGGTCATGTATGGATGTGAGAGTTGGACTGTGAAGAAGGCTGAGTGCAGAAGAATTGATGCTTTTGAACTGTGGTGTTGGAAAAGACTCTTGAGAGTCCCTTGGACTGCAAGGAGATCCAACCAGTCCATTCTAAAGGAGATCAGCCCTGGGATTTCTTTGGAAGGAATGATACTAAAGCTGAAACTCCAGTACTTTGGTCACCTCATGCGAAGAGTTTACTTATTGGAAAAGACTCTGATGCTGGGAGGGATTGGGGGCAGGAGAAAAGGGGACGACAGAGGATGAGATGGCTGGATGGCATCACTGACTCAATGGACATGAGTCTGAGTGATCTCTGGGAGTTGGTAATGGACAGGAAGGCCTGGCGTACTGAGATTCATGGAGTCGCAAAGTGTCGGACACGACTGAACGACTGGACTGAACTGAACTGAACTGAGTGTACCACATTCCATTGTGTAAAACATCTTCTTTATCCGTTCATCTGTTGATGGACACTAAGTTTGCTTCTCTATCTTGGCAATTTTCAATTAATGCTACCATGAACGTGGGGATACATGAATCTTTTCAAATTAGTAGTTTGATTTTTTTCAGATATATTACCTGGAGTGGAATAGCTGGGTCATAGGGAAAAGTTATATTTTTAGTTTTTTTGAGAAACCTCCATATCATTTTCCAGAATGGCTGTAGCAGTTTATTTGTTTATGCATTTGGCTGCAGCAGGTCTGAGTTGTGGCAAGCTGGATCTAGCTCCCTGACTAGGGATTGAACGCAGGTCTCCTGTGTTGAGATTTAGAGAGATTTAGCCACTGGGCCACCAGTAGAGTCCTGACTATACCAGTTTAAATTCCAAACAACAGTATATGAGAGTTCTTTTTCCTCTACATCGTGATTACGTTCCTCTAAATTTGATTACAGAAATGATGACAAGTGTGAGGTGGTATGCAATTATGCTTTTGATTGGTATTTCCTTGATGATTGGCAGTGTTGGCCATCTTTTCATGTGCCTATTGACCATCTGCCTTTCCTCTTTGGAAAAATGTCTATTCAGGTATTCTGCTCATTTTGTAATCAGGTTTTTTTTTTTATATTGAGTTGTATGAGATGATAATATATCTTAGCTATTAACTTCTTAATAGTCATATCATTTGCAAATATTTTCTTCCATTCAGCAGGTTGACTTTTCATTTTGTCAATGGTTTCCTTTGCAATGCCAAAGAAATGAAGTTTAATTAGGTCCAATTTGTTTATTTTTGCTCTTACTTCCTGGCTTTAGAAGACAGATCCAAAAAACGATATTGCTATGATTTATGTCAAACGCTCTTCTGCCTATGTTTTCCTCTAGGAGTTTTCAGTCTTACATTTAGGTCTGTAGTCCCTTTTGCATTTATTTTTGTGTACGGTGTGAGGAAATGTTCTAATCTCATTGTACACATAGCTGTCCAGTTTTCCCAGCACTCTTCAAGACTGTCTTTTCTCCATTGTATATTTTTGCCTCCCTTTCATAGATTAAGCGACCATAGGTAACTGAGCTTGTTCCTGGGCTCTGTGCTCTGTTGCATTCATCTATGTGTCTGTTTTTCTGTTGCATTCATCTATGTGTCTGTTTTGGGGCCAGCACTGGCTTTGTGATATAGTCTCAAGTCAGGGAGCATGACTCCGTTCAGGTCTGTTCTTCTTTCCCAAGAATGTCTTGGCTATTCAGGCTCTTTTGTGTTTCCATTCTTATTTTAAAATTATTTGTTTTAGTTCTGTGAAAATTGTCTTTAGTATTTTGGCAGAGATGATATTGAATATGTAGCTTGCCTTGGGTAGTAATGTCATTTTGATTTTTTCAGCCCAAGAACACAGTATGTCTTCACATGTTCTCAATTTTAATTTCTAAAATGGTAAATTTTGATAGATATAACCCTCTCACAAAAAAAAGCTCTTTGAGAGCCTCAATAACCTTTGAGTTCCTAAAACCAAAATGTTTAAAAACTGTTGCTGTGGGGAAATGATTCTCAGTTGGGAGATGGCAGTATTGCCCCCTCAGTATTTTAGACATCTGTAGGGGAATTAAGTTGCCACAGTGATTGGGGAGCACTATTTGTATTGGGTGTTGGGGATACTAATTGTCTTTTAAAAAATTAGACAGTAATAGATAATGACACTATTAGACAACTAGACATAAATAGCGAAAATTGTCCCAGGTCCTACATGACTAAATATAGACACTAATATAGCTTTAAACTCTGCTTCATGATCATCTGACTCTAGATTGCACCCTTAAATACATATTCTTTGCTCAAGTCTTGTTGATGGCTGCCACGTAACACCAAAGACCTTAGAATTACCTCCAAGGTACTTCATGGCCTGGTTCCCTGTTACATCTCTGGCCTGTTATTCTTCCCGTTGCTCACTGTGCCCCCCTATCAGAGTCCCAGAGGACACCAGACTTTCTCTGTGGCTCCCCCCACTGCCTGAGCACTTTTCTCCTGATATCCCCTTAGCTGCTGCTTCAGTTCCTTTAGTCCTTGGCTTAGGCTTCCCTTATCAGTGAGGTCTACTCCAGACACCATAATTAAATATATAAACTGTGACCTTCCCCACACTCTTCAAACCCCTTATCTTGCTCTACTTTTCCATCTTCTGTTAACATACATCACTCTAGCATACCATATAATCTACTTATTAATTATGTTCAATATTCATCCTCTTTCTCCTCCGTCCCCACTGCAAGCAAGTTCCAGGAGAGCAGAGACCTTATTTTGTTTTTCATCTGTCTGTGAATCAGTCAGTCATATCCAACCCTTTATGACCCCATGGATTCTAGCCCGCCAGGCTTCTCTGTCCATGTGATTCTCCAGGCAAGAATACTGGAGTGGGTAGCCAGTTCTTTCATGACCTGGCAAAGAGTAGATACTCAATAAATATTTGTTGAATAAATCTTTTAACAATAAAAATTTGTTAAATAAATAAATGTATGACTTAATTGTATACAACTTTCTGTTTAGTCCTCTGAATAATAGCATTCAAGCATCATATTAAATGTTGAAATAACTTATGGGTTGGTCTTATATTTCAGAATAGTGAGAGGAGGGCATTACAAAATCTTCACTGTGAGGAAAGACCCACTGGACCAAGAACCACAAAGTTAGAGGACCCATTTTTTCTGCTACTATGACACCTGCTTCATGCCTTAACTAAGAAAAGAGAAGCCCTATTATTATTACCAGAGCCAGACCCAGTGGGAACCTAGTGATGAGTGTCAGCTAATGTAATTATACCAACCAGATGTTTAAAGTATATTGAGGGCAGTCAATGAAAAAAGCTAAGGCCAAAGCCTCACCTCCAGTGATAAGGAGAGGATTGGAAGATGTCTCCAATGTAGGCTGCTTTTTATTTTGGTGGACCCTCTGGGATTCCCTCAACTATAACCTTGTTATATGCTAGGATTTAATTCCAGTTTATAGAAAGATGGCAACCTTGATTATAATTTTTTAAGATTAATTATAACCATTTCGAGTTGTGGCAACTGAGGAAGTTAAACCAATGAGCTTGATTTGGGCCAGGTAGCCCCAAATAAAAGGCCCTTGTGGGTATGAATTGCTTTCGGTGCTACTGAAAGCCTCTGTGTTTTAAGAGACATGCCAACAAAGAGGGGGTCACAGGGCCTCCACACGCACATGTTTTTATAACACATCACACCCAGCAAACGGCACTCCTTGTTCGCAGCCAAAGGACCTTGGACAAAGCCCACCACTGATGGATTGGGACTGACTTTCTATTCTGGGAGCAGGAATATCATTCAGTATTTCTTGAGTGGCTTCAATGTTCAAACCAGTTGTCTGTATGCACTGGAGTCATCTGCTTGCCCACAAAACAAGGGTGGTGCTGACTTTCCCACAGTTCTTTGTAAATATGTCAGTGTGGTGACCTCAGAGAGCCAGGGCTAGGAGTAAGAGAGAATTAGCAATGGCACCCCACTCCAGTACTCTTGCCTGGAAAATCCCATGGACAGAGCCTGGTAGGCTGCAGTCCATGGGGTCGCTAGGAGTCGGACACGACTAAGCTACTTCACTTTGACTTTTCACTTTCATGCATTGGAGAAGGAAATGACAACCCACTCCGGTGTTCTTGCCTGGAGAATCCCAGGGACGGGGGACCCTGGTGGGCTGCCGTCTATGGGGTCACACAGAGTCGGACACGACTGAAGTGACTTAGCAGCAGCAGCAGCAGCAGCAGCCAGTCAGTGCATCCTGTTTAATCCTGACTGCCGGTTTGAAGATTGCCAGAAGAGATGCCCACTGGAGACTTTTCTGACGTTTGTTTTTATGGTTATAGGAATGTCTTTCCACCATAAGAAGAGCTGAAGTAATAAAGTAGATGCTTCAAAATCTGTTACAGGTTTATTTTTATAAGTCAAGGTGAAATAGTCTCCTCCTAATTTTAATTCTCTTGGGAGATTTTCTTCCCTATAAAATTTCATAGAAAAAAAAAAAAAAAGATAGCCCTTAGTATTAAACCAGATTATGGAGAAATGCATCAGTCCTAACATAATATTTGGAACTATCTATCTCATGGGCTTCCCAGGTGGCCCAGTGGTAAAGAAGCCACCTGCCAATGCAGGAGACCCAAGAGATATGGGTTTGATCCCTAAGTGGGGAAGAACCCCTGAAGTAGGAAATGGCAACCGACTCCCATATTATAATTGTTATATAATATACATCTGGGTTTTGTGTTACAGAGACCCTATTAAAGGGATATACAAATAGATTCAAACTAAATATTCCTTAGCACAAATCTGAAAGTCCTTCACTTCTAAAATTGCTGGTGACAGAGGTGTAATTCTCCATAGATCACCAGAGTCATCTCCATCGGGAAAAAGTCTTCATTTTCTTTTCCCCTTCCTGTTCTAAACTTAGAGAATGATACACTTCCTTTGCACTCTTCACTCACTTTTATTACAGCACTCACAACCCTGCATTATTATTGTGTATTTATGTGTCTGTTGTGTCTACTAAATTGTGTGTGTTTTGAGAGCTGGACTGTGTCTTTTAAAAAAAAAAAATGGGCTAAGGGCTACTTTAACCCATTTGTTTTATTTTAGATTAATACTCATTTTTTAGAGCTGTCTTAGGTTTTTGGACTATGCCTTAATTATACTTAGAATTCTGGGGAAAGACAAGCAGACACTCGATAAGTAATAAATAGCTTCAAAATATATTCCTGCAACTCTCTAGAAATCGTCCACATGGAAAATGGCCATGTTCTCAAAGAAGGCGAAGATTCTCTTCTAGCTGTCATGGTGGGTAACACAGTCAACCCCACTGCCCCATCCTCATCCAGCACTGCTGCGATTTCTCTCTTGCATCCAAACCAAAATCTCCAGTTTCCTGCACTGGAAAGGAAAGGGATGGGCACTTTTTATCTAAAATAGTGAAAGTTAAGGGAGAGCCGGTTGGTACCTACAGGTCTGCTTTAAGTCTTCCGACAAGAATGAGTAAGAGGTGAACAAGAGATTATATAATCTTTGTTCCCAGACACGCATGCTCTTCAAATAGCCCCAAACGGCTGGAAACAAAATACACTGCAACCTTGGATGCTGCCTTCATTCCTTGCTCTCCTAGCCTGATGGTATCGAATAAAATGATAACAGTAGCCAGGTCTGCCTCGCTCTCTGCTGCTGCTGCCAAAGTCGCTTCAGTCGTGTCCGACTCTGTGCGACCCCAGAGACGGCAGCCCACCAGGCTCCCCCGTCCCTGGGATTCTCCAGGCAAGAACACTGGAGTGAGTGCCTCGCTCTCTAGAGCTTTGCAAAGTACAGTGCACTCTGCAGACATCAACGCTGCATCCTGTAGTCAACGCCTCTCCTCCAGTACCCTCAGCAAGCAAAGCAGCCTAGGGCCTAACCAGAATGATAAAAGCATGAAAAGAAGGAATAATTAAGCAGATAATGAATGGTTAGGCCCATCACTGGTATTTCTGTGATTGTTTTTGTTTGTTTAAGTGGCGTCTAATCAAGACGGCAAAATTTAGGAACTGAAAAGCCAGTCATTTAAAGCATCATTTAGCAAACCAGATAAGCACATCAACTATGTAGCCGCTTCTTTAAAACAAAACTGTCGTCCGGGCTTTCTAGTAGTAAGCTCATGGTATTTAATATCGTATGTTTACTCTTATTTTGGTTGCAATTGCTGTTAATTTTTAATTGCCCTTGAATCATGCAATGGCAGAAGGATACTTTCTAAATTAGTCAAAAATAGCATAGTGTGTAAAGACCTAATGTTGGCATCCACACTGATAACTGTAAAAACATAACTTTTTAGAAAGAAAAGATGAATGGAAGCTAAAGATAAAATGGCCTTGCCTAAATGTTCCTCTTCTGAAGGCTAGAAATAGCTAGTCAGAGCACTTTGTTGAATACTTCTTGTCCTTGCCAAAAAGAGACTGACTTGGGTAAGCGCAGTAGATTGTTTTCCATTTCCAAATAATAATATCAGGCATAATAGATTGTTCAATATTGATATCTGCAAATTCTGTTGATTCTACCATCAACATATATCCAGAATCTGATCGCTTTATACCACCTAGTTTATTGTAATATCCTCCTAACTCTTCTCCCTTATCTCCTTCATTGCCCTCCCTCTACCTTATTTTACAATGCACGATACTGGATTCTTGGGGCTAGTGCACTGGGACGACCCAGAGGGATGGTATGGGGAGGGAGGAGGGAGGAGGGTTCAGGATGGGGAATACATGTATACCTGTGGCGGACTCATTTTGATATTTGGCAAAACTAATACAATTTTGTAAAGTTTAAAAATAAAATAAAATTAAAAAAAAAAAACAACAAATGGCAGCCATCAGATACTGTTGCGTCTCAACCCAGATCCCTCCAAAACCTTTCCCTAGCACTTAGAATGAAAGCAAACTCCTCCAGAGACTGGCCACCCTCCCCGTACCTCTCCGACTATGTCATCTACTACTCCTTCCCACTCCCCATCCATTCCTCCAGTCACACTAGCTTTCTGGAGATTCCTGGAAACACCAGGCACAGTCATTTCTCTGGCCAAGGGTCACTCTCTTGCCTCTTTCATTTCTTTGCCCGCTTGTTGCTTTCTCACTGAGACCCCCTCTGGCTGTCCTTTTTAAAACTGTGCATATATAGCAGCACTCCTTACTTCCTCATTGATCTTCTCAACTTAATTTTTCTCTATAGTATTTAGCCCTTTCTAAAATACTCTCACTTTCTTAAAATACTCTAACATGTTCTTATCCATTGTCTTTCTTCTTCAATGCAAACTCTGCATGTTCAGTGGTTTTTAAAGTTGTTTTATGCATGTCTGTGTCCTCAGCACATAGAAGATGCCTGGTATATGGTAAGCGATAAGCATTTGTTGAATAAATGAATCTGCAGACAAGACATCACCCAGCCTTTCCATGGGTGTGACTCACTAAATACTGAGATATGGCATGGCACAGTTGAGGCTTCCCTGGTGGCTCAGATGGTAAAGAATCTGCCTGTAATTCAGGGGACCTAGATTCGATCCCTGTGTCAGGAAGCTCCCCTGGAGAAGGAAATGGCAGCCCACTCCAGTATTCTTGCCTGGAGAATCCCATACACAGAAGAGCCTGGCAGGCTACAATCCATGGAGTCACAGAGTCAGATATGACTGAGCAACTAAGGGGATAGATCAAGGGCTTTAAATGTCAGATGGACTTGAGTTTGAATGATGGTTTTACTACAACCTGTGTGACCTGGTGAGTTATATAATCACCCAGCCTCAGCTTCCTCTCTGTAAAATAGAAAGAGTAAAAGCATCTTTCTCATAGAGGAATCATAAAATTTTTTGAGCAAATGAATGAAAACATTATGTTGGGCTTATATAATAACTCGGAAAATGTCTGCAATGATTGCAGTAAGTATTGTAATTCCCCTTATTGGTATTATTGCCCTTATTATTGCTATATTTTATTGAGGCCCTTGCTAGTATACCAGACATTTTACTACTTATATTCTAGCTATTATCTACAAGGGACCATTACTGTCACTGTTGAGGGGGTATGGGAACTGGCCCAGGGTCCCAGAGTGAGTAGTCAGTCCCAGCTTGCTCTGCCTCCAAAGTTTAGGCCCTTCCTCCCAGACCACTGGCCTTTCACATTAGACTTTAATGCCATGCCCCGAGCTCTGGAAGTACTTAGAATATTTGAGGACACAAAAGGTGCGATATAGCTCAAGTAAAGAACTTTAAGGACCTTGAGATTGGAGATGAAAAACTATATGGCCTACCATATGATGGGCTTCCCAGGTGGCACAGTGGTAAAGAACCCGCCTGCAATGCCAGTTAGATATAAGAGTCACAGGTTTGATCCCTGGGTTGGGAAGATCCCTGGAGGAAGGCATGGTAACCCACTCCAATATTCTTGCCTGGAGAATCTCATGGACGGAGGAGCCTGGTGGGCTACAGTCCGTAGAGCTGCAAAGAGTCGGACACGACTGAAACAACTGAGCACACACACACATACCATATAATATGGATTTTAATAGATACTGAAAAGGCATCAGAAGTGGGTTAAATTTGGGAAGAAGTTTTTGGAAAAATGAAAATAGCCTTTACATGGATCAGTTCCTGTCACTCACTGATCACAGTCTTTAATATGACCGTAAGTGTAAGAATAATAGATTTCAGATTGGGAAAAATCAGTATAAATCAAAACATGTTTGGTCTTTCGTAGGCAAAAGGCTTTCTTTTTTAATGTAATCACCATTCTATTCTGCATATTGTCTAACATGATTTCTTAAAAATTACATTGCTTGCCCATTTCAAGTTATAAGATAGGTGCTGATAGGAGAATGTCTTTGCCATTGATGGTATGCCACTGGAAGTTTGAATAGCAAAATGACTGAGAAGTGGCTTTAGAAGCCTCTTGCAGTGTTTTTGGTGTTGTCTCTAGTTCTTTAACAACTTTATTCTAATAGAAAAGAGTAACTGAGGGGTTAAGTAATGTGGTGATAGATGGCTATTACTGGTTTTCCCTAAAATGGTTTGGAGAAATAATCAACTAAATAGCAACAAAATATGGATTGCAACTACCTCATAGACATAGGGTTTGATAAATACATTAGTTTCTTAGCAGAATATGAATAATATTAAACATTAAGCACAGATTTTGTTTCTTTCTAATCCTTTGGCCAACCACTGACCTAGGTCGTCTATTGTCAGCAAATAAGGATATAGTAATAAAGAAGGTGATGATTTGGGAGACTTTCCATGGGGTTGGTTGAAAGTATTATATTCAGTCTTGTTGTTGTTGCTTGGTTGCCCAGTAGAGTCCAACTCTTTGCTTACACAACTGAATATAATTTCCTGTGGGAAAAAAGTCAACATTTTCATCCTCTGTTCGTAGAAGTTTTCCAGCATAGATTTCAGTCTCTAGAGTTTGTTCTTGTGTCTTGTTATTGGAGAAGTGGTTCAGTTTTGACTGAATCTATCACACATTGTTGATCATTTAAGGGCAAGTAAAACCAAGTTAATTGAAATAGAATAGTGTTAACAATTGGAGTATAGCAAGTGAAAATAAGGGAACAAAAATACCAAGAAGTGCTATTTTTTTGCACTTATTTTTACTGGTTAAGATTAATATGGATGTACATGTGCATAAGAAAAATTACAAGGAAGTCCAAGGAAATGTGAGACTTATACTTGTCTTTTAAGTGTTTTTGAAGTTTATCATTTCATCTAAAGTGAAAGTGAAGTAGTTCTTGTTTTGTCGTAGATTCTGTCATAAATATGGCTTTAATATTCTCTCTGCTTGTTATATATAGATATATTTTATCTCTCCAAACCTTTTATAAACTAGTTGAGGTTGTAGCTTATGTGCTGTGTTCTTTTGCTCCAGCACAGCTAGGTGGAAAGACAGTGTTTAATATGAGTCTTAAGAGCAACTAAGGTTTTGAAAACTAATCTACCTTTCATGCTTTTATCTAAATTCTCTGGGACAAAATAAAGTTGATGTGGCAAATAAAACCTACTATAAGATGAATTAATGAACAAAATATTGTTGAATACTATCTTTCATGGCACGTATGAGTTACGAATGAGGTTGGTAGCAGGTAGGGGAAGAGGAGTGAAGAATGTGGGGAAAAAAAACACAAATCCTAAGTCAAGGGTGAAATTTTCACCAGACCTGAAAGACTTTCAGTTCTCTATTCTTTATTGAAAATTAATCCCAAGGCCAAAAATTGAAAAGACTACCATAATGTTAAATTATGCAGTTATCCTGGGCTATATGAGGCCACCAACTAACACACACATATTAAATCTCTTTTATAATGTAGAATTAATAAAGAGGTAGATTAAAAGGTAAGTCAAAGTTAAATTAAAGGTAAGTCAAAGTTTGTACAGCTCATTTTAAATATTACAATATGGAAAGTAAATACACTGCTGTGTGGGAATACATAGCTTATCTGTCCTTGCTAGCTAATGAATTCTTTCCTATTAAATTTTAATAGGAAAATCTTCAATGATATTTAAGCTTTCACAGAAATGTAAACTACTGTGACTACAATTCACAATGCATTTAAAACAATTATTCTTTATCATTAAAGTTAATAATATGCACATTAACCTCTTATGTAGTCTAAATCAATATTGTCGTTTAAAAGAGATGACCTCTGGACAGCTTTGTCTAAATATTGATTTCATTGTCATTTGTATAAGGTATCAAACAAATTACATGCTGCACTAATATCATTAATACTGCCCCCATAGAGCCTCTGACTTTACAGGTTCTTATAATATAGGACATGACATTACCAAAATATTGAGGACATCACAAGGTATAATTACTGAATAGATGAGGTTTGACTATGGTTGCACAGAGTGGCTGTAAACATGTGATAACTTCCAAATCCTTTACTCTTCGTGGACAGAAAAAATACATCTCTTTAGCATGCAGATTGGTTTGTTGAGGTTAAGTTTCCAATGGCAGAATTTTTTTCTGCCTCAGAGGGTCTAATTTACCTTTTTGTGATGCCATAGATATTTCAAAAGAGAATCTAAAGTCAGATTAAAATATTGTAGTTCTGCAATATAGCAGTTTTCCCAAAATAAACTTGTTTAGGAATTTCTATTACAAGTTCCTAGTGACTCAGATGAGTTGGAAAATACATGCAACTTTATGCATGTAACGTGAAGGGGCTGAACCTTTCAAATGATCATTAAATTAAATAAAAGCTAGGGATGGGCACATATCACATTTGCCCTCATAATTGGCAGTTACAGTATTATTTTTGTAGAAACAAAATATGCAAATTAAAATAGCCATATAAATTAGCCCTTTAAAACTTTTTTCAAGTTCTAAATTGCTCTGAATCACAACTGTTAACCTCACCCTGTTACATCTAACTCTATATTAATGTTTGTTCATTTTTTTCAATTTTTAAAATTGTACTTTACTTTCTGTTTTCTGTAAAACTTTTTAGAAAAGAGATGTGGTCGTGGTCACGATACTGATAGCTGTGGGTCCTATTTACACTAAAACTACTCCCCCCATATTTCTTGTAGGTAAAAGTGACCCATTTTGTGTGGTTGAGCTGAACAACGATAGGCTGCTAACACATACTGTCTACAAAAATCTGAACCCTGAGTGGAACAAAGTCTTCACATTGTAAGTAGCCATTACCTTGAGCTCGCTTCAAGAATGATGCTAAATGATATTTATTTTCGAGATTTTTGTGTGTTTTTTCTTAACTGATTAACAGCTCAGTGCATCTGGCCTGCCTTTGCCAGCAACAGTGAATTGCATAATTGCATTACCTTCCTGAGGGTAAAACCTGGGGAAAGGGTATACCATTTTTTTGTGTGTTTATACAGATATTTTTTTTAAGCTGTGCATTTTTTTGACTAAGGATTTTGCTCCCATTAACTGAGTTGCCATACTGCTTCTTCCTTTTATACTTTCTATTGAAATTCTCCCCAATTGCATTGACACCAAGGAGGACAAAGCTCTATTTGTTCCATTGCTCAAATCAGCAAACAATCCAGTCTCAGATTCAGCAGATGTTTTAGTTTTGGTTTGTTGCATTTTAGCCACAATAAGAATATTAAGTACTGTCCTACTTACCACCCCCCCAAAAAAAGAAAAAAACCCTTTGAGTTAATTTTCTTTTTGTTTTAAAAAGTTTGTAAATCTTTCCAGTCATTCACTGTAAAAGCTGCCAGTGCTACTCTGTAGTATCTCCTAAATTTGTGGGGGGGGGTTTTAAGCTGGGCTTTAGAAATGAACTCTGAACAAAGGAAAACTCTCCAAATAGAAGTACTTCTTAAAAGTTTTCTAACATAGTTTTATTTTTTTGTATATGAGAAACTGCTAAATTCCTCATTAATTTCTTATAATGTCCTTGCTTAAGATCTAGTAACTAATCAGATTTAATTATCTGACCAATTTATCTTTAAGGAATTTCACATTTTTATAAGACATGAAAGCCTGGTCAGGAGACTTGCACTCCTAAGAAGGTTGTGGAGAGTGTTTTTCTCTAGAATGCATAATTGAATGAATAGGTTTGATTATTATCAAAGCCATTAATTGATTGTGTTCTGATAAAGCCTCTTCTCACATGTGGCTGCAGTCTTTCAGTAATGAATATATTCATTTTTTGTTTTCTCTTAATTCATGTTTTCTTGGTAAACAGTTTGATCAAAGAATAAATGCTGTCAACAATTGGGGCTTATTTTTCTAGAAACAAAAATATGAAGAGCTTGCACAGTTGTTTATTAGCATGTGTTGTCTTTGGAACATAATGGAGCACTACTTAATTTCTAAATCCTAGGGTGGTACAATAGCTATCAATGTTACATTTTCTCCATTCTGTATTCTGTGTAGTTAATTTTTACTATAAACTTAACAGAAATAAGTTGGCATTTTGATGAGAGCGGTGGATAAAAATTATTAAAAAAAAAAAAAGACGAATGATACAAAATATACTGTGACTCTTGCTGAAATCAAACCTGGTGATGTTTTATATGGGAGTTATAAGAAGATAGGAATTATTGTAATAATGAGAAGAAGGAAAAGTCTAAAAAAATCAGTGCCGCTTATTGATGGTTTTTTTTTTAAACAGTGATTTATTCTGTGGCCATCCAGATGGAAGTTATATTTTATTGAAAAATTATAACTTAAAATTAAAATTGTATTCAAACTTCCAGATAACAGAACCATCACAGTTGTCTACTAAGATGCATTGTGGGAAATTCTGTCCGATACCAAGCTGCCCTACGTACATGTCTATGCAAATAGCATACATAAAACATATACACCAAAGCAGCTGGAGCTATCTAAACTTTCAAAAGCATTTGTGTTCTTGTTCCCCACTGATGAAGTCTTTTTTTTTTTTCCCCCCCTTACATATATTTATTTTGCAGCAACATTAAAGATATCCATTCAGTTCTGGAAGTGACAGTTTATGATGAAGATCGGGATCGAAGTGCTGACTTTCTGGGCAAAGTTGCTATACCCTTGCTGTCCGTAAGTTTTATTCACCTGACACACAGCTCTGTGTTGCTTTTGCTCAAGGAAAAAAAAAAAAAAAAAAAGCCTCAGCTCTATATCTGTCATTTCTCAACCAAGGTCTGTAATAAGAACACTAAAAATTTTAACATACTCAATTCACGGCCATGTTGAATCCCATGATAGTTAATTTTTCCTGACAGACTTGATCCTGGTAATGAACAGGTACTTGTCAGAATTGCCACAGTTGTTTTGGGTTCTCTGTCAGTTTCAGCAGCTGGGGGTCAAAGGCCACTGAGGGAGTGTATTCAGTGGAGACCGCGAGACAGACGGCTGTCATGTCCTTTTCCCGCAGATTCAAAATGGTGAACAGAAAGCCTACGTCTTGAAAAACAAGCAGCTGACAGGGCCAACAAAGGGGGTCATCTATCTTGAAATAGATGTGATTTTTAATGCTGTAAGTCTTAACTTTGGCTTTTTTGTACTGCTAAAGAGTTCAGTTTCATGAAAGCTTTTGTTCCTGATTTGTAGAGAATTTCTGTCATCCCTCATTTTCTCTAAACCTTGATGTATCCTGGAGAATACGCTTCTGCCACTGCCTGGCACACCCACACTTTCTGTTATCGTTGGCGGCTGCCGCTGCGGCTGTGCTGTGGCCACTGCCTGCCGGCATCAGAAATGGAAGCGCATGCATGTGCCACTGGTGTACATTTATATTTTCTGGGAACCGCAGCCAGGACTTTGAAACTTTAGCAATGATTGCAAATTGAACTGCGTGAAAAACTTGTAAACATTTGTAATATATTCATCCATAACAGACACATATGTTGATGTATAGGTGAAAGCCAGCTTACGAACATTAATACCCAAAGAACAGAAGTACATTGAAGAGGAAAACAGACTCTCTAAACAGGTAAACAGCGAGGAAAGATGAATCCCTCTGGGAAGACCTGATTTTATCTGTAAAACATCTATGGAAATTCAAATAAACCTTGGAAGTGTGGGGCGGGTGGGGAAAGACTATGGAATGTTTGATCATCTACTGATGTGAAATGGCTCTTTCTTTTCTTCTTTCTTTTTCTCTCTTCCCTTCTTTTCCTTGAAAGATCAAACAAGGACAATACCAAACTAATAAGTTGGATGGGGGTGGTCAGAAAGGAAAGGGGATACTGTAGGCTCTGCATAGAATGGACATGTATTCATGCGTTAGCAAAAGAATGATCATTTTGAACATAAAATACAATTTGATTGCTATGGAATGTGTAAATGAGAACACCAAAAGCTGAGGTTCAAATATACATCTAGACCACCCACAGGTATGATGCAGGTGTGTGTAAAGCAAGCCCAGCGTTTAGCTCTTCCCTCTAATCCACGAGAGAGGGGGCTGTATCTTTTAAGGGAGACCTTCCTGTTAATTAGATTTTGTCTATGATCTTTTAGAAGTGAACTTTTATTGGCATTTTTAGCTCAGGACATAGAAAATCAGGAACCCTGATTTTCCTATCAGGAAGGAATTTTAGACTTGATATCTTCTAATTAGACTTGTAGCTTTAAAGTTGATTTGATATCAAGTTAAGAAAAGAACAGTAGTTTCCCCTTTTAAAAGTTGTTTACTTCCAATTAACACAGCTAAAATAAAATATATTTGAGACTCTACAGTTTACAGAACTCATCTGTGTGTGTTAAAATCTTTAATAATTTTCTGTGCTATTAGAAGACCAAAACTACTTTGTTTTTATTCCAATCACTTCACCCGAAACAGTGGAACCTTTAGTTGTTTAAAGATGGTGCAGGAGGTACAAATGTAATATCTATCTGAATACAGATTATATTTTTCCACAGTTATATTTAAAAATAGTAAAACTCTTAAAGGTGAGTAGGGGCCAAGAAGGAAACAAATAGGAACACTTTTTCCTTTGCCAGAAAGAAATTTTAACTTGTTTAAACTGCTGTGCATGTACATGCTTCTATATGTACATACATATGCAGATGTTTTCCATATGAGCCCAGTTAACTTTACATAGCTACTTCTTTAAAATACCAGATTAGCCTTGAAATATACTTGTAAGTAGCAAAATATTAACCTGCAGACATAATTACTCTAATTATTAACATAACTGTATGTAATTTTTTGAATCTGTATCTAGTATATGGGCTGTTTGTCTTAACAGCTCTAGCCATACCTTAGTTTTAAATTTTTTAATTATATAAATTCCCATATACCTCTTAATCTTGTTCCATATCTACCGTTTATTTTTTGTCTCTTTTTTTTTTATTGAGGTGTAATTGATGCACAATATTCTATGTTACAGGTGTACAGTATAGTGATTCACAATTTTTAAAGATTTGTTCCATTTGTCATTACTATAAAATATGGGCTATATTTCTTGTGTTGTACAATATATTCTTGTAGCATATTTTATATGTAATAGCTTGTCGTATACCTTTTCTAAGAAAATATTTTGTAAAGTACTTGGTTACCATACATTTTTCCCTAAATCCAAAATTAGGAAAAAGTAATGAGAAATATGGGTAAAATTTATTGTGGGAGAAAGAGAGAGGAAGAGGGAAAAGAGAGAAGGGGAATGAGACTATGATGGGAAGAAAGGGAGATCCTACTGAAATGGTGATAAAATATTCTTTTTTCTATAATAAAGCAATACTTGACGGGTTTTTTCTAAGCTCCTCAATAAAAACATCCCAAGTTAGCAATTTCACTTTGAAATATCTTGAAATGAAAGCATTTAAAGAATTTTAAAAGCCCAGGATTTCAGAATTTTTAAATATATTTAAAGTTCTCAGCATTTTAAGTGTCAAAAAAAAAATGTTTTTGATGTGTTGGAATTTTTTTTTTTCTTTTGAACAGAGGTAACTCAGCGTGCATGATAGTACTTTTTATGTAAATATATTTAACTTAGAAATTGCTCTTGTAATTTAGTTCTTTCCACCTTCTCCAGATATACCTCTCTCCCTCTAAGTTGTGAGCCAAATTGCTTGGTATATTCTTACAACTTTATTAACTTTCTGAATTCATATTAAGTCACACTAAACCTGAAGAATTTTGTAGCATATCTGATGGGTTTTAGTCTTGCAAATTCTAATAATGGCTTTCATCTTCCTTTACAGCTGCTGCTAAGGAACTTTATCAGAACGAAGCGTTGTGTTATGGTGCTGGTAAATGCTGCATACTATGTTAATAGTTGCTTTGACTGGGATTCACCCCCAAGGAGCCTCGCTGCTTTTGTGGTATGATCACACTGTATTCCTTACATTGTTATTCATTAAATTCGGTAATCATAGCTGCATGTTTCTGTGACTGTAGTTATAGTTATGTCGATGTGGCCATTTTTAACTTCTATTTTGAGATTTGACTGGGCAGATTTGCCGTGGGCAGGAACCTGATGGATGTTCAAGGTCTGAGTCCAAGAATACATCCCCACTCCCCGCCTCAGATTTCCGGAATACAAGACATCTCAGCCAATGTGCAATTTTCTCTGTGACAGTTAAAAAGTAAAATTTTACATGTTGCATAATCCCAAAGCCCAATAGCCCGGCCAAGAAAAGTCCTTAGTGTTAAAAAAAAAAAAAAAAAATTTAAGAATCTTGACCATCCTCATTTTAATTGTATTTATCCTATAGATATCTTTTCAAAATATGAAAATCTTTGGCAGTAGAATGCTAGTTGTAATACTTTAAAATGTGAATCACGGTTGGAAGTGGATGAAGGCTTTATTATTTCTGAGATTTCCAGTTTTTAAAAAGGTACAAGTGAGAAATTTGATAGTTCCAGAGTCCTCTGACAACATTCATCTGGTGGTCTTTTACTTTGGTTATTTAAAAATTGCTGATGAGACCAACTTGCAAAGCTAGAAATTCGGAGAGAATTCTTTCCTCTGAGCTTCAGCTGAGATTTTTCTGCTCTCACATTATTTTTGCGCACTCAGGATTTCAGTCTGAAGTTTAAGTGGAGTCGTTCTTTTGAAATCTTTCATTTTCTTGTCATACTTGTTAGAATATGAGTACCCTTATGTGTCCTTATATTTGCGGGTTTCGCGGACTATGACTTTATCTTGGGGGGCTTACAAGAAGAGCTTTAATTATAGTAACAAGTCAACATTTTAGAATTACCATTCAAATGAGAGTAGGCACATCAGTTCAATACTTTGAGCCCTGTCCTCCTCTCTGGCCTTGTGCGGGACTTTCATTAATGTCTGAGCACATGGAACAAAGAGTGTGCACGTCCCTTTGTGTTGTGAGTTACCAGAAAGTTAGGCAGCCTGCTTCCCATAGACATGTTGTTGTCTCCTTGAAGAAAGTGCCTGGCATCATCATTAAGTTTTAGAAAAGAAAATCTGCCTCTCTCAATATTCTTTTATTTTGCTCTTTCACATGATAAATACATTGGAGTACTGTTAAGCAAACTTTGTTGTTGTTTTTCAGCATCATAGAGGCATTTTAATGTTAATGAGGGGGGGGAATGATGTTGAGTTTATGTGTAATACACATATGCCATTACGTCCGGATTCTAGGGGGCCGTATAGCAGACACAATAATATTCTGCCGAGAGCATCATGCTGCCATCTTTGTTTCTCTCCTTTGTTTCATAGCTATTTATGACATTTGCAAACAGAGAAACCTGTATATTATATCATTTGTTCAGGAACCTTCATTTTGGATACTTCAGCATTGCGGCGTGTATATAAGTCTTCACAAACTTCACCTGGCTTCTAGAGGTCTCTCCTGTACAGTGAATCCAAGATGGTGGACTTTCCTCACAATTTCCTACTGATTGAAAAAATACATATATCAGCCAGTGAAATTCTGAGAAACTTAGCTACACAGTCCTTGAGTAATTTCACTGTCCGGGAGTCAAAATTCACTGGGGAATAAAGGTAGTGATCTCTCTTTTAGCTGGTGGTCAGTTTCTAACAGACTCGACCCTGTAAAACAAGCTGAATGCAAGCCGCTTTCAGGAAGGAGGGGCAGGGGAGGCTATAATAAAGGTAGGAAAAGGGACTCCTGACACCCATGGTGAAAAAACAGGCCGAAAACTACAACGTGAATACATGTTAACAGTGATTTTGAGAAGAACCAATATTATTAATGGTTTCATTGAAAAAAAGAAGCATTGAATTTCAGTCTGTTGAATGTCATTAAAACAGCAGATAACAACAACCAGCTTCATTTATCTGGACCTGAACTAGGAGTTCCAGGAGAATGGGGGCTCTGCTTTTTTCTCCTGGGACTCCAGCATCACCTGCAGAGCATCTAGCCCCTTAGTAGGCTCCCAGTGTAAACAACTGTCTAAATCAGTAGACCAACCAGTGATCCAGTCAGTCTGAAATATTTTTCTTATGTGGAGAAACTTTGTTCAGTGATGCCATATAGATAAGAGTTTGCTCTAATAAAGCTAGTGATTAAATGATGATAGGCTTAGCTTAATACCTTTTAGTCATTTTTCCTAGACCTTATATTGAAATTCTAAATTATTTCATAATCCTCCATCCATCATCTCTTTTAACCTCAGATTAAATTCTAATATAAAAAACCCTTATATAATGATAACTAATATCTACCACAAATTTATGTGCCAAAACACTTTTCCAAGCACTACAGCATGAAAGTGCCTTTTGTGCATTAGTAAATTAAATATTCCCAGCAACCTTATTTGAAGTAGATACTGTTATTTTCCTGGTTTGCAGAGGAAGAAGCTGAGGCATGAAAAAGTTAAGTACCTTGCTCAAAGCCACACAGATATTATGTCCTTTCCAAAAGAGCTTTTAAAATATGTACCTCTACATCATAATGATTCAAGAAAAAAGAAAACGCCGTGGTAGGATTTTTATTCATCTTGTAGATACTAAATGATGTACTTAAAAACGAAATGTTTCAAAGATCTTATTGCATAACCAGAGCCTTTTTAGGCCAGTTTATTGAAAAGAACTGCTTTCCATTAGGAGAGGCTACGAGCGGCACCCCATTGATACAAACATATTGTTCCCATCATTCCCTGTTGATGGATCACGGGTCTATTATTATAATATTGGTTCCACTTGGCCCACTTTTTCATAAATGCAGCTGCCTCATGGAGCACATGCGTTTGTACCATTATGCTGCTTGGTTTTAGGCCCAGATCGGTAAACTTTATAATGTTTAAGTGCCTTTTTTTCTATCCTGTTTTCTTTTTCTTTTCTAATTTAGCATCCAAAAGTAAATGTAGAGTAGTGAAATTTAAACGGAAAAACAGTCATTTTTGTCCTGATGTCAGTTAGAGTGGAGAGCATGAGAAATGCAGGTGAAGAGCTGCCCTGCTCTCTTTTTGTGCTACCTGTGTGTTCTGTGGAAGGTTCAAAGCTGGCAGACTCTAGGAGAAACAGAAATCAGCCTGGAAGGTGATGGATGAAATATAAGCAAGCATGTGCCTGGGAATGTCCTTGTTGTTGTGTGCCATGAATTAGGTTTTTAAATTTTACTATGAATATTGTATGCTTAAGAGCAAACACATACGTATGTGGTGTGGGAGTCAGGGACGCTTGTCTTTGGGAATCATCCATTGTAGACGTGTAAATGTCTCATCAATTGCGTTTAATTTTCATCAGGCTCTTGACCAGACATGTGTGTTCTTGTGGATGTCAGTGGGTGCAACGTGGGGGGAAAAAAAAGAGTGCACATTCTCTTTTTCAGTACTGTCATTTCTCACTGTAATGAGCACAAAAATAATTGGACAACTGAGCTATCAGTAAAAGGACACACTTCAGTGTGCGTCAAAGAATTATTTTACAGGACAAACTTTAATCTTTAAATGGGATTGTAGATAATTTGTGGTACCATCTGTCCATTTGGAATTGTTTTAGCCTTTTCTGTCGTTATACAGTAAGTGCCGCTGTGTTTAACATTAACATTTGATATTTTACACATTTAATTTCTGTTCTGCTGTGTGGTCCTTAGGGAACGGAGCACTAGTGCTACATGAGAGAGACAAAGTATTGATCAGTTAACATTTCAGCTACATTTATGTATGTCGCAAAATTAATGAAAATGCCAGACAAAAATGTCAGAGTGCACAAAAAGGTAGAATTTAAATTTGGTAGTTTAATGAAAAGTTTAAGATGTGCATTATCAAAAATGTCCTCCTGCCTTTAAAGCACGATTCCTAACAGAATAACTAAAGGGAGACACATATTTTACTTAGAGGGACAATGAACATGAATTATGAAGGGATGTCGACTCCTCAAAGTACCTTGTGTTCCAAAACGGCATGTTTGAATGCTTAACCATTACTCATAAAATACATGTGTTTCTCTTCCTATCTGGAGAGCTACTGGCTTTACCCCTCCAGGCTGACCAGCCGAAGAGGCAGGCTTCCTACTGAGATTTTCCCCCCTTAGGTTTTCCTTGGTATCCAGGCATTCCTTTTGTGTCAAAGCTGAGAATTCCCTCTAGAGCAATTCATTGAGGCCACTCTGGTTCATTACTCGTTCCTTTCTGGGTCCTTTTCAAATGCCTGGTTTTCCTTTGCTCCCAGATAATTTGAGCTCCACCTTCATTCAATCCCCGTTTTAGTCAAGGATCACACTTGGGACAACAGTGACTCTGAGCAAAGCGGGGCCATTATGCAGCGAAAGAGAAAAACCAGAGATGATGTATGCAAAGAATGACATGAGGCAGCTCTCTGTAGCCAAATGATAAAAAATAAAATAAAATGGAGGAAGCACAAGCAAAGGAGGAACTGAACTTGCAGGGGCGATGTGGCTGGCGTACAAGGATTGGAAGACAATAGGCTCCCCAGGAAACCATATCGAGCACTTCCTGTGTAGAAAGCCTGCTGCTATTAAACAACATATGGATTTTTCTAAAAGTTATTACAAACAATAAGGACATTTGAAGTGGCCTTCATGTTCAGGGACTGAAAAGGGAGCATCGCTTAAGAAGAAATATTAATGTGAAAACAAAGACATGTCTAGATCTCCCGTAGTTTGGATTCAAGTCTTAGCCTTCACTGAGCAATAGAGAGGGATTGTACTGGCCATATGGGAGGTAACTTTGAATTTCAACAGAAATTTCTAGTTTAAATAATTTAAGAGGCATCAATAATACCACACCAGCAAAATTATGCTTCAGGTCTGTAGCAATTTTCAAATGATTTTTATAGACGCTTTTGTTGTTGCTACTATTTTTTTTTTTTAGTGCCAGCAGAAAAACTGGAAATGTTCCAGACATAATTTTTGTTTTCTCCCCAAAACAGCAAAACAGAAGGACCCCTGAAAACCATAGAAATAAGTACTAAAATGATCTGTAACTGATGGTCCTATCCATGTATTCTTGAATTTTCCTGGAATTATGTAAATCTAAACTTCCAAGAACTTTTGCCAACCCTTCTTTATGTATGCTTTCCTCTGATGTAAGTACTTACCAAGTTTATAAACAATACTTCTGATTTAATTTATACAAATTTTAAAGGTACATTAAGCACTTCTCTCATAAATGTGTGAGAAAGAGAAAGCATACAGAATTTCATTGCTTTCAAAGACTGTATACCTCCAAAGTTGCCTAAAATTCCTATTACAACATCAGAGACCATTGACACTTAGAAAATTCTAGTACTACACTTTTCAGTAAGTAGATTGCGTGCCCAATTCATATGAACATGCTGGCACTTTAAGTTGGTGTTCAAAGTATACATTTTTCCAAAATTTATCTGGATTCCATGGAAGGAAATTGTTTTCAAGCATTAGCCAATGAAAAAAATAGGTTTTTTAAAGTGATGCCTTTCACAAAGCATTGCATATAAATTCTCACAACTCCCCCCACCAAAGACCAGATTTTTGAAGTGAGTTGAAGTTTAGAACTGATCACAATTAGCTAAAATCAAATATTAATAGGACAAAGCATTTTAACTAGATTTCTCTAATCCTTGAGGATGCCTGGTGGGCTGCCGTCTGTGGGGTCACACAGAGTCGGACACGACTGAAGTGACTTGGCAGCAGCAAGTGCTGATTTGAGGAAGTGCTACATTGGTATATGTAACAGCCACAAAAATAAAACAAAAGAATTATACATTTAAATAGACCTCCAAAGTGAACTAGAGCAGCATCCTCAAGGATTAGAGAAATCTAGTTAAAATGCTTTGTCCTATTAATATTTGATTTTAGCTAATTGTGATCAGTTCTAAACTTCAACTCACTTCAAAAATCTGGTCTTCTGTGCCAGTGCCCCTTTTTTGTTTATTTTAATAGATGTCAGTAAAAGGGCCTCCTGCTCTTTGGAGGTAGGTTATCACATAAGCTGTAGAATCTGCTGCTGTCCAAAAAGCTAATTCCTCTTAGATTTTATTTTATATTTACAAGAAGAATTTAATTCTTAAAACACATCGCTAACTTCTATCATTTCTACTTTCCTTCCTTTGTTCTCTAAAGCAGGAAGTTGTCAAATGCTATAATCTGGGGACATTCTGTGGGCGACTTGAAGAAAATGAAATTATTTCACTTTTTTTTCAAGTACAGTGCAGCTGCGCTGTATTATAATCAAACATAAAGCTCAAGTATCACCAGCATAACAATAATACCATATTGAATCTAGGAATTAGCCTCCTCGTGAATCTTAGTGATATGTGCAATGAAAGTTGGGATGACATGAATGGCTGTTTGTGGTCTCTCTGGCTATAGGGCTGCTGACCCATTTCACCTCAGGCAGCCTTCTTGCGTTACATATCTTGTAGTTGCAGCCTCAAAATCTTTATGTGATCCTTAAAAAGTATGTCGCATGGTCCAGATTTTATGATTAAGTTTACTAAGGATTAAAAAGGACAAAATAATGAAATCAGAGATGTTTCACTGTCTCTCCTCAGATTCCTAAACCAATGTTCTTGTCCTCCGAAGAATTTTCCACCCTCCAGCTTCAATTTAAATTGTTGGGGACACACATTCTAAGCAACATAGCAAGGCATAGTCCTTTCCAAAATAATATTCTGTCAAATGTTTTGCAAAAGAGAAAGTGTAAATGAATAATTATGAAATTTATTTTAGTAAAATTTTGTAAACTAAGAATAATAGCTCTTCTGAAAGACTGTACATTGCAACAGAAATGCAGTCATTACCATACTTTAGACAGTGACTTAATTCTCCAAATGTTTTCATGCCCTTTTGTATGGGGTAAAGGAGTAGAATGCTTTCTATTGTCTGATTTTTTCTATTTTGACCAATTATGAAGATATACCTTAGAATTAATTATGGTGTATTCGAGTTAATTTAACAAGTGAGAAGCTAACCTGAAATGCTGTTAAGAAAGATTTTATTGCCCCTTTCCTTGCCATCATTTTACCATGTTTTAACATTACAGTTAGAATAAATAAAGATGTAGGAGCCACTCTTGCCATAGTAAGTCTGTGAGTTACGACCGCATCCTCTATTTTGCTCTGATGACGGAGATCTGACACTCAGTGAGTGGTAACATTAGAGATCAGTAACACTGAAGATGAAAGAGGACCATTTCTCGTGTTTGCACCAGTCATCAGCCACTGGCTCAAAGGGAAGTAATGAAGAGAAATTCAGAGAAGAGCTCACAAGGAAAGATGGAAATCACATCAAAGTGTAAACAGATATTTGGATAAAAATGAAAGGCAGCCCTGATTTTAAGGATGGGAAAAAGGATTTTACAGACAAAACTTGCTTTTCTTTTGTTTTAAATCATCATTTCTCAACAGTTTTTTCATAGTCACTCGCCTAAGGAGAAGCTTTTCATTTAATTTAATGAGAGAAAAGAAATACTAAGGAATAAGGTTTTCTCAGGGAGTGTGGAGCTTTGGGGGCCACAAATCACTGTGATATGCAGGATTCTCTGTGCTGTCCCCTAAGAACCAGTTTTTGCCCCCTTGGCACCATCTCAACCCCGCTGAGAATGCATGCTCTAGAGGAGGTTTACTGTGACTTTAACTGTGTTTACTTTCATGCTCTTGGTGGTAAAGTCTAGTTCAGATTTTCCATAGTTTGCATACCATGCAAATGATTCCCATAGATAATCAGTCTGAGGAAAGAGAATTTGTGATGTTTATACAAAATTATTGACTATATTGGAGTCCAGTGAAAGGAGAGGTTTTGTCTGGCTTCATAGAGACTGAAGAATTAAATTTTCTCCCTATGAAAACCCATATGAGAGCTCTCTCCTCTACACCAGTTCCAAGGGTGCGTTGTAGTGCTTCACTGAAAAGAAGTGGGGTGAACATTAATTCTGGGCTAAGTAATATCTCCATCATTATGAGCGTTCGATGGGTTTTGTCCACACATTGTACTATATTTATGACTAATAGATAATCTTTATATTCCTAAATGGATATCATTATGTCAGAGATATAAAAGAATACTTCATTAGACTTGATTACCTATTAGATCTTCATGGGAAGGGAAGGCAAAGGGGTTGTGGAATAGAAAAGTCATTTAAAACAGGATACATATTCTACTGGCTATTCTGCATGGCTGGTTACTCAGTTCCTCATAGGAATCAAACAACTTTTACTGTTGTAATTTGTCAATAATAAGTAAACATATGATGTTTTATATCCCACTTAGCTATATAAAAATAATTCTACTGCATTTTCCATAGTTAGCAATCTCTAGATTTTCTGCCAAGCAGACTTCAGGCAATGCTTACGTGTTTGAAACAAGAATATATTATCCAATTTTGTTATAAAATGTTGGTGAATTAAGTACTGTTTTCCTTAGTCAATCATAGAAATTCTTTGGATTTAATTTAAAATAAGAGATTGCTAAAGTTGCAAGTAGCCCATGAGTTACCTACAAATTATTATGCTGAGGTTGTATAAAAGAGGTGTTATTATATATTTTGAAGTGATATGAGTGAAGGAGAAAAATAAAATATAAATGTGGAAGTTTAGAAAGCTGAGGTCACTTTCTCTAGTTAGGCAGAAATGTTGAAAACTTATCTGGATTTGTTTAAATTATTTTATATAGATCTTGGTTCTTCCATTGCATGAGACTATTACATGCCCCAACCAGGAGGCTGGTATTTTCAGGAGAGACCTTTGACCTAGGTGCTGTTGGTCTGGATGTGCACTATATCCTTTGTTTTTTCAATTCTCAGAATATGAGCCTCCTACAACAGTTTTATTTCCAAGTCCTAAATCTTGGTTGATGTGTAATTAAAACTTTTTATTTTTTCATATAGACTCAAAAACCTCCAGGCAAGGTGTATCTGTTTTGTCAGACAGTTGCTTTGACCCTGGGACACATTGCCCTGTAGTGGCAATTTGGGAGCCACAAATCATTGTGATGTCTAATGTCATAAGTAATGACATAGAACCATTCACAGAGCCTGTCAATCCCTTCATAGAGTACTAGCTGTAGAATGGATATGTCGTATGTAGGAAGTAGATTAGAGTGCAGTCACGGCCTGGTGCTGAAAATGCCACACCCACCCCAATCCTAGCTTCAAATAGACCATCTTCCTCTTGGCAAAGGTAAGGGACCCACAGAAGTGGAGACTGTATGGGCTTTTAAGTGTGCCAATGAAGTCATGGAGTGTTATGGTTAGAAGGGAGCTTAGAGATAATTTTATGGTGGAGGAAATTAAAGTGCTGTAAGGGAAAGCAACTTACTGAGGCATTTACTCTCCTTCTCCCCCAATTGTTGGTAATGAATGTTTCAAAGACAGAAGCATTGAGAAGAGAGAGAGGAAGAGAATGAGAAAGAGAGAATCTTTATCATGAAGTTTATAAGTTGTTGTCCTTAATTAAGGAAAACCAAGTGTGTGACATTGTTCTGTAGAGTTCTAAGAGTGTAAAATTAGGCTCCAAATTCTTGGTATATCTTATTAAGAAATGTGTTGACCTGAAAGGGCTGGAATTGCCTACTCAAAATAGTAAATCTTTGCTTGCTTTGCTTAGTAGTATTTCTGCAGTTCATGTAATAAGTGCATATTTTGTCTGTTGATGTACTTCTCTGCTAGTTGGGATCATATCACATCACAGCTCCCCCAAACACTGCAGAGATGTGTGTATAGTAATAGAGAACACAAAAAGTTCATGTGTATTTGAGGGAGGTACATTTTAGACAAGCAAAGAAATGTCATTTGGCCTCTAAGTAGTATAAATTACTCATTCCCAAAAGTAAATGTAGACTCTTTAAGACTATATTTCCCAGATTTTAAATATATACTATATCGTGAGTTGCTTAAACAGTTTAAACCATCTATATTGATCCATATCGATTTAATGGTAGCTGAGATCAACCTGTCCATGCCTGAATTTCCATTAGACTAAATAAATGCCAGGAAAAAAGTGTACATATTGTAAATTACCTAGAAAAACTGGTGATTCAATTTCATCGGTTTGCTTCAATCCTAAATTTCCTTTAAAATTACATAGATCAAAATTCTTCTAGCATATAATTAAGCAATGAAATGAAATATTATATTCCTTTACAAAGTGTTGGAAGTATAGAATTAATAATAATCTGGGCATATTTTGAGATACTATTATTAATAGAATTTGTAGGGTGTTACCCACTTGTTATATAAATTATGTGAGGTATAGTTTGCTATAAACTTGGTACACCAATTTATTGCTATTGGAGTTACTCAAGTGAAGAAAGCTAAATTAAATCATCTATATGAAATGCTTTGAAGTTCTTAAGTATGAGGGCCCTTGGATCATTTAGGCTTGAATAACATACAGGACCCCAACAATACAGGGTTTTGTTCCTGAGGGCTATGTAATCTTCAAAATTTGTATCAGTCTTTAAAAAATGATTTAACTTAAAATCATTATTTGAATATATCCTATACTGGACCTAAAAAAGGAAGATAAATCACAAGGAAAAATTTCTCATGGATGTTTGCTAAAAATGCACAGCTCTTCCTCCAAAAGTATGTGGGAAGCGTAATAATACCTGGGTTCAATTTCTGATAGACTAGAATGTTTAACCTAAGTTTAAGGAACTAGGAAAAAACTAGATCATAAAATGAAAAATGACATTTTTTCAGTATTTTTAATCCGTCACTAGAACCAGTGACAGGAGATAAATTCAGGCTGTTCTGCTTGAGATGCATTTCAGTTCCATTAACAGATCTTCCCCGTTTTCATGCACACTCAATAAAGCTGTGTTGAATGACTGACTCAGATGACTTTAGCAGCAAAACTGGAAGTTAAAGCTGTAATATTGTAACAGAAACCCCCAACAGTAGTATCAGATGAAGCTAAGAATAAATGTAGTATATCAGGCTTCATAAAAGGGTGAATGTGGGATACATTTATGCCCTCCTCTATCTACTGTGAGATTCATACATAAGATTCACACTCATTATTCTCGTCATCTTAATGAGATCAGTGTGGGAACATTTCTTTCCTCTCCCTTTTGACTGTCAGAAATGGGGCACTCCATTTTTCCTCCTTCCTCTCTCCACTTTTAAGGGACTAGTTATATTTTCTTGGAAGGCTAGAAATGTTAACTGGTTACAGCAGGCAGCCCCAGAGTATCACGCAGAAAGGCTGATGGACTGTAGGTAGAGACCACAGAGTTGATCTCTCTCGCTTTTGTTTCTATTTTTTTTTCTCTTTTTTTCATGCACTTTCCTTGCTTTCAGACTTTTAGCGTCTACCCTATTTCCCAGAGCTGGGGTGGCGGTGAGCGGGGGGATCCCTTGGAAAAAAAGGGGAAAGATCCTTTCTCCATGTGGAGGAAAATAGGGTACCTGAGTGTTATCTCTATTTGCGACCCTCCTTCTCATTGAATCTATTGCCCTGATTAATTTTGCACAGTCTTCCTAAAGCAACTCGGAACATAATCGGTTCGTGTGTCCCAGCTGGACGTATGTCCAGCCTTGAACTAAAAAAGAATGGGCAAGGCACCAACTTCTAATGCATCTTGTCCTCAAATAAATGTTCAGATCTGTCAAGAAACATTCACTTTTTATAATTAAAGTTGCTAGGAGAGATTTTATCATGTTTTTAGACCATGGGTTCCCTTCATCCTTAAGGACAAGAAAACAGGAACTTACAAAAATATTATTCAAGCCATCTAGGCTATTGATTATTAATTTATATTATAACCACACTGGTTTGGGTACTGCTTTCCTTGAGAGGAACTCGGATTCCCTTTAACATGATTGAAGAATTTTAAAGTAGGCATTTTTAATATTTGCGGCCCTCTTAATTATAACTTGTTTAATGTACCAGTGTTAGCAGAGGGATTATGAGTTAATAAAAATGTCATAGTATTAGTGAGTAAAACACTATGTAATTTTCCCCAGGTAATAATTAACAGCATAAGGCTATATTAACAATAGTCTTAGAGAACAGTCCCTAAATGTGTTTGATTCTCATCTTTTAAAAAGTAATTTTATACTGAAATTCAGTAATAGAATATTGGAGGGATTTAGTTAAGCTAGTTACCCTAAACTTCTTAGGTGCACAAATCTTTTCAAGTGATTTGCATTATATTGCTATGTTTAACATCATGCTATTTTAAAGTCAATCTGAAAGTTTGAAATGTTAGCTTAACGTTCACCAGAGCAACCTTATTGAGATTCATAAAGAGTTTATTTACCTCATCACAATATTTGTTAAAACAGTTGAAAAAATAAAATTAATAAGCCATGAGGTCATTATTACATAATGTTTTTGCTCATATAGATAAATGGGTTTCTTTTTCTCTCTTTCTTTTTAAATAATGTCTCTCTGGCTTTGTTCCATGGTTGCAGCAGACTGTTAGTATGTATCTTTATACCATCAGAATGAGTGAGATATATCTGTGTAAATTATTGATTCACTTGAGCCTACCTCTGTAATTCAGGGCTGAAAACTCTGGCAGCTTATCTAGTAGAATGATATAACTAGGAAACCGAAGTTACCTACCACAGCAACAATTGCCAGTTGGGGGGTCAAATGCCCTTTTACCTTTATACCTGAACACCTGCAAATTGAGCTGTATCCCATTCAGATTTTAAGAACAGGTCCATTGTCACAGGAAGTAGAGTTTGTTTCTTGGAGAAAATTATGCCAGTTCTAGTTCTGAATGAAAGACGAGGCTTTTATTACTCAAGGGATATTAGGGCTGACTGCCTTTTTGAGAAAACAAATTTGCTGTAACTTTATCTGTAATTTAGTCCTGAATGGGTGCAAATAGACTGCACATTGTATGGTGCAGAAGGAAGAAAATAGGGGTTTGTTAAAACCATACAAGGGCTATGTAACCACTATATTTCCGAGGGAAGTCTTATCGGAGTTGCAGGTTATAAAGGGGGAATATTTTGGTTACAGCCTTAGCATCAAGCACCTGTTTTGAATTTTAGTTTAGAATGACACTGGAAAAGACAGTTTTTGTCTAAAATTATGGATGATGAAGTTGCCCTTTCCTGAAAGTTGCTGTACAGGCTGACTTTGACTTTGAGACTGGCCCCCCACCCCCCAGAAACTTCAGAAATCATTATAATCATTCCTGAGGTTGAACGCTAGACTCAGACCTAGGTGGAGTGTGTTGACTTTTCGCTTTTATAAGCAGATTAGATTTATAGCATAAAAAATAAATAAATTTTTAAATGAAATTAAAAAACAAATAGCATGTAGTATTCTTCACATAAGAGGCTGATTTAAGCTTTGTCAACACTGAGAACAAGATGGATATTTTGAGTAAGGGACAAGACAAAACACACCCGGGCCGGTGAACCTCCAGGTCACACAAGTGTGGGGACTAATGGAAGATGCATGATTTAGAGTATCTCACCCCTCAGGTTGGTCACCCACACCTTAGTCAGTAAGCTCAATAGTTGTCATAGAAACTCTCCTTTTTACAGTGTTAGAGTTGATCACTGTCATGGAACCAGACTAGGTAGTCAAGCATCTTAGCCATATGCTCGTTCTGAGCTCCAACCTAGTCAATTAGCACATTTTCTATTAAAAACTTAGTTGTAATAGGTCTTCATTAGCTAGCAGTTGCCATAATTGAACTGTTACTCAATTATGTCCATCCCCCAACCTCATTTTCACTTCTTTTTTGTGTCCAACTAGGAATATATCCAAGAGCATTCATGATTCCCCACCTTAGGCAACATTCATGACCTCCACCTCAAACAAACTATTAGAAGGGTATGCCAGGGTTTAATACTTTATGTTTCTATGTTCTGGCATATATAACTAGGCCCTTGAGTTCTCCCTTTTTCTGTGTATTTCAGAATTTCCAGTGTTTTTCACTAAGTAAGGAAAGGAGAAGTCTACTGTAAAGGCCCACTGTACGATAATGTCTCTAGGATGTGACAACCTTTTTACCCTTAAATCCATCCCTTCTTTCACCATTTTCCATTCTCCCCATCAGATACCCATCCGGGCACATCATTATCCTGACATCACTCCCCATTATCTGCATTATGGTCCCTGCTACCCTCTGCCTGTGTCTGTCATTATCATGTCCCTGAAACTCAACGTGTCATGTATCATCTGATGATCAAGTCTATTGTCTAGGAGAGGGAATGGGTCACCCCCAGATAACATATCTGCATTTTATCACTGGCCTTACGGGAAGTATTTCTGATGTGCTTAGACATCCAAGCCCTTACTTACAAGCAGGTGTAAAATGTTGCACCTGGGTTATCAGAGAGCAGGGAGGGAATTCGAGTGGCCCTCGGATAACACCATACAGGACATTTCTGGCCCCAGCAACTCACATGGATGCTCTTCTTGGTTGGAAAGAATTGTACCTTTTCCATCATTATAAAATTATGAATGTGAAACAGTCTGGAAAAGAATCAATCATAAAGGTTTTCTAAGCTTGGGAGCCTCATTGTGCTTTCCTCTGTGTAATACAAAATAAGCAAAAGCAGAAATGTAACAAACAACACTTCACTTAAGAAACATAGAGTTTACATGTCCCTGCCTAATGAAACATCATAGCTGCAGATGCTCAGCCAGTAGAAAGGCGCATGAAAAGGATAGACTCAAAGTCTACTGGACTTCCTGCTTCTGTCCATTTTCTGGAATACAGAAGGGTTCTTTCTAATGCATCCATCCTTCCTGACCAGGTCTTTGCGATTTAGACTTGTATGCTGGACTCAGTGTAAGATGGTAAATTGTTTCAAGGATGACAGATTACACATCTGGTTTCTTCTCCCCACAACCCCCACGTTCACCTTTATAACAATTTTTTTTTCAAAAAGTAATGTGGTTTAAAAATCATTTTAAGTTGCCCAACATAAATGATAAAATCAAATATTGGATTCACAAACAATAGCCTTTATTGGTTTGTGACAAGTGATCCATCTTTTTGCATTAGTGCAGCTTTCTGAACCAGATTATTTTTCATAATTGATAATTTGTGAGTCATATATTTGTTATCTGTTCTTTTATGGCTTTGAAAATAGTGAACGATGCCAAAGATCACTGTGCTTTTATAAAGAAAATTATTTTAGTGTAGTTTATTGGCTGGCATTTTCTGAAAGTATGTTACCAATAAGTTTTGCAGAGAACGTAACAAAGATAAAAGTAACATTCCTTGCTAGAAGGAGGCCTGATAGGTCTAGAATTCATATTGATAATGTGAATTTAGTTTTAGAATTTATTCATGTTTAGCATGAGAACAATGAATATACGTAAATAAGAAAAAGTGTCAAATAAAATTCTGCAAGCTGAGAGAAAATATTTTGTTGCATATTTAAGCAATTTTTCCAATACAAAATCCATATTAAAACAATACACAAACACTGTAAAAAAAAGCTCACCTTGCTATGTGCATTGCAATTATAGCAACAGAATAATGATACTTCTTCCTGTGATCAATAATTTCAGTTGATTTTGATAGATAGCCTTAGGAAAAGTGTCCACCATAATACAATTTTTATTATTCAGCCTTATATTTTTGTTCCTAAAGCCTTCATAAGCGCAATGGAAAATTCTTATCCAGTATTATGGTTAATAAATATGTTATGGTAGAATTAGAGTTCTACATATGAATTTATTTGCCCCAGGTAAATAATAATACGGCCTTTGAAATCCATTTTGCCTAACAGGGCAATATTAAAAACTTTTTCTTACCCTTAATTAATAATTCTCTCACACAACCTGAACATGTTCACTAATTCTGTTCACAATTATACTGACTGACAAAGTATAAATCAGTTGGAAAAGTAACAACCCAATTTACTGAGGACTAATATTGTTAGCTGAATTAAATTTTAATTTCACAGAAAACTTGTTATGAATCTGCTTTTAGAAATTACACGGTTCATCTTCAATCTTTACTAAAATTTCTCCTGAACAATTTAATTATAGAAAACTATTTCTAATAAAAAGATTATATACTTAATTAAAATAAAATTGAGATCATTTCATCATTACATAATTATATTATGATTATATACAATTAAATACCGTATATAAAACATTTACTCTTCAGGAGACACTAATAGTGGGGGGAAAAAAAACACCTGTATGTTTATGTCCTCATCACTTCCACCTTTAAAGTTATAGGTTCATTACACACATTTATTACATCATCTAGTTGCTTAAAATTCATATTTTAGTTGGGGGGAGATGCTGACCAATATACAGTTGGCTATAAATCAGGATAAACTAGCATACTCATTACTAGTATAATACCTTTTCTTAGATGATTTTGTTATATCTGAACTCTCATTAATAGAATTTCAACTAATATTATCACTTCTAAATATGCCAAAGATATAATTAAAATTTTATTATTTAATACCAAAATCCAATTATGAAGAATAGTCTTCCTTCCTCAACCTGAATATGCTCTAAATTGTGTTTTTTAAAATTGAGGATGTGTGGAACATCTTTATCAGATGGCCAAGCAGAATGTTTGAACTATATAAATAGCAGTGTTAAAAATGATAGCTTTTCCTCTATGCATCTCTTAGAAAATGTTGACAGTGTTATTTAGCGTCTGTAACAGTATGAGGAAGAATTTGCTCTACCTTTTCAGATGTTTCGTTGGCCTCGTTTATGGCATGTGCGGTGATAGTGGGGTATGTTTATTTGTACATATGGTGTGACAGATTGTTGATGTGTTTTAACCATAATATATTATTCAGTTTTGAAACCTACTCTCTTTAGAGTTGGAATTTCTCTATGGTTGCAGGGAAAATGCATTTCTAATAACTTGTCTTACAGTTTTGAAGATCTGCATTTTATTTTTTTTTTGTCTGACTATCCCTTTTATATTTTCTAATTGGACGATAATTGCTTTGCAATGTTGTGTTGGTTTCTATCATACAACAATGCAAAGAAGTCATAACTATATATATATATTCTCTCCCTCTTGAGCCTCTTTCACCCATCCCACTGGATCTGCATTTTAAACATCACTCTCCATATTTCAGAAAATGTGACTTGCTATATAAATTACTGAAATTCAGTATTAATTGGATATTTTTCCAGTGCAGCAGCAGTGAAAAATCAGATTATTTTATTGTTATTGTTATTCCATCTGAGCTTTATTATAAACCAAAGTATTTGATATTTTCTTAAAGAAGAAATGCAGTTTGAAATATACATGACCTTTAAATCACTCTAAATATTTAAAGTAGATAGTTTTGACCAGTGGATTTTGAAAGCTATATAAAGTCTGGGGGAAAGTATTGGGTTGTTCACGTTTGGGTTTTCCATAACATCTTACATCAATAATATAAACTGTCCCTTCTCATGAGATTTGTTCAAATCATGGAAACTAATTCCAAATTTTGTGATTGATCACTCTACCCATAACAATTAAATTTATCAGTATAGATTCCCTATGGAATTCTGTAGAATGTAGAGCTTCAATATACATTCAGAGGTATTAGAATACATTATTGAAACAGAACTTTCTCCCAGGAGAAAAGTAATTTACGTTTTTCAGAAGATAAAGAAAACTCCAGAAGGAAAAAAGTAGGAAATAATAGGGAACTCTAAAACTGGAGTGTAGTTTTAGATCAAAAACTATCCATACATAGCCCAATGTGTGTTATGAAATCTGTGTATTCTTCTGGGGTTAACTGCTCGTCAGTAAACGCCTTATAAAATATTGTTTATCTCTGTTCCCCCACCACTCCAATTGTCTCATATGTCGTTCTGCAGTTTGGCCTGTAGAGAGCAATCTTGTACCACTAAAGCTCTCCATTCCCATTAATTTAGGCTGGAGAAGCTTACAGCCTTACAGATCTGTTCAATGTAAGCAGAGTTATTTGCATAAATTCCAGACTCTGATGATGGTCTGTGGCCTGCAGATTATTTATGCATTTGTTTGGCCTTGAAGTTCACGAAAATGCTCAGAGGTGACTTTATTTTGCATTGTGACCCCATGTAGGTGGGAGCCGGCCGGATGGTTGGGTGAATAACCTGAAAGTGTGAGGCCTCTTGTCTGAAACGTAATGCTTTGTTTCTCATACAGCCCTGCAGATAAAAAAGAAATCCACCCATCATCTAAAATAAAGAATGATATTTTATCACCTATGTAGCAAAGATGACACACACAAAAAGTTCTGAAGTCTCACGTGCAATGAGGCAATTGGTGTTGGCCTCTGGAAACATTTGTCAGTTTAGACCTGTTTAATCTTATTTCAATTAAGAATAGTTAAAAGCCAGAAGGGCTGGCATTATTCTTGTGGTTTGTTATTTTTACACAAATACTACCAAGTGCCGCCATGTGCGTATTTTTTAAATGTGAAGAAGTATCAGTTCCTTCCTTTTTTCTCAGCTGTGTTTTGGAATAATTGATAGCAGTGTATTAATTCAAACAGTTGCAGAGCATGTGTTCCATACCACAGTGTACCTTTACTTCTAATTCATGGGTTGAAAACAGTACATGATGCTTTTAGAAGCATAACTTTTTATTTATTTCAGGAAAAATAATTTTCTCCTGCTAATAAATATATGTGCCCAGTTTTGAACTGCTTTCATTCCTTCGTTTCTTCCTTCCTCACATTGACTGAGCACCCGCTAAGAGTCCATGTTCTATTCCACACTGGGTCTCCAAATTGGTTAGGACCTGACTGTGAAAACATTTATGTTTTGTTAAAGTCATATTTGAGAAGAACGGATTGTAATTACACTAAGATCTTATTAACATAGTTTAAATTTAGGGAATTTTGACATGTCCCACCTGTGAGTGTTTAATTCCATGATTTTTTGTGGAGTTAACAAAAATTTATAAACCCTCATTTCTATGTATATTCCTTTTCTATCAAGGAACTCATTGGGTTTTAGAGAATGGAACTTGGCTTATTTCAGGGATGGTGGCTCAGTCAGTAAAGAATCTGCCTGCAATGCAGGAGACAGGGCTTCAGTCCCTGGGTTGGGAAGGTCATCTGGAGGAGGGCATGGCCACCCACTCCAGTATTCTTACCTGGAGAATCCCTTGGACAGAGGAGGCTGGTGGGCTACAGTCCCTGGCGTCACATAGAGTCAGACACGACTGAACAACTAACACTTTAACGTTTTTTGAACAAATTATTTCTGACTGATTATATTTCTTAATATGGAAAATTATGCTTAGGTAAGAGAGAAACCAACCTTTGGTTGTCACATGTTTCACATATATCAGTGTATGTCAAAATCCGAGCATTTTAAGTTTCAGCTGCTGACCAAATTGGCAATACAGTGTGTCTTATTTTGCAAAAACTGCTCCATAGTCCTAGAAACTGTATGTCATCAGTTACCACCTTGGTTCATAAAACTTCCACTAAGGTTTGAAATTAATCCAGTTATAAGAAACTTATGGCTGCAATTGCCTTTTGGACCCGGCATACCTCCTTTCTGTAATACTTGCAGAGGTTACTGAGTATGGTTTCAGGAACAAGGAGAGTGTATTGTTTGTGAGGAGTAGCCTTTGATTCCTGGATCTGTGGTTATTAGAGCTGCATCTGGTTCACAACAGATATTCACATCTTGAGTGGTTAAATAGAGAAGTTGCTTTTCTCACAGGGTGACCTCACAGCTGGGTGCCAGCAGACATGCTCAGAAAGAAGTCACTTGAGTAACTAAGAAGTTTTGAACAGACTGGTGAAACTGGGGCAAGAAAACTGACTTTAATGTGATAGGGAGGCTTCTTCATTTCTTAACACGACACATTGTATTTTGAATCCTTTATTTTTCGAAGACTTTCTGATTACAAGATGGGGCTGGCAGATGTAAACTATTATACAGAGGGTAGATAAACCACAAGGTCCACAGCTCAGGTAGCTATCTTCAATATCCTGCAATCAGCCTAATGCAAAAGAGTGTTAAAGATAATATATATATATATATATATGTGTGTGCAACTGAGTTACTTTGCTGTACACCAGAAACTAACTTTGTAAATCAACTATACTTCAATTAAAAAATACATTTGAAAAAAGATACAATGATGGATTCCTTTATTAAGTGTAGTTGATTTGCACGTTGGTTTTAATCAGATTCAAATACAGTATGAAATCATTATTTTCTGGTATGTGCTTTTTAACTCTGAACATGTTCTGTTAGCTACAAAAGCAGGTCATCTGACAGCCCTTTTCTCCACCTGCTGACGACCCCTCCCAAATCAAGGCTTAGGCTAGGATACCAAATAGATAAAGGACCTGCAGTTTCAAGGGATCAGTTCTTATCTGAGCTAAATGAGGCTGAAGATTCAGATGAAAATAGAAGAGTCAAAAAAAACAGGTGCTTGAACAGGTGGGTTTGTGATCTTTTGCCATTACACTGGTTCTCATAGTCTTAGAATAATCACAGCAAGCAACAGAGCTCCCTCTGTTACAGAGGAATCTGGGGCATCCTCACACCAGGGCTTGACCCTGAGAGGTGATGAACTTGACTTGGTGGGAAGGACATTTTCCTCTTTCTAATTTACCCACCTCAATATACATACAAATACACACATTCCTTCCTCTTAATACATCAATAAAGATTTTTTTTTACACCTAGAGTTTCTTCCCCATGCGTGGGAGAAGACACAAAGCAAAGATTCCATCTTTGTTCTTTGTCAAACCCCTGAGATCCAGTTTCCAGAGGAATTAAATGGATACACATCTCAGAACTAAGGGGAACACATTAGGGATTTTGATCTTTTTTTTTTTTTCCCCTTAGGGAAAAAGCAACAAATTACATACAAAGAAATTTTGACCTTTTAGTTCTTCATTTTCTCAGGAGATGTGAAAATACCCTTAGAACAGAAATAGAAGATAGAAAAAGAGTCAGAGTAACATGTACAAAATACTATATTTAAAATAGATAACCAATAAGGACCACAGGGAACTATACTCAATATTTTTTAAAAACCCATATGGGGAAAGAATCTTATGTGTATATGAGTGTTTATGTGTGTGTGTGAGCAGATATTTGTAGATATGGATGTATGCACGTGTGCTCACTCAGTCGTGTTGAACTCTTTGAAACCCCATGGACTATAGCCTACTAGGTTCCTCTGTCCATGGAAATTTCCAGGCAAGAATATTGGAACGGGATGCCATTATATGTATATATTAATTTATAACTGAATCACTTTGCCATACACCTGAAACTAATACAACATTGTAAATCAACTATATTTCAATTTGAAAAAAGGAAAAAGGAAAAAAAATAAAATTAAAAAAAAGAGGAAAAAGGTACCACATAGAGAAAAACAACTTTGATTCCTTTTTAATAGTTAAAGAATGAATGGCTTCCATTGTTGAGAAAGGAATAATTCTTATATTTATTAACATAATCATAAGAGTCAACTCTGTGAATACAAGCTTGAATTAGTTCTTAGAACGTTGCTTCTCAGCCTCTGATCTATACACACATCACTCGGGATCTGATTAAAAATCAGGTTGCAAACCTCAGCAGGCCAAGGGTAGGGTTCTTGAGTGATCCTGATCAGGAAGCACAGTTTTACATGAGGTGTGAACTTAGATACCAGAATGATCAGTGATCTAGCACATAGGCTTCCCAATTTTAGCATGTTTCTGAATCATCTGGGAAGATCTTAAAAACACAGCAATCTGGAACCTGATCCTGAGGTTTCTGAAGTAGAAGGGTGGAGCTGAGGTTCAAAGTTTGCATTTTTAACAAGTGTGCAAATGATGATACTGGTCCAGGGGCCACACCTTGAGAACCACTGGTCTGCTGTAATCCAGTCTACTAGATATTCATGATGAGGAATACACACATACACACCCACACCCCCACACCCCCACACCCCCCCCCACACACACACCCTCCCACCTCGCCACCCACCCCTTCTGCCCTTAAATGATTCTGATTTAACTGGTCTTGGATAGGGGCCAGGTATGATGAGTAAAATCCAACTCTTCTCAGGTTACTCTAACATTAAGTCAGAATAGAAAATCCAGCTGGGTTCCTTCCATGGAAGGATATATAATAAACTAGAAAAGGAAGAATTAAATCAAGAGAAGAAAAGAGACATAATTTCAAAAGACCAAGGAAAGAAACCAGAAACTACTGCAGCAGGAGGGGAAATAATGGCAAATATTGTTTTTGAAAATCATCAATATAAAGTAAAACCTGTGAGTGAAGGAGGTTCAGAAAATGTTTCTGCAACTGCCAGTTGGGGAGCTGGCAGGATATCATTGAGACTGATATTCTGATATTCTTCAATCTCTCTTTTACTCTTCCTATGCCTCCTGCCATCTTAGACCCAGAAGGAAAGGCAAGCTCTTAAAGTGGCTTCCTTAAAGTTTCAGTGCTCTTGGAGTAGATGAGTGTTGCATTAGAAGTAAATTAATGAAATGAGTACAAATAAGTTCACTTGTTTATTGAAATATTTTTAAAGTTTCCTTCTCTCTCCTACTCCTTCCTTTAAAGAATGATGAAGGAAAGGCTTGTCAGTATTTGATGTCAGCTGATGACAGTGTTATTGGGGAAACATCCAAGAAGCAAAATGAGGGGAAACATAGGAGGAGGGTGACCTTTCCTAGTCCTCTTTGGTACGTGGCATCTATTATATCTAGAGAGTAGAATGAGAAGCTGCTTCCAGCTAATATTTTTGTTAACATTTGGAGACTCAGGGGAAAAAAAAAATCCTATTTTTCCAAGAACACAACCTTCCTCTTTACCTAATAATTTTGGCCTGTTTCCCTCATTCAGATATGCTGGTCCCACCTTACAAATTCTCAGCACCCATGACTTCCACTCTAGTATTGTGTCCAGTTCAAAGCAATGTCTCAGTTTGTATTTATGGCACTAGTAAACTTTTGTAACTCGAGTTTTACATTTGAATATTCTATTTATGTTTTTATTTTATGCATAAGCCACTCTGAAATTTATATGCTGCTGCTGCTGCTGCTAAGTTGCTTCAGTTGTATCCGACTCTGTGAGACCCCATAGACGGCAGCCCACCAGGCTACCCTGTCCCTGGGATTCTCCAGGCAAGAACACTGGAGTGCGTTGCCATTTCATTCTCCAATGCATGAAAGTGAAAGGTGAAAGTGAAGTTGTTCAGTCGTGTCCGACTCTTCACGACCCCATGGACTGCAGCCCACCAGGCTCCTCCATCCGTGGGATTTTCCAGGCAAAAGTACTGGAGTGGGGTGCCATTGCCTTCTCCAGAAATTCATATAAGGAGATGCAATTAATGGCTCCAAAACCCTTTTTTTTTTTTTCAGTTCAGTTCAGTTGCTCAGTCGTGTCCGACTCTTTGCGAGCCCATGGACTGCAGCATGCCAGGCCTCCCTGTCCATCGCCAACGCCTGGAGCTTGCTCAAACTCATGTCCATTGAGTCAGTGATGCCATCCAACCATCTCATCCCCTGACATCCCCTTCTCCTCCCTCCTCCAATCTTTGCCAGCATCAGGGTCTTTTCCAATCAGTCTGTTCTTCACATCAGGTGGCCAAAGTATTGGAGTTTCAGCTTCAGCATCAGTCCTTCCAGTGAATATTCAGGACTGATTTCCTTTAGGATGAAACAGTCTGATCTCCTTGCAGTCCAAGGGACTCTCAAGAGTCTTCTCCAATACCACAGTTCAAAAGCATCAATTCTTCGGTGCTCAGCTTTCTTAAAGATACTGAAAATAAAACCCCAGTAACCATCCAAACCTGATTTCTTCCATATAATCTAATCCCTCCCTTACATTCCATCTTTTAGGCCAGAGTTGTCAGAGATATTGCTTATGTTCTATATTTCTTATGCCCTCTCTGGGCAGACAATATAAGTTGATCACAGCACAAGCATTCCTGTTGTATCTCAACAAAACATTCCAAGTTACTAAAGAGCACCAACTATTTCAAATTGATTCTCAAGATGAACTGACTTGCCATTCTCCAGTTGTTTTTGAATGTGTCTGTCTTCCCTCCTGGGTTGAACCTCTAAAGGAGGGAGACGAGATTCTATTTGTTTGTTTATTCTACTGAGGATGTGATGTTTATTCTACTGAGAGGGCTTAGTACATAGCAGATACTCTATGTCAATGTGTTTTGTTGAATTTTATTTTGTAGGTCAGTCTAGACCTATGGAAAAAAATATATTTTACAGTTTTTCATGTAGGCTTGATTGTTTTTAATAATCCATATCTCAACTAACAGAAAGTAAAATATAGCCAAATGTAACTACCCCGAGTCAAGAAGGATTTCTAGCTATTTTGGATGCAAATGATATAGCTAAAATAAAAAGCGGGTTTTCAAATTGAAAGTACTGTTTCTCTCCCTTGAAATCCTTTTTATGTCATTATAATTTTCTTTGGTAAACCTTTTGATCAAAGCAAAAAGTCAATTGCAACTCTCTAAATTTTCATAAAGCCTAACTTGGTGGGATTTACACTAATGGTCTTTTTAATATTACTTCTATGGTATTTCAGTAATAAAAAGCAGGTTGCTGAAACCTATGTTAACTCAAAGTTGTGATTTTTCAGTGTCGTGTTTATCAGAGAGATTGTTTAGTCATAGACACCATCCATGACACACGCTTTGAGGAAGAAGATTTTAAAGTAGTTAGATTTGTTCTATTCTTATTCTATCACAAAGATAGTTTGATAAGAAGGGATTGTTTGTTCCTTTTTATTCCTTGATGACTTTTCCCAAGATAGACTACGAATTAATAATTTTGCTGGAAATCTATGTATTTCATATGGATAAAGTGTGAAGTAGACACGGAGATAAAAGACTGCTGTATTTTAAATGACACAATCCATATGTTAGCATTTCACAAAGAGCTTGTTTGCTTATGAGGTAAAACGTGCCCTTTCTCATAGCTACATTCTATAGACTCTGCAGTGAGTGTGTGTATGTGTGTGTGATTTTGATGTGGAAGCAAACGTAAAATCAAGTAAAAGTCCTTCTTTACAGGAATACTAATAGTTTCTCGATAAGTTTCCCTAATGTCTTCAGGGAGGGGGAGAAAAAAAAAGACCTTAGCACCTTTTAATTTTTTAGCTGTTTATACACTTTTATTTCCTCTTCTTTCCTCCCACATTTACACAAAAACCTTCTCAAGTCTCTTTTAAGCACTGCAGCAACTAAAGCAATCCTAAGTGGCAACCACTTCTCACAGCGCTGCGTATGACTGTGTGTTAATTAGCTCCAGCAGATTATCCCCCGGTGTGCGGCGGGGTGTTGGTAGAAACTTCTCAATACGCAGAGAGTGCTGAGGATTTCATGTTTATTTTCATGTATTGAGGCAAATTCTCAGTATGTCTTCAAATTATCTCCTTGGGGGTGTTTTTCCTGAGCTAATCCTGACAGAATCTTTCTGTCAGATATGCCCATCATCAAGAACAGGAGAACGGTGCACATACAGGAGCCTCTGTGCTCCGGGCTGTATGCAAATTTAATGCCCAGCTCATTTCTGCTTCTCTTACATGGATGACAGACATTTTAACAATGTGTTCCACGCTTCCCTCTGGGAATCCAGTTGGATTCCTGTATGTATGTGAATGCATATAGGCCTCCATTTGGAATGTGTCTTTGAATGCAATATTGGGAACATATATGCATACCAATGTGCTTATGTATGTACATATAAGCACATTTATTATAAGTGATGTGGATATTGGGATGCACGTGTGAGGATGGGAAAGAGTGAAGCTGCTCTTGATCAGAGAGGTGCCTACCTCCCAGGGAGACTAATCAGCTGCTGAAAAATAGATGGGGTAGGAGAACTGATAAACAGATCTATACTGAATGTAATTCCACAACATTTGGGGTGGGAGTTGTGCCACTATGAAATGAGGACTAGCAACAGCATAGGAAATCAGCTTTGTTTTTCAGCTGTTTTAATGGGGAAAAGTTAACATCCTAAGAGCATTTCCAGTCTAAGTGCCAGTCTTCATGATTGACCTTGGATTTACGACTTGTTACCTTCTGCCACTGTTGCACTGTGTCTGAGGTTGCCGACCTCATAAGTACTTTCTTTGCAATTATTTTATTTTCAGTGGCTCCTTTCCCCCGCCCCCAGGGATGTGTCCTTGAACCCCTGTCTTCCATTTCCTGGTGAACTGGGCTGGCAACCTCAGAGGGACAAAGGAAGAACCATCTAGATCTCTCCTTTAGGCCTAGGATGCATGCCAGGTAGACAGCTCTATCCCTTTCTGTCTCCTGTGGCACTCTAATTTTAAAGATGCTTCCCATACTAAACATTTGCTCTGTTCCAAGTACTTAGATGTTTTATCTGAAATGGCCAAACCTAAGGGTAGAACTCTTCATCAACAACCCTTGCACTGACCGCCCCCCGCCCCGCCACAAATCCATCTCAAAGGAACACAGATGCTCTGTAACATATCTTATTTAATATTCAAATGCAACTTTTTGATAAGCAATACTGCCTTTCTAGAAATTAGGAGGTATTGCTATCTAGATTCAGAGAAGGCAATGGCACCCCACTCCAGTACTCTTGCCTGGAAAATCCCATGGACGGAGGAGCCTGGTGGGCTACAGTCCATGGGGTCGCTAAGAGTCAGACACGACTGAGCGATTTCACTTTCACTTTTCACTTTCATGCATTGGAGAAGGAAATGGCAACCCACTCCAGTGTCTTGCCTGGAGAATCCCAGGGATGGGGGAGCCTGGTGAGCTCACCAGGGGAGCCTGGTGAGAGTCGGACATGACTGAAGTGACTTAGCAGCAGCAGCAGCTATCTAGATTATATTGCAATTACACTATTTTGTTCTAACAAGAGTACTTGATTCTTCTGATAGTACTCCTAGTTCAGATATGGAAACTTTGTCCCGTGAGTTTAAATCATGTGCTCATAGCTCATGTCTGGTAAGCCCTGATCTATTCAGGTGTTTCCCTCTCCCAACCCAAATTAGAAAGAAAGGGAAAACACAGGAATTACATGGAAAAGATGAGAGGCTTAAGAAATCAAGAGCAGCCCAAGAGATGAAAAGCTCCAATTAGATGGTCCTAGGAGGGTCAAAATCTCTTCCTGCATTATAGGCTCTTCCCTTGGAAACTCTAAGCACAGCTTTTCTCTCACACTCACTTTCCCAGGCCCCTGTTGTTACAACTAAGGCTTGATCCCTGGGTTGGGAAGATCCCTTGGAGGAGGAAATGGCAACTCACCTCAGTATTCTTGCCTGGAGAATCCCATGGACAGAGGGACCTGGAAGGCTACAGCCCATGGGATTGCAAAGAGTCGGACACGACTGAAGCGACTCAGCACAATGAGAAAGAGAAGATGATGATGCTATTTTTCACCACTGTCTTCCTCTGTATATCTCAGGCTTCCTAATTTTGTTATATTTTCCTGTGAATGTCATTTGGATTCTTAAAAAGGGTTCTCTCATCATTGTTTCTTCCACTATCAGACTTACTTAGATGGCTCCAAGAATTCCCCTTGACTAATGAGGTGGATGAAACTGGAGCCTATTATACAGAGTGAAGTAAGCCAGAAAGAAAAACACCAATACAGTATACTAACACATATATATGGAATTTAGAAAGATGGTAATGGTAACCCTGTATGCGAGACAGCAAAAGAGACACAGATGTATAGAACAGTCTTTTGGACCCTGTGGGAGAAGGTGAGGGTGGGATGATCTGAGAGAATAGCATTGAAACATGTATATTATCATATGTGAAACAGATAGCCAGTCCAGGTTCAATGCATGAGACAGGGTGCTCAGGGCTGGTACACTGGGATGACCCAGAGGGATGGGATGGGGAGGGAGGTGGGAGAGGGGTTCAGGATGGGGAACACATGTACACCCATGGCTGATTCATGTGACTGTATGGCAAAACCACTACAATATTGTAAAAGTAATTAGCCTCCAATTAAAATAAATAAATTAATTAAAAAAAAAAGAATCCCCTTGAAAGTCAAGGAATGGGGGATTTTTCCCTACCTACATTATTTGCATTTAATATGGATATCACTGTGAACCCAACCCAGTTTTAGCATATGCGATTCATTTATGGTGATTCGAAGTTGATTCAAAGGCCTTGATTCTGTGTCCCCTGTGGGGGTCAGATGCAGCCATATTTCTAGTGCTTAGCCTGAGGTCATTACTCTAGATCTCTAATTATTACCAGAGGACATAATTAAATACTGGATCGAGGGTATAGAAAGTACTAGAATGTGATGTGTGAATTAGTTTCTTTCAATTAAGGAGAATGAATATTTATTGAGCATATATTATCTGCCTGGTGGTGTGCAAATGTCATCATGTGATTTTTATAATTATCTTTTAAGGAAGGTGCTGTTATTTTAGCATTTCATGGAAAAGGAAATCAAAGCTCTGAAAGAGATTTGTCTGATAATCACAGAGTAAGAAAGTGCTAGAGCCCTGATTTCAAACTCCTTGTTGGGTTTGTGTCTCATGGCTTTCCAGATACTGCATCATTAGTCGAGCCGAGTGAACGTCCATCACAAGGAGACTTGGACTACCCAGCATGAAAGGGACAAGAAATGCTTCTGTATCTTCACATTATTTTTGAATGAAGATAATAGCCATTCTATTATGAAACATTCTCAATATTATTTTATACCTTACTTCCACACACACACAAAAGTTTCCTATCTTGTTTAGCCTTACCTCTGCCTCCCATCAGAAAACTGCTATGTAAACTCTGGTACTTTTTAGTATTCCAGTGTGAAAACTCAACTGTGGGGGAAGATAATACATATTAGCTTAATGTCTTTCTATTCTAGGTTAGTGGGGAAAGTAGGATCTGGTGCTAATGAGATATTGACCCAAAGGCGTGGTTACAGTTGATTAGAAAACTTCCTGGATATTCAGATGTGGTTACTTCAACTTGGGGATGATAGCCAAGTATTATATCTGTATGGGGGCGAAATATTTTTTAAGAAGTTGAATTTTGAGTTCTTGCATTTCTTGGTGAGCTTACAGACTGCAGGATCTCATCTGAGGAGTCTTCATGTCTGTGTCCTAGCACCTGGCTCATGGCTCAGCTTGTCAGTTCGTTGATTAGTTAGTTGGTTGATGAGTAGGTGAGCGTAGATCTTCACAGTATTCCAGCCTAGATGTTTCCGAAGACATTCAACACCATGGGACTAATTCTAGGCAAAATCAGGATGGAATTTTGTCTTGAGTCACACCAGACTACTTAGAGAATTCACCACTAACAACTCTCAGGATCCCTTTGGTCACACCAGTCCTTCCTGCCCCCATTAATGCTATATCATTTCCCTTGTCCAGCATCGTCTTACTGCCCTCCTCTGCCTACATCCATCACATTTACTCCAAATATATACTGTTAAACCCTCTGGTTGTTGCAACAGGCCAAGTGTGCATTTAATACATTGATTTGTCCATTCAACATTTGTTTATTGAGTACCTCCTATGTAGCTGCCAAGGTACTGGATGCTGAGAGACAGACCTGGTCATCTTCTAGAGAATTTCGAGTTCAGACGGATGATGACTTAAGATGATGCACTGAGATGTCCTCACTGCCTAGAAGTTTCCTGTGCATTTCACAGAAGTTTCTGGAAACAGCTTCAGGGCCATTGTTCTCTGACTCTAATGCAGTGAGTCTAAAATGTAGTTGAGTCCTCGCAGAGACCCAAGAAAAAGGTCTGGGTCGTACATGCTTGCTGCCTGTTTTCCATATCGTAAGAGATCACAGTTGAGACATTATCAGTTATAAGAACATTGTCCTGAAACTCTTATGGACTTTGAGAAATTCTCACGTAGCAATTCACCAGGGGACAGAGCTAAACTGAAACACAGCGGTGACTGTCCTTTTGGAATTAGGGTTAACGCCTCCATCTTAATTAAACTTTTATAACTTACATAATATTCTGGCAGGAAAGATGCTGGGTAAGTGTAAAGCATGATGATGGCTGCTGCTGTTACTTCTGTGACATTTGGACAACTTAAACCATATGGCCTAAATGTAACTCTAGATAAGTGTATAATTTTAGGTTGATTTTGTTTCAGAGCACTTGGAGGTCTGTTTGAATTAGGAGCCAAATCAAATCCCAGAAACAGGTGTATTTCCAAAAAAAGAAAGGGATATGTGTTACAGATGACCCAGTTAACAAATCACGGCCTTAAATCAAATAGAGATATGTGAAGGAATGTCTCAATATCATTTGCCAAAAGTCCTGTCCAAGAGTTCTGCCTCAGGATGTCTGCCTTTCTGACTTCTTGCAAGCGTAAACTCATATTAAATATACCGATGAATACTTTTCCCTTATGTGAGCATGAAGATCCCTCTGATTCGGGGGCCTTATCGAGACTCATTCTACTTTAAGCGATGGCTGCTCCATAAACCAGTGCCCACTTCTGCACACTCAAACCCAAGCACTTCAGACTGCAGATATTGCTTTTGAATCCCTCTGACCAGAGAGCTGCTGAGAGAAAACTAGCTCTTGAAATGTGCAAGCCAGCTCAGCTCTTACTTAACCCATCCTTAAGTTGTGCTTACCATGTGCCAGGCTTTGTTCCAAGGACTTGATAAATAGTAACTTGTTTAATAATCATAACAGTCTCCTCAGGTAATTACTCCATATCCTTTCTGTGCATATAGATGAAGAGACTGAGGGCCAGAGAAATGAAGTATAACTTACCCAGAGGCCCATGATTGCTAAAAAGAAGGTCTCCTACCCAAAACGGACTAGCTCTGTTCTTAAGCACGGTTCTATGCTCACCCCTCTGTGGACAGAGTGACTCATTTTCACTTCTGTTAAAACCATAGAATCTTCCTGGAAAGAGTTGAAAAGTCAGGTTTTCCACAAGAAGCTTTGCTTTTAGGGTAAAAAGCAGTCTAAGATCAGCATTACTGAGAGACCGATATACAGCAGAGCGTATTTCCATTCAAAACCTCTTTGCTTCCTGGGATGCAAATGACCCTCATTTATAAGTCCATGATTTTTAAAGCATACAGCAGGATCCAATAATATCTTGTCCTTTTGTTCGAGAGACGCAAAGATATAATAAATGGGAAATTAGATTTTATCAGCTCCAGTGTATGTTACATAAGCAACTAAGCTTGCCACTTAGGACCAAACCATGAGCAATTCAGGGGGTCTTTTAAATCTGCTCCAAAGACAAAGGCTCAGACGGCGAAATCATAAAATCACCAGGGAAAAGGAATTTCATAGTATAAACCTTCCAGCATTAAGTCTCAACCCTGAGTGTCTTTATAAAGAATGTGAGTTGACTCCAACGGCCATGGTAACCAGAAAATCACAGGAGACTGGAGGAATGAACAGCAATGAAAACCCCTCAACTCCTCAAGTGCTTTCTATCTTTACTGTTCATTCTGCTGCTTCACGGCATGATATCATGTTTTCTTTATTAAATCAGTTCTCTGTGTGTATCTTCTCTCCCCAGCTGGATAGTAAGCCTTTGAGGACCAGGTCCTACTCTGTGTACCTTGGGCACCTCTCAGTGACATAAAGCAGACGTACAGATGGGTTTATGCTTTCATTCTTTCTTCCTATAATCCAGATGGAAGAACTATAGTAAGGAAAGAGCAAGAGGTTTAAAGTAAGACAGCCTGGATGCAAATCAGACTCTGCTAAGAATGTTAATGATGATGTCATGGTCACAGAAAATCCTGAGGAGTTGGCAGCCTTAATAGAAGTGACCTTGGTCAGGCAACCATCAGATTGGTATCCATAGAGAGAATCCCTGCTCTTGACAGACAACAACCCCTTGCTGCTGCTGCTGCTGCTGCTAAGTCGCTTCAGTCGTGTCTGACTCTGCGCGACCCCATAGACGGCAGCCCACCAGGCTCCCCCATCCCTGGGATTCTCCAGGCAAGAACACTGGAGTGGGTTGCCATTTCTTTCTCCAATGCATGAAAGTGAAAAGTGAAAGTGAAGTCGCTCAGTCGTGTCCGACTCTTCGTGACCCCATGGACTGCAGCCTACCAGGCTCCTCCGTCCATGGGATTTTCCAGGCAAGAGTACTGGAGTGGGTTGCCATTTCCTTCTCCAATGCATGAAAGTGAAAAGTGAAAGCAGCCCACTAGGCTCCTCCATCCATGGGGTTTTCCAGGCAAGAGCACTGGAGTGGGGTGCCATCGCCTTCTCCGCAACAACCCCTTAGGTGAGGACAAAACCCAGAGAGGTGATGTCTCTTGCCCATTGCCACAGAACTGTAGGACAGGGCCAGGCTTCACACGAAGGCCATTTTAACTCCTTTGTGTTATATTTTCTGCATTGGACAGGTTAGCTAACCTTTCATGTCTTCAGTTAGCTCCTTGGTCAGAATGGGGAAACTCATACCTACCTTGCAGGGTTCTCTGGAAATAAAGGAAGAACACCTAAGAACAAGATCTGTTGACTGAGCTACTCCTCTAAGAGACACTCAGTAAAAATCAGTTTACTTCCCTGTCAAAAACCCCCTCCTCAGTACTCAGACAAACCCTCAAATCTGTGCATTCTAAACTGCCGACTAAACCAAGACAGACAGCGTGTGCTAACGGTACACTATTGTCTAATCCGGTCACTGGGTGTCCCAGTGAAGCGCTGTTTGGGGATGTTATTTTGGGTTAGATTGTTTCCAGAGAAACCAAAACATTGCTGAAAAAGAGTTAGAAGAATATGTTTCCTGACTGAAGGAGCTGTCAGGCCAGTCAGAAGTGAAGGTTGAGTGAAACCATGTTGAAGCTGTGGGAAGGGACCCCCTTCTACTGGCTCCATCTTCCACAGCCTATCCAGGTGACCACCTGGTCAACCTGAAATCTCCAACTCCAAAACCAGCTGCCTCTGGCTTGCCATGGGTGTCTCTTCCTCATAGTGACCCTGTCTGTTGTTCCCCTTATTGCCTCCTAGTCTGATAATCAGTGTATTGCAGCCTTGAGATTTTGTGAAGAAAAGTTCCCAAATGTCTTCATGTCTTGAAGCCTTTATAAACCTCATAAATAAGGCTTACAGCCATAAAAAGCAGTACTAGTTTATGCCTAGAGAAACAGATGTCTAGTGGTCAGTATCTTTCTGCATGTTGTAAAAAAATCTGTCTTGAAAAAATTCTAGATTATGCTTAAAATTCAAAATGGCTAGTTCTGAGGCGTGTTACATGGGGGATACCAAATGTCTTTCTTTCCCCTGACTAAAAAAAAAAACAAACCAAAAAACCGATAGTTACCTACTTCTTTATCAGCAGTTGTTCTGAGTGGTTTCCTTAATGGCGATTGGAAAGAGTAAATAATATACAGTCAGGAGAGCTTCCTCTGTTTTGCAGTGGTGAAATTTCACTGCCATAAAAGCCTGCATTTCTTACTTTTACAAACTTGTCACAAACTTTTCACCATAATGTCCAAGTCTCCCCTGAAGATTGTGCAAAGCGAAAATCAAAAATCTTGCACAGCTTTAATGATGACATCAGTGGTGAGAAAAAGATTATGCACGCACATATACAAATCCAGCTGGCGCATGAGCATAAATAACAGTTTGGTGACAGCAGAAAAGTATTGATGCCTTTCAAATGTGATGTCTTTCCCTGAAGAAATTTGCTGATTTGCCGTGTTGAATTTAGGATAGTTCTCTCTTTTCTTGATAAATCTATTTTTTCTCACTTTCTTAAGTTATTATGCATTCGTACATCTTGAAAGATCATAGTTGTCATCACCCACCCCGATTTTTCTTCTGTAGATAATCTTGGGAACTTTTTTAACCTTTATGTTGGCACTTGATGAACAGCGAGATACTAATACATTTAACAGAAATGGGAAAAATAACTGGAATAGCCAACCGCAGAGCTCCAGAAAAGAAAAGTTTTGATAGCACAAACAAAGTCATAATCCTGGTAATAATTTAGGAACAGGCATATATTAGTATGCCTCTAATTTAAGAGCTAATTATCTTTGTTTTCATTCTTAAAAACATATTTGTTTTTTCCATTAAATATAAAAATGGTTCCACCTTCTAGCAACCCCTTCATTAAAACTGTACGAATAATTAAAACAAAGAAATTACCACATAATTGGGCCATATTACGCATAATTTATTATACCTTTTTAGTCTTTAAATAATAGTTTATTTGTATAAATAATTTTTATAGTACTTTGTTGTTGGGTAGGGAGGATACAGTATCTAGGATGAAAGAAGCAGTGTGATTAGTTGATGAGGTGTTGACATTGCCTTTATTTTATTATAGCTACATAGGTTGATTAACATCATAACATTAGAATAAATCTGCATGCAATTAAAATAAAGCATATTGCCCAAAAAAGGCACACAGAACTTATCAGCCTGATTCAGTAACTTCTGGTATAGCTGAAATTTTGCTTTTAAAACAAATTGCTCGAAGCTCTCCTTTTGCTTATATTTTTGGGTGTTTTCTTTGACTAGCTTTCTTTACCTTCTGAAAGATATTTATAACTCTCCAGGGTGCACCATCCTACTGAGATAACTGTGTTCTTAGATGCTTGAAGACAAAGATGAACAACTCACTTGTGGTGTGTGGTTATCTCATTATGTCTACCCACCCTGTTGTAGGGCATTGCTAGAGCTGCAGTGAACCGTTTGCCCTGCTGGCAAACAAGCCCCTTGCAGCTCATGACACGTGTTTTAACCGTTATTTAGGCTCGCTCTTCGCAGTAAGCCTGAATATGCCCTTAGGCTCCCAATGAAAAGGGAGCTTAATGATGTGTCAAAAATTGCACTACAAGGGCCCACGATAAATTCAGACGCTGTAAATACAGGAGCCAACAGGGCAGCTGAAATTTAAGGTAGTGTTCAGACTCAGACCACTTGTCATGAAGTCATTCGAAGGGGAGTGTGTGTGTGTGTGTGTGTGTGTTCAGATAACCAAAATCAAGAGAAAAGAACATATGTCCAAATGACTGAGGGAAGAAGCTGAAGGATAAAGTGTGGACTGAGAGTCAAAAAGGCCAAGTGGACTTTCTTTCCAAAGCCATCTCTAGAAGGAGATCTAAACGTTTAAGTTGTCCATCAAAGAAATCAGAGGCATCTTTTCCCAAGCAGAAATAGTCTTGGGTAGAACTGAAGCTCTGAAAGCTGGGGAAGGAATAGCTCCCTTACTCTTGGCAAGGCTGTGGTGATTCCTTGCAGGCTTTCTTCCCTGCACTAAGGAAGCCGTGGCAGAACTGGATAACTTTCCTCTTTCCTCTGGCAACATGAGTGGCTTTACACCGTCTCCTCTTTGAATCTAGTTTAAAAGAAATAGCTTATGCAAAAAGAGGACAGCCTTATAAAATAACTCCCAAACATGTTTGTAAAGAGATGCAGGCCTTTTGTTTCCCTGAAACAGTTCTTAAATAATGAACTCAAAGTAGGACCATTGGGAATGCCCCGTTTTTAAAGAAATCTTTTAATACCCTAATCAAACATCAGCAAGTTCATTAAAGAAATTGTCCTAGGCCACTACTTGATCAGTAAAAGACCCCGTAGCAGGGTTCCAGGACTTGTTCATTCTTCCCTTCTCTCTAGTTTGAATATCATTGACACTAACACATTTCTTCTCATCTTTTTTATTATTTGAAAGAAATGAATGCCTGAGTTTTGCCACCAGAAAATGTGTATATCCTTCCCATGAAACCATTGCAGGCTTTTACATTCTTAAAAATCTTAATCTGAGTTTAATTTATAAAGAGCATTTAAAAGAAAACTCAGTAAAGCTTAGGTGAATACATCACACAAAGGATCCTTCTTTAATCACCTTTGACTCCTAAAAATGGATCCTGTAGTTGAGATGGAGTACCATGCTTGGAGGCTAAAATGCCAGGTGTCTGTCAGCTGTGAGAAGAAAATTTTCAGTGTGTCTTTAAAGGACATTCAAAAGTTATTTCTGGCACTAAATTTGGGTGTTTAAAAACTAACCAAGAGTGTTATAAAAGCTTTTTTTAACATATTTTTGTTTGCATATGATCAAAAAAAAAAAAAAAAAAAAAAACAAGGAAGCTATCAGCTTCCCTGATAGCTCAGTTGGTAAAGAATCTGCCTGCAATGCAGGAATCCTTGGTTTGATTCCTGGGTGGGGAAGATCCCCTGGAGAAGGAATAGGTTACCCACTCCAGTATTCCTGGACTTCCCTTGTGGCTCAGCTGTTAAAGAATCCACCTGCAATGCAGGAGACCTGGGTTCGATCCCTGGGTTGGGAAGATCCCCTGGAGACAGGAATGGCTACCCACTCCAGTATTCTTGGGCTTCCCTGTGGCTCAGCTGGTAAAGAATCTGCCCACAATGCGGGAGACCTGAGTTCGATCCCTGGGTTGGGAAGATCCCCTGGAGAAGGGAAAGGCTGCCAACTCCAGTATTCTGGCCTGGAGAATTCCATCGACAGTTCACGGGGTCGCAAAGATTCGGACACCACTGAACAAATTTCACTTTCACAAAAAACAAAATGAATGCTTTATAATTTGTTGCAAGTTGGGAGCTTACTCCAGTGGTTCGGAGGCTCTTACTGGATATCGAGTAATGAAAAAAATGGAATGAACTGGAATATAATGTGAAGGTCCATTTTGCCTTGTCAGGACTATCCTTGACTTCATCAACTCTAAACTATATTAACCTGTAATACTATAGTAGTTAGAATTTTTCTCAGCATTCCCACTTACCAACTGAATTCTCCATCTGCAGTCTGCTGGCCATGCTCACTGTCTTACTAACACTGGTGTTGAGTTCTTAATATGACCCTGCCCTTCAGTAGCTGACTCTTATCAGAAGTCTATGGCACCATGTGTCCTGGCCTAATCTTACAGCACTCAATAAATGTTAGCTAATTGGCAGCAGCAGAATGAAAATCCAGAGTCTTTATTTGTATCTAGATATGGACCAGAATCTGGACCTCATTATCTTTAATTGGTTCATGTTTTACCATCTACAAAGCATGTTCACATGCCTTATCTTCACAACAATCTTTTACAACCCATCGGGCCGTGGTTTGCCCAGAGTGGCCCACTTCATGGCTGGTGGATTTGGGGCTAAGCCCGGGACGATTCCAGCATCAGCTTCACTGTCCTGTAGTTCCCTGCAGTTTGTTAATAAGAGTCAAGGCAACTTTAAAATGACCCAGCTTGTCTGTGTTTAGAAATCTCTCGCATGGAGAAGATCCTAAGGAGACATGCCAAGACAGTGACGCTGAGGCTGTATAGAAGCATGAGGAATGTGTGCCCCTCCTTGCGTATTTCTTCCACAAGGAACCAGCTGAACAAAAACCTAGATTTGATCTAAAAAATTAATTCCAAATTCTCATTTTTAGAATGTCGATCCAAGTTGGACCTACAGAAACCAGCAGTTTCATAGCCTAATCCTCTCAGAGACTATCAGTATGCTATATATTAAATCTTGAAGGTATTACTGACTGGTAAATTCACAGACACCTAAGTGATTCCAGTGTGAACTTTTAAAACCCATACCATTCCTTAATCTATAGCAGATCCATTAAAATTTCATGGGAAAAAGAAACCTTCATTTTTAAAATACATCTTAAATTTGAAAGTAAAACATGGAAGCTGTTTCCTAATACAGCAAGGTCTACTTTTAAAGTGTTTCGGAGAGTTCATTATTAATTCGTATTCCAGGGATAACTTATTCTGATGTATACGACCCCATGTAAATAGCTGTGCTTCTCAAGAGTGATTTGCTTTCCACATTCACCTTTTATATCCTTGGCTGTGGAAGGACACTAAAAAGTGATGTTTTCTTGGCCTGGGGTCAGAAAAACAAAGGAGTTTGGTTTGGGCTTTGTTTGTATGTGTGTATGCTTAAATCTTTTGTTTATTTCTGTGTGTGGCAACATTCAAGAGTTTACTTGGACTGAAAAAAAAAAAAACAAAACACCAGGCTCTTTACTGGAAATCAGCATTGTGAAGCATCATGAATGCTGCTTCTGCTAAGTTTAAAGAGTATGGTCAAATTCTCCACCAAGTGATGGAGTCCACTTGGGTTGAGAGCAGAAACACAAAATGAGCTAAATAACAATAGAGGGGAGCATATACTTGGTCAAAGGAGTGCTTCAGAAGAGATACAGAAGTTTATAGTGAAGAGTAGGCATTTGGGTGTTGATAACATAGTGGCTGAAACATCAAGAAAAAGTCTTTCTCAGAGTTCCCATGATGATACACTTCAGAGGCCCAGTCGTGATTGCATCTCTGTCCCATGGTCTTCCTCTTCTCTGTTGCTTTTCATTCCTTTGTTCTCCCTGACTTTTCATCTGTTTTTGCTTGCTCCTTCTCTTCTCTTTAGGGGATCCTTCCCCCCATCGTTTCTTTTTCCTTTCTCTCACATATCCTTTTGTTCCCCTTCTACTGTGTCCATCTATTCTTAACTGACCATAATTTGGAGCTGAAGAGATACAGCGTAGTAGTTAGTAGTTCAGATTCTGGAGTCAGGCAGAAATCTAGCTCTACTGTGTGACTTTGGGCATTTTACTTAACTTCTCTGAGCCTGATTTTCCTCATCTGCAAAATGAGGCCAATAATCTATTTCACAATTACTATAAGGACTAAAAAAGAAAATATGACAGTTAGCACAGGTCCTGAGAATAAATGTTCAATAGGTACCAACTTTTTAATTTGGGTTTGATTATATTCTGTCTCATTCTGGGGAGATAATGGAAGTGAATTATAAAGCTACACGTAGCATAACAAGTTAATGTGTAAGTAAAGGAATCACACTGATGATCAGAAGGTGGGAGGGTAAATAAAATAAAGCTGGTGGCACATAAAATTCATAGCTCAAGTTCTAGATAGAGGAAGGTCAAAACTTGGAATCTGGGCTTCCCAGAAAGTAGATTAAGGGGGAAACTATCAGTGACATGATTCACAATCTTCTTAATATTTCATATGAAGCCTAGTTATTCAGTATAAGCCCAACTATTTCTAGTACTGAGACCTCAGAAATTCTTATTCAAGAGCCTCTATCACGCTGACAATGTATAATGTGAACAAAATCTCCAGAGTTAAATACAATGCTGTACTTCATAGAATTCTTTCTTATACTTTCCTTCAGTAGGGGCTGCTGTAACACCAAAATGCAATTCAGTAAAACAACACCAGCTCTGTATATAGGGCATGAAATTTGGAGCCAGACAGACTTTGGTTTGAATTGTGTTTCTACCGTTTTACTTGCTGGGTGGTCTTGAGCAAGCGATTTGATGGTGCTAGGATTGTTTTCCAGATATTAACCCCTGCTTTGCACAGTTATTTTAAAGATTATTACCACTGTCTGGAAAGCACCTAATTCAGTGCTAGGCACATGACCACAAATGATAAGTATCATTTTGAAGTGGCATAGCCATGGCATTTAAGTATGTTACTCTCAAGTGGTTTGGCTAGATCCAAAACTAAAACTTAGAATATCTAAAAGGGAATATATGTCCTTCAGGCAACCTTCCATAAATACGATTTCTCATGACTGATTTTTGATAGGCACTGGGCAGCAGGCATTCAGTGTTATCCTCTTTTGACAAGTACTTGGAGTGCAAATATTCTGTTGCCAATTAGGGACAGACCATGCTTTAAGCCTCAGCTGAGATGGGAATATAGTTGACAACTCTTTTAAAAGTTGAGAAGCCTAACCAAAACATACGTCTGTAAAATGCCACCTCGCCTCCACATGGACATGGGCTGAGAATGGGACAAGATTTTTCTCACAAACCTCAAAATTCTATGCCAAAGAGCATGACTGTGATTATTTTAGCCTGCAAAAATGTTAGAGTGTTATGAAACTCCCGGTGCCATAGAGATAAGGAAGTTCCATTAGAGCACCCATGGAAGAGCTTACCTCTTCACTCCCTATGAGTCCTCATCCAAAACTTTCTACCCTTAGGTGATGGACTCCTGCTCAGAGGGGTTAGCTGTAAGTGTTACAGAGCATCTGCCAGGAGTAATCATTTGGGTTTTAGGATGATTCATCTTAGCACCATTTTTTTCAATACTAAGTAAATACTGGGCTATTTGTTTTTTAAACTCTCACCTATTTTGTGACAATAACACCGTGACATCAATACTTTAGGAAACACTTTTTTTCTCTGTCTTCCCGCTCTGCATCTAGCTCAATCAGGAGATAACAAGGTGCTAAGGTACGAGTTAAAAAGAAGAAAGTGAGAGCTGGTGTGAAAGAGAGTAGAACACATCCTGTTTCATCTCATTGGAAATTCCTTTCCATTAGGACAACTTGCCTGTAAAACCCAACTCAAAATGACACAAAGGGACAGGTTCCATAGGACCACTAATTGTTGGAGACCCAGACGACCTCATGCAGCTCGCTCATAGTGAATTCCTGTCCATTTTGAAAACTCTCAGCGTGAGCAATCTGAAAGCATGCGGTTCAAAGTCAGTTTCCGAAAAGGTTCTGTTGTCAGTTGATAGAATGCTGTGCCTAGAATCTGTCTGCTTTTTAGACAAAATTTCGGCCTGAGAAGGTGGACTTGCAAGTTTTCGTGGGGAAAACTAGCCCAGAATATCCAGTGATATAAAAAGATTGATAATTTTTATAATAATTATATTAAGAAGTCCTTCTCTTTAGCGGGGCTTCCCTGGTGTCTCAGTGGTAAAGAATCCACATGCAGTGCAGGAGACGCAGGTTTGACCCCTGGATCAGGAAGATCCTCTAGAGGAGGGCATGGCAACCCACTCCTGTATTCCTGCCTCGAGAATCCCAGGGACAGAGGAGGCTGGCAGGCTACAGTTCATAGGGTCTCAAAGAGTCGGACATGACTGATGCAACTATGCACGCACGCACTCTTTTTAGTAGAATGGCCATCCTGGGCCTATTGCCTACCCTTAGAGCTGGCTGGATGGACAGGTCTGCAGGAATTGAAACCACCGTTAAGCAGCTCTGAAGGCAGGAAATCCACTCTGAAGTGTTTGTTAGTCTCAGCCTCCCTAAACGACTGTACTGTGAGAAGACTGTTATTGGAAGTGCATCAGGAACCCAGGAGGGTACACTTGGAGTAATTTCTCTTGCTTTATAAAATGGGGGAAAAGAAACCCAGACAGTCAACTGAGATCTCACTCCGTTCACACCTCAGGAAGCTAGGTCCCCCAAATCAGTCCTTACCTGAGTTCTAAGATCTAACAGACAAACTTGTTACAGTTCCTTCCAAGCAGATTACCTGAATTTTCTAAAACAACGAGAAAAATTGAATTTGGGTGTTCACTTTCAAAGTGTATTCTATCTTGCCATCCTACTTTTCTCACCAGTCCTGGTCAAACAGCTAACAAAAAAGTAAATCCCACAATTTCCAGAACACACACACAGGAGAGTACTTTATCAGGAAGCTGTTGAGAAGAAGGAAGAAAGGAGACCTCCCTTCATTAAAATCTCTTCTACATAATTGCAGTCTCTTCTCTTGACTGGAGGAGCAAAGGGATGACAATGGCATTACAGCTATCAGAAAGAGAATTACTGTGGTCCTCAGCCTGCTCTATTTTGCAGTCTGTTCTCTGGGAAGCCTCTGAGGCATTAGGCGAGCTTCATCTGGCCTGTTGATGGTGTTGGAAAAGGAGTGAGCTGTTTTGATAAATGCCCAGAGTAGTTCCCTAAGTTAGGTGATCACCAGAAACATTGAGGGAATAATGAAAATTTTAGATTCTAGGGCCCTACTGCCAGAGATTCTACTTAGATCAGTCTGGTGGCAGCCAGGAGTGGTGGATGAATTCTACATTGTTCAAAAGCAGTAAGGATTTCATCGAAATGTTTGAATTGCCCTTCCTGTCTTTTGTATATGTATGTGTGAGAGGCCAAATTATGCTTCTAGACATATCTGGATTTGGGGGCTTAAATGATTCAATCAGAACTCAACTTCTTGCTATTTCTTGGCTTGGTCTTCATTGATCTTGGGCAGCATTTCCCCTAAGGGGCAATTCACACACACACCCCACCTCCCACCCTCCACCAGGTCTACATGCTTCTAGTTTTTGTTTAGGGAAAAAAGACTCTCTTTTTTCCAATAGGCTGAAAGACCCAGAGTTGAGTCTCACTTGTTCTGATTGGCCCATCCTTGAACCAATCACTGACCAGGTTTGAGTCAAATGTCCCTCCTTCCGCAGCCAGAGGCAGAGTCAGAAACCATCAACTGAGAGTGTTAGAGGGTTTGCACAAGTTCAGGACACTGAATAAAGAAACAAGAGGCGTCCACAAGGAACGGTGGCCCAGTAATTCCTTAAAGAGACAGTCATCAGCATAGAGTTGAACTAACAGTTATGAGACTAGGAACTACTTACATGTAAGTAATAAACTGATAAGCTGATTTGGGATGTGGCATGGTGCTCTCCCATGCTCCCTCCCCACACTGACTTTCTTATATTGCAGATCAAGTCAGACTCATGCAATAAAATTTACCAATAATTGAGGTTGAAGTAAAACCAAAGAAACAACAGCAAAAGCAACAACCAAACAAAACAAAACAAAAGCAAACAAACGAAAAACCCAACACTACTTTTTAGGTCACGATTGCGGTGGGGAATACTGCTGCTGCTGCTGCTAAGTCGCTTCAGTCGTGTCCGACTCTGTGCGACCTCATAGACGGCAGCCTATCAGGCTCCTCTGCCCATGAGATTTTCCAGGCAAGAGTACTGGAGTGGGTTGCCACTGGGGACTAGGACTCGTGTAATTGTCCAAAAGGTGATGCAGGTGAAACGTTATGATGCAGGAAATTTCAGCTGCTTCTGTGTGATAGGCCAGGCATATGTTAGTTGTGCTGAAGCACTGGGTGAGTCGTGACAATGTGAGAAGATAAGAGGTTTTCAGCAAGGTATAGGATTTCTCTGTTACAGCTTTTCAATACTGATTATCAAGAACATTTTCTTATCTTTGACACCTTTATCTTTAACACAGTCTTTTAAATGGATCTTAAAATGGGAAGGAAGTTCTAAAAGCAGATTAATAAAATGATAACTTTAAATTATATAAGAATATTCTTTTACATTTAACAAGCTTTAAAATATATTTATGTATATTTATGATCTTTTCATGTGATCTTGAAGAGAGGCTACAAAAATTGTTTAAAAGCCTTCCAATTTTACCACTTTGTTTCTGGAAATAAGATAGTAAAGTAGATGTTAAAAGTGATGCCCAATACACATGCTAGAAAATACTTCTTCCACCCTAAACTCAATTTTTCTATCTGCAATATGGGAAGAAAACTCATTAAAAATTATAAAGGTGAAAAGTTAAATGGTTCCTTGGGGTCTAGAAATGCTTAGATATAATTATTCCTCCATAGTAATAATTTTACTTAATTAAAATTATTTAAAGCAGGTTTCATTTTCAATTCCAACTGAGCTTTCAAAATAATAAAGTTCCTTAATATATTAACAGTACTGTGTTAATATATATCTCATGTAAAATTATTTCCTTAGAAGTGAGATAAAGTATATAATTAGCAGCATTTAATGAACTCAGTCGTGTCCACAAAGAGTCGGACACGACTGAGCGACTGAACTGAACTGAATGAACTTTCACATTATAATTGAATTGATACTTACATTCTAGAGTTAGGGGGAAGGTCCCATAAATAATCACTTAATATTTGTAGTTACATACTTTCCATGGGATGGATGAATAAAAGTATAGATAGATACAGATACAGTATAGATATACATTTATATACACACATCTTCTGTTATATCCATATACACAAACATTTTATGATATATTATAACTTATTAAATGTATTTATGCATAACCTATTTTATCCTTAACACTGAAATTTTTTAGCTGATTCGGGGCTCTCATTATCAGTAGGTTTCTCAATAGAAAAAGGCTTAATTGTTTGGCGGCAGAAATCATAGAAAAGATTTTTTTAGCCCTTTTTATTTTACCTTTCACAGTGTTCCCTCTTAGGTTCTGCCTGTCACACTCTATTTTGCACAGGTTAGTCATAAAAGAAAAAGAAACAAAGCTATATAGACAATCCAGAAAATTCCATGCCCTGGGTTTTGTTTCTAGGGGGTATATTGCCCTCTCTTTGACACCAACCCCAATCCATTTACTTTTGCTGTGATTTGCAGTAGAGGAGCTCTTTTCTAGTTAATGTTTAGAAGCCATGCACCTTTCCCTGCCTGCTCTAGATCATAAAGGAGCTAGAGAAGAGGAAACATGTCACTCTCACTTATTACACCAGTAAACACTGAACCCAGAGTTGCCACTAAGTCGGTCTCTTTATTAGAGCGAGAAAGGTGATGAACACTTCAGCACCGAGTGTGGTCAAACATGTCTGAAAGGCAACAGCGTCAATGAAAGAAGCGCGATGTTGCCACAACATGAATGGTAAAAGGTGAGCTGTATTTGGTCCCGTGTCGTGCACTTAGAGGACAAAGCCACACCTGCTGCCCCCGGAGATAGAATAGCTCTGCGGCACCGCCAGCAGAGCAGGGAGCCAGTGTAGATTGCAGCAATTGATAGAGAAAATGCCTGTGAAAACAATGGGAAATCTGCCAGGGCTCACCTGCTTCTTCATGCCTGCTCTAATTTAGTTAACTTACAAACACTCATAGTAAGCTTTATTGCAGGAAAAAAAAATAATAATCCGAGACATATATGCAGCAGTCTAGGGAGATACAGGATTAGCCTAGAGTTTTCAAAGTACGGGAATGAAAACAGTTGGAAGCGGTTTTCAGATTTATTTCACTCTTCCTGCTGGGTTCAGCAGTTTTCCTTTCTATTTGCTTGATGTAGTATACCGAGAAAAACAAACTCAACCAACCAAAGGGAGCTGCTGACCAGAAAAATAAAACAAATCCCTCCTAATATTTTCCTGCTACCTTGGTGGATGGAAAAGTTTTATTTCCTGATAGCTGGTACTGTAGATAACTTGGTAATAGACATCACTGAAGAATTCAAATGAACACCGAAGTCTCTGGGCCCAAATTGAAAGAGCTCCTCAACATGATTGCAAAGGAAGAAAACACTGTCATATTTATGTAGTACCAGAGAGCTTTCTTGTGGGCAAAATGGGAAGATGACCTTTTAGCTCTATCCTCATTTTCCTATGCTGCTGCTAAGTCACTTCAGTCGTGTCCAACTCTGTGCGACCCCATAGACGGCAGCCCACCAGGCTCCCCCGTCCCTGGGATTCTCCAGGCAAGAATACTGGAGTGGGTTGCCATTTCCTTCTCCAATGCATGAAAGTGAAAAGTCAAAGTGAAGTCGCTCAGTCGTGTCCATCTCTTAGCGACCTCATGGACTGCAGCCTACCAGGCTCCTCCGTCCATGGGATTTTCCAGGCAAGAGTACTGGAGTGGGGTGCCATTGCCTTCTCCTTCATTTTCCTATACGAAGGTTTAATTCTGTTTTGCTGTGATTCTTTTTTTTTCCTTCCAGCCTGTTGCTCTAAGCAGTCCTTCCTTCCTTCCTTTTTTCCCCTATTTTCTCGGACTGAGTTTTCCTTAATATTTTTTGTTCATACTTTGTGCCACTCTTTATTCATAGGGTAAGGAATTCAACATGTTCTTTTCAAAATGGATCATATTTTATCCTGGGAATTTAAAACTCATAGTAATAATAGTCTCACATTAGTATTGCAAGCATTTCATCACCTACCTCTAGGATGTTGCTTTTCCGATTATAATTAGCCATGATTGACGTTGATACTCGCTTTAGCTGTTTCTAAATAGCCTTTGTGGAACTTCTCTGAACTCAAAGGAGCAGCAACTGTTAGAAGAACCATCGTGTAGATGGTGTCATCAGCTAGCATTTTAAATATTTTGAGCGCATTGGCAAACTACATCCAAAATCTATGATCATTCATTGCCTTGGCCTAGTTTCTCTCTGTTCTTTGGATTGGAATTACCGCCACCAAAATTATCACTTTTTATTTTAAACAACTTTACTGAAGTATAATTTATAAACCATAAAATTTACCCATTTTAAGTGTACAATTCCCTGATTATCAGTAAATTTACAGTTGTGCAACCCCTCGTGTCAACTACAAGGACTTCCCTACTGTAGCTCAAACAATAAAGAATCTGCCTACAATGCAGGAGACCAGGGTTCGATCCCTGGGTCAGAAAGATCCCCTGGAGAAGAGAATGGCAACCCACTCCAGTATTCTTGCCTGGAGAATCCCATGGCCAGAGAAGCCTGGCGGGCTGGAATTCGTGGGGTCGCAGAGTTGGACATGACTGAGCAACTAACACACATACACACGTCAACTACAATCATCCACACCATCAGCCCTTAGCAACCACTGGCCTGTTTCCTGTCTCTAGTGATTTGCCTAGACAGTACACATGAGTGAAATCACCTAAATGTAGTCCTTTATGTCTGACTTCTTTCATTTAGCACGGTGATTCTGAGTCCATGACAGAATGTGTCAGGAGTGCCTTCTTTTTATACCGTTGTGTGGATATAGTACATTTTGATTACCCGTTCACCCATTGACAAACAGTTGGGTTGTTTGCAGTTGGGGGTTGCATGAATAATGCTGCTGTACATGAGCATTCATATATAAGACTTTATGTGGGCACATGCTTTTATTTCTGTTAGGTAAATAATTAGGAGTGGAATTGTTGGTTTGTATGTTAAGTTTATGTGCATTTACCCTTTTAAGAAACTACCAAACTATTTTCCAAAGTGACTGTACCATTTTACATCCTCACCAGCAATGTGTGAGTGTTCCAGTTCCTCTATATCTTCACAATTTACTACTTTCTGCCTTGATTACAGCCATTCTAGTGGGTGTGAAGCAGTATCTCATTGTGGTTTAATTTACATTTCCCTAGTGACTGACAGTGTTGAGCTTCATAGGCTTATTAGACATGCGTGTGTTTGCCTGGTGAAACCTATTCAAATCTTTTGTCTATTTTTTAATCTTTTTTTTTTTTTAATTTAGCCTTAAATGTTCTTTATATACTCTGGATACAAGTCTTTTATCAGATAAATTATTTGCAGTTTTTTCTCCAAATATGTGGTTAGTCTTTTCAGTTTCTTCACTGTGTCTTTTGAAGCACCAAAGTTTTCAACTTTCATGAAGTCTAATTTTTAAATATATATTTAGGTCTTGTTTTTTAGTGTTATACATATGAGTTCCTCACCCAGCCCAACTCTTTTCTCCTATGTTTTCTTCTAGATTTTTTTTTAAGGTTCCTCTTTCCTTTTTTAAAAAAAAATATTATGTCTAGTCTGTATTTTTGGCTGTGCTGGGTCTTTGTCGCTCTGCAGGCAGGGGCTGTTCTCCAGTTGCGTTGCCCAGGCTTCCCGCTGTGGTGGCTTCTCTTGTTAGGAAGCTGGGCCTCTGAGCACATTGGCTCCAGTGGTTGTGGCACAAGGGCTCAGTAGCTGCATTTCCCAAGCTCTAGAGCCCAGGCTCAGAAGTCTTGGTGCCCAGGTTTAGTTGCTCTACAGCATGTGGGATCTTCCTGGACCAGGGATTGAACCTGTGTCTCCTGCACTGACAGGTAGATTCTTTACCACTGAGCCACCAGGGAAGCCCCTCTTCTAGATGTTTTATGGTTTTAGCATTATGATCAATTTTTTGCTGACTTTTGGATGTGGTAATTTTATTACTTTTAAAGATAGATGAAATTAATTAATTATCACCCTGCTCATTCCCACAAGTATACCTGAAGATATCTTTGGGAAAGTTCTGAAGGTGAGTAGAAGGGTACAGTTTTTTGTTTTTGTTTTTGGATTTGTCTGACCTAATCTCAAACTATACTACCTTTTGCTTTAGTTCTTAAGTTTACTTTCTGAAACATCCACCTGTTAATAGCTCATATTTTTCTTTGAGAGGGCGTTAAGTTCCAGAACCCTCCTGAAGCTTGTGAATAACTTAAAAGTTAAGTAAAATAGTCTTTTATGTTACTGTCCTGTCAATGAATATTCCAGTAATTTGTCAGCAAGAAATATATAAAAAATAAACTAATGATCATCACGTGAGAGTTTAACATCAAAGCTGTCCCATCTGAACCTGTGGTTATGACCTCTGAATGTCCTCCTTTGTTTAAACAAAAAGCAGTGTTTAGTTATTTGATAAAACTGACGATAGCACACTGATAGAAAAAGTTCAAAAAATCTTGATTAAAAAATTACAAAAGTTTCTGCTTGTTGAGAATCATGCGTTAGTGCTTTGCGGCCCAACGAAATGTGGCCATGCGTGACAGGTCATTTTTAGAAATGAGGTTGAAAACCCCATCAAATATAACAGCAGAAATGCCTGAAAGATGATACATCTGAGTCTCCCCATGTCAATGAAATGAAAGCTTTTCTGAAAATGAAATGGCCTTCTTTTAGAACTCTGGAATCCTAAACTACCAGACATTTCAGGAACTATTTTGGCTACAAATGATAAGAGAGATTTTTCTTTTTCATAATTTTTATTACAGTGGAAATGGTTTTTGTATTTCTAACAGTTTGACAAGAGCTAATTACAATGCGCTCATCTGTTTTGCGGACTAATTTGAGCCATCGAGCATCAACACCATAGACATGCAGCAGCATTGCAAATGATACTCATGCTTCCCTTGCTCCAAGAATTTGTACTTGCTATAAAAGAAAACAGATTTGGACAGCCCTGAAAAAGTTGGGTTTGGTTTGAAGAAAACATTTCAGAATTACATTAGAGCTGGCCTACAAGTGAACTAAAAATACCTGCTCATCTCAGTGGTCTTGGCCCAGGGCCTTTCCTTTTACTGTAAAAGTCAGGCTGTTTGAACAGTTGGAGTGCGGCTTGCTTGCTGTCTAAACTAGTGTTCTCTGATAACTTCTGTTACCATTGAAACACAAGCCCTATTGCAATTGAAGAGAATGTTTAGGGGTGTGGAAAATAGCCAAGAGAAATGTATACTTAGTGTTCAAACCTCTAGGCTTCCCGTGTGGTAACTAGACCACTTAGATCTGTTAAGCAATGGGAGAAAGACATTCATTAGTAAACATTACACAGCAAGGGTAAAAGATGGAGTGGAGTAAAGGAGGCTGTTAAAATCAGCCTGAGATGATTATTTGAATTGCAAACAGAAATGTTCAGACATAGCTAGAGCTGCTAAACATAACTCTTGAAGTTTTTCCAGAACAGAGGGATTGGAGCGGGGGGAGAGACCAGTGAAGGAGCAAATTAGAAAATTATAAGACAGAATGGGAGATGGAAGTTTCAGAAACTGGTAAGATTGTTGAAATATATGATATTATTAGGTCTTAAATCTATTTATGAGGGTGAACATTTAAAAACATGCTTTCTGACTTTGGCTCTGTGATTTTAAGATGGAAATGAAGATATTAAATCTGGATTAAAAAATAAGCTGCAGCTACAGCAAGGTTATGTCATGAGGGATTAAAAAGAAAGATTAGAAATCAGTAGCCTAGGACAGATAATCATGGCAAGTTGGATAAGTGTGAGGGAGATGATTTGAGTGGGAAAAAATCAGAATGGTACCAAACATCCCCAAACTTGGCAGAGAACAACCCTCTGTATATCAGCTACTAGATGAAAAAGCAGTTACCCATGATTGATCATCTGCTTTTTTTCACGGCATTTCTGTTTCTCTTCAGTGAGATAGGTGGAGTATGAAGACCACAGGACTAATTTTTAAAGTAACTGGTATTGCAGACTTCACTAACATGTGTTTGGCTTGTTAGATAGCTGCTGGGTATACTTATTTTCTGGCATGTCTTATGGAACAGAGGGAGTTTTCCCCCCATGAGCAACTGAAGTGCCAGCTGTTGCCCTAAATATTGTACCTGTTCCTGATGGAGAGAGCTTGAACGCCAGATTTCAAGCTTAGGGAAAAATTTACATTTGGTACATCAGCAAACATTGTATCAGCTTTGTCTCTCTACATACAGCATTTACACACACAAAGAGGGAAGTTGATCAAGAACCTGCTTCAAAAATAGTAATGATAATAGAGTAACTTCCTTAAAACTTGAAAAGATAACTATCTTGAATACGCTTTAACATTTACAGCACTTCCAAAGCCCCAGAAAATACATTTAAATGGCGCATTTGTATGACAATATCCCTAACTATCACATTCAACCCGATAGTTTTATTAAATAATAGTGTAAGATGTTAAAAGACAGGAAGGGCTATTAGAACATTCTATAAAGACTTGCATATCATAGAAAAGTAGGCCTTTTTCATTGGCACCAGAAACAAGTAAAAGGAAAACAAACAAATTGAGAAACAACATTTAAATCACCCCCTTTTTTAAATTAGAAAGTAATTCAAGCATGAAATGTTCTTTACCTACACTAGTAAGATAGTCTTAATAGGGCTTCCCTGGTGGCTCTGATGGTAAAGAAACCACCTGCAGTGCTGGAGATCTGGGTTCAATCCCTGGGTCAGGAATATCCCCTGGAGAAGGAAATGGCAACCCATTCCAGTGTTCTTGCCTGGAAAATTCCATGAGTCCCTTCAAAACCTGTTGGATTCTGGAGAAATGGGTTTCTAGGAAAAGACAAGCTTCAGTGAGCTAAATAACCTTATTTATTCTATGTTTTTTGACGTACCTTAAGTATTTTTTAAGAGCAACTGTTACTTGAGACCAGCAACCTTCTCATGGACCAAATAATACCAGTTCATCAGTTCCTCTTTATTGTTCATATTTGGCCATTTGTAATGATAAATATGTGTTGACAAGTAATCTGCAAGGACAACTTTACATGCAACCTGTTTTTAAATTAGCAGAACTTCTATGAATGGTGAAGCTATTAAACTCAAAAACATAACTGTGCTTGGTTCTGTGGTAAGTGTTATAACTACTAGGTGAAGTACTAACTTCCAATGAAAGGCATCGCGGAGAATCAACATTCTCCAGGCATGTGTAAGCATTTGTCACTTTCATTCTACATCCAAACTTTTACCAACATGAAACTCACAACATTGCTGGGATTGCTTATCAGTTATTCATGTGTGGTTGATGCGATGCTCTAGTTGGACACACTCTGGGCTTTACATTTTGGAGTTGTCAGTGTTCTCAAAGCAAAGCCAGAGCCTTTCATCTCTGACTTTGATAAAAAAAAATGACATGAAGTAGTAGCACAACTTGTAAACTGAAAAAGAAAAAAAATCTAAATAAGTAAATACTTCCCAAGCCTTTTGGCTGGCAGATTCTATTGATATAATACCTCCATCAAGGAGAGTAGGGTGCATTCTGCTGCGATTAGTTGATAGCACCGTCTTTGAGCTTGTTTGGGTCCATTTTGTTGCAGAGATTCTTCAGTAGGTATTTCTGTGAGTCATAAGTAAAACAGCTTCAGATGAGTCCTGGCTTGTTGTCATGCTTGTTTCTTTAATGGATGAAGCCAAGCTAAGATTTTCAAAAAGGCCTGGATATACTAAGGTGGTAGACTTTAAAGTTTCATGCAACAACTTCCAAAACCCTGTGTACAGTTTCACAAAGTGAAGAACTGGAACTTTCTGATAAGTATTTATAAGTGATCTAAGTAAATCTGAACAAACAATGATTTTTTAACACCATCAGTAAACAAATGAAGTAAGTTGTGGGTTTCACCAATGGCTCAGTGGTAAAGAATTCAGCTGCCAATGCAGGAGATGCAAGAGATGCAGGTTTGATCCTTGGGTAGGGAAGATCCCCTGGAGGAGGAAATGGCAACCCACTCTAGTATTCTTGCCTGGCAGGCAACAGTCCTTGGGGTCACAAAGAGTCGGACACAACTGAGCATGCGTGCAGGCACATTGTATGTAGATTCAATTCAAAGCTTTGCCAATAAATCAACCAATATACAATTTGTTTCTACCCCTAACCATGTATCTCATTCTGTCACCAGAACAACAGAGACAGATGGTTCTCTTGACATTTTTTCCCTAATCAATATAAGTGATCATTTGGTAGAGAGTATACTTTGACTTTTTTCCTTTAAACACATAACCACTCCCCACCCCACCCCCCAGCACATACGCAACAGGTCTTATCAGTTTGCTATCTGGTTGTAACTATTCAAAAAGAAAGCAGTAGAGGCAATCATCTTGGTTCTCATTCTGATTGGAGGGGGAGAAAAACCACTGGATATAAGCATGTATGTGAGCCAATCACGTTCCCTGGGTCAGTGTGGCAAGAACCCTAGGAAACAGGAAACAAGGTGGAGCAATCCACTGGGTTTAAGGTTGTCACCAACTTATTTTCAAAAATTGTCCAAATAAAGCAAAGCTTCCCTTCAAGAGAGCAATGTGTCCTACTTTGAAACTACCTTCAAAAGGCTATCGTGAGGCTGGGAATTAATCAGGTTCACAATTGCCTAACTTCTCTCCTCTGTTGATGGAGGTGGTACCAAAAGTTTTAGTGGAATCAACCAGAAATAAAGACCTGAGAACAAGTGGTGATACCATCTGGCTGTTGAAATCAAGACCACCCCCTTCCCAGAAGATGAAGTTCCAAAGTCCCTGATGCTGTGTAGAGCCTAATTTAATCCAGGGGAGCGTAAGTGGGCAGAGTGGTTCCCCCTGCCCAGTTCTTCTTTAGACAGATTTTTTAAAGAAGTAGTCGGATACGACTGAACAACTTCACTTTCACTTTTCACTTTCATGCATTGGAGAAGGAAATGGCAACCCACTCCAGGGTTCTTGCTTGGAGAATCCCAGGGACAGGGGAGCCTGGTGGGCTGCCATCTATGGGGTCGCACAGAGTCGGACACAACTGAAGTGACTTAGCAGCAGCAGCAGTGAATATTAATGATGGAGAGAAACAGTCTAGTGCAAATCCGTCTGAATGAGCACATTTCGTTTTCTCTGCTACCCTCATGCCATCATCTAGGAAGTACACCTAGCCTTCTTACGTGCGCCTTTGAGTGCATATGTACATACCTGGTTCTTCTTTTCTAAGTTAGCTGTGGAATAGCCTGGTGTCTATGTGAGAACTGGCGATGTTTCTCAAAGAGGAGTATTGTTAGCACTGGGGACAGGAATTTTTATTGAGGGGAACTGTCCCACATATCTCACAATGTTCCACACCCATGCCCCACCCAACAAATGTTGGTATTACCTTTATTATCACCCAAGTCATTATGATAAATAAAAACACCCCCACATTTTTCTAGATGTGCCTTGGTGGGAGAGGTGGCAACCTCTCCCCTTCCTCCCCTTCCTTTCTTTCTTTGTGCCAAAAAGGATTTAAGGAGGCAACTCATGGGACTGATTGGCAAATAGTGCTTTCACTTGCTCCCTACTGTTCTTAGAAACAGTTTTTAATTTTTAAAAACAGATCATATTTTTAATTCAGGAATTTTATAACCTTGCTGATGGCTTTTTCAAAAAAGAAAAGACATGTTTTTGGTTCCACTTTATATCCACTGGTTCTTCTCTTTAAAGACAGTCTTAATGGTAGAGGTAAAATAGTTTCCTTGTAAGGATTAATCATCAAGATCAGTTTTTGTATGTGGCTAGGCCCCTTACAATTTTTTTTTAAGCATTGCCTAATTCTTCAAAAGGCAAACCTTCTACATTTATTATCTTTCTAATCTGAGGCCTTTCTCATCAGCAAATATTCTCACACCAAACGCTGTTAGCATAAGCATGTGCGTACTTTTGATACATTTCCTTATTCTATTTCATCTGAAACAGACATTTTTGAATGATGAAACAGGAAAACATGAGACGGTGCAGGTTGGATGGAAATGGGTTAATACTGTGAGGGTCGCAAATGTGTTAAGTTTAAGGAAAAAAAAATGAATTGAAATTAGGGAGGAAAGGATTTTCTAAAAGGGCTGTGAAATAATTAATTGTTTTGTAGGAGATGGCCTTTCCATGTAGGCAGAGCATTTTCTCTTCACTTCTTTCTGAAGAGACAGTCAAATAGAGAATCTCATCTCTTAATTAGAAAGAAAAATACTCATCAAACACATCTCATCACTGGAGAACTAATGACTCACAGCTGTTAGTCTGAAAGGGCAGGCTTTTTTTCCTGAACAGTAGGAAGTGTTAATCATTTTGGATGAGATTTCTTTTTTAAAATATACTGTAGTTTGCAGAAGAATAGGATATTCAATATTCCAACTTAAATGATTTTTTTTTGAAGCACGCTCCCCCAGAGATACTCTCCTGTGCCGCAGTGAATGATCCTTGAATGCAGGCATCTTCCACTGCACTTCAACGCGAGCATCAATGGATGGGATGAGGTGGATGGCCCAGTCCTGCCAGGGACTCTTAAAACCCAGGCTCAAAGAAAGAGAAAATCAGACGTCTTGTGCCTCCTAAGAAATGGTGTTGCTGTAAAACCTGAATATTTTGATTTATACACTCTACTTCATATAATTTGCCTTATTTAAATGTAAGTGAAAAGCCCTGGTCCACCTTCATTAGCTTCTGAGTAGAAAGGGTCTTTTTGTTTGTTTAATCTTCATGTGAAAAAGTAAGGCTTTTTTTTTTTTTTTTTTTTTGGTCTGTAAAATGTAATTGGCTCATTCATTTTCCAGTCTTTGCCTTTGCAGACACCTTGCTAACCTCTTCTAAACATTTTGGACAGAAGAAAACCCCATTTAATAAGAACCTTCTGAATAGCTGACTTTGATTATGCAGACAGTGACGATAGGAATAATGAAATTGGCTCCACAAAACTCATTCTGCCCATTAGTATTTGACCTCTTTGCCATGCCAAACTGTTACCAGAGCACCTAAAAGTGGTATTCCATTTCTTTGCACTATTGCAAAAGTGGTTATCCCAGAGCAAGAGGAAGCAGGAGAAATAAAGTCTACAAATTGAATAATCAGTCCCTAAATAATTGATACCTTCAGAGCATCGACATTCACTGTGAGGTCCTTTACCTTAGAGGCAGTGGAGCATTGTGGGAAATCACACTGGACTGGGAGTTAGCTGACCCTGCCACTCAGTGGAGGATGTCCCTGGACAAGTCTCAACCTTCTCGTTCTCAGTTTTCCCCTTTGTAAAATGAAAATAGTCTCAGCCTTCCAAGCCTGTCATATGGGACTTGCCCTCCAAAGTTCACTTTATGCAGTGTGATATGATACTTGTTAGGACAAATTATGTCATTTACCTTTCAGATTTTCAAAAGAGCCGTTCGGAATACTTATGATTAAAACATAGGTTGCTCTTAAAGCCTGGCCCAAATAGATATTGAAGGATTGTGTTTTGTGATGTTAGTGATAAAAATCGTAGGCAAGATAACACTGATTTAGTTAAAAGGCATCTGGATTTAAAAGCTAAAGAGTTGTGGACAGAAATTGACATTCATAAAATTGATTGTTCAGAACAAGATACTTTTATATCCAAGGGCATGAGGTTGTTAAAAAAATTGTTAATATTTAAAAACTTAATTTTTTCAATTCAAGACTTCACAAAATCTATAATGTGTGCTAATGTCATTTACCAGCACTAGTGAGTCTCCATAAAGATCTAGATCTTTCTTTCTCTGATTACTAGTAAAAAAAAAAAATTCACTGCAACCCCTTTTAAGTTTAATACTTATGACTTCCTTCCAGCAAACTCTTTCTTTCCAGACCACACAGAAATCCCTCTTAGAAACACCACCCATCTTCTGTAACTGCTCAGAGAACAATTATCATGTTGACTTATCTTGGAGTATTATTTTATAAAGTCTCTGTAATTTTTCAGAAATAATTTTAAATATGAAAAGCATAAATTGATAGTACATACATTAATACACTATTTTGTAATAAGCATTTTGACATGTATTGTATCACTTGTTGCCCACAGGAACTTGTGAAATAGGTATTACCATCTTCATTTTATAGATGATAGACTAAAATAGAAGAGAAAAACTGACCTGCCCAAGGTCTTATGATGATCAAATAGCAGAACTAGATCTAAAACCACTTCTTCAGGCTCCTGGTTCAGACCATGTTTTATTATAGGGCACTGTCTCCATGGAGAGAATATACGTCAGCTAACATTTGCTGTATAACCACTCCATTGGTGGTGTGAAGAAACGGCCATTCATTTAGTGATGATTCTGTAGGTGAACAAGCCGGATCAGGTTCAGCTGAATATTTATTTTGTTCTCCTCCAGGCTCAGTTATGTATCTGTGCTCAGCTTCTGATCAGTTAGGCAGCTCTGCCTCTGGATACGTCTGGATTCTGGGGCAATGGAGACAACTGTGTCACGTGTCTCTCATTCAGCAGACTAGCCTGTGCTTCTTGACATGGTGGCGCAGGGTTTGAAGACAGCAGAGGGGAAAACCCAGTGAGCAAGTACTGTTTAAGCCTCTGTTCAGCATTTTTGCAACTCTTCCCTTGGCCAAAACAAGTCCTATGTCTAAGCTCAGTGTCATCGTGGGAGAGTATTTCAAAAGGCCTGAATACAAGGAGACTTCAACAAATTGGGGTTACTACTGCATCTAATCACTATAAGTTAAATATAAAAATACTGAAAATGGCACTCACTTCATCATCTCTTCTATGGTAGTTGACTTAGCTTTCTAAAGATAGCTCTTTTGCTTGAATCCATTCTATGGATGCTAAAGTGGTATAGGAAGAGTGATGAGCCACAAGAGCATCAAAAATGTTACCTGTAGTGTGAGCCAAATATATTCCTGCTTGTAATAATAACTAGTGCTTATTGGGCATCTTATAGGTCTAAGCACTAGGCTAATTCCATCTCAAATCTGTAAATAGTGTAGTTTCCATTTTTCAAAAGATAAAGCTAGGAATATTCTAGTAACTAACCTAAAGTCACATAGTTAAGGACTAGTGAACGTTGATACAAACGTGGACCTCATTCACACACCCGTGCTCTTTCTCGAGCACCACACTGCAGAAGTTTCTTGAGGGATTCCCACGGTCATGGCTAACAGTCCAAGGAAGATTAACAAAGAGCTTCTACTGTCCAAAATAATGTGTAAAACTCACAATGTCCTTTTTCTAATGAAAAAGGTTGTATGTACTTAGTACCATTTGACTAATGTCCCATGGAGATTTTGTGATATAGAATTTTAATTGTAAATCACAGCCATCTAGTGATTTGAGAAAGAAAACCACCAAGTTCTTGGAACAGTTTGCGTTTCTAATGAGCAAGGCAAACAAATGTAGGACTGAAATGTTTTATTTTGAATGGAGTCATGGATTTTATGAAAGTTATATATAGGTAGCCCAAGTTTCCTTATTAAAAGTGTTGGGAGGAGAGAGGGGAAAAGTCAAGGAGACTGTGACAAAGAGAGGAAAAATAAGGAAAAGATGTCATACATGGTGATGAAGTCAAGGGAAATTAAACACTGTACAAATGTGTAGAAGTCCTTACTGCCTAGTTTAACCTGGAAAGTGAAAGTTGCTCAGTCGTGTCCAACTCTTTGTGACCCCATGGACTATACAGCCCACGGAATTCTCCAGGCCAGAATACTGGAGCGGGTAGCCGTTCCCTTCTCGGGATCTTCCCAACCCAAGGATTGAGCCAGGCTTCCCTGCATTGCAGATGGATTCTTTACCAACTGAGCTATCAGGGAAGCCCTAGTTTAACCTGGAGAATTTCTATAATCTCCAGATCCTCTTTCCATGTCCCATGCAGGCATAAAAGGTTTCTGGATATATGGGTTGGGAAAATCCTGGGCATTTTATGGTTTATATTTATGCTCTGTGGATGTGTCAGTGATTTTTTTTTTAATTGTTTTGGTCTCATTTTAGTACATTATCTCTCCCTCTTTTTTTACCCAAACCTATGAAAAAGTGTGGTCAGGACCAAGGACAGATCCTGCATTATCTTAGCCTCCAAGTTTCTCTGAGCTGCTTTCTTTTTCTGCTGCCCTCATGAGACATTCAAGACCCATCCAGGAGTGTTTGGGTTTTTTATAGGAAAAAGGAAAGGATCCTATCTTAGTGCAGGTGGGCTCCAGGGAGGAAAAAATAAAATAGCTTCAGTGTGGAGAGAATAAGCTAAAAGGCCCCTTCTTGCTTTGAGGGTTCTCTTTCTTAGAGGATCATCACCATTAACAAGAATTAGTATCATCACTAGTACTGTAGAGAATAATTGCTTTTTTCTTACTGATTCTTAGCAATGTGAATCCAGAGACTGTGTCTTATCCTAATTTTGAACACCTAGTATTATATAGCACATAGATGTTCAATAAATACGTTTTATTGTTAATCTGTGTTCATACTCTTTTTTTCAATTGATGTTTGATTGACCTATAATGTTATATTATTGTCAAGGGTTCTACATAATGATTCAATGCTTGTATATATTGTGAAATGATCACCACAGTAAATCTAGTTACCATCCCTCACCATACATAGTTATAAGTTTGTTTACTTTTTTTGATGGGGACTTTTAAGATTTATTCTTTTAGTGACTTTCAAATATGCACTACAGTATTATTGACTACAGCCACCATGCCGTCCACAATATTCCCATGGCTTGTCATTTTATAACTGGAATTTTGTAGCTTCTGACATCCTTAACCCATTTCACCCAGCTCCCTCACTTTTGGCAACTACTGATCTGGGTTTTTTTGTTATTTTTTTGTTCATCTGGTTTCTTTGTTTTCCCCCTGATTTTTTTTTTGGCTGCACCACAGGGCATGTAGAATCCTAGTATTTCATCCAGAGATTGGACCTGTGCTTCCTGCAGTAAAAGCATGGAATCTTAACCACTGAACTGCCAGCAAAGTCCCTGTTTTTTTATCTATTTGTTTTGTCTTTAGATGCCACATAAATGTGAGATCATAGGGTGTTTGTCTTTCTCTATCTGACTCATTTCGCTAACATGATTCACTTAGCATAACACCCTCTGGGTCCATCTTGGTTGTTGCAAATGGCAGGATTCCATTCTTTTGATGGTCAAATAGTATTCTATTGTATACATAACATCTGTATCCATTCATCCATTGATGCACACTTAGGCTATTTCTATATCTTGGCTGTTGTAAATAATGCTGCAATAAACATGAGGGTGCATATATTTTCTTGAGTTAGTATTTTCATTTTCTTCACATAAATGCCCAGAAGTGAATTACTAGATCATATGGTAGATGTGTTTTAATTTTTGGAGGAACTTCCATACTGTTTTCCCCAGTGGCTGTACCAGTTTGCATTCCCACTAATAGAGCATAAAGGATCCCTTTTCTTTGCATTCTTACCAACACTTTCTATTTCTTGCATTTTTTATAATAGCCATTCTAACAGATGTGAGGTGATATCTCAGTATGGGTTTGATGTGCATTTCCCTGATGATTAGCATCTTTTCATGTGCCTGTTGACCCTCTGTATGTCTCCTTTGGAAAAATGTCCATTCAGATCCTCTGCCCATTTTTTAATCAGTCTGCTTGGTTTTTGGCTATTGAGTTATATGAATTTTTGAACATTAACCCCTTATCAAATGTATATTAATAATTTACAAATATTTTCTCCCAGTCAGTCGATTGGCTTTTCATTTTGTTGATGATTTGTTGTTTCCTTTGCTGGGCTTCTTAGTTTGATGTAGTCCTACATGTTTATTTTTGCTTTTGTTGCTTCTGTTTTAGAAATCAGACCCAAAAAGATCATACTGAAGATCAGTGTCAAGGAGCTTACTGCCTGTGTTTTCTTCTAGGCGTTTTACGGTTATAGAGCTTAACATCCAAGTTTTTAATTTGTTTTGAGTTGATTTTTGCATCTGGTGTGAGATAGTCTGGTTTTATTCTTTTGCCTGTGGCTGTTCAGCTTTCCCAACAACATTTACTGAAGGAACTTTCCTTTCCCAAAAGAAGAGAAAATTACAGGCCAGTTTCCTTGATGAACACAGATGCAAAAATTCTCAACAAAACATTAGCAAACTGAATCCAGCAATACATTAAAAAGATCATGTACTATGATTGAGTAGGATTTATTTCAGGGGTGCAAGGCTGCTTCAGTATCCATAAATCATCAACCAATAGGATATAAAACGTTAATAAAATAAAGGCTAAAATGCATATGATCATCTCAATTGATGCAAAAAAAAGCATCTGACAAAATTCAGTATCCATATATGATAAAAAGAACTCTCAACAAAGTGAGTGTAGATGCAACATATCTCAACATAATAAAGGCCATATATGATAAGCCCATAGCTAACATACTCAATAGTGAAAAGCTGAAATCTTTTTCCTCTAAGATCAGGAACAGGACTAGGATGCCTACTTTGCTGGGTTTATTTTACAAAGTGTTGCAAGTCCTACCAAGAGTAATTAAGCAAGAAAAAGAAAAGTCATCCATATTGGAAGAAATAAGTAAAATTGTCACTATTTGTGGATGACATGGTTTTATATATAGAAAACCCTACAGAGTCCTCAAAAAAAAAAATTGTTAAATGAATTCAGTAAAGTTGCATGACCCAAAGTCAACATATAAAAATGTATTGCAGTTCAATGCACTAAAAATGTACTATCAGAGACAGAAATTAAGAAAACAATCCCATTACAGCTGCATCAGAAGAATAAAATACTTAGTAATAAATTTAATTAAGGTGAAATACCTATCACTAAAAACTACAAGACACTGAGGAAAGAAATTGAAGATACAAATAAATGGAAAGCACCATTCTAGGCTCTGGGGATAGAATGTGAGCTAAAGGGAAAAGTCCCTATCTTTAAAGAGCTTATATTTTAGTGATTGTCTAAATTTTACTAATAAATATGCAAAGAATTAATACGAATCCTAGCCAAAAATAATTCTCTCTTTTATATGTGTTGATGTCTGTCAAATTTGCCTTAAATCACTTCCTGAATAAAGTACATTTTTAAGATGCATTTTAATAGAATAATCATAGCCATCAGTTATAATTTGTGTCATCTTTAAATATATTACATATATTTCAAAAATTAAATGGAAATATTTTCCTTTTCTGGAAATCTTTATACTTCCCTGGTGAAAGAGAAGATATGGCTCATGTTTCATGCATTAACATATTTGAGATTTTTCTTATTCAGGAACTTGAATCTATAGTTACCATGTAATTCTGTCCAAAATTCATTTCTTGGGTTACTAAACCATTATTTATGCTTTTTGGTGTCCATGTGGGTTATGAATATAAAAGAATCCAGTAAAATATACAGTCTTCAAAATTTAATGTCACATTAAAAAAAAAAAACCTGATGGTACAGTGATGTCATTTAAAATATTAAAGAAGGGATGTTAGTGGTGATCAGGTCTACAGAGCTCTGTTGAGAACTGAACACACTGAGGCAGAATGACTTTCTAAGGCCCAGAACCTGTCTTCTGGCCCATGGGCCAGGGGTCCCTCCGCTACTCTGGACAGGTTTCTTTTCTCTGAAGTTTGAATAGGCTGTGAGCTTCTCTGAGGTTTGTTAAGAAAGCTGCAAACAGCCAGTGCTCCTGTACTTGGTGTGAGGGTTCTTAGGGCACTGCTCCTAGCTCTTCTGATCTGTCAAATGCAAGATGCCAGCATGACCCCAACCAGCCGGCTCAAATTCCCAGTTGTACTCTGGTTCAGCTAAATCTTAGCAGACTGATACTTTCTAGCTTTCACTATTAGAATATGTATTTCCTAAGGGCCTCAGATGATAAATAGTTAATTTCATCAGTTTTGTAAAATATTGATATCGTTTACATGGTCATTTTTTTTGAGCACTTACTGAGTACCCAAACAGTGTGTTAAACCTTAAACACATTTCAACTGTTAATTCTCACAACCTCTCAGGGGGGACACTCTTAGGATTCCCATTTTACAGAAGAAACTAAAGGGAAGAGAGGTACCATGCCAGAGGTTAGAGGACTAGTTACCTTTAGGGGTGGAATCCAGCTCTCAACTACCTTCTGACTTAAACTACCTTAATTTGGCAGCAGGGGCCACAGACCCAGAGAATTTAGATGGTCTGTGCAGGGTTATAAGAGTCTGGTGAGGAATGAGAGTGAGTCACACTTTATGTACATTGCTGGTTATTTCACCACACAGATGCTCTTAGAATGGTTTCTTATGCCAGCCCAGGTGAATCTCTAATCTTACATCCTTCTTACAGTTCAAAAAACCATTTACATACTTAGACAAGTAGGTAGTTTTAAAAGATAATTAAAGTAGACATTTAAAATTTCCCTTTGACAAAATTACTCCATTTTTAAAATAGCTGTTCGATTTCTATGGTAAGGCTGAATGTTTTTACACTTGTTGGAAGCAGTGATTTTATTCATCATGTGAAATCTTGAGGACTCTCTTGGTGTCGATGTGGTATTTTCATCTGCCTATTATGCTTGTTACGTTGTATTATCCAAGTGAGATTTTTTTTAAAAACCCCTGATGGTAAATGGTGATTCATCCTTTATCATTAAGGCAGATATACCGTTTATTTCTGACAACGCAGTGAAGCTCATTTTGCTGACTTTTTTTTTCAAACTTGATTTCGTCCCATCTAACAATAATTTCACTGGAGGAGAAAAATTAAAATTGCCCCATTGACAATGTGATAATATCAGTTTTCCTTCAGAGAAATTCAACGAAGTGAAAATCTTCATGATTTTCCAGGGGTCAGTTGTCCTTTTAGAAAAAGTGCCTAACAAGTTCTCAAGGCTTTGTTTTCAAGATAAATAAATCTTTCCATTCTGCAAATTTGGTTGTGTGTTTTTGGTTTTGAAATGCAGTATGAAAAAGAGAGTCCATTGAGTGAAATTCAAAGTTGACTCATCTTTTTCTTTGCCCTTTTCTCTCCTCCAGCTCTTTCTCTTTGTTGTCTGGAACTTTGAGCTCTACATGATACCACTGGTTTTGTTGTTACTACTGACATGGAACTACTTCTTGATAATATCAGGGAAAGATAACAGGCAACGTGATACAGTAAGTCTCTTACTTTCTTATTTGTATGTGTTTTTGTTCTCATTCTTAGTCTCCCTGGCAAGATCAACATTGCATTTGGTTTTGCACACCAGAAATTCTGTCTATAAATACTCAAGTTTGACAGAAAGTTTTCCCAGTTCTAAACTAACAACTCTTTGGTTCTAACACAATGTATTTGCCTATTTTTAACATTACTCATTTTGGTAGGAACTAAAGTTGAGAATATACTGAAGAATGAGTTATGATTTTTAAGTATAAATTGTTTAGTCCAAGTGATTATTTCTTTTTATTCTACTTAGTTGTGTTTATGTCTCAATGAATCCTGAGTTAAGATATAATATTGCAAAATTTTCTGTTTGGTCAGACCAAGTGAATGTATTTCATTTAAGACATTTCTCTGTGGTCTGCCACTGGAGGGAAGGAAGACTTGATGGTTGTTGGCCTAGATAAGTGCAAAAAGTAACCTTAATTCAATGTTCATTCATTGAACAACAGCAAATATACTTATCTGTGTCAGGGGTATATTAGGATACTGGCTTGTGGATCAAGACCTTTCGTTTAACCCAGGGAAAGTTATACTGAACTTACCTGTGCTCTTTGACATTTTTGAAAATTTTTAGAATGTGTGAGATGACCTTTTATCTCTCCCAGAGTTTTAGATTGAGAAGTAGAAGCCAGCCACGTTATAACCATGTTTGTAATTCTCCCACCAGCCTTCATTTCCTTAGATTATCTGTCACTACACCCCAACCAAACTCAACAGCTTCCAAAACCTCCGCATAATTAAATAAACACAAATGTCTTATCCATCTAGAACATTCGAAGTTTTAATAATATACAGCTGTTGAGAGTAATGTAAGGGTTTTTCAAACATGAGAATCTATTTGCTAGCTATTAGTCCACGTCAGATTGCATTGATTCTTTTCTTATTTGCCATTAAAAGCCTCCATTTGACTTCTAATCAAGACTTTTGCCAACTATTGTGCCCATAATGATGCAAGAAACAGACCTATTTGATCATAAGTTTAGTAGTATTATATACTACTTTAATGGCACCCCACTCCAGTACTCTCGCCTGGAGAGTCCCATGGATGGAGGAGCCCTGTAGGCTGCAGTCCATGGGGTCGCTAGGAGTCAGACACGACTGAGCGACTTCACTTTCACTTTTCACTTTCATGCATTGGAGAAGGAAATGGCAACCCACTCCAGTGTTCTTGCCTGGAGAATCCCAAGGACGGGGGAGCCTGGTGGGCTGCCGTCTATGGGGTCGCACAGAGTCGGACACGACTGAAGTGACTTAGCATAGCATAGCATAGCATAGCATAGCATAGCATAGCATACTACTTTATTATAAAGTAGTACATAGTATAGTTAGCATCATAATGTTTGCACAGACATACCTATGACATAAAAGAATTTTCCTTTTTAATAACTCAAGTACAATATACTTTAAATGGTTACAAAAGAAAAATATATACTTTTTGAAATAATTTTCTTTAACATCAAAGTAAAAGAAAAATCCAGATACACAATTACCAAATAGATGGCAGAGTTGCCAACAACAACCAGGTTTATTTCCCTATACTATTTGTATATATTTCTGTCTCTCTCATGAGGTTATAAATTTGAAGTGGCGGACTCTTCATCTTTGTACTTGCCACCATCTCTAGCGTGTTTTATAAGTTAGAAATGTTCAAACTTTTTTTGTAAAGTTTATCAAACCAAACATGAGATTTCTCTGAGAGATTTTAATGGTTAGACAGCGTCAACAGATGAGAAGTTATTATTATTATTGGCAAGGATTTTGTGGATATATATTTAACTTGCACACTGAGAAACAAGTCCCACATGGTGTCATGGGGACTAATAGGTACTTTTGTCAATTAATCCAGGATGTTTTCTTTAAGAATATAGTACTCTTTTAGGCAATTGCTTTTTTGTTCCATTTATTTCTGGGAAATTGTTGAGAGAGAAGAAAATCTACTTTTCATTCAGTTGCCTTGAGACAAATTTGCAAATAATAATGTTTGTAAATAAGAAAAAGTGGTAATTTCATTTCAGCTTCTTAATCCTACGAGGGGGCTTATCTTCAATATTTAGTCATTGGTTTGACTATTCTCAGTAAAAAAAAAAAAAAAAAAAAAATTCTGAAACTATAGACTTTGCTTGCTATTTTCTTCAAAATATACCAGTCTTGGCTGGAAAGGTCTACTTTTAGAGGGAAAGTCATGATATATAAGGTAACCCCTTTTACTTCAAATTCTCTGAGAATTTTTATAAGCCTATTGAAAAGTTATGTATCATGCAAATTTTTCTGCTGCTCTTTTCACCCCAAAATATAACTCCAATATGGTAATTATGCATCTTTCCTTGTTGGCACATCTCTGACAGAATCTCCCTTTTAGCCATGGACAACATTTTCTTCCCCAGCACAGCCCACTGTGAAATGTTCTTTAGTCTAACTTGCATGGAAGCCAACTGCACTCCATAACTCCCAGTAATTGCCTTTTATTTGCCCAAAACACACATATCCACATATTCTGTTCTTTCTAGGCACCGGAGCAGCAATCACAACGTTTCATTCAGCTTCTCTTTCACTGGCTCAGTTGAGACCTTACGTAACTCTTCAATCCAATTTGTCTAATTATGTGTTTTCTTCCATACCCAGCTGTGCATTTGAACTGGTTGCTCCTTTTGAAAAGAAACCTGGATTATACTTTGCTGGTTATAGATTACATACACACGGGTATATACATATATATTCATACACATATATGTACACATATGTCTATATTCACATTCATATGTATGTAAATTAGGGGAAAGTGTTCGTAGGGGTGGCCATGCTGTGCCTAAAGACTACTTATCTACTGCATAGTGGAAAGCACTGAAAGAATGGTACTTTGTCCTAAATCCCTATTGCTTTCCCCAAAACAATGCAGAATTTTTCAGCATGTGTGAAAACTTGAGGGAATCTCTAAAGTACATAAATCATACTGTTGGCTGATTCTAAACCAGGAAACTTTCCGTTTTAGGAGAAGGGGATGTAGGGGTGGAGGGGAATATTCTGTCAGGCACAAAAAAAATCATCTGTACATTATTCAGCTGAGAAAATCCAACTAGGATGAAAATTATAGAAGAAAAACAAATCAAAATGAACCTCAAGTTTGTATGGCAAAGAGCAAAAATGAGATAGTATTTCCATGACATAAGAGAGAGAAAAGGAAATGAATACTGTAAAAGATTAAAAAGTATATAGATGGGTAAAAATTCTGTCTTCAAAATATTAATGGATAGTTGAGATTAATACTAAAATAGGAAAGGATTTCTTTGTCTATTGTTTATTAGGGAGACCACTTCCATTTTGGAGACTTAGGATCACAGGAACTTAAATCCCCTACTTTTTCCTCACCGTGGTGTCTGTTTTACTTTAAAGAAAAAAATGATATCTAATCCTTGCCAAGTAAGTTTTGTGGCACTTAATGAGCAGAACTCATTGAGGAAAGGATAAAGAAACAGCCATTCCAATGATATAGACTTAGAGTTGCACTCGAGAAAGAGGTATGGTTAGCAATGGTATTTTGCCACCATTATCTCTCAGTCAGACTTGTTAAAAATAAGCAATTCTTGATCTAAATCTATCTATACTCAGACCATGACATTAAACTTTCTAGCATAAGAATTGTTAGACTTTTCCAGAGGAAACTGTTTAATATAAACTTCATTCAGAGATATCTCTGGCATGAACGGGATATAAAGATAGGACTATCATACTTCTCTTGGTTTGAGCTATCACTGCAGAACCAGGGGGAAATCGCCCCTGCACTGCCCATTAGGCTGGCACCAACTGTCCACAATACAGTTACTATAAACTGAGATTTTGTAGAAGTACATGCCAAGAAGTGGTCTTTACTTTGGATTTAAAAATTACCAAGTCTTCATCACACCCTGGGCACTGTGTTAAGCAGTTTCCTTGAAGCATGGCTACAAGAACCCTTCCTTGAGAGAGGAACTCAAGTCTCAAGATATAAGAAATGGGTTGGCCAAGCAAACCAGAGCTCTGTTACACTCGCTCAGAGACAAATATCATTATTACTACCTTACATACAGGGAAACAGGGTAGAGAGATGAAACAGCTCCAAAGGCACACGGTCAGTCCAAAAGTGGCAGAGAGGGAATTAGGATCTGCCAGTCTTTCTGAAGTTTGCACTCCTTACCTCCAGTCCATTAAATTTCCTCTTAGAGCTATTGTTTGGTCTATTCCAGGTCTTCCTGGGTACCTTTTAAGCACATTTCTCCATTACATTTCAGAACAGTCAGTAGGAGGAACTCTACCTTTGAGCAGACAGATTGTTTGAAAACCCTCATTTTCCCCACTCTACCCCCCATCTTCTCCTCACCTCTCATTCAGGAGAGGAGCAGGTACCTATTCAGCCACTTGGATTTATCAAATATCCTGTTAAACCTTTTAGAAGCCTGGTCTCTTTGAATTCTTTATAATAACAATGTCAAGTAGATGATTCTAAATGATTGTATCCTCATTTTATGAACGGGGAAATTCAAACTCAAAGAGGATCTCCATAGAGTAAGTGGGACTCAAGCCCAGCTCTGCCCTGTCCTGAAAACTCAGGTTTTCTCTGTGGTGCACGTTCGGGCATGCCTTTAACCAAGCCATCACTTTCAAAGTGTCTGGAGCCTTACAGAGACTCCTAGGCATCCCCAAATTCCTTCCTGTGAGGTACCTGGTGACCTCTCAACAATGGGTACTGGTCACATTTGACTCCAGGTGACCCCACTCATTTAAAAGAAAAAAACTTCATGACCTGGAGGAGTACTTTCCTCCGCCCAGATGAGTATGGGGAGAGTAAATCAGTGATAATAATCCTTCACATTCATGAAGAAAGTCTCTGAATATCTGTGACATTCAAACGTTCTTCATGCAGTATGTTTTAATTGCATTTTAAGAGAGCATTCACTTTCACTGTCAAGATATGCCTCCCACAGAACAACCTCAGTTGCCTAATCAATGGAGACTTTAAAAGACTGAAGAGTAGGCTAGATCAATGAAATCGTTCTCTAACTGATGATCTCAGCGTGATACAAGTTGAGCCCCAGCCTGTCTACTGAAATACTTCAGTAAATACTGAAATGTTTTGTTAGTTCCACCACATGGCAAAGCCCTCCACGCGTCTTTTCCCCTTTAGAAGAGCACTGAATATATTTGTTGTTGTTGGGTCTGTTCCAATTAGGCCCAGAACATTGATGTCTAGAAATAAAGCTTGTAAGGAGAGCATTTTCTTCGCTACCATAAATGCTGTTGATTGGACAACTGGGAATCACCCACCAGATACAAACTACCAAAGAGACGTATGACTGTTTGACTTGACTTCCTATAAATGAAACTTATTTATTATTTTCTCAGCCAGTACTCTCAGCTCCAAAGAAGTCCAGGGTGGAATATTTGAAGAAGCAGACCATTGAATATGTGAACTATTCCAAACAGGATCTAAACAGACTGGCCAGAGCTGAGCTGAGCACTCCATAGAAAAAGCACTGGGGTGTGTGGTCAGACCCTTGGTACTTAAATGAGGACTTTATCATTTACAGAAAGTAGCGTGGATCAGAGCCTCCTGAGTTTGCATCTCAGTACCAAAAAGACTATGTACTTGCTCTCAACAGAAGCAGCACTGAGTCATACAGCCTGTAAACACATCTAAAAATAGATGATCACTCTTTTCTTTTTCTACTTATTTCAACAATTTTCTCAAATTTTTAAGAAGGTCACCAGCTTGCAAAAACGTGAGGAGGATTGTGCAAAGTACCAGACCTCTAGTTTTCCAGCACAACCACAAGCAGAAAGAAACCAACCACCGATTGCATGTCAGTAAAAAATGTCATCGCTTATGACCCCTCTCAAGCTGTTCAACCACTTAGATGTGCCAGATGATCACTCACTGCCCGGGCTGGTGCCCTGTACCCTGATGACCATCACCTCAGAGGCTCTGGACACACCCCTAGCAGGATCTGCACATTTTTTCCACTCTTCTTAAACGCTCCCCCCTCTCTAGATCTCCTCCCTCTCAGTAGATGACCACACCCTTCTACTTTGCAAAGTTTCCTCAAAACTCCAACCTCTGAAGGCCTCTGAAATTGTTCCCAATTTAGGGTTGCCAGATTGAGCCAATAAAAATACAGATGCCCAGTTAAATCGGGATTGCAGATAAACAACAGGAGATATTTATACAAAAATAATATTCATTATTTATCTGAAATTCCAATTTCACTGGATGACTTGTATTTTTCTGGCAACTTTCCCCAAAATCACAGCTTGTTTTCTTACCTCAAGACTTGTAGGAAGGTGATAATTCTAAAACAAAATGCTGATTTTTCTCCCTCTGCTACTTTTATCTTTCCATAATATCTTCAAGGCTGTCAAAGAAAGATTCCTCACGTGTACACCCCACCCAAACCATTTGTTGTGGTGATTTAGTTGCTAAGTTGTGTCCGACTCTTTAGCAACACCGTGGACTACAGTCTGCCAGTCTCTTCTGTCCGTGGAATTTTCCAGGCAAGAATACTGGAGTGAATGGCCATTTCCTCCTGCAGGGGGATCTTCCTGACCCAACGATCAAACCCGTGTCTCCTGAATTGCAGGCGGATTCTTTACTGCTGAGCCACCAGTTCAGTCTCTCAGTTGTGTCCGACTCTTTGTGACCCCATGGACTGCAGCACGCCAGGCCTCCCTGTCCATCACCAACTCCCGGAGTTTACTCAAACTCATGTCCATCATGTCATTGATGCCATCCAACCATCTCATCTTCTGTCGTCCCCTGGCAACACCAGAGTAGCACCCAAACCATAGCTTCAGTTTTATCTCCCCTATATTCCATCAGGATCATTTGTGTGTGTGTGCGTGTGTTTGTTTGTTTGTTTTTGAGAATGGAGTGCTTCATGAGCAAAAAAACAGAGGTAGCGAGCACAAGTGGGGAATGCTCTTTTCTCATCTCTTTCATCTAAAAAGGAACCATTCACCACTTGGGAGAGCAGGAGAATGAGGCTCAGAGAGTTTCTGCCATGGGCAAACGCTCACACAGCACAGCAGGGCGGGAACCCAATTCCAACTGGCTCCCAGGCCTGTGTTCTCAGTCTCTCCTGCAACACACCCTTTCCTCAGGCCTGGGGAGGGCAAGGGCTTGGTCCAGATAACACAACAGAAGTTGAAGAAGGAAGGAAGGATGTGTCTCTTTGTATAGATGGGGATCCTGGGGCCTAAGAAAAGGCACTGGCTTCTCCACAGGCAGTGAGTGTGTATGGGTGAGACAGACGTCGTGGCCCAGGGAGGCATGTGCACTCAGACTTAGTGGAGGTGCTCCCGCTGTGCCCAGGAGCCCCATAGGCAGCAGAGCAGATATTCAGTGGGCCAGCCTGGTGTGACCTGGGGCACCGTGCCAGAACAGGTGGCTGGGACCTTTGAAGTCCTTGCTTCAGGAGCCAGACATTGAAGGAGTTGAGCTCAGAAGGCCTGCAGAGAGGTGGGAGCACTCCCTCACAAAGGCCTGGCTCTCTGGGGATCGACTCACTTCAGGGCGGCTCCTGCAGCTCCTCCATGAGCTTGGAGGGGACCCTGTTGGTGCTGATGCGCGGATGGCAGCCTAAGTGTGTTCAGGTCAAGGCCCCAGAGCTCAGCGGAGGAGCAGGTTCAAGGAGGGCTCTTCAGCCATGTGGGGAGGGCAGCCCTGAAGGATGGGAGTGGGGTCCATGGTCTTGAGAGAGAACGACCCAGTGTGGCTGGGGTGGCTGTGGCCCACAACAGCAGTATCCAGAACCAAGTATATTTGTATCAATAGTTTTCCAAATAGTTGATATATTCTCTCTATAGCTTCTACTCTTTTCTTTAAAAAATAGGTTTATGAATATAGGATGTATTTCTTGCTTGTTATATATATTTTGTTTTTTACAAAAAATTGGATCACATTAAAGACACTGTTAGCACACCTAGTTTGAGATTCCCTCAAATTGCTGGAAAATAACAGGATTTTTAATAACTAAATAGTTTTTGCCATATGAATACTTTATTTTTTTCTCAATTAAGCACTCATTTTGGAAATGTTCATTTCCAGTGTTTCTACCATCTCAAAGAATGCTGTAAACAAAAATCCTAAACAGATCTCTGAGCAGGTCCTTGGTAATGTCCTTTGGAAAAGTCCTCAAAGGAGAATTTCTGGGTCAGAGTATATGTATTTTGAATATTTTGGGGAGTTAATACTAACTTGCCACTCACTAAGGTTTTAATATTTTTATATGTATGTGCCTGGATAACCACCAATTATCTTCATCATTTCCCCCTGAGAGCCATCTCTGCCTTCCTACCCATTCTTGCCCACCCCTGGCCCCCATCAACCCATCCCTACCACCAAACACTCTGATTTCCTGTTTTCCCCTCATTCTATTATAATAATAATAATAATGATAAAAACCTCCCTAGGGGTCTTCTTCATCTGCTCCAGATTGTTCTAACAGTAAAGCAAGTCATAGCAGCACAGTGGCTACTCAAAAAAGATTTAGTGAATGAATACTTTGTATTTTAGTCCAGTGTTTTTTCCACATCAAAAATTGTCTAATTTTCATAATTTTCATTCAACAAAAATGCACTGAATTTTTGCAGACACTGTGCTAGCAGGTTGCTCAAAGGTGATTAAGACCCAGTCCCAGTAAATCAATTATACTTCAATAAAAATAAAAGGAAGGGAGAGAGAGAGAAGAAAAAAAAAGACCTGGTCCTTACCCAGTTTGTGGTCTAGTGAGGGAAACAAACAACTAAATGGAATACGTGGCTATGATAGGTGCAGCAATGGAGGTCTGTGTGTGACATGCAGACGCGTGCAGCCAAGAGACATTTACATTATCCCAGGTCTGTGTGTATGTCCTGTGTAGATAAAGAAAAGGTCTACCCATTTGTGGCCACAGCTCTTATTCCACCTTTAGTCTGTCCCTTTTACTCAGTAGCTCCAGGTTTGCTTTTAATTCTTCAGTGTATCATCCGTCTTTTTTACTCTATTCTCAAACTGCAGCTCACCTTCAAATTGGAAAGGTAAAACTCTAGAATGGTAGAAGATGAGGGCTACCTGCCCGTGACGTGTCAGTTCACATAGCGAGAGATGTAAAGGAAAACAGTTCTATTCTTAAAAATCAATTTACTACAAAGTCTCCTCTCTAGAAGGCAGACTTCTTTTGTTTTAGTTCTGTTAGGACTCACGAGAGATGCTTAGAATTTAAAGTTAGCGGTAGCTGCCTTGGAGGATGCTTGCAGTCAACTCTTATGCTATAGCCCCCTTATTTCCTGAATCGCTCCCACCTTGCTCGGACTCCCCAAAGATGCATATAAGAATGTAACAAGATAAAAAGATACTACTCTTCATTCCTATTGAGGATTTCTGCCCTGAAACCCAGCTTTTTTTCCACCAAATGAATTGTCTCGGTGACCCCAAAGAAAACCTGAGGATCTCACCCTTATAAATGGCTGGATTTCTGTTGTTTAAAGCTCAGTTGACTCCTGGATTCCCAGGAACTCATTAGAAAATCAACTTCGTAAAGTCACCCCAAAGTCTCCTATGGATCCAAAGAATTACCATCTAAATGGTTTTCCAAAGTGTCCAGCCCAAGCATCCACCCCTTTGTCAACCAAATGGTTTTATTATTTCTGTTCCCTTTCCAAAAGGTTTGCTCCTGCAATTTTGTCATTTCTGCAATTGAAGAATGGGACTTAGGAGAGGACAAGAAAGAATATCCACAGTTTGGGTGTCACTTCTCAGGATGGATGTGTTTTTCCCACCTATTTCTAGTGATATCCTGTGGGTTCTTTCTAAATGATTCTATGCACTCGTCTTTGTAGGTAGCCAAAACTCCTTGACACAGTATGGTGAGGGAGATAGGATATAGGATTCACAGAAGCACCTTCTGGCTGACTCATAACCCTGTGACTGTTTGTATCATGCCCTGTGGGGTGGGGTGGTGTTGGCAGAAGGTTTCGTGTGATATTTGCAGAGAATAATTGTCTCTAGTTCAGAAAGGTGACAAGAAATGACAAGTTTATTAAATTATCAAACTAAAAGTAGAAACCAATGACATGTCTTTTTATCTGCTTGTGAAAAATGTTTATAAGTCAAAACTATTATTAGGAGCCCAATAACCCCGAGAGTTTTGTCTTCATTATTTTTTAGTATTGCATGAGATAAGCTTATTAAGAGTATGCAATTTTAAAACCTTTATGTTCATAGAACAGGAATAACACCTGTAGGTAACCAAACTAAAATACACCTTCAAGGGCATTTTCTGTCATTTTGTTATTGAATTTATTTCATCATACAAGAAAAAGAAAATAGCCATGATACCATATCACTTATTTTTTAAAAATAATGATATTCTGGCAACCTGCTGAAATGAAAGACAGTTCACCTAAACATAGTTTACAGATAGGTTACACTCCATGGGCAACAGCAGAAACATCTTAAAACAGAATGTTGCCCCTTTATAGCTGGTAGAGGTTAAGGGTCCAAACTTTGAAATTATGAGGACAGGGTATTACATTTCAGACCTTCCATCTGTTAGCTGTATGAATTTTTTCATTTCCCTACATCTCAGTTTCCTCACCAGTGAAATGGCAATAATACTTACCTTTATTGAGATCTAGTGAGGATTAAAGAGACAGTCCATTGTGTTAAGTATATGGTGAGTGCTCTGAGTTTGAGTGAACTCCCGGAGTTGGTGATGGACGGGGAGGCCTGGTGTGCTGCGATTCATGGGGTCGCAAAGAGTCGGACACAACTGAGCGACTGATCTGATCTGATCTGAGACACCTGACTATATTTAAAATAGCACAAGCTGGTGCGGGTATAGAAGTGAGTAACCTAAAGGAGGGCTTCCTGGGTAGCTCAATGTTCAAGAACCCACTCGCCAATGTAGGAGATGCAGATTCAGTCTCTACGTCGGGAAGATCCCCTGGAGAAGGAAATGGCACCCCACTCCAGTATTCTTGCCTGGACAATCCCATGGACAGAGGAGCCTGGCGGGCTACAGTCCGTGGGGTTGCAGAGAGTTGGACACGACTGAGTGACTGAACACACACATGGTGGAGGTAACACATTTCTTGACGAGTTCCCTAGTAAGACCTGTTGAAGAGAACGGTTTTCCATGGCCACTAGTGCTTCCTGATTCTGAACTTGTGGACAAAGACAGTGACATTGCCGCAGAAAGATTTGTTTATAATCCCCCTGCTATGTATATGCAAGTCCCACAAAAATAAAAACTATATTTTTATTAACCAAAAAAGCTAATGAGGAAAAATAAATTATCTTCTATAGACAAAAATTTCTTAAAAACCATTTTAGAAAAATACCAAAAATGCATGCCATTTTACAGATCAATTCCAAAGATTTTTGAAAGGAACACTTTCCTTGATTACTGTAATCCAAATCTCCACCACACACAGTGCATAAAGACAAAGGCCAGCTGCACTGTGAGCAAAGAACAGGGCATTTCCCTGAAACCATCATTGGGTCCAAAAGCAAAATAATCTTTCCTAACAGCCTTGCTCTGGATGTCGACTAAGAGAAGGAGAAAGGTAAACCTACTAGCAAACCAGGCCTGGGCACAGGGACTAATTTTAATAAATCAGGACAGAACATGAAAATGTCAACTTAATCAAGCATTTAAATTTTATTAATCAAGCCTAATTTTTATGAGTGCAAATAATCACTGAAGCTGGACAAATTTGTTCTCGATTGCATCAGAAACATAATTTTAATATTTAATGGACTGATGAATTTAAATGGAGAATTATCTTTATGAAACATGCTCTTCACAATTTGCCATTAAATGAGAAATAAAAAAAACCAACATAAATCTTACATAAAGGTTATTTAACTAAATGTTAGTACTATAAATATTATAAATACATTATGCACTAATTTAGCAATCACACAGTACACTACATAAAGCCGAAATGGTAAGTGGACCAGGCAAGGTTTTCCTAGAATATAGAGCTCTTGTGTTATATTGTGGGAAGCTCATGATAAAACGGTTACGGAGGTTTTGTGTGAGGTTTCACGAACATTCTTTTCATTCAGGCTTTTGTGCTACAATTCACCATTCACCACAGACATTCTTTCCAGTCCCAATGCAGGTCTAAACCCACATGGGCTGTCTTTTGTGAAGTGATTATTCTTTACAAAAAGATAAAAAATATTTTATCATTATTATTTATAGAAAAGAGATACAAGGAAAACACTGAAGTTTTCTGACTGATTTTTCTGACATTCAAAATATGCTCCATTTTTAAAGTTAGACTTTCTGATATAATGTCCTCAGGCCTCAAAATATTCTAGGCACAAAGGGGGGGGAAAAAACAGAAAAAGAAAAATCAAATTACCATCAGAATATTTTTCTCTTCAAATGTCCACCTATTTTCCTCACCTCCTCTACTACTCCCAATTATAGTGCTTAAAATAGGCAGTAGCAGTGAATTTTTTAAAGATAATCAAACCTAACAGAGCAGTATGGTTCAAAAGTTTGCTTGTATTAATCTCCAAGATAAATTTTTTGTTTTGTTTTCAAATTCTATTCTTTAAAGGAACCTAATCTTCCCAAAGTGTAGCATTCCCCTTATATCTGCTAAACTATACACTTACCTGTAAAGAACTTCTTGCCTATTGCATCTCTAATGCTCCCACACATACCTGAAAAAATTGGACGTCATAGCAGCTCCACCTTTCTGCTTTGCAGAAAATGTTTTAAATAGATTATGTGGTCTCTTTATTAGGCGTATTTAAAAATTCCTAAGGTTGTTTCTAAAATCTGAAAAATGTACAATTGTGCCTTTTTTGGTTACAAATCTGTGTTTCTGGAATGGAAATTTGGTTTTATAGAGAGAGGCTAAAGCACATAATTTTCTTTTTGATTTGCAATCTATCTATTATTAATAAACAAAAATGTTTTGCTTTGAAAATATTAAATTTTCATAAAATAGATTAGTAATAAGACTAGCTAGCTTTTCATTTCTTTTGGAAAAAACAGGTTAAACAATTCAATTTTGTGGGGTTTTTTTGTATAATTTTTAACCTGAAAAATTTTGCTTCAGGAAAGCATTAGTTTTTAAAAAGCACATTGCAGGTTAATAGTTGACCTATTTTTCCCTACTCAGTCAAATTAATATGCAATATCCTAAAGATGCTAAGATTAGAATTTTCCCTGCAAGCAAAAATATATTACATTGTGAAGCCTTTAGATGGAGACATAGTTCAAATAAACACTAGAAATCTGTTCACAGTGCTTTGTGTAAGCATAAGAATGAACATTTAAGAATACCAAAAAGGAAATATGAAAAGAAATTCATTTAAGATACTTATACTGATTATAGAATTTATACTGTATTTAGCATTTCTGAATGGAAGGGTTTTTCTGCATATTAAGCTGACACTTAAAAACTAAAAGGTTGCATACTCTTGGCCAGTAAAGTAAATTTACTGTCCTTACACCCTGCAGCAAAGCATATTATACTGCAAATAAGAATGCTGTTGTTGATGATGCAGAATACAGGCTGTATGTAATCAGTGGCATGCATCAAAAGTCATCTGATAGCCACATTAAAGCCACATTTCCTATTAAGAATCAGACTAAATTACAGCATGGCACTTCCCAGAATGAGCCAAGGAAATGCATTCTGCAAGAAGAAATAATTGTATTTGAGTGTCTCTGTAAAAATCAGGAAGTCTTTTAGCAGTAAGTAATAATGCTTTTCTTTTTAGTCTGCCTTCTTTTGAATTGCAATATATTCAGCTTCACTGGGAAGCCTATCACACTAATTATTATTACATCTAGTGGTTCAGTTATCTTGATGACTACTGTAGCTGAAATACTCCAAGGTCAAATCCTTAATAGCATGAATCAAACTAAGCAGCTATCACACATGCAGTTGCTTTTGAGATAGGCTGGATGAAACAGTATATTCCAGACCTGTTTATGGGTTGTATTATTCCTTCAGATGTGGAGTAAATTATACGTACAGTTTAATTGCGCCATTCATTTTGCAAAAGTTCCTTCTCAGAAATCTTGAGAGGTACAGGTGTCTTGTGGTAAAAATGGGAGTGCAAGCCCACCTGTAATGATCGTATTGACCAAGAACGTCTTCAGCCCAACCTCCGGTGCTTTTAAGTGATCTGAAATAATCTGAGCGGTTATATGCATCTTCTCAATTCATAGACTTTCAATAAATTCATGTGATATTTGCACATGTAATACATCCATTGGCACACAAATGCATGTTCTGCTTGGTTTATGTACCCGTGAAATGATGTAAATGAACTCTAGACCATGTTGAAGCAAACTGCTCTACCCAAATTCCTCCATATCTCTAGGGTGGAAATAAGCATTCAGTTTGTAATGTACCCAAATATAAGCATCTGTACACATTTGAATGTTCTATGACTATGAAATCAAATAGGAAATGTCTTTCTTTTGTGACAATTTCTTTAATTTTTTAACATCGCAGTTGCACATCTGGACAGCAGTGATTTCTTCTTTAATTTAAATGTGTTGCTTTTTTATAGACCGTTTATAGAGTAAGGCAATTTGAATTGTGCAACTCTTCATTCTGAACATAGCAAAACATCCATTTAATTCAAGGATTATTTCTGAGGGAAAAAGTAAACATACAAAAGAAACTGGTTTGTGTCAGCTTTGGCTTTCCAGGGTTTTTGGCTCTGTGGTACTCAATACTTTCTTACGAAGGTAATATAACCAAGATTTGTTGTTGTTGTTTAAAGAGATATAAATCAGTGGCAGACTTTAGCCTAGACAAAATTATAGTACAACGTGTTTTAAGAATTATTGGTGGAAATTTTATCCCCTTCTTTTTAAAATCATTTTAGCTTTATACCATGCACCCTGAATTAATATTAAAAAGCAGTACTTAGGATCCACTGTCTTAGGATGATTTTAATAATGAAATTTACCTGAATCTACTTTCCCTCATCCTTCTACTGTTTTGTTATCTTTTTTTTTTCTTGCTGGTCCCCCCCCTTATATATCTTTGTCTAGTGGAATAATTCTAAACATAGTTATCATACCTTTATTCAGATTACCAGCGTCATTTTTAACATCTTCAGCCAAATAAAATTTTATTTCCTTGCAAATCATAAAGCATTTAGTTGTGTCAAATTATCATTAAAAGTCATAATATTAATAGAGCGTCTATACAACTGTATAAAATATATAGGTTCCACAGATACAGTGTTGCTCCATTTTGAAAATGGCTTTTTTGCAATAAACAGCCACATATTATGTGTTATATGTTAATGACAAATGTTCAGCAAATATGGACTATGAAAGAAGAAATATTATGCTTTTAAAAATAGTGTGATCTGCTTATCCTTTGGCTGTCAGGTAGCTAGAATGCTGCATTTGGGCCTGTCTACATGTGTTTTTTAAAATGTCATCTTTATTAGTATTACGTTCAAGGAATAGTACCAAGAATCAGTTTCTTTCAAGACCTTCCTCCACTGTGTGGCATATAAGTCTGTGACGAGCGACATTACAGAAGGTCATGTCACTTTTAACTGCTTGCATTACATCTTTCTGATTTCCCTAGTGCCCTTCCTTTGTTTGATTAATACTACTTGCTTTCAAGCAAGGTATCAGAAAGTATAATTTGGAAAAAAGAATTCTAGAGCCAATCTCAGATAGCCTCCCTCAAGAAAAGAGGAAAAAAACCCAACTTTGCAAAAATATATCTTTTCTAACACATGCGTTTTTTGGTACTTTTCATTTTTTTCTCAAGGAAATCCTACAGATGTGTTGCTATTAAATTATTGCTGACAACTCTTTGGGCAACTGGACTTTGTATACACGAAAACAAAACTATGTAGTCCTTACTTGGTTTTATTTGCAGAGGAAAGAACTGGAATTTGGGACCAGAACTTCTTTATTTGTTTTCCTTAGTTAAGTGTTAAACTCCAGCCCTCTCTTTCTAAATAGTAGGTGTTACTTGAGTTCTCTGGGAAAGTTTGCAATTTTGTGCGATTATTACATGCACTTCAGTGATATATACGTTTTGTTTTTAAAAGCTCAGTTTGCAGTTTCTGTATTCATTGCATTTGGTCAAGGCTCTTGTCTTAGAGCACAGCCTAGCTTCTGAGGTACTTGCTGTCAAAGTCATCCGTTTCGTTGGACTGTTAAAGCCTGAACGTGAGTTGTGAAACCATTATCATTTTAATTGGGAATCTTTATCCGCAGCTCTACCTGTGCCCCTTTATGCAATTCTTAGTTTCAGTGAAATATGAATCAGAATTGTATGTGTCATTCAGAACCCTGAATATTTTTGTCCAGGAAAATAAATGCATCACTTAATTTCCAAAAATTAATGTTTAAATATTATTAACTGGATGTCTTTTCTATTTTTATTAGTCATACACATTTTTAAAGTACTTTGGTACAGGTATTGTGCTGAGCACTTTAAATATTAATACATTATCTCATTGGATACCTAATCTGTGGGGTAGGTGCTATGATCGTCTCCATTTTCCAAGGCACCTTAAGTAAGCATCATCTGAGCAAAATGTAACCGTGGTATACATTCTGAAGCCGCTTAAAGGCATCCCTAGGAACCATCTGTATTATACATCCTCACTTGTAGATGTTTATGTTGTAACATTAAAATATCACTGGAGGAGGGGAAAAGCCATCACTCGAGGGCTGCAATACCACACAACAGCCTCTCTTGAACACAGCACTTTGCTGCCAAATGTAAAGCAAATGGTTGTGTTGGGTGGTTCTGCCGCACATTTGTGGAGCAATTGTGCGTAGCCAATTACCCACTTGTGCAGGGTGGGAACTGTTCGGGTTTTGCAATTGAAGGGTCTGATTCTGTAGACCTCTTTTGAGGTGTTCTTGAACATAAGGTCTGCAGCTGACTTGTGAAATGTGTAAATTAAGTTCTTGGTTTGTTTCCTGGTTCAATAATATTTTTAATTTTGGAAAATTAACTTGAAGATATTGGAGAACTCCAAATCTTGTAATGATAGTTAGATATCCATGTTTTCTCTTGCCTGGCAAATCTTTGAAAACACTTTAAATATTTGCTTTTATTAATCTGCATCATTGATTCAATGTCTTTGCAGGTGAGCTAGTTGAGTTCTGTGAAATTAATGACAGGCCTTCTATCAGTTGTACAAAGATATGAAGCATAGATTATGTATTTCTCTGTTCAGTCTATCAACAAATATTTCTTGAACACTTATTACGAACTGCTAGGCCCAATCTGCGGAGAAGGCAATGGCACCCCACTCCAGCACTCTTACCTAGAAAATCCGATGGATGGAGGGGCCTGGTGGGCTGCAGTCCATGGGGTCGCGAGGAGTCGGGCACAACTGAGCGACTTCACTTTCACTTTTCACTTTCACGCATTGGAGAAGGAAATGGCAACCCACTCCAGTGTTCTTGCCTGGAGAATCCCAGGGATGGTGGAGCCTGGTGGGCTGCCGTCTATGGGGTTGCATAGAGTTGGACATGACTTAGCAGCAGCAGCAGGCCCAATCTGACACCATTTTCCCTTCCTTGCATCTGTAGTGTGATATGATAATTACTGAAGAGGAGAGACATATAATACAGTCTTAACAATAACTATCTAAAATATTGTTTGATTTTTTTATGTATAAGAATAAAAGTATATTAATTTCATATTTCATATATGACTATATGCATAATTTTAGGGGAAAATTGCTTAATCTGATATATATCAAATAATCATATTGGATACCTCAATATTATAGTTTTTTTAAAAAATAGGTAATGACCAACTTTTAAAAATTACTTAATATAAACCTAACATTTGAAACATCATTTTATTAGAGTTACAAAATTATAATCATTAAAAAGATCATGTAAGGGTTAGATCAGTCCTTCTCTTGTTTTCCTTTTCCTCTCCACCCTTTTTTTTTAAATTTTTTTGGTTTTTGAACTGGGCAGAGTTTAAGAGCTGGCTCTGCTATCCCACAACCTGAGTTTGAATTCTAGTTTAGCTACTTGGTGTTTGGTGGGTTCTTCTGATGCAACATAATGTACTGAAATACCGTGACTGCTTTTCCTGTGTCAGCTTCCCTCACAAAGGGCCCAGTTTGGAATAGCCTGGCATACAGCACCTCAGTTACACATTGCCACCGTTGTTGCCTATATGTGTACGATATTCATGCTTCAAGTTTTCAGGAAATTAAAAGGAAACAGGAAAGGCTATCTCATATCCCCCATTTAAATTCTATTGGATTATAAGCCTCTTGAGGGCTGAAATGAAGTATCTGTGTTATCCATCTTTGTATTTCCACAATCACTAGTACCATATGCCTTGGACAAGGGCATTTGTAACAAATGCTTATGGAGTGACTGAGTGTAGTTAGAATGTCAAGAGTCCTTCATTCTTGCTGAGGTTGAATTGCTTTAGATGTTCCCAAAATAAGTGTAAACTCTCCCCCCGATACTGGAAACAGCACACTGTGTTACTCTGGTTCTTTTGAAATGCTGAATGTCCAAATGAAACGCCATTTAATAGAAAATTTAAAGTATGATAGTAAATTAGGAACAATTTCCCACTTTGTCAAGTGCTTTTCATTATATTTTAGTTCATGAGAACTAGAAGTTTGTGTTTGGGCTCTTCTTTTAAATCAGTGCGTGCTTTTAAAATATTTGAGAAAAATTATTAGAATAACTAAGGGTCCTGATGTGTTACTTCAGTCTATGTAACTCTCTGTTTAGTAAGTCTTCATTATTGAAATTTTCATTCATAGCATATTCCTGTGTCTATCATAAAGCTGCATGGAAGAAGAGTTAGCTACCTCTGTCTTCTAAAGTTATGAGCTTTGGAAAAAGGTTTAAAAATATTTGATGACCATGATTTTATTGAATTTATTCAGAGATAAAGATACTGGATAAAAATATAAAAGCACCACAAGAATTAAAAGTTATGTTAAATGACATAAATGCAATCATAAGTTGGCACATAGCTGAACAATAACTCCCTTCAAAGTTGTAAAATTTTTGGTTTCCATGAAGTGTGTGTGTATAAAAACATAATAAAACACCTGAAATAGGGTGAAGTCTCGTTTGTAATGCCTGCAGTTATATATTGATCCAGGAAAGGGGAAATTATTTAGCAAATCCAAAATGACTATTTCATTCTGCTGAAGTAGATAAACCAGGAGCCATTAAAAAATATATGTATGCATATCTGTCCTTATGGGCTATATACACATGTTATACACACTTGATTATTGAATGAATTTCTCATTTTCTTTCAGTAGTAATGTCCATTCTCATAACATAATCCATGTGTAAAATTGCAGAGAATAGACATTAGAGTTTCAAGTAATCCAAAAAAGGAACAGGTAATTCAGAGATAGTCAAGAGTTGACATTTATACATCAGAATTCAAATTGGAGCCATGAAAGATATTGTTAGCTTTATGCCATAGATCACTAGCATGAATCAATGAACTGACAATTTTTTATCTTAGGGTTTGGTGACAAGTAAATTAGAAATAGCAGAGCTGTATTCTGCTTAGTTATCTAGCTCCAAATTTAAAGTGCCTAATTAATATAGACAGTGGAGTAGGTGAAAAAAAAAAAAAAGAAATCTCCTGATTTAAAGCATCCTTCAAATTAGCGTTGGTTTACCTTATGCATAGTTCTGATTCTTTAAGTCGTCACAGAACATTTCACACAAATAGGGTTCCCCTGACTGGGGACTCAGGTCCCTGGCATTCATCAATTAAATGCATAGCATTTTCCTAATCCCTGCCTCTACATCAAATATTCCTTCTCAGTGCCTCTGTTTCAAATGTTAATAAAGTTTTCATTTCCAAAATGTTCAAAATGACAGGACAAAATTATCCCTCTTAAAAAGCAGGAAAACGACTTCTGTTTCTGTCTGCAGGTAGTGGAGGACATGTTGGAGGACGAGGAAGAAGAAGATGACAAAGATGACAAGGTAATTATCTTTCCCTGCACTCGGGTACCTGGGGACGGGGAAATGTAGACATGACGCTGTTTTCACAGACAGTTAAAAAAGGAGTTGAAGTGTTTTGAGTCCAGAAAATTGGACAGTGCTGTTTATCATCCTAACAATGCCACTGCATGTTGCAAAGAGGCAGAGAGGGCTATAAATCGTCTTCGCTTTTGTCCAGAGCTGGGTCAAATATTTTTCTGCCAGGAACAAAAAAATAATAATAATAATAATAATTCAGCTTGTCTGGAACTTGATAGCTCTCACGAAGATAACTGCAGTGACAACTGTTTTTGAAGGGCAAAAATTTGTCCTATCTCGAGTATTACAAATCAGGCTACACTTTGGGGGAAGAGAGAAGTGAAAAAACAGCAGTCTGTGTGTGTTAAACATGGATAGCGTCATCTGTAATTTTCCAAGAATTGCTCAGCAAATGAACACGTGTACAGAGGGCTCTGGAGGGCATTTAAATAATCCCAATGCTCACTGCCCCTGGTCTAGACTTGGAAACAGCCCTATGATTCCTTGGTCTGGAAAGTCTGTGCAGAGAGGCTCGTGTGTCAATTGCTGGTTGGCTTGTGGATGGTGACCACAGTAAATAACAGCTGGTTTCTGGCACAGCTTGAATTGGTTGTCCCCTAGGGAGAGGGGACAAGTAGAGAGAGAAACCAGAATGACCTTGCCCCGCTGCAGCAGTACCTGGAGTCAGGAGGACAGCTTTCTATGTCACGGAGACTATTGATGATGGTTTATAGCATTATCTTTGGGCATATCTGCATCTAAAACCTAAAAAGTCTTAGGGTGAGATTGGGAGCAGGGGTGAGAATGAGCATTCATTTTGACCACATCGTTCTGCATATAAAGCCTGAGTTTTGACCTACACTGAATCTGTCTGACTTCTTTTCTAGTAAAGCACTGAAATTTTTTGAAGGAAGGAGAAAAACAGTGTATCTTAATTTATGCCCTTGACCTTTGATTCCAGTAGAGATGTACACTTATATCCCAGTGTAAGAATTTGTGTGCTAGAAGCAAGCATTGGAAATGTCAAAAAAAAAAAAAAATTCACAGTGATTTGTTAACTTCCTGAATGATTTTTTTCCTAATATTCAATGCTAGAAGGAAAATAGAAAGACACACATACACAAGCACACACATGTACCTTCTTTCTCCAAGTACATTCTTTCTCCCTTCTACTGCTATTTCAAACATTTTAAAATCGATAGCGCTTTTATGTAAAATGTTTCTTCTGGATATCATTTAGTCATTAGCAACATCCTCAAGCATTAACAAAAATCTCCTTTCTGCAAAAACACATATGTGCTTGTTTCTAATGTTGAACAACATGAGCATACGCTCCTGGCAATAAATGATATGATTTATTGTTAAGGTCAGTTGTGGACCTGTAGAGAGCTTGTATTTTAACTCAGCACGCCAGCTCTGAATCATCATTCCTCTGCTGATAAACACTGAGCTGCCACCCATTTATGGCCATTTTTCCCTTGCTTGTTGCTGCTTTATTATTAAAGCCACCATAAAGATCCATTCCAGCAGCAAGTGTCTCCCAAGAAATGTTCATAAATGGAAACCCTTAGTGAAGTCTGATGCTTCAATGCCCCTGCTTGAAGTCAACCTATATTTTTTTAGCCACTTTGTTTGGTATCCTACACACTAATCTCCCTTTGTGGTCATTTTTTTAATAGTGAAGATGTTTGTGGAAAACCAGGAGCGTACCTGGTTAACCAGCTTACCAAAACATAGATATCAAGTAGAAGGTGCCATGTGGAAGACAACTCCAATCTCGGGGGTGGCATCTATTGTTATGCGGTGTTTGATTGTCTGGAATTGACACCTTGGTTCTAACACATTTTCAGATCTGGTTTACTAAAGTTGACTGAAGTTTACTAAAGTTTACTAAAGTGAGTGCTTAAATAACTCTATGAATTCACGTCTATTCTGCATAGGATGCCAAAAAACAGTGGTGTTTTCCATATGAAAGGATTGTGAGCTGATTTTCATAAATCCACCCCTTTATTTGAGTGATATATTAGAGGGTTTTGCTTTTATTTACTCATAACAATTGATAATATAAAAACCATATCTGAACAAAAAGAAAATCTCAAATGTAATAATTTACAATAGACTTTTAGGGACTTGAATAATAGAGGGAAGAATCTTAGAGTGGAAATCTTATATTCTGGAAATATAAAGTTTTTACTATGATAAAAAAAAATATGAAAGGCTACTTCAAGTTTCTATTTACCAGCTTCTGTATCTCAGCTGACTCTCGCAGTGGTAAATGTTGTAAGTCTTGGCTATCAGAGTGTCTGAGCGGGAGAAGGGTAATTTCCTACTTTGAAAAATTCACTGGTTCCTCTATTTAAAGTTTGTGTATAGAGTCATGCATAATGGAGTTCCATGAGAAAACTAATGTGTTTTTTTGCCATACGAGCAGGTACTGACCTCTAACTCTCATTATTTCTCTGTTTTTTCATATGGTATAATAGTGGGGTCAGGTCAGTGGGTCCTCTTATAGGATAAAAGTAAAAAAGATTAATAAATGTGCCAAAGCCTCACTTTAATTGAACCTGAAGCATATGTTGCAAGTATGTAAAATATGTCCCAGATGTTTCACCAGGGCTAGTGTCTTGGCTTTCGTTGATTACCACAAGGCAGCTATTAGTCCTGTAACCTTTGGACTTGGGGGTAAATGGGGTATTACGTGGCACAGAATGAAAGCACCTGTTTTCCATTCAACAAAGACCCCTGGCAGGCTTCGCCTAAGCCCATCCATATGTTTTCACTTAGCAGATTGTTGGACGATTATGAAAAGTGTCTTTCTTTAGAGCCAGCATTGATATTAGTCACTCACAATGAAAGGACAAGTCGCTGGCTACTTGACAAGGTCTGTGTGAGCAGAAACCGAAGTTGTTCACTTCTTTTGAGCTTGGAGTGTTTCCCCTCATCGTAATTAGATAGCTGGCATAGACACAGGTCTAAGAGATCGAGGCACAGATGATAATGGCCTAACGTAACAGTTTCCTGATAGCTTTTCTTTAGTGCTGCCTTTAGCACTGGGAGGACTTTGGGTAAAATTGGTAAAGGCAAAAAGTCATGATTTACCTAGATTCCCAGATCCTGAGATTTTTCCACATTATGGACTTTGAGGTTTTTTTGTGTGTGAGCTCTTCCTTTTTATTAAAGCAGCTAATCATTATTCAGATGAGGGTTTGTGATGCTCAGATTTATCCTTCATTCTAGAATCCATTGTCCACATGTGCTTAAATCTAAAATTACATGGCCTCTCTCTTAATCCAATTCCATGGTTTTCACAGAGGCAGAGAATATGGGTTTGCAATGGTGAGTCTCACTTATGAATCACTGACTTGTTAATATTTCCGCTTATATCTGCCTTGTGTGGTAGCACCAGGTTAAGTGGTACTGGGGGGTGGAATTTTTCCTGAATTAAAAGTTAGAAAGGCACCATATTGCATTCTGAGTTCCCTTTGTGGTAAGGCATTCTTTCAGCCATCAACCACAAAGTCACAGTGTGATTTTCTTACCTAATACCAAATCCTGCCTTTGTGGTTAATAGAATATCTTAGCACATAAGGCTTAGATAAATTACCTACATGGAACTATCAACAAACTATATAATCGGGCTTTTCGCCGTGTTATGTGTAATAATACAGTGGTCAGTTTGCATAATCCTGGCATCTAATTAATGAAGACCAGCTTTCTGTTTTGTAGCTTTAAAAGCTGAGGCATGCTTTCCATGGTGTCTCCTACCCTTGTAATGGGATCCACCTGCAGTATCAGGAAGCAGAAGATAGACTGCAGGTTTTCCTCAGGAAAAGCACAGATCCAAATGCATGGCATTCTAGTAATGTTTATCAATAAAAGATATTTAAATGTTCAGATGTGTGTGCTTACATTGCTTCTATTTTTTTCTTCAGCCATGATGTCAAGGTTACTATGTTTCAAGATAACTAGATGCATGAAGGAAACATATCCAAGTTACTTCAAAACACAGATTGTTTGCTTTAATTCTCAAAATCTGTGTTTTCTGGCTTGATTCTCCAGCCCTACATGTATATAACATACCCAAGATGAGCACATCTCTGCATCTCAAATCAACCGTGAGGCAGAAGGGAAGAGATAACTCTGATAAGTGGTATGAGACAAGATTGTAATCGGGCAAAACGGCGTTTTCTAGTTATAGTCAGTGAAATAACTTCATGGTGGGAAAACAGATCAAAGCTTTGGAGAAAGGCAGGAAAACAGGAGACAAAAAAAAAAAATCCTATCTTATATTTAACTGAAATACCATTGTAGTAGCTTATTGGTATTATTAGCATTTTATGTGAATGTATTGTTAATTTTATTTATTATTTTTAAAATTTATTAGTGGTATTATTAGTATTGTTAGTAATATTGCTTCATAACAAATTATCACAAACTTAGAGGCTTTTTAAACATTTTAAAATATTTATTTACTAAGGCTAGCAATAGTCCATTGTAAAATATTTAAAATAAGATTTCTGGGTTTTTTAATATTTTAATTTTATTGGAGTATCAGTTCAGTTCAGTCGCTCAGTCATGTCTTTGAGACCCCATGAACCACAGCACGCCAGGCCTCCCTGTCCATCACCAACTCCTGGAGTTCACCCAAACCCATGTCCATTGAGTCAATGATGCCATCCAACTATCTCATCCTCTGTTGTCCCCTTCTCCTCCTGCCCTCAATCTTTCCCAGCATCAGGGTCTTTTGAAATGAGTCATCTCTTCACATCAGGGGGCCAAAGCATTGGAGCTTCAGCCTCAGCATCAGTCCTTCCAATGAATACCCAGGACTGATCTCCTTTAGGATGGACTGGTTGGATCTCCTTGCAGTTCAAGGGACTCTCAAGAGTCTTCTCTAACACCACAGTTCAAAAGCATCAATTCTTTGGCACTCAGCTTTCTTTATAGACCAACTCTCACAACCATACATGACCACTGGAAAAACCATAGCCTTGACTAAACGGACCTTTGTTGGCAAAGTAATGTCTCTGCTTTTTAATATGCTGTCTAGGTTGGTCATAACTTTCCTTCCAAGGAGTAAGCATTTTTTAATTTCATGGCTGCAGTCACCATCTGCAGTGATTTTGGAGCCCAGAATATTAAAGTCAGCCACTGTTTCCCCATCTATCTGCCATGAAGTGATGGGACCAGATGCCATGATCTTAGCTTTCTGAATGTTGAGCTTTAAGCCAACTTTTTCACTCTCCTCTTTCACTTTCATCAAGAGGCTCTTTAGTTCTTCTTCACTTTCTGCCATAAGGATGGTGTCATCTGCATATCTGAGGTTACTGATATATCTCCTGGCAATCCTAATTCCAGCCAGTGCTTCTTCCAGCCCAGAATTTCTCATGACGTACTCTGCATATAAGTTAAATAAGCAGGGTGACAATATACAGCCTTGTATTGGAGTATAGTTAATTTATGTGTTAGTTTCAGGTGTAGAGCAGAATGGTTCAGTTATACATAAACATATATTCATTCCTTTTGAGATTCTTTTCTCATGTAGGTTATCAGAGAATATTGAGTAGAGTTCCCTGTGCTATAAGTAGGTCCTTGTGAATTAGTTCAGTTCAGTTGCTCAGTTGTGTCCAATTCTTGCGACCCCATGGACTGCAGCACACCAGGCCTCCCTGTCCATCACCAACTCCCAGAACTTGTTCAAACCCATGTCCATCGAGTCAGTGATGCCATCCAACCATCTCATCCTCTGTCATCCCCTTCTCCTCTTGCTCCCAATCCCTCCCAGCATCAGAGTCTTTTCCAATGAGTCAGTTTGCATCAGGTGGCCAAAGTATTGGAGCTTCAGATTCAGCATCAGTCCTTCCAATGAATATTCAGGACTGATTTCCTTTAGGATGGACTGGTTGGATCTCCTTGCAGTCCAAGGGACTCAAGAGTCTTCTCCAACACCACAGTTCAGAAGCATCAATTATTCAGTGCTCAGCTTTCTTTATGGTCCAACTCATCACATCACATATGTATGAGGTAGATAACGTGTGAGTTATCTACTTTAAGTATAGATAGTGTGTGTATGTGTGTTCATCCCAAGCTCCTGATTTATCCCTGTCCTCCTTGTTTCCCCTTATAAGTCTGTTTCTGTTTTATAAATATGTTCATTTGTATCTTTTTAAATTAGATTCCACATAAGAGTGCTTTCATATGATACTTGTCTTTGATTTACTTCACTTTGGATGATAATCTCTAGGTCCATCCATGTTGCTGCAAATGGCATTCTTTCATTTTTTTAATGGATGAGTAATATTACATTATATACGTGTTCACACCTCCCTTATTCACTCCTCTGTCAATGGACGTTTAGGTTGCTTCCATGTCTTGGCTGTTGTAAATAGTACTGCAATGAACATCCTTTCAGACTATGGTTTTCTCTGGATGTATGCCCAGGAGTAAGACTGCTGGATCATATAATAGTTCTATTCTAAGTTTTTTTAAGAAACTTCCATACTGTTGTCCATAGCGGTTGTGCCAATTTACATTCCCACCAACAGTGTAGGAGGGTTTCCTTTGCTCCACATGCTCTCCAGCATTTACTGTTTTTAGACTTTTTGATGATGACCATTCTAACCAGGGTGAGGTAATACTTCACTGTAGTTTTGATTTGCATTTCTCTGCTACTTAGTGATGCTGAGTATCTTTTCATGTGCTTTTTGGCCATCTGTATGTCTTCTTTGGAGGAATGTCTATTTAGATCTTCTGCCTATTTGTCTTATTGAACTGTTTGGTTTTTTGACATAGAGCTACATGAGCTGTTTCTATATTCTGGAGATTAATCCATTGTCAGTTGCTTCATTTGCAAATACTTTCTCCCATTTTGTGTTGTCTTTTCATTTTGCTAATGGTTTCCTTTGCTGTGCAGAAGCTTTTAGGTTTAATTAGGTCTTACTTGTTTATTTTGTTTTTATTTTCATTATTCTAAGAGGTGGCTCAAAAATGATATTGTTGCAATTTATGTCAAAGAGTTTTCTGCCTGTGTTTTCTTCTAATAGTTTTATAGTGTCTTACATTTAGGTCTTTGATCTATTTCGAGTTCAGTTTTGTGTATGGTGTTAGAGAAGAAATGGCAACCCACTCCAGTATTCTTGCCTGGAGAATCCCAGGGACGGGGAACCTGGTGGGCTGCCGTCTATGGGGTGGCACAGAGTCAGACACAACTGAAGTGATTAGCAGCAGTAGCAGCATGGTGTTAGAGAATATTCTCGTTTCATTCTTTTGCAGTAGCTGTGCAGTTCTCCCAGCACTTATTGAAGAGATTATCTTTTCTCTATTATATGTTCTTGCCTGTAGGTTAATTGACCATAGGTGTGTGAGTTTATTTCTGGCTACAACCAGAAACATTTATTAGCTCTCAGTTCAGTAGATCAGAAGTCCAGGTGTGGCTCAACTGGGTTCTCTGCCCAGTCTCACAGTCAAAGTTTCAGTCAAGCTGAATTCTTGTTTAGAGGCTCTGCAGAAAAATCCACTTTCAAGCTCATTTAATTTGCTAGTAGAATTCAGTTCTTTGTAGTGAGGGGACTGAAGCCTTGTTTTCTTGCTGGCTCTCTGCTGCTAGTGTCTACTTGCCATGGCCCCACCCATCCTGATATCCGTCAGTGGAGAGTCTCCCTGTGTCGAGTCTCTTTCATACTTCAAGTATGTTTCTTCAAGAGCCCCGTTGCTTTAAGAGGTCACCTGATAAGGCCAAGCCCACCAAAGATACTCTCCCTTTTAAACGTCAACTGTAACATAACCTAATCATGACAATGACTATCCCATCATATTCCCAAATCCCCCTCACAAACAAAGGCAGGGGATTATATAGGACACATACATCAGGAGGTAGGAATCTTGAAAGCCATCTTAGAATTCTGCCTCAAACAAACATCGAGTCCCACCCATGCTCCAGAACAAAAATGGAGCCGTTTCTGCATTCCTTGCTTTGCTACAACTTGATAAAACTATCTTGCAGTAAACAAATTGGGAAATCCTGCCTGCCTGGACATAGCCTTTCAAAGATGATAGGAAACAGCTTAGACCAGAGGTATAAACTGAGATATATTTTACAGTCATAATACAAAATGTTCAGGTTCGATCCCTGGGTCAGGAAGATCTCCTGAAGGAGGAAATGGCAACCCACTCCAGTATTCTTGCCTGGAGAATCACATGGACAGAGGAGCCTGGCGGGCTGCAGTCCATGGGGTCGCAAAGAATCGAGAATGACTGAGTGCACACATGCACGTGTGCACATGCACACACACACACACATACACACACACACACATACACATACACACACACACACAACATGCTCCAGTTCCTTATAATCTGATTCACCTCTGCTATGAGGGATGGTTAGGAATGCAGAGAGCCCAATGAGCTCTTTACCCTTGTTGCTTCCTCCTGGGAGAAGAGCAAATAAGAGTAAAATCAGCAATAAGTGAGAAAGAGCCCATTCTTCCTGTTGGTGCCTGGACCCACTGAGCAGATAGACCCGTGACCTCGAGTTGGTAGGAACAGGCTCTCCTTCCATCTAGAATCATAGCAAGATGGAAACTGGAGGATACCCAGGATAGGTGAAAGAAGGCTGCCTTGCTGCCCTGGAGCCGTCCGTCTCCTGGAAGGTGGGAGGCTTTCTGCCTGTGCATGTGTGGTTCACCAACACCCCCACACCGTGGGCCTTTTCAGGGGCTGCCTCTTTGCACAGCCCTTGGGTCAGAGTCCGTCCAGCACATCCGGCTGGCCCCTGGAGCCAGGCTCCATGCCAAGGTGACCCTGGCCAGGGCATCAGGGGAGGTGTTCATGATGCCTGAGCTTTGTTTGATACAGGGCGTGGACCAGAGTCCTTAGCAGGAGTCTGGGATGAGGGCCCTCTAGCACCAGGGGCACCCAGGTGTTTCTCATCCCAGGACTCCCTTGCGGGCCGCTGGAACCCCTGCAATTTCATGAGAGCTCCCTTTCTTTGAGCCCCTGACACTCAGCACATCCCAGTGCATCCTCTCCCTGCCTCTCCTAGTTTTAAAGAGGAAACTATGCTTCTAATACAAACTTAAGTGAATCGCCAAAGGTGATGTAGATAGTCAGTGGTAGAGCCAGGGCTAAACACTCAGGTTTCCAATATGGCATCTTTACCCTTCCTTAATGTTTTCCAGGGGGAAAAAAAATCAGAGTATAGACGCAAATGATCTCAGGGATGGTCTTTAGTAGCACAATCAGGAAACATACCATCCAAGCTAGCAAGGGGCTATTTACACCTCTGTTTCCTTTTCTTCTCACTATTCTCTTTCAGCTCTTTCCCATCATGCCAGCTGAGGGGCTGTGTGGTAGGCAGAATAATAGCCCCCCAAGAGGTCCCTGCTAATCCCTAGAACCTGAGAATATGTTACGATACATTGTAAAGAGGCATTAAGTGGCAGATGGAATGAAGGTTGCTAATCAGCTCACTTTGCAATAGGGAGCTAATCCTGGATTATCTGAGTGGGCCCAACACAACAAGTGTCCTGAAAAGTGGAAGAGACCCTCAGAGTGGGTAGCAGCTGGCGGCCACTTGTGCAACTATGGCCAAAACCAATGCTCAGAACCTTCCCAGCAAGAAGGAAGAGCTGCTGAATCATCCGGACCACCTGAAGCGGGAGTTCTCCCAGCTGTACATCGCCAAAGTGACAGGTGACACGTGGTCCGAGCTCTCCAAGATCTGCGCTCTCCATGAGTACATTGCCCTTATTCTCACCATCATTAACGAGACTCAGGAAGAAAACCTCAGGAAGTTCCATAAGCCCCAGGATCTGCTGCCTAAGAACGTACATGCCCTAAACCCCAGGCTCAACAAGCACAGGGAGTTCTGAAGACCATGGAGAAGCAGCTGAAGCAGCAGCCACAGAAGACACACCACCGTGGAAACACACAGTCAAGGCTGGAGCACTGGCTTGAATAAAGCATACACCGAGTGGGAGTGCGGTGGGGTGGGGCGGGGCAGGGAGGTAAGCAGCTGTACTGGTTTTGAAGGTGGAGGAAGGGGCCATAAGCCAAGGAATGTGGGCAGCGTTTGGAAACTAGAAAGGCCCCTAGACACTCCAGAAAGAAATGTGGCCTTGCCCACATCCTGATTTTAGCCCAGTGAGACCCATTTTCAACTTCTGAACTGCAAAATTGTAAGATAATAAGCTTACATTGTTTAAGCCACTAGGTTTAAGATAATTTGTTACAGCAACAATAGGAACTAACACTTCAAACTTCATTTTCTATACTTCTCCAAAAAAGAAAGAAAGAAAGAAAGAAAAATACTGCATTTCAAAGCCCTAAATCTGAGCTCCTAATTTTTCCTTATTATCTTAGTCCTACTGTGCTATATAAATATGGCTATATGATTTTTCATTTAATGTGGAAACTAAAAGCAGAATCTAACAAAACAAATATTTTTATTCAAATTGCCTTAGTTTTTGTTTCAGAAAGCTTGTCCAAATCGAGAGTGAGTTAGAACCCATCTCTAGTGCAGTGGGTTACTTTCCTATTTAGGAAAGTATTATTATTATTATTATTCATTGGTGAGTAGAGCACCAAAGCATGGTTAACTTCGTTTTTCAACAGAGGAAATCCACTTCCTCACAACATTCATTCTATTTCTTAAAATGTTTCATTCCACAAAGCACCAGAGCACAGGGTACTAGCCTTATTTAGGTCACAGACCCTTTCAGAATCTGAAGACAGCTGTGGATTTTCTCCCCAGAAGAAAACACATAAACACATATATAAATAACTTTCTGTGCCATTTTTTTTTTTTGCAACGGAGATTGAATTATTTTCCAGAGACTATAAAGTATCTTTCTAAAGTCTTATCTCTGTTGCTCTCACCACATTTCTCTTGACATTAATGCCTATTTTCCTCAAACACCTGAGATATGTGCAAATTTTCAAGTAAAAATAAAGTTTAATTCAGCCCAGAAGTAACATTCTACGAGAATGCTGATGTTGGGCTTTGATATTGAAATTATGGAGTGGTTTTTTTTGACACAGCAATAGGCTTGTTATTTTTGACATCTGTTTGACTATGACTTTTCAGTTTCATGGCAATAAGTGCTTGAAATACTCACTTGGCAGAAGAAAACAGTAACAAATAAAATGGGAGCTGCCGTGGCTTTATTAGAGGAGGGTTAGACACAGTGAGATTCCTAGAGTTCTCCAAAATTCTTGTTGAGTTCATGCTTTGAAGAGTCTGCATCATTAATGCTTTGTCATTTTTTTTAAAGGATCAAATATTCATGGTTGCATGTTAAGTTCATCCGAGGCAGGATTAGCTTTGAAAGGGTTATCTAAGGACTCCAGCTGCCTATCGGTTTCTACCTGTAAACAAATTGGAAAGCTTTGTTACTCATTCCAGCTTGTGGAAGCCCTTCTCCAGCCTTGAACTCCTTAGGTAGCTGTCTGTCTCCCACGTTGCAGTGTTAAAGAATCCACCTGCCAATGCAGGAGACGTAAGAGACACAGGTTTGATCCCTAGGTTGGGAAGATCCTCTGAAGAAGGAAGTGGGAACCCACTCAAGTATCCTTGCCTAGGAAATCCCATGGACAGAGGAGCCTTGGAGGGCTACAGCCCATGAGGTTGCCAAGTCAGACTCACCTGAACGACCCAGCAAGTAGACACACACATATTGCCTCCCATGTGCCCTTCCAGAGTGGCAGCTGAGCTGAAAAAAATTTAAATGAAAAGATTGACCTAGGTAACTTGGCAAGAATATCCGTCAAGTACGACAGAGGATGAGATAGTTAGATGGCATCACTGACTCGATGGACATTTGGAGTTTGTCCATTGGACTCAATGGAGTTTGAGTAAACTCTGGGAGTTGGTGATGGACAGGGAAGCCTGGCGTGCTGCAGTCCATGGGGTCGCAAAGAGTCAGACACGACTGAGCAACTGAACTGAACTGAAAGTGAACTATGACTGGACTCTTTCCTGTTGTGTTATTCTAATAGTTGGATTTCCTTGGCCTCAAAAAAAAAAATGTGGAACTTGCATTTGAAGGTCAACCAAACATTTGAAGACAGGTCCTCTGGAAAGCTAGTTAACTTCTGTTTTGCAGCACTGAATTGACTCTTCTACTCTCATTTCTTGACAAAACTTCTTAAAATAGCAGTGTGTCAGCCCTGGCTCTCAGGAGGTTGATAACGTTCATAGAAATAGACACGGTTTTTTCGTGATCGCTGGCAGAGCCGTTGACATGGGCTGACACCACTGCATGTTGAGATGAGGAGCGTGTTTCTTCACCAAAGCAGCAGAACCAGATGTGTTGCCAAGCGTCACAGATGCTCCATCTGAGCGCAGGGTGCCAAGATCTTTATTCCGCCTGAAAGTTTGTTTGGCAAAGAAATCCTTCACCATATTAAAGACATTGACTCTGCAGGTTCTATAAGGAGTTCACAATGTAGGAATTCTTCCTTGATTGTAATAACTTGCCAACAGAAGTTGGCTATGGAAATACAGGTATATATTTTCATTAAGTTATTAATATATGCCAAAAAGGAAAATATTAAAGAGAGGTCAGAAATTCTTCTGTGGCAATGGCATTTGATGAGAACATAACCTCAAGAAACATGTTGCTTAACCAAAATATTTCAGTGTCCAGGGAGTGGGTTATTTTTCTTGGTCTTATGATGAACTCAAAAAAATGTCTGAACACGAGTCTTTTCATCTTGGGGAATATCCAAAGCCAGGTAAAGTTCCAGTTTGTAAAAATCAAGATATTTTTTGTATAAAGAAAAAGATCCACAAAGTTGAATAGATTTTTAGAGCAGGCAGCTTTAGGTACTCCTTCAGTTTTGTTGGTTCAGTGCTTCCGTGGGCTGGAATCTTGTCACATAAGAAATACTGCCCCTTTTGTGTTACCCCACACTCCATAATTAATATAAAATTAATATATATAAAAGTTACATGGTACTTTTTTTCTTTGCAATTTTCCAGCTGTAGCCAAACTCAAAGTAGACAAAGGTATATGCCTGTGGCTATAATCACGCCAACAGGGTGAGTCTTCTTCGATTCCTGTCAATAGGAAACTCATGGTAGGGACGATGCCAGCTGTCTCTTTACCTCCTATAGCATCGATGGCAAAATGCCTTCTATTCTGCACTTTCCTGCCGACTGATCTTAGGCTGGGCCATGGACCTCTCTTTGGCTGACCCATGCCACTTCCCAACAAGAAGGCTCTGGAGCTGTCTTTTGCCTCTGCCCTCTCTCTTCACAACTGGAACTTTCCATGCAGAAGGGCTTCCTTCAGCCTGAATTCTGGAGTAAAGATGACATGGGGTGTGTGTATTAGTTGCTCAGTCATGTCTGACTCTTTGAGACCCCATGGACTGTAACCCACCGGGCTCCTCTGTCCATGGGATTCTCCAGGCAAGAATACTAGATTGGGTTGCCATGCCCTCCTCCAGAGGATCTTCCTGACCCAGGGATCAAACCAGGGTCTCTGGCCTTACAGGCAGATTCTTTACCATCTGAGCCATCAGGGAAGCCCCTTCAGCCTGAATTCTGGAGTAAAGATGACATGGAGCCAGCCCATATGATCATGATTTTGAACAAAAAATAAACCTTTGTTTTTATAGGTATCTGATTTTGAGGTCTTTTTTTTCACTGCAAACAAATGATTTAGTCCAGGCTGATAGGTACAGCATTCCATGCCATGTTCCCTATGTGAATCAGTGTCTTCATCTTATCTAAAAAGCAAAGTCTCAGAAAGGAAGTGTTAAAATGTTATTTACTTCCCAAATCCAGAAACCTAGCCCTGCCCTTTGAAGCCCAATCTCAGATATAGGATGAACTAATTTGTTCTTGGTCTCTCATATAGAAAACTGATACTTTTTTATTTACCATAAACATATATTGAAGGACAAGTCACTAGGTAGACAAAGATAAATATGACACAGTTCATGCCTTTCAGGAGTCATTGTCTGATGGGACCCTTGGTGATGTAAGCTAATAGTTGTAATACAGTGAGAAAAATGTCATAGCAAAGTTGTGAACAGAATCTGGGTGGGCAAAACAGGAGGATGACCATATTCATAGGACTGTCAGCAAATGTTGCACAGAAGAAATGGCATTGGGTGTGGGTCTTGAAGGATATAAGAGGATGTGTGGTGTGTAAAGTCAAGTAGTGTATGAAGCCATAGGAGCCAAAGTGGAGGAAAGTAATGCTGGTCAGGGAAATTTAGGGTTGCAAAAGCTTGTGTTATTCAGTTTTGAATTGTGTCCGACTCTTTGCAACCCCCTGAACTGCAGCACTCCAGACTTCCCTGTCCTTCTCTGCCTACCAGAGTTTGCTCAAACTCATGTCCATTGAGTCGGTGATGCCATCCGATCATCTCATTCCCTGTCGCCCCCTTCTCCTCCTGCTCTCAATCTTTCCCAGTATCAGGGTATTTTCCAATGTGTCAGCTCTTTGCATCAGGTGACCAAAGTATTAGAGCTTCAGCATCAGTCCTTCCAATGAATTTTCAGGGTTAATTTCCTTTAGGGTTGACTGGGTTGATCTCTTTGCAGTCCAAGGAACTCTCAAGAGTCTTCTCTAACAGCACAGTTCAAAAGCATCAGTTCTTTGGTGCTCAGCCTTCTTTATGGTCCAACTCTCACATCCGTACATGACTACTGGAAAAACCAGAGCTTTGACTATATGGACTTTTGTTGGCCAAGTGATGTCTCTGCTTTTTTATATGCTATCTAGATTTGTCATGGATTTCCTTCCAAGGAGCAAAAGTCTTTAAATTTCATGACTGCAGTCACCATCCACAGTGATTTTGGAACCCAAGAAAATAAAATTTGTCACTCGTTCCACTTTTTCCCTTTCTACTTGCCATGAAGTGATGAGACTGGATGCCATGATCTTAGTTTTATGAATGTTGTTTTATGCCAACATTTTCACTCTCTGTTTTTTGCCATCATCTAAGGAATTTGAAGTCTATTCTCCAAGCAATGAAGAATCAAAGGCAGTTCTAAAATAAGAAACTGTCATCTTGAAATTTGTGCTTTATGAAGGAAACTTTGGCAAGAGGGCAGAGGATGGCATAAGAAGGAGATGAGCCTTGAAGGGAGGGGAGCTGGAAGGTTCCACAGTAGCCCCAGCAGTAAAATAATGGCAATCTTGTACCTACATGGTAATAGTGACAATAGAAAGAAATTTGAGAGATATATTTATCTATCTCTGTAATATGATTATTGAAAAAATTTATGTGGCTAGAGTAAGACCTGATGCAAAGAGCCAGCTCTTTGGAAAAGACCCTGAGGTTGGGAAAGATTGAGGCCGAGAGGAGAGGAGAAGGGGGTGACCAAGGATGAGGTGGTTGGATGGCATCACCAACTCAATGGACCTGAGTTTTAGCAAATTCCGGGAGACAGTGAAGGACAGGGAAGCCTGGCGTGCTGCAGTCCGTGGGTTGCAAAGAGTCGGACACAGCTTACGGAACAACAACAGAGTAAGGGAATGTTGGGGGTTTTAGATAACTGGGAGCTGCCTACCTGCGGCATCCTGACATCTGTGGAGCACTTCAGCATTTCAGAGTACTTCCCCTTCCTTCTGTTAGTTAATTTCTCTATGACTGTGTATTGGCTGAGCAAGTACCATTATCGTGATGAGGAAACAGCTAAGATTAGAAACCAGATAATGTGCCTAAATTAGAAAAGTAGTTGAGCCTAAAAGCCAGTTTACTTGTCTAATAGAGAGGAAGCTAAGACTAGGAATTAGGTAGCTTGCCGGATGATGAAGAAACAGAGATGAGGAAACAAATTCTCTCATTTGTGTTCCTTCCTGGTCATGTTGTGTCTCAGCCTGCTGACCCACCTAGAGACGACAACCAGGCCACTTGGAATGCGATTCTGCACAGCCAGAGCCTGTTTGCTCCAGTATACACAGGGAAAGTGTCCTGTGGGCCTGTCCAGCCCTCTTCGGCATGCTAGGTCTTGAGAAAGCAGACCGAGCCTTGGAAAAATGATGGCAACAGTGTCTTTTACTCATTCGGTGTCCTTCCAATCGGGAAGCCCAGATCCAATGTGGAAGCAAAGAACAGGGATGTGAAGGGAAACCAAAGATTTTTAATGCCTCAAAAGTTGGTTCAGAGCAAAAATGTTTATTCTTGCCTTGCTCTAAGAGTCACTAAGAGAGTAAGATGCTGGAAGAATATGGGTCAGTTGAGAAGCAGCTATTACCATCAGTATTTTTCGATGAAAACCAAAACCTCTGAGACATAAAGTAACTCACTAAAGGTCACAAAAGAAGAGAAACAACCAAACTTCAAACTCTAGTCTGTTGCCTCAAAGCCTCCCCTTTTCTGCATAACAGCCTTACCTCACACCCTCTGCCTTAAAAAAAAACTTAGCACCCTAAAGCAATAATTTTCCATGTCTACACCATGCAGTGGACTAACTGGGCTCAGCTGGGCTGTTCTTGCTGAATTTCTCATGTGGTTCCAGCCACGTCTGTGGTTATCTTCAAGGTGGCTCGGTCAGGTGACTAGAGGTTGTTGCAGGTTTCTCCTAACGTGGCAGCTTGGTTCTGAGAGAGAAAATTCAAAATTGATTGTTTCAAGAGATCCAGGTGTTGGAAGTACAAGAATGTCACTTCTGTCGTACGCATCAAGCTAGTCTGTAAAGTTAGACCAGATTCAAGGAGAAGGTGAATTTGATTCTACCTCTTCAACAGGAGTGTCAAGGTCATATTGCATAAGAACCTAAGGGATAAGATGTATTGTGTGGCCATCTTTCAAAAATAAATCAGCCACAATTTTCAAGAGCACAAGCTTCAAATAGGTGTCCTGTTGCCTTCAGGAATATGAAGCCTGTTACCTGGAGACTGTCTAAGGCTTATCTACAATTAGTGCTGGATTAGGTTATCTCAAAAATTAAACTAGCACTTTCAATTTGCCAGGTATATCTAAATTTTATCATGCTATTAATATTTCTTTTTATTTCACTTTTTGTGTTCAATTTATGAAATGAGAAGCAACAAAGAACTGACTAAATTGTCATTCTTGACTTCTCCACTGAAATCTCAAAGGGCTCCCTAAATATCTCTTCTTTTGCTTTGTCCAGAGATAAGAATGCAATCCAAAAATTTCATCTTCTACCTAAGTTCTCCTTTGAAACTAATTGGGGTGGGGGGGGCGGGTTGCTGAGTAGGAAGGAAGTTGTAAAGAATCCTTTTAAAATTCCTATATAAGTTGTAATGGACATTCATTGTCCTCTACCAAAGGAAGACAGAATGCCAGTCCTGTGTTCTGGAAGTCAGGCTTTACTTACTCTGACTGGCTGCCAAAAAGAAAAAGTCAAGTGAGGAAAAGAGGTTGCACAACATTTCCTTCTTAAAACATAAGGGTTTCTACTTTTTAGAAAATGTAATTTGAAATTGCCAACAGATCACATCTGGTATTTTACTAATTTGTTCAAGGTCATTTCTCACAGGATTTCAAAGACCACTTATATCTCTAAAACTTGTGTTGTAAGAACTCTGAGTAACTCGGTCAGAACTCTTTTCCAAGATCCTTGCAGCTAATATTTCTGTGTTGTAGTGAGGTAGCCTTACATAAAATATATATTCAGCACGTTATACACATGCATGCTATTTCTCAGTTCTGGTATCTTAGCCGAGTCTTCTGATCAGCAATGATTTAGAAATGGGAACAGCATCTGTATTCTCTGTGATTCCACACTTGAATATTTTGGAGACGTACAAGGCAATAAGATATACGAATATACAGCTGTTGCAGTCTGATAATGTAAGCTTTTATTGATTATCCAACAAGAGTAACTACGCAGGGTATTAGATTTGCTTGTCGCAACCTTCAGTGCCTGGGGTAGTTGAACAAGTTCTTTTCTTCCACTGAGTTGACCTCAAAGTCACATAGTTTCTGAATCAAGGTCCTCAGATTTCATACTTTGGCAATTTCTTTCCTTTCTAATGGGGTATATTAGAGAAAATGTGTCACCTTTTGCACCATGTAATACCAAATCAGATCAGAATTCATGCACAATTATGTCAGTGGAAATCTAATAGTACAGGCTGGCTTATCTCTAGATAACACATGGAAAAATAAACTTCCACAACTGACAGATTTACTTGATTTTTTTTTCAGATAATTTATTTGTAAGTAATCGAGCTAAAGACTGTAACTGGATTATTTTTCATACTATTAAAAAAAAAAAGACCCTCTATGGTAAAATGACTCCTAAGTATTCAAGCTCTGTCAATCTGCCTTTTTCTCCCCTCTTTCTCTTTGAAAAAGTTCCTGTATAATGAATGCAAGGAAAGAACCAAAAAAAAAAAAAAGACATTTTGCATAAGCTATATTTATTAAGAGAACTAACAACTTTAGGCAAACAAAATTTACATAAAACACTTATGTGAAAATTACATTCGTTGCTGGTTAATGGCATTTAAGTAACACAGGTTATGTGGTAGTCTACCTGGGAATGATATCAGGCTGCCTAAAAAGCATTCATCTGTATTTCTCTTTTATAATCAGGAAAAGTCAAAGCCCATTACTAATCTGAAGTCTTCTTGAAACCAATTAAAATAATTTAAGATAAGTTGTACTGCAAATGTGCTTTTTAAGTGTTTTAGACTTAGGATGTCTTAGGGATGTTGTAACCCCTTTTAACGTTACTATTTATATATAACTACCATGTGTATAGTATTACACCTTTAATGCACTGTATTAGCTGTCACTTGAAATTAAGTGCAGGCGTGTTCTTTTTTGGCCTTCAGTTTCTCCTACATTAAACGTTTAAATAATGATACCAGTAGTAAAAGGGTAGGTAGCATTCCCAGCGGAAACTCGCTTCTGCATCTGGTTGGGTTGTGTTCGGGTTTCTATGTGAAAGATATCGTAATATCAGAATCTCTTAGTGTTTACACACCTGGTATCCAGAACTCTACCTGATGTCTTTTCTTGGGGAATTAATGGAATCAAAGCTTAGGGTAGGCATGTTTGATAGATATGCCTTGTCTGGAGAGATCTGGTGATAATTCCATCAAAATTTGTCCCTAGCTGGTCATATATCTATGCATTTTTATATCTTTGTAGTTTTCTTCACCAACTCTGCTTGCATCAGTGCCTTCATTAGAAGGTCAGGTTTTGAGGATTTAGTAATTCACCTTGAAATGTACTATAAGTTGAATGTATCAGGCATGAGTTTTCTCCACTCAGCATGAATTTCATAGCATTAAAAAAGGCAAACCCAGAGCTAAAATATTTTTTTGATATCTGTTTCTCATTTAGATGGGGAAAAGTAAATAGATGCTTATTGATTTCAGGTGTTTTTTTCTGTTTCTGTAAGTCATGTTTGCTTTTTATGGTATAAAGACATTATACAGACCTTTCTCCATGAAGATAAAATTGTGCATTTTCCAAACATACAAAACAATTAGTTTTAATAAAAGAAACTATCCAGATGGGAGCCACTTGGAGAGGTTATAGTTTATACTAAAACAACTGATACAAAAATCAAAATTCCTTATATTTACTCATAAATAATCCCCTTCCCACAGCCTCATGCACAGTGATCCAACTTTCTGTGCCAGTCTTCTCCCCATAACAATAGGAAAAAGAGGAAGATGTTAGAAAGAGATAAGCTTTTATCTTACAAGGTTTGACCAGCTTTGGCACCTGTGAGTCCATTCGTATCTGTTTGCACACTCACAGCATAGAAATGAAGGTGAAATCTTTCTGATAAAGAAAAAGCAATCCAGACGTACTTTTCACAGTTAATATGAATGATTCATTCAGTTCATTCATTCACATATTCATGTATGAGTGCACTTCGATATTTGCATATCTTTGACAAAGGTTCACTCTGTGCATCCCATACTTGCACATTTTAAGAAAAAAATCCACCCCTTCGTTCACCTTTCATCTCAGGCCTCCATTTACTCCCCTCTTTTGTTCAGTCTTCTTTCTTTCCTTTGTGGCTTGCATCTGTAACACTTGACTAAACTAGTTCCCTGAAGACATCGATAACCTCATCTGGGCTTCCCCTTTTTGAGTGCATTTATCCCAATGCCCTTTCAACCACCATTTAGTATCCCCCTTCTATTTCCCCATGCATGTGTGATTTTTTGTTCACTCAAACTCTTCAATTTTTGTCTTTTATCTCCAGTTTGGGATGCTCCTGATTTTGTTCTTCCTTAGAGAACTGATCTATGCCCACAATGTTAACTATCACCCCAGGGAAGATAGGAGAAGGAAATGGCAACCCACTCCCATATTTGTGCAGGGAAAATCCCATGGACAGAGGAGCCTCACAGGCTGCAGGCCAGGGGTCACAAGGAGTCAGACACGACTTACTGACTAAACAACAGGGAAGATAATGACAAAATTTTTACTTCCATTCATTTACTCATTTGTCCAGGTAACAAGTATTATGTTCTTGGAATGTTCAAAGCACCATGCTAGGTGCTCTGAGGGATGCAAAGAGAAATGAGACCTAACCCCATCAAGGAGCTAAAAATCTCTGGTTTTGCCTTTTGTCCCAAGTCTGCTGCCTCTTTCTAAGACATTGAAAGTTGTTCCATTTTAACCCCAAACCAGTGTATTTCAATCTGAACTTGTGTTCTTCCTCTAAAAATAGCTTCCTTTTGTAGTCCGTGGATTTCTACCCGTAGCATAATTATTTTGCCCTTGAAGACCCAAAAACTCGAGTTATCTTTGGTGGCTTTCTGTATCTAATCTGTAATGAGAGTTCTGTAGATTCTGTGGTTGTACTACTCTTGATTTTGTACCTTCTGCTTAGATTCTTTTGACATGCTCTGCCTTGCTATCTACATGAAACGCCCTTCCTGCTTGTTCAGGACCTGCCCGTCATTTAAGTCCCAGCTGGAATCTACTCTTCCCACCCTAGCCAGTTGACTCGTGAGCCAATATTGAGCTCCACTTTGGAAAATATACTGATGCACTTGTCCTCCTCATCTGACACTCATCTGACCCCTAACAATGAGTGTTAGGAGGGGAGCCAGAGGATCCTTGTCAGGAATCCAAGAGTTGTGAGAAACATGCTACTTGAATTAAATATGGCAAATGCTCATGGAAGGCGAGAACTGAGAAAAAAAAGTCATGCACATTGGTGATTATGTTAGTCATGACCTTGGTGCTCATAGTCTCCCTAGAGTGGTGGGAGCAGAAAGCTGAGGGCATATTGGCAGCAGCTTGTAAGAACCACCCTTCAGAATAGTTTGACTCTGAAAGGATAACAGGAGGAAGGACAGGAACTTAACAAAGTTGGTGAGAACTTGGGGTTTGCTTAAGTAGTGGAGAAAGAAAGAAAGAAAGTGAAGTCGCTCAGTTGTGTCCGACTCTTTGTGACCCCATGGACTGTAGCCCACCAGGCTCCTCCATCCATGGGATTCTCCAGGCAAGAGTACTGGAGCCAACTCCAATGGTTGCCATTGCCTTCTCCAGGGGATCTTCCCGACCCAGGGATCGAACCCCGGTCTCCTGCATTCCAGGCAGATGCTTTAACCTCTGAGCCACCCCAGAAGTCCTCCATATTTTAGAAGGAAACACTGGAAAAGCTGGAATTCGAGAGACAGAAGAGAAAAGGGTCAAGAGGTAATGGATATGGGTGCAGGGAAGAAGGGATGAAGTTCCACGGGGGAGCTCCTGAGTGAAAGGGTGAGGACTGGGGAAGCACATGTGATCTCAGTTCTCTCAAGAAAGTGGGAGAAATAGTCAGCTATTACAAGTTGAGAGTTGGGATGGAAGGTTCTGGAAAAAGGAAGAAGACTGAAAGAACACTTGGGAAGAATGTGATGGCCGGTCAACACAAGGTGAAGAGACCGTCCAGGAACTGTGAAGGCTCAGCCAGGGCTACATGCAAAACAGGCGAGTCTACAGCAGCCAAAGCAAAAGAGTTTGCAGCTCAACAGCCCAGAATGATCTGTACAGAAACAGGATAATACAGAAAGGGCACAAGGACCAGTGCACTGAAGTCCATCTAGGCTGCAGGGAGAGGAGACAAGTGAAGCTAAAACTGAGTGAATGAGCTAAAAGGGTGAAGTCTGTTAATGAGTAGGCTAGAGAAGGCGTCCCTCACAAACAAAGGTATAAATTACAAAACAAGATAAATGTTTCTACTCTAGATCCTGAAAAATTCTCTCTCTCCCCACTCTCTCCTTCCCGCCCTTCCTCTCTCCCTGCCTCCCTTTCTTTCTCTCCTTTCTCCCTTTCTCTGTTTCTGTCTCTGTTTATAATAGAAGACTCTTCCTAGATAATAAAAGAGGATATATATTTAAAGTTAAATGTACTTTGACACTCCTGAAAGCGTCAATCAGTTGAGTAAGGACAGGCGAATTTTGTTCTCCATCTTCTTTAACTCTTCACCTGTGGCTTCAGATGAAGTCTGTTTTAAAAGAAAAAGAAGAAGAAAAAGATGTCAGAGAGAGTTGTAAATTATAGAACGACATCCACCAGGCAGTTCTTCTGTCACTCTGACTAATATTGCTTAGCATTCTGAGTTTTAAAAATAACACAGTATTGAGATTTAAAAGTCTGTGGATGCAGAATTCATTTTTAAAAATAAGACTTTTTTACTATGCATAGCCAATTATAGTCCACTGAGAAAATGATCTATTTTTCCAATACATTTTTATTATGTACTTAACTGACAGACCTTCCCAGCTTCTTCATGGACGTTCCACGCTGTCAGCCACTGTACATAATATACTTCTTAGAAATCTACTTAAATTTGTATTTACCTGTGAGGCTAGATTGGCTCCAGAGGACACAGTCCTTTTTTCCTTGAGTAAATTATACATATTTTAGAAAACTATCTAAAAACATATTTACCTCATATGGAATTCTTGTCTCAAGGGTAATTAAGACCAGTTTTTGAAAATCATAGCCAATACACTTTAACTCTCTCAGGTAGATAAGATGTATTTTATAATCATCTAAGAAAGAGTTCTCTTTTGCTTCCCTCCCCTTTTCCTTCTCCTGTAACTATCACCATACCTCTTTAATACAAATATTTAGTGATTATTTCAGTGTTTCCTCAGACACTGCCCTTGTCTTGGGGTCAGCGCACCAATTATGTTTTCCTTCCATTCCCGGTACAGACAACTATACACAGAAGAGGCAGAGTTACCCTTCGTGTACTTTCTAGAAGAAAAGTTATTTTACGAAGATTCAGATTCTTCTGCATATATGTTTTCTTTGGTCTTCACATTTTAAGAAGGAAGTTCCAATATTAGGGAGTTTACTCACAGAGCCCAGAGTAGAGTTTTTAGGGCACTATTACAATATTTGCAGTGATTGCTAAGCTTTGAGTAGAGTTTTGTTCATGAAGAGATGCATAGTTGAATGAATACAGTATTTTGAGTTTATTTTTTAGATGAAAGTAAGATCTGGAAGTAAATATGCAATTTTTACTTTCATTGTATTTATTTGCAGATTAGTTGTAACTATTTGCAAAAGGCAGCTGTAGGCCATGATCATTATTAAAGCCAGAGAAATAAATGAAATTTCCTAGGAAAACGTACTTTCTCATTTCACTATTTTGCACTTCTAAAGCATCCTTTATACACTGATTGCTTTGTCTACATTGTTTAATGAAAATGCACAGCCCACTCTTCCTTTATCTTACGAGTATATTGCAGTAGTTCTCTAGGAAGAAACCAGTAGAAAAGTCACATGACAGTAATTGTTAGGTGATTTGTAGAGACTGTCTGACAATAGAACTAAAAACCCGGGGAAAGGTGTTTCCTAAAAGTGTCAGATGGATATTGGTATAGAGTAATGCCTGGTTTGTTTCTTCTCTTCTCTGCTTTTGAGAACCAATCCTTTTCATGTCATGAGACTGCTGGAGTTGCTGGGGATGCATGTCACTACTGCGTGCATCCTTCCACTGGCAGGTCACGGTTTCTGCTGGTCTCTTTCCAGCCAGGGTATCGGGATCTAAGAGTTCATCCTGCTTTGCCTAAACCAGTGTGAGCCTCTGAACTGGACTCTCTGGCTTTAGGGCCCAGTTAAAATATTTGCAGAGACTGCTAAGCTTTGAGGCTTGGATGAGAGCTTCTGTTGGGTTAGTGGCCTAAATCTTAATCAATTTTTTTCTGCCTAGATTAGTGTTACAGCTCAGGTAAGCGTGAGTGCTGGTTTGCCTAGCAGAGTCCCAGTTTACACCTGTTATCCTGCTGTAATTATTGATAGTCCCCAGTTTCACTTTCAGAAGTGTCTTGGTTTGAATGATAGGATATGATTTCTCACTTACATGAGTTCTTTGGGTTGAGCTTTGTTTTCTCAGGTATGTTTGTGTTTGTGATGTTTATGTTTACGAAGGGTTACACTTTCTTTTTTCTACTCAGGTAAATGTGAGAAGATTAAAAAAAAAAAAAGACTCTAGTCTTTCTTGAAGTAATCTAGGAACCATGTTAAAACCAATTGCTTCGCCCCACTTCAAGAGGTTTTAATTCAGAAAGGATATGGTGGGACACGGGAATTTTTTTACTGAGGTGATTCTTTGGCATCCTAGAGTTTGTGAACTTTCGTTTCAACACACGCAAACCCAGCCTAGTTATCTGACCCCTGAACTCTGAACTCAGCTCCATGCAAAGGGACGTAACGACTCCAAGATCCTCCGGTGAACATTCGGTCAAGCTGATGGGCTGCGGTCTGGCTGGGTGACACTGAAGGGCTTGAACAACTAAAATTTCCCAGGCTAGCTCCCAGGGCTTACCCTCACTACCTGTCAAGACCGGAACTCAGGTTGTCATTTGGGGATGAAATTCAGTCAGAAGAATTCTTCCCCAGTTCTCTGGCCAAACACACAGACACTGCTTCAGCCGGGTGAATGAATCAACATACCTGAGGAAGCTATTTTGAATATTTTGTGTGGTGTGTGCAGACTGAAGAGCGGTGTATTTCTAGAAGGTTAGTCCTAGAGCAAAAGACAAATCATTGAGTGATTCAGCCCCCAACCGCTGGTTCCTTCAGGAGGCTGTGTGTGGCGCGTGCTGAAGGACACACGCCAGTCAATGGCGGCTGGCTCGGCTGACACGCTCAAAGTCATTCTTTCCTTTCGCAGCCATCAGGGCTCTGCACCCTTGGTGCATTCATTCTGGGCACTCCACATTCCACCAGGCAGGAGAAGCTGGCACCTGAACAAAAGGAAGCCAGGATGCCCCCTGGCCTCCCAGAGATGAGGGCCATGGGCCTCTCACACATGTTAACGACGTGTCGGCTACGTTCCCCAGGGCGCTTTTCTTAGTCTTTCAAAGGCACCTGCATTGGACGGTCTTAAACATTTTTTTTTCCCTCACTCTCATCTTCACCCCCTCCTTCCACACCACTGTGCCCCTTTCTCTGGTACACTATCTCACACGCCTGGGCTCTGCAGAAGGAAATTAAGCTGTGATTTGGTATGCTAAATTACCTGAACTATAAACTATAATTTGCAATATTATTAAGTCATCACTGTCATGGATTTCAATTTCTTTCTGTTTAAACCCCTAACTCACAACCCCTAACCCCTAGCTCTTTTCGATGATTACCGAAAAGGAGAAAAGGGAGAGAAAAAAGCCACTGTTTGGTCTACTGACGGATCATGTCTGTCAGGAAAGTTAAAATAGTAGTGTGCTTCCAAGTGGCTGCTTCGGAACCACCACAGAAACTGGCCGATTTTTAGTTTAAAAACTCCTCAGTGCTTTTATGGTGTGCTCACTGAGGTCCAAGGGCATATGGGAATATATGAGGCTTCTGTGGTGCTACTGACCACTTGGGTCAATTGTAGGAATTGGAAATTTCACATTTCTGCTTCCAGAGAAATCTTGACCAGGTTTCAATGCTGGGGCATGAGGACTTTTTCTTTCTGTTCTGCTGTCTTTAGTCCTTTTGGAAGGGCCTGGATGTTTCCTGTTAGCTGGCAGCCTTGATGACCTTTACTATAGTCAGAAGTCAAGTCTCCTTCTTCTGCTGTATTCACTGCGTCATGGCTTCAGATTAGGCATCAGAATTTTCTGTAAGAGTAGGTCAGTCAGGATAGGACAGGTTTTGCTGCAATAATGACTCTAAGTCTTGCTGGATAATTTCTTGCTTATAATGCTTTCTTTCTTTCGTATCAAATGCATCCGAAGAGCTTTGCTCCATACTTCCGCTGTTGTTCTCACCATGGGTAGCCACTGTTTGGAATATTGCCAGTTACCAAGTCTGAAGGATAAAGACGGCAAAGCATGCCCTGAGTCTTCAAGCTTCCTCATAGAGGCAACAGAGATCACTTCTGCATATCTTTCACTGGACAAAGCAAGTCACTTCCAGATGCTGGAGAAGGGCAGTCCTAAAAGAAAAAGAGCCAGAATATTTATGCATAGCCTTAATGATTGCGACAAAAGTCTAGGAGGTTCATGAGTCTAAAATAATAAAGGGAGGGAATGACCATAAAAATCAAGTGTTTTTCTCTTCCCAAAATATGAGCCTTGAACCATTAAGAATGTATTGCTTCCCCCTGCACTTCAGTAACATTCCAAAAGCAAGGTGCAGACTTTGGTAACTGTTGGGAAATAGTAATGTTAACATCTGATCACGTGTTCCTGTTGGTATCTCCCTTTGTGACTGCACAGAGCACATTTGTGAACAATAGCACAAGGTGGGTTGTGCTCTATGATATGTAAGCAGTGATCCGGGAACAGTGGGACTGAAACATGCTGTCTCTCATTCAGCAAGTCTCTCTGTCTCTCACTCAGCAAGTTCTCTTCTGAAGGATATAGATTTTACAAGCTGATTATACACATTTAGAGTAAAAGTTCATTCAGGTTCTGAGTAGTGTCAGACCTCTTCAATTTAGATCCCATCTTCCTCATTTACACCACCTTGACTAAATTGTTTAACTTCTCTGTAGCCTCAGTTTCCTCTTCTGTATAATGGATATAATAATGGTGTTTTCTGTGCAGCATTGATAAGATATATTTATAGTTCTTGGTCCCAGGATCCATGGCAGAAGATCACTTACCATTTTCTTATTTACTTTGACGCAATAGTTATAGATTCTGAAATTTGAGGAAACGAACTCTTTTTCCACCGCTTTGATAATGTGTTTAAAATGTTTTCCATTCTTCAAAAGCTGGCTTCAGGGCACAAGGCTGCATATATCTTAAGTTCTAGGTGGTGCCAACTAGTAAGACACTACTGCAGGTATCTTCTGCTCAGTCGTCCCCAGCAAATACTTCTATGTATTTCAAAGAAAATTTTTTCCTTTAGTCTCATTAACAATAGATTGGGCAGGCAAAAGTTATATAGGCTGGTGAGGATTCTGAACTTCTTCCACAGTTGATCTAAATATTTAAATATGGTGTGCATAACCTAAAAGGCATGGATGCTCAGAATCAAAATACAACCCCAAGTCGTGGCATAACTCAAGGACAAGAGTGCTCTGGAGCCACAATTAGAGGAGAGGCATGAAAGAGCTGTGTTTCTTGACCTTCTAGAGTCAGCTCCTCTTCCAGCCTCTGATTGTGTTGAGTGCTCCTAAAGAGGCTGGCCAGTATTCCAGTGGGTAGTCTACTGGGAACAGTCAAGGTAAGAGCATCTTGTCTTTACTCAGAAGAGTAAAGTGTATTAGATACAGTTTACTTCTCTCATTTTCTGATTAGTTTGTGGGCCCAACAGTGAGCTTAAAATATCATGTTACCATCCTTCTGGCTCCAGGAAATTCTCCATGAAAGATTCTCCTATTTGTACCATCAAGGAGTCCTAAGACAATGATAAACTTCACTGCAAATAGTGCTCATGAAGTAGATGTGCAAGGGAATGTTAAATGTATTTTCCATGACATTCCCAGGCTATTACTAGAAGGAACAAAGGTCACAGAATAACAGCTTTCCATACAGAAATTTTATTTCCTGTCAAAGATTTGAATCAACAATGCAGAACTAAATATTTTAGAGCCAGCATGGGGCTAAGGAGGTCAAGCCATCATGGATTCTGTCTTGTAGCCACAAAGGGTATTCCGACCCCTTCTAACCATGTCAGAATGTCCCCTGGTAAAATAGGTGGCCAGGTTTCAATCTTGGCAAGAAGCTACGTGTATTCAGAACCATGCCAGAAAATCTTGTCAAGGGGCTGGTGTCCTGACAATGTTTCTCTAGTTCCAAAACCACAAAATCCTGCTTTTTAATAAGCACTAAAAGTCTTAACTATACAGGTGTGGTGTATGGTGTCGGAAATGCTTTTCTCTGCATGATAAGCAAGTAACTAAATTTAAAAGTCCATTTACCTTTGGAAGATCCAGAAGATGGAATAAAATCCACCTTGGGCCTAATAATCTAGGTCAAAATTATCTAATTTGTCAATAGTATCAGATCCGCCTTAGTTTCTAAAGCTCAGTTTATCATGGAATAACGATCCCAATTCAGTTAAGTATTAAAGACCACTGAAGAACTGATCAGAAGATCTGGATTCTAGGTCCACCTCTGGTGAGGTCTGAAACAATGGCTTTACCTCTCCTGGACTAATATATACATGGGTTATTTGGACTATAGCAGAAGTTAGCCAACAAAAATTCAAGGGCCAAACCCAACCCATTGTCTTTTTTTTTTTTATATATATAAATAAAGTTTTATTGGAACATAGCTGCATCTAGTGTCAACAACTGCTTTCAAATAACAGTGGGAGAGTTGAGCAGTTGCAGCAGAAACTGGGTGGCCTCTAAAATAAAAAATATTTTACTCTTTAGCTTTTTACAAAAAAAACCATTTATTGACTCCTGGATTAGGAACTATTTATTTCCTCTGTTTCCTCATCAGCAAAATGGGCATAAAAAAATAGTACCTCATAAGATTGTTAAAGATCAAATGATAGTTCTTAATACAGTTCCTATTTAGGAGATGTTAGCTACTGAAATTGTTAATTGCATGGTCAGTCTAATCACTGTCAGAATTCTAGCAATCAGTTTCTCGTTACAGAAAGAATCATTGGTATTGAGGTGCTCTGCTGAGTAAGATATTGCATAGAAGGAAAGGTGATCAGTTATTCAAGTGATTCTTGGAAAACTGGAGTAACAGAACCCAACATAGGCAGAGGATATTCTGTAGACAAACTGTATTTCTAACCTAAAGAATACTGGAAACTCACGTTATCTAAATAGCAACTTGATACTTGAGCCAACCTTCATAGGCTAAGTCTGATTCAGACAAGCCAAGAGAGGATTTGAATGTATTCAAAGTCAAGGGGAACAGAATGCCTAAGAGCTATGGAGAGGCAGTGAGTAGAAAAATTTGGCTGGAGCGAAATATTCTGATACAAGAGTTATGAGGGATAGAGCTAGGAGGATTGGTTAGGGCCAGGTTATATAGCATGTTAAGCCCTGGAGTGAGGAGTGTGGAAAGTTTTTCTGTGCCTTGTGATCCACTGAAGATTTCTGAACCTGAGAGAATGAGTTTTTCTAGAATAATTTGTCTATCTTTATGGTACAGAATGCATTAGAGGATAAAGAAACAGGAAATTAAGTTCATTTTATAGAGATGAATTTCAGTTTTGTCTGCATTGTTGTTACAATTATACGAATGTTTTATATTTGTTGTTTATATTTGTTCTTATATCTCTTTCTGGAACTTCACTTAAGCCTGCTTTACTTAGTGTGTTTAAAATGGAATAGTAGCTAATGCACAAATGTGAAATGAGTTCGCTTTTTTCTTTTTATAGCTACTTAAAAAGCATGGTTTTGTATGCACTCCAAAAGAACATTTATAATATTTTCCATTTATTTAACAACACTTATTGAGGGCCTACCATGAAAAGGATATAGGAAAATGAGTAGAATATGGGTTCTGCCTTCAATCTGGGAAGGAGGGAAGTAAGTGACGTAAATTAATACAAGGCCTCACTTACTGACCACCTTCCTGTTTAGGAGCAATTCACCCAATAAGGGAGCTAACCTTTTTCCCAAATAGGTCTGTTATAACATACTAGATGAGGGCTCCACGACTCCACTCCCTCCTGGACCTTGCTATATGCAGGCTGCAGCAGAAAGAAACCCACAAGGGTGAGACGCCGTGGAGCGCACTTTTATTCTACGTGGCTGGGAATGTATCACAGGAATTGCTCTGGAGTCTTTTCTTGTTTTCCATCATCTTATAGCCAGCTGGTTATCTAACAGGAAATGCTTTGTGTTCAGTCTCTGTCTTTGATACTGTGTTTTGGGAAATGAGCTGAACATAGGTTTAGTCTTGGTATCAAATCTCTGGATGTAATCCAATTAAAAATTACCTTTTGGTCAGAAACCCTAACTGCTTCAGAAATGATCGCTTGGCCAAGATGCTCCAGTGATGGATGGAGCTGTTAACAGACCAGTGCACCATTTACCGAAACTACCAGGATGGAGTCAACTTACCATTCTTGCCAACAAACTGGTGTCTCCTCTTAGCATCTTTGTTTCTGCTGATGCCATCCCACCAGCCGCTTCCATTGCTTCTCTCTCCTTACCATCTCTTGATTTAGCTCCTCAATCACCTTGCTACTGCTGCTGCTGCTGCTGCTAAGTTGCTTCAGTCGTGTCTGACTCTGTGCAACCCCACAGACGGCAGCCCACCAGGCTCCCCTGTCCCTGGGATTCTCCAGACAACAGTGGGTTGCCATTTCCTTCTCCAATGCATGAAAGTGAAAAGTGAAAGTGAAGTCACTCAGTCGTGTCCGACTCTTAGCAACCCCACGGACTACAGCCTACCAGGCTCCTCCGTCCATGGGATTTTCCAGGCAAGAGTACTGGAGTGGGGTGCCATTGCCTTCTCCAATCCCCTCGCTAGCACTGCCTTAAATCAGGCCCTCATTATCTATCATTGGAACTAGCAGTGGCCCAACAACTAGTCCCCTGAACCCCAGACTTCTGTAATGTAACCCACCTCTGCTTCCCTGGGGGCTCAGCTGGTAAAGAATCCATCTGCAATGTGGGAGACCTGGGTTCTATCCCTGGGTTAGGAAGATCCCCTGAGAAGGGAACGGCTACCCACTCCAGTTTTCTGGCCTGGAGAATTCCATGGACTGTATAGTCCATGGGGTCGCAAAGAGTCCAGCACAACTGAGCAACTCGCAGTTCACTTCATGTCTGCTTACGATTGCCTCTAGCATTTAGGGTCATGGAACAGTGACTTTGTTTGCTTTGACTGAATGAATGGCTTCATTCATTACTGCATCCTCAGAACCGAATAGAGTGCCTGGCAGGTAGCAAGTTCAAGTACATTCTAATAGGATGGACACATCGTATAGGACCACTCTCATTTGATTTGGATCCCTTGCTCAAAACCTTATTGTCTCCTCATTTCCCCTGATGTAAAGTCTAGCCCTCCCTAGGGTGACATTCAAAGAGCTCCAGAGCCTGGGTCACGATCTACCATTCTGGAGTTCATTCTCTCTTCCCTCCGGCATGTACTCTGTTCCACCTAAACCAGACAACATTACCTTTTTGCCTCCTTCCAGCATCCAAACCTTTGCTCTCTCTTCCTAGAATGGCTGGAAGGCCCTCCAGGCCATCTCTGCCGGTCCAAATTCTAAAGCCTTTGTATCTCTTAGGAAACAGCTCTCATCTTGCTTCCTTGAATACAAATGCTGAAGCCCCTACCCTCTCTGATCTCATCATATACCATAATTGTTCCCCGCCTGGCTGGGAGGCACAGAGGCTACAAATTGGCAGCCAAAGGGTTGAATTTGGCTGTGGAAAGCATTTTAAAAGCAATCTTCAGAAATCTGGAGATCTCATAGGAACAATGTGAATCTGAGCTCTTCTTGAAAAATAAAAAGTTCTGGCAATACTGAGTTAGGGTCCCATGTGGCCATGATCTCGGGGACCTGGGCACTCCTCTGTATAAAGCCTGTATTCTCACCCCACCTGCTCTGTGAGGCATTTGAGTTTGTGTCCCTGAGAGCAACTCGTTGGCACCTGTCATAAACCATTTTTCAAATTCTCCCTTATCTCATTTCATCTTCCTGAGGCTGCAAGCTCTGTCCTTTATTTCTCTCTCTCTTCCTAGCATGAAATCAGTATGTGGCATATCATAGGCCCTCAATTATCTTTTTATTGAATTGAATATAAGTAAGTTTGCAAGTTTCCTAATAAGCCCAATACTTAATATTTCCCCAACTAGAGATTTGGAGTTAATATGAATATAGTCAATTCTATTTGTTAAAAAAAAAAAAAAATTGAAGTGACAAAGCAAATTTTTTAAAAAAGCATTGATTACACTGATGTTTTCATTAGATTTTCATTAGGTGTTTGTTGCCGATTGTTCTCAATCAGTAGATGATAAATCATTTTGCTTTCTCTATGAAGTCTTCTCTGCTTCCTTTACTTGGCCATCTCCCCACCTCTCTACTCCTCCAATGTAGAATTGACCAGATAGGATCCAAAGAATTTGATTACTAGCCTCTTCTCTTGTGAGTGGGGACTAGGTATTATTCATCGTTGTATAGCTCACACTCAGCAGAAAGTCTGGTGGATAATACGTGTTCAATACAGTTTCAGAATTATTTGCCTGAAGCACATACACAGTAGCTACAAAGATGATCTAAATTGAAGCTTTAGTCCGACATGAAGGGACATAGACACTACTTCCTCAAGGTTAATCAATGGTATTGATAGGTTAATACAGCATTTTTCTTGATATTTCCTTGCAGTTAAAAATTTAACATTAAAATTCTTCAAGGGGATATCTTGTTGTTGCGTTTGGGGCAGAACCAAGAAGCTTCAGAAGTTCCTTCTTTCTTCTTTAGAAGCGATTTTAAGAGGCAGTAATTGAGATCATTAGTCTGTGTGTCTTTGCCTCTGGGGGCCACCAGGAGACCCTGTGTGGGGTTTGCGTATTTGATCTGTAAGCAGCCACAGTTCAGGACTCAACTCTGACTGCATTGACCAAAACAAACCAGGGCGCTCCACTTTCTTAGTATCACCACACCCAGGAAATTAAAAACCGGTTCAGTTCAGTTCAGTCGCTCAGTTGTGTCCAACTCTTTGCGACCCCATGAATCACAGCACACCAGGCCTCCCTGTCCAATCACCAACTCCCGGAGTTCACCCAAACCCACGTCCATCGAGTCAGTGATGCCATCCAGCCATCTCATCCTCTGTCATCCCCTTCTCCTCCTGCCCCCAATCCCTCCCAGCATCAGGGTCTTTTCCAATGAGTCAGCTCTTCTCATCAGGTGGCCAAAGTATTGGAGTTTCAGCTTCAGCATCAGTCCTATCAATGAACACCCAGGACTGATCTCCTTTAGGATGGACTGGTTGGATCTCCTTGCAGTCCAAGGGACTCTCAAGAGTCTTCTCCAACACCATAGTTCAAAAGCATCAATTCTTTGGCACTCAACTTTCTTTATAGTCCAACTCTCACAGAAATAGTCATTTTCTTTCTTTCTTTTTTTTTTTTTTTTTTACCAAAAGCAGATACAAATATTTGAATGTTTAAAACCAGAGTGTCTCTTTATGTTTTCTCTCATACTTTTGTTTAGGAAGCAAAGTACAATTAGAAATGCATAAACTAGCGTTTCACCTTATATTTCTATGGTGAAGGATCTTTTAAGATTTTGATTTACAAGAATCACTCCTGGGAGTACATAATGGAAGCCAAGTATTTTCTGTGAATACCTGAAATCATAAGTTTTGGCAACAGAGTTGTATAAGACTAATTAATTTGCTTCTCAGAGTTCTGCCACTCTATGCGTAGGCTGAAGATGGGTAATTAATAGGTTATACTTCAGGGGGAAAGAGATGGTACCAAGATGGCTGAACAGGAGGCCCTGGTCGCTGAAGCTCTGGGCAACTTCCCACCAGCTTCTAGTAACCTCAGTTCTCCTTGATGTAGATCCTTGGCTTTAATCCTTCACATTGTCTTATCCTCAAACAGTAACAGTAACAGTGTTTCTGCATCCTGCATCCCCACCTTCTCTAGGAAGTCTTCTTAGATTCATCCAACCTTCTTCATAATCACTCCCCCCAGAATGGGTACACTGAGGATTCTCTAGTATTTGGAAGCATTTTCTTGTAGGGGCTCTTTAGCTCCTCAAGGGTACAAAAGTCCACTGTACCTTCAAATGCCAGATTCAGGGCACCCTGCACACAGTGGGTGCTCAGGAAATAAGGACTGACTGACAAGATAAACAAAGGCTGGGCCTCTCACAGAAGCCCTGTGTATTTTACATAAGAATGGCTAAGGCATCAGGAGTAATGTCTCCATTTGTATTAAAATTATGAAATCCTACAGACAGATTTTCTGCCTCTTAAAACTGCAGCAGATTTAATCCCAAGGGGCAGCTAGTTTACTGGGAAAACCTGACTCAGCCGGTTTAAGTTATTTCTTTGGAGTCACTTAACTTTTGAATTTTCTCATTCAGTGTCTTAAACTCGACTTTAATACAGCATGCACTCCAAACATTTGCATTTAATTGCAGCACTAGTCTGTTTTCCTGTTGCCATCTGAAACATATTCATTATCAGTGTCAGGCTTTCACTGAGAGAGTTTGGTTATTTATATCTAAAAAATCAAATTCAAAAAGATAACTGAAGGCGTGTAAGTCGATTTTTCTAGTTTTTTATTGTCAGAATATGCAGGCTGTAGATACACAAATTCAAATCCTTGGCAAATCGTATTTGCAATGACTGTTTGTCTAGAGATAAATGGATATGAGTAGAGAAAGTTATTTTAGGAATGATAAGTCAACATGAATTTTATTTTTGCAATGTATATATATATATTCAATATGTGTATGATTCAAGAAAATATTGTGTCTGGCAAGTAATGGCTGTAGCACTTCATGTAATGAAGAGATTTGAGCCTTATAAAAATGTATTTAAAACTGTCTTATTCCAAATTAAAGAGCATTAAGATCTTGTTATATGCTTATAACCGCAGGGTTAAAATGGAGGTTTGCATGGGCTGGATATCTACTCCCTGGATTATCCGTTTTATTAAGACCAACCCATCTCCCTGTTAGAATGTGGTGCCCTTGAAGGCACAGGTGGCAAAGTTCAATACCTTTTGTTATTCCAGGATATATTTAAATTAATTTAGGGACAAAGTGTCCTGTAGAGCCATCAGTTGTTGTTGCAGTAGTTTTAATCAGAACCGGAAGCCTGCTCACTTGCCTCAGGTGATATCAGGGGAATAAATGTTGATTTCATGAATCCTCTTTCCTGTTGATCAACCACATTCTTGTCTAACAGGTTTGTGAAACAGTAAGTTTCTTTCCTTAAAGCAGAAGGTTGCTGCTAAAGATTGATGTATTTTAAGGATGGATAGTGACCTTTGAAAGGTTTTCATAAATCATTTACAGCTGACCTGCTAATACAAAGTGAAATGAATAGATGAGACAGATCCTTGCCAATATTAACCCTAACTTTCACCTTAAATGCCCAGGTTATCCAAGAACTCTTCTCTTGGCTTAAATTACCAGGAAGCATTATGCCAGTTGTCTTCCTGAGTGAATATGCAAATGTATTGACAGGAAGGCTCCTGATGCTGCTGAAAAGATCATCTATGTTTTTAACTAGAGAAAGATGATGGGGTGGTCAGAAGCCACACCTCGGAGTCACCTGTAGGCTCAAAGATCAGACTAATGAAATACTATTAAGGATTGGAGCAAAGAGCCCTCCAGTATTTATTGAGTCTCAGTTTTCACTTGGCTGGGTCCAGTGGAGAGGGAATATTTAAAAATACACACGAAGAATTGCTGCCAGTAGGGTGTTGCCCTCATTAGCAGAGAAACCCATCTATGAGTCTACAGACACAATGATGAAAGGGCAGAAAAAAACAAGTCAAGGGTGAATCTCGGGCTGCAGACCATCATTATTCCTAAGATTCATCACAGAAAGAGAGAAATGAACTGCAGTTGTCAGGGACGTCTTCTTACAAGCAGGGGGCTTTGAACTGCGTCTTAGGGAGTGGGTAGCCGTTCCCCAGGTGGAGTTGGGACGGGGGGAGTTCAGGTGGGGAGTTCAGTCAGGGGACAGACTGGGAAGGGTGACACACGCCCAGAGTGGTCACAGCTGAACCTCCTGCTAGAATTCAGCTTGCCGAGCAAATTCGGAAAAAAGCACTTCCTAACAGCCCCAAGTGCTTCGACGGGATGTGTTGGGGAAAAAAAAAAAAATTATTTTCTGTTTCCTAAGTGGAGGAATGATCTAAATGGCAGTGTTTGAGAGGCACTGGACGGTCCAGTTAGGGTTGTCTAGTACCCCAATGCCAGGAGAGTAAGGGCAATTGAGTGTGGGCATTGCAGTAGAGACTTGAGGAGGAATAAAAAGAGAGGTTATTCTGTTGAATTGCTAGGGGCTAAAACAAGAGAAATTATCAGAAAGTGGGAGTTATCTCTAACACCTCTGATGTGTTCCATGAGTTAAATTAGGAGAACACACCAAGATTAATGTACCTGCTGTTTCCTAGAAGTGCCGCTAGGTGGGGAACGTGCCTTATTTGTGGCTTTAGATTAGCCCTTTGCTTCTCTTCTGGTGAAAGGGGTTTAGCTCGTTTTGAAAATTCCAGCTCTTATTAAGTTAGATTTTCTTTTTGTGAAATATGACTTAAAAACTTATGGAGCTAGTTATTAATAGGTACAGGAAACTGAAATATTACTCAGCGGTAATTATTTCAAACACATCAGAACCTGTGTTGCAAAAATTAGAGCTATCTGGGTAAAACTCCTATAGGATTCCCTATTTTATTTTAATTTTTCCTATTTAGTACCCACTCTGGAAGCTTCCTTATTTAGTCTTCAAGTAGTGACACGTATCTTTGGTAATAAATCACATCAAATTGTTTGGGTGCTTAGAGATGGGAAATCTTGCTACATTCTGATATTGGAGCTGACTGATCCAGGTGAGAGCCTGTTTCTTCTACTTGGCTGTTTGCAGTGATGTGTTAGGTAATGCTCATATCTGCCAGTGCTTCTGCGAGCACCAGGAAGCTCCCTGAATGTGCTGTCTTAACTCCACTGTCTTCCTCACGGTGCCTTCCCTGACTGTAAGCACCAGGAAGGTAAGACCCACGTTTGTTGGGCTTCGCATTCTATTCCAGTGCCTGGTATGGTGCCGAACATAGCAGACCCTCAGTGAGTTAATGAACTTTTTCTGTTAGTCAAAAAAATAATATAGTGTCTTTCCCACCTGATCTCAGCAAATCAAGTACAACCGTGTAGTGTATTTTTGGCAATCAGAGCTTACCTCTCTTACCGTACGAAAATGGTTCAGAAGTTCATGCAGAATTTTCATATGTATGTGAGTGTGTGTATATATATAAGAGGCCTGGCACTTTGGTATTAATCTTTCTAGATTAACTCAGCAAGATTATGATTTGGGTTAGGCTAAATTCTCAGAGTTAGCCTATATTTATATTGCTTATATGTAATCTATATAAGGAGAGGGTGATGGCACCCCACTCCAGTACTCTTGCCTGGAAAATCCCATGGATGGAGGAGCCTGGTGGGCTGCAGTCCATGGGGTCACTAAGAGTCGGACACGACTGAGCGACTTCACTTTCACTTTTCACTTTCATGCACTGGAGAAGGAAATGGCAACCCACTCCAGTATTCTTGCCTGGAGAATCCCAGGGACAGGGAAGCCTGGTGGGCTGCCGTCTATGGGGTCGCACAGAGTCGGACACGACTGAAGTGACTTAGCAGCAGCAGCAATCTATATAAACATGGGAACACATATTACAATGGGATAGAATATTTGGATTTGGGACAGTGCTTCCCTAGCAATATTGTTAAGTGTAGTGGTAGTCGTTGTGTTAAGTAATTTGTATTTGTCATTAAAATTTTCAGTAATCAAGTATTATCAATAATATTGTGTAGATTAAAAAAAGCTGAAGCCTAGATGGGATAAGTCAGGTGCTCAAGGACAAATAGCTACCTAACGATGGTCCAAACCCAGGGCTGTCTGGGTGAGTAGTCTGTCATTCCTCCTGATGCTGTGTTTCCTGTCTGTACTACCATGCTGAATTTTTCTGCTTGAAAACCTATCCAAAGTAGTAAAAGAGAGACATTTATCTGAACATACTTCTGAGACTAGATACCTTGGACATAATAGTAGTGACAGCCGTTCAGTCATGTCCGACTCTCTGAGACCCCATCGACTGCAGGCTCCCAGGCTCCTCTGTCCATGGGATTCTCCAGGCAAGGATACTGGAGGGGTTGCCATGCCCTCCTCCAAGGGATCTTCCCAACCCAGGGATCGAACTCAGGTCTCCTGTATTACAGGCAGATTCTTTAACATCTGTGCTACAGGGAAGCCCTGCTGTTAGACACCTTGGACGTAATGTATAAATAATATTAAAAGCTCTTTCAGAATAGCCATTTTGGTGAAAATTGCCATTTAACAAGAAAAATTCTACTTCATCTACTAGGGGTTTAGAAATTATTCATGACCCTTCTATATTGTAAAATAGTCTATGGATTTGGCAATTTCTATAGCCAGAGGAAAACCATCCTCTTGTCTAGCATGTATTGCGTATGCAATCCTCTTACAAATCGCAATGATCATCATTTAATACAAACTGAAGTTCGAGTATCATGTTTAATACAAAACATAGACAAATACTTGATTAAAAGTGTATGAACTGACCCCCTGGAGCCGCCACAGCAAGCAGTCTGGGCTTCCAAATATTCTTAAAAACACAAGGGAGAGCAAAGGCACGAGCCTGGTGCAGCCTGGCAAGGACCTGGGCACCTGCGTGTCTTCCTGGTGGGAGTGGGAACAGTACAGTCTCTTTTGGAAGGCGATTTGGCAGTAGGTATCAACATTACAAAAACACAAATCCTGTGGCCAAAACAATTGTGCTTACAGAAGTTTATCCTACGGATATATGTATATATGTATGAAATTATCATATACACAAGGTATTCTTTGGGGCTTCCCTAGGGACTCAGCGGTAAAGAATCCACCTGCCACGCAGGAGACACGGGTGCAAGCCTTGGTTCAGGATGATCCCCTGGAAAAGGAGATGGCAACCCTCTCCAGTATTCTTGCCTGGGAAATGCTGTGGACAGAGGAGCCCGGCAGGCCGCAGTTTATGGGGTCACAAAAGGGTTGGACATGACTCAGCGAGTCAACAGCAGCATTCTTTGTTTCTACTTTTTTGTAATACCAAAATATTGGTAAAGAACCTAAATATCCATTAAGGGAAAGCTGATTTTTTAAAATTGTAGTGCATCAATATAATGGACTATTATGCAGCTGTAAGAATGGGGATTTTTTTTTTTTAGCACTGATACAGAACAACCATATATCTATATAATTAGACATAGGTATAATCTGTAGTTAAGTAAGAAACAAGGGCATGGCAAAGTTTAAAATATGGCACTATTTGTGTCTTAAAAAAGAAAGGAAAGAACTTACACACACATACACTCTTGACTATATATATTTGCTTGACTCTGCATAGAATAATATCTGGGAAAGTATATAAGAAACTGGTAACATTAGTTTCTTATAGAAAAGGAAGCAAATTGACTAGGAGCCAGGGAGCAAAAGAGAGGCTTTTCCATGCATTTAAACATATATTATCTATTTTTTTTAAATTCATTTTTTAGTTTAAAAACTTTTAGATACATGTATATCCTTCATTCCTGCATTTCAAGTTCTAGGACTTTAGCTTAAGGAAATCATAAAAGATGTACCAAACACTTATGTACAAAGATGTTTTTTATATCATTATTTATAAAATATATAGATTAATAAATGAAATGTTCAGCATTTAGACATTAAAAGCATGAAATATGTGCATAAGTGTTCACATGATACATCTTTGTAAAATGCAACAAATTTGTTTGTTAAATATCAGGGTTTTGGATCAAGTCTGTTTTGTTCATTGAATCCTTAGCATCTGACGCAAATGTTTGACACATAATAAACACATGATTAATAATCATGGAAAAATTAATAAACAGAAAAAAGACTACAAGAATATTTTCTAAAATGTTAATGTTTACCATAGGTGTTTGCTTTCTTCTGTACTTATTTTTATTTTCCAAATTTTACATAATGAACATGTAACTGTTTTTATGATTGGAAAGAGGGACATTAAGTGTTGTAAGACTGCATCCTAAAAAAAAATTCACGTTTTTCATGCCATGCCTATCTATAGAATGAATAGCTATTTTAATGAGTACTAGTGAGTGTTTGGATTTGACCAGCAGTGCTTACAGAAATTCTGGAAAGGATGGTGGTGGTATGTAGGTGGCAGCTGGTACATTTAGTGAGTATTGGAGGTACATGTGGGGATAATTTGAATGCTAATTACAATATCACTCTGCACTTAGGAGGGACCGCAGAACAAGGATTAGAGTTATTTGATGAAACAGAGTTATGTTTACACTGAGATCTTTTCTGTAACATTAAACCTGATTTTTGTGTTTTCCTTGTTTTTGACTACAGACAGCTCTAGGTTCTGGTCCCCATGCAGTACCTTGCATATTCTGTGATCTTTCTAAGATTATATTTCTCCATCTGCAAAATGAGGCTAATAGTATGGCCTTTGCAGGGTTGTTTGCAGAGTGTATCTCTAATGCAAGTGGAGAGTTTAGCCCAGGACCTGGCATGTAGAAGACCCTCAGGGTCGCTTCCCTCCCTTTCTGCTTCTCCCACATCCATCACTGTGTACTGGGTGTGAATGAAGGACTAAAAGTTGGTTTTTATTCTTGTTTAGTCACCAAGTCGTGTCCGACTTTTTTGTGACCCCATGGACTGTAGGTGGCTTTGTCTGTGGGGTTTCCAGGCAAGAATACTGGAGTGGGTTGCCATTTCCTTCTCTAAGAGATCTTTCCAACCCAGGGATTGAGCCTAGCGACTAATTTTTTAAGCAAACATTTTACTTAATCATACTAATGATCCTCTAAGATACAGATCATCCCATTTTATTAATATGGGGAGGGAGGGCCGCCTGAGGAGCCGTGACCATCCTAAGACCATAGTGGCTAATGCCTACCACGTGCTGATACCAAACACACAGACCCTCTCTGTGGCCTCCAGAATTTTGTTCTAAGGGAAGAAGATGGAAATCCTCTATCGATTGCATTGCTGTGCCTGAGGACCCTGGAGAACTTATTACATTAGTATGGGTTCTGGATGTTTGCCTAAAGCCACCCACCTTTTGATGTCCACCCTCTAGCCCTGAGAAATTCCTTATCATTCTTGTAATCCCTGCAAATAAGATAAAACAGGACTTTTAATGAAACATTATCTGTTCCTCCTTGCTGTCTGATTTCAACTGTTTAAAAAAAATTTTTTTTTAATACTAATTTCACAGAATGGTTTTCCAATATGTTTTCCAATTGGCTTTTACTTCGTTGGTTTTGGCTGTGCTGGATCGTCGTTGCTGTGGGGACTTTTCTCCGGTTGCAGCGAGTGGGGGCGACTCTCCGGTTGCAGGGCACAGGCTCTCACCGCAGTGGCCTCTCTTGCTGTGGATGCGGGCTCTGAGTGTGTGGGCTTCAGCAGTTGTATCACATGGGCTCAGCAGCTGCGGCTCCCAGGCTCTAGAGCACAGTGCTGTGGCGCACAAGCTTGGTTGCTCCCCGGCACGTGGGATCTTCCCTGATCAGGGATCAAACACCATCTCCTGCATCAGCAGGCAGATTCTTTACCACTCAGTCACCAGGGAAGCCCCCACTGAATGTTTAATACATCTAAACACAATGAGCATATTTAAATAACAAAACTGGTGAGCATGATTGAATTTGTGAAACCAAATTCCTGTATTTAGAATAGGTAAAATTAGTCTATAATTAATTATGTAAACTTAAACCTTAAATTTAAATAGTAAAAGACTTCAATATATAAAGACAATTTTATAAAACCTATCTGAATGATATGACTAAATTTTTGTGTGCTAAGTCGCTTCAAATGTGTCTGACTCATTGCAACCCTATGGACTGTGGCCCACCAGGCTCATCTGTCCATGGGATTCTCCAGGCAAGAATACTGGGGTGGGTTGTCATGCCCTTCTCCAGGAGATTTTTCTGAACCAGGGATTGAACCTGTGTCTCTTACGTGTCCCGCCTGCCAAGTTCTTTAAGTGACTAAAATGTTGATTAAATCTCTCAATTAAGCTAATAAGCTACTAAGGAGAAATACACAAACCATTTAGATGGATGAATATTTTATCCTGGCAGGAAAAAACCCCATAGCAAAAAGCACTATTAAAAAGACTTTTCTTAAGCCATGTTTCTTAAGCGCAGTCACTGAGGACTAACTTCACCCTCGTACTGATGAAACTCAGAGGATGCAAGCCACTAGTTCTCTTCCACAAAATGACCTTACCTTGATTCCTGGCGTCACTGTCTTACATTTTTAATTCATATTTCCCATTATCTTTGCTAAGCTAGAGGAAATAAATAAATGCCCATTTCCTAAAGAAAAGTATTTAAGTGATCCTTAGAAACAGAAAAACAATGCAGAAATTAGAAGGAAAACTTTGGTATTTGGACTAATAAAGTGAATAATAGAAATTCTTTTAAAATGTCAATTTATAATGTCTTTGTTTGTCCCAGCTAACAGTCTGCCTGGAGAGTGATACTTCTATTTGTATTTCGGCATAGCAGCAGTTTGGCTCAGATGAAATATCTGATTCTTAATACTGGTAGATGTGCCAAAAAGCCACACAAACCAGAAGGTTAAAAATAATTTCTATCAACTCTGCACAGTGTGTTTGAGGAAGAGCAGATTGTTGTAACTTTCATGCTTACAATCAGAGTGCATTCATAAACAGAGGCATTTAAACATTTATACATATCTGATATCTGGGACATAGTGCAGGGCACGGAAGCCTGGCATGTTGCAGTCCATGGGGTCGCAAAGAATAGGACATGACTGAGCGACTGAACAACATCAACAGTATACCTGATATCGTAGAAACACCAAAAGCTGGGTAGGAGAAGTCAGTATTTATTGTAATCTATCTTCTAACATTCAATGATACTAATAAAAATAATAGTGATAATATTTTTGAGAACTTACTGTATACTGAGAGGAGGTGAAATATTTTACAAATTCAGAGTTAATTTATTAGACATATATATAAATCTTTACTATATTTACTATATATTTATATATAATTTTACATCCACATACATATTTACTATATTAAAAATATATATATTTACTGTATATAAAAATATATTTACTATATTTACTACATTTACTATACTTACTATATACTATCTTTACTATACTATATTTACTATATATATACACACTATATATTACTATATATATTTACTATATATGTCTTTACTATATTTACTATATATATAAATATACTATATATTTACTATATATATATGTAAGTCTGTACTATATTTACTGTAAGACTTTGCTATATTAGATTTAAGAACAATCTTAAATCCCTCTAAGCGTGTAGTGATTTATTCACCTGAGAGAAGGTGTACCTGAAATAGTTTTCTTTGTCCTCCTGGAAAAAGTACGCAAAGAAAATTCTAGGAGTAGATCACACCCTCTTGCAGCTGCACTGTACCCTGCCTCCTTGCTACTGGAGGTCTTCGTGGTATGTTTTTAAAATAGGTATTTGGTTTTATGTTGGTCAAGTTCTCACGCAATTTGTGTGTGCGTGGTGTTTGGCTCGAGTTGCTAATGTTAGCTGTGATCCAGAACTCAAAGTGTTTATGATTTTATTATAGAGGTTCCTGAATGGTGGTAACTATGTATTTCTAACTCCCTTCTGAAACACCTGGGAACAGGGGGCTAGCAAGAAAGGATGGAGCTCGAGGATGAGAGGCGTGTAACTTACAGACAGCAAGCAGGGGCACCTTCCTGAGATATGCAGTGAGTCCTTCCTTCCAGCAGGTATGGCTTTAAAACTTGCCTCTGGGTCACCACCTGCTTGCAGGGCCTTCGCTGTCCCCAATTATTTCAGCTTCTATGGAAAACGATTCCTCACTCTTCTTCTTTTTAAAAAATATTTATGTATTTGGCTGCCCTGGCTCTTAGTTGCAGCACTGGGGCTTGTGGGATCTTTTGTTCTGGCATGCTAACTCTTAGTTGCAGCGTGTGGGATTTAGTTCCCCGATCAGGGATTGAACCTGGGCCCTCTGCATTGGGAGCATGAAGTCTTAGCCACTGGCCCACCAGGGAGCACCCCCCTCCTCATTCTTCTTGATGCTGGCATCTCTTACACCAGGGCCTCCCTGGTGGCTCAGCTGGTAAAGAATCCGCCTGCAAAGTGGGAGACTTGGGTTCGATCCCTGCGTGAGGAACATCCCCTGCAGAAGGGAACGCTCCTACCACTCCAGTATTCCAGCCTGGAGAATTCCGTGGACAGAGGAGTCTGGCAGGCTACAGTCCATGGGTGGCAAAGAGTTGGGCACGACTGAGCAACTTTCGCTCACTCTCTGGCACAAAAAGGATTGGGGGTAGAAGGTCCAGTCAGAATTTAGACTTGAGAGATGTTTGTTTCAAGAGTCAGACCAAGTATAATGCACTTTACTAAAGCTAGAATAGCTTGTGGTGGGACAATAGTAATCTTTTTTTTTTCCCCTTTACTGTGATCAGTTGGATGCAAATGCATCTGAAGATCAACAATTTCTCCTTCTTGGAGCAGCAAATATAAATCTGATGGGGCTGTTCACATACTTCAGAGACTGATCTCCTGCCGTCCCACCAAAATAATGAAAGTGAAAGTGAAAGTCGCTCAGTCATGTCTGACTCTTTGCGACCCCATGGAATTCTCCTGGCCAGAATACTCCAGGGGATCTTCCCAATCTAGGGATCAAACCCAAGTCTCCCACATTGCAGGCAGATTCTTTACCAGCTGAGCCACCAGAATAATGAAACACACCTTAATTACCTGTGATCTGGCCAAGTTCTAGATTGTTTTGTTCAGTTATTTAGTCAAGATCTGTCTTTGGTCTCCTAAGAAATCAAGACAGCCAGGAATAAAGAGCAGGAATTGGTGGGAAAGAGAAAAACAGAGCCCCATCTTTCTGTTCTTCTGCACCAGGTTTTAGCTCAAGCCCAGGCTTGATTGCCAGTTCTGTTGGGGAGTCGATCCCAAAGAAAGGACTGTTATTTTCCTTAGAGGAGCAAATTGTGGCTATTAAAATTTGAGTTGAGACGTTTTAACAGTAAGGTATGTGACGTCATTTCAAGCGTCATGAAAAGGGGTTAAATGAAAGACTGGCTAGGCTAGATGGATAAAATTCTTATTTTATGAAGGCAGTGAAAGAGACAGAAGTGCAAAATCAATAGCAAGGAGGACGGTGCAGAGCTCAAATAAATCACCTGACAAGGCCTGTGAACAGACCTGAGAAAGATAGTGTATTTCCTGGTGAAAAGACAGTTTCACGCCCACTGCCTCGCCACCAGCTTCCTGTACCAAGGCCCTGCTCCAGCTCACTCTGAGTGAATGACTTTTCTACCTGTATTGTTGAGAAAGGGCTTCCCAGGTGGCCACAGTGGTAAAGAACCTGCCTGCCAGTGCAGGTAGATGTAAGAGACATGGGTTCAATCCCTGGGTCGGGAAGATCCCCTGGAGGAGGGCATGGCAACCCACTCCAGTATTCTTGCCTGGAGAATCCCATGGACAGAGGAGTCTGGCGGGCTACACGGGGTTGCACAGTTGGACATGACTGAAGCAACTTAGCACCATGCACACACATGGTAGAGAAAACAGAAGCAATTAGGAAGCCCCACATCGTCACATCTTTCTTCCACCAAAGTCTCAGACCTGCCTCCTGTGTACGACATTCTTACTTTCCCTCCCGTCACAGGGGGGAGGTATCTCTGCCCTTCCTTCCATAGGGGCTTTGTCCTATCCCTTCCCACACACGTCACCCCTGCAGTAGGTGCCCCCTTTTCTGCAGCATCCCTTTCGCCTCTGCACTGTATCATTCCGAGAGCAAGTAATGTACGGTAGCAGTGAAGTGAAGTGTAAGTTGCTCAGTCATGTCTGACTCTTTGCAACCCCATGGATTATACAGTCCATAGAATTCTCCAGGCCAGAATACTGCAGTGTGTGGCTTTTCCCTTTTCCAGGGGATCTTCCCAATCCAGGGATTGAACCTAGGTCTCCCGCATTGCAGGCAGATTCTTTACCAGCTGAGCCACAAGGGAAGCCCACATGGTAGCAGAGCACTTCTCAAACTTTACCTTGCGTATGCATCACCCAGGAATCTTGCTAAAATGCAGATCACCATTTGAGTAAGGCTGCATTTCCCATCTTAAAAAAAAGCAAAATCCCCTCTTTGACCCCATGCATATACACGCCAGTCCATCCCCATTTTTTAGCACCCCTTTACAACCAGACTTTCTGAGAGAGTTGTTTGCAATGTGTCTGCTTTTCACTCATTGCCCAGTCCATCCACCCCAAGCTTCTGTCCCCACCGCTGAACCAAAATTGCTTTTGTCAGTAAACACTGTTTCTTGAAAAACCTACGGACAGGGGCTCCTTGACCTTGCTGAAGCAGAGTTTCAGAGAGATTACCCCTCCCTTCTTCTCGACACACTTGCCATTAACGTCTGAGATGCCTCTTCCTCATTTTTCTTCTACTTCAGTTTTTTTCAGTCTCCTTTGCTAGCTCCTCCTGGTCTGCCTAACAGCCACGTTTTGTTGTGCCCTGGGACTCTGTCTTGTCCCTGGGTATTCTTATTCCCAGGACTCTGTGAGCCTTCTACATGCCACGGACTTCCAAATCTGTATCTCCAGCCCTGACCCATTCCTCCATCCAGCTATTGATGTCACCTGCTGAATATCTAACAGGCATATTTTTTGCGGCCCAAATGCATCCCTTCATCTCCTTTCTCCCCTAAGTTTGCTATTCCTCTACTCTTCTCTAGTTCAATAAAACGAAACAAAAACAGCCTCATTTACCATGTCCCTCAACCAAGAATATAGGCAATTCTTTGATTTCTCTTTTTCTTACCTTGCAGATCCAATCTTAGTATCATGTCTATGATGACTTTTTTTGCAAAACATCCTGAATATGCCTACCTGGGTCTAAGCTTTCATCCCCTGGTGGACCGCAATAATAACCTCCTCTCTTGGTCTCCATTATGCCTAAATGGTCTTTTAAAAATGTAAATTAGATTCTGGTTTTTTTTTTGCCTGAAACTCTCCCATGGCTTCCCATCAGGCCTGGAATAAAATTGCCGCTGCTCGCTTTGCTTGACTTGCTGTCTGTGGCCTTGCCCGCTTCTCTGATATCTTCTTGCTCCGCTCCCCCCTCCACTTGGCTCCCAGCAGTGGGCATCCTTTGTTTCCTCAGAGGAATTCACTTTGTTTCTCCTTAGTACTTGTGCATTGTCTGTCCTGGCGAGTTCCTGCCTTGTTCTAGTGGTCAGCCTTTGGCTTCCAGATCAGTCTCCCCCCACCCCTTCTCCCACACACCAGCTTTTCCAGCTCTCTTGACAATGGCTTTGGGGGACTTGGCCGATGGGAGGTGCTGAAAGGAGGGAAGAAGGAAGAAAATGGGAGAATTTCCTTCTTTCTGTGTTTTCCTCTTTCTTCCTGCACCCCGCCCCCGACACCGCCACCTTTGGAGACATTTTCCAGAGACACCCTCTCCTGCATAACCCCGAGTACCGCTAAGCAGTCGCGACCACAGCTCCAGCTCTTGTCCTGGTTCATCCACGTGGTCTGGCATCTGGCCCCATGACGCCCCCGCCCTCTGGGAGTGGCTTCCTGCTTTGCCCATGTCTGTCACATTCTTATTCTCAGTGTAGCCGCTTCTCTGAGTGAATTGCTGTGTGTCTGAAATCCCCGGAGGAGTTTCTATCTTCCCAACCTAAGTGGGTCTCAGGGATGAAGTTTGTCCCCAGAGTAGCCCTCTTAGAGCTCTGAGTCACTCTCCAGCCCAAGCACCTGTTTTGACTCTGTTCATTACCTTTTTCACTTTCTGCGATTTTTCTTCTTCATTTACCTACATGTTTGTTTGGTGCTGTCTTGCTTATTACCATTTGCCTAGAGTTTTGAATAGTGTCTTACATGTAGTTGGTATTCATTAAGTATTTATCGAATGAATGAATGAAGGAAATGGACTGAGATTTGGCTAAACTGCTGCTGCTGCTACTGCTAAGTCGCTTCAGTTGTGTCTGACTCTATGCGACCCCATAGACGGCAGCTCACCAGGCTCCCCCGTCCCTGGGATTCTCCAGCCAAGAACATGGAGTGGGTTGCTATTCCTTCTCCAATGCATGAAAGTGAAAAGAGAAAGTGAAGTCGCTCAGTCGTGTCCAACTCTTTGCGACCCCATAGGCTGCAGCCTACCAGGCTCCTCTGCCCATGGGATTTTCCAGGCAAGAGTACTGGAGTGGGGTGCCATTGATACTGCTCAAATGCGTGTGTGTAAGTTGTTTCAGTCATGTCCGATTCTTTGTGACACTATGGATTGTAGCCTGCCCATGGGACTCCTCTGTCCTTGGGATTTTCCAGGCAAGAATACTGGAGTGCGTTGCCAGGCCCTTCTCCAGGGGATCTTCCTGACCCAGGGATTAAACCTAAGTCTCTCCTGTCTCCTGCATTGATGGGGAGTTCTTTACCACTAGTGCCCCTGGGAATGAAGTTAATGATCATCCGGCTTCTAAAACTCAGAAAAGAAAAAAGACAATAAGAGAAAGGGAAATTAGGCAAAAAAGAAGAGAATGTTTCCCCTTGGGAAGAAGGAAGATTAGTGGGGAGAAGGAAACTAATCAGTATATAATATCTACTAACACGCCAGTGGCTTTATGTTCGTGATTTCTTTCTGTTCCCATATCAACATTCAGGTAGACATTATCTCCGTCTTACTGGTGGGGAAACTGAGTACCTGAGAGGCTGAGTAAATTGTACAAGTTTGAGTGGCTGTAAAATGCACACAGCAGGATTCAAGCCCACAGTGGCCATCTGCTGATTAGGACAGGCCCAGGAGCTGCTATCAGTGTGATAGAGTGGGCCTTTGTTGTTTTCTTCCAGGTTGATTTCAGGATGAGCCTGTTTTTGTGATTTAGTCTGCAGTAAGAAAGGGGTATAGGGGGTAGGCCCACCTCATATATCAGCAGCATCCCGTCGAGCACAAAGTTATTTTTCAGGGACGTGCTACATATGGCATCGATAAAGAAAGATGGGCAAGTTCCCTTCAAATTCAGCACGCCCTTTATTTGTATCCACGTTGCCTCTGTTTTGTTGAATTTCATTGAAGAGCCCTATTGTCTTCTTAAAGTGGACAATTAAGTTCTCAATTTTGTCCTCAACTTGCTACATTATGGCCAGGTCTGAAATGGTGGATTATATTCGATTATGGGCTTCGATGCTGGCTCAAATAGTAAAGAATCTGCCTGCAATGTGGGAGAGACCTGGGTTCAATCTGTGGGTTGGGAAGATCCACTGGAGAAGGGCATGACAACCCCCTCCAGTATTCTTGCCTGGAGAATCCCCATGGACAGAGGAGCCTGGCAGGCTACAGTCCAAGGGGTCGCAAAGAGTTGGACACAACTGAGTGACTGAGCACACATATTAGATTATGCAGTTTATAGGGAAACTGAAGAAGAAAAGCCCCAAATGGTGGAACAAATTATTTTTTCCTAATGCTGATCTCCCTTGTCTGGTGGATTCAAGTCAGGCCATCAACATGGCTTTGACATTGCATTTTCCCTGGTTTGTTCTTAAGACCTTTCTCTATCCCCAAACATCGTGCTCTCAGAACCCCGAAAACTTACAGCAAACAAACAAATCACAGAAATTAAATAGCAATAAAACTGTTGTTGGCTTCATATAAAAAAATATTATCCAGTATTTAAATGGCAATTATTTCCAGAAACTTGGCAATTGTAACCGTACAAATGATGAAATTGATTCCAGTCGCAGTCCATCTCTGTTTGGAAAGGAAATACCAGTAGTGTTTGAAAAATGGATTATTAAAGACCTTGCTTTGCTGAAGGTGGCTCATATGTTCTATTTGCTAACACAGCATCTTGTTGGGGGAAAAAAAAATAAATGCAGCTTTTCCCTACCCCAGATTATTTTCACTACAGATCTTTAGAGCAGGAAATAAAAAACAGCTAATGGTTCATGGGGCATGTGGAATTAGTTTAAGCAAAGCCAAGCCCTGGTCCTGCTGACCGCCTCCTCCTTCCTGTGCTGTTTTGTCTATGCCGGCCTTAGAATATGTCAACAAATCTCTTTTAAGCTCTGATGGGAAGAAAGGAGGGTGATTCTCTCTCTTTCTCTAAGGGAGTAATTTACAACAGATGTGCTTTCTTTCTTTTTTTTTTTTTTGTAGAAAGGTACAAGTTTGTCTTGTAAAATATTTGTAAAGAGAAATAGCCTCCGGATTTCACAAAGTAATCCTTACTTGGTCTCGGAGATGTCACAGAGAGCGTTGCTTTTATAACACTAATGTGATTCTTTGCTCACACAATTTGATTAAACTCAAGATTAGTTTTTGGGAAGAGCCAAGTTTAAATATCTAAAACAATGTAGTGAAGAAATACCATATGTTACTTGATGGCTTTTTGACAGTGACCTGAAAGGAGTCCAGTTTCAGTCATGAGGCCTGGAATCCCAGGAACTCTTTCTAACTAGAGTAATGAGACCCTAACTTCTCCAAGCCTCCCTTTCCTTACCCATAAAATGGGGAAACCACCTGCCCCTGCCATCCAAGTGGGAAGATAAGTTAAAAATGCTTAATAAAGTCCTATACGAGGTGAACAATTTCAAAGAAACCTATTCAAGAAAACATCTTCCAGGGTTCCATACCTTCATGTATATGCTTTTTCTTTTTTGTATAGTTAGTAAAAGGAATCTTTTTAAAACTACTTTTTTAGTAAGTAGATTGGCAGCAAAGCTTGTGCTGTTTAAAATAAAATAATAAATCCTGGCTCTGATTCCACCATGAGGCTCGTTGAAGAAAAAAACCACTGATTTAATGGGAAGTGTTACCTGCATAAGTGCTGACAGATAAAAATCACATGAGAAAAAGGTGTATGCTTTGCTGAGTATGACTGACTTCGGCCTTAGAGAGTGTGCAGCTTTCAGCAGGCAGGGAATACTGTAAAGAGATGAATTGACTCCTCATTTTTCAAATCCCGTATCTCAGATGAGGACAGATACAGCTGGGGGCACCAAATGAGAGTGAGCATAGATGGGGGTAGAAGTTTGAGTTGGGATGAAAGGCATCTGGTCTTTGGTTTGCTCATGTAGGGAATGAGAGTAATAATACCCTTCACCCTTGTGTGATTGTTGCAAAGATCATGTAAATCGATACATGCTTATGTAAAATGATACAACCAGAAATAACCTGATTGTATTTAATGACAAAGAAAGTATATAAACATAGTATTCCTTAGGTATCACAAATAAGGAGGAGAAAATTCTCATCTTTATGAATATTTAATAAAATTTATCATTTAAAAAGTTTTTCAGTGCTTCCTTTTCAGTCTCTTCAAACTGTTAAGTAACATTAATGGCCAGTATGTACTAAGCACTTTCTGTGTTCTAGACATTTGCGGTAAATGCTTTAAACTCAATTTTATAACCATCAAGGAGGGAAGCTCCATAATTACCCCCATTTTACAGATGAAGATAAGTAAATTGCTCAAAACCACACAGTTAAGGCCATAATGGAAGCACAACCTGAACTAGGGTTAACCAAAGAGCCACTTAGTCAGAAATCTAGAGTAGGGACAACAGAGGATGAGTTGGCTGGATGGCATCACTGACTCGATGGACATGAGTTTGAGTAAACTCCAGGAGTTGGAAATGGACAGGGAGGCCTGGCGTGCTGCAGTCCATGGGGTCGCAAAGAGTCGGACGTGACTGAGTGACTGAGCTGAAGACTATGGTTGTCTAGAAGGTTTACAGCCTTCCCTAAACTCAGTTGCCCAAGCTGTGCATTTGAACTCCAGTCAGATTTAAAAACACATCTGGAAATGAAACAAATGATTTCGAAAGAGGCTTTTAAACACACATGTACACACAACTTTTTCATTAGAAACTGGGATAAAGAAGAACTCGCCTGGCACTGCTGTTTAGATTCAGAAGCAAGCCCAGGCTTCTGCTCCCTATTGTCAGTCAGGCTGACAGTACTGGACCCATAGAAAGTGCAAGAGAAACTCTATTCCTGGCCATGTCCTCAAATAAATCAGCCAAGCCCCGGGGGGCAGAGGCTATTCCACACCCTTGCTATCTCCTCTGTAAACTGGCTAATCATCACCAGAAGGGATTTTTTAGGACACACCTAATTTAACCTTTTTTTTTTTTCAAAGGGTCCTAAGGACAGACAGTGACTTGTCTTAGGCCACCATAATCCTGAGTGTGCTTTCACATTTTCTAGACCTTTCTACAATGCGTGCATTTTGACTTTGCAGAATTCTTATCTCAACACTTGGACTGTCCTGGGTGAAGGTTTCCTTTGTCACTGATTTTCCTGTCTGGTTGCTTGGGAACAGCGGCCTTGGGGCTTCTGCTGTGGCTTCTATCGAGGTCAGCCTGGAGCCAGGCCTTGTGGCCCTTTCCCTTGAGAGTCCATCTGAAAGCAGAGCAGTCTCCTGGGACAGAGCGCCAAGAGATGGCATCATCTCTAACACCGCCCCCTGGAAAGTGTGCTTCCTGCCTGCTGGCAAGGAGATTAGTCAAAGGTTTTGACACTGATATATAGCCCTAATCTTTCAAGCGATTACAGGAACTAACTGGACAGTTACAAGGAATTTTCTTAAATGCCTGGAGAGAGGGAGACTGGTACATCCCTTGAGGTCTACATGATGAGGGTTTTGAGTAGAAAGAAATTGGGCTCCAGGGAACTCTCCCTCCCAACAGCAGGTTCATCTGTGCCCCCTGGGTACTTTCTGTAAGGTTTATCTACATTTATATTTAATGGAAAGGTAACATTTTATATATAGCCTTTTTACAAATAATAAAAAATTAGAACTTAAGGTGGGTAGTCAACCATTTCATTTTTGCCTGGCTTCAAGTCATGTTCAAGAATATTCACCTTCACTTCCCCCAGGGTCTTCGTCTGCTCCTCATCCTCCTGTCCCGTGGGGTGTCCCTTCTTCAAGTTTTCCTCTCCCATTTCCTTTCTCTTTCCTTCAGTCTCTTCTTTCTGCTCTTTCGTCCTTTTCCTTTTCTCTCTCCCCTTCTTTCCTTCCCTCTTTTCCTCCCTCCCTTTCTTTGCCCTTGTTTTCTTCCCTTCTTTCTTTCCTGGCTTTCATCACAACCTTTAAGAGTGCCAGCTGCCATTTTTAAATGCCTGTTTTCATTGCTTGGCCCAAGGGATAGCGCTTTCCAAATTTTTGTTATTTTGCAATCACCTTTCTGGAGAAGGAAACAGCAACCCACTCCAGTACTCTTGCCTGGAGAATCCCATGGACGGAGGAGCCTGGTGGGCTACAGTCCACGGGGTTGCAAAGAGTTGGACACAACTGAGCGACTTCACTTTCACTTCACTTAAAGTTACATGCAGAATGTATAACATTAACGGGGTGAGGCACAACTAAATGTGATTAAAACTTGTACTGTAGAAAATGAATACTGGAAAGCGAAGTATACTAAATAGAGGAAGCAAAAAAATTAAGACCAGGGAAATGTTCATTCTGGGGAAAAAAAAAAAGAAAACATGTAAAGTCAGCAGAGGGAGGGGGGGAAAAAACTCAATGTAACATTATAAAGAAACTAATATCACTCTCTAAAATGGAATCTGACAAGTTGACACGAAGTCATCTGGGGCACGACTAAACACGCATAAGAGGTTTCATATGTTTAGACATACTCAAGTCGCTTCAGTCGTGTCCAACTCTTTGCAACCCTGTGGACTGTCACCCACCAGGCTCCTCGGTCCATGGGATTTTCCAGGCAAGAACATTGGAGTGGGTTGCCCTACCTTCCTCTAGATATATTGAGGAGTTCTAATATTTCAAAATTTTGTTTCAAAGGAACAAAAATAGATAAAAATAATTTGAATTGTCTTGATAAGGAATTGTATCCCAAGTTTTACTGCTATACTACTTCTGCTATATTATTTGCAGCAGATATTGTACTAAGAGCTCTATGTGGTTTATCTTATTTAACTTAGTCCTCTTTATAACCGTGAAACATAAATATTTTTGAGAACTGTTTTACTTTTTTTTTTTAGTGTCAGTTTTTTTTTTTTTTTAATCTTGATTTTATTTTTTAACTTTACAGTATTGTATTGGTTTTGCCATATATTGAAATGAATCCGGCACAGGTATACATGTGTTCCCCATCCTGAACCCTCCTCCCTCCTCCCTCCCCATATTCTGACTTCAATGGTGTCCATCTTTTTTTTTTTTTTTTAAAAAACAATGGGATAACAATACTTCTTACTGTTTAAAAGAAAATATACTGTCTTAAATGGTGTCCATCTTTTTTTTTTTTTTAAATACTGGGGTAGCAATACTTCAGACAAAAGACTTTATTTTCCTTTTAATTCTGTATTTATTTTCGGCTGTGCTGGGTCTCCATTGCTGCATGGACTTTTCTCTGGTTGCAGCGATGGGGGCTACTCTCTGGCTGTGGCGTGCAGGCTTCTCACTGTGGCGGCTTCTCTCGTTGCAGAGCACAGTCTCTAGGCGCCTGGGCTTCAGTAGTTGTGGCTCCCGGGCGCTGGAGCACAGTCTCAGCGGTTGTGGTGTGTACGCTTAGTTGCTCCACAACATGTGGGATCTTCTCGGATCAGGGATCAAACCTGTTTTTCCTTCATTGGCAGGATTCTTTACCAGGGAAGCCCCCGCATCTGTCTTCTTAGCCTTAACCATACCTGAGACACCTTTAATATTTCAGTGGAGGGTTCCTATTTTCAAGGTGAATGTTGGAAAAAGAGCCACGGCACCCAGTAACCTGGGTAAGATTTGATATCATAAAAACTGAGTAAAGACACTGAGATGAGATTCAGTAGTCAAGAGTCCCTGTGAGTTGTTGATTTCTCTGAGAATTTCAGTATTCTACATTTAAGGCTGCAAGGTAGGTTCCTATGCCTGAAAAAAAGAAGGAATATTGCCACAAAGAAAACATTTTGCCACTTTATGTGCTTTTATTCAACCTATACCTCATGTCTAACATTTCCATAGGTTAGAAGTATAGATCTGAGAGGAAGTCAGTTTTGCAGGGCATGAGTGAAAAGACCAGCTGAGTGAACCAAGTTTACTGAGTGAACTAAGAAAGCTGTACACTAAAACCATCTTTAGCATAAAAAATAAATCACACGGAACATAAACATATTCCAAACACAGTTGCATACTTGGTGCTGTTTGCTCACAGAAGAGCTGCAGTCCACAGTAAACTATCACGATTATGTATCATAGCAAATATCCTAAGTCTTACTGCTCACCTTTTGCGAGGTTACCTAGCGGGACTTTAAAAGAAAAGCAAAATTATGGTCCAGATGAGCTCTCTGGGGTGCACATCTGCATGCCTCCTCCAGAAGATCATAATAAGTAAGGTGAACATATGCTCTGGTTTCCTAGGACAGTTCTGTTTTGTGCTTGTCCTGATATGAGACTTCATAGCACTCCCCCTTTACACTCTTAAGACACGCTCTCACCCTAGAAAGTGAAATAAGTTGAATTTTATAACATCAATATTTTGAGCAACATGTTCTACACGCCTGCTGTGTTGAACACAGCACAGGTGTCCAACAGATTCATTTTCTCTGACGTGAACAGGACCGACAGTGACCTCGTTGGTGTGAGTGACTGGCAGGATGCAGCTGGGTGCACAAGGAGCCCAGCCCCACAGCACACACACCCCCTGACACCTATCACCTTGGCTTCTTGTTCTCTTTTGGAACAGAATCTGTGAATGGGAGCACATATTGATTCCTTAGGTCTTGAGAGTTTCCTAAATATCTCACAGCTAGGGACCAGAGAGTTCTTTGGGAAAATCCAGTGCATTTTCTAATGGGATACATGATAGTAAAATAGGTGACTATGAAACAGTCACTATATTTCAGGTGTGCAGTTATGGATTTTTTGTGGACTACTGAAAATAACTAGATTTTAAAGATCATAAGGAATTATTCGAAAAAAACTTGTACAATATACATCTCACATGTTTTCAGATTTACAGTTATATTTCTATTTTATGGGTAAGTTTCTTTTTACATCTTGAAAAGAAACCTTAATAATGCATTAAAAAAAAAAAAGGAAACAATAGTGTCATTTCCAAGCTTTTCAATGATTCACTACCCTATGATATTTTTTTCCATCCTGGCTGGTTTATAAAGGAAAGTAAAAACGACAATAAAAGAAATGTACCAATTTATTCTCTACTAATAAAGTATTGAACATTAATGAAAAAAGTGTGAAATATTGGAAAGCAACACAGAGCAATTCCATTACCCATTGCAGTTTGGGGTCATATACTGTATATAAAGAGTAATTACTTCATTGGTTGGAGACCTCAGTGGAGGAATACAGAATTTGATTAAAGATTTTAAAATAAAAAATTTTATCCCAAAGCATTTCCTTTTCAAAATTTGCCAACACTCCAGACTTTTTTATTTTGAATTTTGGTGGCCAGGGGGTGACAAGCTTGGGGGGTAGGATGGGTATGCAGAAGGAAGAAAAATTTTAAATGAGCAGATTTTTAAAAACTCTTTAGCCAATACTCAACATTAGTACTTGGATTTAAAGTATCTACTAAAAATAGTCTTTGTAGATGCCTAAAATGACACATCTTATTAATGAAGGGCTCGTATTTTGTATTTGCACACTGCATTATTAATGTTAAATCTGGTGGTTTCTAACAACCTTCCAATTTCCATTTTTGAATCAAGTTTCTAGATTTCATTTTCTTGCTGATCATGGTGTTTATAAGTTTCCAAATCTTTGCAAGTCTTTTCTTCTTGTTTATCCTCACAGGGATCCTGGGTAGGAACTGAAATCTTCTTGGGTAGAATGAGGTCACAGTATATCATGCAGAGAATAGACTCTGGAGTTGGCTAGTCGTAGTCCTAATTCCAAATGTTGTCATTTACCACAAGCCTGTTTTCTCTTCTGTAAAGTAGGGAAAAATACATTGGAGGATGGTGGTGAGGACTGAATGAGCTATGTGAAGAGTGCTTTATGGTGCTTAATGAGTGTTTACATTCTACTTCTTTCTAAAAATAATTTAGAATACAAAAAAATAAATTAAGGAAAAAGCAGATAAACCATATAAAATCATGTCCAGTGAGTGCTGATTCATTTATGTCTTCTATCCCTATTACTTTTATAGTGGTTATAGAAAATCAGGGAACTAATCTGTTTATAAAAGTAAAATATATTGATTGCAAAGAATCTGAATATTATAGGAAGGCATGAGGAAGGCAAACATCCATTTTACCTTTAATGTTTTGACATATTCCCTTCATCATTTTTCCATCCTACCCATTTCAAAAATGTTAGGATTATGCTGTATATCACATTTACTTCCCATTCTTTTAAATTTCTAGTAGATCATAAGTATTTTCACTCTTTTAAGCAGTATTTTGTGATTTTCCTAATAGTCTATCATTTGTATTAACATAATTATACCCAACATGTTAATGATTTTTTACTATTAAAAAAACTGCCATGAAAACTGCTTCAGATGTTTGTTGACTATACTAGAAATCCCATCCCTTCATTTGTCATATTTTTGAAATTTTTTTCCCACTTAGCCTTTTAAATTATAACTTTTGATATGTTTTTATGTAACTTTTGCTACTAATTATTTTTCTTTGTGATTTTCTTTACTGCTTGTATGTTTAGAAAGTTCTTTCCTATTCCAAGTTCAGTAAATGACTTACTTATCTTTTCCTCTGCTTTTATAATTTTTTAGTTTTTAATGTATATTTGGGATACTTTAGTTTGAGACAGATGCTGAGGTAGATTTGCGCTATCTCAAATAGGTTTGAGAATCTATTAAAGCATGATTTAATATAATTTTCCCCAAATAGTTAAAGCAATTACCCAGTAACATAATATTTCCTTATGATAGATTTATGATGGTGCTTTATCATACAACGATTCCTCTTTTAATGCTCATCTTTCATATTTTAATTACGTAAATATCTGGTACAATAAATGCTTTCTCATTATTTCTCTTCTGCAAACATAAAGTAGCTATAGATACTCTTCCAAACAAATTTTAAAAATACTTCATCAAATTCTCCCCATTTTACTTTATACCAAACACATCAGGATTTGCTTGAAATTGCAAAATTAAACTTTTATGTTCAACTAAAAGATTACATTCTTTTAATATTCAGTCTTCCACTGCAGAAATATATTATCTCTAATCTCTTAACAAAGATTCTGTGCATTTCTTGTTAAGGTATGGCTAGGTACCTTATACATTTTATTGCTATTGTGAAAGAAATATTCTTCACCTCATAATTTCAGACTGGTTAGAGTTTATTCTCAGTAAACTTTCATTGTATAACCAGCATGCTTCATCTTCAACTTGTTCTGCATGTAGAAAAATATTTTTTAAGAACACATTACTTCATAGATGTAAATGAACTTAGCTGGTGCTTAACGGAGAACACTGAAGGCCGTGGAGATTATTAGAGCAGACCAATTCTGCAATTATAAAAGGAAAAAGAAGGAGCCACTGGTTGTCCATTTTATTCTAAAATGTACAATTGCATAGGTGAAATGAATGCATTTTGTTTTATTCCTGGGGAGGGGAAAAAAGACCAGCAATCGATGCACCCGTGTTTGTAATGACAAGTGAAGGGCGACTTTTGAAGACAGTGGGGACTCCGAGAGTGTGTCATTGTTCTCTAAACTTTGAGCCTCATGCATTTCATCTACCTCATTGCCTGACAGTCCGTTTGGCATAAGTGAGATGAATCATGTAGGCAGTATCTCCTGTGGGAATTAAATTTAAAGTGAAGGCTCTAAGTAACTGGTATCTAAAGATCATGTTATAAAACTGGCATCCACATCCCCAATCCCACTGTACCCTGTTGTCCTTGGAGGCTGCCCACACACCTGTCATTCACTTGCCCTCACTTTCCAAGGTGGCAGGATGCCAGCCCCAGCAAGTGTTCACAGTGCAAAGTGCTTTAGACTCTGCTAAAATGAAAGTCAGTATGCAAATGTGCAACATGACGACATTATTATTCTGGTTTCCTGGCTGCTTCCAGCAAGCACTGCCTGCCACAGGAGGTCTCAAGTGTTCTGGCAGTGTGCAAGTGTTCAGAAGTTAGAAGTAATGAAATTGGATCTTCATTTCCACAGAGATTCAAGCTGGCATGGAGAAATGGAGTCATGGGTTGGATGGTCTCCACCAAACAGCCTAGGCAAGTGCCTTTGGTGCCAGGCTACTAAGCAGAATTTTCTATCGTGAAAGGCCACCATTATTTCTTCCTCTGGGTCTAAAATTACAAAACGTGCACGTTACCCCCCAGGTTCACACCACTCTTTGGGTGCTTCATGCTCAATCTGCACCCATTCGCTGGAGCACACACCAGCTTTGCTTAGGTCCAGCACAAGTTTTAAGATGAAGAATTAAATACAAATAGAGGGAAAATGTTTAGTTAGAACACTGACTAATCACCCAACTGCTGGAGCACACAGCTTACGGCCAGCACAAGTTTTAAAAGGAAGAAATAAATACAAATAAGGGGAAAATGTTTAGTTAGAACCCTGACTAATAGAGCATGAAGTATGTAGCTCTATTCTTAAGACAGGGCCCAGGCTATGTATTTTGCTGTCCCTAAGGTGCTGTCTAGAAGTGTCCACTTACTGGATTTCAGTTGATTTTATTATTTTTAATTTAAAAAAAAAAAAAAAATTTTTTTTTTTTTTTTGCAGTTTTCATTGCTCACAGGTCTTATTTGCACCCAGCATTCCCTGCTATTAAAATAATCTGGAGCCAAGACCAAACTTAGGTCTGTGGGTGGTAGGCCAGAAAACTGGGTCTGCTAAGTATCATGTCATGGTGGGCCCAGGGTCAGCAGAGATTCCAGATTTGGTCATTCTGAGACCTGACTTCCCTCTTACAACTTCACGCTTCCTGTCCCCCTGCTGAAATGTTTCTGTTCATCAGGGCAAGAGCCACAGAATCTGAGTCTTGTGCTTTGCAGCCACCTGTACACTGACACAGGTCTCCAATGCTGAGTGCTCTTCCTGCTCCACCTCCCTTCATGTCTAAAATTTTCAGGGGCTGCATGCATCCACTTATATCCATGGAAAAATGAAGTTCATTTAAGTTTAAGAATGTAAGTGTTGACAATGAAAAGAATTCAAGCCCTGAAGGATATAGATACCTTTACTCACATAGAATCTCTTTTTTATTGTGTTTTAGGACAGTGAAAAAAAGGGATTTATAAATAAAATTTATGCCATCCAGGAGGTATGTATCAGTGTCCAGAACATCCTAGATGAAGTGGCTTCCTTTGGCGAAAGGATAAAGAAGTGAGTGATGCTGACATGCGAGCCCTGGCTTTCTGGGGGACAGTGTCCATTTGTTTCTCAGAGGGTGAAATGCCACATTCTTTCTGGCAGGGGACACTCCGTCTGGGTGATCTATTGCTCAGTTTCATCATTATTTACTTTGTTTCTGCCAGTCTTTGGTTTTATGAAAGTTCTGTCAATTTCCTCCTTGAAATTTAGAACATATTGGTTGGAAAGAAGTCATACTTGTAGCTTTGAAAAAAATAACACCGTCCTAAATTTTAGCACATTTTCACAACGAGACTTTGTTCTTAGAATATGAAATTGCAATAGAAAAAAAAAAATAAACCGAGTTAAATGAGGATTTCAGGTAATCAAGGCACACCGGTATTTTATTATTGGTCAAGTTACAGTTTCATCAATAAAGTTAAATTAGAAAAATATTATAAACAGCACCCTGGAAAATATTCTTTCAATTCTAACTAGCTGAGATCATAATTATAGATGAAGTAAACTAATACTTTGTCATTTAGAAAATAAACAATTTTTATAATTTAAAAGTTAGGAATTAGAGATTCACAGAGAACAAAAGTAAAATTAAGAAACATAATTTGCATTTTACTTTATCTTATATACTAATATATATTTAAAACAACTTTAATTATAAAAATGGTAAGGTAGATTTATAATTAATAATCAGTAAAAAGTATACTAAGGGCTCATGCCACTAAACTACATGAAAATTGGCCTGCATAATAATTTCTAAATGGTCTGTTCAAGAAGGGGTGCTTTATACCTGGATAAGCCTATATGTTTCTAGTTTCATATCTCTATTCATTGTTTATTATTCATAACCAAAAGTGTGAGGCAGATTTGGATGCTTGGGCATACACAGAAATTGAAAGGAGTAAATTATTTAAACTAAAGGTGTGGGTCATTCATCTGGTGCCTTTCATGTTTCAAGGCATAATGCATTTTATTTTGTATAATTTTTAATACATTTCCACATATGCATAGGTGCTGAGTTTCCACTTTCTCACATTAGACACAACAGCCTCCCTCTGACTCCCAAATGGGACTTTTAAGCAACATTCAGTATCAGACTTCTAAAGACTGATTTCCACATCTTTCTTCTTCTTCGTGTTTTTCCATCTCTAAGAAATGTTTCCTTGTTCTCCACAACCTTTCTGCAGAAGCAGAGTGTAAAGTCCTAAATGGGGCATTTCCCTACTGGGTGTTGTCCTTTCCCTGAGGTACAGTGTGTGGACTATCTGACAGGAATATCTCATTTATAGCAGAAGACTCCGGGTCAGCTCTGAGGTCAGGACTGTGAGTGCCTGAAGGGGCGAGGCTTCTTTGTGACTCTGGGTGTTAGGAGACCTCAGACAGGTACTGGAAAAGACCATGGCCAGTTGAAGGAAATAACCAGGTCGTGGCTGTGGACCAGCTGTGGGGAAAACTGGATTTGGTCGAACTTTCTAAGGGGTTGACAGAGATACAGGTGTAGGCTGAGGTACAAGAACATAGCCTAGAATCTAGTGAGTCTTGTAGGAACTCTCTTCTGCGTAATCATCTTTGGACTACTAAAATGAGAGAAACTCCCCTGGAGTCACATTGGATAAAATGGATCTATCTAGAAAGCAGATTTAGATGCAATCTTTAAGTACAAAATGGAAGTCTCCATAATTACATCTTGTTATGAAATAATCCTCCCAGAACTTTCTTGAATAGCATCTCTTGGTGGGGAATGGTATAGGATCACATTCTAGATTTAGATTCCATGATGCACTGTGGAAATAAAAAGGGCGGTCTTTTTTCCTCTGACATTAGCTACACTGGTATTCATTGCCATTTATCCTTCCAAGAGGAATAAGAACACAGGGAGCACTTCAGTGAGGCTGCCCAGGAGGAGGGTTTTCCTCGTGAGGATGGTGTGACGGATGGCTCTGAGCTCAACCACGGGACAGCGCACAGACCCTCAGCCTTCTGTTCTCTCCACAGTGGGCAGAAGCAAGGGAACTACAGGCGTCAGTGAGGAGGGAAGGCATGCTCCTTTACCTGGTGACAATTACAGGATGCTCACTCTGGCCATAGGACATAAAAAACAGGACAGAAAAGCCAGATCCCAAGAGTTACTGAAAATAAGACAACCCGGTTGGATCAAAAAATTTAGGAGATGTGACCTAGAGAAAGACAAAAAGCAAGTCATATGCCACAAAGTTAAGGAATGACTCTTTAAGTATTAGGCTGAAGGGTAGTACATGAGAAAAATCTCTTGACAAACATCCTTTATTGGATTACAGACTTCTCTGGAAAAACCCAGTCCGGGTGAATAGAGCATCCATTACCAGGAAATGAGAAGAAATAAACACTGACAGTTATCCGTATCATGTACAATTTCAATATTTTCTCCAAGTGTCTTTGGGGCCCTTCTCACTGCTAAGAAGTGCTGTACAGTACTTCTGGAGCTTAATGGCTCTAAATAACATCACCTCGATTCACGTAAACATGCTGCCATCGCTACCAGTCTTTCTGGATACAGTGAAAGCTGTCCCTATTTTATACCAGGAAAGCTGATGCTCAGAGAGGTCAACCACCTAAAGTCACATAACAGAATCTAGGCTTTGAACACAGATTTGCTACTTATTTTGGTTGTTTTCATTAAATTATGCTAAAGAGTCACTCAAACATATGTTAGTTCCTCCTTGGAGGCCGAGCACTGAGGCAGAAGTGTGCCTGTAAGTGGAGACACGGCTCATATACCTGACCTCGAAGGCTCCATGCAGGGAGTCTGTTTATAATTTTGTCACTCTCTTAAAAACTATCAGAGACTTACTATGGATGTTCTGCACAAAAAGCCTGAAAATATCTGTTCTTTCTGTGTTCTGTTTGCCTTCTGTCATGGTTTTTCCTTTTTGTCCCATTGAAGTCCTTCCCATCTTCTTGGTACTATTTTGTATAACTTCTCCTTCTGTTCGTTGATCCCACTTTTGTTCTTTGTTCTGATGTTTTATCCCTGTCAATACTCAGTCTTGCATCCATCCCTGGCTCTAACCCTCTACATTATCAAAAGCCCACCCTTTTCCAGCTTCAACTTTCCTTTGTAGTCTTCAACTGTGCCATGTTCTCCTTTGCTGAAACAATGCAGGGAGAACAGCAGATAATGCTGGCTTTACTTCCTAATTATCTATGCACTGCTGGGAGGAGGGCAATGATGGGAACAAAGTTTTTACAAAATTTTCCCTTGCTGACTTCTAGTTCCATCTGAAACATAGCGGAAGTGGAAAGTATTTTTCTAAGGATTTCTAAAGTTCTGAGGATTTCCACAACAGTGTTAAGATTTAGGTCTACAGACAACTGCTGGCGATATTTTATTTCCAGTGTGGGTAATCCTATGTGAGAGTTCACAGAAGAAAGAATGGTAGACCCAGGGGCATTCTCCTCTATTAGAAGTTGGAGAAAACAAGATTGAGTACTAGTTTTAGAAGTAGAAAAAGATTTTTAAACCCTAGGAAGTCACCCAAGTAGTATGATGACTTTACACCCTAAAGTCACCTCAGCCAACGTGGAGGGGTTGATGTCAACACCCCTTACCTAGATCCTATATTCAGGAAAGCCCAAGACCACTGGCATCTCTTCCCAAAAGAAATAAATCTTTACTAGATCTGTAGTCACATTCATTTTCATCTTTGAGAAAAGTATGAAGTGCTCAGATTGCTGATGTGTTTGATTTCTCATTCAGTACTTTCAACTGGACCGTCCCATTCTTAAGCTGGCTGGCCATTGTAGCCCTCTGTGCGTTCACAGTCATCCTGTACTTCATTCCGCTGCGATACATTGTCCTTGTCTGGGGTAAGTAAAGCCTCTTAAAACAAAACAAAACAAAACTGTCATAGCTACTAAGAACAAACTATTTTTAAGGGATGAGTTATACTGTCAGTAGTTCCCTGTATTTATGGTCATGAAGCTATTCTATGATGAAAAGAGACAGGTCAGTTAAAAATCACAACAGTCTGAAGATTTAGGTCTACCTGCAAAATGCATTTTTCTTATCTGGCACCATAGGCTCCATCATACTATAAACATGTATTGGTGCAGATTCTCCATACATCAAAGTGTAGCTTTGTCTAGATAGCATTCTGATTTATTTTCACCACTTACACGTAAACAGAGGCATTGCGATCTGTATGGTGCATTTAGGACAATATGCTTTTGTGCTGTGGTACTTTATCTTGTGGAAGTGTCCGTAAACATGGTGCTATATACGGCTGCATGTTTAAGGGGTCACCCCTAGGAAACAGGAAGAGGGTCTTTGGCATCGGAAGGCTGCTCGGGAACAAAAACCTCTGCTCTTTGTGTACCGAACAAGAATGCTTCTGTAAAAACCCACTTTCAAGGTGTGGGTGTCCTAATCTTTAATGCAATTATGCTGCATGCTGACAGTTCCTATGTACCTAGACTCTATTTAGGGCTTCCCTGGTGGCTCAGATGGTAAAGTGTCTGCTTGCAATGGGGGAGACCCAGGTTCGATCCCTGGGACGGGAAGATCCCCTGGAGAAGGAAATGGCAACCCACTCCAGTATTCTTGCCTGGAGAATCCCATGATGGAGGATCCTGGTGGGGTACAGTCCATGGGGTTGCAAAGAGTTGGACACGACTGAGCGACTTCACTTTAGACTCTATTTAAGGTGGTACTTACAGCACTCTTGGTAGTTTGGAGTTTGTTTTTCCTCACCCATCAAAATTCTTTTGGTTGGAAAACTCAATTTTCAGTCTCTGAGATTGATGAACGTATAAAACTACATTAATGAGATACATACACACACACACACACACACACACACACACACACATATATATATGTATATATATAAAAATAAGACAGGGTAGGAGTAGAATGCTCTACTTGCCCCTGGCCTGCATACACCCGAGATTACTAAACTTATACAAAATGCAGAGAGCCAAATGGGTTTTAACTTCAGAAAACATGGGACTTACACTGAAAGTAAAAAGATGAAAAGCAAAGTTTTGTTCTTTTCCTATCAAGGCTTTTAAAGAAATATGTTGGAATAAAATGGAAAAGGGTCTGATGTCTCCAGGCACCCCCGTCTTAAAATCCTTGAATCTCGCTCTTCTTTTTGGCTGTCTTGTCATATCTTGAGCAAGCCTCTTGCTCTTTTTATCACCATCATTACCTGTACATCTTGGGTAGGGAGTGGAGGGTGAAGGGAAGGGTGATTATGTTTTCTTGTCTTAATTCCTATAATCTAAAGAAACAGGAGAGCGCTTTCATTATCCAAGGGAAGAGGTATTTCCCCCACTATGTTCTTGGGACCTGACTGTATTCTTGCATTCCTTCCTCTGATATTTAAAACAGATGCTGTTTTATTGAAGGCATTAGGGTAGGGCGTTAGGTGTGGCAGTTTATTACCTCTAACCTACCCAGGTCAGACCTGCCATCTCAGTTGTGATAGGTGGGGAACTTCTGGTTTCTTTTCCCCAGGCTGTCAGAAAGTGGAGCCCACGGCAGACATCTGGCCATATAACCTGGGGTGGCCTCACTGGCAAGCTGTCTTAAACGTAATTTTCAGAGAATGTGTTTGGGTCTCTTGTTTCATCAAATAAAATAAAACAAAGAACAGTATTCCTTTAGTGGTAGGTGATTGCTGAAATATTAAACAGAAATTTAAGACATGGGTCTCACATGGGGAGACAGAGACCAAATCATAATTGCATTATTCTGCCAAAATCCTTGAAGAAGAGCCCAGATGCTCTGGTTTGTGACCCAGTCTGTTGATTTCACAAAAAGCTCTTTGTTTACATTTATGTGAATATGCTTGGTAATTTATTAAGTCCCATATAAATTTAACACAGTAGACTTATCCAATTGAAATTCTACATTATACCATAGAATATGAAGAACAGATAACTCTAGTTTTATACATTATTTTGACATTTCTACCTCATCAAGTTTTTCTTTTTTTTTTTTTTTTGTATACTAGCTCCAAATCCACCTGTATCAGCTCCTCATCCATATTTGCTCTCCAGGTAGTGCAAAGGGTTCACTGTTGGGTAATTTAGCTTGGGTGGATATGCCTCATTTTAATGGTTCTTGGCTGTTCTAATCCAAGAAGTGATCCAAGTAAGTCAATCACAGCAGCATCTTTTGCAAGCATTAAATTTAAATTTCTTGTAATTTAAAAGGAAAATTGGCTTCTAAAAATTTCAATGCCAGAGATAGGGAAATGGAAACATTTTTTTCCGTGTGAGAAGATCTACTCTCCTAGCAACCTTCAAATGTGTATTACAGCATTATTAACTATAGTCGCCATGCTGGATGCTACATCCCCAAGACATTTAAAAATTCTTATTTTTTGTTGGAACTTTGGTGCTGTGCAGGCTTTTCTCCAGTTGTGGTAGGTGGGGGCCAATCTCTAGTTGCGGAGCGTGGGCTCTCGAGAACAGGCTCAATAGTTGTGGAGCTCAGGCTCAGCTGCTCTGCAGCACATGAGATCTTCCTGGATCAGGGATCGAACCCATGTCTCCTGCACTGGCAGGTGGACTCTTTACCACCAGGGAAGCCTCCCGTGACATTTTATAACTGGAAATTTGTACCTCTTGACTCCCTCACCTACTGCCCACTCGCCCACCTCTGTAACCATTAGTCTGTTTTCTGTATCTATGAGCTTTGTTTCTGTTTGTATTTTAAGGATTCCACATGTAAGTGAAATCTTACAGTATTCATCTTTGTCTGACTTATTTCACTTAGCATAATGAATGCCTTTGAGGTCAATCCTGGTTATCACAAATGGCAAGATTTCAAATTGCCATTTGTTTTTTAATGGCTCAATAATCTTCCATTGTGCGTATGTACACCACAGCTTTATCCGTTCACCCATGAACGGACACTTAGGTTGTTCTCATGTCTTGGCTATTATAAATAATGCTGAATGAACATGGGGGTGCACATGTATTTTTAAATTAGTGTTTTTGTTTTCTTCAGATAGATACCCAGAAGTAAAATTTTAGGATTATAGTAGTTCTATTTTTGATTTTTGGAGGAACCTCCATACTTTATTCCATAGCTGTTGTTCAGTCGCTCAGTCCTGTCCAACTCTAGGGACCCCATGGACAGCAGTGCACCAGGCCTCCCTGTCCTTCACCATCTCCCAGAGTTTGCTCAAATTCATGTCCACTGAGTCCATGATGCCATCCAACCACCTAATCCTTTATCGTCCCCTTCTCCTCCTACCTTCAACGTTTCCCAGCATCAGGGTCTTTTCCAATTAGTCAGCTCTTTTCATCAGGTGCCAAAGGATTTTCCACAGTGGTTGCACTGGTGGACATTTCTTCCAGCAGTGCACAAGGGTTCCCCTTTCTCCAGATTTTCACCAATTGTTATTTATTGTCTTTTTGATGATACAGTCATTCTGATAGGTGTGAAGCGGTATCTCACTGTGGTTTGTATTTTGCTTTTCCTAATGATTGGTAATATTGAGCATCTCATGTACATGTTGGCCATCTGTCTTCTTTGGAAAAACATCTATTCATATCCTTTGCCTGTTTTTTAATTGGTTTGTAGTTTTTGACTATTCAGCTATATATGTTTTTAATGTATTTTGCCTACCCTCTTATCAGGTATAGGATCTGCAAATATTTTCTCCCATTCTGTAGGTTCCTTTTCATTTTGTTGGTTTCCTTTGCTGGGCTTTTTAACTTGATGCAGTCCCACTTGTTCACTTTGTTACCACCCATGTTTTCTCCTAGGAGTTTCATGCTTTCAGGTCTCACATTCCAGTTTCAGTCCATTTTGAATAATTTTTATAAATGATGTAATAGTCCAGCTTCATTCTTTTGCTGTGCCAGTCCAATTTTCCAAACATCAATTTATTGAGGAGACTGTCCCCATTGTATATCCTTGGCTGCTTTGTTGTAAATAATTGACTATATATGCATGGGTTTATTTCTGGGCTATCTTGTCCCACTGATCCATGTCATGTTTTTATGCCAATACCATACTGTTTACTTATGAGAGGCCTGTAATATAGTTTAAAAGCAGGGAGTGCGATAGCTCCAGATTTATTCTTTTTTAGTACTGCTTTGGCAATTTGGGGGACTTTTGTGGTTCCATACAAATTGTGGGATTGTTTCTATCTCTGGTAGTACATTGTAGTATATAGAAATGCAATAGCATTTTATACATTGCTTTTGTATTCTGAAACTACTGAATTCATTTATTAGTTCTTACAGTATTTTGATGGAGTGTTTTGGATTTTCTATATATAAAGCTATGTCATCTGCAAACAGCGACAGTTTTACTTCTTCCTTTCCAATTTGGATTGTTTTAAAGTCTGTCTTATGTAAGTTATAGCTTCCCTTGCTTTCTTTGGGTTTCCATTTGCATGGAATATGTTTTTTCATCCCTTGACATTTAGTCTCGTGTGCCCTCACATCTGACTTCATCTCTCAAAGGCAGCATATAGAAGAGGCTTTTTTTTTTTTTATTCACTTAGCCACTCTATGTATTTGTATTGGAAAATTTAGTTCATTTGAAGTAATTAATGCTCTGTATATCTACTGTTGGCTTTTGCTATACGGTTACTGCAAGGCTTACTTATAAAACCTTAAGTTTGAATGCATTTGAAAGTTCTAAATTTTTACTGTTTCCCCATGTTTCATATGTTACATTTTACCTTTTTTAAATTAATATGCTGTGTATCCCTTAATTATTATATTTTTACTATATTTGTTGTTTAATCTTCATAATAGTTTTAGAAATGATTAATCCACTACATTTATTATTTACCTTTATTAGTAACATTTATACTTTCATGTGTTTTCTTGCTACTTATAGCACAGTTTTTTGACTTAAAGAAATCTCTTTGACATTTGTCATAAGGCCAGGTTAGTGATGATAAACTGTTGGCTTTTGCTTGTCTGGAGAACAATTTTTTAGTTCTGAAGGATAGCTTAGCTGAGTAGAGTATTCCTGTTTGGAAGTTTTTTTCTTTTTCTTTCAGCGCTTTGAATACATTATGCCATCTCTTTCAGGTCTGTGAAGTTTCTCCTCAAAAATCTGCCCAGTCTTCTGGAGATTCTCTTGTACATGACAAGTTGTTAGTCTCTTGATGCTTTCATTATACCTGTCCTTAACTTTTCATATTTTAACTATATGTCTTGATGGGGGTCTCTCTGGGTTTCTCTTATTTGGAACTCCTTAGGCTTCCTGGAGGAGAAGGCAATGGCACCCTACTCCAGTACTCTTGCCTGGAAAATCCCATGGATGGAGGAGCCTGGTAGGCTGCAGTCCATGGGGTCACTAAGAGTCGGCCACAACTGGGCAACTTCACTTTTCACTTTCATGCATTGGAGAAGGAAATGGCAACCTACTCCAGTGTTCTTGCCTGGAGAATCCCAGGGACAGGGGAGCATGGTGGGCTGCCATCTCTGGGGTTGCACAGAGTCGGACACGACTGAAGTGATTTAGCAGCAGCAGCAGGCTTCCTGGATCTGTATGTTTGTTTCCTTCCCCAGATTAGGGAAGTTGTCAGCCATTATTTCTTAAAACATATTTCCTGCTCTCTTTTCTCTCCTTGTCTATGACTCCCTATAGTGCAAACGTTAGTATGTTTCACCGATTCTTTTGTGTTCTTTTTCATCTAGCCTGCTGTTGAATCCCTCTAGTGTATTTTTCAGTTCAATTATTTTATGCTTCAGCTGTGTCTTCTATTTGGTACTTCATCTGTTATTTCTTTGTTGACGTTCTCACTGTGTTCATCCATACTCTCCTGAATTTGGTGAGCATATTTAGGAACATGACTTTGAACTCCTTATCAGGTAAATAACATCTGTTTCATTAAGGACTTTTTCCCCTTAGGTTTATCCTGTTCTTCCATATGAAATGTCTCTCATTTTGCTTGAATCTCTATGTAGGTTCCTATGCATTAGATGAAAGAGCCACCTCTCCCAGCCTGGAAGTAGTGGTCTTGTGTAGAAGATGAACCTTATTATCCAACTTTGCCTTAGCTCTCGGTAGTTGAGGATGTGCCAAGACCTGTCAGTGTCTCGAACAGGTGGCTCTCAGTCAGCACCTAGACTCAGGCTCACTGAACGTCAGCCCTTTGGGCCACAGCTTTTAAAGCAAATACATACAGTGGGGCTGCAAGCGTAGGCCCAGCTGGCCACCGGAGCCAGAGGATCTGGAGGTGTCCCCTGGGTGACAGTCACAAAAATCAGGTGAGTCTGTAAGCTCCCTTCTGGGAGATACCTGATGAGCCGTGGTGAGGGAGAATGGCCATGACAGCACCCCCAGCCTCTGTTCCCTGAGAGCCCCTCCACAGGCCTTCAGATGTGAGACAAACCTGAAAGTGGTGCCTCAGGCCAAAGCTCCAGAACAAGCACGGAGGTTTCTTTCACAGAAACACTGGGGGTGTGTTTCAGTCTCCCGTTTGTGCAGTGCCCTGGTGGGGGCAGCTTGCTGAGATCTGTCTCTTGGGTGTTACAGTTCTAGCAGACCCAGGCACACCAGCTCCCCTGACCTCCAGAGTCGGGTGGTCGAGGGGCATTCCCTGGGTGGCAGCTGCAAAACCTGGGGCACCAGACATGTGTAAGAGCGCCCCTCTGAGGTGTCTGGAACAGTCCACAGTCAGCTCTTAGATGTGTGTTTAATTAGAAGCCTGCCCCTCAGGCTGCAGCCATAAGCTTACAGGCCTGTTTCACAGAGAGACTGAACTCCTTGGTCTATACTTTTTGCTGTGCCCTGAGGATGTCAGAACTCTTTTCTCCATTGGTCACAGTCCTTTAGAACCTGCAAACATCAGTCCCCTGGCCACTAGAACTAGGCAATGTAGGGGTGCCTCCTGAGAGCAGCTGCAAACACTGGGGCACCAGACAAGCCTCTGGGAGATGCTGGCCGGCTGGAGAAGGCAACGACTGCATCCTCCAGCCTCCACTGTTTCCTGACAGCCCTTCCAGAGGCTTCTCTAAGTGGGCCAGACAGGAATCCTGCCCCTTAGGCCAAAGCTCCCGGACAAGCAAATAGCCCCTTTCTTGGAAAGACTGGGAGTGTGTCTCAGTTTGCTGTCTGGTTCCCTGAGAGTGGTGGTCTGCCAAGAACTGTCTCTCCAAATGTCATAGTTCCACAGACCCAGGAATACAAGTCCCCTAGCCTCCAGAGCCAAACACTCAAGGGGTAGCCCCCTGGGTGGCAGCCACAAAACCCAGGACACTAGACAGGTATAAAAGTTCCCCTCCAAGAGATACTGGTGCTCTGAAGTGCAGTACAGGCAGAGCTCAAAGATGGGACTTACCAGCTTCCATCCCCAGAGAGTATCCCCTGCCTCTCTGGCCAACACCTTAAGATCAGTAGATGATGGACTTTCTTCACATAGAACCTGGGCATCTTTCAGACAGTTGCGCTTCTGTGCTGGGTCCTGTGATGATGAGTGAGTGCTCACGAGCTCTTCAAGAGCCATTTTCCTTTCACTGCAGGCTTCTGGGTCCCATGGCTGCAGCCTGTTGGTTTTGAAAGCCAGGTGCCTGGAGGGCTCATCTCTCAGGTGCAGGTCTTAAAAGCTGAGGTGCCTTACGTAGTGTACAAAAGAACTTCTCTCCTGGCTACTCAGAGAGAAGCTCTGGGTTTGTGAGCTTCCTCCTGATGGTGGGTAGCTGCACTGGGCCTGGGGTTTATGGTGAGATTGTCTCGAAGAGGTGAATTCATGATTGTCCTAGGTTTCCATCTTGAACTGCCTCATAGACATAAAACCTCGGGCACCAGATGTGTGACAGCTCCCCTCAGGGAGATGCTGGTGCTCTGGAGCATGGCAGAGGGTGGGCATGAAGATGGTACCAACTGGCTGGAGTGAGGTAGCTGGGGAGAGATGGCTCCTGTCAGGAAAGAAAGAAAAAGGATGGCTGCCAGTCTCTGTTTCCCAAGTAGGCAGGCTCCTGAACGTTTCAAATCAGATGTCTTCCCTGAATGACTTCCCTTCAGTGCCTGGAGGCAAGCAAATGATCCTTTCCCCCAAAAGGTGTGGTGTGGTTGCCCCTGGATCAGCTGTCTCCATGCTGGGTCCTGGAGAGGCTAAGTCTGAACACGCAAGTTGGTTTTCAAAGCTGTGTGTTTTGAGACAAAAATTGAGAGCCCAGAAAAAACCCAAGCATATATTGTAAACTAATATCTAACCAGGGAGCCAAGAATACTCAATGAGAAAAGACAGTCCTTTCAATAGATGGGCTGGGAAAACTGGACAGTCACATGTAAAAAATGAAACTTGACCCCTATGTTGCACTAATCAAAAATAATAACTTGAAATGGACTGTGAGACCTAAAACAATGAAACTTCTAGCAGAAAACATTTTTTAAGAAGTTCCCTGACATGGATCTTGGTAACAGTTTTTGAAAATCACATCTAAAGTACAATCAACAAAATTGAAAACAAACAAGTGGGACTCTATAAAGCCAAAAAGCCTCTGCATTGCAAAAGAAACCATCAACAAAGTGAAAAGACAATCTACAGAATGGGAAAAAAATACTAGCAAACCATATGTATAATAAGGGGCTAATATCCAATAAAGGCCCCATATAACCCAAGAGCAAAATAATCATCATAAAAATGGGCCAAGGACCTGAACAAACATCTTCCCAAAGATATGTATGAATGGCCAGCAGATCCATGAAAAGATGCTCAATAACCCTAGCCACTAGGGAAATGCAAATTAAAACCACAATGAGATAGCATCTCATGGCTGTTAGAATGGCCATCATTAAAAAGACAACAGATAACATGCTGGCATGGATGCAGAGAAAAGGGAACCCTTATACACTGTTGGTTGGAGAAGGTAATGGCGACCCACTCCAGTACTCTTGCCTGGAAAATCCCATGGACAGAGGAGCCTGGTGGGCTGCAGTCCATGGGGTCACTAAGAGTCGGACATGACTGAGCAACTTCACTTTCACTTTTCACTTTCATGCATTGGAGAAGGAAATGGCAACCCACTCCAGTGTTCTTGCCTGGAGAGTCCCAGGGATAGCAGAGCCTGGTGGGCTGCCGTCTATGGGGTCACACAGAGTCGGACACGACTGAAGTGACTTAGCAGTAGCAGCAGCATACACTGTTGGTGGGAATGTAAAGTGGTACAGCTACTACAGAAAACACTATGGAGATGCCTTAAAAATATAAATATAGAACTACCATATGATCCAGCAATTACACTTCTGGGAATTTATCCAAGGGGAACACAAAGACCAACCCCAAAAGATATCTGCACCCCCATGTTCACAGAAGCATTATTTACAATAACTGATTCATGGAAACAACAAGGGTCTACTGGCAGATGAATGAAGAAGCGGTATATGATGAAATGTTATTCAGCCATAAAAAGACGAGGAAATCCTACCATCTATGACAACATGAATGGATTTGAAGGCATTATGCTAAAAGAAATAAGTCAGAGAAAAACAAATACTATATGATTTCACTTATATGTGAAATTGGGAGGGAAAAAAGCAAAAATACCACCTACCCCCAACTCATAGAAAAAGATAAAAATTCTTGATCTATCAACATATGAGATGATGGATATGAACTAAACCTATTGGGGTAATCATTTCACTCTATGTGTACATGAGACCATCATGCTGTACACCTTAAAACTTATACAGTGATGTATGTCAATTATTTCTCAAAACTAGAAGGAAAAAAAGCTTGATGTTTTGGGGGCTTCTACCTCTAGGTACAATTCTTAAGAGTCGAGGAAGCCTGATGTGGAGGTTCAAGCCCTCACTCCTCAGAGAGAGCTCCCTCCTGACCATGGGTTGTCAGGGTAGGAGTGGAGTTTATGGTGAGACTGTGCCTCTGCCTCTCCTACCTGCTTCAATGCGGGCCTTCTCTTGTTGGTGTGTAGACAGCACTCAGCCAGTTTTCAGGTTATACTCAGAGGCAGTTCCATATGCAGCTGGAAATCCCATGTGTTGGTGGGAAGAGATGGGTTTATGATGCTTATGCATCACCATCTTCAAAGCTTTTTATGTTTTTTTTTTTTTTAAAAGCTGGTGGTAAACTTTCTAATTCCAGGTCAGTTTAAAATTAAAAAAACAAAATGCCAGGTCATGCATTTTCAAACATTAATTTGCATAACAGCAACACTTCCCCATCATAAACAAAAATAAAAACAAAAACAAAAGTGTGTCTTTTGAAAAGGGGGAACCAGTAAGTCAGATTTCTTGCCTTAATCCCAATCCAAAATGTAGGGTAGATAAGTTTTATCATAGATGAAAAACTACAACAAAGCTTCTAAGTATTTGAGGGGAAAGACAAGATAGGTGGTCACTGCTTGTGCCCTTTGTTTCCCAAACAGAAAGCCTTTCCTGCTGGGAAGAAGCCACTGAAGCACAAAAACAGAGCAGCCATTGAGTTGGAAGGTGGAAGGAAGGGAGAAGAGGGAGGGAGAAAACTGGGTTTTCTGGTTCAGTCAGTCAAGGCTGAAAATCAAGGCAGCTTAACCTAGATATTCAAATCACCAACAATACTTTTTTGCCAGAAATGTACCTTCAGACTCCAAACTGTTTAGGTTTCAATAATATTTGATCTGTCACTTTTTCAGGAATCAATAAATTTACAAAAAAGCTTCGGAATCCGTATGCAATTGATAACAATGAACTACTCGATTTCCTTTCCAGAGTCCCTTCAGATGTGCAAGTGGTATGTAGATTTTATTAACTATTATTGCAGGCATACCTCATTTTATTGGGCTTCACAGATATTTGCTTTTTCACTAACTGAAGGTCTGTGGCCACCCTGTACTGAGCAAGTCCATTGCCACCATCTTTCCCACAGCATTTGCTCACTGTGGGTCTGTGTGTCACATTTTGGTAATTCTTGAAATGTTTCAAACTTTTTCATTATTGTATTTGTTATGGTGGCCTGTGATCATTGATGTTACTGTTGTAAAAAGATTACTACTTACTGAAGGTTCAGACGATGGTTAGCATTTTTTTTTTTTAGCAATGAAACACTTTTAAATTAAGGTATTGCTTTTTTAGATGTAATGCTATTGCATACTTAATAGACTTCCATACATCATAAACAGAACTTTTATATGCACTGGAAAACCAAAATATTCACCTGACTTTACTGCAATGGTCTGGAGATAAACCTGCAATATTTCTTAAGCCTGTATCATTTTTAATGTAGTGTGGCACTGGGTTTTCACGTTCATATCCATTTAATTTTGAAGGTCTTAGAAGAGCCAGGTAAACTTAATAAAGCCTGTAGAAGATTTTGCCACTCAGGGATTAGTCCAGTTGAGGTGTTATCCAACAAGAAACTTACAGAGAAGATGGGGAATGAGAGAGCTTTGCATACAGAACCTACCGGGGTTGTCAGGGAGGGAGGGCAGTCCTCCTCCAAGGAAGATTCAGCTGGAGTTTGTGAAGGGAAGTCACTATTACCTGAAGGAGGAATTAGGAATATTAGATGATGAAAGCAAAGTTTTTCAGCAGACACTGAGAAAAACACTTCCCTAAATAAACTGCATGAATTAGGTGAGTTTTAAAGATGGCTATTTTAGAGATCAATAAAGGGAGGGGGGAACAGTAACTGATTTTTTTCTAAACCTTTTTATTTTATATTGGAATACAGATGATTAACAATGTTGTGACAGTTTCTGGTGCACAGCAGATTGACTCAGCCACACAAAAGTAACTGATTTTTGAAAATGGGGGCATATCTTAATCCTTTGAGGTTAATTAGTGCCCATTAATCATTAAATATTTTCAGAGTAAAATGAGAAATGTTTTTATTCAAACTATTGAAGCTGGGTTGCAACAGTACCTTTTTCCTTTGCTTCTGTTGAGTCTTTGGTTTGGTATCTGACCCGAAGGTGGGCTGGATGGAGATGAAGCCTATATTAAACAAGCACATAATAAATTGCAAAGAACCATTATTCGGCCCTGTAAAATAAATGGAGATGGCTCAGCTTTTAATGTGATGTGTTTATGGGTAGTGGAGATCCTGGCCTGTTAGCAAAGTCGCTATCAGGGCTCTCATCTAGTTTCTGGCAAGATTTCCCTTGACTTGCTTTGTCTTTCTATTGTTTTCTGCATCCCAGCTGCAGGTCTCATACAGCTTCCAGAGGGAGCACTTTCCCCCCAAGCTCAGTCTCTCAATTCCTTTGCTTTTCCTTCCTTTGCCAGAAAGTGGCCACCTGACCAGCCTTTCTCTGAACTCTGTTTAAACAGGTGCAATACCAAGAACTGAAACCAGATCCTTCTCATAGCCCATGTAAAAGGAAGAAAAACAATCTTGGCTAGCCAGCTCCCAGCACTGGGGAGACCAGCATCTGTTTGGGAGGATAAAAGAAAAAGCCTTCAGCCTCAGCAGCACTTCCTTTCTTTCTGTTTTTTATTTATTTTGCCTTTTTATCATGATTGAGAGAATTTGTAAATAGTGTACAAAGGCGTATGTCTTTGAAAATATACTTCCATTGTACAGAAACAATTTGATAAAGGTTTAGCTATTGCTGCCTGAAAGCCTTGCTAGCTGTGGATAATAATATAACACTGGAACAACAAATGTAAGAATGGTTAACATTGGGAGATACACACTTCTCTAATTACAAGTGGAAAAACTAGAATATTAGATTAAATGCTCAGCTGTGCTCTGATTAAATCTACATAAAATGTAAATGTCAATTTGAATTTAAAGTTTTTTTTTTTAATGTGACTATTTTTTATCTGAAAAATAATCCATTACAGTTTTCTATGTTTTATACACTTCAAAAGGGAGGGGGGGAATCCCAGAACTTGAATAATGGAACAGATGCATTTCAACTTACATAGGTTCAGATCCTGATATTCATTCCTGTGCACATTATTTAGCTATGACTAGGCTGATTTTAAGCTAATGAATGAAAGTATAGTCACCTCAACAAGAGAATTTTCCATACGCTGAAATCCTACAAAGAAAATTTCCAAATCTTCTATCATTCCATCTAAAACTTTAAAATATCTACAGGACGATACAAAAAATACTGCCATGTTTATAAATGATTGCCTATAAGGATTTTTATACCAACCACTATTAATTTGTAGCAAGTCAGCAAATTAGCAACCCAGTTCAGTTGTCAAAAATCTAGCAAATTAAAGTCACACTGCTTTGATGTCAGATTATGCCTCTGTGCATTTAAAAATATTTAATACTCAAGTATTTCACAGAAAAAAAAATGTATCTACTTTCTCATTAGGTTACTGAAATGTTTTAACGCATTTATGATTTTTGTTATTAGTGTGAATTTTAATGTAGAGGAGAATGCAGTGTACTAAGTGATATGCCAGTGTCTCATTACATTCATTTTTAGAAAAAAATAATCATTCTTGAAAATTAGAATGCATGAAAACCTATTTTGTAAAATAAAATGCTTATGGGGAGGGGAAAGTTTACCTTTAAAAATGTTTCACTATTACCATAGAATCTATACTTAAAAACTGCATTCCCAAGACTGTCATGTAGTTTTTATACCTAACTTCCTGATCTATCAAGGGAGTATACCTCTAGAGAGAAAACTTGGTGAGGATGTCTTACTTCCCTGACTTGGTAGGGGAGTAAGCTTGCTTGAAATTGCTGCAGACAAGTGTTTTGTACTACTTTATTAATAATGGACTGGGATAGGGTGAAGGTGAGGGTTATGCTGGAAAAATGTAGAAAAGCTAGAGCAAGAAATATATATTTCATTCTAAAAGAAGATACTTTAAAAATAAATTTAATCTCCAAGTTGATTTTTAAAGCATTTTTATTTTAAAGCTATGTTGGTAAATACTATTTCTTATGATAGAACTATTTTGATCTGTTTATTACACTATGCTTAAAAGAATGTTAAATTCCCTTTCTACAGAAAGGCCTTGACCTCAGTATGTTCTATTTAGTGCATCACGTTTATAATGACATGCTTACGTCCGCATACCATCATTATTTGTTGCTAAGACATTATTCTCCATGAAGTTGATATTACGAAAGTTTACTGATAGTATAACCTGTTTGAAGTAACTTTTGATTATACTTTGTGTGAGATTTATGTTCCGTGCTGACACTGTCTACTCAAATGTCTACAACCCTGATATTCTACCACCTCAGATGTGGATAGTAACCATTAACAGATGACTGATTTCTCTTTGTTTCATTCTATCAAATTTCAGATGTTTGGCTCACTGGTAATGTTGACTATTCACTGCATTAAATAAATAAAAAATAATCTTTTCTAAGAATAATCAGTACTTCTTTTTGGTGTTGAGAGAGTAATGATGGAAGATTATGTGTTGGTTCTCATATAAATGATACTTAAAGAAACTCAGGTTTGGTTTGGGGAAGGGGGAAAAAAAAGGCTTTTCCTGAAACCTTGACTGTTGTTAAATAAAACCCAATACTTCCGGAGGGGTTAAGTATCCAGTGATGCTGCTAGAGGAATTAAGAACTATCTTGAGGCATGAAAGTGATATTCAGAGGAATCGTCACTGCTTTCAGAAACTACTGCATTCACAGACTGGAAACAAGAGGCTGTGACTAATAGAATTTTAACCACTTCTGTCCCCTTCTCACCAATTCTGCCTTTTTAAAGCTGCTTAACCTGATTTGGTTTTGAGAGATTTGTAAACATGTAAATATTTTAAGATATCTTAAGAGCCTGGATGTCATTCTAACACCTATCTGGACTGCGATATACAGTAGTCACAAGAACTATTTTATATATATATATATATATATATAACTATATATTCATCAGTATCTTTTAGTGAGTGAATTTATTGAAAGTCATTCATTATCCAAACTACTATTATCGCCACTAACTGTGGTAATTTATAAGAAATACATATTTAGGATTTTTCCATTTATACAAAGAATGTGGTACTTGTTCATTTTGGTACTGTTCCACACATTCAAACTGATAGATGCTGTCGGGATTCCAAATTAATTGTGAGCCTATGCACTAGGATAATCTGAACTGAAAGATTCTTTAAGTGACTCTGCTCTGTGATATTTTTATTGGGGGATTCCAAATTAATTGTGAACCTATGCACTAGGATAATCTGAACTGAAAGATTCTTTAAGTGACTCTGCTTTGTGATATTTTTATTGAGTACCAACTATACAACTTGCTCTGTCATAGGCAATGGTCAAACCAATGAAAATATTAAAATCAAATCCGGAGCTAAAGTACAGTGAGAGCAAATTTTAACTGATGTGATGATTCTGAAAGTATCTCTTAGAGAATCTCATTGTGTTAGTTTCTTAAAGTATCTTTTATGGAACCTTATTGTGTTATTTAAAAGTGAAGAAAAATTTAGTAGTAAGTTCTCTTATCCAGGGACCAGGTTCCCATTTTGATCTCAATATCAAAATATCTCCAGTGCTGAAAGTAGTCTACTTCTATGTTAACACGTCTTATTCAAAGGCTTTAATTTCAGTTTATATACTTGTTAAATATATCTAAATGTTTATTTTTGAGTTTTGTACTTAGCATTAAAAATAAACCAAAATACAAAAGGCAGTTACTGCTCCAGAAATATACAAGAGAGCCACCATCATACTTCTTGCAAAAGCCTCAGGTATTATCAAATTAAGGATTAAATTTGGGGCTTTAAAGTCAAGTATGACTGTGTATTTGTGTACAGATACCTATTTATGTGTTTCATCAATGTATCTAGAATCAGCCTTTTCTAACTGCTTGGTCAAGTATGAATTAAAGCAACATAAAAAATAATGAAATGAATACTTACAGTACTGTCACGCCTTTGGATTATAATTCTCCTTCCAGGATGATTGGTGTAACTCACTGAAAGAAAAAATATAAAACATCCTGTATTTTTTTGTTGAAACTGTTCCTCTTTTGCCTAAGTTTCTTTCTACATTTGTACAGCAGCAGTCACATCATAAGACTCATCCCAGCTGAATCTCTGAGAATTAAGAAGTATCAAGGAAAATTTCTCATCATGTAAGAATACTATGCAGATAAAAACTGTTAAATGTCCAAAGTGGTCATATGCTCTAGAAACTAACAATACTGTGAAAGGTTTGATGGAATTTAATGATTCTATCTGTGCTTTTCCAAAGGGATCAAGGGTTAAGAATCACTCTCCCACAAAGGTGGGTGGAGAAGAATCAAATATGTTATTGGTTTCAAGTAAGTTTCCATTTATTGGGCTATTTCTTCATATGCTGAATTAGCAACAACAAAATGTGTTCTATCGCATGTACAAGCAGTATTTTTGTAGACAGGTTTTTTCTTTTTTTTATGTATGTGATAGTTGTGTCTACAAATATCACTGAAAAATTATTTGACTCCACTTTAAAAAAAACTTAACAAAACGGCACTGCTCTTTTGCTTTCCTCTATTCGATGTTACTAGATTAAGCCAAAAGCTCTATTTGTACTAAGGAAAACAGAAATAGGTAAGTAGCTGTGCCAAAGTGTTTTCAATTTGTAGCAAAAATAAAATTGCAACATAACTGTCCCCTGCTAGATTCTTCAATGGTCTTTCAAAAGTGAAAAAGAATGACCAACCTGAGAATCCATGAGCAAACCTAAAACCCAACCACCTCTTATCTTCTCAGGAATAAATGAATGGATCTGAGGAGACCTGGCTAAGTGAGGTTGTTACTGCTACTAGTGAGGCAACATGGTCCTACTAGGCTCAGCTAGTATTCTAGATAGCTTGCCTCTTTTCTCCAAGCAAGAATACTGGAGTGGGTTGCCATGCCCTCCTCCAGGGGATCTTCCCAATGCAGGGATCGAACCCAGGCCTCAAGTTTGCAGGCAGATTCTTTACTGTCTGAGCCACTAGGGAAGCTCATTTTGGACAAAGCAAACTTCACTTGAGGCATTTTATTTTGCCAGAGTTCAAATGGTAAATTTAGGGGAAATGCTAAATGCATAGAGAAAGGTGCAGCCGTGGCCCCAACCACTCTTGACTACTAGAAACACATTTGAGACAACAGTCAAGACTAACTACAGAGAGAGCTGGACCTTCGCAGAGAGGTGAGGCAGAGGAGATGCCAAGATTTGTTCCAAGTTCAGAGATCTTCTTTTAGTAAAGTCACTCAGAAAGCTGGAAACCTTCTAACTAAACTCTATATCATTTCCTCAAAACATTCTTCCTCGGGTACTGATTATGACACTTTAAAAGTCAAAATCTGTGTGTAACATGTCATAGTTAAACCATGGAAAACAATTTCTTGATGTCAAGAACTAATAAACTCTCCAACCTTACACAATAGTATACCTACCCCTTAGTCTTGTCCTGGAACTCTTTCAAACTTCAGATTTCACTAATAAAGAGACTAAGCAAACCACAGGAAGGTATCTGAAGCACATGGTAACCCACCCAGAAAAATAAAATACTATGTATATGTGAAGAAGTATTAATAGTTTTAAAATCGACCAATGTGGTATTCCATTTTGTTTGAAATAGCTGAACATTACTTTTTAAATTTCCCTATAGGATGAAAAAAAAGCATCTTCAGATATAATAGAGAAAAAATTTTGAGACGATATCGCAGAACATCCAGCACTTGACAATTTAACCAGGAATCAAGCATACTAATACTAACTTTTATAGTGTGGGTTACCATGTACATACCATTCCTGTGGCACTATGATGCTAGTACAGAGAACGCACATGTACTTGGATCTCCCAATGACTGTAACAACACAAGCAGGTGAGAAATGTACCCAAAAAGACAGTGATGTGATACTCCCCAGTGTACTATAATTACGATGTAGGTATACAATGTAGCTAAAATACTGTATTTTGAATTGCACTACTTAAAACAGTAGCTTACGAGAAGTCATTTTCCTCACCTTCACCAGAAGAGGTGAAAAATAACATGCTTTTGTGGCAAGACATTTTCAGAATTCTCTCATTGGACGACCGACTGCTTACATCTGAATTTATGTTGTAAATAGTATGTATCTAGAAGGGAACTTCTTCAGATCTATGATAGTAAAAGACAACAATTATCAATTTAATCACACAGTATTGAACTCCCTTTAAAGAAATTAAAGATATGTGCATACAGGCTCAGTTGTGTCCAACTCTTTGTGACCCCATAGACTGGAGCCCGCCAGGCTCCTCTGTCCATGGGATTACCCAGGCAAGAATACAGGAGTGGGTTGCCATTTCCTCCTCCAGGGTATCTTCCCGACCCAGGAATGGAAACTGCGTCTCCTGCATCTTGTGCATTGTAGGTGAATTCTTTTACCATCTGAGCCACTTGGGAAGCCCAATTAAAGGTACAACCTTTGATAAATTTAGCCATCATTTAATCTTACAGCTTCTCCCTGCTTTTTGGTGTAGAATCTGGGGGGGAGAGGGGGGTGAAATCAGAACAAGTAACTAAAATCAGAAAAGGCTACTAATGAAGATATGGTAACATGAGTCCACAGGGTATTATTAAATGATGTTTAATCTTTAGCAATTCAGGAATCCCCCTTAACAGTAAAGACTCCACTCAACATGGTAAGGCTACTGCTTTGAAGAGGCTCAATAGAAGACAAAAGCAGCATATCAGTAAAATAAGACAGATTGACTTTCAAAGGAAGGGCATATAGTCCGAGAGTACTGAGATCTACATTAGGTGATACAAAGCTTAATTATATCCTTACCTTGAAGAAAAATGGCATATTTAAAAAATGCACTTTATATTAAAAAAATCCAGTAAATGCTAATTTAAATAAGACCACTTTAGAAAAATTTCAAGACTGATTCTTATTTATATTAGGAGCGTTACTGTAAAAAATACACTGGCTACAAGTATTACAGACAAATATAAATCATGTTACAGGGAAACTTGGAGAAGTGAAAAAACAAATACAACCACTATTAGCAATGGACTTGCTTACAATCTTTTCCCCTCTGTAATTTTACTTAGAGGAAATAATTTAACAACAACATTTAAGTAGTTTCTATTTTTTTTTTTTTTAAAAAGGACTAAAATTAGTTCAGAAAAAGGAGTTAACAGGAACAAGTTCAACCACTTTTTATAAATGGTTTTAACCTCTCAAGTTTATATCCTCAGTATGAACTTAAATTAGTATTTTTATTATTTATTTTTGACTGAATTTTTAACTAAAAGACTCATCACACACTATCTTGATCCTTGGTTTTCTGAACATTATTCAAAATTTACAAAGACAGTTTATTCCTGAGATTAGGAGATCTGTCTGCCCTTTTTTCTGACTTTATACCTTCACTACCTTCTCAATATATTAAACGTCATCTAGAAATTTTTACCCTCTTTAAACCACAATGATTCCTAAACATTTCCCTCCTTATCCCTTTGCCAACTTTTCATCTTTACAATTCTTCTAAGTTTTCAATAAAGATCTTTAAAATGCGTATTTTAATATTATCAAATTTTACCCACTGCTGTATAATTCTATCTTTGTGTTGTAAAATAGAAACAATTCAAAACAGAAAAAAAAAAATCCATTTTTAGGATGAGGTCAGATAACCAAGGCATATATTCCTTAAAACAAAAACAAAAAGCTATTACAGATCAAACCATTCTGGTCATTAGAAAAATTTATCAGTGTCATGGCAAAATCCATGGCTGACCTAACCTTTAAGTTGAGAAGTATTGACAACAAACTAAATTCTTTTTCTCTGTCACCACTTTAAGATTAATGATTTTTTTTCAACATGACTATTTCATTTGAGGACAGAAGAATGTAAAGTCACTGAAAATTTTAGTTCATCTGCTATTAAGATAAATGATAGTATAATAGGTGTAAATTCAAAGCTGGATTCCAGACTTTCAGTTCAGTGCAGCTTACCTGCTGGAAGTGCTAAGCACTTTAAAAAAAAAAACTTCCATTCTTTGGTAAAACTAAATCATATGCTCCAACACAGTCATTCTCTATTAATGTTTAATGCCCATTATGCATTAATGTTCACTTGATCTAATTTAGATACTTTTGAAAGGAAGGAGATTAGATTTACTAAATCTGGGTTTAACAGTCTGAAAAGATTTGGGGACCATGGTAAACAGAAAGCCAAAATCTGGAGAAAATGTTTGATTTCTAATTGAAGACAGCTCTTTATAGACCTTTGAATAAGGAACTTAATTTTTCTGGTCTATGTTAACAACAATATTACACATTACAAATTAAATATATAAAAATAGTATATACTTATTAGGATATTGTTTTTATAATAACTGACCATTGATTACTTTGTTGATTTAATACTCTTGGATCTTAATTCAGCAAGTACTTTAAAAATCCAGAGAATAGTTCACTATGTTTCTGTTTTAAAAAAGAAAATACATATATATTCAACAATACAAATACAGTATTATAAAAAAAAAATCAATCACATCTGTCTAGTGCTAAGAGTTATACTTCAAGATTAAAACAATATATATATAGTGTAAGTGTATTTGAACTATAGGCCTACATCAAAAAGCAAACAAATAATACCTATGGTAAAGAATTCAAATATACAAAATGTTGGAAAATATACATCAAATACACAAAATACAATTTTGCCTCTAATGCAAAAATACTAATTAGCAAATTCTTCTGTGATAAAAAGCTAATCATTTAGATTTCTGATTGGAAAATATCCTCTTTTAAAAATAATTTAATAGAATGTCCCCCCCGCCACCCCAGAAATTCACATAAATTCATGTGTCTTGGAGAAAAAGCTGCTTGGTACTTTCACAAACTGGGAAACATGAAATAAATATATTTTGGATATTCTCAAAGATTAGGATTTACTTTAAGAGAAGTTTTTTGAACATCTAGCAATCAACAGTGTTAAAACTATCTTGATTGTTTCCTTTAAAAAGGTGTTCATTTAGTGGGATTTGTAGTACCCTAAAAGATATATGCTTAAAACCTAACAATACCACAGTCTTTTCTAATTTATAGTCTAATAGTCTCTATCTCTGAATCAGAGGAAATACCAAAGTGTATCATCCTACCACAATTCCTTTTAACCTACAAAGTGAATTTTTTGACAGCGTAATTTGATTTCCAAGAAATTGAATAGTTAACTATGTCTTCAGTTTTGATATCACCAGGCACAGTGTAATTCCAATAATGCCACCACTGACTCAATCCACATTTGCTATAAAAACAATTATCATTCTGAAGTTTGCAAGCTCCACGTCAGCAAGAGGTGCGACTGGTGTGGAAGCTCCGTGATAAGCGCCTGAGGGAAAGAGTGCCTCACGTCACTCAAAGATGACCCCTTCCTACTGATTAAGGAGCACCAGTGACAGGCTCTCATCAAGTTCATCACTTAACTGGGAAGGTGTGTAAATACATATGGATTACACATTCCACCAGTAATTTTTTCATGCAAAGGTATTAATTTAACTTTCTATAAAAGAATAAACAAAAGTGGCAAACATTTCTTAGTGTTTAAATAAAGTATCCTAGCATTAATGCATTTGCATTTAGCTAGGGGAATGAATACTGGGTTTCACTAATACTGCAAAAGCAAACATGCCACATTCTATTCACTCTAAAATGGTAAAGTCATAATACTCATCAAAGGATTAAATGATCAGACCCTTGTAATGTTCACATTTAAAAATGAAAAGAATACCAATTACTGCAAATTTAAGAAGTTAATTTTCTTCAAAAGGCTATACAGAAGACAGTAAAACTGGACTTACCTTCCTAGAATGCAAGCTTTCCCTCTCGTATTGTAGTCGGCCCCTGTCAAGCATACCACTTGGTACATAGTAGGTGTTTAAGAAACTATGATCAAAATACTGATTAATTTAGCATTTGATTTAATGAGGACAAATGTCTTTCTGGTTATTCTGGAGTTAATGAAATGACAAAAAAAGGTATATACTTGGATCACTTTATTATGCATAGGAAAATTAAGAATAAGCTAGAAAACTTCATCGAGTCCCTTCCTAAAATGCTGACGGTAAATATTCTAAAATCTTTTATATTCCAAATACCTGTGAGGATTATGCATTAAGAAAGCTGAATCTTAACAGCTCAGAAATCTCCTTCCAAGCTTTATTTATATTGTAATAAAGGCTTTAAAAAAAAATAAAAAAAACTCCATTCAACTATGATATGAAATCTGGCAGAGTACAATGAAGAATAATGTTACTCAGCTTTCTATTCGGCTGCTGCAACTTTGAAATACCTACAGGTAAAAAGTCAGGGGTCAGAAAGTCTATAAATTTTTTCTATTAAAATTTCCACTTTCTTTGTATCTAAAATAAATTTGAGGCAATTATGTTTTCTAAACTAAAACATTTAAGAGGTAATATGGAAAATACAGTTTATTACTGCAGGCTTAAATTCATATATATTTACCAGTATTAACTAGGCCACAAAACACTGTAATCTATTTGCCAAGTTATACTTCTAAAGAAGTGCAAAGTGCAATGATACCTTCTTGAGGTAGAGACCTGGCAGTTTAGTGTTAAATATTTCATGTCAACATGACTTGTAGAAATTGGCAGACAGAACAGTCATGAAATATTAATACTAACTGCAACTAAATGAATATTTCTTATGAACATTTAATTTAGAAAACGACTTTTTCTTAGCAGCACAAAACCCTAACTCATGATGGTGATTATATCATTAACTTAGAATTATTAACAACTTAAGAAATTACTATCTAAATGATTTGTTGTAACTAAAAAGAGGAGTTAAAATAATAAAATACAAAGTAACATTAAGTGCCATATAAAGTGATAGGCTAGTAATTCTATCATGACCAAGATACCTGGTGGTATTTCCATATGACAGGTGTAACAACCAAAATTCAGAAAGGAACTTGCTTAATTTAGTTAATAAGAAATTACACAAGAACTTGAAACTATGTTTGTCTGATGTCAAAGTCTATGTTTTTAAGTTTATATTCATTTATCAAGCAAATGTTATTCCATATGCCTTCACAAGTAAGTGATGCAAAGTCGCTGATCTTCAGAATCAAAAAGTTCTTACGCATCATCTGGGGAAGCACTTAACTCTAAAAGCATTATAATGTGCCTTAGTCTCTGCTACATCATGTTTTCTCTGATATTCTGGCAGTGGTATGTCACATCTGAAGGCTAACTAAAAACTATTTTTTACAGTAGGTGTAAGAAATTACTGATTTTAAAATGTAGGGAAAAAAACTTGATTTTTATTCAGAGGTGATATACTAATGTAGCAATTTTCAGCTTAAGACTATAAACCTAGTAATAAAACTCTCAGTATTTATATCCTGCTAAAAGATCTATTTCCAAAATAAAACCAGAGTGCTTCTTTAACAGATTATAATAACTGTTGTGAGATCATCACTTTAGTTACATAAAATCTAAATGGAAGTTTTAATGTTTCTTTTCCAGCTGTATCACAATGTAACTTATTTCCACTAGTGAAGCAACTCCAGTTTCAAAAGTAATTATTATCCATACCCCTTTTTTAGTTTTACTATAAATCAGTGTTAGGAAAAACTGCAAAATGAAATGTTACTACTCTGTAAATTCATACTGGACCATTAAAATTTTAGATAATCTCAAATCCATTACTTTGTTGCCATTTATGATCTTAATATTTAATAAAACATTATAAAGCAGATTATTTTGCTTAGAGAAGAGTGGTTACATAGAGTAGAAATACACTTTGTATAGGAATGCTAAAATAAAATAGATCAAGGGATCAAATTATCAAACTTTGCACGTTTACTACATTTAAAAACCAAAAGAATATATTATTGTGAACTCTGAAATGTTTATTTTAGAAACACGTAAAACTAAAATGAGTATTTTATTCCAACAGCCTACAGAGAAGAAACAGGAAGCTACACGTTTATAGGTGCATATTTGCATAAATATTCTCATCATGATTCTAAGACCCAAAACACCTAAAATAGAGAACATTATATTTTGATTTAAAAAAATATTTAAATTAAAAATTTTTACATGTACAGTGTAAATAAATAACTTTTAAACCAAAAAATAATAAAGATTAACAAAAGCAATATATACCAAACAAAACTATTTTTTACTTTTCAGTTAAATTCTACACACTAGAAAAAGCAGCCTATACTACAGCTTTGCAAAAGTTCTTTAAGTGCTTTTAAAATTAGCAAGGCTGCAAATTCTGTCAATAAATAAATGCAATTAACGTGTTAATAAGCGACAAAGTCTCTAATAGATGACAAAGCAAGCTGAACAGGTTTAGAAAGCTGTCCCCTATTTTTTGGCATCATCATGAAATCTCTGTGACCGACCTACACATTACTTCCAATGTCACCAATAAGGCCTCAGTGTGTACTCCAGGACATACTTTTACATTCTCAGGCAGTTCCTTCAGAGTATTTGGGAGCTTCTGCAATGTCATTATATTTCTAGCATAAAGATCCAATAACCAGTCAGTATGAGCACTAGTGGTTTCCTTATAATTCTGATAAGCCATAAGCAGCTCACTTAGATGAGTTAATCCTTTGAAAGCTAAGGACTCTGAAGACAAACCAAAAATTGAACAAAAATTGAGTAACATCCTACTAAGTAAAAAGGAGCCAAATTCAAGCTGCTGGTGGTAAAAATGTTTTTCTGCTTGTGCATGAAAGTTCTCCACTGTATCTTCTATTTTTGTGATAGCAAATAGTTCTTCCTTGATTTGAGATGATACCACATAATCCAAGGGCAATTCCCCCTTAGAGTTCCTCTGCTGTAGAAGCACTGGGCCTGTGAAAAAGAAAATGCAAAATGTTAAGCGTAATACATTTTGGCAGCTTAACAGCCATATTTTGTCTTTTTTTCCCAAAGCCACCCAGGGTTCAGTTTACAGTTATATTTTGCAGTAATTCATACTGATATAATTACCTAGCTATATATACTAACTGCCTAATAAAGGTGCTTTAGGGGAAAAAAAAAATACCTAGCCAATTGCCTAATGAGGTTTGCCTAAAAGTATATGCCTTAGTTCAATAAATAACATATATGGTGTTTTATATATATATATATATATATATATATATATAAAACTTTGATAAAACTTTATAAATTGTCATCTTGAAATAAGAATATCAGTGTTCCTGGAGGGAATTAACAAAATACATTTATCTTAAATTCTGTATAAGAGTTAAAGATATTTCATAATACCACCAAGAGGAAAAAGTACTGCCCCCTCCCATTGCAAATTGGTGATAGCAGCAGTGCAGAGTGCAAAACTTTGCCCAGAGACAGGACACATTTTCCATTACCCTTGCTTATGTTCAATTTTTAGTAAAGGTAACTGATTCACAAAAAGTAAATATTAAATGCTCTGGGACAAACTCAGATTTCATTTCACCTATGCTAGTTAAACCCATCTAACCATCTACTTACAAAGTACTGAAGACACAATTTATCCCCTGGGTAGTAAAAGATGATATGGGAGGGGCAAAATAACTGTGACTCAGTATTTGGTCACACTGTAAAGAACAGGAGGAGTACTTTGTACCTCTGCCAATCAAGTCCTGTAATTATTTATGCCCTTTGCCATACAAATGTTACAAGGAATGTAAAGGTTTGAGTACTAGCAGACATAACCAGAAGATTCTACCTTACAACACAGATCTCATCAGATCACAGTTGCTAAATCTCTTCATGATGAATCTGACTTGACGACAATATGTAGTGGGGCTTAGATAGACAATGTCCTTCATTCTTAGTATAAAAGATTAACCAGTGATGACATATGATTAATATATAATTTATAGAAAAAATTCTAAAACTAGATTTCATTATGGTGACATTTCCCCCCAAATTTCAAGTTACTTCTGTTTAAAAGAGAAAATACAACAAAATTATGACCCCAAGATACCAGAAGTAAACAAAGTTTTTAAAAACATAAATAAATTTTTAAAATTATTGCTCTCAAGAAAGACTAACAACAAAGAGAGAACATAGTTTCTATAGTGATCATATCAAACCATTCTATAGGTCCAAACTCAGATTATAACTAAGGCAAAGACAAGTCTATATGATTGCCAAAGGACCTTGATAAATCCAAGTACAAACAGATTTCCCTTTCTTAGGACAAAGAACTCATCTGTGTACTATTCTTCACCAAAGGTCCTAAAACAATTCACACTGGTTAATATATAATGCCTTCTTCTTCTGAAAAACTGAACTTAATGCAACAAAGGTTTTATATCACTTAGACCATGTGAAGCAAAGCCAAATACTGGCATGGTATGTCACATTCATGGTTAAGCAGAAAAATAAAACACTTCAGAGATAGAACAGTATGGTTCTGTACCCATAAAATACTAAAAAAAAGTGTAAGAACTGAAAAATATATTGATTATGAAATGGTATAAGTAAAACAGACACACAAAGGCCTTTAGGGGGCAGGAGAAGACTATAAATAACCAAATACACCAAACTACCATGATATACAGCCTTCCTTAGATAGACAAATGAGAGCTAGATATAGATATATAGTAAAGAGATATCTAAATAAAATATACTATTTATTTTCATCCAGAATCAAACAGCTTTAATTACTGGACAAATAGTACAATAGTATTTTTAATGCAAATAAAAGTAACAGGAAATTTATACAAATCTGCAGTATAAGCTTGTAATCACTTTTCCTTTGTTTTTCCTTTTAAAACAGTTTTTCCAAATCAGTTTTGAACATTTTGATATAAAATTTATATTATTCAGTTCAGATATAAGAAGAATATCATTGAACCGGGGGGCTGGGGAAGGGTTTGGAAAGCAGAGATCAGAAAAAGAAACCAGCAGAAAAAGCAGTAGATGAATACTGAGCTCAAGTTACTTCCATCACAAACCCCTACACAACAGTTATCACCATTTGGCAATTCTCCTACTTAATTGACTACAAAATGTGAATGAAGAAAAGGTATTCTAGGATATCTTTTTGTGTAGTCTGTAAAGAAATGACTCATTAAAGAAAAAGAAGAATCACATTAGCAGTTATATACAAGAAGTGAAATAAGAATGAAATATCCACCTATTCACAAATGAAGATTTACATATACTTATTAATAAGCTTTCAGAAATAGCTGGTTTATAGACATTACATACTTTTAAGTAAAAGGATTAACAGTAAAAACCAACATACCCAATTCAAAATATATTCTCGTAACAAAGGTAAACAGGTTTAATTTTATGACACAAGAAATAAATCATTTTATCAAAAGGCTTTTATCCTTACTAAATAAAAGATGCTTATATGCTAGCTGACTTTTCATGTTTACTTTTCATTAAAATGTAATAAAGGCATCTTTCCTTATAGATCTTAAAATATAAAATGCTTTCTACTTCTGAGGGATTCATCAAAAAAACTGGATAATTTATCATAACCCGCTTAGCATAAATGCACTCACCCCCATGCTGGAGCAGCAGCTTGCCAATTTCTACATGTCCGTTTGACAGCGCATCATGCAAAGGAGTCACCCCGTCCACTTGAGTGAGCAGATCTACCTCTGGACAACGTTGCAAAATTTCCTGGACACACACTGTGTTGCCATAGTTACAGGCTTCATGCAAAGGCGTCCAGCCAGCATTGTCTAAATTAGAAATCAAGGCAAATTTTTAAACGGCAAAAGTACGACTTTTGGTAGTGAAGTACTGAAAATCTACTTGTCTTATCAGTGTGACTTCATAAGTGCCTTATATACAAACAGAATGCTTTGATATAAATGCTTAGGGGTATAATATTTCTAATTATAAAAAATAAAATAAAAGACAAACTATTTTAAAATGTTGATGGTGGGGTATGTCACAATATAGATGCCAAAAATGACTGTGCACTCTTCTACATCAGTATGTGATGAATTTCTTGGTTTTGCTACCAACAATACTTTGAAGATGTTAGGTAAATATACTTAAGTGATTTTTAGTAATGCTGAAATTAAACTAATATCACAAATATAAAACACTGAATTAGACAACAAAGATTTAGAACTTACCTTTAACATTGATGTCTATTCCTGGCATAGAGAGAAGAAGAATCAATCTCTCCACTTGGTTATTTATGCAAGCTCTATGGAGGGCTGTTTCTCCTGCCATAAAAAATTAATAGATTATTCCAGAGAAGACAAGATATCAACTAAAGAAAATAATCAAAGGGCATGAACTAGGAGATCTGGCCCCATGCCAGAAAATTATTTATTGAGTTTTCCTTTTGACTGGTTTAAACATCTCTCACATTAGGGGAAAAAAAAAAGAAGGGGGAGGGAACCCCATCCTCTTTATAGAGCCTCTCTGTCAGCAATTCAGCAATGAAATTCTACTGCAAAAGGTTTAACACAGGCATTGTCTCCTCCTAGTTCAAGGTTTAAAGCTTCAGTCCTGCTATAAAACCCCCAAATGATCAGAGAACACCAAAAATACTGGGTTTTACAGCAATAAAAGTTTAGAGTGCAATTGCCCTCTCTTAAATTTATTCATGAACCTACGTTAAATGTATGGCTCTTTTTTATACAGCATTGATAGCTTAATTCAAATGAATGTTTCTGGCTAAGCACGAGTGCCTCTACACACTCAAGTGTAATTCAGAACTTCAAATCCATTAACAGATGGTTTGCTGCTTCTCAATAGGCTGTCTGGCTTGGCTACAGCAGCACAGAGAAGGAGAAATGGGGGAATCTTAATATAAACACACACGCACACACATACATGCACGCACACTCATGCAAAAAAAAAAAAAATCCTTGGTACCACTTAAAGCTGAACAAGAATGAAAAACAGAATGATAAAGTCTTTTTTTGGGGTGGTGGTGGTAGTGTGCAATTAGTGCCTGCTGCCTCAAACTGTCTATATCCCTCTCTGTTGTAAACAAGATCAATAAGATACAAGTAATGATTTGATGTAAGGGGGATTAAAAAAATATTAACTGATTGCTTTGAAAATGAAATACATACTGAATCAAACTCTTTCTTGCTATAAAATACTAAGCAGCACATTTTTCCAGTGTTCAGTTTTTACAGATTATTTCTACAACTTCTACTAAAACATTTCTTTTAAAGGCATTGAAAAGCTTTTGAAGTTTTTCCCTACTATTTCTCAATTCTCTTTCTCCCTCCCAGTTCCTTCTGCTGTTCAGCCTAAAGTCATTCATATTCATTTTACTTTCTGACACAATCAACAAAGAAAAAGGACACTTTTCTGAAGTTAATATCTGAGTTCACATTTAATACATTTTTCATATTTTGAGGCAAATGGGCAGTTGTTTTACATTTGTGATATGCTATTATGAACTTATGCCATGTAGAAATATTATGAAAGCTTGGTACCATAATGATAACATTTGTATGAAAAACATAATATAGGTCATAAACAAGAGACTTAGCAATTTACTTTGGCTGGATATAGACTCTTGGAAGGTATCATAATTTTGAGTTAAAGGGGTACCTAAGTTAAAGAAGTGCTGGAGTGAATTATTACAACGCTATTCTTGTTACTCCATCCCTTAAGGTACTTAGGTTCCAGTATAGTTAGAACCAAAAGCCAAGCACATTTCATAGTCTGGGCTCAATGCCTGGAAGAAAAGAGTCCATATGCTTAACACAGCTATGTAACATAGCCTACTTCTCATTCTTTGTTCACAAAACGTCTAGAACTGAAAGAGATGAAGACTGAATTATACTTTCAAATCACAAGACACTGATCCTCAGCAGCACAGGTTGAGGTGGAATAGAAAAGTAAGGCAGGCAAGTCTGGAATGAGCTCAACATGAGCTACATAGTGTTTAATATTTGAAAAGGCAGGTGGAGAAAAGGGAGAAATACTCTATTACACCAGGTATTAAACATTTTTTTGTATAAATGACAGTTCAAAAAATAATATGCTCTCCAAGAAGGTATTTTCCTGGACCTCGTCCAATATTTAAGGTGAAGTATTCATCAAGTCCAGTGTGTAAAACTTGCAAATACTGACTACAACCACACAAAGTTCCTAGCATAAATTAATTTAAATATTTGGAATACCTTTTAAATTAGTCTTGTGAAAATTTATCTTTGTAACTAAAGAGGGGCAATTCTCCTTGGAACATGACAATTCTCCTTCTGACTTCTTTTTCAATCTTTTTAATGATGAGGAACATTTAGCAAGATTCAGTTCTCTGAAAAGAAAGAATGACATAAGGAAAGCTTGTTTCTCACCAAAGCATGGCAGCACAAATTATATGGTGAGTTAAAAAAAAAAAAACCTAGCATTCTTTTAATTTAAACCCCATTATTCATTCAAATATTTACTGCTTTCTATTTTTATATTTATTTCTATTATTTATATTTATATTTATTTATTTTTTTATATTTATATTGTATAGGAACAAATTTTAATGAATTTTCATTTTATTAACTTTGCACCCCCAACTGACCACCAAAAAGTTTATGAATACTGAACATCAGATAAAGAAGTTGAGACCAAGTAAACCATATTTGGCAGAGAGATTAAAGCAAAATGCTAATAAGATCAAAATTCAGGCCCCTACTTCCCATTCTTATTTTCATATTCTAATCCTATCCTCTTCTTCCCAAAGATTTCAAGTTTTCTGAATTTTGCATGGCATACTTTGAGATGCGGTTTCTCATTTGGGAAGGCTATTAAAACAATTCAGAGTATCTCACATGAACATGCATTCTGAAGTCCCGTTTTTACTATATGTAAGTAGTATTTTAAATTACAGGGAAAAAAAGTGTGGAACAATATTTTGATGAAGAGTTTTACTTCTTTTAGAAAAGAATCTATTTTTTTAATAGAAAGAAAGCATGAACATTGAATTAAAGAAAGTGAAAATGTTGATCATGTGCACTCACAGGTCTAAAACTGAGTTTTCTGCTAATCAGCATAATTCAGACAACATCTCAGATAACCATACGGTTCAAGAAATGCCTAAGAAGAGCTGTACTTGAAAACAAAGCCAAGCTGGTATACAAGCATCACTTACGGTATCTCTGGCAGTCCTTCACCTTGCTTCTGTTTAGCACCATTCAGCATTATTAAGGCCCTTTGAGATTCAAAGCAAGGCCGCAGTCCAATTTTCTTTGGTTTCTGCATCTTTCTAGTCCCACGCACACCAGTTTTCCCCAAAGCTGGCAAGTAGGAATATACCTGTTGCAAAATAACATTATATTGCTTTCTCAACTACAAAAACCTGGAAACAGGTAAGAGAAATTACCTGATTCATTTCACCATTAAATGTAGTTGTATTTTCTTCGTTTCATCAATATGGTTGCCTCCCTAAGTCATGTGAACGTGCTAAAATATTAAGAAAGCTGCTAGTTCCATGTCATTATGTCAATATGACATACACAAGAAGAAAATTACTTTCTTAAAAATAATTTTTTTCAAACTCAAATTTGATGTTCATTTAGGAAAGCTCTTTTGATGAGTCTCATGCTCAACTTGTTAAAATTAATTTGCCTATTTTTAGTATTTATGGTTTACGTACAACTGGGATTTTGTCATTTCCATCTTGGTAATACCTTCCTTTAACAGAAAAGAAATCTGGAATAAACGGAATAAGGAGTGCAAAGGTCATTAAAGACAAGGATTGTTGCAAACAGTATTTCCCCAACCTGACCAATTATTAACAAGTATATTTCTCATTTGTTGAAGAAACTGCTGGAAATAATAAATATCAATAATAGCTAAAGATAGCCAAGATAAAACTCTTTATATGTGTGTAACCTTGGAGTCATTTGCAAATTTTACTTTTTAAATACCATTAAATACTATGTGGAATTTTTTTGGATCACAGTCTTTCCAAAATAACAATGTTAGGTACTGCGGCAAGTGATACAAAGATTCTTGTATAATTTTTCTGTTATCAATTCTTAATTATTCTCAAGTAATTAAAATTTCTATTCAATAATTATTAGATTTTTGAGGTAGAAAACTACCTGCTTTTATATATATTTGAAAGATGTTAATATGCTCTGTACAATTATCAGAATAACTAAGAATATTTAAAAACTGAATGTATAAATTTAGTTCTTAAAAATTAAAAGACTAAAATAGAGTGGCGCTTACCATTTTCTGAAGAGAAAGTGGCTCAGAAGAAATACTAATGGAATTCTGTAAACACAACTTTTTAAAGACTGCCTCTGCAACAAACATTTGAAGCCAGGAGGAGGAAAAGGAAGAAATAAAAATCTCTAAGTCCTGTGAAGAAAAGTCTGTAGAAAACAAGAGAAGTAAATATAGTTATTGCTACACACTATAAAATTTCTTTCCATAGACTATTTCCTCCATGGACTTTATTCATTCAAATGATGATTTCTACACCAGTAAGATTCACCCACAAAATTTTAAACCATGAAAAATAGATAACATTCCTATTCCTTGGTCTTCAAGAGAAATTTTTTTTAATGGCAGATGTTCTCACATTTGAAACAACCATTACTTTTTATTATTTTAAATAAAAGGCTGGAAATTTTATATATATACACATGAATGGAGAGATGACATGTGAATAGACAGTTAGACATGGGTTTTTATCACTATACTTTCCAATTAATGTTAAAGATCTCTTCCCACAACTAGGCTGTCTATAGAAAACTGGAACTTGGTTTTTAAGTAGGCACATTTAATTTGCATTGATTAGTCTTGAGCTGATAGGAAGACATTTTTCCTCCAACCACATCCACAAATCCTATCATTGCAGAGAAGGATGAAAGATAAAGAAGAGAAGTAATGTAAGACACCCTTTCATGGATCATAGCCTGGTTGTGGAGAAGGGCTTAACTAAATGAGACCGTGGGCCATGCCATGCAGGGTCACCCAAGATGGACAGGTCACAGTGAAGAGTGAGAAACATGGTCCAGTGGAGGAGAACATAGCAACCCATTCCAGTCCTCTTTCTATGAGAACCCCATGAACAGTATGGAAAGTCAGAAAGACATGACACCAGAAGATGAGCCCCCCAGGTAGGAAGGGGTCCAATATTCTAATATGCTACTAAAGAAGAGCAGAGGGCAATTACTAATAGCTCTGAAAAGAATGAAGTGACTGGGCCAAAGCAGAAAAATGGTCAGTTATGGATGCGTCTGGTGGTGAAAGTAAAATCCGATGCAATAAAGAACAATATTGGATAGGAACTTGGAATATTACATCCATGAATCAATGTAAATTGGACATGGCCAAGCAGGAGATAGCAAGATTGAACATCGACATCTTAAAGCATCTGTGAACTAAAATGGACGGAATGGGCAAATTTAATTCAGATGACCATTATATCTATGACTATGGGCAAAAATCCATTAGAAAAAATGGAGTAGCCCTCATAGTCAACAAAATAATCCGAAAAGCAGCACATGGGTGAAACCTCAAAAACGACAGAACGAAGTACTAATCCCATTTCTGGGGCAAACCATCCAATATCACAGTAATTAATCCAAGTCTATGCCCCAACCACTGGTGCGGAAGAAGCGGAAGCTGTAGGTTCTATGAAGACCTACAACATCTTCTAGAACTTAACGTCAAAAAAAGATGTCCTTTTCATCACAGGCAACTAGAATGCAAAAGTAGGAAATCAAGAGATAACTAGAGTGATAGGCAACTTTGGCCTTGGAGTACAAAATGAAGCAGGGCAAAGGGTAAGAGTTTTGTCAAGAGAACACAGGGTCATAGCAAACACCCTTTTCCAACAACCCAAGAGACAACTCTACCCATGGACATCAACAGATAGTCAATACTGAAATCAGATTGATTGGGTCCTTTGCAGCTGAAGATGAGGAAACGCTATACAGTCAGCAAAAACAAGATCTAGGGCTGACTGTGGATGCGGAAGATAGTGGAGGAGGAAGACGGGGAGATCACCAGCTTCCCTACAAATATATCAAAAACTCATGAAGATATGGAACAACTCCTACAAAGCAACCTCTAGACGACATCAGAAGACCCCAGGACTCCAGGGGGACAGGCTAAGCTCCCTGAAATGAGAATGCAAGCACAAGTCACCCCTAACAAGAAATCAACACAAACCATTCAACCAACCTTTCCCTCCAAGGGCAAAAAGAAAAAGGAAGAAGGAATACAACCCTAAAGTTGGGGAAAGGAGACCTCAAGTGGGGCAAGTTAGATAAAAAAACAAACAAACAAACAAAAATATGAAAAGACCTAGAGCTGACTGTGACTCAGATCATGAGTTCCTTATCACAAAATTCAGGCTTAAATTGAAGAAAGTGGGGAAAACCACTTGCCTTTCAGGTATGCTCTAAAGCAGATCCTTTATGATATTACAGTGGAGGTGACAAGTAGATTCAAGGGATTAGATATGGTAGACAGAGTGCCTGAAGTATGGAGGTTTGCAACACTGTACAGGAGTCAGTGACCAAAACCATCCCAGAGAAAAAGAAATGCAACAAGACAAAGTGGTTGTCTGAGGAGGCGTTACAAAATAGCTGAGGAAACAAGAGAAGGGAAAAACAGAGTTCAAGATGACAGCAAGGAGAGAAAAGAAGGCAACAGAGGAAAACAATAGAATGGGAAAGACTAGAGATCTCTTCAAGAAAACTGGAGATATCAAGGGAACATTTCATGCAAGAATGAGCAAATATAAAGGGCAGAAATGGAAAGGACCTAACAGAAGCAAAAAGATTAAGAAGAGGTGGCAAGAATACACAGAAGAACTATACAAAAAAGGTCTTAAAGACCTAGACAGCCACGATGGTGTGGTCACTCACCCAGAGCTGGACATCCTGGAGTGTCAAGTCAAGTGGGTCTTAGGAAGCATTACTATGAACAAAGCTAGTGGAGGTGACAGAATTCTAGCTGAGCTATTTTAAATTCTAAAAGATGATGTTGTGAAAGTGCCACAGTCAACGTGTCAGCAAATCTGGAAAACTCAGCAGTGGCCACAGGACTGGAAAAGGTCAATTTTCATTCCAATCCCAAAGAAGGGCAATGCCAAGAATGTTCAAACCACTGCACAATCGCACTCACTTCACATGCTAGCAAGGTAATGCTCAAAATCCTTCAAGCTAGGCTTCAACAATATGTGAACTGAGAACTTCCAGATGTACAAGCTGGATTTAGAAAAGGCAGAGGAACCAAATATCAAATTGACAACATTCACTGAATCATGGAGAAAGCAAGGGCGTTCTGGAAAAAACGTCTGCTTCACTGACTATGTGGAAGGACTTTGACTGTGTGGATCATAACAAACTGTGGAAAATTCTTAAAAAGATGGCAATACGAGACCACCTTACCCGTCTCCTGAGAAGCCTGTATGGAGGTCAAGAAGCAACAATTTGAACTGGACATGAACAACTGACTAGTTCAAGACTGGGAAGGAGTATGACAAGGCTGCATATTGCTGCCCTGCTTATTTAACTCAAATGCAGAGTGCTGCTGCTACTGCTGCTAAGTTGCTTCAGTCGTGTCCGACTCTGTGAGACCCCACAGACTGCAGTCTACCAGGCTTCTCCGTCCATGGGATTCTCCATGCAAGAACACTGGAGTGGGTTGCCATTTCCTTCTCCAAGGCATGAAAGTGGAAAGTGAAAGTGAAGTTGCTCAGTTGTGTCCGACTCTCAGCAACCCCATGGACTGCAGCCTACCAGGCTCCTCCATCCATGGGATTTTCCAGGCAACAGTACTGGAGTGGGGTGCCATTGCCTTCTCCGTACATTAAGGGAAATGCCAGGCTGTGTAATCAAAAGCTAGAATCAAGATTTCCGGGAGAAATATCAACATGCAACCTCAGACATGCAGATGACACCACCCTTATGGCAGAAAGTGAAGAAGAACTAAAGAGCCTCTTGGTGAAAGTGAAAGAGGAGAGTGAAAAAGTTGGCTTAAAACTCAACATTCAGAAAACTAAGATCATGGCATCCGGTCCCATCACTTCATGGCAAATAGATGGGGAAACAATGGAAACAGTGACAGACTATTTGCTTGGGTTCCAAAATCACTGTGGATGGTGACTGTATCATGAAATTAAAAGATGTCTGCTCCTTGATAGGAAAGCTATGACAAACTTATATAGCGTATTAAAAAGCAAAGACATCACTTTGCCAAAAAAGGCCCATATAGTCCAAGGGATGGTTTCTCCAGTAGTCATGTAGAGATGTGAGAGTTGGACCATAAATAATGCAGAGCACCGAAGAACTTATGCTTTTGAATTGTGGTGCTAGAAAAGGCTCTTCAGAGTCTCCTGGACACCAAGGAGATCAAACCAGTCAATTCTAAAGATCAATCCTGAACACTGATTAGAAGGACTAATGCCGAAGCTCCAATACTCTGGCCACCTGGTGGGAAGAGTTGACTCATTGGAAAAGACCCTGATGCTGGGAAAGACTGAAGGCAAAAGGAGAAGGGGAGGCAGAGGATGAGATGGCTAGATAGCACCACTGACTCAATGGACATGAATTTGAGCAAACTCTGGGAGACAGAGGAGGACAGGGAAGCCTAGCGTGCTGCAGTCCATGGAGTGGCAAAGAGTCAGACATGACTTAGCAACCAAACAAGGAAATGATTCTCCATCAAAATACTGACCAAAAGGACATTATTAGAATGCCCAGATTCACTTGTAGGGATTAAGTATATTATTCTACAAACTCTATAATAAACAATTTAGTTTCACATATTAGTCGTAGAAAAGCTACTGCTCTCAAGGATAAATCATTTACTTTTCTCTCCTGACAAAGGCTTAAAATCAACATATAGTAACAAAAATTTAAGAGATATTAATTTGAACCACTTTTAGATATATATATTTTTAAAACTGCCCATCTATGGCTTAACTGGAAGCCTAAGAAACCAATTGTGTGTGCTTTGAAAAGGGGAAGGAAAGGCTTAAACACACATTTCAAACAGGAATACAGTTTAATTTCTTGTAGTTTTAAATATCAGTGATCAAACATAACTGAGAGCAAAGTAATCAGTCTGTTCACAAGATTACAATGGTAACATTAAAGTCTAATTTCAGCTGAAGTCAGTTACCGGCTCAGATATGTTAGGTTTAAATTTGTCTTGTGAAAACTGGTGGTAACAGTGGGTAACAATGCTTGCTTTAAAGTTAAGGGACATTTGATTATGAGTAAGGAAAGCATTAAAGTTGATTTGTAACACACAGTAGAATTCTGTTAATACAAGGCTCATTATTTCATGTATTTGGTTAAACTGTAAGGTAAGTTGTATCTCCCTAGAGGTAACCAATACACACTGGAAACAATGCATATAAATACACTGATAATCTGTAGAGGCACTGCTAATCCTATCCTGGGTCCTCTAACTCAAAGAAGTTTCATTATGGAATGAAAACAGGGAATCCTTTTAGCTGAATGTTTAGTTCCCATGCTAGCAAATAATGCCAGAATTCTGTTTCTAAAATGGAAAAAAAAAAAAACAAAAACCAAACCCACACACACTATCTGGTAGGAATGGTGGGAAAGAAATGATAAGAAAGGATTCTGAAGGAAGATTGAATTTGAGCTAAGAAATGTTAAAAAGTCATGGAACAAAGGACAGCTACTTCACAAAAGCAACAGTAATCACCCCTCAGCTCAATGAAAAAGAAAGAAAAAAAAGAAGATAAAATGCTTTAGATAAAAATCTTCTAACTTCAGAAGTATAAAGAGAGACCTCTCTTTGCAGAGGGCATCATCGAATAAATCCTGAACCCAGTTACAGCCTGGACTTCTATTCTAGAATCTCTGTTCGAAGTATTAAAGTGATTGACAGCATATTCAAGAACATTTTCTTTTATATAAAACTAAGATGCAATAAACACATGTGCAACAAAAGAGAGTACTTACTTAGCAGTCTAAAATATTTTTAAGTATATCAAAATCACCTTTTATATTTGAAAGCTATAAAAGTTCACTTGGTTTAAAATATGTTCATTTTAGAAATTTAGGAAAGAAGAAAAGAAGGGAGAAAGGGAGAGAGGAAGGAAATGGTTCACAGGGCACTACTCTGGCTTTGAAGAGTAAGAACGTACACAGCGTGGATAACATTATAATAGCTTTGTATGGGGGCAGATGGTTACTGGATTTATAGTAGTGGTGATCATTTCTTAATATATACAAATGTCAAACAATGTAGTATACCTGAAACTAAGGTAATGCTGTATGTCAACTATATGAAAAATAAGAATGTAAAAATGTCTTATAGAAGCCTCCCTTAACTCTGGAGACCCAAATGAGTTAGGAACAACCTTCATGGGCCTCTCTGGTGGCTCAGACAGTAAAGAATTCATCTGCAATGCAGGAGTCCAGGGTTCAATCCCTGGGTTGGGAAGAGCCCCTTTAAAGGGAATGATTACCCACTCCAGTATTCTTGCCTGGAAAATTCCATGAACGGAGAAGGGTAGGCTACAGTCCATGGTGTTGTAAAGAGTCAGACATGACTGAGCTACTAATACACATACATACAAAACATAAAGTAAGCATGTGAAAATGAGTTCTGTCATCATATTGCTTAAATAACATTCCTATTACTTTAGGGGGAACTTTAAAATCAGATAATACAGGGAGAAGGAAGACTGAGAAAATTATACATATGTATTACATATTACTTTTATTTGTTTCATCCATGCTAATTTGTTAGATCATCAGACTCAATGGAAAAGAAGCAGTGGCAGCTTTTTGTTATAATAGAAAAATTATACAGCAACAGGTACATGGGGGAAATGTTTCAACCAGTAATATAAGCTCAAGTTAATATAAGTGGCTTTCTATACCATAGTAAGTATTCTGACCTAATGATTTTCATTTTTTAATAATGTTAAGTATTCATGCAGGAAGAGACCAGGAAACTGTTCATATAGCACAGACAACATTACAGAGAGATAATGGTTTCTAGTTGAATGAGTACAAGTATTAAATGTATTAAAAATAGTTTTTACCACGTGAAATTCTAAAACAGCAAACAACAAAAAAAGGTAAATCTAAAATAAATTGATTTTAAATCAGTTTAAATATTTATTTTTAGAAGGTAGTTTAAATTTTTAGTTGTAGAATGTAGAATGTATAATACTTTATTTTCAGGTCCTATTTCCCATTCTATAATATCAAATTTTATAAAACCATGACGTGTGCGAGGAGTAACGCTCATGCACCACAGACATACGTACCATCACATGAGAGGGAAACGTAACTTCCTACGTCATCAGACATGTGTCGCATCACGTTTCTACCCATATTAAGACCAAGGACAATCCAATAATCTATTGCTGCTCCAAGAATTCCAGTCAATAAGTAAGCTAGTTCATGTCTGAAGACCTAACATTAAGATGGAAAAATATTACTAAAACATACTGAAAGGTATCATTTCTATTATTTTGAATAGTTGCTGAGTCAAAATATAGCTATTTAAAAAAATGGGGCATGCTAATGCTAAAAGGTTATTCTTAAGAACTCTAGCAAATTAACTCCCTCTTTTCATTCTTTCCATCTCCTTTCCCTCCTTCCTCCCCTGATCTATATCTACATCTAAATATATATCTATACGACAAAATAGTTAATAACATTTACAGCTCTCATATATGGATAGCTTGAAACAAACTTTTAAAGTAACTTCATCCAATTGTATCCAGCCAGAGCTTTAGTTGGGCAATAATTCTATTAAAACAATAAAGAAGTATTTGGCTTCTGTGGATTTCTGTTTATAAGAACATATGACTATAAAAAAGAGAAATTTAGTCACCTCTACTGTTTATATATAAAATTAACCTTTACATTTCCTTAAATGGCCTTTCAAAGGAAAAGACCTGAAAAACATAATGAATACAAGCTACAGCAAGTGTACTTTGTTGTTAAAAAAAACAATTGGCTGATCAAATATTAGTTATTCAGTTCAGTTCAGTCGCTCAGTCGTGTCTGACTCTTTGCAACCCCATGAATTGCAGTACGCAAGGCCTCCCTGTCCATCACCAACTCCCACAGTTCACTCAGACTCACGTCCATCGAGTCAGTGATGCCATCCAGCCATCTCATCCTCTATCGTCCCCTTCTCCTCCTGCCCCCAATCTCTCCCAGCATCAGGGTCTTTTCCAATGAGTCAACTCTTCGCATGAGGTGGCCAAAGTACTGGAGTTTCAGCTTCAGCATCATTCCTTCCAAAGAACACCCAGGGCTGATCTCCTTCAGAATGGACTGGTTGGATCTCCTTGCAGTCCAAGGGACTCTCAAGGGTCTTCTCCAACACCACAGTTCAAAAGCATCAATTCTTCGGCCTCAGCTTTTTTCACAGTCCAACTCTCACATCCATACATGACCACTGGAAAAACCAAAGCCTTGACTAGCCAGACCTTTGTTGGCAAAGTAATGTCTCTGCTTTTGAATATCCCATCTAGGTTGGTCATAACTTTCCTTCAAGGAGTAAGCGTCTTTTAATTTCATGGCTGCAGTCACCATCGGCAGTGATTTTGGAGCCCCAAAAAATAAAGTCTGACACTGTTTCCACTGTTTCCCCATCTATTTACCATGAAGTGATGGGACCAGATGCTATGATCTTAGTTTTCTGAATGTTGAGCTATAAGTCAACTTTTTCACTCTCCTCTTTCACTTTCATCAAGAGGCTTTTCAGTTCCTTTTCACTTTCTGCCATAAGGGTGGTGTCATCTGCATATCTGAGGTTACTGGTATTTCTCCCGGCAATCTGGATTCTAGCTTGTGCTTCTTCCAGCCCAGCGTTTCTCATGATGTACTCTGCACATAAGTTAAATAATCAGGGTGACAATATACAGACTTGACATACTCCTTTTCCTATTTTGAACCAGTCTGTTGTTCCATGTCCAGTTCTAACTGTTGCTTCCTGATCTGCATATAGGTTTTTCAAGAGGCAGGTCAGGTGGCCTGGTATTTCCATCTCTTTCAGAATTTTCCACAGTTTATGGTGATCCACACAGTCCAAGGCTTTGTCATAGTCAATAAAGCAGAAATAGATGTTTTTCTGGAACTGTCTTGCTTTTTCGATGATCCAGTGGATGTTGGCAATTTGATCTCTGGTTCCTCTGCCTTTTCTAAAACCAGTTTGAACATCTGGAAGTTCACGGTTTACGTATTGCTGAAGCCTGGCTTGGAGAATTTTGAGCATTACTTTATTAGCATGTGAGATGAGTGCAACTGTGCAGTAGTTTGAGCATTCTTTGGCATTGCCTTTCTTTGGGACTGGAATGAAAACTGACCTTTTCCAGTCCTGTGGCCACTGCTGAGTTTTCCAAATTTGCTGGTGTATTGAGTGCAGGACTTTCACAGCATCATCTTTCAGGATTTGAAATAGCTCAACTGGAATTCCATCACCTCCACTAGCTTATATCAAATACCATATCTAACTTACAGATATACAGATATCAAGTTTAAACATTGCTTTATATTACCATTTCTATAATAACATTATTAAACTACTATAAGAAATATGGCAAGGCATACAAAATTTACTTATAATAATATTTTACACTAGTGTTTAAAAACATCTTTCTAATCCATAAACTATGAAGATGAAGAGGTGTGAAAATGATATTTTTAAACACCTCTGATTTAAACAGACACATTTTTTCACAATGACATTAAGTTAAAATTCCTGTAGTTTTGGTATCTGCTGTCTAGGCATATTGGATGAGTGAAAAAAAAAATCACTAAATTAACAGTTGGGTAGAAAGCATGTGAAAAGGTTTTAATAAATGTTATGATACCCAAATAGACTATAACTGCTATGTTCTGCCACCATATTATACCTGATATGAGATTAGTGACAGAAATATCCAGCACTTAGCACTTTGAACCCTCAGTGACTACAGGATTTATTTCTCCTGCCCTCAAAGACAAGGTTCTTATGAGTATATACCACATCATTCCTATCATAAGAAGTTATTAAATGATTTCAGAATTGCAGTGCTATTTTGGGGTTGCTGTACAAACAAGGACAAATGGTCAAGCAGCACATACATCAGACCCACTAAAACAGTGTTTATTGAGGGAAAATCCACAGACAGGATCCTCAGCAGGTGCATAGGTCCCCTTCTGCCCTACCATGATGTTGTTGGGCAGCACGTGGTATTCTGGCAGGGCTGGACATCAGAAGGTGGGGGACAAACTCTGAAGATTGGGACCAAAGGAATTCTAAGCTGCATGATTAGAGAAACACTGCCCTTCTTCCGACATGATCAGGGGCCAAGATACAGAACTTTGACCATACCCTGATTCTGTGAGGTCAGGATTCATGAGTGGGCAAGAGCAGGGCCCCTTCTCCTGTTACATTAGAGAACTGGGTTTAAACTCTGCCACTGTGGTTGTGTGGCATGGGGAGTGAGCAGTAGGACTGGCCGTTACCACCAGGCTGGGGAGGTGTCCATACCTCCCTCAGGCTCTAACTGTGACAAGCCTTGCAGCTGACCGTAAATGGCTCTTGTAAGTACTGGGTCTTAAACAGTCTTCAACGAACTTTGCAGGAAGCAAACTCTGTTCTGTGCAAAGCCCAAATGTAGATGATCACTGAGCAATGTTACTTCTCATGGTTCAATTTATCAAGAGAACATAAAACTGGACAATGAAAATCTCTATTTAAATTAGCAAACTGATCATGTCTAGATTCATACCACAGAATATCCCTTCCAACATATACGTATATCTGACTTTTAGCAATGATACTATTCAGGAAGAAAGCATGAGACTGTTACATTTGATTTTTCAAAGTATTCCTCTATTTCAATCAGGGTTACTTCAGCTCCCTGGTGCTAAGACTCCGGATATGAAAGACAAGGTTAGCCCAAAGAGTTAAGCTTCATGTAAACCACAATTCTAACACTGAAAGATGAAGCCCCAGGTTGGTAGGTGTCCAATATAGTACTGGAGAAAAGCAGAGAAACAGCTCCAGAAGGAATGAAGACTCTGAGCCAAAGAGGAAACAATGCTTGGTTGTGGATGTGTCTGGTGGTCAAAGGAAAATCTGATGCTGTAAAAAGCACATAGGAACCTGGAATGTTAGATCGATTAATCAAGGTTAATTGGAAGTGGTCAAACAGGAGATGGCAAGAGTGAACATCGACATTTTAGCAATTGAACTAAAATGGACTGGAATGGGTGAATTTAACTAAGATTACCATTTTATCTACTACTGTGGGCAAGAATCCCTTTGAAGAAATGAGGTAGCCCTCAGAGTCAACATGAGTCTGAAATGCAGTACTTGGGTGCAATCTCAAACCGACAGAATGATCTCTGTTGGTTTTCAAGGTAATCCATTCAACATCATAGTAATCCAAGTCTATGCCAAAGAAGCTGAACAGTTCTACGATGACCTACAAGACCTTCTAGAACTAACACCAAAAAAAGATGTCCTTTTCATCGTAGGGGACTGGAATGCAAAAGTAGGAAATCAAGAGATACCTGGAGTATCAAGCAAGTTTGGCCTTGGAGTACAAAATGAAGCAGGGCAAAGGCTAACAGAGTTTTGCCAAGAGAATGCACTGGTCATAGTAAACACCCTCTTCCAACAACACAAGGGATGACTCTACACATGGATACCACCAGATGGTCAATACCAAAACCAGACTGATTACATTCTCTGCAGTTGAAGATGGGAGAAGCTCTATGCAGTCAGCAAAAACAAGAACAGGAGCTGACTGTGGCTCAGATCATAAGTCCTTATTGCCAAATTCAGACTAAAATTGAATAAAGTAGGGAAAACCACCAGACCATTCAGGTATGAACTAAGTCAAACTCCTTATGATTATACAGTGGAAGTGACAAACAGATTCAAGGGATTAGATCTGAAAAGAAAGAGTGCTTGAAGAACTGTGGACAGAGGTTCGTGACACTGTACGGGAGGCAGTAATGAAGACCATCCCCAAGAAAAAGAAATGCAAAAAGGCAAAATGGTTGTCTGAGGAGGCCTTGCAAATAGCTGAGAAAAGAAGAGACGCAAAAGGCAATGGAGAAAAGGAAAGATATACCCATTTGAATGCAGAGTTCCAAATAGCAAGGAGAGATAACAAAGCCTTCCACAGCGATTAGTGCAAATAGAGGAAAACAATACAATGGGAAAGACTAGAGATCTCTTCAAGAAAATTAGAGATACCAAGGGAACATTTCATTCAACGATGGGCTCAATAAAGGACAGAAATGATTTACGGACCTAACAGAAGCCAAAGATGTTAAGAAGAGGTGGTAAGAATACATAGAAGAACTATATAAAAAAGGTCTTAATGACCTGGACAACCACGATGGTGTGGTCACTTACCTACAGTCAGACATCCTGGAATGCGAAGTGAAGTGGGCCTCAGGAAGCATTACTACGGGAAAAAAGCTAGTGGAGGTGATGGAATTCCAGTTGAGCTATTTCAAATCCTGAAAGATGATGCTGTTAAAGTGTTGTACTCAATATGGCAGTAAATTTGGAAAACTCATCAGTGGCTGAAGGACTAGATAAGGTCAGTTTTCATTCCAATCCCAAAGAAGGGCAATGCCAAAGAATGTTCAAACTACCGTACAATTTCTGTCATTTCACATGCTAGTAAGGTAATGTTCAAAATCCTCCAAGCCAGGCTTCAGCAGTACATAAACTGAGAACTTACAGATATACAAGTTGGATATAGAAAAGGCAGAGGAAGCAGATATCAAATTGCCAACACCTGTTGGATCACAGAAAAAGCAAGGGAATTTCACAACAAACTGTGGAAAATTCTAATAGAGATGGGAATACCAAATTACCTTATGTGCCTCCTGAGAAATCTGTATGCAGGTCAAAAAGCAACAGTTAGAACCAGACATGGAAAACAGACTGGTTCAAAATTAGGAAAGAAGTATATCAAAGCAGTATATTGTCACCTTGCTCATTTAACTTATATGCAGAGTACATCATGACAAATGCCGGACTAGATGAAGCTGGAATCAAGATTGCCAGGAGAAGTATCAATGACCTCAAATATGCAGATGACATCACCTTAATAGAAGAAAGCAAAGAGGAAGTAAAGAGCCTATTGAAGAATATGAAAGAGGAGAGTGACAAAGCTGGCTTAAAACTCAGCATTCAAAAAATGAAGATTATGGCATGTGGTCCCATCACTTCCTGCCAAATAGACGGGGATAAAATGGAAACTTTATTTTCTTGGGCTCCAAAATCATTGCAGATGATGACTACAGACATGAAATTAAAAGATGCTTGCTCTTTGGAAGAAAAGCTATAACAAACCTAGACAGCATATTGAAAAGCAGACTCACTTTGCTGACAAAGGTCCATATAGTTAAAACTATGGCTTTTCTAGTAGTAATGTATGGATGTGAGAGTTGGACCATAAAGGTGGCTGAGCACTGAAGAATTGATGCTTTTGAACTGTGGTGCTGGAGAAGACTCTTGAGAGTCCTTTAGTCAGCAAGGATATCAAACCAATCAATCCTGAGGGAAATCAACCCTAAATATTCACTGGAAGAACTGATGCTGAAGCTGAAGCTCCAATACTTTGAACACCTGATGGGAAGAGTCGACTCATTGGAAAAGTCTCTGATGCTGGAGAAGATTGAGGGCTGGAGAAAAAGGGGGCAAGAGAGGATGAGAGGGTTAGATGGCATCATCAAGTCAATGGACATGAGTTTGAGCAAATCCTGGGAGATAACGAAGGACAGGGAAACGTGGCATACTACAGTCCGTGGGGTTGCAAAGAGTCGGACATGTCTTAGCGACTGAACAACAACAAAACCATAATCCAGCACTGTATCACGTAAAAATAACACAAAACCAACCAGCTGAGACTTTCCTTATGCAAATAAATGTACATGTGTACCTGACACCACAGATGAGTATCAATATTGCTTACTATTCAACTCACCTTCAAATTATTGTTATTAAACAGAGACAGGGCTCCCCTGGGAGTCCAGTGCTGAAGAGTCCTCCTTGTAGTGCAGGGGACACCAGTCGGATCCCTGGTCCAGAAGGTTACCACATGCCTTGGAGCAACTAAGCCCATGCATCACAAATGTAGAGCCTATGCTTTAGTGCCCGGAGCCACAACTATTGAAGCTTACGTGCCCTAGAGTCCCTGCTCAGATACAAGAGAAGCCACTGCAATGAGAAGCCCGTGTACCTCAACTACAGAGTAGCCCCTGCTAGCCTCAACTAGAGAAAGCCCACACGACAAAGATCCAGCGCTTCCAAAAACAAAAAATATATCTTAAAAAAAAAAAAAAAAGATAAGGAAAAAAAAAATCAAGAGATAGGCACATCTTGCAGTATTTTCAAGGAAAGGCTGCAGTTCCTTTACCATGGTCAAAAAAATTCCTACCAAAGTTATTCTATTTGTGTATCAATGGCTAAAATAGCTATCACATATCCATTATAGAAAATTTTCATAGAAAAATATACTTTCAAATCAGGTTCTTGGATCCTTATACACTATTTTCTTAACCATGACACTCACTATAACCATAGGACACTGTGCTATGGGACTATACTCACTGTAACCTAACAATGCTATTTATAGCACAGAGAATATACGCTTTGGAGTAGGTTAGAGGGGAAAAAGGCAAAAAAAAAAGAAAAATCATAAAAAGAGAAAAGCTTTCTTGGAATACTGAAATGTTTACTAAAGCTGAAAGAGTATAGCACAAATAACCTAAGATTTAAAGAAATGAAAGATTTAATTTACAGATGTGACATATTTACCTTGAAATGCCCTTCTAATATGTTCAAGTCTTTTAGAAGACATTCTGTCAATACAGTTCTCTATTATCTACCAGTACAAGTAATCTCCAGGTTATAAACTTGGCAATCTCCCCAAAATTGACCAGTGTGCAGAAGAAATCTGAATGTTGGCCTTCTGATTCCCAGATTAGGGCTTTCTACAATATCCCACAGCAACAGATGACAAACTGCTCCTCTAGTACCTCTGGCAGAAAGAGGCAAACATTAACTATATACTGTGCCTCTTCCTATTTTGAACAGTGGCATGTGAAATGAGAGAAAGTGATGGCCGCTAGTCAAGGTTTTGCCCTAAGAAGCTGTGACATCTTGAATACGTTACTTATACTCTTCAACCTCAATTTCTTTGTCTTTAAATACAAACTAGTTTCCATTTCTACGAATAACTATATGGTTATAATTAAACAGCATATAAGGACATCACAAAGAAAAGCAGGACTAAGCACTGAGCTTAGTAAAATGTGTACCTCCTCTATAACCTTGACACATCCCACCTCTGCTCTGCCAAGGAAAGCCCAAGCTTTCTGAGATTATGACAATGAAATTCATTGCCACTGTGTCACTCTGCAATACTTTCTGATTGACATTATGACAAAACAATATTAGCATAAACTGAGGACTTCTGTTTAGCTAATGACTTAAATTGAATGCTTCAACTAAGCAAATCAAGATACAAATGCTTTACAGTACAGAAAATGATGCCCGTGAACATGCATGGAATTCGTGAAATTGGAAACTGCCAAAGATTTAATTAAGTACAATAATGAATTCTAACACATAAAGTACCAAAATAGAAAAAAAAAAAAACAGCTTATATGAAGTTAAGCAATACAAATGTTAAATAAAATATTTGCAAAGCTCAAAACCAGTTCTCATACTACAACTGATGCTACAATTTCGTGTACACTGCTTTGAAAATATGTTTAATTTACTTATAATCTGAACAAAAATCTTCAGGTTAAATATGTATGAATTCGTTACTATTTACATTAGTATTTGCTGAGTAAATTCTTAACTGTGGGAGTCCTTTGATGATTTAGTAAAATTGTGGAAACATCACTTTTATTATTGTTTTCAATTATAAATGAAAATTTCATTTACATAATGAATAAAAAATGTTTTTTCTTATTTATGCATTTATGCATAAATAAGAAACTGTTTTCTATACTTAATGATTTTATTGTCTAATCAGTAGAAAAAAAAGGCAATGATAATTAATCAGGATTTTATCACTTTTAGCTTAGAAGTGTAGTTACACCCAGAAACAATCCTCCCTTTTTAATTCAAATTGAAAGAACAAACAAAAACCCTGAAAAGAATTTTTTCTTTAAAGAATGCATCAGACACTCCCTAATTAAGAATCTTTAAAAATCAATAAGGGTTTCCGTTTCTGATAATGGAGGCCTCCCTAATTCAGATAAACTGTCTTACAAAAGAAAACTTAAAATGTTGAATATGTAAAAAAACAACTTCTGTAAAGTTAAGAGAAACTGCTCAGCCAGAATCCAGGAGAAGGTAAAAACCAAGTGATGCCTCAAAGCTAGATGACTTTGCCCTAAGGCCATCTGCTGACCCCAGAGAAAGAGCTGACATACAGGGGAGAAGAGAGTATAAAAGTCATGGCCCAAGGCCTAATGCCCAATATGCTGGCACCCTGCAGGGCTTCAATCTCAAAGCAAGCATGAAGCAGAAGCAAAACTACCTTTATCTGTAGCCCTGTGCTTCACATAGACTATTCAGGAACCCTTGACCCCAGCAACAAAAATTCTCCCTACAAGAAAATAGTCAGTGTCTTTGCCACAAACTGTTTCTACAAAGTAATTTTTAAATGCCATTTGCAACATACAGTCAAGCATACCTAGTTTGCAAGAAAATATAAAAGACAAGAAAACAGCAGAAACAAGAAATAGAAACAGACTCACAAAAACGTCAAATATGGAATAATCAGACATAGACTGTAAAATAACTATTATAAGCATGTTCAAAGAAAAAAGAAAATCTTGAAAACTTTGTAGGGAACCAGAAATCATAAACATATACCATAGTAATTTGGAAGTTAAAAAGTCTAAAACTGGAAAAAGTACAAAAATTAAAAGTGCAATCGCCACGTTTATCTTTTTTAGTTCAGTTCAGTCGCTCACTTGCGTCCAACTCTGTGTGACCCCATGATTCGCGGCACGCCAGGCCTCCCTGTCCATCACCAACTCCCGGAGTTCACTCAAATTCATGTGCATCGAGTCGGTGATGCCATCCAGCCATCTCATCCTCTGTCGTCCCTTTCTCCTCCTGCCCCCAATCCCTCCCAGCATCAGAGTCTTTTCCAATGAGTCAACTCTTCGCATGAGGTGGCCAAAGTATTGGAGTTTCAGCTTCAGCATCAGTCCTTCCAATGAACACCCAGGACTGAATCTCCTTTAGGATGGACTGGTTGGATCTCCTCGCAGTTCAAGGGACTCTCAAGTCTTCTCCAACACCACAGTTCAAAAGCATCAATTCTTTGGCGTTCACCTTTCTTCACAGTCCAACTCTCACATCCATACATGACCACTGGAAAAACCATAGCCTTGACTAGATGGACCTTTGTTGGCAAAGTAGTATCTCTGCTTTTCAATACGCTATCGAGGTTGGTCATAACTTGCCTTCCAAGGAGTAAGCGTCTTTTAATTTCATTGCTGCAATCACCATCTGCAGTGATTTTGGAGCCCAGAAAAATAAAGTCTGACACAGTTTCCACTGTTTCCCCATCTATTTCCCATGAAGTGATGGGACCAGATGCCATGATCTTAGTTTTCTGATTGTTAAGTTTAAGCCAACTTATTCACCCTCCTCTTTCACTTTCATCAAGAGGCTCTTTAGTTCCTCTTCTCTTTCTGCCATAAAGGTGGTGTCATCTGCATATCTGAGGTTATTGATATTTCTCCCGGCAATCTTGATTCCAGCTTGTGCTTCTTCCAGCCCAGCATTTCTCATGATGTACTCTTGTTAGACACAGTTGAAAAGAGACTAGTGAACTAGAAATTGGATGAAAACGCTATTCAAAACAGACTGAGTGTAGAAAAAAATGGAAAATAAACACGAGAGGGTAAAAACACAGAGGATACAAAGAGGAAGTGTAACCAGTTCAACTGGAACTTATAAAGCAAAAGAGAGAAAATGGATCAGAGGAAATTAATTAGAAGAGGAACTATGTAAGAATTTTCCTTAAGCTAGAAGAGACTTTATTTATGGCTGCAAAGCCTTTGACTGTGTGGATCCCAACAAACTGTGGAAAATTCTTAAAGAGATGGGAATACCAGACCATCTCACCTACCTCCTGAGAAATCTGCATGCAGGTCAAGAAGCAACAGTTAGAACCAGACATGGAAACACGGACTGGTTCCAAATCAGGAAAGGAGGATGTCAAGGCTGTATATTGTCACCCTGCTTATTTAACTCATATGCAGAGTACACCATGCAAAATGCCGGGCTGGATGAAAAACAAGATGGAATCAAGATTGCCGGAATAAATATCAATAACCTCAGATACGCAGATGATACCACCCTTATGGCAGAAAGAGAAGCAAACTAAGGGGTCTCTTGATGAAAGTGAAAGAGGAGAGTGAAAAAGTTGGCTTAAACTTAACAATCAGAAAACTAAGATCATGGCATCTGGTCCCATCATTTCATGGGAAATAGATGGGGAAACAGTGTCAGACTTTATTTTTTTGGGCTCCAAAATCACTGCAGATGGTGACTGCAGCCATGAAATTAAAAGACACTTACTCCTTGGAAGGAAAATTATGACCAACCTCGATAGCGTATTGAAAAGCAGAGATATTACTTTGCCAACAAAGGTCCGTCTAGTCAAGGCTATGGTTTTTCCAGTGGTCATGTATGGAAGTGAGAGTTGGACTGTGAAGAAGGCTGAGCGCCAAAGAATTGATGCTTTTGAACTGTGGTGTTGGAGAAGACTCTTGAGAGTCCCTTGGACTGCAAGGAGATCCAACCAGTCCATCCTAAAGGAGACCAGTCCTGGGTGTTCATTGGAAGGACTGATACTAAAGTTGAAACTCCAGTACTTTGGCCACCTCATGCAAAGAGTTGACTCATTGGAAAAGACCCTGATGCTGGGAGGGATTGGGGGCAGGAGGAGAAAGGGACGACAGAGGATGTGATGGCTGGATGGCATCACCAACTCGATGCACATGAGTTTGAGTGAACTCCGGGAGTTGGTAATGGACAGGGAGGCCTGGAGTGCTACGATTCATGGGGTCGCAAAGAGTCGGACACGACTGAGCGACTGAACTGAACTGAACTGAACTGAACCCTATATGAGGTCAAAAAAAAAAGTTGAGTTAATTTCAGAAGGCAGAAATCATATAGAGCTCACTTTTAAGCTATAAGTTACTATTAGATATTAATAACAAAAGCACAGACAAAACCCACTAACGACAAAAAGCCATCCATTTAGAAGTTTTAAAACACTCTTTTAAAAATTTTTTGGATCAAAGGGGGATTCATAATTGACAATAAAAAACACTTTGAAAAAATCAGTAAGAGCACCGTCCATTAAAGGATCAAAACTTGAAGGAGGAATCTCAAGTTGTACTCAAAAGGACATTTATATTAAGTACACATATTGGAAATAAAGACTAAAAAAAAAATAAGATACAAACATTCAAGAAGACAGAAGAGAAAGTAAAAGAAAGGGATTTTAAAAAATGAACTGAAATTAATAATACAGAAAAGTTAACAATAAAGTCCCCAAAAGATCATTTTGAAAAGAAAAATGACTAACATTATGCACCTAAAACATGGAGCAGAATGTTGCTATGAACTTTACATATTTTCTGCATTTAATTTTCCCAGTTACCCTTCAGATAAATGTACTAACATCACTTTATGTTAAATTTCAAATGATATGCAAAACCTATTTATGGAGAAATGGTTCAGGAAATAACTCAACATCAAGAAAGGTAGTTTTAAAAACAAGTAGAACTTCATATTAGTAGCTCACCAAAAAGTTGTATGGATTAGCTCAATTTTTAAAATCAATAGTTCCTTAAAAATTGAAACATCCAGAAATATAAAATCTAGAATGATAATTAACTGTAGATTTCTTAGCAGTAATAGCCAAGTAATTCTCCAAATGTGAAAACGGCACTACCACCAAATGAGGAATGATGAAACCAGCCACCAAGAATCTTTTACTTTAAAATTAGATAAACAAAATAGAAAACAATGATATATTTGGGTACATATTAATTTTTTTCAAGTAACTCCAAATATAAAGGGAAGAAAAAAGATGCGTATGTCAAAGAAGCACTTTTTTCCAAAGGCCAATGTTCATTTGTAAATTAATCCTACTTACATCATTAGACTTGCATTTTTCCTTGTGAGAATATATAGTCCACTCCAAAAGCATATTTACAGGTTTGGTCAAAAGCCCAGAGGTCTCATTTCCTGACCAAAAGATTTCAAGAAGAACTGCCTTTCCTGTTATTTTCAGACTCTGAGAATCTGACCAGTCATACAACCTAATAAAAAGACAAATGAAAAGCATTATCTTTATGCCAATTTAACTATTACAGTTACTAGGCGTTAAGAGCTGCTAAATTGATCATCACAGTTATTAGGCATAATATCTTGCCATAAAACAAAAAATTCTAGCAATTTCTGAATATAGAAAAATCATAAAATATTAGGATCTGAATATTGAGTTATAATTCACGAGTACACATTAATGTAACTGCAGGTTTTAGAGCATGTGCAAAGCTTACAGATATTATAGCCAGTGTTAAAACCTGGTATACCTTTTTACTTAGGCTTTCAATTACTAAAGAATTCAAAAGTATACAAATTCTGAAAAATAAAAACAATCTATCCAAACGTGTAAGTCAGTGAAAAATAAAAATGTGAACTAAGGAAACATAACATATAAACCTTTACCGCTACTGAAGGACTGAATCTAGACATATATTTTTAAAATAAATCTACTTTAAACTAGAAAACAAGGTGGTTTTTTAAGAAATGTATATGTAAATAATTAGAAAAATGGTATATAAAACAATATATAGAAAAGATATATATTTTTGGTGTTTTTTTAAAACTTACTTTTGACTCAGATGTCGGACTTCACTTTCAATCAAATTAAAGAAAAATTTAAGCAGTGTTAGGTGGAGTACCTTAGAGCCAATAATATTTTCTGAAATTTGATGACAAAAACTTTCATTGAAAAGGCAAGACCTGGAAAACATGAACCCAACAATGTATAACATGTAACAACTCACTGAGTAATTTGTGAGCAAATTATTATGCTTCTCAGAAAATCATCGAAATTTTAATAAAGTTTGCTCCCACAAAATGTAAAGCAAATTAAGCAAAATTTTATTAATAATATATTTTCTTCCTTTAAATATTAAACCCTGTCAAATATCCCATACAGTTAATTTTTCAACAATAGAGATCTGATTTCCCTACTTTTCAATGATTGTAATGTTTAACAACCAGCTGTTAGTCTCCCTTTGTATTCATTTCACTGAAAAAGAACAAAAGAGCTATGAATTTCATTAATTCATTGATTCAGATGATCAGCTACATTTTCAATTAGCTACACTCAATTTATAATATTCTCCATAATCCTCCTCTTACTCAGATTATTTTCTTATTCATATTTAGAAAAATGAAGGTTATTTAGAGCTATTTTTTTCAGTTTTAAAAATTCAGTATTTATTTCTTTCCATCTTCTGCAGCAGTTCTACCCAACAGAACTTTCTGTGATGATGGATATGTTCCACTGAACACTTGAAATGTGGCTTGTGTAGAACTGAGGTGTTGAAATTTTATTTAATCTTAATTAAATTTAAATATAGTCACATGTGGCTAGTGGCTTCAGAGTTGGAAGCACAGTTCTACAGTATTTCTAAAAAGAGAATGCAAGATAAATCAGAACTCTAGGATTAAGAGTCTAGGCAACAATATTTATTACAATTTTCTTCCAATTTCATTATTATATCAATGATGTACTTGCAACTCTGTACCTCTGTCTCCATCCTTTCCATCTCCTTTAGAATACCACACTAACAGAGTAGTGTGGTATTCTATTTAACAGCTATTAAATTTAATAATCCATTTGATACTCCAATCTAGTCTAAAAGGTCCTCCTTGACCACAGTTATTTAACTCTACCTGAAAACTGCCAGAGACGGATACAATGGTATCATTTTTTCATTTTACATGGAGCAGGCAATGGCACCCCACTCCAGTACTCTTGCCTGGAAAATCCCATGGATGGAGGAGCCTGGTAGGCTGCAGTCCATGGGGGTCACTGAGGGTCGGACACGACTGAGCGACTTCCCTTTCACGCATTGGAGAAGGAAATGGCAACCCACTCCAGTGTTCTTGCCTGGAGAATCCCAGGGACGGGGGAGCCTGGTGGGCTGCCATCTATGGGGTCGCACAGAGTCGGACACGACTGAAGTGACTTAGCAGCAGCATATTATGAAATATTTCAAAAATACACTCAGAAGTAGACTAATATCATCCAGCTCATTTACATTCCTACCACTTTCCTAGGCACCTTCCACTAGACTCCCAACAGACCCAATTATTTCATAATTAGATCTGGTATCTGTTTATTAAAAAGTCTACTTTTAAGCTGTCTGAAATCCATTTCTGGTAGCATCAATAAATTCATTCAAATCTTTATTAAGCATTTATTATATTCCAGATATAAGCACTGAGGAGAGAGATGTTTTAACACTGAGCATCTACTCTTCTGAAATTCAGAGGCTGCTTACATACACTGTTGGAGGGAATGTAAATCAGTCTGGAGATCCCTCAAGGCTAATCATGTTTCTATTATGGCATGCAGCTGTAATTATCTTTTATTTTTTGCCTGGCTATTGATTGTGAAAACTGATAAACATCCTTTACTATTGTGATTACATAACTATTACATTGACTTAATACTACTGTATTTATGATTGGTCAACAGAAAATAATAGAATTCTACATCACCAAAACTATCATTTAATAGAAAAATCTGTAATCACTTTTTAAAATCCAGATCCATATCAGAATAATCTTGGAATTTGTTGAAAAATACAAATGCCCAGGTACTGCTTTTTTCCTCCAGAGCTCCAGATATGTTTCTAATGAGCAGCCATGTTTATTTAAAAACGATTGGACTATATGAGGATCGTTTATTTTTATCTAGTTTCACTTCTATTTCATATCCAGTGCTCCCATTTCATTTAGTTTGTGTTTTCCAATTTGTCTGTCTCTTCTTTTTTGACATTCTTTCTCAAGACTATCAAGTGTATTAGAAAAGTCTCTGTATACATATATATATAAAGTATGTATAATATAATATATATATTTTAGAAAACTTCTGAATTTTTGCCTGGCTAAAAAATTTGACATTTTGATTTCACTTGTTTGACTTAGTATGGATACAATACTATATTTCTAATAAAAAACATATGCAATAAGCAACAAAGGGAACTAGAGTCAACATCTTATAATAAACTATAATGGAAAATAATCTCAAAAATAATGTATGCGTATACGATTAACTTCTTTTAGATGGGAGATGCCAAAGAATGTTTGAACTACCTAACAACTGCACTCATTTCACATGTTAGGAAGTTAATGCTCAAAAATCCTTCAAGCTAGGCTTCAGCAGTACATAAACTGAAAACTTCCAAATATACAACATGGACTTAAAAAAGGAAGAGGAACCAGAGATCAAATTGCTAACATCTGCTGCATCACAGAAAAAGCAAGGGAATTCCTGAAAAACATGTATTTCTGCTTCATTGACTATGCTAAAGCCTTTGACTCTGGATCACAGCAAACTGTGGAAAATTCTTAGAGAGACGGGACTACCACACAACCTTACTTGCCTCCTAAGAAATCTGTATGCAGGTCAAGAAGCAACAGTTACAACTGGACATGGAACAATGGACTGGTTCCAAATTGGAAAAGGAGTACATCAAGGTTGTACATTGTTACCCTGTTTATTTAACTTATGTGAAGAGTACATCATATGAAATGCCGGGCTGGATGAAGCACAAGCTGGAATCAAGATTGCTGGGAGAAATACCAATAACCTCAGATATGCAGATAACGCCACCCTTATGGCAGAAAGTGAAGAGGAATTAAAGGGCCTCTTGATGAAGGTGAAAGAGGAGAGTGACAAAGCTGGCTTAAAACTCAGCGTTCAAAAACTAAGATCATGGTATCCGGTCCCATCACTTCATGGCAAATAGATGGGAAAAGTGACAGAAAAAGAAACAGTGACAGACTTTATTTTCTTGGGCTCCAAAATCACTGTGGACGGTAACTGCAGCCATGAAATTAAAAGACACTTGCTCCTTGGAAGAAAAGCTATGAAAAGCTAGACAACCTATTAAATAGCCAAGACATCAGTTTGCCAACAAAAGTTCACCTAGTCAAAGCTATGTTTTTCCAACAGCCATGTATGGATGTTAGAGCTAGACCGTAAAGAAGGCTAAGTGCCAAAGAACTCATGCTTTTGAATTGTGCTGTTGGAGAAGACTCTTGAGAGTCCCTTGGGCAGCAAGGAAATCAAACCAGTCAATCCTAAGGGAAATCAACCATGAATATTCATTGGAGGGACTGATGTTGAAGCTAAAGCTCCAATACTTTGGCCACCTGATATGAAGAGCCAACTCACTGGAAAAGACCCTGATGCTGGGAAAGACTGAAGGCAGGAGGAGAAGGGGACGACAGAGGATGAGATGGTTGGATGGCATCATCAACTCAATGGACATGAGCTTGAGCAAATTCCAGGAGATGGTGATGGACAGGGAAGCCTGGTGTGCTGCAGTCCATGGGGTCGCAAAGAGTCAGACATGACTGAGAGATGGAACACCACCACCACTATGTGTAAGTGAATCACCTTGCTGTGCACCTGAGACACTGTAAGTCAACTGTACTTGAATATAACATATATATTAAGAAAAAAATTAAGAACAGAACTACCATTAAGATCCAGCTATCCCACTTCTGGGCATTTATACAAAGAATACAAAGATGCTAATTTGAAAAGATATACACACCCTTTGTTTATTGCAACAGTATTTTACACTGGCCAAAATATGGAAATAACCTTAAGAGCCCATCAACAAATGAATAACGATATGACACACGTTAACACACACACACACACACATAATAGAATACTACTCAGAAAAAAAAAATCTTGCCATTTGTGACAACATGGATAGACTTGGAGCATATTAAGTGAAACAAGTCAGAGAAAGACATATACACTATGATTGTGGAATATAAAAAACAAATGACCAAAATAAATGAGCAAATTAGACCAAACCTAAACAAGCACACAGAAACAGAGTAGCGGTTACCAGAGGGGGAAGGGCTGGGGGTGGGTGGAGAGAAGATCAACTGTATGGTAATAGAAGAAAACTCAGTTTTCCTGGTGAACACACTGCAGGTACACAAAAGCAGAAATATAATGTTCATATGCAACTTACATAATGTTACAAACTAATGTTACAACAATAAAGAATTAAAAACAACAACAAAAAAAGCCAGAGGCTGATTTAAATAAGAAACTTAACTCAAGGCAAAGGGCAAGAGATAGGAAGTAGCATTTGACCTGTACTCTAAAGGATAATTAGGAGTAGTCAGGTATTTACAGGGTGTCAGGAATAGAAGTTTATAGAAGGCAGAGAAAATCTAAGAGCAAACGGTTAAGAAATGAAAAAGAGGGGTTCCCTGGCAGTGTAGTGATAAAGAATCCGCCTGCCAATGCAGGAGACATGGGTTCAATCCCTTATTTGGGGACGATCCCACATGCCATGGAGCAACTAAGCCTGTGGGCCACAACTAGAGAGCCTGTGCTCTAGAAGAGTCCAGGAGCCACAACTACCAAAGCCTGCATGCCCCACAGTCCATGCTCCACAACAAGAGGAGCCCCTGCTTGCTGCAACTCAAGAAAAGCCCACGCAGCAACAAAGACCCGGCATGGTCAAAAATACATACATACATGTAAAATTTTAAAAAAAGATTTCAGTCATTGGGTACACTTGGGAAAAAAATGAAGATAAGAATGAAGACACACAGGAGGGCTGAATTATGGAGGGTCTTACATGTTTTGCGAAGGAATTTTAAATGTTTTCTATAGGTGAGGTATGTCTTAATGAAGGATTTTTATCTGGGAAATAATAAGACCACTTTGGAAAGACCATACTGGGGTACTTTGGAAGACAAAAGGAAAAAAGTAAAATCAAGGTCAACAAGGTTGGTAGTGCAACATTTTACATAAAGAGCAATGAAGGCTTTTAAATAAATGTGATGACAATGAAGGAAGAAACAGATTTGAAAATTAGGAAGAATGCCAAATAAATAAACCATATATCTTCACTTCCTACACCTGTGTTGAGACAGTACTGTGTTAGAACTGTGCTCATATCTTCAAAAGTGCAGAAGCTAAGAAAAAAGGTGCAGGAATTATGATTTTATCTTTTTACCCCTTGAAACACAGCACAGTGCCTGGCTTCCAGTAACTACTCAATAACTTTTTTTTTTTTAAAGAATAAATAAATGCATGCTAGCTAGCCAATTAGCTTGTGTTAAATATAATACAACCAAGATGGTAGGAAAATCCTTATGATCTCAAAGAAGTAACCAAGGATCTAGCCTTCGCCTGGCTAGTCAAGTAACCTTTCTCTTATTACTATGGACTCCTGCTAAAATCAAACATTTGGATAAAAACAAAGTACTTCGCAGACAAAGGAGGGTTATCAGATACAGAGAGCTATCAGAAAAAAATGGAAAAATCGATTAGTTCTGTCTGAGAGAAAGCAGCAGAAATAGGAGCGATTTCTGAAAAGATTAACATATGGAAGACAAAGGAAGGATTTAGGCATATGACAGCATGTGCAGAGGCATGAAAAAGATGACATATTTAGGAAATATTAAGTTCCGTTTCAAAATTCAAATTCCTAGCTGAAAAAATATAAGAGAAACACTAAAACAGATACTGTACACAGTTACAAATGTTTATACTGACAATGACCAAACTTTGATAATGTTCATATCCAATAAATTAATTTTCTTACTTTTTACAACAAAGTTCAAATTTATTTTGTTAAAAAGAAAACAAAGAATGATTTAGCATTCCTGTAAGTCCACTTCATATATTTATTAAAAATTTTTTTAAAATAAAATGACTGACAAACATGACCAATTTAGCCTTTGTGTTAAACACAACACACAAACATCACACACAAATATAAAAATAACTTTTTCTAAAAAGAAACATATTTATCAGTATCTAAAAAATACATAGGACAACACTGACTATATGAAATTGAGCACCCTTGCATGTGAAATTCCTTACCTGATAAGCACTTCTATTAGAGACCATGTCCCTTTCATACAAGTCGGACACTGAAACAACTCTAAGTAATATGTTGACATGGCTGGGGACTTCCAAGGAGGGTGAAGGTGAAGAAGAGCTGACAATATATGAAAGTATCGACCAGAAAACGTATCTATGTTATCCTATTATTTAAAAACAAAGAAAGAAAGAAAACAAGATGGCTAAACGTACCGTTTTACCAGCTAACTTAGTTTAAAACTCTGATAACCCAGATCTAACTTTCTTGGCAAAAATATGTGTTTGGACAAAGGAGAACAGATGGGAGCATGATGTTTAGCTAATTGAATACTGACTGCAACTTAGAGAGGCATAGTCTAAACATGCATCTGTGTATTAGACAATCTCAGCTACTGGGACTAACTTATATAAAATGTCCATTTTACTTCTCATGATTATACTGAGACTGAGTCCCCAAATGTGACTTGAGATAAACTAAACAAACTTTACATGCAACATTCTGACTTATTACCAACGTTAGTCTGACACAGCTTAAACCTGTTTTTTCTTCAAATTGGTACCTTGATAAAGAATATAACTAGAAATCTACCTTGATAGAAATCTACCTTTGAAAAGGTGTTTTCATTGATTTTCACAGTTTAAAGAGTAAATTCAGTGCCTACATATACTATGAATAAAAATGATTACCAGTGTACTGAGTAATTAACTAAATGACCTTCTAGATCTCTGAAATTTGATTACTGCCACAGAAAAAAAATTCTGAGAAAAATATTAAAACAATTTAATTTAAAAACAAAAGAAATAGTAATAAATGGGTGTCTCATTTCTTATTAAAATGAGGGAAACAAATAAGGAAGAGAAAATAACAAATATATACATAATAATATAAACATACAAAAATAACTATAAATATGCAAAAAGAGAAAATTTGCATTTTAACATTCTTTGAAAGACCATCAATACGTAAGACTGCTCTTACCTGTAGAATGTTTTCTAGAAGAGCATGGAGAAGGTAAACAGGAGGGATATAATGTGCTTGCAAAGAGGAAAGTTCCTCAATTGCTTCCTTAAAAAACTGTCCTTCTATGAGGCTTTCAATTAAATTTAATATGCCTCGTGGAAATTCAGCATTTTTAACCTACGAAAGGAAAGATTCTATGACCCAAAAGGAAGAGGAAAATTCTGATATGAAATTTTGAATTAGTAAGGAGCCTGAATTTCCTCATCTGTACAATGAACAATCTCTGGTCTCACTACTTCACTAGATTGTTTTTTGATTCAAAAAGAATGATCTATATGAATGTGTTTTACAACAATAAAATTGTACTGTAAAACATATACATTGTTAATTGTTCTATTTATTCATCTTTGTCACCTTGAATAGTATAGGGAAATAGTACCTCTAAAGAAAACTTCAAAAGGCATTTGCAAAGTCTGGCTGCTAATGAGACTTCAGTTAGAAGTACAACTACACATAGTTCTTTTTTTTAATTAAAAAAAAAATTTATTTATTTTTAATTGATTGATGATTGCTTTACAATACTGGTTTGATTTCTGTCATACATCAACATGAATTAACCATATGTTTACATATGTCCCTTCTCTCTTGAATTTCCCTCCCACCTTCCGCCCATTTCCACCCCTCTAAGTTATTACAGAGCTTCAGTTTGAGTTTCCAGAGTCATACAGCAAATTCCCATTAGCTATCTATTTACACATGTTAGTGCATATACACACAGTTCTAATTTAGGTGCAAAATTACTTTTTGGTGTTCTTTTAAACTTATAAGCAAACTGTGTCTATTAACATATACTGAATATATTAAGACGTCATCAAGTACAATCAGTATTTGCAAAAAGTAACATTTGCTGTAACATAAAATTACTCTACAGAGGCACATTAACACAACTCTTAAGAGTTCCACAAAATACATCCTCCTTGATCAAAATATTTTTAACAATAAAAGTGACTACTTTGAACTAGTTGAGAATCAAGAATACTGTGAAAAACTAAATAGAATAAAGAAGTCAATTTTGAAGGAATGAAGGATACAAAGAAAATAATACACTCATAAATATTATACTGAAAATTTAACCTAAGTTGTAATTATGAAAGCTATGAAATGTTATGAATAGAGATACACAACTCACCTGTGATGTGCACAAGTTTTTAATTCTTATCAATATTTATTGCATAGAATTTTTTTTGAGCTTTGATAGAATACTATTTTTTTTTTCATATCTGATGAGAAAAACTACATTTCAAATCCAATAGGAATCTTTGTCTTGCTGACAGCACATTTCTTTACATCAAAATAAAAAAAAAAAAAAAAACAAACCCCTAAAAATAGGGGATTTCCTGATGGCTCAGAGGTAAAGAATCCACCTGCCAATACAGGAGACACAGTAAGGATCTTCCTTAATCTGGGAAGATCCCACATGCTGCGGGCGACATGTGGCCCATGTGCTGAAACCACTGAGCCCGGGCCCTAGAGCCGGAGCTCCGTAACAAGAGAAGGCACGGCAAGGAGCAAGCCGAGCACTGCAGCAAGAGGAGCCCTGGCTCACCAACACTGGAGAAAAGCCTGTGCAGCGATGGAGACCCAGCACGGCCAAAACAAACAAACAAAACCAAGAATAATAAAACGTAAAGCTTCTTTTTGCCCCCATTACCATCTTACTCCAAATCTCTTACCTCAACATTATATGCTGGTTGTTTATCTATTCTAATGCCACGGTATCTTACAGCCTACAAAACAGAAATCGTTGATTAAACATTTTTAGGTCGAAAAATACACTTCAACTTACAAAGTTTAAAACCTTGGCCAAACGTACAAAACAGATTTGGGAAGACATTAATAGATGTAATTGATCTGATTCTTATGTTTACTGGTGACCTCTAATCTACCATTTTAGGGACATGGCACTCTCTTGAGTATGAACAGTTTCTTTTTTCCCCCTTTCTAAAATAAGAGAGATTAAAAAATAAGGTCATATTCACTTTTAAGACCCGAAGAGCTCCCACTGTCCTTAGCACTTGAATTATTAGAAATATAAATGGAGAGAGCATTTTGTACAAAAAATACATAGGAAAAAATGTAGTCGTGTTTTATACATAATCACGGGTAAAATCTTCCTCTATTGTTGTCAAATATCTCTAAGTTTGTACTTGTTTAAAAAATTATACTGGAAAAATATTTTCAACAAACAGATATTTGCAACAAACATGAAAAGAAGTAACACCCTGATTACATCAAGAGTTCTAGAAGCAATGGTATAAAACCACCTACTGGAAAAATACAGAAAATACCAACAAGCAACTGGCAGAGGAAAAAATACACAAGTGGCAAGTGAAGGCATAAAATATGCTCCATCTTGCTACTAACACAAGGAATACAAATGAAAATATCTGGCTTCCACTTAGGATATAGAAAGCTGGAAGGAGAGGCATTCCCACATTACAAACAATAAAAAGCTGGAAAATCTATGAAACCCTAATTGTACCTGAACCCTTCTGACAGCAGAGGTGTTAGTGCAACTAACTAAACAGAAATATGAAGAAAGACAGGAGCCTCCAAGGACATGAGTACTGCTTTATCTGAGACAGTGGAGTAGGAAGAGGAGGACTCCGATAGAGTAGGTAAGAAAATCTGAGCTTAAATTTGTTGCCACTTGCTAATGGCTAAGTGTGGGACAGAGTGAGAGAACAAAACCCTTGGGAATCAATAAAATGAGGGGCATTTGCACTCAATGGCATTATCTTCTCCATGGACCTCACTGTGTACTCAGGGAAAGGAAAAGGGACAGGATGGGAGACTAAAGTCAGTCTCCCAGGTGGTGAAGGCTGAAATGTGAAAGAAAAGTGGCTGCTGTGGTCAAGGCAGCAAATGCTATTATGTACTCTCAGGACACAGATGAAAACCAATAACCTGCTGAATAAAGGCAGGGGAAAAAAAGTCCTTTATTCTGAAGATGGGGAGAAGAGAGGGTGATCCCACACCATTAGGGATACCCCATTATTTGGGCCAGGGCAAGAACCCTGAAAAAGCCCTTCCCCCAAACCCAGGGCACCTCAAAGCTTTCCTCAAACTGAGGCTAAACCAAGAAACACCAACAACTTAGAGAGGTTTAGAAAACTCATAATTTCTCCATGATGTCACTGAGTTATAAACAGCAGAGAATTCATCAATTTACATTTTCTTACTCATTGTCCAAATACAATAATTACTATTTACAAAAATTAATGAACTAAGAAAATTATGTTAAGACATATTAAATATAAGAAAATGACTCATTATTGTTATTACTATTATTATATATTGGTAACACTGCAGAACGACAAGAAAACTACACAAAGCCAAATCCTACCTGAGCTCTATATATGTGTTTCCTTAAGGCATTCTTTAGGTCAGCAATATCCACATTTGTCCTGATATCCTTGGTTTTTGATTCTTTGGCATGACCAGGAAAAACAGAATTCTTACTTTCTTTCTGTATACATATAAGAACTACTTTAGACAATGTACCAAAGAGTGCTAACACAAATGCTAAGTATCACAATGGACAACATAACACCAGGACACATTCATGCAGTGTTAATTACAGCAAAGATCCTTACAACCATATTAGAAAAGGATTACACAATGAAATTTAAAAAAATTAAAAATAGTATGTTTTAATTGGAAAGTTTTCCCTGATATTTACATGTTCCCTTCCTTACGCATTTTCCTTTTAACCTATTCCAAATCTTTTCTGAAACCTCTCTTATTTTTGTTGTCATGCTCCCACAAAAATGGGGCTTCCCAGGTGGCACACTGGTGAAGAATCTGCCTGCCAATGCAGGAGATGTGGGTTTGATCCCTGGAGTAGGAAATGGCAACCCACTCCAGTATTCTTGTCTGGAGAATACCAAGGACAGAGGAGCCGGGCAGGCTACAGTTCACAGGGTCGCAAAAGTCAGACACGACTGAGCACTCAAACCACAAAACATGATTGTTTATTTACCTTTATCATTTTTATGAAGATCCTTCTGAATACATGTAAACATGCTATGGTTTATACGGTAAAACAAAATTATACTCTAGAACAATTAGCTCAAGAAGGATCTCGTTTAAAAGAAAAGATATCGGGGCTTCCCTGGTAGCTCAGTGGTAAAGAATCCACCTGCAGGAGACAATGATTCTATCTCTGATCTGGGAAGATTCCACATGTCACAGAGCAAGGAAGCCCCTGCACCACAAATACTGAGCTTGTCCAGAGCCCGGGAGCCGCAACTCCTGAGTCCATGTGCCACAACTAATTGACACCTGCACACCCTCCAGCCAACGCTCTGCAACAAGAGAAGCCACTGTAAGGGGAAACCCACACATCGCAACTAGGGAACAGCCCTTGCTTGCTGCAACTAGAGAAGAGCCCACGCAGCAACAAAGATCCGGCACAGCCAAAAATAAATAAATGAATAAAATAAACATTTAAAAAAAGACAAGCTATCTTATTAATAATGGTCTATACTATACCAGGGATGAACAAGATAAACTAAAATTTAGATTAGAATGTATTAGTCAAACTACATACCATGTATTTTCCATTTTAAAAATTCTACCCTCTTTCCCCAGAACCTTTCTTTTCCTTTTTGTCAGGAAAAATAAAACATATTTGAACATCTTGATCATTAATTCAAATTATTTCTGTACACATGTAAAAATACTTTCATTGTGAACCAAAGCTAATTATAAAATTATGAATATTATACCAGAAAAAAATGAGAAAATTCTTTCGATAAGATGTACAGGTTACATTTGACACAGCAAACAATCACAAAAATCAGATTATATGTAAAGGTGATATTAAGGAAGAACCAGAGAAAATTAAAACTTTTTTTTAGCTTAGCTTACAAAATTTTACCTGATCTCTATAAATGTGCTTTCTTAAGGTACTCCCGTCATGTTCAATGTCCTTCCTGGAATCTCTTTCTTTCTCTTTTTTGCGTTTTTTCCTCAAAGTATAAATCCTTTGAATATCTTCATCTTTTTTCTTCATTTCCTTCCAAATATATTTAAATCAAAATTAAACAAATCTCAACATGAATGATGTACGTTACTAAATCCAAATAAATTCAAGAAGAGTTGGACTTAAAACACATTAAAAAATAGTTATATACAATAGGTAACTTCACCTACTGTTGGAGTGGGTATACATTAGTAAAGTATTTTGGAAAGCTTAGTAGATCATTACTTAGTACAGTTCAACACGTAGAGTTCTTAGGACCTAGAATTCTCTCAGGCATATATCCTAGGCTAGAGGAACTCTTGAACGTGCACCAAGAATCAATAAGAAAATGTTCATAGCGCTCATAACAGAAATGCTCATAATTAAAAAAACTAAACAATCCATCAAAAACAAACAAAAAGAAACCCAAATACTTAACAATAGTAAAATGGATAAAAAGTGTAACTGTGAAACAATGAAATATATGCACCAGCAAAAAAGTAAGTCACAGAAAATTAAAAATACCATGAACTACAAAAAGTTCATTAACAGGCAAACTTATTGGGAGGGAAAATAACATATTGGTAGGTAGTAAAACTATAATGAAAATCAAGAAAATAATTAAAACAAATTCCAACAGAGGTTACCTATCATGGGTAAGAGGAAGAAAAAGGGACACGGTTTGGAAATGACACACAGCAAGATGTTCAAAAGTTGGGAATGCTCTACTTCTTAACATATATACCTTTTTACTCTTTCAAAAACTACACAAATGCTTTATCCACACATATACACAGAGTTCAGAAGAAAAACTTCATAAATGACAATATTAGAAAAGAGTATAAAATATAGATAACTTTTAATTGGGAAGGTCTTACCTGATTTCCATAAGTATGCCTTCCTAAGGCATTTCTCATTTTAACAAATTTCAAATTTTTCCTAGAATCTCTGAATCTTTCTTTGCTCTGATGTTCAGTCAAAATGGAACTAATAGTAACATCTTCATCATGATTTTTCATTTCTTTCTGCATGTTTGTAAAAATACTTTAGTTAGAGCATAGATTAAGCAAAGCCTCAACACAATCAATGCAAGTCAAAACAAAAATCTCACCCAAAAAAACAGGTTTAATAAAACATACACATAAGATTAAACAGAGTATTATGCATTATATTACATTTTAGCTATACTATGATGAAGCAGAAAAATACAGATATTTAGTTCTCGAAGTGTTTGCGCATATACTTAATTTAGGTATTTTGTTAACTTAATCTTTCTTGGAATCTCTGCTTTTTAAAAAAGCTGCCATATGCTTAATCAAAGCAGATTTGGTTATCCTCATTATTTTCCAAGTATTTGTGAAAATACACTGGATATCAAATAGACTTTTCCCATTATTTAGGCGTATCAAATTAAACATCTCAGAAAATCTCTGTATAGGAAATAGATATGATAACATTGTGCTCAATCACTTTGGTCGTGTCTGACTCTTTGTGACCCTGTGGACGGTAGCCCACAGGCTCCTTTGTCCATGGAGATTCTCTAGGCAAAAATACTGGGTTGGGTTGCCATGTCTTCCTCCAGGGGATCTTCTCAACCCAGGGATCAAACCCACAACTCTTATATCTCCTACCTTAGCAGGTGGGTTCTTTAACACTAGCACCACCTGGGAATCCAACTCCATCAATGTTGTTTGCAAACACTGATGTTTGCAAACATTGCAAATGCCAAACTTTCATTTTTTTAAACTAATATTTCACTATATATGTGTATAAATACATACACACACACACACACACACACATATATATATACATATATCCCATCTTCTTTATCCATTCATTTGTTGATGCACACTTAGGTTGCTTTCATATCATGGCAGTTTCTTTTTTTCTCTAATATGTACTCAGGAATGAAACTGCTTAGTCAAATGGTAGTTACATTTTTAGTTTTTCTGGGAAACTGCCATACTATTTTCTACAGTGGGTGTACAAATTTATATTCCCACCAACAATTGTATTTTGAAAAAACTAGAAAAAATTGTAAAAATATTTTAAGTGCTTGGAAAGTTTTATTTACTCTCTCCACATATGATTTTGTAAGGTACTATTTAGTTGCAGAAGTTCCAAATTGTTCCTATAATTCTCAAGGAAAAAACTTGACAGATGCAGTAAAAACAAATTTTAATTTATTTCTAATCACATTAAAAAATATTTTAGTTTAGACTGTTTTAGTTGCTCCTGCTATCTGAAAAGTTTTAGTTGAGAGCCACATATACACTTTCTGAAGGTACTTTTCATTGCTTCAAGTTCAGAGTCCTTCATGTTTTTGTTTTCCATATTTAATCAAAGTAGAAGTCCCTTAAGCCACTGAAGAAAACCTGATCTATATGCAGTAAAATACCTGAATTTAGACCATATATTTAGACCAATACATTATTGCTGACTCCTTTGTAAGACACACATTACATTCAATATAGAGAGTTGTTTTAAGTAATTATCATGTGTTGAGAACACAGTATGTATTAGAAACTGAATTTCTACATGTACATATGTATTACTTCAATAAGAGCTTCAAAACAGACATAGGACAGTATCTATGTTCAAATTATAGACTGAAAATCAGATTTGGGTTCCAATACCAGCTCTGTGATTCCAAAATCAGTGTTTTTTTCACCAAATAACACCTCTCCTACAATTTTGAAAGAAAAATCAGAAACATAGAAAATTTCTGTTCTTTTAGATGATAAAATGTTACCTGTGTTCTGCACATGGTCTCTTTTAAGGTACCTTTCATTTCAAGAAATCCCATATTTTCCCGGAAATCATTGCTTTTTTCTTGACTGCTATGGTTCTTCCAAGTAGAATTGGTTTGGGAATCTTCATCGTTGTGAATTTCTTTCTGTATGTATGTAAAAATGGTTTGGGCAACCAGTTAAGTATAATTTCAACATTATATACTTTATGTGATATCCAATTTTATAATTGCAAAATATTTTATTAGAGGTCAAACAAGTAGAAAAAATGCACCTAAATCAAAATTTATTAAACACTAGTAAATTCCTTGAAGGGGAAAAAAAAAAATCATTACAACAAAGGTCCTGAATAAAGTAGCAGTAAAAATGTATCTCAAGAAAAGCTAGTGTTTTGTTAGTCTAGTAACAGGCAACTCTTTTTATAAATAATCACAAAAACATTTTATCTAATCCCTTACCAAGTTACAATCTATTTCAAAATTTTCTGATTATAGATTATTTCTCTGATTATTTTTCAGCTTTTTTACTAGTAAGACTTATTTGCAAATCTATCACACAAAGAAAACAGACTAATAGTTGAACTCACAGCTCTTATTTACTTGAATGTTAATAAGCAATTATCTTCACCAAACTCTATCTCAAACACATTTCTCTTACTAAGAAATCTAAACTGATATCATAACTACCTACCAATAATAATTTTTTAAAAAGTTGCATGTGTACTTATACATATAATTCTAGAAGTTTAGTAACATAAAGAATTGAGAATAAAGATGGATTCAAGTACTTATGCAAGGATATTCAGAGACTGACTATCTTTACACAGAGACTGGAGAATCACTGTCCTCCTAGGGAGCAATTATGAAATAGCCAAAATGTGCTAAGGCCTGTGGTGTGATCTCTGGTTCCCTTTCACTTGTTCTGGGCTTCCTATATGGATGTGAGGGTACTTTGGCAGCCTGCAATCCTGCCACCAGAGAACAATCCCTAAGAGTAGCTAATTACATTTCTTCAGTTATTCAGGAAAGTAAAATGGAGAACTAAGAAAAATGAAGACTTTCCTTCTTTCCTGTTCCTAGAATCAAGGTAAGTATTAGTCTGGATGTATAATTTCCATTAAGGACAACTGTAATGGGGATAAACTGAGTTTCTGGCTTCAAATTTCACAATGTTGATAAAGAGGACAGATCCTCAGGCTTAGATCATCAAAGAATGTCTAAAATATAGGATGCATTAATCACAATTAGATTCCAGTTACCTAGAATACATATGCAAAAGAACATACCATTATCATTAGCACCTAGGGAAGAACATACTGTTTTCAAAGTATATTTAAACATCCATTTCAGATGCTATATACTGATCTGTGTATTAAAATGTATAATTAAAGTATCCTATTTAATTTAAATAGTTAAAAATCAGAACCTGATAAACTATGACATTTTAAATGACACCAAATGTGAAACTTTAGAAAATAATTTATTTTCCACAGTGCTAAACATCAACATATAATTATCTCCAAGCCACTAATATGCTCTCCAAAGGGCTACCCTTGTGAAAACTATGGGCATTATCTGTAAATATTCCTTATTCTTTATTTTATGAATATTTTAGTGCCAACTATACACTAGGCACTATGTTAGGTATCTGTCTCCTATATGATCTGGGAAAAGACGGCATGTCTAATTTTCTTCATATAGTATAATGCATTTCCCAAACAGATGAGCAAAAGCTTACCAATTCAGTAAATTATTTTACTATCTAAGACAGGGCAAAACAGTGTGGCAATGATAGCTGCCTTGGCTTCTGATTCGCATACTTAGGTTTGTTTTCTATTTTAAAACAGGTATGGCTATGATTTGATCTCCAACAGATAAGGCTTTTCTTTGATTACGCCATACAAGTTGATATACAACTTCAATGAATTCACAAGACTGGATGGAGAGCCAGAGAGGTCAAGTAATCAGAACAAGCACCTTTCAAGTGCCCTGTGCTCAACATGGTTGTTGTTGTTGTTGTTGTTGTTTGCCACATCCTGTGGCTTGTGGGATCTTAGTGCCCTGGCCAGGGATTGAACCCAGGCCCCCTGGAAGTGCTGAGTCCTAACCACTAGACCACCAGGGAATCCCCAGTGTTCTACATGGCTTTTAACTAGTATGTACCCTCATATTCTTAAGCTGAATCTCATGACCCAAGAATGACTACTAGTGTATGGTAATCTTTACAACATTAACTATTTTTAACTATCCGGAAAGAGACCAGGTAAGTATCAAGGAAAGCTATTAATACTCAAAATAAGAAAAGGGGAGACTCAAGGAGAGCAGTCTTAAAATTTTTTAAGTGCTTGCTCTTACATTTTTGGTCTGATATGATAGTTGTAAGATCATGGGAAAATTATTAAACTCAATTATACTTCACTAACCATAAAATGGGGCCATAATACATACCACATAGGAACATATGGTTTAAAATAAGACTAAGTGTAAAAAGTGCTTAGTATAGTGCCTGGCACATAGTAATCAATAAATAATGGCCTGGAGTAACAGTTATTAGTTGATCTGGAACAAAAAGTGTGTATTTTTTTTCAATTATTACTACTGTATTTTCATAAGAGCTTTCTGTAGTTCATCTTATTTCTTAGGCTGAAAATCAAAAGAAATTTTGAATATTCCTAAGGATCCTCTCCTTTTTGTGAATCTTCCTTGGGCCAAACAACTGAGATTCATTAGTCACTGACTCTTCTGTATCTCTACACCTTGCACATGATTTTACCAACGCACAATACACACTAAACTGTAATCAACAGTTTCCACATTCTGTTTTGCAATGTTCTGTTTTCGCAGTCTGGCAGGTGGTCTTTTTCATTTTCCACAGTGCATAGAAGAGAGTCTGGTAGGCAAAAGTCTTCAATAGATATCTATAAACTTGAACTAAATAATTCTTGATTCTGTTACTAAGTGACTTTCCAGAAAGTTAAGGAGATTAAACAAAACTATTTCTTTTAAACAACTGCTTAATTGTTACTTTTAGCTCAGTCATTGTATATGGCAACCCTTCTTAAAGAACACTTCAGAATCCATCTAATGAGGACTGTATTATATTCTATGCCAAAGAGGTTATGAATGGTTATGAACTAACTCAGCTGTCTACTCCAGAGTTTATAAAAAATGTACGCTAAAACAAATAGAAGTTAGAGACTGTCTTTAAGTTTGCTTGATACACTATTGCTGCCCTCTAGTACTTCAGCAGTTGAATGTGACTGTAGTCAGACTACTGCAAAAAAAGATAATGGAGAAAGCACATTATTACATTTAATTCATTTCTTTTCATAGAAAAAGGGGAATTTAGACACCTTTTCTAATTTAGTTAAGAATGGTTCTCATTCTTTTGACAGTTAATACTACGTTTAAACTGTTTAGATACATCAGATAGGATGCTTTTAGCTACCATTAACAGAAAACCAATTCAAAGTAACATAAACAGCATGGAAATTCCTACCTCACAGAACGGCAATATGGTCCAGTGCTAAGTCAGGCTTCAGGGCTGACTAATCCAGCACCTCAAGTATCTCTATGGGAGTCTACATTCTGTCTCTAAACTGCCTTCTACAGGACTGGTTTCATCCTAAGGCTACTTCTTCTCATGGTCAAAGAATGGCATTTTTCCACTTCACATCTAGCAGACACCAGGCTGCCAGAGGCTTTTTTCAGAATGAAAAAGAAACTTCCCAGAAGCTCTTACATACCTCTCTGTATGTCCAATGAATTACAACTGGTTGACATGCCCATTCCTAGACCAATCACTGTCAAGGACAATGAGATTATCCACAGTCCAAGCAGATCCATCCTCTGAACTAAGGTTAAATTTCCAATCCACACTGCTGCTACTCAGTAGGGAAAGGTAATTATAGAATGATATATTACATCTACTCTTGGAATACTCAAGGGTCATTCATAATTTCTCTATTAATCCAACAAATATAGATATAAAATGAGAATTCATGTGCCAGGCTTATACGAAATGATTCAGATATAACTATGGAAAAGACAGACATCATCTTTGAGGACACAGTGCTTTTGGTTTATTAACAGATGGGGGAAAAGACATTAACCAGGTACCCAGCCAATTAATTAATTACAATTGTGATGAGTACTATAAAGCAAAATAATGATATTATAACACATTATAGGTGGACCTAACTATCTTAAGAAGGCCAGGGAGGCTTTCTTGAAGAGGCAACATTATAACTGCAAACTGAATGATAAGCAGAAAGTAGGCAAGCACAGGGATTGAGAGGAGTGAGTGGAGAGGAGCTGTTTAGGAAGAGAAATAGCTTTTCAGAAGATACTGAGGTAGGAAGTAGCTTAACCCGTTTAAGAAATTGGGAGAAGGCAGTTACAGGCTAGCAAGCATAGGAAAAAGTAGAGCAGGTTATAGTTGCAAAGGTAGGAGTGACAGGAACCCTGTGGGAACTTAAAGTCATGTTAGAGGTTTACAACTTTATCCAATGGCGATAGGAAGCCAGTGGAGAATTTTAAGTGGGAAAGTGACAGCATCACAACTATTTTAGAAAGAGCATTTTAGCTGTTCCCTCTGAATGAAGTTGAATGGACTAGAGAAAGAAAAGGTAAGAGTTATTAGGAAATTAGCAAGAGTAGCAGCAAAGAAGTAGAACAACAGGGAGAGTAAAAAGGAGTTGATTCCAGCACAGGGACAAGAGGATGAACTGAACATGATGTTAGTACAGCAGAGAAGTAGTTTATTCAAGACGTATTCAGAATAAAATCAATAGGATTTGGTAGCTGACAAGACGTGGGGAATAAAGGAAAGGAAGGTTTCAAGAGTGATTCCCAAGTCTCTAATATAAATTATTAAATAAAAGGTTGTATAGTATCTATTGAAATAGGAAACACTGAAGGAGCTAATTTTCCCTGGAAGACCAAGATTCAATTTTTAGACATACTGCAGGTTCTCTTCCATCCTGAGTGAACCTTCTAAAAATTTTTTCTGTGCTTACTTTCAAAGCAATTCTTCTAGGGTTATTTCCATTCAGACAACTTAAGGAGTGGTATGTGTACCAAGCGGGGAGATGCTGGTGGAGGAAGAGGACAGGAAAATATTTCTGAATTCTTGGAAACAGCTTTCTCTTTTCCAGTGGGAAAATACATGAAGAATTCTCACATGATACTATAGCCCACTGATATTTTATTTATACTGATTCAAAATGCTTAATATTATTTTATAATAAACATCACCAAAGCACTGAAAACGAAAGTAGAGACTCTGGATAAGATAAATTTTAAATGTAATAAGCAAGCTCCCTTTAGCTTTATCAGAAGTATTTTCAAATATTTAATTCAGAGTAATTGCCTTAAAAATATCATTTTAATTCTAATCATATTTTCAAAACTCAGAACATAATTTGATTTTATATATTCACTGTATCAATTTTATAAAATAAACATTTAAAAATGCTTTAAAAAAAAAAAAAAAACAACTTACCTCTAAAAGAAAATCTTCTAGATACTGAATTGGATAGAATGGAGCCTTAAAGTCATCTTTTTCTTGTTCAGCCTTGATTCTTGCATTACTGGCAATCACATGAGTTATTCCTGTTGGCGAATTTTTTGGTAAAATAATATTTGCTTTTCCAGCCTCCAAAACTCTAAAATGTAAATAGTATAGAAAAGTATTAAAAAGAAAGTATTTAGCCAAATTATCTAAATCAATTTCTTCCCAGGAGTAGATGCAGAATTTTCTGAAAGGAATTAACTTCTTTGGTCTATTTGAGTGCCATGAAGAATAATTACTGCAATGACTACCTAAACTGTTAAGTTTTTCAGAACAGATGCTTAAGAAATCATGCTATTTTCTCTATTTATCCATTTCTTGATATGGGGAAAGTTTTTAAGAATCAAGAATACTGTTTATTTCCTAAGTAAAAGTCACCTCTATATGCCAAAAAAGGAAGAAGTAAAAGAGAGTATTTCACCTCAAAAGGCAACAATACCTCCAAAAAAACCATTCTGAACCACAAAAAATGGAACTAAAGTTGCCAACCTTCTTCTAAAAATTTACCTTTTGAAAAAGTTTAACTTTGATCTACATTAAGACATACATTTTACATTTAGGCTCAGAAGACACAGACACATACCCAAAAGTTTCATCAAAGTTCATTACTGCTGAGGATTTAGAAAGTTACAAAAGAACACTGCTACGACTTTATAAGAACAGTTAAGTCAAATAATCCACGAAAGTATAACTTTTCATGAACTCAGAGAACTGAGATAATAAGCCAATTAAGAAAATGAATTTCCAAAGGAGCAGTCAGCACCTCTGTGAAGAGACTGGATGCCCAAACTATTTCACTTTTGCCAGAGCACAGGACAGAAGTAGCCACCATAAATGCAAGTAAGAGTCTGGTAATATTTAAATAAATTTAAAGGCCAAGTGTAGGTAGTAGGACAGTTTAGAATAACTGAGAATCCCTGACACATGAAAGGATTGTCCCCTCAGTTTCAAGCTCTTTGCCCCCAGCCTCTATTAAGGATTCCTGAAAAAGATTAGGAGCAAGTACAGTGGGAATCCCCGATGGTAGTGAAGGTGGGCCAGTGGGGACTGCCTAACAACAAGAAATAGACATAAAACCAGAACCACTTCCCTGCCTCCATCTCTCTTATGAAGCGGAAGCCTGAAGCCATCTGGGTAAGATAAGAAAGTTTTTTGACTTCAGAACCCAGGAAAAGATGCACTGGTTTTTGGAAGAGTTCAAGTTAAAACACATCTGCCTTTGGGAAAGGGGTAGGAAAGCCTCCTGCTGTGCAGCTCAGAAGAGACTGGATAAAGGATAGAAGCAAAAGCCACCTGTCCCTGGACAGGGGGCAGAAATGCCACTTGGGCCTAGCTCCCTGCGCTTATACAAAGCAGATACCTCAAGCTGTGGGAGACGTGGAATTTTTCTTTTCCTGCCTACCATACAAGGGAGAATTTGGCTGTCATGGCTTCATTGAGACAGAAACAATAGGTGTTATCTCAACCTGAGACCAAGAAGAATGCTTAAGACTAAAGCTTATCCAATGGACAAAAACACACCAACCCTTATCCTCCAGCCAAGAAATGAGTAAGAAGCAACAGGGGAAGGATACATATAATTAAATGTATAAAAGCACAAATGAGTATTTTAGGATGATGTAAAATTTAGAGATCTTGATTATAGTATGGTAACACAGGAACATAAATTTGTCTAAACTCATCAAAATGTACACTAAAAAATTTTGCATTTTACAGTCTATACATTATACTTCAGTAAAAATAACAAAAGCCCTCAGACTACCCCCTTCCTGCAAAAAAGTCACAGCAGTCTTGAAACACACTTTACTAAATAAGAAGTCCTAAAATATGATGAAAAATATAAAAAGAAATGAAATGATGAGAGAAACAGTATGAACCATGAAGATATTACATAAACTTAGAAAAAACCCTTTGTGTAATGTAATACTTCACTTACAAAAATCTGTTAAGTGCTTCACAACTGAAAACAAATATCTCCTAATTAAAAAAAATTTTTTTTTACTTGAGTTGGCCTAGAAATAACACAGAAAATAAAACAGAGACCCTGAGAATAATGCAATGCTAGAAAGTAGATTCTGTTCCATTAGACACATAATACTTAAATGAGCAGAATGGCTTAACCAGGCAATCAACGAGTAAATCACCATGTTTCATTTTAGAATTAATGAGTAACTGCAAAGAAATACAAAAAAATAACTACAAAGAAATGCAAAAGGTCTATAGAACTAACCGAAGTAGAAGATGTTAAGAAGAGCTGGCAGGAATACACAGAAACTATACAAAAAATGGTCTTAATGACCTGGATAATCACGAAGCTGTGATTATTCACCTAGAGCCAAACATCCTAGAGTATAAAGTCAAGTGGGCCTTAGGAAACATTACTACGAACAAAGCTAGTGGAGGTGATGGAATTCGAGCTAAGCTATTTCATATCCTAAAAGATGATACTGTGAAAGTGCTACACTCAATATGCCAGCAAATTTGGAAAACTCAGCAATGGCCACAGGACCAGAAAAGGTTTTCATTCCAACTACAAAGAATGTTCAAACTGCCACACAGTTGTACTCATTTCACATGTTAGCGAAGTTATGCTTAAAATTCTCCAAGCTAGGTGTTGGTAGTACTTGAACCAAGTACTTGAACTTCCAGATGTACAAGCTGGATTTAGAAAAGACAGAGGAATCAGAGATCAAACTACCAACATCAGTTGAATCATAGAAAAAGAGAATTCCAGAAAAACACCTACCTTTGATTCATTGACTATGCTAAAGCCTTTGACTGTGTAGATCACAACAAACTGGGGAAAATTCTTAAAGAGATGGGAATACCAGGCCACCTTACCAGCCTCCTGAGAAACCTGTATGCAGGCCAAGAAGCAACAGTTAGAACCAGACACGGAACAACAGACTGGTTCAAAATTGGGAAGACAGTACGTCACGGCTATATATTGTCACCTTGCTTATTTAACTTATATGCAGAGTACATCATGAGTAATGCCGGGCTGGATGACGCTCAAGCTGGAATCGATTGCTGGGAGAAGTATCTATAACCTCAGATAAGCACATGACACCACCCTAATGGCAGAAAGTAAAGAGGAACTAAACAGTCTCCTGATGAAGGTGAAAGAGGAGAGTGAAAAAGCTGGCTTAAAACTCAACATTCAAAAAGTGAAGATCATGGCACGTGGTCCCATCACTTCACGGCAAATAAACAGGGAGAATGGAAACAATAACAGACTATTTACTTGGGCTGCAAAATCACTGCAGACAGTGACTATAGCCATGAAATTAAAAGATGCTTGCTCCTTGGAAGAAAATCTATGACAAACCTAGATAGCATATTAAAAAGCAGAGACATCACTTTGCTGACAAATGTCTATCTTGTCAAAGCTGTTTTTTTCCAGTAGCCACATATGGATTTGAGAGGTGAATCATAAAGAAGGCTGAGTGCCAAAGCAATGATGCTTTCGAACTGTGGTATTGGAGAAGACTCTTAAGAGTTCCTTGGACTGCAAGGAGATCAAACCAGTCAATCCTATAGGAAATCAATCCTGAATATTCATTAGGAGGACTGATTCTGAAGCTCCAATACTTTGGCCACCTGATGTGAAGAGCCAACTCACTGGAAAAGACTGAGGGCAGGAGAAGGGGACGACAGAGGCTGAGATGGTTGGATGGCATCACTGACTTAATGCAGATGAGTTTGAAGAGCAAACTCCAGGACAAGGAAGCCTGGCCTGCTGTAGTCCATGTGGTTGCAGAGTCAGACGCAACTGAGCAACTGAACAGCAATAATTTAAAAAAAACAAACTTGTTTTCACATTCACTGCTTTAGCTTTTATGAGATCTCACCTTATAAGAGAGTCACTTCGCTTATCAGCTCTAACAAGGAGGACAACTTTCCATCTATGGAAGGCTCCAGGAGCACCAGTGCGTTTCAGTTCTTCTCGCCATCTTTTAGGTGCAGATTGCATTTGAGGTGAATAATGGGAGTCTTTTTCAATTTTATATCCCCATTCATAAGTTGTTTCATCAAGCCATCTGCCACTTTGGGCACTATGAATTATGTAGTCCTTAGTTAGTACCCACTTTCCTAGAAAGCAAATGAACTGTTAGTCACAAAAGATTTTGGTTCTTATAAATGGGAAAAAATAAAGACCAAATAACAAATAAAATTTGCCCTGTTTCAACATGCCTTTTTCTACATTGCCAATGTTAGCTTTGAATTATGTTTTCCTACATTTTCTGATAAAGACCTACAACATCACTGAACATTGTATGTAATCTTTCTTATGATAAATAATTATAACTCTGTTACTGTGTAAAATATAAAGTGAAGGATTAATAAAATATATTGAATTATGACTATTTTTGCTTACCAATTTGAATGAGGTTTATATTCTTTCTCCTATGCTAAAAGTTTTTACAATAATGTTTACAGCATTATTATACTTTATAAAACAATGAATTTTCAAGGATATTTAATAACATTCTGTAGTTTCTTTATCTAGGCATCAATGATCTTTTTAAACAGCAGATAAAATACATGTTTTCATCTCTGGAGATAATAATGAATCCAAATGTTTTTCTGGTAAATTACTAAAAAAAAAAAAACCAGTAAATTCACCTGAGTCATATATTGAAGGGAGGGAAAAAAAAATCAAGTGGACTAATGATACACCAAATCAATCACAGTACAGCAAATTATAAAAGGAACATCAATGGTGACAAGCAGAGAGGAGATTAAGTCCTAATAAAGGTTCAGAAAATTTAAAATCTTAGTAAAACAGAATGATCGATGCTTCACAGGATGGATGGGAGGGGAAGCAGAGCAAGAGAACAAAAACAGAAACTCTTCCATGATAGATCAAAGGAAAAAAACTTGACTGAGAATAGCTGAGGCTTCAACAAAAGCTTTTTTTTTTTAAAGGTATTTTCTACCAAGCCTTTCTGTTAAAAAATATTTTTTTCTTGAATAAAGCACTTACACTAGGTGAAGTAAACATTTCTGCCCCTTCAATATCTTTTTCAAGTGTTATTCAGAAAATCAAAGCAAAACTAATACATCAAATATTTTCAGAAAAATATCAGAAAGAACCACATTTATATTTGATACAGTAAACCAACTATCTTTCCAGAGATTAAAGCCTTTTTTCTTCACCATGAGGATTTTTTATTTCAAAAGTGAGGGGAAGTTAACTCACCTGCTGCACAAGCCGCTAAAAACTTCTCACTCTTACATAGGCGTTCAGCTATTAGATGTGTACAATTTTTGTATTTCTGCAAAGACAAATCCACACCAAAAAATGCTATTAAGGTAAGATTTCCTTTTTAACATATTCTGTCTATCCTTACAATTCAAGGGGGGCATTTTATAATTTTTAGGCCAGTACTTTAATTTTAGTTATTCTTCAACTATACCTTGAACTGTACTCACCTCACTCTTGATAAAAGTGCAATCCAGTTTTAAAAGCAATTTGCCCAGAGCTTCTTTTTCTTCCACCTTAAATCCTGTCATCTGGATAATATGCTTTGGGGCATCATCTTCCATCTAACATATACATATAAAGAAGACAACATATGTTAAACATGTTATTCATACAGTTGACATTATTTTTTAATTATGAGTGATAAAAATAAAAACTACTTAAGATATAAGGCTTAACTATAAGACAGTACCAATGTTCAAATGCTAATGTGCAACAGAAATTAGTTTTAAACGTGACCTTATCAAAATGTGGCTGTAAATAAAATGATTTGTTTTCTGGTTTGAACACTGAAAGATTTACCTGCCACTAGAACACACTGATGAGCATAATTCTTCAGAAAAAGACAAATACTTTTAAAATTTCATCAATATAGTAGATTCATTTTAAACTGTTGTTTTTGCTAAGACAGAAAAGGCACAGACCTAACAGAAGCAGAAGATATTAAGAAGAGGTGGTAAGAATATGCAGAAGAACTGTACAAAAAAGGTCTTAATGGCCTGGATAACCACGATGGTGTGATCACTCACCTAGAGCCAGACATCTTAGAGAGTGAAGTCAAGTGGGCCTGCGGAAGCATTACAACAAAGCTAGTGGAGGTGATGGAATTCCAGCTAAGCTATTTCAAATCCTAAAAGATGATGCTGTGAAAGTGCTACACTCAATTTGCCAGCAAATCTGGAAAACTCAGCAGTGGCCACAGGACTGGAAAAGTTCAGTTTTCATTCGAATCCCAAAGAACAGCAATGCCAAAGAATGCGCAAACTACCGCACAACTGTACTCATTTCACATGCTAGCAAGGTTACGCTCAAAATCCTTCAAGCTAGGCTTCAACAATATGTAAATGGAGAATTGCAAGATGTGCAAGCTGGATTTAGAAAAGGCAGAGCAAACAGAGATCAAATCACAAACATCCACTGGATCATAGAAAAAGCAGGAGAATTCCAGAAAAACATCTACTTCTGCTTTACTCACTGACTGAGCCAAAGCCTTTGACTGTGTGGATCACAACAAACTGTGGAAAATTCTTAAAGAGATGGGAATATCAGATCACTTTGTTTGGCTCCTGAGAAACCTGTATGCAGGTCAAGAACCAACAGTTAGAACCAGACATGGAACAACCAACTGGTTCAAAATTGGGAAAGGTGAATATCAAGGCTATGTGTTGTCACCCTGCCTATTTAACTTATATACAGAGTACATCATTCAAAATGATCCAGCCCATGCTGGGCTGGATGAAACACAGCTGGAATGGAGATGCTGGGAGAAATATCAATAACCTCAGATATGCACATGACACCACCCGAATGGCAGATAGCAGAGAAAAACTAAAGAGCCTTTTGATGAAGGTAAAAGCGGACAGTAAAAATGCTGGCTTAAAACTCATCATTCAAAAAACAAAGATCATGGCATCCGGTCCCATCACGTCATGGTAAATAGAAAGCGAAAAATAGCAAACAGTGACAGACTTTACTTTCTTGGACTCCAAAATTATTGTGGATGGTGACTACAGCCATGAAATTAAAGACACTTGCTCCTTTGAAGAAAAGCTATGAGAAAACCAAGACAGCATATTAAAAAGCAGAGATATCATTTGGCAGACAAAGGCCCACATAGTCAAACCTATGGCTTTTCCAGTAGTCATGTATGGATATGAGAGTTGGACCATAAAGAGGGCTGAGTGCCGAAGAATTAATGCTTTTGAACTGTGGTGTTGGAGAAGACTCTTGAGAGTCCCTTGGACTGCAAGGAGATCCAACCAGTCCATCCTAAAGGAGATCAGTCCTGGGTGTTCATTGATAGGACTGATGCTGAAGCTGAAACTCCAATACTTTGGCCACCTGATGAGAAGAGCTAATTCACTGAAAAAGACCCTGATGCTGGGAAAGATTGAGGGCAGGAGGAGAAGGGGACGACAGAGGATGGGATGATTGAATGACATCACTTATTCAATGGACATGAGTTTAGCAAACTCCAGGAGATATTGAAGAGAAGCCTGGCATACTGCTGTCTATGGCATCACAAACAGCTAGACAAGACTGAGCAACTGAAGAATGACTGGACACTTGTGGACAATGACACACAGATCTCATACGAATTTTCAGTGTTTGTGGACAGATACTGAACAGTATGTATAAACAAGTCAATGGAGAACTTAAACTTATGGTACCACAGTATTTATATCAAATGTTATAGTAGGTATATGGGAACGTGGGCTTCCCAGGTGGCACAGTGGTTAAAGAAACCACCTGCTGATGCAAGAGACATAGGTTTAATTCTAGGGTCAAGAAGATCCCCTGGAGGAGGAAATGGCAACCCACTCCAGTATTCTTGCCTGAAACATTCCATGGACAGAGGAGCCCCAGGGGCTACAGTCCATGCAAAGAGTCGGACATGACTGAGCCACTGAGCACATACACAAATACTCAGTTCAGTTCAGTCGCTCAGTCTTGTCCGACTCTTTGCGACCCCATGAACTGCAGCACGCCAGGCTTCCCTGTCCATCACCAACTCCCATAGTTCACTCACACTTCTGTCCATCGAGTCAGTGATGCCATCCAGCCATCTCATCCTCTGTCGTCCCCTTCTCCTCCTGCCCCCAATCCCTCCCAGCATCAGAGTCTTTTTCAATGAGTCAACTCTTCACACGAGGTGGCCAAAGTACTGGAGTTTCAGCTTCAGCATCATTCCTTCCAAAGAAATCCCAGGGCTGATCTCCTTCAGAATGGACTGGTTGGATCTCCTTGCAGTCCAAGGGACTCTCAAGTCTTCTCCAACACCACAGTTCAAAAGCATCAGTTCTTCGGCGCTCAGCTTTCTTCACAGTCCAACTCTCACATCCATACATGACCACTGGAAAAACCATAGCCTTGACTAGACAGAACTTTGTTGGCAAAGTAATGTCTCTGCTTTTCAATATGCTATCTAGGTTGGTCATAACCTTTCTTCCAAGGAGTAAGCGTCTTTTTAATTTCATCATCTGCAGTGCTTGTGGAGCCTCCAAAAATAAAAGTCTGACACTGTTTCCACTGTTCCCCCATCTATTTCCCATTAAGTGATGGGACCAGATGCCATGATCTTCGTTTTCTGAATGTTGAGTTTTAAGCCAACTTTTTCACTCTCCCCTTTCACCTTCATCAAGAGGCTTTTTAGTTCCTCTTCACTTTCCGCCATAAGGGTGGTGTCATCTGCATATCTGAGGTTATTGATATTTCTCCCGGCAATCTTGATTCCAGCTTGTGCTTTTTCCAGCCTAGCGTTTCTCATGATGTACTCTGCATATAAGTTAATTAAGCAGGGTGACAGTATACAGCCTTGACGTACTCCTGTTCCTATTTGCAAGCAGTCTGTTGTTCCATGTCCAGTTCTAACTGTTGCTTCCTAACCTGCATACAAATTTCTCAAGGGGCAGGTGAGGTGGTCTGGTATTCCCATCTCTTTCAGAATTTACTAAATCATTCCTAATCTCGATTTCTTAACTGTGCTACATGTTACTTTCATCACCTACAAAGTAGACTGAACAAAATTACATAGTTTCAAATTTATTTTGATGGAGTCATTAATTTCTATTTAAATGAAGTTCAAAATGTACTCTGTATTTGAGGTGGCACATTTATTGGCCAAGAAAAAGAAAATTCACAACATTTCTAGTTAGAATAATAGTTGTTAAATAGAGGAAAACAACAGAATGGGAAAGACTAGACATCTCTTCAAGAAAATTAGAGATACCAAGGAAACATTTCATGCAGATGGGCTCGATAAAGGACAGAAATGGTATGGACCTAACAGAAGCAGGAGATATTAAGAAGAGGTGGCAATAAGAGGTGTACAGAAGAACTGTACAAAAAAGAGCTTCACGACCCAGATAATCACGATGGTGTGATCACTCACCTAGAGCCAGACATCCTGGAATGTGAAGTCATGTGGGCCTTAGGAAGCATCACTACAAACAAAGCTAGTGGAGGTGATGGAATTCCAGTTAAGCTATTTCAAATCCTGAAAGATGATGCTGTGAAAGTGCTGCACCCAATATGCCAGCAAATTTGGAAAACTCAGCAGTGGCCACAGGACTGGAAAAGGTCAGTTTTCATTCCAATCCCAAAGAAAGGCAATGCCAAAGAATGTTCAAACTACCGCACAATTGCACTCATCTCACACTCTAGTAATGCTCAAAATTCTCCAAACCAGGCTTCAGCAGTATGTGAAACGTGAACTTCCAGATGTTCAAGCTGGTTTTAGAAAAGGCAGAGGAACCAGAGATCAAATTGCTAACATCTGGTGGATCATCGAAAAAGCAAGAGAGTTCCAGAAAAACATCTATTTCTGTTTTATTGACTATACCAAAGCCTTTGACTGTATGGATCACAATAAACTGTGGAAAATTCTTGAAGAGATGGGAATACCATACCACCTAACCTGCCTTTTGAGAAACCTGTATGCAGGTCAGGAAGCAACAGTTAGAACTGGACATGGAACAACAGACTGGTTCCAAATAGGAAAAGGGGTATGGCAAGGCTGTATATTGTCACTCTGCTTATTTAACTTATATGCAGAGTACATCATGAGAAACGCTGGGCTGGAAAAAGCACAAGCTAGAATCAAGATTGCCGGGAGAAATATCAATAACCTCAGATATGCAGATGACACCACCCTTATGGCGGAAAGTGAAGAGGAACTAAAAAGCCTCTTGATGAAGGTGAAAGAGGAGAGTGAAGAAGCTGGCTTAGAGCTCAACATTCAGAAAACGAAGATCATGGCATCTGGTCCCATCAATTCATGGGAAATAGACGGGCAAACAGTGGAAACAGTGTCAGACTTCAGTTTTTTGGGCTCCAAAATCACTGCAGACGGTGACTGCAGCCATGAAATTAAAAGACGCTTACTCCTTGGAAGAAAGGTTATGACCAACCTAGATAGCATATTAAAGAGCAGAGACATTACTTTGCCAACAAAGGTCCGTCTAGTCAAAGCTATGGTTTTTCCAGTGGTCATGCATGGATGTGAGAGTTGGACTGTGAAGAAAGCTTAGTGTCAAAGAATGGATGCTTTTGAACTGTGGTGTTGGAGAAGACTCTTGAGAGTCCCTTGGACTGCAAGGAGATCCAACCAATCCATCCTAAAGGAGATCAGTCCTGGGTGTTCACTGGAAGGACTGATGCTGAACCTGAAACTGCAATACTTTGGCCACCTGATGTAAAGAGTTGACTCACTGGAAAAGAGTCTGATGCTGGGAGGGATTGGAGGCAGGAGAAGAAGGGGACGACAGAGGATGAGATGGCTGGATGGCATCACCTACTCCAACAAGAGTTTGAGTGAACTCGGGGAGTTGGTGATGGACAGGGAAGCCTGGCGTGCTGTGATTCATGGGGTCGCAGAGTTGGCCACGACTGAGCGACTGAACTGAAGTATCAATAGTATTCAAAAACTTTACAAAAACATGCTGTTGCTAGAAATCATGATTTAGTCTAATGCAGAACACATATTAACACACAAAGCCACATGGGAATTATAAGGCATACAACCAAAACCAGCGAGAAAAACCGCTATCACTAATTTCAGGGAATGACCAAGCGTTTAAGAAAATTTCCTAGAGAAAATAATAGGTCTTTTCAGAAACACGGAAACCTATCTGTGAATACCACCTTGGTATTCTAATGGAAAAGGCAATCTAATTGTTTTTATAGTTCCTGAAAGTCATTTTCATCAGAGGAATACAAGTGTTTTAACCATATACATTTCCCCTTCACTAGTACTTTATTTACGTATTTAAGAGTCTGAAAAACAATTTAGTAGGTATTTTAAGAAAAATGCTGCCAAAGAAGGGAAGTTTGAGCAGCCTTTAAAATCTTTCCCATGTGGCTATTTTTAAGTGCTTGGATTTCCCTGGGTCCAGTGGCTGAGAATCTGCCTGCCCATGCAGGCGACATGGGTTCAATCCCTTGTCCAGGAAGATTCCACATGCTGTTGGGCAATTAAGTCCATACATCATATCTACCAAAGCCCATGCTCCCTAGAGCCTGTGAGAAGCGCAGGCACGAGGGAGTAGCCCCTGCTAGCTGCAACTAGAGAAAGCCCATGCAGTGAAAAGCCAGTGCAACCAACCTACCAACCAACCAATAACTTGGAAAAACAAAAAAGAAAATTAAAAACATAAAATAAAATGCCCACATAGAGAAACTACTATTAAGTAACAGGAAAACACAGAAAGCAACAACAACAAAATCACTGTAATGCTCCCAAAAAGTCTGATTTAAAGGTTATTTTAGGGGCTTCCCTGGTGGTCCAGGGGCTAAGCACCTGCCTTGCAATGCAGGGAACGCTGGTTTGATCCCTGATCCTGGAAGATCCCACATGCTGCAGGGCAACTAAGCCCATGCGCCCAGAGCCCGTACTCCACAGCAAGAGGAGCCACTGCAATGAGAACCGTATGCACTGCAACTAGAGAGGAGTCCCCCAGTCTCTGCAACTATAGAAAGCCTGCACACAGAAATGAAGACCAAGTGCTGTCAAAAACAGAACAGAAAAAAAAATTGTTTTCAATAAATACTATTTTAAATTGTATTTTTCTGCTTCCTGAGAACTAAATATGTTCTGAAGAAATATAAGGAAAAAAAATCTATCATTATGTTCCTCTTTTATATCAAGTTAGGAACAGCTATTTCACAATATGAATGTTTATTATTAACAAGGTGACATTTTAACATATTTTAGATTGATGTACAAATTATTAAATGATTTGGACTTATTAGAGTTGTATATAATGCAAAGTTTCCATCCTAAATCATACTGTGCTTATGATGGAATAAATACAGCCGCCTTGGATATTTAACAGCCTTTTCTATCAAAGCAAGAGTCCACAGTAAAAGGAAAACAGGACCAACTGTGCTCAGTGGTAGAAATCAAGAAAACCTTTTTAAAGCAACTTCTTTCCTTTGAAAAACAATGAAAATGAAACTGATATTAAACAAGCAAAGAGGAAAAGTGAATAAGAAACACAGGTAAAGAAGTTACACTTCCTGATTCAAAGTGCATGAAAATATAAGTGTTAAAAAACAAATCAAAACATAGGAAATTAACAAGTTTATCAGAAAAACTGTGCTATTAGCTAAACTTTCAAAGAATCTCAAACTACAGTGATGGCACACAATAACTAGCAGTTTTTTGTTTTTTTTTTTTTAAGAACAAATTCCATTAATCTAATAGAGTCCTATAATAAAATGATCTACTTGAACAGAATTCACAATACATTTAGCAATCCTTAACATCACATCATATGACAAACTAATAACCACAAGTCTAAGTCATATAGTAACAAGGGAAAATAGTTATCTATATTTGCAGGAATAGACATATACATACATAGATGTTAAGTATTTGTTTATACTTAAAAAGTGGCTTAATGTCTCTTCCTATGACCCTACAGGAGTAAGAAAACAGTAAATAATAGCCTGATATACCAGTGAACCCAAAGAAAGTACTATACAAAACTGGTGTTAATACCTATCAATTACCTAGATAATTCAAAGTGAAGTTTTCTGCTGGTAATAAGTTCTGGGATACGGAGGATGAATAGCTAACTGCTAGAAGTCTTCCCTCAGGAAATAAGGTAAATAAACTGCGATATAATTCTTCCAGTAGTATTTCCAGAAATTAGATATTTTTCTAGAACTTGTAGGGGGTAATCCCCGATGTATTCACACAGAAGATACTACCCTAACACAATAACAGGAAAAGAAAAACAAACAAAAAACCCCACAGCATTCATTTTTAAGTTAAATGCATTATCTTTACTGTCAAAAAGTTTAAAAATATACATGAGATTTTCAGTTAAAGAAGAGGCTCATATTAATTTTAAAAACTTTTGCAGTAATTAAAAAGGAATCTAGTTGCTTACTTTGAATCATATAATACACACAACTAAGGAAATAATGAATTCGAACAGAGCTGGCATTTACAAAGAACAAGCAACTGTCCCTGCGGTGTGGACTTTCCCAAAATATCTCCCACATGGGCCTATCCTTGATGCCTGACATTCCTGGGCAGTTGGCGCCAGTTAAAAATGCAAATTAACCTATAGCACTCATCATAATTAAGGACACTGTATACTAACTTTTTAGGTCTATGAATTCTTTACAATGTGATACATAGCTAGAACACCTTTGAAGAATACGAAACAGAATATTTTAAGAGAACTCAAAGAAATAGAGGCAAGAATAGCAATATGAATAGCAAGGTATGGTATGGGAAAGAGTATGTAAGACCAGGGTGTAACAGTTGGGTGAAAGAGAAAAGTATGCCAAAAAGAAGTGCACGGTTGCTTAAAGAGGTCTGGGATTGGAAAATAAGGATAAACCTTCCCTACTCTACTCTGCATTACAATTTTTCTTTTATGATCAGACACAGATTATTATAGAACTTTGAGAACATAATGCATCTTAAAAACTGTATGCTATTAACTAAGATAAATAAGGTATTTATTAAAAAGTTTAACTTATGTTTGTATTTAAGAATTAAAATTTCCCTCAAAATAACTTTTACTGATTTATGTTTTAATTTTAATTAACACATGATGATAGAAAATTTGAAAAATACTACAAAGTATATAGAAAGGTTAAAATCTTTAATTCCTTCACTCTATAATACCACTGTTAATATCTGGGGACAGGGGAGGGATCTGACTTGAAGGTTTTATGGATGTGTGTAAAAAAATATTAAAAAACAAAAATTTATATAGTCTGTATCTTTTATATGATGGTCTTTTTCTACACTACTGAATATTTTGCCATTTTAAGGCAATGGGATGAAAACTAGTAGTTTCTTAATGTTTGCTACTTCAGTGAACTATTTTGATTTTAAACCTAAGGAAAATCACCATTAAAACTTCCTTCTTTTCGAAAGGACATACTAAGCCTTAAACCCAATCCATATTGCTTTGAATTAAAGAGTTTTAAAAGATTTTCACGACTTCTCTTATCTAACAGCATTTAATTGGGAAAGTAAATACTACTAAAACTGAAGTCAATGTAATCAACAATACAAAAGGAATACACAAATCACAGAACTCATTTTGTTTGAGTAAAATCCTGTTTGGCTCCAAATGCTATTAAAATAAAGAGACGTTTAGGAATTCTGCACCCTCTTCCCCTATGAGGTTTCAAAGGTGGCTCAGTGGTAAAGTATCCGTCTACCAATGCAGGAGATACAGGTTTGATCCCTGGGTCAGGGAAGATCTGGAGGAAGAAATGGCATCCCACTCCAGTATTCCTGCCTGGAAAATTCCACGGACAGAGGAGCTGGCGGGCTATAGTCCATAGGGTCACAAAGAGTTGGGACACAATTGAGTACACATGTACATGCACGCTTGGCCTAGAAGCCAAATCAGGCCTTTGGCTTAATATAAGTCAGCTGGGCTTTAGAAAAGAAAAAAATATGTATTTTTTTTAAAGCTACAGTATCTTTTCCTATTCCATTCTTCAAAGATCAGGGATCCAAAGCATTTAACTGGCAAAGTAAATAATATTCAAATTGAGAAAAGTCAAAGTGCTGGATCTCAGTTTAACCAACACTACAAAAGGAATACCCAAATTATAGAACTCATACTGTGAGAGTAAAATCCCATTTGGCTGAATGCTATAACATCAAATGGAGTTTAGGAATTCTGCAGCCTCTTGGCCTAGGAGCCATATTAGGCTTTTTGGCTTAATATAATTCACCTGAGCATTACAATTTTTTTTCTTTTAAAGCTATAGTATCTTTTCCTGTCCCATTCTTCAAAGATCAGGGACATGAGTGAGTAAATTAATTATTTGACTAAGGTCACCAATGGTGAGACTTCAGGGATATCCTTACCTCAATGACATTGTTTGGGAAAGAAGCAGTCATATCAGTCTCTTTGATGACTGATCTAGCAGTACAGGAAGAAATGGAGAAGTAGCAGCAAAGTGACTGTGGCGAGGACAAAATGAGGACTCGGGAGATATCCAATCTATTTGGGCACCATACAAGGCATAGATTGGACTAGAGATGCTAACTTTAGGGATAAAGGGGCCTTAAGGGAAGCAAGGTGAATGAAAGAGATGCTGAGGGATAAAAGATGGACAGAAGACATTGGTTAGCCATGGGGGATGAAGTCACAGCTGCTTTAGTATTCTAGGAACTTTGTATTACGTAATAGGAGTAAACGGTTTAAGATTGATGTAGCAGGATTCTGGGGTTTATTTACTTCATAAATGTTCATTTCCTTCTTAAAAATTAAAGTGCTATTTACAGTTCTTGTACAGATGAGAATGGGGTACCTGAGAGATTAAAAAGTAGCTCAAGGGTACACAGCTAGAAAATGGAGAAACCAAGATTCAAAATCTAAGTCTGCGTCTGCAAAAACTATATGCCTTTTCTACAATACACTTTGACTTTAATTTCAGAATGTAGTTGGATACTTTTAACATTAATAATTTTAAAAAGCAACCTACTTTCAGAGAAGAAAAGAGAAACCTCACAAGATAAGGAATCTACTGTGAGGGTGAAGAGACATTTAGTTGTTAGCACTGAAAATATCTACACTAATTACAATTTAATTTCAGAAAAATAATATAAGTGTCTAAAATTTCAAAGCATTTTTAGGAACAATCCAAAGAGTGCCAGTTTTTTCTTATGAAAAGTTTTCATTATTTTCCTCTCAAAGTGGATTTGGTATTAATGCTTCACTAGACTAATTCATATGGGCTTTTCTCCTCCATCAAAAACAAAACAGTTTATTTCAAAGGAATTCTGGTATCAAGAAAGTAAGAAGTAAGTGAATTTAAAAGTCTCAGGAATATTTTACTTTTAAGCAGTAAGAGGCTTTAAAAGGTAAGAAATAGTACATAATAAATTTTAGAGCACATATTTCCTATTAGCATATTTAAGGAGAGTCAAATAATAACATACTGTTCTAACTTATATTTTTGAGAAAGTGTTGTTTTTTCAGAGCCTATATGGAATTACTGATTTTATTTTTAAAATGTTTCCCTGAAATAGTGTATTTAGAGTAATTAACCAGGCAAATACTGTCTAGTTAGTTATACTATTGGTTTTCTTAAAAACATTTTTGGACATTAGTGGAAATTTTCAGAGTTCTGAATCTTGACTATGAAAAAACCCACATCTGACCACATTTTCAAAGACCGTTTTACATGATTTATGCTTTCTGCTTTTAGGAAGCAAGAAAATGTTAAATGATATAATTAAACCACAGTCAATAATGAAAAAGAAAATCTACTTAGAAAATAGATCTAAGAGCATATTTTGCATTACTGAAGGCTGTCTTCACAATAAAAATTTATATATTCTAGTACGTAAAACATCCTAGTTCACTTAAATTAACACGGAGTTAACTTAGACATAATCAAGGTAACTCCCTTATAAAAATCCACCTAAACACCTGCAGGACGGGTTAGTCAAACTTGCCAAAAATGGGAACACCTTGCACATCAATAGGTACCTCTAGGAAATGAGGCATAACATAATAACACAAGTCCCCAAAAGTTTACAAGACACAAGAGCCTGTCACACCTACACTGGAAATTAGGTTTAAATTTTCATTCCTTGTGTCTTAACGATAACTGCTCTGTTCTTTTCTGGTATAAGATATTCATTCGTACAAAAGAGCTTGACGCTTCCAAAATCAAGTTTCATCTGATTTCCGGGTCAAATCTTGAAAGGAAGTACTCAAAACATAACAAGTTTTCTGTCAATATTTAATCAGAGAGGCTTTGGCGGGGGGGTGGGAATCTCAGGATAATCCCTTCGCCTTGGTCCCTGCCTTCAAACAGCTGAGATACCATAATCCCCAGAAACACAGCCCGCCCCAACCCCCCGCTTCTTTAGGGAAACGTGTGTGTATGTGCGTATTTCAAGGCCTACAGGAGCCGCAGAGAGACGTTCTTGAACCGTTTGGGATTTGTTTAAAATTCTACCAGGAAGAAAGAAAAAAAAAAAAAAAATGACGGCATTTGCCTTTTCATAGGAAGGTGGGCCTGGGGGAATTCCCAACCACCTGCACTGACGCTAAGTTATGGAAAAGCAGCCAAGAAGCTGGGACTTGGGGAGACGCGTCCCAGGTGGTTCTATGGAAACGAGAGACGCGAGTGGCCTAGCGCCTTCCCGGCAGTAGAACGAGCTGCGCAAACGGAAGGCAAGGGAAGCCGCTCCAGCCCCCTGCACAAGCAGAGGCGCCGGGGGCCCGTTGCCCGCCGCCGCACGACCCCACTGACGGGGACAAGCCGCGGCCGCGGGGAGCGCCAGAGGCAAGTGCGGTCGCCGCTCCCCTGCCCCGGCGCCTTCCCATAGCCTCACAGCCCGGACGCCGCCGAAACTTGAGGAGGAAACACCCCCACACGGTCAGGGTGAACACCGCGTCTTTAGGGCTGAGGCCCTTTACCTTCCCGGACGGGGTTTCTGGGGCTGCTGCCTCCGCGGGGCGGCCCCTGACAGGCGGGACGAAGGCTGCCGCTGCGGCACCAGTGGCTTCACGAATCTGGGCTCTGGGAAATAATTTCCCGCCGCGCGCTCCGCGGCCCCGGAAGCGATTGTGACACTTCCGGGTGGTTGTCAGTGACGCTCTCGAGCTGTCGTCAGGGTCTTCCAAGCAGGTTCCCTGGCTGGATCCACTCGCGGGCCAAGCTCCTGCTAGCACCGCGCCGAAGGTTGGGAGACTGGTGAGTTATTATTTTTTTTCTGGGTTGCCTCCTGGACCTGGTATTTCCGTCCACCCGAGACTCCGTGCAGCATCTTGATCTGACCGAGAAGTTTAGCGGGAAAAGGTTGAACTCGGAGTCCCCATCCAACCCCGTTGGCTCTTGACCCTCTGTGCTGCAGGACAAGGCCTTGAGATTCCGACTTTACTATCGTCTCAGTTCACAGTTTCTGTCTCCAGCTCGGAACTCGACCTCGGTTCCCCAGGTGCCCCTGGGTAAGGCAGAAGACGCCGTCTACTGCGACCTCGTTTAGGCGAGTGTCTGTAGAGGTGGTCAAGGAGTGTCCACACTCCCACAGGCAGGGTGGTGGTCACCCTTGATTTTCGAGAGCTGCTTTACCATCTTTTTCCCGAGTATGGTTTCCGTCATCTTGGGGTGCAATGCCGGGGAGACAAGCAGCTGGCTGAAGAGCTCACCTTTTCTATTTTTGGAAGTGGGATGAGGGGGTCGGGTTGGGGGTCGTTCCTGATTGAGAACTCAGCGATACCGCCGCAGTTTGAATAGGGTGAGAATAGTCTTTGTTCTGTGAGCTAATTGAGATAGCAGAACAAGCTCAAAATTTCATGCGTGGGTTTTAGATACACATTTTTACCTTTTGGAAAGGAGTAGTCAGGAATAGATGTTCTTTCAGAAAGGAGTGCCTCTGCATTCTTCCAGGCTTCCTAACGAAACCTTCAGGAGAATTTTAGATGGGGGTCTGAGCAGAATTTGCTTCCGATGAAAAGGTAATGTGAGGAAATGTGCCCATGTAGTTGAAGATTTTAAAAATGTGATGAGAGAAGCTTTTTTTGGTGACTTCTCTTTCTTGAGTCATGCATTTGTTCAGGTAAGTAGTTTTCACTTACCACCTTTCACTGAAACAATCACGTGTTCCATAAGCAGCTGCTTGATTTTTTTTTTTTAACCCCCAGTCAGTTCTACATAGAGTTCTAGCAATAACTACCATAAAGAAAAATGCAGTATGTTCAATTCAAGGACCCTGATGCATCAGGCAAATGCTTTGTTATCTTTTGAGAGTATGGAAGCATGTTATCTCCTAGTTGATCAACAATTTGAACTTTTGTAACCTCATTTGGTCCCAATTTTGTCATTTTTTTTGAATCTTGTGGTTTTTCCTTATTTCTTCAGTTGCAAGGATTATAAATAATTTAAGAAAGGTACCTTTTATATAACAACTAGTTATCAGATAGGCAGTGTTTTGGGTTTTTTTTAATCATTGCTCTTGATTTGTGACCTCTTTTCAAATTTATATAGCCAGCCACTAATGTTAGCCACAAATAGCTGCTATCTGCCAGGTACTTTACATTTATCATTTTATTTAAACTTTCTACAGTTCTACAAAGAGTATCGTATTATCCCCATTTTGCAAACATTTTATACTGAGACTTAGATGTTCGTACAAGTTATACAATTAAATGGCAGTTGAGATTTGAACCCAGTTTCAGGGAAACTCCAAGCTTGAGCTCTTTTTACTATGCTGTCTACTTCCTTTCATAAATGACAAAATCATTCTTTTCACTCTCCAGTAAAATTGGATAGTATCTCACATTCCAAAGTCAAATGGATAGCAAAACTTGAGTATAAGAGATTTAAGGAGTTAAGGAATCAATTCCTTAATGTGTTAAGGATTAAGGAATGTGTTAGGGATTTAAAGAATCCCTACAAAGAATTTTGACATATGAGTAATCCAAATTCTTTTTTTATTTAGCCTTAGCCAGTTTTATCACCCTTACTCAAACAAATACAAGCAATCTAGAGACCATCAGTGTATTATTAGTGACTCTAAGACCAGAGTATCAGCTATCTGTTTAGTCAGCTTCTATTTGTGCGTATATGTAGAAAGAGAGAAAATGAATAAATGAGCACAAATTCATAAAACTGAACTTTGTGATGCCCAGTAAGGAATTACTATTTACTAGCTCTTAGAAAACTATTCTTTTCCACTCATGTAACCCTGAAACAGATGATGATTAGCATGTTTTCAAGTGTGCTTAACTAAACCTGCCCTTTCCAATAGTCTACTGTATGTAAAATAGAATAGCTTAATTTTCAAGGAATTTACTAAAATCTAGTTGAAATGACCAGTACTAGAAATGACCTAGAACTTAATTCTAAAGAATAACTGGTTTTACAAAAAGACACAGGTATATGTGTACAGCTTATTTCAAACGCTAATGTCTATTACATCGTATTGACTTCTCTGTGAATAATATTTGCTTTGCACATCCCACAGGTAGATCTCAGTGATTTTTTTTTTCCCTCCAAATTTCAGTGCTTATGAAGGTTGAGATTTTATCTGTTTTGTTCGTTTCATACTCAGCATCTGGCATGTACTATGGGCTCAATAGATGTTTATTGAATGAACTTTTTAAAAGTTATTTATCCACAGAGAAGTATTTGTACATGTATTTTTTTTAAAGGGACTTACCAGATAAATAAATGCACATTTACTCGTTACTCACTTTGACCCTGGAATGTAATGTCCACTCCACAACCCATCCACGAAAGGCAATATGCTATCCTGCAAAGAAGAGTGGACAGTGAGGCAGGAGATGAGAGAATACCTAGTATTTGTTATTGCTTACTTTCTGCTTTGCAGTGTTACATTTAATTCTCTCAGCACTGTAGGGCTTTATCATTCTTTTAGGATTGAGAAAACAAAGATTAGCTTTGTAAATCTTTGTAGGTTACACACAGTCATTAAGTGCCAGAGCTATGATTTGAACCAATGCTGATTCCAAGGACCATAGTATTAACCACTTGGCTATACTGCCTCCAACTGGATTTTAATCCTGGTTCATCTACTAACTAGATCTAAACACAGGGAAATTTATTCCTCTGAGCATGCTGCTGCTGCTGCTAAGTCGCTTCAGTTGTGTCCGACTCTGTGCGACCCCATAGACGGCAGCCCACCAGGCTCCCCCGTCCCTGGGATTCTCCAGGCAAGAACACTGGAGTGGGTTGCCATTTCCTTCTCCAATATCTCTCATCTATAAGGGTTGGGTTAAATGATGTTTAAAGTCTTTTCTGGCTCAAAAATCCTCCCAAGTGTTATTCTAACATGCTAGAAAATTTTCTTGAGTGGAGTTTTACATATAATGAATGTAAATTTATTGTATTTTACATGTAAATGATGTAAATTACATCATTTAATCCAACCCTTGTATGTTGGTAGATGTATAATTATGATTTTGGGCTTCCCTGGTGGCTCAGAGGTTAAAGCGTCTGCATCCAATGCAGGAGACCTGGGTTCAATCCCTGGGTCAGGAAGATCCCCTGGAGAAGGAAATGGTAACCCACTCCAGTATTCTTGCCTGGAGAATCCCATGGACAGAGAAGACTGGTAGGCTACAGTCCACGGGGTCACAAAGAGTCGGACACGACTGAGCGACTTCACTTTCAGAGTTAAGAATCTCAGGCATGCATTTGCTAGTTTATGACCCTGATAAGTCACTGATTCTTTGTGAGCTCAGTTTTTTTTTTTTTTTTTTAATCTAATGTAAAATGGATATAGAAGAATGCTTTCCAGGTTGAGGTAGCTTCAAACACCCTGCCTGAGCCCGACACATGCCATTGTTTAGTCACTAAATCATGTCTGACTCTTTGTGACCCCTCGGACTGTAGCCCGCCAGGCTCCTCTGTCCGTGGGATTTCCCAGGCAAGAACACTGGAGTGGGTTAACATTTCCTTCTCCACTGGATCTTCCTGACCTAGGCAACAAACTTGTGTCTCCTGCATTGCAAGTGGATTCTTTACCAGTGAACCACCAGGGAAGCCCCACCTGACAGATAGTTGGCATTAAATATATATTGATTCTTTTCCTTTCCCCCCAGTCTTTTAAGGATAAAAGATTGGTGAATGTAAAAATACTTTATAGGTTAGCCAAAGGTGAAGAATCTTGAATTGTAGTCCACTGCTGCTGCTGCTGCTAAGTCGCATCAGTCGTGTCCGACTCTGTGCGACCCCATAGACGGCAGCCCAACAGGCTCCTCTGGCCCTGGGATTCTCCAGGCAAGAATACTGGAGTGGGTTGCCATTTCCTTCTCCAATGCATGAAAGTGAAAAGTGAAAGTGAAGTCGCTCAGTCGTGTCCGACTCGTAGCGACCCCATGGACTGTAGCCTACCAGGCTCTTCCATCCATGGGATTTTCCAGGCAAGAGTACTGGAGTGGGGTGCCGTTGCCTTCTCCGTGTAGTCCACTAAGAAAGAGCAAGTTATACCTACAAATATCTACTGAATGACCAACAATTTATGTACAGTTATTGAACAGCAAAACGATGGGGAACACAGAAAGGAAGTTTTGCTTTCAGTAGGACAGATGAGGAAAGATTTTATTGAAAAAGGTAATGCTGAGTTTGGGCGTTAAAGGATGGCGATTTTGGCACTGGAGGATGCAAAGGTACCAGAAAAGATTAATGAGTACGTATTAGATCTGTGGGATGGATTGAAGGCTAATGATAAAAGATGGAAAAGCTGAGTTGAGCGCAAGCTGTGGGTAACTGTGGTCCTGTTAAAGATGTTAGACTTTCCACAACGAGCAATGGTTTTTGTGCATAACCAGGGTGGGGTGGAGGATGGGGTTAGCGTTTGATTTTTATGGAAATTATACCCGTTTGTTATAGAAATGTAAGAGTGTAAGAGTATACAAATAAGCCCCCCCAAAAAAGAGAAAAATTGCACAATAATCTCATTCCAGACCCAGCCAAGCACCTACTTACTGAACACCAACTTCAGCCAAATCCCCTCCTGACTTGAGAGTACCTGTCTCCATCCTAGTGAATAGTGAGCTGTGAGTGGCCACTCAGGTTGGCTCAGAGGTAGGAAAGGGCTCTGAGGAGTCACGTGTCCCAATTCTGGGCCTCCACCTTAAGGGGCTCACCTGGGGACTGGTCCATAGACACACAGTTATGACTGGGTCAGGGTCTCTCTACAGATGTATTGCTTTTAACAGTATGGATGCTGTCACTGGCACTCAGGTGTGATGGCAGCAGGCTTCTGGGAGAGGGAGAGAAGGGTACCGTCTAGAGCTACGAGGTTTTCTCACCCCACTTTTCCTGTATCCTCCCTGCCTCCTGTCCCTTCCTGATGTCTGGTGGTGGTTTAGTCGCTAAGTCATGTCTGACTATTGCGACCCCATGGATTATAGCCTGCCAGGCCCTTCTGTCCATGGAACTCTCCAGGCAAGAGTACTGGAGTGGGTTGCCATTCCCTTCTCCAGGGGATCTTCCCTACCCAGGAATCGAACCTAGGTCTCCTGCATGGCAGGTAGATTCTTTACCTACCGAGCTATGAATGAAGCCCAACCCCTTACCCAACTTTGAGCCTGGGTTTCCCCATCTGAAGTCACAGGGTGGACTGGGTAGGGGGACCCTGGGCTTTCCTCCGCCCAGGAGGGGCTCCAGAACCCCTCACCCTTCACCCACTCCCCCTGATTCCCACCCATTGTGTGGTCATATTTGGATTTGCCTAGCTTTCTGACCTGCCTGAGCCTGGGTCCCCCAAAATCACTCCTCTCCTTCCACAATGCCTTCTGTACAGAAACAGAAGACAAAAAAACAGAGTAGACAAAACCAACCATCTCCCTTCCAGGGTCTGAGTACGGCTGAGTCGCTGCCTGGCTGCTCAACGTCCGAGTCAGGGCACTACCGCTGGCTGTGTCCTTTTAAAGGAGGGTAAAACACCAGCGTTTGGTCATTAGAAGCGGTGAGTCTGCAGACTGCTGACTCACCTGATCACGTGACTCTAGTTAAGGGAAGTTTTTGCCTGGTGAACTAAAGGGCTGCAGCTGAGTCTGGAAGCGAAAGCAAAAAATCAGCATAATTTGAGGAAGTTATATTAAAAAGCCTCAGAAAGTGGGCAGAAAATGCTGCTTTCCAGCCTCAGCTGCTAATGTGTTATTGGAAGCAGGTTTTTGAAACAGTGCTTCAGCTATTTCCCTGTAAATTTTGGTTAAAATACAAATAGATGAGAGGCAGCTCAAGAAATATCCTTAATTGCTAGTATTTAGTCTATAACATATATTACACACAAACACTCATAAAGAGAGAATGAACATATATAGCTGTTTAAATCATTTGGGGGATTCTTTGCCGAATAAAGTTCTCGAGACAAGTTGTCTAAAACTAAAAAAGGACACAATTGTCATTTCATTAGTTCAACAGATCAGTATAATGTGAAACAGGTAAATTCAGAGAAGACCTGTGTGGGCTCAAACTTATGAACTTACACAAGATGATCTTGAAAGAGTTACTTAAATTCTTTGGTCCCCAATTTCTTCTGTAAAATGGTAGTTTCAACTGCATGGATTTATTAGGATTAAATGTGATAACATGTGAAAGCACATAGAGCCATCAGAAAAATTTTTTTTAGCAATCGGCCTACTTTTTGGTGTTATTTAATAAAATCTAATTGCTTTAAAATAAGGTCTGCAGCTCCGTGAAATTAAACAGACTTGAGTTCAAATCCCAACTCTGTCACTGGTTGTATCATGCTGGGAGTTACTTTTCTTCTGTCTTTGTTTCTTTATTGATAAAATGGGAACAGTAATAGTGTCTTAAAAGGGCTTTTGTGAAGACTAAATGAAATAATGATGTCTAGAGTTTAACATGGTGACAAGACAGGTGCTTTGTTTGCTCATATTCCCAGAGAAGCAGAGCCAAAGAAGGGAATAGCTGTGCAAGAGATGTGTGGGGGAAACTGCCTGTGAAGGATAAAGGAGAGGGAGCCAGAGGAGGAGGGAAGTACCTTCAGGCCTCAGTAGAGGTCTGACAACCTGTGCAAGAGACGGGGAGAGAAGCAAGGAGGGTGAGAACAATCTCAGAGCTCCGCACTGTCCTAAAAAAGCTTCACCAGGTCATGGGGAATCCAAGAGCCAAAGTCATCCCTTAGAGGACTCCTGTGTCACCCCAGTACTCAGTATGATTTAGTTACTAACAAAAATAATTCATCGTAGTCACATGCTGTAACTGACTAGTGTGTTTAAATCTCAACTCTTTGAATTTTACTGCCTGTCCACACCTCCCTTGAGAAATACAGTCGCTGCTGCCAAACATTAACATTTGAGGCACATGTTCTTAGACTAACGACTCCTTATATCTTATAATACAGTTTTGTTCGCCAGAGAACTGTTGAGGAATCAATAGACCTGTTCCAAATAACAGCTGAAAAAAGTTAACATTAGCTAAGCAACTGATTTTTTGACATCAGGTGATTAAACACAAACTGTCTAAATTTCTTAATTCAGGTAGCCAATAAATGTAACGATCTTCAAGGGCTGATTAATGTTACTATCCATAGTGTGATATCGACCTAAATTTGAATGTTCATCTCCTTTCTTAGTGAAGGGAAGCAAAAAATATGTGACCCCAAAAAAGGCCCCTTTGGCATTTGGAGTGTTTTGAGCCAAAGGCAATCGAGATCCAGCAGACTCAAGAAAAACTTTTACCTCTCCCTTAACTACCTAAAAGAATTTAGATAGGGAGCCTATAGTGAGCCAGGAGGTAGATGGGCTTCCCAGGGTTAAGCAATTGGAGATTCGTCCACTGTGGACTGATACTTCAAGATGAGAATAGCAGGACAGTTGAGAGAGGAGGCTGAGCCCTGCCCGCACCACATATTCCTCATTCTGGAAGTGGGGAGACCTCCCCAGCTACACTCATGCAGAAAGGCTGCATGTAGGTCCAAAGGGGAGTGATGCTAAGTGATGCCACTACCTATGGGCCCTTTCAGTAGAATCCGTCTTGACTAAGAGATGTGTATGCACAGATGGGAGGATCCTGAGATGTAGTAAGTACGGACTCTGAACCAGGCAAATCAAAGTGACTGGCCAAACAAAACCAGAAGAAATGCCCAATAAAAGTAATCCAGGGCTTCCATGGTGGTCTAGTGGTTAAGAATCCTCCTTGAAATGTAGGGTACACAGATTTGATCCTTGGTCTGGGAAGATCACACATGCCACAGAACAGCTAAGCCCGTGCTCTGCAACTATTGAGCCTGTGCTCCAGAGACCAGGAGCCACAACTACTGAGCCCATCAGTTCAGTTCAGTTCAGTCGCTCAGCCATGTCCGACTCTCTGCGACCCCATGGACTGCAGCACGCCAGGCTTCCCTGTCCATCACCATGCACTGCAGCTACTAAAGCCCATGCCTGAAACCAGTGCTCCTCAGCAAAAGAAGCCACCACAATGAGAAACCCACACACGTTGCACCTAGAGAGGAGCGCCTGCTCACTGCAACCAGAGAAAGCAGCAACAAAGACTCAGCACAGCCGAAAAAATAAAAGTAATTCAAACTGCCGTGAAGGCGTCACTCAGCAACTCTATCCACATGTGTCTATCCACACGTCCTGTGCTCTTTTTTCCACCTAATAAATACTCGTTTCCCTACTTTGTCTTTGTGGGAATTCTTCTGCAAAGCAGAAGGGCCAAGGCCTTGCCACTGACTACTGGCCTACGGGTGTGGATTTGGTGCTCTCACTGCTGTGACCTAACATTGGTCTCTGGCTGAGAACCAAAATTCTGCTTCAAGCAACTGGCCATCCAAGATTAGTACCTGTAAACGAGCTATTATTACCAGAGATAATTTTTACCTGAATGACTGATATGTATGGCAGGGCAAATGACAGGTTACCAAATATCCGCTCTTAGTGTCCTGTGATTAAACCTCCTCACAGGATACTCCAGGCTCCAGTCCTTCTTGGCTCAGAGTGACATGTAAACTTCAACTGTCTGGCTTGCCTTTGGGTCTCATAGTCATATGGCGCGCCCGTGTGTATGCAGTGAAATTTGTTTTCCTTCGGGTAATCTGCCTTGTGTGTATGTGCTCAGTTGCTTAGTCGTGTCTGACTCTTTGCGACCCCATGGACTGTAATCTGCCAGGCTCCTCTGTCCATGGAATTTTTCAGGCACGAATATTGGGGCGGGTTGCCATTTCCTCCTCCAGGGGATCTTCCCAACCCAGGGATCAAACACATCTCCTGCATTGGCAAGTGGACTCTTTACCACCGCACCACCTGGGAAGCTAATCTGCTTTGTTGTCCTTTAGTCTCTCAGTCATGTCTGACTCTTTGTGACCCCATGGACTGCAGCACACCAGGCTTCACTGTCTCCTAGAGTTTGCTCAAACTCATGTCTGTTGAACTGGTGATGCTATCCAACCATCTCATCCTCCGTCGTCCCCTTTTCCTCTTGCCCTCAATCTTTCCTAGCATCAGCATCTTTTCCAAAGATGGCTCTTCACATCAGGCAGCCAAGGTATCAGAGGTTCAGCTTCAGCATCAGACCTTCTAATGAATATTCAGGGTTAGTTTTCTTTAGGATTGACTGGCTTGATCCCCTTGCTGTCCATGGAATTCTCGAGTTCTCCAGTACCACAATTCAAAAGCATCAATTCTTCCATGTTCAGCCTTATTTATGGTCCAACTCTCACATCTTAACATGACTACAGGAAAAACTGTAGCTTTGACTACATGGACCTTTGTTGGCAAAGTGATGTTTCTGCTTTTTAATATGCTGTCTAGGTTTGTGATAGCTTTCCTTCCAAGGGCCAGATGTTTTTGAATTTCGTGGCTGCAGTCACTGTCTGCAGCAGTTTTGGAATCCAAGAAGATAAAATCTGTCACTGTTTGCATTTTTTCCTCTTCTGTTTGCCATGAAGTGATGGGACAGGATGGCATGATCTTTGTTTTTTGAATGTTGAATGTTAAGCCAGCTTTTTCACTCTCCTCTTTCACCTTATCGTGAAGCTCTTTAGTTCCTCTTCACTTTCTACCATGAGAGTGGTATCACCTGCATATCTGATGTTGTTGATACCTCTTCTGGCAATCTTGATTCCAGCTTGTGATTCATCTAGCCTGGCATTTTACATGATATACTCTGCATATAAGTTAAATAAGCAGGGTGACAATATACAGCCTTGACATACTCCTTCCCCAGTTTTGAATGAGTTCATTGTTCCACATCCAGTCCTAAATGTTCCTTCTTGACTTGCATACAGGTTTCTCAGGAGACAGGTAAGGTGGTCTGATATCCCCATCTCTTTTAAGAATTTTCCACAGTTTGTTGTGATCTACACAAAGGCATTCGTGTAGTCAATGAAGCAGATGCTTTTCTGAAATTCCCTTGCTTTTTCTATGATCCTACAAATATTGGCAATTTGATTTCTGATTCCTCTGCTTTTTCTAAATCTAGCTTGTTTCTCTGGAGGTTCTTGGTTCATGTACTGCTGCAGCTTTAAAGGATTTTGAACATTAACATGCTTAGCATGTGAAATAAGTGCAATTGTGTAGTAATTTGTACATTGTTTGGCATTGCCCATTGAGATTGGAATGAAAACTGACCTTTTCCAGTCCTGTGATCACTGCTGGTTTTACACATTTGAGTGACATATTGAGTGCAGCACTTTAACCGCATCATCATTTGGAATTTGAAATACTTCAGTTGGAATTCCATCACCTCCACTAGCTTTATTTATAGTAATGCTTCCTAAGGCCCTCTTGACTTCACACTCCAGGATGTTTGGCTGTAGGTGAGTGACCACACCATCATCGTTATCCAGGTCATAAAAACCTTTTTTTTTTTTTATATATAGTTTTTTATGTATTCTTACTTCTTCTGTTGTTTGATCTCTGAATTGGGAAGATCCCCTGGAGAAGGGAACGGCTACCCACTCCTGTATTCTTGCCTGAAGAATTCTATGGACATAGGAGCCTGGCGTGCACAAGTCCATATAAATCAGCCTTATGTTGATTTGATGAATGCATCTGCCAAAAGAATCTAGAAGATAGAGGAAAAATGTTTACTTCCACTTCCCAGGTGGCACAGTGGTAAAGAATCCACCTGTCTGTGCAGGAGACACAAGAGACTTGGGTTTGACTCTTGGGTCAGGAAGTTCCACTGGAGGAAGACATGGCAAACCCCATATTCTTGCTTGAAAAATTCCATGGACACAGGAGTCTGGTAGGCTACAGTCCATGGGGTCAGAAAGAGTTAGGCATGACTGAGTGCACACGCGCACGCACACATATGCATACATATCACCAAAGGTATCTCTTTGGTCAAACAGATCAAAGTATTATATTTTTGTCTGTTTCCATCCCCTTACCTCTTTCCTCTTTTGTTGTTTTTACTGAGGAAATGCAGCCATCAATCAATTCAGCACTCTGTACGTGGCAGGTCATGACCCATCAATTGGTGAATACTAGTCAATGGCAACCCACTCCAGTACTCTTGCCTGTAAAATCCATGGATGGAGGAGCCTGGTAGGCTGCAGTCTGTGGGGTCGCTTTGAGTAAGACACGACTGAGCGACTTCACTTTCACTTTTTAATGCATTGGAGAAGGAAATGGCAACCCACTCCAGTGTTCTTGCCTGGAGAATCCCAGGGACGGGGAAGCCTGGTGGGCTGCTGTCTATGGGGTCGGACATGACTGAAGCGACTTAGCAGCAGCAGCAGTCTACAGTTTTGTTTCATTTATGTGTGGCTTTAGGATTTAGGTATTAAGTGTGTTTGTTACTGTGAATCAAAGGATTTAAATTTTAAAAGCAAGGGGCTTAGTCTAACTTTCTTATTATCTTTATAGGAGGAAATGAAGACTAAAGAGGTGATTTAGCCTGCCCAGATAACTCAGGAAACATGTGACTTGAACTAGAAGCTAGGTCTTAAGAATCTAAATTTAGGGTTCTTTTGTATCATGCATCTAAGAAAAGACTTTTTGATTACACTACTTAGGCCACATGATTACTCTGTTTTCCAGTTGGTTGATATGATAGTCTTTTTCTGTCACTCTCATTATTTCTTTGCTAAGATTTACTGAGAAGAGCTTTTTCCTGACTGTGGCCATTGAGTGTCAGGGAGGATGAATAGCTTCAGTTGTTTTTTAGCAGTCAGCCCCCATGCCCCATCCCCTGAATTTACTGTTTATCTTCCCTATGGGAAACAGCTAATTTTAACAGTTTAAATGTAGGGTTTCCCTAATTTAAACTGAGGAGTGAAGGGAGTTCTTTTTGAGGGGTATTATATCGGCAAAGCCTGAGTTTTTACTAATAACTAGTGAATATTTTTCTTCATTGTCATGACATCGTTCACCTATTTTCTTAGCTTTTTAGACTTCAGCTCACCAAGTACTGTCATTTTTAAAGTATATATTTTGTCCATAATCATGTGATAATTTATTCCTGTATAATTTTTTAAAAAATATATCATTCTTTCCTTTTCTAGCAAATATTCATTCTGAAAGGGAACAGAATAGGCTGAGCCAAAATGTGCCACTGTGGCATGTGAATTGTTTTGAGCTGAAGGTAATTAAGAATCAACAGACTCAGGAGAAACTTTTACCTCCTCCCTTAACTTCCTAAAAGTATTTAGATCCAGGACCAGTTCCAGAAAGGGAGCTACTACCACAGATAACTTTTATCTGAATGATCTATCTGTGTGGCAATGCAGATACTCTTTATCAGTTTGTGAATTACCCTCCTCCCCTTTGAAGCTCCAGGCCCTTAGCTCAGTATGGCATATAAACTTCAACTTCCTGTCTTGGCCTTGGGACTCATATTTTTGTGGACTTCCTGTGTAACATAGAAAATTAAAATTTTCTCTTGTTAATCTGGCTTCAATTTAATTATTAGACCGGCCAAAAAAACCTAAACAGAGAAGGGAAACGTTTTTTACCCCTGCAATATCTGCCCGCAAGAATGTCTGTGGGTGGTTTACCTTCTCCCTGCTCTTTGGAGATTTGACTGGGAAAGAGTTTGTGAATGGAGTCCTCCTCCTAGGCTCTGTTTCTCTGTTGCCTTATGTACCCTGTTATTGTTGAGGCTATCTCTGCTCATTCTCTTTTTAATTTGAGGATAGTTACTTTACAATATTGTGGTGGCTTTTGCCATACATCTGCGTGAATCAGCCATGGGTGCACATGTGTCCCCCCAACCTGACCCCCCCACCCACCTCCCTCCGTACCCCATCCTCCTGGGTTGTCCCAGAGCACTGGCTCTGAGTACCCTGCTTCATGCCTTGAACTTGCACTGGTCATCTATTTCACATATGGTAATATACATGTTTCAGTGTTATTCTCTCAAATCATCCCACCCTTGCCTTCTCTCACATAGTCCAAAAGTCTGTTCTTTATACTTGAGTCTCTTTTTTGCCTTGCATATAAGATATCGTTACCATCTTTCTAAATTCCATATATATGTTAATACACTGTATTGGTCTTTCTCTTTCTGATTTATTTCACTCTGTATAATAGGCTCCAGTTTCATCCACCTTGTTAGAACGGACTCAAATGTGTTCCTTTTTATAGCTGAGTAATATTCCATTGTGTATATGTACCACAACGTCCTTATCCATTCATCTGCTGATGGATATCTAGGTTGCTTCCATGTCCTAGTTATTGTAAACAGTGCTGCAGTGAACGTTGGGGTACATGTCTCTTTCAATTCTGGTTTCCTTGGTGTGTATGCCCAGCAGTGGGATTGCTGGGTCATATGTATGCTTATTCTTTTGATTAACTTTTCCTGGCATGATCTTTCTGTGGCTTTCTCATTTATTCTGATTCAGCAGTTCTCAGACTTTTGGTTTCAGAAGTCCTTTACACTGTTAAAAATTACTGATGACTTCAAAGAGTTTGTATGTATGTCATTATATCAATATTTATTATGTTATAAATTAAAATTGAGTATTTTAAGAAATGATTATTTCAATAATAAAGTCAGTACATGTTAATGAAAGGTTGTTGTTGAATCACGCACCGGGATTCTTGGCCCCCGGAGGAGAAGAATTCAATCCGGGGCCAGAGACGAGGCTTGATCGCTCAAAGCTTTTGTGTAATAAAGTTTTATTGAAGTATAAAGGAGATAGAGAAAGCTTCTGACATAGGCATCAGAAGGGGGCAGAAAGAGTAACCCCCTGCTAGTCTTCAGCTGGATGTTATATAGACACTAGCAGTCTGTTAATGAAAGAAAGGAATGTCTTAAAATTCAGAATGGCACCAGGCCCCTCACCCATAAGATGCATTTTGGGATAATCTTGGCACCAAATGGTTTATCCTGGGCCATAAAATGATTAACTTGAATCTTAAAGAAGGGCAGACCACGATACAAATAGTTTCATTTACATAGATTAGGGGAACAATATTTGAGTATAACATACTGGTTTGTCAAGTAGGTTCTGGGCCAAGAGGCGGAACCGACTTGGAGACAGAGTTTGGGGTAAAGGCATAGTACATTAGCATAGCTTAAGACAAACATTTCCATAAGAAAAAGGCATAGGTTATCTCTAGGCTCAAGAATAGCTAACTTCAGGCGAAACCAGGTGTCATTATGGCAACACAGTATTTTAAGAGAAACCTCCCTTTAAATTTGCATAGAGAAGGAAAAAAATATTGCTAGTTTGTTTCCTCCTGCTTCTTAAGAGAGATAAAAATGTCTGACACTTGCAGGCTATTTCCTCCATTTGGAGACCCCTGGCCTTCCTGCCTGTTACTCCCTCATTTTTACCGACTCCAGTCCCCAGGTCCTGGTCTACAAAGACTGTGAAAAGTTTGTCCTTTCTTCCTCCTTGAGAATTCCAGACCTCTCTCTCCTTGGGGACCCCTAGATTTCCTATCAACCTGCCTAGGAAATGACTCTCTCATTAATGTAAATGGCATTAAAAATAACTATATTTTTCAAAACAAAAATTATAGTGGAACTGTGGCAGTCTCTTTAATATCTGACTTCATAGAATGGTACTCAAATCTCATATCTGCTTCTTTGTTCTCTTGTGATATGTTGATTTGGTTGAAATGAGTAAACAAAATCTAACCTTATATAGATGTAGTTGCAAAAAAAGGAGTATTTAATAGAATCACTGACCTGGTGTCTGGACTTCTTGAGGGTCAGATTCTTTGTGTCTGTTGTTCAGTTGCTCAGTCCTGTCTGATTCTTTGCAACCCCATGACTGCAGCACCCCTGGCTTCCCTGTCCATCATTATCTCCCAGAGTTGTGTGTCTTAGCACAGAAGGAATTATGTGAGAGGCAAACTGATAGGCAAGAAGTAGATTTATTAATTTGGATGCTTGTGCTAGCAGGTGAGGGGGCTCTGGCCCGAAGATTAACTGCGATGCATTTTTATAATCAAAGGAAAGTGGGGAAGGGGGAAAGATCATCTTCCTTATTCTTGAGTAGATGTCAGGCTTATACCACTAGCTCCTCCTTTGTATCCTGCAGGAAAATGTTTGACCCTAGGACTGTCAAAGTACTGTTCATATCAGTAGAAAGGTGGTAACATGTTTCTTGCACCTAATTACCTGGGGCCTATCACGTGCTTTTATTTATGGCTTCACAGTTAAGCAAGCCTGCTTTGTTCCACGACCTTTGATAGCTTTTTGGAGCAGTCATTAACTTACAGTGGTGTCCAAAGTTCCCTAAGTTTCCCTCATTGTCTATAATCCTCTACTGAGACTTCTACAACTACTTGTGTTAACTATACTATTCTTTCTTTATCAGTAGTTTCTTAAAGTTTAATTGCAATGTAGAATCTGAAATCATGGCAGTGAAACTTTTATACTCTTACTTTAAAATCCCTTGGTCTGTCTTGCACTTTGAATGAATCTTTTACAAACACAGGCTTTTGTTCCATAATGCATTGGCCACGTGGAAAGTACTGATTCATTGAGGTATGCTTGACTTCCAAATCGTTATGTACTTCATATGATGATACTGAGCAGGGCCCTGTAGGACTTCTAGGCAAAAGCCCTTTTGTGTCCCCCATTTCTTTGAATATAGGAAACAGCCTTCATTCAGCCTCTATGACCTACCTACCCCGAGTTCCAGTGGGCAGATTCAAGCAGTGTTAATTAGGAAAAGGAGGGATGTGAGACCAGGGAGAAAGAAACGGTCAAGAGCAGCCCTGGGGCAAGTTCCTGTTTCCCCATCAGTGGATACACACAGCAATATCTTTGAGATGTTTAACAGATACCGAAACCCCTCCCGTGGGAGAAGTGAAAGTGAAAGTGAAGTCACTCAGACTGTAGCCCGCCAGGCTCCTCTGTCCATGGGATTCTCCAGGCAATAATACTGGAGTGGGTTGCCATTCCCTTCTCCAGGGGATCTTCCCAACCCAGGGATCGAACCCAGGTCTCCGGCATTGCAGGCAGACACTTTATCCTCTGAGCCACCAGGGAATCCCAGTGGGAGAAGTTAAGGATAAATGGTGCTATGCCGCCCACAACATGTAGACTACCATCCATTTGGACCTGAAGTTTGGTGATGTGGATTCCTATTTACCTCAACACCTGATAAGGTGTTCATCTTATCCCATCATCTTATCCCATGATAAGAATGTGCACGAGCTGATCACTCCCTCTTTGAACAGTTGCTGTAAAACTTTTCACTATCTTGGCATTAGCCCACTGTGGCCTCCATTGCTCTGCAAAGTAATAAAGCTATCCTTTTTTACCTCACCCAAAACTCTGTCTCTGAGATTTTATTCAGCTCCAGTGTCCAGAGAAGCTGAGCTTTCAGTATTAACGTGCTGCACTCCATGGGGTCGAAAAGAGTCAGACATGACTGAGTGACTAAACTGAGCTATACAATATCAACAAAATCCCAGTTGTTAATATCACCAGCAATCTCCTCAGGAAAATTGTACAATATTGCAAAACTATCCAACTGAGAGTTTAAAATTTTCCAGGATTTTGTTTTTGCTTTGAAAGTTCTTATTTTATCCTTGGCAACAAACGTCAGTGTTTTAGTCTCTCAGTCGTTTCTGACTCTTTGCGACCCCATGGACTGTAGCCCGCCAGACTCCTCTGTCCATAGGATTCTCCAGGCAAGAATACTGGAGTAAGTGAACCTACTGTTATTTGACTATAAAAATTTGTGAAAAATTTGACTATAGTGTTGACCCTCTAGAAATGCCTACATTATGATCCCTAGAACCTGTGAATAGTAGAGGGGACTTAAAGTTGCTAATCAGTTTACTTTAAAATAGCAAGATTATCAAATCAGTAGCAAATGGGTACAGTGTAATCACAACTGTTCTCAAAAGTGAAAGAACAATAGCAAAAGTGAAAGTCCTAGTTGCTTCAGTCGTGTATGACTCGTTGCAACCCCATGGACTGTAGCCCACCAGACTCCTCTGTCCATAGGATTCTCCAGGCAAGAATACTGGAGTGGGTGGCCATTCCCTTCTCTAGGGAATCCTCCCAATCCAGGGATTGAACCTGGGTCTCTTGCATTGCAGGCGAATTCTTTACTGTCTGAGCAACCAGAGAAACCCTAAAAGAAGGAGGCTGAAGAGTGATTCAGAATGATGAAATATGAAAAGTACTCACATATCTACTAGAAAATGGGCAAAGTGGGCTACCAGCCGAGGAGTGAGAGCAGCCTTTAGAAGCTAAAAAATGCAAGGAAACAGGGGAGTCCTCAGAGCCCCCAGAAGGGAATGCAGCTTTGATGACCATATGGTTTTAGCCTAGTGATACCCTCTGCTGCTGCTGCTGCTGCTAAGTCGCTTCAGTCGTGTCCGACTCTGTGCGACCCCAGAGACGGCAGCCCACCAGGCTCCCCCGTCCCTGGGATTCTCCAGGCAAGAACACTGGAGTCGGTTGCCATTTCCTTCTCCAATGCATGAAAGTGAAAAGTGAAAGTGAAGTCGCTCAGCCGTGTCCGACTCCTAGCGACCCCATGAACTGCAGCCCACCAGGCTCCTCGGTCCATGGGATTTTCCAGGCAAGAGTACTGGAGTGGGTTGCCATTGCAAATGGTCTTTAACCTGGAAAAGTATAACAAAGTAACTTTGTGGGGTTTTAAAACAATACATTTGTGGCAACTGACTACAGTAGCAACAGAAAAGAGTACAACTAATACAACTTGGGGATTATAATTTGTGTTTAGGCATGCTTGCTTTTGCATTTAGTACAAATGTCAACATAGTGAAATGGTTTGTAATGTCTTATGACTATGAAAATAGTTTTTATCTTGTAAACCCTCTGGAAGAATATTGGGCCCCACCAGGGATCTGTATACCATGTTTAGGAATCTCTTATTTAACTTTTTCTCTTGTACTTTCTGTGCATCAACTGCTGTACTAGGTACTTTGTTGTTGCTTAGTTGCTCAGTCGTGTCCAACTCTGCAACCCAATGGACTGTAACCCACCATGCTACCTCTGTCCATGGGATTCTCCAGGCATTGAATACTGGAGTGGGTTGCCATTTCCTCCTCCAAAGGATCTTCCTGACCTAGGGATTGAACCTGTGTCTCCTTCGTCTCCTGTATTGCAGGCAGATTCTTTATTGCTGAGGCACTTGGGAAGCCCAGGCTGGATGCTAGGATGCAAAAATAAAGAAAGCACAGCCTCTGTCTTGAGAAGATTATAGTTGAGTGGTTGAGTTGTTGTGTAGTCTAAGCCATGTCCAACTCCTTTGCAACCCATGGATCATTGCCCTCCAGACTTCTCTGTCTATGGGATTTCCCAGGCAACAATACTGGAGCAGGTTGCCATTTCCTTCTCCAGGGGAATCTTCCTAACACATGGATCAAATCTGCGTCGCCTGCATTGGCAGGCAAATTCTTTACCACTGTGCCACCAGGGAAGTGCCACCCCAGTGGTTGAGAGAGGTAAGGAAATCAATGATTGCAGATAGCACAGAATGACAGCTGCCCTAACTGATATACTCAAGTGAGGGAAAGAGACCTAATTCTAGTCTTCAGATGCTTCTGTCTAGTGAGAGAGAGCACAAAAATAATTGCAAAATGCAAGGGAAAATACCCCATTGAGAATGGTGAAGGAGGGACCTTTACAATCTCATTAGCAGCATATGATGGTTTCAGTTTTTCCACATTCTCTCCGATTCATGTTACCGTCTGTCTTTTGATTTTAGCTGGTCTACTGAGCTATGAAGTGGTATCTCTTGTGTTCCCAATTTATGTTTATCTAATAATTAATGATGCTTAGCATCATTTTTTGTACTTACTGGACATATGTCTATCTCTTTTGGACATGTCTATTCAAATCATTTGTTATTTTTAAAGTGAATTGCTTGTCATTTTATTTTTAAGCTATAGTAGTTCTTTATAGATTATGGGATCAGATCAGATCAGATCAGTCGCTCAGTTGTGTCCGACTCTTTGCGACCCCATGAATCACAGCACGCCAGGCCTCCCTGTCCATTACCAACTCCCGGAGTTCACTCAGACTCATGTCCATCGAGTCAGTGATGCCATCCAGCCATCTCATCATCTGTCGTCCACTTCTCCTCTTGCCCCCAATCCCTCCCAGCATCAGAGTCTTTTCCATTGAATCAACTCTTCGCATGAGATGGCCAAATCTCTTTATCAGATATTTGATTTGCTAATATTTTTTCCCACTCTGTAGGTTGTTGATCTTTTCACTTTATTGATCATTTGAAGCACAGATATTTTTTATTTTACACCCATGATTTCCTCTAAAACTTATACATATGTTTAGGTCTTTGATTGATTTTGAGTTAATTTTTGTATATCTTTTGATGAATTTGACTTCACTCTTTTACATGTTGGTATTCAGTTGTCTCAGCAACTTTTCTTGAAAAGACTAATCTTTTTCTATTGAATTTTCTTGAAATCCTTGTCAAAAATCAATTGAACATTCTATGGATTTATTTTTGGACTCTTGGTTCTATTCCATTTATTACATCTCTCTTTATGCTTATCCTATCACACAGTCTTGATTACTGTAGCTCTGTAATAAGTTTAGAAAGTCAGAAATGTGAGTTCTCTAACTTCATTCTTCTTTTTCAAGATTTTTTTGGCTGTCCCTTGTATATCCAGCATGCATTTTATGATCCATTTGTTAGTATCTGCAAAATAGGCAGCTGGCATTTTGATAGAGATTGCACTGAATCTGTAGAGTAATTTGGGAAGTATTGCCAGTTTAATAATATTAAATTTTTCAATCCACAAACAATGGACCTTTCATGTATTTAAGTCTAATCCAGTCTCTTTCAGTGACGTTTTGCATTTTTCAATAGATAGGTCTTGCACTTGTTTAGTTAACTGTTTTCCTAAATATTTTTTTTTTCTATTTGATGTCATTGTAAATGGAATTTGTTTCCTAATTTTAAAATTGTTAAGTGCTAGCATATGAAAATATAATTTGTTTCTGTTTGTTAATCTTGTGCAGCCTTTGCTGAATATCTATATTAGCTCCAGTAGTTTTGGGGTCTTCTTTAAAGGTTTCATTTTATTTTTGGTGTACTGAGTTTTCGTTGCTGTGTGAGGGCTTTCTGCAGTTGCCCCAGGCGGAGACTGCTGTCTAGTTGCAGCTTCTCATTGTGGCGGCTGCTCCTGTTGCAGAGCACCAGCTGTAGCGCGAGTGGGCTTCTTGAGCTGTAGTGCACAGGCGCACAGGCTTAGTTGTACCAAGGCGTGCGGAATCTTCCTGGACCAGGTTTTGAATCCATGTCCCCTGCATGGACAGGTGGATTCTTAACCACTGGACCATCAGGGAAGTACCTTTAGTTTGTTTTAGAATTTCTTACAATTTCCTACATACAAGATCATGTCATCTATTAGTAGAGATAGTTCTCCTTCTTTCCAGTCTGGATGCCTTTTATTTACTTTTGTTGCATAATAATACTGGTTAGAACCTCTAGCCCAATCAGTGTTAAATACAAGTGGTAAAAAAAGGGCACACTTGTCTTGTTCCTAATCTTCCAGGGAAGAGCTTTCAGTTTTTCCCCATTAAGTACGAAGTTAGCTGTGGGGTTTTTGTTGATGTCTTTTATCAAGTTCATGAAATTCCCTTCTACTCCTAATTTGATGAATGTTTTTATCATCAAAGAGTGTTGGATTTTGACACATTCTTCTCTGTATCTATTTTAGGTCACCATGTAGTTTTTGTCCTATGTTCTATTAATGAGGTATATTACATTGGTTCTTTTCCAGTGTGTTAATTCAGCCTTATGTTCTTGGGATAAATGCCACGTCAGTTCAGTTATGTACATTCGCTCAGTCGTGTCCGACTCTTACTGACCTCATGGACTGCAGTACACCATGTTTCCCTGTTCATCACCAACTCCTGGAGCTTACTCAAACTCATGTCCATTGAGTTGGTGATGCCATCCAACCATCTCATCCTCTGTTGTCCCCTTCTCCTCCCACTTCAATCTTTCCTAGCATCAGAGTCTTTTCAATGAGTCAGTTCTTCGAATCAGGTGGCCAAAGTATTGGAGTTTCAGCATCAGTCCTTCCAAAGAATATTCAGGACTGATTTCCTTTAGGATGGACTGGTTGGAACTCCTTGCAATCCAAGGGACTCTCAAGAGTCTTCTCCAACACCACAGTTCAAAAGCATCAATTCTTCAGTGCACAGTTTTCTTTATAGTCCAACTCTCACAACCATACATAACTACTGGAAAAACTATAACTTTGACTGGATGGAATTTTGTTGGCAAAGTAATGTCTCTGCTTTTCAATATGCTGTCTAGGTTGATTGTAACTTTTCTTCCATAGAGCAAGCATCTTTTAATTTCATGGGTGCAGTCACCATCTTCAGTGATTTTGGAGCCTCCAAAATAAAGTGTGTCACTGTTTCCATTGTTTCCCCATCTATTTGCCACGAAGTGATGGGACTGCATGCCATGATCTTTGTTTTCTGAATGTTGAGCTTTAAGACAACTTTTTCACTCTCCTCTTTCACTTTCATCAAGAGGCTCTTTAGTTCTTCACTTTCTACCATAAGGGTGGTGCCATCTACATATCTGAGGTTATTGATATTTCTCCCAGCAATCTTGATTCCAGCTTGTGCTTCATCCAGCCCAGTGTTGCTCATGATGTACTCTGCATGTAAGTTAAATAAGCAGGGTGACAATATACAGTCTTGACGTACTGCTTTCCTGATTTGGAACCAGTCTGTCATTCCATGTCTAGTTCTAACTTTGCTTCTTGACCTGAATACAGATTTCTCAGGAGGCAGGCCAGGTGGTCTGGTATTCCCATCTCTTGAAGAATTTTCCACAGTTTGTTGTGATCCACACAGTCAAAGGCTTTGACGTTGTCATTAAAGCAGAAGTAGATGTTTTTCTGGAACTCTCTTGCTTTCTCGATGATCCAATGGATGTTGGCAGTTTGATCTCTGGTTCCTCTGCCTTTTCTAAATCCAACTTGAACATCTGGAAGTTCACAGTTCATGTACTGTCGAAGCCTGGTGTGGAGAATTTTGAGCATAACTTTGCTAGTGTGTGAGATGAGTGCAATTGTGTGGTAGTTTGAGGATTCTTTGACATTTCCTTTCTTTGGGATTGGAATGAAAATTGACCTATTCCAGTCCTGTGGCCACTGCTGAGTTTTCCAAATTTGTTGGCGTATTGAGTGCAGCACTTTCACAGCATCATCTTTCAGGATTTGAAATAGCTCAACTGGAATTCCATCACCAGATGCTTTCTAAGGCCCACTTAACTTCACATTCCAGGATGTCTGGCTCTAGGTGAGTGATCACACCATCGTGATTATCTTGGTCATGAAGATCTTTTTGTATAGTTCTTCTGTGTATTCTTGCCACCTCTTCTTAACATCTTCTGCTTCTGTTAGGTCCATACCATTTCTGTCCTTTATTGAGCCCATCTTTGCATGAAATGTTCCCTTGGTATCTCTAATTTTCTTGACAAGATCTCTAGTCTTTCCCATTCTGTTGTTTTACTCTATTTCTTTGCATTGATCGTTGAGGAAGGCTTTCTTATCTCTTCTTGCTATTCTTTGGAACTCTGCATTCAGATGCTTATATCTTTCCTTTTCTCCTTTGCTTTTCACTTCTCTTCTTTTCACAACTATTTGTAAGTCCTCCCCAGACAGCCATTTTGCTTTTTTGCATTTCTTTTCCATGGGGATGGTTTGATCCCTGTCTCCTGTACAATGTCATGAAGCTCTGTCCATAGTTTTTCAGGCACTCTATCTAGCAGATCTAGGCCCTTGAATCTATTTCTCACTTCCACTGTATAATCATAAGGGATTTGATTTAGGTCATACCTGAATGGTCTAATGGTTTTCCCTACTTTCTTCAAGTCTGAATTTGGCAATAAGTAGTTCATGATCTGAGCCACAGTTAGCTCCCAGTCTTGTTTTTGCTAACTGTATAGAGCTTCTCCATCTTTGGCTGCAAAGAATATAATCAGATTTTGGTGTTGACCATCTGGTGATGTCCATGTGTAGAGTCTTCTCCTGTGTTGTTGGAAGAGGTGTTTGGTATGACCAGTGCGTTCTGTTGGCAAAACTCTATTAGCCTTTGCCCTGCTTCATTCTGTATTCCAAGGTCAAATTTGCCTGTTACTCTAGGTGTTTCTTGACTTCCTACTTTTGCATTCCAGTCCCCTATAATGAAAAGGATATCTTTTTTGGATGTTAGCTCTAGAAGGTCTTGTAGGTCTTCATAGAACTGTTCAACTTCAGCTTCTTCAGCATTACTGGTTGGTGCATAGGCTTGCATTACCGTGATATTGAATGGTTTGCCTTGGAAAGGAACAGAGATCATTCTGTCGTTTTTGAGATTGCATCCATGTACTGCATTTTGGACTCTTTTGTTGACTATGATGGCTACTCCATTTCTTCTAAGGGATTCCTGCCTGCAGTAGTAGATATAATGGTCATCTGAGTTAACTGGAATGACACTCATTCCAGTCTATTTTAGTTCGCTGATTCCTAGAATGTCGACGTTCACTCTTGCCATCTCCTGTTTGACCACTTCCAATTTGCCTTGATTCATGGACCTGACATTCCAGGTTCCTATGCAATATTGCTCTTTACACGGCCGGACCTTGCTTCTATCACCAGTCACATCCACAGCTGGGTATTGGTTTTGCTTTTGCTCCATCCCTTCATTCTTTCTGGAGTTATTTCTCCACTTACCTCCTGTAGCATATTGGGCACCTACCAACCTCTTTCAGTGTCCTGTCATTTTGCCTTTTCATACTGTTCATGGGGTTCTCAAGGCAAGAATACTGAAGTGGTTTGCCATTTCTTTCTCCAGTGGACCACATCCTGTCAGACCTGTCTACCATGACCTGCTTGTCTTGGGTGGACGCACATGACATGGCTTAGTTTCATTGCATTAGACAAGCCTGTGGTCCGTGTGATTAGATTGACTAGTTTTCTGTGATTATGGTTTCAGTGTGTCTGCCCTCTGATGCCCTCTTGCAACACGTACCGTCTTATTTAGGTTTCTCTTACCTCGGACGTGGGGTATCTCTTCACGGCTGCTCCAGCAAAGCATAGCCACTGCTCCTTACCTTGGACAAGGGGTATCTCCTCATGGCTGCCCCTCCTGACCTTGAACATTGAGTAGCTCCTCTTGGCCCTCCTGCACCCGCACAGCCACTGCTCCTTGGACATCGGGTTGCTTATCTTGGCCGGCTCCCCTGACCTTGGGCGTGTGGTAGCTCCTCCTGGCCGCCGCCCCTGGCCTTCGGCGAGGGGTAGCTCCTCTCACCTTGCTTCTGCGTGGTCTGTCGCAGCCGTTGCGCTTATAGTGCTTAGCCATGGTGTAAAGTACTTTTACGGAGAAGGCAATGGCAACCCACTCCAGTATTCTTGCCTGGAAAATCCCATGGACAGAGGAGCCTGGTAGGCGGCAGTCCATGGGGTTGCTAGGAGTCGGACACGGCTGAGCGACTTCACTTTCACTTTTCACTTTCATGCATTGGCGAAGGAAATGGCAACCCACTCCAGTGTTCTTGCCTGGAGAATCCCAGGGTCGGGGAGCCTGGTGGGCTGCCGTCTATGGGGTCGCACAGAGTCAGATATGACTGAAGCGACTTAGCAGCAGCAGCAAACTACTCTTATATGTTACTAGATTGAATTTGTTAATATTTTGCCAAGTATTTTAATCTATATATTCATAAGGGATATTGGTCTATAGTTTTGTATTCTTGTAGTGGTTTTTTCTGGTTTTAGTATCAAGGTAATGCTGGCCATAGAGCATGAGTTGAGAAGTGTTCCCTCTTCTTCTGTTTTTGGGAGGATTTGTGAAGTGAGTGAAAGTCACTCAGTCCTGTCCAGCTCTTTGGGATCCCATGTACTGTAGCCCACCAGTCTCCTCTGTCCATGGAATTCTCTAGGCCAGAATACTGGAGTGGGTAGCCGTTGCCTTCTCAGGCAATCTTCCTGACCCAGGAATTGAACTAGGGTCTCTTGCATTGAAGGCAGATTTTTTTACCAGCTGAGCTACCAGGGAATATTAATTTTTGGAAGATTCACCAGTTAAACCATCTGATGTGTGCTTATCTTTGTGAGAAAGTATTTTGATCGTTAATTCAATCTGCTTTCTTCTTATAGGTCTTTTCATATTTCTTAGTCCCCAGTCATTTCAGAACTTCATGTCATTTTAGGATTTGTCTATTTCATCTAGGTTATAAAATGTAATAATGAACACTTGTTTATTATATCACCTTATAATCTCTTTATTTCTGTAATTTTAGTAATACTGTTCCTCCTTTCATTCCTAATATTAGTAATTTCAGTCTTACCTCTGTTTTTTGTGTATTTGTACAGTATGTGTGTATTTGTCTGTATGTGAGTCTAACTAACGCTTCATCAATTCTGTTCATCTTTTCATATAATCTTTTTAGTTTCATTGATTTTCTGTATTTTTTCTGTTCTCTTTTTATTTATTTCTAATTTAACCTCTGTTATTTTCTTCCTTCTGCTTGCTTTAGGTTTAGCTTGCTCTTCTTTTTCTAGTTTCTTACAGTTGACGGTTATGATATTGATTTTAGATTTCTTTTTTAATATAATTATTTAGTCTGCAGTTTCATTTTCTTCTGATGTTTTCGTTTGACTTTGATTTTAGGGTAATACTGTCATCACAGAGTGAGAAAGGTTTCTTTCCTCTGTTTTTAAAATGAGTTTGTGAAATGTTGGTATTATTTTATTTTTTTATTTCATAGAATTCACCAGTGAAGACCTTGGATCTTTGCTTTTCCTTGTGGGAAGATTTTAAATTACTGATTCAGTCTCTTTACTTGTTTTAGATCTGCTCAATTTTTACATTTCTTCTTAATTTGGTTTTGGTCATTTATGTCTTTCTAAATATGTGTCCATTTCATCTGTATGTCTACTTTTTTGGCATAAAGTTGTTCATTGTGTTGTTTTATAATCTTTTCAGTTTCTGTATGACCAGTAGTGCTATCTTTTTCATTCATTATTTTGGTGATTTGTGCGGTTTTTTTTTTTTTTTTTTTTCTTGCTCAGTCTAGCTAAGTATTTGCAGTTTTGTTAACATTTTCAAAAATCAATTTTGACTTTTGCTGTCTATTGCTTTTCTCTTTTCTGTATCATTTATTTCTGCTGTAATCTTTATGTTACCCTTCTTCTTCTTACTTTGCATGTGGTTTGCTCTTCTTTTTCTAGTGTTCAGAGACTGAATCTTTGTTTTTTTTTTGACTGCACCGAATCTTCATTGTGGTATGCAGGTGCTTTAGTTGGAGCATGTGGGATCTAGTTCCCTGATCAAGGCTTGAACCTGGGCCCCCCGGCATTTGTAGCACAGAGCCTTAGCCACTGGACCACCAGGGAAGTCCCCTGAAACTGAATCTGAAGCTGCTTGGTCGAGACCTTTCTTTGTGTTTATTTATTTGTTTATTTTTGGCTGTGGTGGGTCTTCGTTGCTGTGCATAGGCCTTCTGTAATTGTGGTGAGTGGGGGCTACTCTCTACTTGCCGTGCAGGCTTCTCATTACAGTGGCCTCTTTGGTTTCAGAGCACAGGCTCTTGGGCATGCAGGGTTCAGTAGTTGTGGCTTGCAGCCTTTCTTGCCCTTTGACATGTGGAGTCTTCTTGGACCAGGGATCAGACCCATGTCCCCTGCATTGGCAGGTAGATTTTAACCCTTTTACCACCAGGGAAGTCCCTTCTTTTTTGATATGTGTTTAAAGCTATAGATTTCCTTCTACAGCTTTTTGTGTGTCTCATAAAATGTGACACATTGTGTTTCCACTATAATTTAGTAAACAATACTTTCTAAGATCTTCTGTGATTCCTTTTTGATTTGTTATTTAAATGTTCTTTAATTTTCAAATATTAGGAGTTTTCTAAGATTTTTTTAATGCCATTGATTTCTGATTTAATTCTGTTGTACTTGTAGAAGAACATACCTTTTATGATCTTATTACTTTGAAATTTACTGGTACTTTTTATGACCTGCAGTATGATCTATTTTTGAAAAAAAAAATTGACCTTTGGGAAAAAATGTGTATCCTGCCATGATTAAGTGGAGTAGTCTATATGTAGAAATTAGATTACATAGATTGATAGTATTCAGATCTTCTGTACTTTTGCTGATTTTCTGTTTAATTCCATCAATTACTTAGTGCAGAGAATTTAGGTATATAATTATAATTCTCAAATAGTCTCACATTTCTTCTTTCAATTCTCTCATGTTTGGCTCCATTGATTTTGAGGCGCTGTTTTAGGTGCATGCGTGCTAAGTCACTTCAGTCGTGTCTGATTCTTTGCAACTGTATGGACTCTTGCCTTCCAGGCTCCTCTGTCCATGGGATCCTCCAGGCAAGAATACTGCAGTGGATTGCCAAGCTCTCCTCCAGGGGCTCTTCCCTACCCAGGGATAGAACCCACGGCTCCTGCGTTGCAGGCTGATTCTTTACTGCTGAGCCACCAGGAAAGCCCTTTAGGTGCATATATATTTGTAAATATAGTATCTTTCTAATGTATTGACCCTTTTATATCCATTTTTCTCAAATACTATTCCTTGAAGCTTATTTAGTCTAATTTTAGTAGCTCCAACTCTTATGTTTCCTGTTTGCATGGCTTATCTTTTCCATCTTTTAACTTTTATTTATTCTCTTTGAGTGAAAAATATGTCTGTTACAGATGATACATGGTTGCATCCTCCTTTTTTTTATCTAGCCTAACAATTTCTGCCTTTTAATTGAGGTGTGTAGACCTTTAACATTTAATGTATTTGTGGATGTGATCAGTTTGCATTTTCCTTATTACTTTGTTTTTATATGACTCATCTTTCTTATTTCTTTCCTCTATCTTTGTTGCCTTCTTTTATATTAGATTCATATTTTTAATATAGTCATATTTTAATTTCTAGTGAAACTTTACCTTTTAAAAAGTTATTTTCTTAATGTTTATGCTAGAGAATATAATCTACATCTTAATCTACCAGAACAAGCTTAAGCAGTTAATATCAACTAAATTTTCATAAAATAGAGAAATTTTGTTCCAGCATAGTTTTATTCCTTTTTCCCATTTCTATTATTATCATGTGTATTACATCTCTACATGTTTTAAAATAAACAATGAATTATTATAGTTATTGCTTTATGCAGTTTATGTCTTTTAAAGAGTTCAGTTAAAAGAAATGAGGTAACATTTTAGAAAGTCTTTCTATTAGCCCACATTTTGCCATTTCTGGAACTCTGTTTATTACTCTGGATTTAGGTTACCATCTGATGTCATTTCCTTTCAGCTTGAAGGATTTCCCTTAGTATTTTCTTATACAGGTCTGTTAACAACACATTCTCAATCTTTATCTTAGCTTCAGTTTTAAAGTGATGGCTCTATTTTGCCTTCAATTTAAAGAAACGGCACCCCACTCCAGTATTCATGCCTGGAAAATCCCATGGACCAGGAGCCTGGTGGGCTACAATCCATGGGGTTGCAAAGAGTCGGACACGACTGAGCGACTTCTGTGTGTGTGTCTGTGTGTATTCTCAATATAGGATACTTAGTGGACAGTTTATTCTTTCAGTGTTTTGAATTTCTCATTTCATTGACTTCTGGCCTCCATTGTTTCATGGATGCTCACATATATGTGAGCATTTACTTTTCCCTTGCTGCTTTTAAGATTTTCTGTTTGTCTTTGTCCATCAGTGGTTTGATTATGTCTGAATATCCATCTCTTTACATTTGTCCTGCGTGGGATCTGTTGAGCTTTTGATGAGTACATGAATGTTTTTATAAATTCGGTATGTTTTTTATCCTTTATTTTTTCATATATATTTTTTCTATCCCTTTTTGTGTCTCCATTTTTTTCTGAGATACTCATTACATGCTTTTTGATATGGTTATGATTATCTAAAATGCCTGAGTGTTTGCTCATTCTTTAAAAACTATTTTTTCTCTTTGTTCTATTTATATGTATCTATTTTAAATTCATGTTGAAATGTGAAGTCAAGTCTACCAGAGGAAGCGTTACTACAAACAAAGTTAGTGGAGGTGATAGAATTCTAGCTGAGCTATTTCAAACCCTAAATGATGATGCTGTCAAAGTGCTGCACTCAATATGCCAGCAAATTTGGAAAACTCAGCAGTGGCCACAGGACGGGAAAAGGTCAGCTTTCATTCCAATCCCTAAGAAAGGCGATGCCAAAGAATGTTCAAACTCCTGCACAATTGCACTCATCTCACACGCTAGCAAAGTAATGCTCAAAATTCTCCAAGCCAGGCTTCAACAGTACGTGAACTGTGAACTTCCAGATGTTCAAGTTGGATTTAGAAAAGGCAAACCAGAGATCAAATTGCCAACATCCGTTGGATCATCAAAAAAGCAAGAGAGTTTCAGAAAAACATCTACTTCTGCTTTATTGACTATGCCAAAGCCTTTGACTGTGTGGATCACAACAAACTGGAAAATTCTTAAAGAGGTGGGACTACCAGACCACCTGACCTGCCTCCTGAGAGATCTGTATGCAGGTCAAGAAGCAACAGTTAGAACCAGACATGGAACAACAGACTGGTTCCAAATCAGGAAAGGAGTATGTCAAGGCTGTATGTTGTCACCCTGCTTATTTAACTTATATGCAGAGTACATCATGAAAAATGCTGGACTGGATGAAGCACAAGCTGGAATCAATATTGCTGGGAGAAACATCAATAACCTCAGATATGGAGATGAAACCGCCCTTATGGCAGAAAGTGAAGAGGATCCAAAGAGCCTCTTGATGAAAGTGAAAGAAGAGAGTGAAAAAGTTGGTTTAAGACTCAGCATTCAAAAAATGAAGATCATGGGATCCAGTCCTATCGCTTCATGTAAATAGATGGGGAAACAATGGAAACAATGAGAGACTTTATTTTCTTGGGCTCCAAAATCACTGCAGATGGTGACTGCAGCCATAAAATTAAAAGACTCTTGCTCCTTGGAAGAAAATCTATGACCAACCTAGACAGCATATTAAAAAGCAGAGACATTACTTTGCTGTCAAAGGCCTGTCTGGTCAAACCTATGGTTTTCCCAGTAGTCACATATGGATGTGAGAGTTTGACCGTAAAGAAAGCTGAGCACCTAAGAATTGATGCTTTTGAACTGTGGTGTTGGAGAAGACTCTTGAGAGTCCCTTGGACTGCAAGGAGATCCAACCAGTCCATCCTAAAGGAGATCAGTCCTGAGTGTTCATTGAAAGGAGTGATACTGAAGCTGAAACTCCAATACTTTGCCACCTGGTGTGAAGAACTGACTGGCTGGGAAAGATTGAGGTTAGGAGGTGAAGTAGACAACAGAGAATGAGATGGTTGGATAGCATCACTGACTCTATCATGAGTTTGAGCAAGCTCTGGGATTTGGTGATACCAGGGAGGCCTGGAGTGCTGCAGTCCATGGGGTCACAAAGAGTCAGACACAACTGAGCAACTGGATGAACTGATTTTAAATCCACTGGTCTTCCTTGGTAGCCCAGCTGGTAAAGAATCCACCTGAAATTCAGGAGGTCCAGGTTTGATTGCTGGGTCAGGAAGATCTGCTGGTGAAGGGATAGGCTAGGCTACACACTCAGGTATTCTTGGGCTTCCCTGGTGGCTCAGACAGTAAAGAATCCTCCTGCAGTACAGGTGACCTGTGTTTGATCCCTGTATTCAGAAGATCCCTTGGAGAGGGCATGTCAACCCACTCCAGTATTCTTGCCTGGAGAGTCCCCATGGACAGAGGAGCCTGGAAGGCTACAGCCCATTTGCTCACAAAGAGTCGAACATGACTGAGCCACTAAGCACAGCACTCTTAAATTCACTAATCCTTCAGGTTATCTTAAATGTGTTGTCAGGTTCCTAAAGTGAATTTTCACTTAATATACTTTTCAAGTCTAAAATTTCCATTTAGTTGTTTTCCAACATTTTTTCTCATTATTGAGAATTTCATTTTTTTTTTAATTCATCATTGCCTTACTTTCATTTTGTTTTTTAAGTGTGGTCACCTTTGGTTCATTGAATGTATTTATAATTCTGCTTTAAAGACTGTGTTTAAATTCAATGTCTAGAGATTCCCAGTTTCTATTGGCCACTTTTTCCCTCCTTGCATATCTCATAGTATCTTGTTGAAAAGTAGATATTTTAGATCATATATTGTGGCAACTCTGGATTCTGATTTTTTTTCTCCCTGTTACTGCTTTATTTGCTTGTTGTTTTGTTTAGTAATCTGCCTAAATCAGTGACATCTATTTCCCTTGTGATAGGTAGCCACTTATATACTTTTTCTTTATTTCTTTTTGAGATTCTTGTAATTAGTTTTACATTTGGATTCCTGGGGCTTGCCTCTCCTTCTCTGTGAAGCTTAAATGATAAGCTGATGGCCAGACAGTGAATGTGTGCAAACACTTCAAGTCAATAAATTATCTGTCATTTGCTCATGAATCTCTGTATTGATAGAGGAACACATTTAAAATTTACATTGTTTTCAAGTGTTCCCCACTTTGGTTTCTACTGAACTCTTTTCACATTTCCTCTGTGCTGTAATTGTTCAGCCTCAGCAATGTGTGGGTAGTTTTGTTCCTCTCAGGCCTCCATTGGACATACTTTTAGCCATAGTCAAGAATGTGCTTGCCCCAAGGGTGAACATAACTTGGATTAATAGAGCTGTTGACTCTCTGCTTGCTCCCTGTTGTAAGGCCATCACTTCCAGTGAAACACTGCAGAAGGCTGGCATCACCCACCACTCAAGTACCACTGAGCCCCCTTTGACCTCCACAAAGTTCTGGTGACCTTCCCCACTCTGGAAGAACCTCTGTGCTCACTGAATTGTGGTTGATATCGATAAGAGCACCTCTCGGCTAGAATACAACAGGGTCCTAGTTTCTTACCTAAAAATGAGTAGTTTTTCAGATATCAATACTCCTCAAATTGTTATCTTCCTTTGGTCCATTTATGGGTGACTGGGTGACTAAAATGGTTGTTATTTGTCAATTTTGTCTAGCTCTAAGGTTTGCCTTATCTCCATCTTCTTTTGAGGCACATTTTTGTTTTATATTGGTTTCAGATGTAAACACAAAGCAAAACTATTTCTTCAAATGCCCGATAGTCCTTGGCTGTGCTTTCATATTACAAAGAAGCAAGTCCAGAAGCTGCCTAGAAACTACATTTGGATGGCACTGATTTGATGGTATAGTTTGCTTTAGAGTGAATAGGTGGGTTACCATGATTATGCTGGAAGTCTGCTGAAGCCAGAATGAGGCAGATTTTTCTATGCGGGCACCCATGCTACCTTTCCTGTTTTATATATAGTAGTGTGTATATGTTAATCCCAAACTCCTAATGTATTCCTCCCCTTCCTCAATCTTTCCCCTTTGGTAGCTGTAAATTTGTTTTCAAATTCTGTGACTCTATTTCTGTTTTTGTGCATAAGTTCATTTGTATCATTTTTTTAGATTCCACATGTAAGTGATATGATTATTTTTCTTTGACTTAATACGACAATCTCTAAGTCCATCCATGTTCCTGCAGAAGGCATTATTTCATTCTTTCTATGGCTGAGTAATATTCCATTGTATATACGTACCACATCTTCTTGGGTCCTGCTCTCATCTGTTCTTTTCAGGATTTTCTGTGTGTTCAGTCACTCAGTCGTTTCCGACCCTTTGTGACCCCATGGACTGCAGCATGCCAAGCTTCCTTGTCCTTCACAATCTCCTAGAGTTTGCTCAGACTCATGTCCATTGAACTGGTGATGCCATTCTGCATTGCCTTGTTTCTTCATAGTTATTTTTTTAGTGGATTATGAACCCATTTTTAGAGAAGTTTTTTTTTTTTTAATTGTAGTGGTTATTATTATTTTAGTTACTGCCTCTTTTTCTTTCTTTACCTGATTCTGTACCCCACATTTACCTTTGGGTTTACATTTTCTTTTACCTGTGTACACTCACATTTTGTCAGGTAAGCAATATTACCAATGTTGACAGTTTCTAGAAAAGTAAGTCTTGATTTTTTTCCCTTGGTCAAGCTGTTGAAAGTTATCATTGAAGAACAATTCACTCTACAGGCAGACATTGTCATCAAGAAAGCAATTTCAGTTATTTATGGTTTTCCATGAAATCTTGTGATTTCAGATATGGAGTATAGGTAATATGTTGTATCTCTATAACGGCTCCCTAAAGTGGGCATCTCCACTTAGTTCTTTAACCAAACTGAACCATGTCTTATGTTAGAATTCCTCTGTTTTCTATTTTGTTCGAATTTAGTTCCTAGACTGGCCAAATTGTCCATGAGGGTTTTCGTCTGTTTCTGATGAAGTTTTAGCTGGATATCAGCTTGGGATAATAGATGTTAGTAACATTTAAGCACTTGTATTTCAGATACCAGGGAAAGGCAAGAAGTATGAGAACAATCAATAAATATTGAGAGAAATATCTGGAGCCTTCTTCCTATTAGTTTTAGAGTTGAGGTGGCTCAAAGGGTAAAGCATCTGCCTGCAATGCGGGAGAGCAGGGTTCGATGCCTGGGATGGGAAGATCCCCTGGAGAAGGAAATGGCAACCCACTCCAGTATCCTTGCCTGGAGAACCCCACAGATGGAGGAGCCTGGTAGGCTACAGTCCACGGGGTCGCAAAAAGAGTCGGACATGACTGAGCAACTTCACTTTCACTTTCAAGCCTAATGAAGAGATCATTTTGGCTGATCACAAATCATCAAATAGCTTTTTTTTTCTATTAAATAATATACTTAACTGTTTGACTTCTTTTCTTTTCCTTTTAGTAAGGCAAGATAAAGAAATAATTATAGATTTTGAAATGTTCATGATGTCAAGCTACAGAAAAATGTAGTCAGAGTTTTACAGATACCCTGGGTAAACATATCGATGTACAAAATTACACAAATATAAACAAAACATGCAAAAGCCCTTGCAAAGAGATATTATTTATAGTAACATTCAAAATATGAAGTTCCTGGGAATAAATCTAACATAACGAGATGTGCAAAACTCCCATGAGGGAATAATAAAGCATTATTTTGTGACATTAGGACCTCAATAAATGGAATGATATGTAATACACATGGCTTTGAGAAACAAGGTTTTATAGGTGCCCAATTGGATCAGGTCAATCAAATTTATGTATATTTTTGAGGGGAAGAGAGACTACTTGACAAAAGATTTAAAAATTATATAGAGAGACAGAGGGCCAAAAACCAAGAATAACTGCAGTGTATTTTGGTATTTTGGTGCAGGCAAAGTCAGATAGATTGGTGGAACCTCAATAGTGAATGTTTAGACCACAGACTCACCTCTTTGGTGACTTTACGTGGGAGGTTATTAGAAACACAGAATCTCAGGTCCTGATCCCAGATCAGATAAGTCAGAAATCTGCTTTATCAAGATAACCTAGAAGAGTGGGGAAATGATTTTTTTAATTTAAATTTTAAAATTTATTTTGTAATATTTTGGCCTCACCATGCGGCATGTGGAATCTTAGTTCCCTGACCGGGAGTCGAACCCAAGCCCCCTATATTGGAAACTTGGAATCTTAACCAGTGGACCTCCAGGGATGTCCCAAATATGGCTGTAAGAAACAGTTCTGGGGCAACTGGTAATTAAACAAGAAAGCTCTATTGTATTGAAAGGTATTGCTTGATTCATATGGTGCAGCCATCCCTTACTGTCTGTGATCTACGTTTCTTTAGGAACATTTGAAAACTCAATGATAATAAAAGGGATGCTTTGTGCATATTTTTAAGGTGCATCTGTTATCCCTGTGCCAATAATCTATGAGTCGTCTTGTTAATAAGCTTTTTTAAGGTGCCCCAACCTCAGGATGTCTTTATGTGTTTCTAGCGTCTCTTGGATCGAGCCTGTGTATCATCCTTAACCGCAGTGCTGTCCCTGCCGGTGTAGGTCAGTAACGCTGTGACCGTGCCTCCTCCATGTGGCTGATAAAGCCATATCTAATTATTTTATAGGTGTGCTTTGTATGTTTTGGCAAAAAGCTGCTGAAGACACTGACGAAAAGGCAGCTCTTCTACTGACACCTTAGGAGGAAATAAGTTACCACCTACGTTATGATTAGAAGACCAGCTCGTTCTTAGAATCTTCTGAAACAAAATTAGGTAAGAAATGCTTTTCATCATATTTTAAATGATTTGTCCTCCAACTTCCCAGTTTGCTTGAAAGCTTCTATAATTCTATTCCTTTGGCCTCTAAGAGAAATGCAGTTAGCATTTTCCTTTAGGAAGGCAGCATGCCAGCCAGCTGTCAGCTTTATGATGTACCTGATGTCCGATGTCAGGGGAAGCACAATTCAATTTTAAAGTAAGTCTTCTGCACACTACTGCAGCAGGGCTGCCAGCATCTCTCTTTATGTTCCTTTCTTTGAAATTCTCCCTTTTCCTCAAACAGTATAGTTTTATTTTTATTTTTAAATCTTTTGTGTAAGATGAAACGACCACTAGCTGACTTGCCTTGTCCTTAGCTAAAAATCAACGAATTGACTGAAATTATCTGTAAATACTTCTGCTACCCTTTCTCATTTCTACAAAATAAAGTACCACTGCTTGTTTAACTTATGACTTGTCTAAACACGTTGAAAGCGTTGACTATAAGGCATAACACTCAGACTCTGAAAGAGAACTGTGACAAGTTCAGTCAAAAGGGAAAAGAGGAATAATTTATAAAAGGTGCTGCAGATAATGATGCCAGCCAGTTATTTTAAAATGCATCCATCTCACCTTTTAATGAATTAGATTTGTCAACAGGAAATGTTTTATGCACCACTTCTAATAAAAGTGGCATGCTAGGAATGCAGTGCTTTGAGGTTGGCTTCTTCAAAGCGTCAGAGTATCTTCAATTCAAAGATATTTTTTAAATAATAGATATTAAAAGTATATTTAAATAATATTAAGGTTGTGACACAAACACCAAATGACAAAATTCAGGGGTTTCAAAGCAAAGGCTGACATGCCATCACTTTTTCACATAGTAACTGTTTTTTAAATTAGGAGTGTAACAGACTGATTTGGGGATTGTGTGTCAGTTTAACTTTAGATTCTCTTGTTGTTTTTGCTGGTGTCACAACCTTAATGTCAGCTTTTCAAATAGGTTTCTACATTTCCTTTGGTTCGGGGTCATTAAAAAATGCATATGATGAATCTGAGAGGCATAAATAGGTCACACTGAAGTGAAATTCCTTGACTCTCTGGTACTGAGATACAGCTATTACCTGCCTTGTAAGTGGAAAAAGTTAGCTCAGGCATTTGGTAAATTTTTGTTTTTCAAGATTTTGATTCAGACCATTGTAAGCCCAAATGACAAAACATGATGTTGGTATAATTGTGTTCTTGTTCTTCTAATCCAAACCACCCAATTTTGTTGATTATAATCCCTAGATATTAAGAATCATAATTCCCACAGGTGATTGTTTTTTCACTTAGAATACAAGTTAATCCTGACAATTATTTCAATAGAAATATACTTATTCAGTATAATTAAGTATAGGTAACTCTACCTTAAATTTTTCCATATGCCAGCCTTTTATATAAACACTTTTATGCAGATTTGGGGGTAAATGTGATTTTTTTTTTAAAGGTAACACTTGTTTAGAAAGCAAATATAAAGTAAAAATCTGTTGTGTTGGGTTGAATGTTTAAAAAAAAAATTCTCATACCCCATTGGACATTCAAGGAGGAGCATGGAGCCTCCCTTACTCCCTTCCGCAGGGAGAGAGAGAAGGGAAAGAGGAGAGAAAAATAATTCCACCCATTTCCTTGATTCTTATCTGTCATGATCTCATTGGGCAGGTCATATGCTGAATATGGTTTTAATTTAGAAAAGTAAATATCAGAATCTTATCTCACAGTTGTCTTTTTCATCACCCATGTTAGAGAAATGAAAAGTGGAAAGAGAGGCAAATTATTTATTGATCTTTTCTGGCTGACTCAAATATATACTGGCCAACCCCAAATATAAGGCTTCATAGTTCATATCTCCTCCTTCACTGACTCTCCAGCTTTTACCATTCCTCAGTTCAGTTCAGTTCCATCGCTCAGTTGTGGTCCGACTCTTTGCAATCCCATGGATTGCAGCATGCTAGGCTTCCCTGTCCATCACCAACTCCCGGAGCTTACTCAAACTCATGTCCATTATGTTGGTAATGCCATCCAGCCATCTTATCCTCTGTCGCCCCCTTCTCCTCCTGCCTTCAATCACTCCCAGCATCAGGGTCTTTTCCAATGACTCAGTTCTTTGCATCAGGTGGCCAAAGTATTGGAGTGTCAGCTTCAGCATCAGTCCTTCCAATGAATACTGAGGACTGACTTCCTTTAGGATGAACTGGTTGGATCTCCTTGCAGTCCAAGGGATTCTCAAGAGTCTTCTCCAACACCACAGTTCAAAAGCATCAATTCTTCAGTGCTCAGCTTTCTTCACAGTCCAACTTTCACATCCATACATGACTATTGGAAAAACCAAAGCTTTGACTTGATGGACCTTTGTTGGTAAAGTAATGTCTCTGCTTTTTAACTTGCTGTCTAGGTTGGTCATAGCTTTTCTTCCAAGGAGTAAGCGTCTTTTAATTTCATGGCTGCAGTCACCATCTGCAGTGATTTTGGAGCCCAAAAATATAAAGTCTCTCATGGTTTCCATTGTTTCTCCATCTATTTGCCATGAAGTGATGGGACCAGATGCCATGATCTTCGTTTTCTGAATGTTGAGCTTTAAGCCAACTTTTTCACTCTCCGCTTTCACTTTCATCAAGAGGCTCTTTAGTTCTTCTTCACTTTCTGCCATAAGGGTGGTGTCATCTGCATATCTGAGGTTATTGATATTTCTCCCGGCAATCTTGATTTCAGCTTGTGCTTCCTCCAGCCCAGCGTTTCTCATGATGTACTCTGCATAGAAGTTAAATAAGCAGGGTGACAATATACAGCCTTGACATATTCCTTTCTGAGTTTGGAACCAGTCTGTTGTTCCATGTCCAATTCTAACTGTTACTTCTTGACCTGCATACAGATTTTTCAGGAGGCAGGTCAGGTGGCCTGGTATTCCCATCTCTTTCAGAATTTTCCACAAGTTTACTGTGATCCACACAGTCAAAGGCTTTGGTATAGTCAATAAAGCAGAAATAGATGTTTTTCTGGAACTCTCTTGCTTTTTCAATGATCCAGCTGATGTTGACAATTTGATCTCTGGTTCCTCTGCCTTTTCTAAAACCAGCTTGAATATCTGGAAGTTTATGGTTCACGTGCTGTTGAAGCCTGGCTTGGAGAATTTTGAGCATTACTTTGCTAGCGTGTAAGATGAGTGCAATTGTTTGGTAGTTTGAACATTCTTTGGCATTGCCTTTCTTAGGGATTGGAATGAAAACTGACCTTTTTCAGTCCTGTGGCTACTGTTGAGTTTTCCAAATTTGCTGACGTATTGAGTGTAGCACTTTCACAGCATCATCGTTTAGGATTTGAAATAGCTCAAATCCTAATAGGAATTCTAGATTCCTAATAGGAATTCCAAATCCCAAATAGGAATTCCATTGCCTCCACTAGCTTTGTTCATAGTGATGCTTCCTAAGGCCCACTTGACTTTGCATTCCAATATGTCTAGGTCTAGGTGAGTGATATCACCATCATGATTCTAGCATGAGGTAATTAGGCTGCATTGTATAGTGGTGTGAAAATGCATACAGTTGTCTGTGAAGGATTTGGCTAACTCTTCCAAATTTATCCAAACTATACTAGTGCTCTTGCTTGAACAAATGTTTAAAGTCGTTATTATTGTTCATACTAATACCAGTTCTGATTTCTATTTGATTAAAATGAATTTTTAAAACAAAAATATCTCTTTCTAAATTCAAAGAAAGCTATTCAAATAAATGAGCTGGACTCAGTGCACACCTACAATGTAGAAAAAGCTTTCTGGCATACAAACAAAATAATCTCTTTAAATAACATAGGCCAAAGCCTTCACACCAATTCATTTAGAACAGTTTCAGATTTATGTAATTAATAAAGTTGGATACTGGGTCTAACATGTATTAAATGTCCTTCAGTGTACAGTGATGTTCTAGTGACTGTCTGGAAAAAAATGATAAGAATTTATTTATTGTTTTGCTACATCAGTCAATTCTGTAAACGGCTTTCTAATATGATACAATACATGCTTTTAATAGTTTTCTATAATATTAAGAGATAGTATTTATTGAGTATTTTCTGTATTCCAACAGCTGTTCTAAATAGTATCTATGGATTATCTCATGGATCCCTCATAGCAACACTGTGTTGATCTCAGTATTTTACAGATATGGTAGAGGCACACAAGGAGAACGTTATAAAACTAGTAAGTAACGGAGCTAGAAGTCCACCACTAGCATTGTTATCCCAGATGTCACACTCTAAGCCCCCACTACTCAAAGTGCGGTCCCCAAGCCAGCAGTATCACCATTACCGGGGAACTTTTCAGAAATGCAGACTCTCAGACTCCACCCCAGTATCGCATCTTATATGCTATTTTGAGTATTCCTCATATATAAAGTGCATTGTAAAAATATAAATAAATGTAAACAGGGATCCAAGCTACCTGGAAATCACCTGTATAAAGAACCAAAAAAAAAAAAAAAAATCCTCGACCTTAAGCAGCAAGTCTTTCTCTCTGCTGGGCAGCTAGCTACTTCTACATCTGAGGCTTTCTCACAATCACATTGTAGCACATTGCCTTTGAATGCAGACTCTGGACAGAATGCCTGTGTGTGAACCTCAGCTCCTATTTCTAGCTGTAGGACCCTAAGAAAGTTACACAGCTCTCTATATCTCAGCTTCATGTTCTGGGAATGAGGTCTAAAACTACTTACTTCACAGGGTTGTTGTGAAGATGAAATGAGTTAATCCATGGAAAGGTTTGAAAACAGAACCTGATATCACCTGATATAAGTGATAAATGTTTTCTGCTGTAGTTATTGTTAGTTATGATTCCCATCTTAAAGAGTAGAATAGAGTCTCATCTCATACTTGGTAATAAACTGACAAATATTTTTGTTAGCAGGGCTTACCATGTAAGGGGATATCTTTGCTGTTAGAGTCCAAATCATAAATTTTAGTTTTTGTATTTTCTGCAAACTTTTTCCTTGTGGCACTTCCTGCCTGTGAGTTCTTCTAAACACCACTTCATTGCGGTACTTAACTAGTTAAGTCCAGTGCACTCAATTCAAAATCAAAATGAAACATGTAACGGCATAGTCAATTTTTAAATATAGTATATGCTTTTAAACGAAATAAAACTAATGAATGAGGCTTGTATGCCCATTTGGCCAACCACTTAGAGAAGTAATACAAAATAGTCAGAATAAAGTGTCTGTTTAAAGGCTGAATGCTTCAGAAGCTGTTTGTTTTCTTTTGGACATTATTCTGAAGTTGTACATACAGTTAATCATGATAGTCTTTAGGGGAATAGTGGTTTAGTGTGCAGGCACTCACTCAACAGCTATTTAAGATTACATCTAATGTGTGAAGTGAGGCTGCGCGTTCCTGAAAAGTACCAGTTTGAAATCTCATTTGTGGAAGGCACTAAGATAAAAATAGTTGGTGAAAAGAATATCCTGGGAAACTTGTAAATTGTCAATTCTGGGACACATACCCAGAAAGTTCAGTTCACTAGGCCTGGGATGAGGCCCACCTGGGTGTTTGAATTTTTCACAAACGGCCAAAGTGATTCTACTTAAAGTAGTGTTCTCGAGTACACTTGGAGAAGCACTGCAGTAGTGACGAAGACATGAATTCAAAAGGGCTTTTGTTGACTCCCCTTCCTTCTGGCAACATTGTCCTCTTTGGTACTAGTTTTTTTCCATCCTGTGACCCAACTTTCTTATTTATCCTCTCCTTACCCCCATAGTGGTTCCCAAGCCAGTCTTTAATTTTTCTGCTTTTCTCTCTCTTTTTTTTTTACCCTTTCTCAAAGAATATATCTTTTGGATTTATCAGTCATATCTGTGCAGATGGTTCTACAACATACCCGCAGAAGTCTGTTTAATCTAAAAATCTCTAAGCCAAAATTCAGGTGCTGTAATCAATTTAGAGCCTATGGGCAACATTAAAAGAAAGAAGAAGTAGTTCAGTTTCGTTCAGTTCAGTTGCTTAGTCGTGTCTGACTCTCTGCGACCCCATGAACCACAGCATGCCAGGCCTTCCTGTCCATCACCGACTCCCGGAGTTTACCCAAACTCATGTCCATTGAGTCAGTGATGCCATGCAACCATCTCATCCTCTGTCATCCCCTTTTCCTCCTGCCTTCAATCCTTCCCAACATCAGGGTCTTTTCAAATGAGTCAGCTCTTTGCATCAGGCGGCCAAAATATTGGAGCTTCAGCTTCAACATCAGTCCTTCCAAGAAGAAGTAGTAAAAAAGAATAAAAAGAAGTAGTAAAAAGGAATAAAATGGGATGAAAGGGAATAGATCAAAGCAAGAGAAGCAGTGTTTCATGAGACTTTTGTTTAAGATATATGTACACACCTATACATTAGATTGCAATGCATTTTGTTTTAGCCTCGTAGGTCGTAATTCAAAAAGTTTGAAAGATACTCTCTGAGTTTTGGGCTCCTGGACTTCAGTGTGACATTACAAGCACTGTTTTCCCATGCGTTCCACTCATATATCTGCTGCATCTCTATTCTGGACATTACCAATTTCTATAATCCATTCAAAATCATCATGTCTAAAATTGTATTTGTTGTGCATTCTGTTAACATTTTCCTCCTAAGTTTTTTTTTTTAATCTATTCATAAACTACCATTCTGTTATCCGGGATAAAATTTCAGAATTGCTTTGTAATAATTTAGCCTTTCCTATGTAAATTCCCTAATAGCCTCATCTGTCTGCCCTGGCCTGTCCTGTGGCCCAACCAAGCAGAAAACCTTATTGGCAGCCCGTGTAGTCACCCACTCCCCAGCTAGCTTCTTGAAGGCTGCTTTGGGCGTGCCCTGCCTGGTGTCTGTGGCTGCCATCCACAAGACTGTAAGAGCCATTGACAACAAGATGCCCTGCTCTGTATGATACCCACCTCTCTTAGCTCTTTCTGTTGTAATTGGTCATTTTTTTTTTTATTGCCAAGGAAAAGCCTCACCCTGGATTTTTACCCTTTGCTACTTTCTAACGATATATCTACAGTTTGCTGGCTCTTAGCATGACCGTAGTTTTCACGTCATTTTGTCTGGTGTCTCTGATGACTTGGGTCTAAAGTCCAAGCTTCTAATGCCTGGGACGTGTCACACTTGCCTGGTTGTGCTCTCAGCTGTAATTGCCTGCCTCGGTCAGCGACCCCAAACTCTTACCTAGTCTTACCTTGGAAAGTCATTTCAAAAGCTGTCTTTCCTTTCCTCATGGTCCCATCCTCTTCCTAGTCATTATCACCTTCATCTGGATTAATTCACTGTCCTTCTAACTAATCCTCCTACATCTCTTCTCTCACCCCACACCAAACCATCTTAACACCCTGTTTAATAAATATTTGTAAAACAGTAGTCATGTACTGCCTTAGTAAGAAAAAAAAGAAAAAAGCCTTTTATGACTCCATATTCTCTGTAGAATAAAAGTACAAATATTTTCCTCCTGCAGAATAAAAGGCCTCAGCACATCCATCTGGCCATGGCATACCTCTCCAATTTTATCTTTCGCTGTTTTCATTTGTGAATTTTCTGTTCTGGTTCCACAGAGCAGTTCTCTATATGCTCCAGGGATGGTCTTACCATTTTCATTACCAGGGCACACTGTTGGTGGTTGTTCGTGAGTGTGGAGCAGACAGTTGTGGCTGAGGTCTAGCAGTAGGATCCCACTACATACAAAGAAACCTCGTGTTGAGGACCTGATTACACATTGGCAATTAGAAGTTAGAGCCCAGGCTGCAGAAGAAAAGAGAAATGAACAGGAGACAAACTGATGAATTACTTCTCTTATTTCCTGTCTGGCTGAGGCTCCTTATATCCTCCGTTCACTAGTTGTTGGATCATTCACAGAACTGGAGAGCATTTGAATCTATATACAGGGAGAGATTAAGTGTCTTGCAACTAGAGGGGCCTGTGAGGCTATGGATTTTGTGAGATCACTGGGCTTCCACGTTTATCTTCCTTTTTTTTTTTTTTGGCAACTTGACTTCTCTCTTTTCTTCTGCCCAAAGGGGATGTCTTATAGAACTTCTGGATCATTTGTTACTTGTACCACTCAGTTAATACTACATGAGCTAATGCCTTGTAATATTTGTTTGTTTTTGTTTCTTGTGCGTCAAAAGTAAGACATGCTCATTATAAATTCAAACCAAAAAAGATTATAAAGAGTAAAAATTTCCTTTTCCCTGTTGCTTTTTAGTTCTACCACCCGCAGCTTAGGACTGCTGGTAGTTTGTTGACTATCCTTCCTGATTGTGAGGGGGGTTGGGGTTGGTTTTTTTTTTAAGTATTGCATTGTATCATGATGCATATATAGTTTTACAATTTGGTTTTCTAAGAAAACGCTATAGCATTCTGGAAATCTTTCCATTTCTTGCCATACAAAGCTGGATTTTCATTTTTCATAGGTTTCGTTTCATTTTATATATGTTATATTGATATTGAAAATATTCCATGTGCTGGACTTCCCAGGTGGTACAGTGGATAGGAATCTGCCTGCCAATGCAGGGATCACGGGTTTGATCCCTTGTCCGGGAAGAGTGCACATGCCGCACACAAAAGTTCATGTGCCACAACTCCTGAGCCCCTGCACTCGAGCCCGTGAGCTCCAGCTGCTGAGCCCATGCGCTAGAACTACCAGAGCCCGTGCACCTGGGGCCTGTGCTCCGCAACAAGAGAAGCTATCAATGGCAAGCCTGTGCTTGGCAACAAAGGGCAGCCCCCGCTCTTAGCAACTAGAGAAACCCCACATGCAGCAAAGAAGACCCAGTGCAACCAAAAATAAGTAAATCAATAAGTTTTAAAAAGATGTAAAAGTAAAAGATCCCATGTACTGACATCACATTATATATTCAGTTGGCCCAGGAATAGTCCCACCTTATACCTTTCATCTCAGTATTTCATCAGTTTAGCTTTTGTCTCAGAGTTTTCATTTTTGAATGAAGCCTTATTTGATAGTTATGCATAAATAAACCTGGATAGGTTTTGATAGACCTGCACCTTCCTTGTCTCCATCCTGGTGTGTCCTTATATTTGAGACACCAGAACAGTGAACAGAATTCTCACTGTAACATATGGTTAAATTGGCCACTTCCCATTTCCCTTTTCCAGTGCCTTTCCAGAAGTAATATAAGCTAGCACATATTTTTCAAGGAGAGCAGGAACGGTGCTTTCTGTTAAAGTAAATGCTCTCCAGCAGTTAGATCAGCTAGCTCCTTGAGCTCAGGGGGTGGCGGTGGCAGAATGCTCCGGGCTGCCAGCTCTGCTGGCCACTTGATGCAAAACCAGTTGTGCTGAGCCTGTGCTTTGGCCTGTAGATTGCACATTTCTCACCCTTTATTCAGTTTTACCATAGAGTGAATACAATACCAGCTTTATATTGCTATAAGGATTTTATTATGTATCATATGATATAAATCTACAACTGTTTGTTTATTGTTGGATAACACATTTTTTATTTTGAAACAACGATTTTTGGTGACAGTGATTTTGTAACAATGAATTTTGGTGACAGAGATTTGGGAGTGGGTAGAGAAAGAAAATAACTGTGAACATTCATTGGTTAGTAGTACTAAATTTCATTTGACTTGCCAACAAGAATTAAATGTGTAACCCACACTATGGAGGCTGTAGTGATATCACAGACCACATGAAAACAAGAAGACACAGAAGCATCAGAATCTATTGCACAGTCTTATTTTCATGCTGTGAAAATAAGCATGAAAAATTTGCCTGCCAGCGCAGGGGACATGGGTTTGATCCCTTGTCCGAAGAGTGCACAGGCAAAGTCTTATTTTCATGCCCTGAAAAATAAAATAATTTTACCGTGCCTGAAAATATGACTTTTTCATAATTGATGCTTCGCTGCAGAAGGTACATTTGTGTACCACTCTGTGTCAATGTAGGAGATGTAGGTTTGATCCCTGGTCTAGGAAGATGAGCAACAAAGCCTGCGCACCTCAACTGTTGAGCCTGTGCTCCACAGCAAGAGAAGCGACCACGATGAGAACCCTGCCTCCCGTAACTAGGAAAAAGCCCACACAGCAACGAAGAACAAGCACAGCTTAAATAAATAATAATAATAAAAAATTCTGTATGCCAATGCAGGAGCCACTGGAGACGCAAGTTCAATCCCTGGCTCGGGACAATCCCCTGGAGAAGGAAGTGGCACCCCACTCCAGTATTTTTGCCTGAGAAATCCCATGGACAGAGGAGCCTGGGAGGCTATATCCATGGGGTTGCAAAGAATTGGACATGACTAAGCGACTGAGCACACACACACACTATGAAACATGACTTTTCATGTTTCATTCAGATCAAGTGACTGTACTAAAATAATTTCGCTCATATTCAGTTTCAGGTTTTCTTGTGCATGTATGAAAAGTGAAACAGTAACTGTTAATGTATTGTCTCTGTTAAAAGAACTTTACCAGCTCTTAGACGATGCAGTTTTACTTCAGTATCATTGTATATTTCTAGTAAAAAGATCAATTCCAGTAATGGTTCAAGTTTCTTGTCTAATACATGGGATCAAAGTAAAGCATTCAGAAGTTCATTCTGTAAAATGTGAAACACTTTATATTGTGAAGTGAAAGTGAAAGTGAAGTCGCTCAGTTATGTCTGACTCTTTGCGATCCCATGGACTGTATGTAGCCTACCAGGCTCCTCCCTCCATGGGATTCTCCAGGCAAGAGTACTGGAGTGGGTTGTGATATTGTGTGAATTGTGATATTGAATGACAAACTGCAACATACATGGTAAAATTACTTGGTCTTGGTGATGTAAAAAATATTCTGAAGTAGAATATAACATCATAAAATATTTTGAATAAATTTAGAGCCTACAGAGAGTAAGTATAGTCAGAATATGTTGTACATATTTGTGTAGTTCATAATTTCCTCTAAGAGTTTATAAAATCTACCAATCTGAATAGAAGATATATTCTCAAAAAGTACAAATATTCTTATACATGCACAAAATAACCAGCCTGTAAATTTTTATAGTTAGGTTGATGCTGATAAAAATAATAAGCATGGCTGTATATATTTTTTCTGTTTGGATTTTAGAAACTTTTGAGACTTTGAAGAGTAAGTTTATAAATCAATGAAAGTTCCTACCATGGCATGGTAGGAACTTAAATACTTTTGTTAAAATGTTCTCTAAATTTTGGTTGCAGTTTCCAGCAAAATCTACTGGGAATATTTAGTCAAAGCATTTAACAAATGAAAGTCAAAAAATTCAGTTTATGTGAAGATTTTAGGGAATTGCAGTTATTGAACCCAGAGCTTGTAAACAGGAGGATTTTGAACTATTTCCCCCTGAAATCAAGGGGAAAACTGAACAAATTAATTTATAAGAACTCAAATGATGTATAAAATATAACTGTGAAATTCTATAATTGTGTTTTGATATACATACACTTATGGGGAGAAATATTTTGATGGAGCTCATATTTTTAATTAAATAAGTATATATTTTGGTTCAGAATGAAGTTAACCTGGAAAAACCTGCAAGTTTGCAGTATCTAAATTAAGTAAAACATTGAAAATAAGCATATGTATTTGTTTGATGGATTTGTGTTTTTAGCTTATTGGTCAAAAAAGGCAGTTTGCATAGAGGCAAAAAACTGTAAAAATAATTTGGCTAAAATATTTGTGTATTTCATTATTACAAATTAAAATTGGCAATGTTTTTCATTAGTGAATTTGCTCTGAACTTAGTATTATTTACCAGTAGATTTGCACCTGAAAAAATGTATACAGAAAAGTCACTTGGCAATGTCAACAATTTAAAATTTACTAACCACAAAATGTATCTTGGAATGTTATAAAAATAATATGATCATTTTTAAAAATACATTCTTTAGAAAACTAAGTGTGAGGGATAGATACAACTAAGAAATTGATTAAAGTATATGTAATGTACTAACAACCATCTGTTTTTGTATTTTTGATGTCAATATAAAGATTTTTTACATCAGTAGGCATAGATATCAGAATTTTTAAAAAGAGTTTGACTATAATTTTGTGTAGGTCCACATATATTATAAAGCCACTTACTTGATTTGTGAGTATACATCTCAAAAATTATATAATTTTATTTATTTTAGTACACTTTTTATTCCAAAAAGTTCCTAGTTTAGATGATAAATTATATATGCTTCATCCCCTCCTTCCTAAATCCCATTTCCCCTTTCCCAAATGATAGCTTTATGTTTATTATGCTCCTACTGCTGCTAAGTCGTTTCAGTCGTGTCCAACTCTGTGCGACCCCATAGACGGCAGCCCATCAGGCCCCGCCGTCCCTGGGATTCTCCAGGCAAGAACACTGGAGTGGGCTGCCATTTCCTCCTCCAATGCATGAAAGTGAAAAGTGAAAGTGAAGTCACTCAGTCGTGTCCGACTGTTAGCGACCCCATGGACTGCAGCCTACCAGGCTCCTCCGTTCATGGGATTTTTCCAGGCAAGAGTACTGGAGTGGGGTGCCATTGCCTTCTCCCTATGTTTATTATACATGACTGTAATTCTTACAGTTAAAATTCATTACTTCTAAAATGAACACTCCCTTTCCCCATACAAATTAAAAATTAGCTCTTTCCTTTGATTTTTTCTCTATTGCTTAAGTGTATGGTTTATCTCCCGGTCACTTAGAGTTGAAATTTTGCTGTGAACACTGATTCCTTTCTCACCTTTACAAAGATCATTCTGGTGGGAGGATAGAAAATGTGTTAAGAGATGATGCAGAAAATAGGGAGACACTTTAGCAAACTGCTGTATTAATCCAGCTGATGGAGTTTGAATTTCCCAGGTGAATATGAGAACAGGATTGAATGTGACAAATATGAAGGAAGACGAATCACCTGGCAGTGTAATTCGTGAGAGAGCATTAGAATGTGGGGGATGACTCCCACGCTTCTGACTCTAGTACCTAGGCTGATAGTGATGCCGTTAAGTACTATAGGGACCTCGAGAAATGAAGACATCTCAGAGGGAAGATAATAGACTTTTGGGGGCATATTGAGTTTGAGGTACCCATGGAATATCCAAGGGAGTTATCCACTGTGGAGTTGGACACTTCAAACAGGAGCTCCAAACACAAGCGGTAGTGGGAGACACGGACGTGGATGAAATTGTTCAGTCAGAGGTCCAAGGGAAAGAGACAGAAAAGGGGACTGGTGAAGGAAACTGAGCTGTGGTGTCTGAGACCGATCTGGGGGAGAAACTGCCCCAAGAGCACTTCTTCTGGGGAAGGAGGGGCCTAGGACTGTGGAATGTAGCAGATTGGAGAGAAGACTTACACTGGCAACTTTGAAGTTCTATAACTATAGGAAGAATTCAGGCCCACCTTAGGAAATGTTCCCAGAAATATTTCACCATTTGAAATTTTTAGATTTAAGTTTAATAAATTAAGCTTCAAAGATGTAATCATTTATGTATAGCTTTACAGGTAACATTTATTCTATTACTCCTCTACAAACTTACTATCAATATTCATTTTTACTCTGAATTTTTTGAAGTTTCACATTGTGTGTACAGGACATGTTGATTGGAATAGAGTGGATTTTTTTAACATCTTGTAAAGAACATCAGTTTTATGGTACTTTTTCGGTGGTCCAATGGTTAAGACTCTGTGCATCCAATGTAGGAGGTGTGGGTTCGATCCCTAGCGGGGCAACAACTAAGATCCCACATGCCACACAGCATGGCCAAAACATTTAAAAAAAGATTGGAAAAAAAAAAAAAAGGGAACATCAGTTTTATTGTAATTTCACACAAAGAACTATTCTAGAAATTTGACTTTGAAGTTGAGTCAATCTAAAGCAATTTTTAAAATCTCTTTAGACTTCATTCTTAGGATCTATTTCTCAAGGGTTTCTATGCATAAAATTTTAATGTTTTTGCATTTTATTTTTTCTTATTAGTTCTTACTTTTCAAAGAATGTGTTCTGTTATCTTTAGACTTTATTTAGTAATTAAATTACCTAATTTAAGTAGATTTCTTTCTGCAATCCATACCTCCAGATTGCCTCTTATATGCTCATTTTGGTCCCTCTGTTTTGGTGTATGATTCGTCTTTTAGTAGAAAAATACTAGGTTCTTTCATCACAATTACAGTCATTGGTCTGATAATCCTATGAGTCAATCTGCACGAAACAAGAAGCGCATATCAAACTCCTGGCAGGTTTAGTTAAAATTAAAATGCATGCTCAACTGTAGAGATTGTCAAGTGTGGAAATAATATTTGTCCAGCTGGACAGCTTTCTTTTGTAGTTGCTAAATGAAAGTTGAGATTCTGTCTGCTCCTTGAAAGCTTCTGTGTCATGAAGGTAATTTGGACTGTTTGTGGTTTGACAGGGATTATTAAAATCAGATGAAGTGAAGGGAAGCAAGTGTGAGAAAGCAAAATTGACACTGACACTCTCTATTATTTGCAGCTTGGATCATGATGACTATGTTGATATGATAGATTCACTGTTGAGATATGTTAAGCAGCAAATAAAGTAAAAAGCAAGTATAGTGATGGCTTCTCAGATTTAACATGAAGAAATCCAATATTTACTTTCACTGATTGCATTTTAAATAGATTTTCGGGTCATTTCATACGAATTTGTTTATAACCAACAACACATTATCTGTCTATTGAACTGTAGAATTAGAAAGTATACTGCAAAGGCAGTATAACAGAAAATTAAATACTAAAGAAGTAGATCACGATTAAAATAATAGAATTTTAAAACTAGAAGGGTCCTTACAGATCACTTTTATCTAATTTCCTTTTTTGGTAGATGGAAACTAGAAAGACTTTTAAGGTATCACATTTAAATGTTATTTGAAAACATAAATGAATGTAAAATCCTCGTTTTTCACCACAAATATATTTTATCTTTTCACAGTATTTTAAAAAATGATTTGAGTTGATAAAATTCATTCCAAAATAATGTAATCCACAATTGTAGATAACTTTTTTCTGTTTAAAGATAATACACAAATTAAGTTATTATGGTTATATGTTTTTATAAGTTGTATCATCTACATTGATGAAGTAAATGCCTTCCATAATTTATATTTTTCTGAAAGCATTATTGTTAGAAGGAGTTATAGCAAAAAGCTATTTCATGGTGTTAACCAAAGATAGTTAGAAAAATATAGCTAAATTTGATAAAATTGTTGTTGTTTAGTTAGTAAGTAGTGTCCGACTCTTTTGCAATCGCATGGACTATAGTCCACTAGACTCCTCTATCTATAGGATTTCCCAGGCAAGAATACGGGAGTGGGTTGCCATTTCCTCCTCCAGAGTATTTTCCTGACCTAGGAATCAAACTATAGTTATACATATTTATGTGTATGTACCCACACCCCTGCTGCTGCTGCTGCTGCCAAGTCGCTTCAGTCGTGTCCGACTCTGTGCGACCCCGTAGACGGCAGCCCACCAGGCTTCCCCGTCCCTGGGATTCTCCAGGCAAGAACACTGGAGTGGGTTGCCATTTCCTTCTCCAATGCATGAATGTGAAAAGTGAAAGTGAAGTCGCTCAGTTGTGTCCAACTCTTAGCGACCTCATGGACTGCAGCACCAGGCTCCTCCGTCCATGGGATTCTCCAAGCAATAGTACTGGAGTGGGTTGCCATTGCCTTCTCCTACATACACATAAATATATATAACTAAAATCTTCAGTGGTATTTAGGCAAGGTAGTGAATTGATCAGAATTGGTTTGTAACATGAGAAGTCTAATGCCCGTATGCACTGTAGATATCATCCTGGTGATACAGTTAAATTCAACAGTTCTAACTCTGACTACCTGGAGTTCGCACAGTCACAGCAAGTTAAAGTCTTTGTCCTACAAAGACTGCCCCCATTTCAGACATGAACAAGTGAGGTCTGCACTGGATTTACCTGCTCTTCCTGGCTGATATAAATTCAGGGGCTCCCACAGGTTCAATAATTCATTTGAGTGACTTACAGAACTCAGGAAGTACCGTACTTATGATTACAGTTTTATTAAAAAGGATAAAAGTCAATAATAGCCAAATGGAAGAGATGCATAGGACGAGGTAATGAAGAGGGTAGGAGCAGCAAAAACCAAATACGAATTTCTTATTATACCCCAAGATGTGAGTTTGGAGACCAGATAGTGTTCCAGATTTAGGACGCTGGAACAGAAAGAAGGCAAAGTTACATTTAAGAGCAGTGGTGACCATTTAAGATATTAGCACGAGAAAGGGTCAAAGCACTTGATGACCATTTAAAATAGAGGTCAGCAAACATTTTCTATTAAAGGCCAGATAGTAAATATTTTTTAGGGTTTGTGGATGACATATGGCCACCCTAGCATATTCTTTTTTTGTTTTTAATTTTTACAACATGTTAGAAATATAAAAGCCAGTCTCAGCTTGCAGGCCATAGGAAAGACAGACCATGCCATAGTTTTCTGACACAATACTAGGCATGGGAGAGGGAGATTAGATAGCTGGTGACCCTATAACATAGGAAGAAAAGTCATTTTAAGGGAAAGATTTTGAATTAAATTTTGGACCTATTGAGTTTAAGAGATTTTGAATCAGCAAAATGCATTGTCTAGTTTAAGTACTTGGAAATGTGTGTGACCATTTTGGAGAGTTAGCGACATAACACTTGAAATTTTCACCATCAAGATAACAGATGAAAGAGGTTATGAAAAGCATGCCGAGTAAGAGGAGAACCAATAATGCCAACGTGAGATGGATAAGAGAAGCATAAGACAAAGTTCTGTATTCCTCTTTCCAGTTCAGGCAAGGGAAATAAGGAGAGTTGAGAAGACTATAAAATGAAACTAATAGGAGGAGATTTTTGAGGTATGAGGAAAAAAATCCAATGAACAAAAATAAAACAAAATTGCTTAAATTAAAATAAATCTACAACAGTTAAATTACATAGAAAGAAGTAATTGCTTTGAATGAAGATGCTCAAGGAAAGTGTTTAGAATGAGAAGCGGGTCTAGAGAGAAACCTGTGGTGAATATCAGTGTTAAATGTCAGAGATGAGAGAGGAGCCAATCAAGATGTTTATTTGTTTTAATAAAAACTACTCTTGTTAATTTATACAAACAAAAAGAAGTGGCTGTTGGGCACTTAAGCAGGGAAAGGATTTATTGTGTGTATCTCACAGAACCAAAAATAAACTGTTTGAGCAATCAGTGAGTCAGAAGAGGAAAGGAACTGGGCAATTACAGGGCCCTCGGCCAAAAGAATCTATTTACCTACGTACCCTCTCTTGGGAGGCTGGAAGTAATGTGATTGGTTTACTACCAGTGATTCCCTGTTCCTGCCTTCATTCCAGATGTCATAATTCATTTAGCATGCACCTGATGGTTCAGCTTGCGTCATATTTCTCACCCTGAATCCATCAGTTATGACCAGGAAAGCTGGGTCCTCTAGCATAGAAATGCACCATCATTGTATATCTGATAGTATATATGAGATAAAAAAAAGAAACGTGAGCTGGCCAGCTACCAAAGTGGGGACTCTTTCGAGGAGCCTCTGAAGAAACGGTGTAAGAGACTAGAAGGGAACTGCTAAGTCACTTCAGTCATGTCCGACTCTGTGCGACCCCAGAGATGGCAGCCCACCAGGCTTCCCCGTCCCTGGGATTCTCCAGGCAAGAACACCGGAGTGGGTTGCCATTTCCTTCTCCAGTGCATGAAAGTGAAAAGTGAAAGTGAAGTCACTCAGTCGTGTCCGACTGTTAGCGACCCCATGGACTGCAGCCTACCAGGCTCCTCCATCCATGGGATTTTCCAGGCAAAAGTACTGGAGTGGGGTGCCATTGCCTTCTCCGAGAAGGGAACTAGAAAGGCATAATACTTAGGAAAATTGACAAGAGAGAAGACAACTTTAAGAAAGCATAGCCGTCAGTACCAAGGAGTGCAGAGACTGAAAAATATTTTGTCAATTTCCGTATAAAGCCAGAAGCAGAAACCAGATTGCTCTGGGTCGAGAAGTGAGGGATAAAAACATAAGATTAAGAAATATGGGCTGCTATTTTGAGATGTCAGGCTATGAAAAGAAGGGGATATAAGAAGGGTTTTGTTGGTTTGAAACTTGAACATGTTTACAGTCAGCTGAAAGGGATATTGATGATGGTAGAAGTTGTTGATGGTAATTGATGGTGCAAAGCCCCGAAAAGTCATAAAGAATATTTTAAAGGATGGGTTTATTTATCAGATTGATTTAATTAATTATATTACCAAAATTTAAGTGAGTAGTATCACATTAATTTAACTAATCAATAATATTAACAGTTTAGGATAAATTCTTCAACTTCTAACTTCTTTAGAAGCATCCACTTCAATACAAAGTGCATGCTAAGTTCAAAGCATTCTTGCATAATTATTAAAATAGAGTTTCTTATAAATATAATTTGACATCTCATAAATTGCTTATTATCCCCATTTGCTACATAACACGCCTGCTTTTTTAAAAGTGCTTCAATAACTTAAACTTTCTAAGGCAGATATACTGTTTTCCAAATTACTAAGGTTTTATTGTACTTGAAAATTCATACGTTAATCATAACCCCGTAATTTGTGACATTTAGTTCTAATCGCAAAATATATAATTTTATGACTTTTAAATCATGTGAAATATGAATTCTAAGCTACAAAAATTGCTTAAATTAAATTCATTTTCAATTATCTTGATTTTACTGTAGTATTAAAGCAAGAGATGCTTAGGATTGCATGTTGAAAATTATAAAGAGTTCTTAAAATGAAAATATTTTCTGGAAAGAGAGGTGCACTGAAAAATAAAGCAATGTCAATTTGGTGAGTAAAGCATATGACAATTAATTCTGTTTGCTTGTCAAGTTACAATAGTGTATTCTGACTGATCCTGTCAATTTCTACTTCATACATACACATACATAAATTACTAATAGAGGAGTTACAATGAAGTATTTTATATATTTTATCAAAGGGGATTTTAATAGCTGTAATATGTTAATATGAGTACTTACTGAATGTATATCAATATTCTAGCTCATATAATTATGATAATCAGAACTTCCACAATAATTAGTAGAAAGCACAGGAGTCTGGGGAAAAGCTATATATAGCTGAGAGTTGCAAAAATAAATTGAAGAAAATAACAAGTTCATTTTTTCCTGTTATAAGACTTTAATGTATAAGGTATTTGAAATGATTATCAGCAAAAGGAGATCCATTTGAGTTGTTTCTCAGTCTTTGGGGAGGCCAAAACAGTAAAATTTCAACTCTCAATAACTGATGAAAAGAAATACATTTTTGGCAACTCTGAAATATCATAGGGAAAGATCTAGCCTTAGGAAAATAGAACAAAAAATTGGAAATTACATAGGCTTCATAATGAATGAAATTTATAATTGTTCTATGGAAAGCTGTTAAATATATATGGTAAGTCAACATGTGTAAGATAAAAAGGTATGATTTTATACAGAGAGTTTAAAACATTGTGAATTAATGACAGCCTTTGAAGCAGTCTGAATCCCAGCTTTGCCACATCCTATATAAGTGATCTCAGGCAAGTCACCAACCTCTCTGTGCCCCAGTTTCTACATCTTTATTATATGGATTATAATAGAACCTGGGCTTCCCTGATGGCTCAGTGGTAAAGAATCTTCCTTCCAGTGCAGAAGATTTGAGTTCAATCCCTGGGTCGCGATATAGGGAGTGCCCTGGAGAAGGAAATGGCAACCCATTCAGTATTCTTGCCTGGGAAATCCCATGGACAGAGGAGCCTTTATAGTCCATGAGGTTGCAATAGAGTTCAATATGACTTAGCGACCAAACAGCAGGTATAATATTACCTGTTACATGGGATTAAAGTCTTAGTCACTGAGTCGTGTCTGACTCTTTGTGACCCCCATAGACTGTAGACTGTCAGGCTCCTCTGTCCATGGGGATTCTCTAGGCAAGAATACTGAAGTGGGTTGCCATTTCCTTCTCCAGGGGATCTTCCTGACCCAGGGATCAAACCCAGGTCTCCTGCATTGCAGGGAGACTCCTTACTGTCTGAGCCACCCAGGGAAGTCACATAGGATTAAGACAAGAATTAAATGAGTAATTAGGACTGTGTGTGTGAATGCATGTGTGAATGCATGGCCCATATAAATGCTACGTAAGTTAGTTGTTATTGTCTTTAATATATTTAGTCATTATACCTTTAATCCATGTCCCAATAAATGAGTTCACTGAACTACATAAAATTGTCAAGATTTAGTAAAAGTTAAAATTTTAATTATACAATGTTGGCAGTATTTTGTGAATGATACAGGAAGACTACTTTCTGACTAGATATGAATGGAAAAGTGAAAATGAACCAGGCCAGAAGAAAGGCTGGTTCAGATTTAAGGATGATGGCCTGGTCAAAGTTTATTTTCACTTTGCTTCTTTATCAAATCAGCAAATTTAAGCCAAACAAGAATATAGTACAAATAATAGGAAAAATACCAAGGATACATGATGGCCATAAAGATATGATCCCTAACGTCTCCTTTTTCCTTGTGGAGGCATAACGCCCATAAGTCAGTTGGTCTCAGACATCTTTTGTTGTGTAAAGACTGTGTCAGTTCAGAGGAACCCAGAAACGGGCTGATTGCTTTTTTAGAATATTTTAGGGAGCTGCAGGTTCTGAAATGGAACATCGGTACAGGGCATCTGCCTGATACGGTGAAAGAAGGTCTTGCTGCTCACATTTCCTTTTTTCACATAATATTTCTTGCTAAGTTATAAATTCTGCTTTAGCTTTTCATGTAGTAGTCCTGGGGAAAAGGAAGAATTAAAACTAGCTCTGAGAGTCTAGGATACAGAAAAAAAAGATGGTATTGATGAATGAATGAAATAGTCCATGGGAAGAGTTCATTTGAGGGGTTCAGAAATATATCCTTATCCTACCATTTTTTAGAATACAGAAAATTTATGGCTGGAAGAAACCTCAGAGCCTAATAAATCCATTCACCTCATTTTATGAATGAGGAGCGTAAGCTCCATCCCTCTAGAAAGACTGAATGATTCACCCAAAGTCACAGAGGCATTGCCTGACCAGTATCAGAAGTCAAGTCTATTGATTCCTTGTCAGTGATGTTTAGAGTTAAATGGTGTTTTATTACAGAACAACATTTTCATGTTGTTATATGTGGTACATATAAGTATTTTTAATTGATCAAGATATCCCACTTCCTTATTGTGCTATTTAACTGTGTTTGTTTTAGGCTAGATCATAATATTGAATGGTAAGTCTTCACGTGAGCTAGAGCAGGTGGATATATTGACTCCACAGTCTGTCCGTAGATACGAAAGCCATGTGACTATGCTCCCTGGGGTTTCTCACAAGAGAAGAAATCACATGATCCAGATGTTTCTTTTACTAACTAAATTTCAGTGTGAATTTCTTCCCAAGGGTTGGTTTTTCTCTTTCACTCCTTTTTGATCGTGTAGATCTTAAGGAGAATGGCAGTCAGGATCTTTATTATTGAAGAAACTATAAAAGATAAAATAAGAACTCGAACCATTTTATGTGTTTAAATAAAGAAGACTCCTTAGGATAGAAAGGTATCATTTTAAAATATGTTAAAGGACAAGTGAGAGTCCAAAATTACTTTTGTGTGCTTTCTTTTGATCACATAAGGTATCGTTAGTTTTATTGCTTTACTGTAATGTCTTCTGGCAGTGCTTATAATATTTTCATACTTTATTATAGTCACTGTTCTTAGAAATTTTTAACTCAACTGTTTTAATTTGCCTACGGCTGAAATTTGACCTACAGACATTTGGCTTAGATATAATTCATCAAACATAACTCATTTTTAAAAGGCAATAATTAATATTATATCAGGTGCTAATACTTATTTGAAATATTAGACTTCTTTTAATCTTATACATAAAGTGATCAGAAACATTATAGGAGAATGAACATTTAAAAAGTGTTATTGAATGGAGATTTCAAAAACAAAGTTATTGTACTTTAAAAAGTTATCATCCCACCTTTAGTTAATCATAGATTAGGGTAAGAGACTTCATTCATTGTGTAAAATTACCATTGTGTCCGTAATGGCAATTTGTAGGAACATAAAGTGAAATTGAACTCGCTCAGTCAGTTGTGTCTGACTCTTTGCAGCCCCATGGACTGTAGTTTACCAGGCTCTTCCGTCCGTGGGATTTTCCAGGCAAGAGTATTGGAGTGGATTGTCATTTCCTTCTCCAGGGGATCTTCCTGACCCAGGAATCGAACCTGGGCCTCCTACATTGTGGGCAGACGCTTTACCGTCTGAGCCACCAGGGAAGTCTCATAAACAGAACGTAAACAGGAACATAAACAGAATATAAACCTATATCTTGATCTATAACTTCATAACCCTTTCCTTTTTCCCCTTAGATTTTTTTTTAAAGGTAATTCTATCTTTTTGAAGTACCACTGAAGTATTTCCCAAATTACATTGGTCCCTCAATAGTTGACCTTCCTACTGTTGAGGTCATAGTTATCTTTTACTTAGAATATAGCAGCGGGTTTTTCTACTGGCTCCCTTTCTTACCATCTTATTACTGTTCCTTGAGAGGAAGAGACTGTTCAGTCATATCTCTCTGCTCCTTCTTGCACAGTGTCAGACGCAGTGTATGCCCACAGACGACACGTGAGGAAACGGGAAGTTTGGTGTCTTTGCTCATATACTCCTTCATTGCTTGTTTCTTTCTCATCACAGCCCCGTAGCCATCATTGCCCTCCTAACAGGAAAACTTCTAAACCCAGACCTTAGAGTGTCAGCTGCCTGTGCTGTCCCTCCTTTATTTATTTCTCAAGTTGGTCCTATTCATTTAGGTTAATTTTCTCATTAGTTATAGTTTGCCCATCAAGTTTTCATTTATCCAGTCACACAGCATCTTGAGCGTTACTGCCTCTGTAAAGGTGACTCTTGGTTCTCTTGTCCTTCATCACCTTGACACCTTAGCATACATACATCACACCTGTCTGTCTGTCGTATGACATTCTGAACCCTCCTCATTCTGGTACCGCATCATTGTTATCAGATGGCATTCCTTTCTAATGTCATTCCTTTATAAAGAAAGTCTTTGTATATACTGATTAACTTTTCCACTGAGATTAAATAGGGAAAACCACATAGATGGGAATCCTTCAGAATCCTGGTCACCAACCTCATTTGAATGATTGATGTGTTTCAGAACATTATAGTTTTACTCCAGAGCTGATTTCACTGAAGGACAGAGCATACATATTCAATGCTGAAATCATACAAAACAACAGATTTTCTTTTAACAAGCATTTGTAAGCACAAATACAACAAAACAGTACAAAAATTTTGATGAAATGGTCATAGTCAAGAGATACTGAGCAATTAAGTAAGGTTTGAATCAGATTTTGAAAGAAATGATAATTATGAATGGCAGGAGAGAAGTGTTAAGATTGGGAGATATTTCAAATGAAGACATACAGGAACTGTAAAATAAGAGATTGGATACCTCCTGAGAGCAAGACTTATTTTTTTTAACCATTTTCCTAATTATATATAAAATGATAATTACTTATTGCAAAACAAAGGAAAATGCTAAATAGGGAGAAGAAAATAAAAATCAACCATAGTCTATCCAGTTGTCTAAGGATAACCATTTTAACATTTTGAATAATATCATTTCTATATTCTACAATGTTTTATATGCAGTAGTAACCAGTTGATTTCTCAACAGACCAGCAATCTCAAGTTTTAAAAGCAAACAGGTCTGGGTTCCAACCCTCCTACTAACACTGGGTAGGTGTGTAACATGGATCTCTTTGGGTTCTCTCCCCGTAAATGAGGACAATAACTATTTTTAGAGTTATTATGGAGATTAAGGAAGGTGATGGAGAAGGCAATGGCCCCCCACTCCAGTACTCTTGCCTGGAGAATCCCAGGGACGGGGGAGCCTGGTGGGCTGCTGTCTATGGGGTCACACAGAGTCAGACACGACTGAAGTGACTTAGCATAGCATAGCATAGCAAGGAAGGTGATGTAAATAAAGTCCCTTATACGTAGTAGACATACAGTATAGTATATCTGTACAGTAGATATACAGCAAATTATATTACTAGTTTGCTATTATTTTTAAGCTAACTTCATCACATATTTTCTTTAGTTTCATGTGGAATCTGAAGTAATGAGTCTTTACAATATTGACAAATTGGAGCAACTCTGAACAGCATATTTATAACTTGTGTTATTACAGAGAAGCTGACTACAAACAAAATATTTACCAAGACTGAGTTCTGTACAAGAACTTTAATCAGCTGTTCAAGTCTTTCCATTACAAAAGTGGAATTTCCTTTTCTTGGCAACACTTTTTGAATAACTCATCATCTGAAAAATTGAATTACCTAAAAAGATTTTAAAATATACAAATATAGAAACTGAATTCATTGTTAGTAATACTGGCTGTTGGATTTAAAAATGGCTGTTGGGGGCTTCTCAGGTGGCTCAGTGGTAAAGAATCCACCTGCCAAAGCAGGAGACCCAGGAGATGCGGGTTTGATCCTGGGTTGGGAAGATTCCCTGGAGTAGGAGATAGCAACCCACTCCAGTATTCTTTCCTGGAAAATTCCATGGACAGAGGAGCTTGGTGGAATATAGTCCACGGGGTCACAAAGAGTTGGAGATGACTGAGTGACTGGACACACAAGCACACACATTCTGGTAATAGTTGAGCTACTGGGAAGACAGGAAGATATCAAACTCATTGGTATATGGAAATATTGAGGTTTTGTTGTCCTAAAGCATAACTTCTGGTGGACATAGCATTATCTACCACTTAGCTTAGAGTTTTGGAGATTTTTTTTTTTTTTGCCTGATTTCAAATTGATGTTAATTATGGCATATTATATACCTATAATGTAATTTGTTTTCAAATAAAAATTAAACCTTTTACTGCAAAATATTTTAAGATAGGAGAATCCAAGTGTATGAGGATTTTTGATATTTTAAAATGGTATATCCATGGTTATTCTGTATTGGGAATTAATTGAGTTTCAAATGATAAGTCTTGTGATGCTATGGACTTTTATATTGAAATGTTTTTGTTAACTGTTTTTCTCTTAAATTCTCTGAAGAAAAATAAAAGCTTTATTCCAAAACTACTTCTCTGAAGTGCAGGATAAGAACCGATAAGAAATCTTTAGCTGTTTCATTGTATGAGAAGAAATTACTTGCATTTATTAATAATTAAATTTTCGAAGCATCTACCCTTGCTTACAGTGGTCTCTGAGGCTTCACAGGATACTCTGCAGCTCTAGGATACAATGAGAAGCGGATGCTCAGGCAGCCTCTGTTTCTTTTCCGTTTTCAAACCTTAGAGGTGTGAAAATTGGGTCACACCTCATGAAATTTAAATAACAAAACAGTCTACCTAGATTAATAATAATCCTACTTCTTCTACTGCTATATCTTGCCTATAAATCAGAATTAAAATTTTTGGGTTGGTATCACAACTTGAGGGTTTTTTTTTTTCTTTCATTTTGGGGAAACTGACATTTTTTATTCTTATTCCTCAGGATGGATTGGGGAGATGAATATCCCCACAATTCTTTTGACCTACATTGTTTGTTAAATTCATTTCCTGGAGACTTGGAGTTTAAGCAGATCTTCAGTGACATTGATGAAAAGATAGAACAAAATGCTAGAAGGTAAATATTGTTAATTTTAAAACAAGTTGATTTCATGTTTCATTTGCAAGAACTTTTATTATCTAGTCTACGTTTAGTGTTTCCTGCTCTTAAGAAAATTTTAGGTTTTAATTATCATTAACTTTCCTCAAAAAATTAATTAGACCCTTCCCTCTAGGATATAAGATGATTTTTCTTATCTGATTACTACTTTAAACAAGGCTAAAAAAAAGGCTAAAAATACAGGCACTGCCTTCAAATAGATAAAGTTTGTTGAACTACTGTTGTTGGGGAGGAAGACATTTTCCTCTACCCTTCTAGGTTCTTTGCATAGTCTAATAATTAAATTGAAGTGAGACAAATGAACAGGAAAAACTCAAACAAAAGTGTAAAATAGCCTGTATTCATGAGAGAGACTCAGAAAAACTGAGTAGATGGCCAAAGTGGCCAAAGTCCTCATCTTAAATACTATTCTCAGCTAAAGATGAAAGAGGTTGTTGAGGGTGGGGAGAATCAAGCATGGAAAGTTACCAGGAAAAGCGTCATGAACAAGGGTGAGGTTGTTGTGCAGGCTTAAGTCAGTGCCTTCTCCACTGATAGGAGATTTGGTTATCCTCTGCCTGGTACAGTGAAGGAGATACCTTTACAAATGGAGATTTTTTCCTTATGAATGTGAATGTTTCTAACGAAAGGGTAACTCCTACTTGGTTTTCAGATTATTTACTTTATGTGTTTCTTAGAAAACAGACAGCTTGGTATAATTTAATATGCCAAAGAGGCATATTTTAGGGTGGCAAGTTTTGCTCCCCTCAGTTCTGTTCTTTCAGTTGCTCAGTTGTGTCCGACTCTTTGCGACCCCATGGACTGCAGCACGCCAGGCCTCCCTGTCCATCACCAACTCCCAGAGCTTACTCAACTCATGTCCATCGTGTCAGTGATGCCATCCAACCATCTCATCCTCTATCATCCCCTTCTCCTCCTGCCTTCAATCTTTCCCAGCATCAGGGTCTTTTCAAATGAATCAGTTCTTCGCATCAGTTGGCCAAAGTATCGGAGTTTCAGCTTCAGCATCAGTCCTTCCAGTGAATATTCAGAACTGATTTCCTTTAGGATGGACTGGTTGGATTTCCTTGCAGTCCAAGGGACTCTCAGGTCCATATAGTCATAGCTATGGTTTTTCCAGTAGTCATGTGTGGGTGTGTGAATCTGAGCCAACTCTGGGAGATGGTGAAGGACAGGAAAGCCTGGAGTGCTGCAGTCCATGGGGTCCCAAAAATTCAGACACGACTTAGCGACTGAACAACAGCAATGCTGTTCATGATTTCTTAGGGCTTGCCAGTATGGATGGCCTGCATTTTCATTAATATGTTTAAACATTATCATTTGATGGATAAGCATGGAAATTAAAATTTTGAAATTAGATATTCAAAACATAGTAGTGTAGGGTCATGGATTTCTTGAACTGCTGAAAGCAGAACATTAAATTATTTTTATGTAATGTTTGTCGTATTAAGTCTCCTCACTTAATTGGGAGGCTAGGCAGTCCATCTATGTGAGGTTAGTCTTTATCACCTACTCCAAAATTAGTGTTACTGAACACTGGAGGAGGGACTTCCCTGGTGGTCCATTGGTTAGCAACCTGCCTGCCAATGCAGGGGACACAGGTTCAATCACTGATCTGGGAACTAAGACCCCACATGCCTTGCTGCAGGGAGGCCAGTGCACCACAAGTACTGAGCCAGTATACTCTAGAGCCTGTGAGCTGCAGCTACTAAAGCCTGTGTATTCTAGAGCCAGTGCTCCCCAAGAGAAGTCACCACAACGAGAAGCCCATGTACTTCAACTAGAGAGTAGCTTCCACTTACTGCAACTAGAGAAAGCCCGTGTGCAGCAACAGAGAGCCCCGTGCTCTGCATCAAAGACCCAGCACAGCCAAAAATAAATGAATTACTTAAATAAATAAACACTGGGGGAAGCAGGAACAGCTAAGCAGATTTCCACTAATACATATTCTCTGATAGAAAGGACTTTGTCTTCATATGTGTTTGTGGACCCTAAGGTCAGTTCATTCACTGCAATCCTTTTGGCCAAAGATTCTAATAATTCACCTTATGTTGAAACCATGTAACTCAGATTCAGACTTGAACTCATGGTCTTTTAATTAGAATCACTCACCTAGTGTCTGGACTTGTTTCAGGGCAGAAGGAATTCAGTGAGAGGCAAAGTGATAGGCAAGAAAGCAGGCTTATTAATATAGGACACTTGTGAGAGATGCAAGCGGGCCGGCAAGGGGGCTCTGCCCTGAGGATTAAATGGGCTACATTTGTATAATCAAAGAAAAGTAGGGGAGGGGAGAAGGCTGCCTTTTCCCTTGTTCTTCTAGTAAACATCAGACTTACATCACCTTTGTATCAGGCGGGAGAATGTTCAACCCTATGAGGTCAAACTAACTGTCATAGCAATTAGTTAAACCAACGGAAGGATGGTAACATATCCTAAAATATGTTGCATCATCTCAGGTTTCTGTATCATGAGAGTCTCCTACTTTGGAATGTTGTCCTTCCTTTAAGTTCTTGCCCTTGGTCCTAAGTATCTTCTATCTTGCTGAACTCAACCAGCAGAATGCAGGCCTCCTTTTTTGTTTCTTTCACTTAATGACCTGGGGCATATCTTGTGCTTTTATTTATTGTTTTATAGTTAAGCAAGCCTGCTTCATGTACAACATTCTGATAGGTTTCTTAAGCAATCGTTAACCTGCAGTGATTTCCCAAAGTCCCCTTGGTTTTCCTCTCTATCTGTCATCCCCTCCTGGGACTTCCACCACTACCAGAGTAACTATCCTGCTCTGTCCCTATCAGTGCAGGTTACAGATAGGCAAACCACAGTAAAAATGTCTGTTATCAAATGATGAATAGTGTTTCCTTTTTAAAAATTTAATGTATAGTTATACACTGTCAAAGAAACTGAACCAAGCAAGTGAAATTTTCCTGCAGTTTTTTCCTCATGTTTAATATGAGAATACAGTTTACTTTTCACCATAACAATGGGCATAAATAACTTAAATTCAAAAGATAGCCTATACTCCAAAAATTCTTTTATAAAAAGCAAAAAAGTATCATATTGCTGAGGAATTAAAATTAAAATCTTCTCCCATTCTGGGAATCCTCTCCACAAAGGCTGAAGAGAAGGAAAACTCTTCTGTTATTCAACAGGCTTTAAATCAAAATGTCAGAAACATCTCAGGCGATCTGCTGAGACTGCAAAAGCAGAAAGGAATCACAGCCCTTTATATAGTCTAGTAGGTACACCCATTTGGAGAAGGCAATGGCACCCCACTCCAGTACTCTTGCCTGGAAAATCCAGGCTGATCTGGGAACTAAGATGGAGGAGCCTGGTAGGCTACAGTCCATGGGGTCGCGAAGAGTTGGACACGACTGAGCGACTTCAATTTCACTTTCCACGTTCATGCATTGAAGAAGGAAATGGCAACCCACTCCAGTGTTCTTGCCTGGAGAATCCCAGGGACGGGGGAGCCTGGTGGGCTGCCGTCTATGGGGTTGCACAGAGTCAGACACGACTGAAGCGACTTAGTAGCAGCAGCAGCAGGTACACCCATTACATGTAATACATATTTTCAGGAGAAACAATATCTGTTGTAGGAAAAAATGGGGTGCAGGAGGATGGTCATGTCCCCAATCCCCAGAGAGTTCCAAGTCCTTGGGACAGCCCACCAAGGGAGGATCCTTGGCTTCGTGTAGGAAAGAATTCAAGCGTGAGCCGTAGCAAAGTGAAAACAGGTTTATTGAGAGAGATAGACCCTCCCTAGGCAGCGTGGGGTCTCTCAGAAGGCGTAAGCAGCCCTTTTTATGGGCTGGGTAATTTCATAGGCTAATGAGTGGGAGGATTATTACAAGTATTTTGGGGAAGGGGCAGATATTTCCAAGGATCGGGCCACCACCCACTTTTTGGTCTCTGCGGTCACCTCGGAACTGTCATGGTGCCCGTGGGTGTATCTTTCAGTGTATGCTTGTAAATTACAATAAACACATAATGAGGCTCAAGGTCTACTGAAGGTGAATCTTCCACCATCTTGGGCCTAGCAGTTTCTAGCAGGTTTTTGTGGTCCCCTGTTTTTCTTAATGGTTATATCATTCTTTAATGGTTGTGCCCTGCCTCCTTCCTTCCTGTTTCATAACCAGCCTTCAAATAGAATTGACAGCACAGTTCGTCACACGCGGTTCATCCTAACTTCACTCATGGTGAATGAGTAAAAAGCACCTGTGTAAGCTAGTTGGCATCGTCCTGAGGAGAAGCAAACTTCTCATGCCTTTATGATAAGAAGCAGTTTTGCAAATTGAATCAAGGCACCCACTGACATTAGGCTGCTCCTTTTCACAGGCACAGGGAGGTAGTCATCTCCCTTGGTGTTTGTGTTTTGAAAGGATGGCTTCCAGTTTTTTGAGAAAGACAGTCCTGGCTGAGAAAGCTGACAAAAGATCTATCTAGTCTTCTAAGGGATACATTTCAGACAGATTAAAAAGTACTTCATTTGCAGTTTCTAAGGTAAATAAGAAAAAGAAGGAGAGGGAAACCTTTTCCCTTATTTTCAATAGGGAGAATTAAGCTTCTTATTTTTAATTTGTAACTACCATTAATTTATATGTATATACATACATACCCATATAAATATGTATATATCTTTTTAAAAAATAGCATAATATATCATTTTTAAAAAAGCATGTATACGTGACCTAATCACATTATGCTGCTGCTGCTGCTAAGTTGCTTCAGTCGTGTCCGACTCTGTGCGACCCCATAGATGGCAGCCCACCAGGCTCCCCCATCCCTGGGATTCTCCAGGCAAGAACACTGGAGTGGGTTGCCATTTCCTCCTCCAATGCATGAAAGTGCAAAGTGAAAGTGAAGTTGCCCAGTCGTGTCCGACTCTTAGCGACCCCATGGACTGCAGCCTACCAGGCTCCTCCAGAGAATGTGTATTACAATTTATATTATATATGTGAATATAAAATCACTATGTTAAACTTCAGTATAATTATGTATTTATTTAATTTATATATTCAATATTATATATGTCTATATTGCATGACACAGTTTCTCACCCAAAGGAATTTATCAATGAAATGAGTATGAGCTTAAATAGATTAACAAGTCACTTATCCTTATTCTAGAGAATTTTTTTTTCACCAACTGATGCTAAGAAAATTTTTTTAATTGAAGTACAGTTGATTTACAACATTGTGATAGTTTCAGGTGTATGGCAAAGTGATTCAGTTATACATATATAGAGAGAGATGATTATATTAAAGCAAAATTTAAATATTTTCTAAAAGGTGACTTTCTTTCTTCATAATGGCCTTGAAGCTCCATTAGAACAAATCGCTGAGCGATTTCCCTGGTGGTCCAGTGGTTAAAACTACACTTCCACCTCAGGAGGCATGGGTTCCATCCCTGGTCAGGGAACCAAGATCCCACCTGTGGCAGAGCATGTATAGCCAAAAAAAAAAAAAGAGATAAAATAAGAGATTAGAAACAAAACCAAGTCACTGAGCTCTGATGCTTTTGTCATAGACGGTTTCATTTTTTATTTGCTAAACCATCTACAGTTATTTCCTGTCCTACCTGGTCAATAAGAAATCATATTGAGAAGTGAAACAATGATTAAAATATTGTACTTTGCCATCATAAATAGTTATTTAGGTCAAAATTCAGATGTTAGTATTAAAAAGAAAATATGACATGGAGTATAAGGATATAATTTTTAAATTAAAAATATTTTATTGCCCATATATTAAAACAAACCTAGAGCAAAACCACCTCAAGTGACCATTGATCTTCATGGGGGATAAAATAAGGGAGAGCTGTATGTGCTGTGTGCTACATTTAGAATCAAGTCTATTTTTCATCAAATTCAATTATGTTTTTATTATACTCTAGAGAATAAACATAATAGTATAGGGTGTATATATTTTTTAAAAATAAAATACTGAATAATAACCATGTTTCAGAAGAGTGTAAATCATTTATGCACTCATTTATTGCCTCCTAACAGAATAGCTTTTAGAAAATTGTATGTCATGACGAATCAGTTATGCCACACTTACACTGCAGTAGTTGAATTACCCTTGGCATTTTTGTATTCTAACAGTTCTATTTATCTCTCAATGGTGTACACTGAATAAGTAATGAACATCCATATGATATGGCTTTTCCCAATACTTTTAAAGAAGAAAACATTAGTAATTCATTTTTAAATATGGTATTTTTCCTTACCCTTGAATTTTTAAAGTTGTGTTTCTAGCAGTGACCCTGAATTCTAAGTGTGAATTCCTTCCCTCCTCTTAATATCATCAGGTTTTATGAGCCCCAGGATCTTTTGCTTCCCAAAGCAGTGATTCACCAGAATGGACTAGAATGCCCAGAGGTCACTGAACCTTCACCTGCCCTTCAAGAGAGGCTGTCATTCTCCCAGACCATTTTCACTTTTACATCCTCATTTGCATTTGAGTCAGAGCTAGGTGACTCTTAGGTCTGACAGTGGAAGTCAGTGACGCTGAATCACTTACTTCTAACACATATCAGCGTTGGTAGCAGGAAGGTAAATAACCTGCCAAAGAGGGATACTGTGAATGCTGTGTCCACAGACTCACCCCGGTAACTAAAAACCACACGTAGCACTAAAATCAGTTTTGAGCTGAACAGAACTTAGTATTAGCTTAATGCAATATTGAGGCATAGAAGTTTTCTTGGGCTTACAATACATCATGAATGATTTTTCTCCTCTTAATGTTCAGTTGGTATATCATTAAGAGTTTCTTTTGCCTTTCTGTTTCTTAACTATAGACAGTATTTATGTGTACCTCAGGATGTAAGTTTTGCTGGCACTGTGCAGGATTACTCCCCCACCCTTTTTTTTTTTTTTTTTTTTTTAAATCTAAGAAAGAACAAGAAGTACTCCCGTGGATAATATCACTGGTCTTGATCCAGGAGAGGTAGGGTCAGAGTGGTAGGGGAGGGCGTTAACTTTATATTGTGGCAGAATACTGGATAGATGGTTTCTATAAATTTAACCATGCTCTCTGTTTCAAGGTGGCATATTAGACCATTTTCTTCTCATCATGATCTGTCACAATTAGCTCCATTATTTGAAGTCTAGGATGTTCCAACTTCTTTCTCCAGAGTCCTGTATTATATGCCCTCAAAGCTTTCAGTAGACCTCTGCTTCAGGAGACTGAGATAAGTAGCGTAAAATGTGGGATCATTAGCTCTGTCAGATGATCATTAAGAGATTCTTGCAGGTAATACATACATTTTAGGTGTTCAAAGGGTTTTAAAAGTATAATCTTTATTTTTAGGTGAGTTAGCTTTACTTACTTTTGGCCAAACAGGCCTAAGACAATAATCACCATTTAGGATATTCCAATAAGAAATATTATTGTATTATCTTTCCATGGGAAATAAGGAAAAGGAAGTAAGTGTCTTCCTGTCTATAAGCTGTTTTAATAGCAAAGGTGTAAATAATAATTGTACTAAAAATGCAGACCTGATAAGGAGATTGAGCCAGCAATAGTAGGCCACTATTCCGCAGGGAGGGTCAGAGTTAATGGTCAACAGGGAAGTAATCCCCAGCCCTGAGATGCCAACCAGAGGTGCCTGGTGAAGCCAGCTCAGCTATGAGGATGAGCACAGGGAAGGAAAAGCTAGAAGGAGACTGGGCCCTGGTAAGGAAATGTAGCTTGTGTGGCTGGCCCGTCTTTCCTGCCAATGACTAATGCCTCGAGAGCTAACTCAACCCCAACAGCTTTCCCTGGGAAAGGGCCTCGTCAAGGATTTAGCAAAGTAAACACCTTGTCTTAAAAGGATCACTAATGCTGCAGCTTTTGCTAATCACAGTCTTTGTTCTAGAATTATGACTAAGAATATCATCTTATGGGACTTGGAAAGAAGTTGAGTTGGGGAGCCTGAAAGCTGGTCTTGTTTTCTCCTTTATTTTTGCTTTAAAGGCTAACTGTTTGGCACTGTATTCTCATTGCCTAAAAAAGTCCTGGGACAAAGTAGGCTAGAGCTTAGACATCTACTGGGTCTGCTTTAGCTAGTGTGACATTAGATGAGTGAAATGGGATACAAGAAGCTATCATCAAGTGCTAGTTTTCTCTTCCGGTAAGTAGTTTACATTATGAAATGATACATACTCAGGAAGAATTGCAGACAGTAGAGAAAGGCAAATCCAAGGAAAAGGTGAGTATGGAAGGGTAGAGATGAGGAAGTTTTCTAACTCCTTTGACCCTCCTCATCTTGTTCCTCAGAGGTAACTTACACTAATGAATTATTATAGAACTATCCAGAAATGTTCTTTATATATAGTTGTGTGCACCCAAAAATATATTCTCCTTTTTACACAGATGGGATTTGTGTGTGTACTTTACTTAGATTTTTTTTTAATGTATTTTTAAAACTTTCTCCGTATACTAAGTCAATTCCCTCTTGATGAGCATTTACATTATTTGTAGTCTTTCTGCTGTTACCGCACACACACATGCATACATGTGTCCTTCCTTCCTTAGGAAAGGTTATGTGATGGCTTGTATAATTAGCTGTGATAAGATTGTTCCTCAGCAGGCCTTCCGCTGTCTTCTCTCCTATGAGCAGTGTATGAAACGGTATACTGTATGTCCCGCCTCCTCACAGTGTGGCCATACGTATTAATTAAACCCTCAGTTTGTAACTTGCAGTCAAATCTGTCTGGCTTAGTGATTGCATGTATCTGGGCAATGAAGATAAAGATGTAGACTAGATGTGTTCCTGATATAGTCTGATTTTCATTATTATATATGTTCTCCTTCTCTTTTTTCTCTTTCTCAGGAAGAGAACCAAGGGAATCGTCCCAAAGTAAATGCTGGTGCAAATTTCTCACTTTTTCTCCGGTTTTCAGTTTGTGTGGTTTCACTGGGGATAAGTCACATTCTGACTTTAGTAACTATGCTAAAATATGAAAGCTGGGAAGCCTCCATAGATAAAAAAGATAGCACATTAACTTACTCTTGCTTGTCATGGATGTTAAACTGCCATGTCCTAATATCGCTGTACAACATTTCTGGGAAATGTTCTTTATATTGTTAACAGAGCCCTGTGCCACTTCCATGGAGCTCATATCTACATTATGGAAAGGGATCCCAAGTCATATGTAATTTTAAGAATGAAACTGTACCTTGGTATATGATGCCAGGCTCACTCCAGCAATGTCAGGACTACCCCACCATTGAATGGAAGTTGGGGGTTATTTCACAATTGGTTGACTCTTTTGGAAGTGCTTTAGATTTTTTAGATGGGCGCTTGCCCTACACTGGTCTGAACTTTCCTGAAGCAATCTGGACATTCTAAAGCCTCTATAAACGTTTGTGGTGAGGACTGGTGAGAATAACTCCGAACAAAAGGTGGATTGACAATAGATGGGACTCTTGGGAGGCTATTTGTATAGTTCAGATGAGAGATGATAAGATCCTGAGCCCCTTCTTTCACAATAGGAATGGAAAGGGGAAGATTCATTTGAGAAGATTTAAGGAGAGTGTTGTTAATAGGATTTGGGGTCAAGGATGTTTTTTTCCCTGAGAGTACAGTTAAAACTATTGAAATAACTGAAACAGAAAATAGTTTAGCAAAAATATATAAATTTGCTACATTTCATTGAAATAGTCGTCTTATAAATTCTTTTCACAGCCTTTTAAGAAATACGTTTGAAAAACATCTTTGTCTCAGGAAAGTAAGTTTTCATTTCATGGCTGACTTATGGTTTATCAGTCTCTTCCCTATTAATTACCTGTTAATTATGAGGAATTTTATTAATCTCCTTAGATGAGCTAGGTTTATCTAAAAGCCAGAAAACTCTTATTTATTTCACAACTAGTTCTTGGTGTTTTTAAATATATCAGAGTATTGAAAAAACCTTTTCCTTAGACTGAACTTATGTTGGTAAAAAGTATAAACAAGAGCAACAAACATGTAAAAGCTTAAAAAAGCTTTTTAATGTTTCCATTTTCCATATTATAGATGCAGTCTTGAATCTCTGCTATGGCACCTCTACCCTGCTCTAAAAAATAAAAATTCTCACCCTTCTATGAAAGCACACCTTTATGTCCTCTAAAACCTTTACATTGAAGAAGTTCTAATAATTTTTACTGGTAGAACACATTTTTTTTTCCCCTTTGAACTTTTTTGTGTGACTGAATAATAAAGACTATGAGTTTTAAATCCTGAAAGAGTTTTTACAGTAAGCTTAAGCACCACGATTATAATTATTCTCTTTTCCTCAGTTCCTCTCCCTGTCCTCACCAGGGACACCACCCGCAGTGTTAATCAGCTCTTGTGCAGTTGTTGTTTAGTGATGTCTATTACAGAACATCTTTATCCTTTTGGAGTAAAATAGTGCATATATACATACATACATACCTACATGTGTAAACATGGTTGTGACCAAAAAAAATAAATAAATAAAATAACTTCATGTTTTTTTATTGTCCAAATAAATAGAGTTTTAAAGTGACCCAGCCATGAGATTAGATGACCAGCACTGAATTCTCTGGGGTCAGGTATCAGGGACTTCTAAGCACAGTGATCTGGTTAGTTTTCTTAGAGCATCAATATCCTCGTGTATAATCTCCTTTTCTATAGGAAGAAGCCTTTTCTGCACCTCCCAGAGGCACACTGAGTGACTACCTCCTATGTACTCCCCCCGACTCAGCGCTTCGTACACACACCTCTTATCAAGTCTTACTGAGTGTAGTTCTTCATTTACAGGCCTATCTCTCTCACTAGAAAGAATTCCTTTAGGGATGGGACCATGTCTTATTCATGTTTAGGTCCTTAGCGTATATCACAGTACCTGCCGCATATTCAGGATTCAGTTAATGTTTATCGGATATGCTTTCATTCAACAAGTAATTTTCCCACTCAAGGAACCTAGGATTGAATGTTGAATGAGAAAATTATATCCTTTAAAAAAAGCATGCTGTATGTTGCATCTTAGAAATGGTTTATAAATTGATTTACACACAGCCGCTCAGTAATGCATCCGCTTGCACACATCATTAACTTGGATAATTCAGAGTCATTATAATTAAAGCACTTTGGGGTTCAGATTTATTAGGAAGTGTTGAGACATATGAAGAGGCATAGAGAATACTGTGATAAACATTCACATGCTCATGATGTAGTATAAGGAATAAAACGTTACCTCTGCAGCTGAAACTCACTATGTGCATCTCCCCAGTCTCACCCCACTCCCATCCCCACCCTGCATTTGGTGATATTGATCATTCCAGCACATTTCTTTTTTCCTTTAAAATGTATGTATGTAAGTATGTATTTAGTATTAAAGTAGAGTTGATTTAAAATTCTATATTTGTTTCAGGTGTACCACACAGTGATTCAACATTTTGATAGATTGTGCTCTGTTTTCTAGCACATTCTGTATACTTTTACTATGTATGATTATGATCCTGAATACTGTGTTTTGATCATATGGCTTGCTTTCAAGCTATTACATGGTTTGTATTCATTTGTACCTTTTTTTCCATAAACATTACTTTTGTTAGATTCGTCCCTGTTGATAATGTATTATCATTATCAAATTAATCCATGTATTTCTAGTTCATTTTCATGACTGTGTTTCATGGGATAAATGTAATTATTTAACCATTCTCTCTACTGGTGGACATTTAGGATATTTTCAGTGGTTTTAATATTACAAATAAAGTTAGGAATATGCTTTTAGAAAGTCCTTGCTAAACCAGCTAATGGTGTACATTTGGGAATTTAAACTATTTAGGGCAGACATTCTACATCAACATTAGACTTCTGACATTTTTGGTCAATAAATGTGTTAATTGGATTTCTATTTGCTGAATTACCTTGGTTATAATTTCACAACTGACCTTGTTTCTAAAGACAATTAGAAACAACTTAAAGCTGGTTTTAGAAAAGTCAGAGGAACCAGAGATCAAATTGCCAACATCCGCTGGATCATGCAAAAAGGAAGAGAGTTCCAGAAAAACATCTATTTCTGCTTTATTGACTATGACAAAGACTTTGACTATGTGGATCACCATAAACTGTGGAAAATTCTGAAAGAGATGGGAATACCAGACCACCTGACCTGCCTCTTGAGAAACCTATATGCAGGTCAGGAAGCAACAGTTAGAACCGGACATGGAACAACAGACTGGTTCCAAATAGGAACAGGGGTATGTCAAGGCTGTATATTGTCACTGTGCTTATTTAACTTACATGCAGAGTACATCATGAGAAACACTGGGCTGGATGAAGCACAAGCTGGAATCAAGATTGCTGGTAGAAATATCAAAAACCTCAGCTATGCAGATGAAAACACCCTTATGGCAGAAAGTGAAGAGGAACTAAAAAGCCTCTTGATGAAAGTGAAAGAGGAGAGTGAAAAAGTTGGCTTAAAACTCAACATTCAGAAAACGAAAATCATGGCATCTGGTCCCATTACTTCATGGGAAATAGATGGGGAAAAAGTGGAAACAGTATTAGACTATTTTTGGGGGCTCCAAAATCACTGCAGATGGTGACTGCAGCCATGAAATTAAAAGACGCTTACTCCTTGGAAGGAAAGTTATGACCAACCTAGATAGCATATTCAAAAGCAGAGACATTACTTTACCAACAAAGGTCTGTGTAGTCAAGGCTGTGGTTTTTCCAGTGGTCATGTATGGATGTGAGAGTTGGACTGTGAAGAAAGCCGAGCACCGAAGAATTGATGCTTTTGAACTGTGGTGTTGGAGAAGACTCTTGAGGGTCCCTTGGACTGCAAGGAGATCCAACCAGTTCAGTCTAAAGGAGATCAGCCCTGGGATTTCTTTGGAAGGAATGATGCTAAAACTGAAACTCCAGTACTTTGGCCACCTCATGCAAAGAGTTGACTCATTGGAGAAGACTTTGATGCTGGGAGGGATTGGGGGCAGGAGGAGAAGGGGACGACAGAGGATGAGATGGCTGGATGGCATCACTGATTCGATGGACATGAGTTTGAGTGAACTCCGGGAGTTGGTGATGGACAGGGAGGCCTGGCGTGGTGCAATTCATGGGGTCGCAAAGAGTCGGATTCGACAGAGGGACTGAACTGAACTGAAGCAGAAAACAACTTCAGCTCAGTTCAGTTCAGTTGCTCAGTCGTGTCTGACTCTTCGTGACCCCATGGACCACAGCACGCCAGGCCTCCCTGTCTATCACCAGCTCCGGAGTTCACTCAAACTCATGTCCATCCAGTCGGTGATGCCATCCAGCCATCTCATCCTCTGTCGTCCCCTTCTCCTCCTGCCTTCAATCTTTCCCAGCATCAGGTTCTTTTCCAATGAGTCAGCTCTTTGCATCAGGTGGCCAAAGTATTGGAGCTTCAGCTTCAGCTTCAGTCCTTCCAGTAAACACTCAGGACTGATCTCCTTTAGACTGAACTGAACTGGTTGGATCTCCTTGCAGTCCAAGGGACCCTCAAGAGTCTTCTCCAACACCACAGTTCAAAAGCATCAATTCTTCAGTGCTCAGCTTCCTTTATAGTCACATTCATACATGACTACTGGAAAAACCATAGCCTTGACTAGACGGACCTTTGTTGACAAAATAATGTCTCTGCCTTTTAATATGCTATCTAGGTTGGTCATAACTTTCCTTCCAAGGAGTAAGTGGCTTTTAATTTCATGGCTGCAGTCACCATCTGCAGTAATTTTGGAGCCTAAAAAAACAAAGTCAGCCACTGTTTCCCCATCTATTTGCCATGACGTGATGGGACCAGATGCCATGATCTTCGTTTTCTGAATGTTGAGCTTTAAGCCAACTTTTTCACTCTCCTCTTTCACTTTCATCAAGAGGCTTTTTAGTTCTTCTTCACTTTCTACCATAAGGTAGTGTCATCTGCATATCTGAGGTTATTGATACTTCTCCTGGCAATCTTGATTCCAGCTTGTGCTTCATCCAGCCCAGTGTTTCTCATGATGTATTCTGCATGTAAGTTAAATAAGCAGGGTTACAGTATACAGCCTTGACGTACTCCTTTTCCTATTTGGAACCAGTCTGTTGTTCCATGTCCAGTTCTAACTGTTGCTTTCTGACCTGCATACAAATTTCTCAAGAGGCAGGTCAGGTGGTCTGGTATTCCCATATCTTTTAGAATTTTCCACAGTTTGTGGTGATCCACACAGTCAAGGCTTTGTCATAGTCAATAAAGCAGAAATAGATGTTTTTCTGGAACTCTCTTGCTTTTTTGATGATCCAGCAGATGTTGGCAATTTGATCTCTGGTTCCTCTGCCTTTTCTAAAACCAGCTTAAACCAAAATGAAGACAAGTTTCATGTTATTTCTGAAAAACTAGATGAAGATCTTGCATCATTTAAGTCTATCGATATATAGACCTCATCCCACACAAGATTACCATCTCTATCAGCAATATTACTGCACATATATGAAAAATAATGTTACCTTTTAGATGTTGAAAATGAATTTAAAATTATTTTTGACATTCAAGAAGAAAAAAATTGCCAAGTTACATTACAAACTGACATTCATCCTAAATTTTGAAAATACTCATTTGTATAATAATTAGGTGATAAATATCAAGATTTCAGCAAGATGTACAGACAGTGGTTAATGGCAGAATGACACTTTATACAGCTAACTAAAAACAAAATCAGGTACAGATATGATATACAGCCAACTAAAAACAAAATGAGGTAGAGATGAATTCTGTCACCTTAAAATTTGTGGCAAATGATTTTAAAAGCCAGCTCAAACTGTCTTCAGTTTTATCAGTGAGGGAGGGTCCTCTGAAATGCAACTGCTCAATCCCTTTATCAGTGTTTGAACAAATTGCTGAAATCTAGCTCTCTGAAGGTTTTACTCTATTTATAAAGTTGTAGTTATTGGTCTCTACCCAGATTCAGATGCTAGAGATTAGCCTAAAAGCTGAATCTTGATTGAAATAGATTTAGGTAGACTAGCGGCCGAGCCTGTCTAGTTCACATTGCTGCAATCTATTAGGTTTCACTGAATGAGACACAGGAGGATGCTATCATAAAAAACCTTTGATAACCAGTCCCTGGAGTCAAGGTGTGAGCTTCGGGCATTGTGTTTCTCAGTTCACAGAGGTGCATACGTAAATGTAGAAAATATATGGCAATCTTGTGCCAGACTTGGAACTGGTATTCCTGAATAAGCCTGTCTCATCAGAAAACTGAATGGCCTGTGGTCTAAGGAGCTATTGTTTTTCTTGTAAGTTCTTTGTTTTCATGAAAAGGCTTTTGATTCTCAGAATGTATTTGTTTCAGAGTAGTTCGGTTTGAATTCACTCATGCTCAGAAGTCTCCTGAAAAGCTTTCCTTAGAATTTTACAGTTTATGTTTTATATGCAAGCAATACCTTGTACATTTTGAAGAAGAGAATTTCATATGATATCGATTTTAATGATCAGAGCTTGGTTTCCAAAGCCTACATGTTTCTATCACATGTTGATAATGAACAACAGTGATATTTGCAAAACAGTAGCAACTTTTTTGGTAACAGATGTTTCTTTATACTATTAAGAAGCAAATGCATAACTGTTTGAGGTGAAGGGATTCAGCTTCAAAATAGCGTTGCTGTTTATAAGCTTTCTTGCAGTTTAGATATGCTGCCATCAGGTGGTAGTAATATGTCATATACATGTGGCTCCACAGATGATGTTATGCTTAAGGTCATCACAAAGATTTATAATAATTAATGCACATTTGTAAATGAAAATTAAAATAACATATTACATCTTTTTAGTTTCAGAGCTGAAGATACTTCTAATGGAGTTTTAAAAACATGTGTGTATTGGTAGATGCAATTGGGCATGTTTTCTCTCTTCCTTTATGTATTCACTTGTAAATGAAGAGTTTCATCTTATGCTTTCAAGAATTTTAGAAAATACAGAAAAGTAAAATTAAAAACACCAAATTTTCATCACTCAAAGATAATTGTTATTAAACGTTTGTTTCATTTTCTTCCAGTCTTATTTTTTTAACATGCAATCTTTAGTGTATTTTGGATTTTTTGGTGCTTTTTTTTTTTTGGAGTAGAGTGTAATGGCAGGAAAAGATACTTAGCTGTAGTAACTGTATATACAGCATATATCTTTTATAACTTTAAATTGTAACTTGTTTGTAACTGTTTTATGATTTCTTAATTTGCATTGGTTGAGGTTTTCCTTAATTTAGTCAATATATGTTTCTGATTTCGGTCATCAAGAGTGTTTTATCTCTGTCTTCCATCCATTGCCTACCAAAAGGATCATTATTTCATTGCAAATATGCTTGAAATTTTATTTAACACAGATGAATTTCTAATTAATCTTTTAGTAGCTAGATATGTTTCCTCTATTGCATTTGAAATGAAACTGCCAGAAAACTTGAACTTCCAGTTTTCCGTTATGAATGAAAATATACAGTTTTCCTGTTACTGTTTTTGTATCATATGGGTGTTTTATAATTTTGGAAATTGTGTGTCACCAGGAACTGCATATAAGCATTTTAGGACCCTGTGATATTATGTGACAGCTCCATTACCTACTTCCTACCAAAATAGTTTTTTTCTTTTCTTTTATATAGCATAGAACATTGCATTAAAGAAATACAGTCTGAAGTTAACAAACAGTGTCCAGATGTACAGCTGCGAACGACGACTGACTGTTTTGAATGGCTAAATAATTATAATTCATCCAAATCACCATCCATTCCCCATGGAGATTTGATAAAATTTCTCAAAATACTGGTAAAAATATGTATAATCTTTGCTTTAATGGTGGAGTGGGGTGGGGGAACCTGGACTACATTTCCTCCAGTTTCTATATATGAATATTTACTTCACTGACCATATTAGCCTGTCATATCTGGGGTTTGTGTTTTGTTTTACTTCTCTACCTGCAGTGGAATCCAGTGAGCTATGTGTTTTTATTTTCTACTGTGATTTTTATCATAAAATGCAGTTTATATAAGTGGACATTAAGCATTATAATTCCTGGGTGACTTGTGGTATGATATTTGCCATATCAGCACCACAAAATGTATTGAAGTGTACCGCAATTGTCCATCAGAAAATTTGATATTTATTACATTTTGTGTCACTTCAAAACTACTCATTTTCCTGGGCTCATTATTAAGCACAATAAGATCAGCATTGATTGTATCTGTTAAGGAGCCTTGTCCACCACTCCATTCATTCCCAACCTGCAGGCATATCTAATTCTTTTCAATCAAGGCAGCAATTTCTACAAGACCACTGTTAATTGATGGAATATTATTACATTGGTCACTCTTGGATACTGACCACTCTCTATGTTAGAGAGGTTTTTATAGCCTTCAGTAGGAATACTTATTTTATTTTACTTATATCTACAAAGGCAGCTAGCTTGCAAAATCAGTTTCCTAGGGAAATCGCACAATTGTCAGAACGCAGGATTTCTGTAGCTATGGTTTTAATTTAATTTAGGGAGGGGAAAAAAGGCACTGTTTCTGTCTAAACATCAAACCTTGACTCAGGCAGATGTGGAAAATATCTTGAGGTTGTAGATGGCTTAGGATGACAGAATCAGATGAAAATAATTTTTGGCTGTTATTATTATTGCAGATGTCTCTTTAATGTTTACAGGGTAATAAAAGGAAGAGAAAGGAAGATTATGTGCCCCGAAGGCTTATTCTTTTAAGAAAATCCTCTCACCCATTATCTCTTGAAGGTGGAGCCTTGAAGAATAAATATGGATATAGTTATTCCTTTAATTTCTATTAAGAGCCATGTGTAGTGAATTTCATTAATATTGATGTAATAATGCTTTCTCATTTAATTAAAAGCAAAAGCTTTTAATTATCTTTTAATCTGTCACACATAAGTCATTCTCTATTCACTGCAGGGCAAAGGCCGCCTTAGTTTTTGCTCAAATTCATTAGACTGCTAGGCCCCTTCCAGACCTAGGTTTTTTTTTGTTTTTTAACATAATTGATCATGTTATTTTGAGAACAGAACCACATTATTAAAACAGATCCAGATTAAAACAACCTTATCAAATTTTTACATACGGAAAGTGTCAATCTTGACAGTATTTTTTCATACTTCAATTTTTTTCCCCATAAAATGTTTTTTTTTTTATTAATTATCTGACTATTTAAACAAGGAACAGAGGTTCTCATTATGGCTGTTCTATAAAGTCATTTTCAAAATTTAAGCAATCAATACCTAACACATGTTTTAAACCTCTGTAATCTATTATTCTTTAAATGTTTGCTTGATCAAGTATTTACAGTAATTGACTGATTTAAAGAAACCCACAGTTGAGGCACTAATAAGACCAGTTTTTCTCTACAGAATTTACCATAATGCTGGTGTTCTGGACTCCTGTCTAAGGACATTTATTTTCCAGAAAATATCAAAAAGAACTAAATAGAAGAAAGAGAAAAAGCAGAGCTTCAGAAAAGTCAATTTACTGTTTGGTTCTCTAGAGTGTGGATGGAAAGAACGCGGATGAGGGGAATGGAACCAGGCGTCCATTCTTGGTTCTGTGCTCTATTGTGTGTGACATTTGGAAAGTAACTTAAACGTGCTGCACTTTAGCGTCCTTCTCTGTAAATTGGGGTCTTAAGTATCTGCATCACAGAATTTTCCTTATGAATAAGTCAGAGACTCTAGAGAAGAGTACTTTTTATATAATAAACTGCTATACGGATATTAAGTATTATTATTTATTACAGATAGAACATCAAATTAGACATCACAGTGCTTAGAATCACTGAGAGATTGCCCTAGAATTTGTCTCAGAGTTGTTCATGATTCTGAGTCACAAATAATACCTGTGTTACCTTTGTCAATAAGAAATTTCAAAGCTGGACTGATTTTAGACCGCTTGAACCTTGCTTCCATTAAAAAAAAAAAAAAAAAAGCAGGTTGTTGCTACTTAGAGAATATAAGCTAATGTCTGTATGACCTGAAATAGACATCAGGAGAGTCAGCATGTAAAGAGAATTTGTGCATTTAATTCAAAGTCCAAAAAGAAAGTAATTTTTTTGTTCCTTTTCTATTCTTAATTACACCTATAGTTGTTTCTGTCAGTTAACACAGAAAGTGTAAAAAAAAAAAATTCATATCTTTTGAAGAACAATTCTGAGAGTGTTTTTTTACTCATTTTGAGTTAGTTATTTCTTTGGAGAGAACTGAAATATTCTCAGTCTAATTTCCAAAGTAAAACCTTTCTTAATGTGACTCAAAAAGAAATTTAAATGAAAGTTAAAATCTTCCAATGTATTAAACTATATTTCTCAGGATGGCAGCTATTAGTAAGCCCTAGGCATAATACTTTGTTTAAAGGTCTCCATTCTCTATGTTCATTTGAGGTTTTATAATAATAAGTATACTCATTCAGGCATGAAAATTATCTACTAGGTATTAATTAGGGGTGTCATCTTGAATTTATTTTGTCTTAGGGGTACATTTCAGTTGATATTTTACTATAGATTTTTATTTGGAATTTTTAAGCTATGCTTCCATATAGCTCAGGTTATATCAGGAATGGATAACAATGAAGAAAAAACTGTGTGTCTAGAAATCTAATTGAAAAATTCACTCATCATCTGGGCTTTACAAAACTTAACAGACTACAAAGCTAATATTCTAAAATGTCTGAACTGATTAAATTTCAAAGGCAAAAAAATTTTTTTTTTTAAATCATAGTATTGATTCTTGAATTGAAATGAATTATGAAATTCTGTATAACTGTAGAAATCATTTTCTCCTTCTAGTCTTATAATCACATTTCTAACATTATGATTTACTTTTATTAGCGAGATTTGTTGAAGAATGAACAAAATCAAGAAGAAATGGTGTTGAATTTACTTTGGGACCTCTCCTGCCAGAGCAGTGTTTCATTCCCATCCACTGTAAGTGGAGCATCTTTTCATTTCCTCTCTAGGACTTCTCTTCACTCTGTTGAAGATCATTCCTCAATGGATGTAAAGTCTGTGTGGGATGATATAAGACTACATCTTCGACGCTTCTTAGTGAACAAATTACAAAGCCACAATGAAATAAACAATTCACAGCAAAAAATTTTGTTGAAAAATCAGTGCATACAGCAACTCTTATTTCTTTATCCAGAATCAGAAGTTACAAGCAAGTACCAAAGCATACAGAATAAACTGTTGACCAAACTTCTGCAGAACTGTTTTCCTTCTTTTAGCAGAGAATCAAATTTAGACATAATGGCTGATAGATACCAAGGTACAATGCTTAAGTTATACTCAATGATAAAAGAGGATTTTAACACACTACATGAAATTTTAGCTCCATCCTCAACAGTGAAATTCATTAAAGAAACTTACCTGGCAACTGTTACAGAAGAAATGGCAAAATTTCTTGAAAATTTTTGTGAGCTGCAGTTCAAAGAAAGTGCTGTCCGTGTGGTTAAAACAAGCAAGAGCTCCAGCAGGCATAGAGGAACAGTGCATGCTTTGGGTTAGTGATTTTTTTAAAATTTCTGTTTGGTTTAACTTAAACCTTTAAAAGTCTTTACTTTTCTAACTTTTCTATTTGGTTAAACTTAATTGCAAACTTGAAAATAAATCAGAAAATAAATGTTGTAAAATTTTCCACTTCACATTTCTTTTACACTTTTCTTTTTCTCTAAGTATAGTAATAGAAGTGTTTTCTTTCCTATCATTAAATTGTTAAAGACATTGGAATGTAAGTCAGAAATATTATCAGTAAAACTTTCAGTTTTCTAATCACATAAATTACTGGATGAAACATTTAACTCATTGTATCTTCCAAGGCTGAAGCTTTAAGTAAAGAGAATTGTTGAAGATTTCTTGACATTTTCACTAATTAAAATGAAAGTTTAAAATTCTGACATTTGATTCAGCCAATAGCAATACAGACCTATTATGAAATGCTGATTATAAAATTCTATATTATAATTGGTTGTAGAAGCTAGCATTGACTATAGCTGATTTTAAAAGTTCCTCTGATGTTGTTCCTATAAGAATATATACAGTGGAAGAAGATTTGAAGATTCTTAATTTTAATCAAAAGATAAAGGAAGAAAGAATCTGCCATAATACATGTTTCTTGTCATTTTAGTTTCTTACCAGTGAAGAAAAATTAAGGTTGAAAATATGATTATTTTGAAAATTATGATTACTCATGCTTTTACATAGAATGCTGAGATATATTTCTAAATAGATTCCTAAACTGTATTTTTATTAATAATTATTTAAGAATTATCATTTGGTGACTTGCTGTTTTTTACTTTATAATCACTTCATAAAATTTCCATAGCTCACTGTATTTTACATACCTTCCTTAATAAGATACCAGGATACCAAATTGCTCTGATATATGAATATATTATGTATTATATGAACATGATATATGAATTTTCAAATAATTTAATATTTTCTCTTAGAATATTTATTTTCTTTGGGAAACTATCACATCACAGAACAGAGATGCATCACCCAAGTTAAGGTCACAGCAGAATACAAAGTCAGTTCATTTAGGAACATTGCAGTTTTACTCAAAGTAAATAGATCTTCATTTTAATTATTACATAAATTTTAAATGCATTTTTACAAGTACACTTATTTTCTATAATTTTTATGTTCTCTCAAAAAATTTCTGGTTCCTTGTAAAGTGCTTTCAATATGAAAGTTTTATATGTGTTAAATGCAGTTTAGTTTATAACAGCAGAAAAGACCTATATGATTAAAAATATGTGTAAGTTGCTAAATTGCTATGGAGTCTTTAGGGCTGGTAGTGAAGTGTTTTCCATTCATAAGAGAGAACAATGTGTGTTGGCTTTAACACCAAAATTTGAAGCCCTTTCCAAAAGTCCAAATGCACTGAACTTTCCCAAGCTGCTTTATCTGAACTTTGGTATAAATCACTTGTTAAGTGAATGTTTTCCTTGTGCCAGACACTGTAATACGCACATCCCTTTCCTTAATATCCCAATTTCATAAACAAAGAGAGAAGCTTAGAAAGATTAACTTGCTTTTGGTCCTTTGCACCAAGTCAGGATTCACATGTAGGTCTTTATGTCTTCAAGACCCATGTTGTTTACCATCATGGTATTGGGCTTTAAAGTGTAAAATTGAATGCTTTGTCTCTGTAAAAGAAATTTCAAACAGCACTGTTCTAGTGGGCTGCCTGAAAATCAGTTCAGTTCAGCCTTGTTGAGTGCCTGCCATAGGCAAGACATTTAGCAGCTACCGTATTGAAGGTTTCTAAGCTAGACATGTGGAGAAGGAAATGGCAACCCACTCCAGTGTTCTTGCCTGGAGAATCCCAGGGACAGAGGAGCCTGGTGGGCTGCCATCTATGGGGTCGCACAGAGTTGGACACGACTGAAGCGACTTAGCAGCAGCAGCAGCAAGCTAGACATGGTAAAGGGAAGAAAACTAAATGAGTTAACTGCTGCTAAGGCTGTAACAGAGAGCAGTCATAGTTTCCATTAATATTTAGCCCAATGACCAAATTTTTATTTATTAAAGAAATACAGTTTGAGACTAGCAAAACAATAATTTATAAATACTTATAAATAATTTGAAATCTATAGTAATTTATATTCCTATGTGAATAGAATCTAGATTGGCTTGAATGAGTTATATATTATCTTTTGTATATGTCTGTGTGTTTATTCACCAAGTCTTTGATATTTTGCCTGAAACCCTAGACATTCTCTTAAGTAACAATAGCTCCACGTTTATCAGGTCAGACACTGCAACGTGTTATTTCATTCTAACCACCCAGCAAGGTAGGTAACATTATTTATCTCTATTGTATAGTGAGAAAACTAAGGCATAGAGATATTAAGTAACTTTGGTCGAGGTTACAACGTGAAGCCAGGATAGTCTGTCTGACTGTGGTGTCCTGACTCTATGATTACGCTCTATTACCTAAAAGAACAGGACAAAACTAGCTCATTCCATTAAGAACACTGTTGTGAATGCTGTATATGCTCAGATCTACTTTAGTATTGTCCTTGTTTTACTTTCCTCTAAACTATCCCGCACTCTTCTCATTCAAAGAGGTATCTTAAGCAGACCTTGTATATACACTAGTCCTTTTTTTCCCCCAGTCTTATTGAGACATAATTGACATAGAGCATTTTGTAACTTTAAGATGTACAGTGTGTTGATTTGTACTCTTAATATTTCAAAACGATTGCCACAGTAATGCCACATAATTATCATTACTTTTGTATGGTGAGAACACTTAAGATTTGCTTTCTTAGCAATTTTCAAGTATATAATGCATTATAATTTCTGTAATCGCAATGCCGTACATTAGACCCCCAGAAATTATAAAGCTTCTAACTGGAAATTTGTACCCTCTGACCAGTATCTTCTCTATCCACCATCCCCTGGTAACCACCTTATATTCTGTTTCTTTGAGTTCAGTTTTTTAGATTTCACATTATAAGTGTTACCGTATATATCTGTCTTTCTTTGACCATGTAACTTATTTCACTTAGCGTAATGCCTTCAAGGTCCATCCATGTTGTTGCAAATTGCAGGATTTTCTTTTTTCTCATGACTGAGTAGTATTCCATTTTAAGTATCTCAATCTTACATATTCTTTATCCATTCATTCGTATGGAGTACGAAATGGCAACCCAGTCTAGTATTCTTGCTGGAAAATTCTATGGACAGAAGATCCTGGTGGGCTCCAGTTCATGGGGTCACAAAGAATTGGGCATGACTGAGCAGCTAAGCACATTCATTCATAAATGGACACTTAGTATGGCTATTGTGATTAATGCTGCAATAAACATGGAAGTGCAGATATCTCTTTGATATCTTATTTTCATTTCCTTTAGATATATATCCAGAAGTAGAATTGCTGATGGGTTTTCTATTTTTCACCTTTTTTGTGGAACCTTGAAATGGCAACCCACTCCAGTATTCTTGCCTGGGAAATCCCATGGATGGAGGAGCCTGGTAGGCTGCAGTCCATGGGGTCGCAAAGAGTCGGACACGACTGGGCAACTTTGGTTTCACTTTTCACCGTTTGCTACAGTGTCTGTAGTACCAATTTATATTCCTACCAACAGTGCACATGGGTTCCCTTTTCTCTACATCATCATCAGTGCTTGTTATCTGTTGCCTTTTGATGATAGCAAAGTGTAAGGTGATATCTCTTTGTGGTTTTGGTTTGGATTTCTCTGATGACTAGTGATCTTGAGCATCTTTTCATGTACCTGTTGGCTATCTGTATGTCTTCTTTGGAAAAATGTCTCTTCAGGTCCTCTTCCCATGGTTTAATCGGATTTTTATTGTTGCTGTTATGGAGTTGTATGAGTCCTTTAAGTATTTTCGATATTGATTTCTTACTAAGTATATGGTTTGCAAGTATTTTCTCCCTATCAAAGATATTTTTTTTTTGGTGGATAGTTTCTTTTGCTATGCATTAGCTTTCCAGTTTGATGTGAAAGTGAAAGTGAAGTCGCTCAGTCGTGTCCGACTCTTTGCGACCCCATGAACTGTAGCCCACCAGGCTCCTTCCATTCATGGAATTTTCTAGGCAAGAGTACTGGAGTGGATTACCATTTCCTTCTCCAGGGGAATCTTCCTGACCCGGGGATCGAACCCGGGTCTCCCGCATTGCAGGCAGACACTTTACTGTCTGAGCCACCAGGAAATCCCAGTTTGATGTAGTTCCACTTATTAATTTTTGCTTTTGGTATTATATCCAAAAAATCATTGCTGAGACCAACATTAGGGAACTTTTTCATTATCTAGAAGTTTTACGGTTCCAGGTCTTAGGTTTAAGTCTAATCCATTTTGAGTTAATTTTTGTATGTGTTGTAAGATAAGGTACAGTTTCATTCTTTTGCATGTTTTATCTACTTTTCCCAACACCATTTATTTAATCCCTTACCCAATCCCTTGTCAAATATTGGTTGACCATATATGCAAGAGTTTATTTCTGGGTTCTCAATTCTGTTCCATTGGTCTATGGGTCTATTTTTATGTTTTGTTATTTGAAGAAAATGATGAAATAATGTCATAATGTAAACATTGCAGACTCTTGGTGGTTTGGTAATCTATCTTAGAAAAAAATAATATTTTTGCAGGCACTCTTTTTTTAATTGGGATTTTATTTTACTTATTCATTTTTGTTTTACTTTTTGGCTGTGCTGCACAGCATGTGGGATCTTAGTTCCTAGACCAGGGATACCCCCTGCACTGAAAGCACAGAATCTTAACCATTGGAACACCAGGGAAGTCCCTAGATAATCACAATTTTAAGTGATTAAATCATTGAATTACTTTTAAAATTGTATTTTCTTTGGATTTAAGAAAAGATATTTCCTCTTTTCTCAGTGCTTGAAAAAGAGAGGATTGTTTATGTGTAGTAAAGTTTAGTTAGATACATTCACTGTGTTTTAATGTGTAAGAATGTAGTTAGAAAACTTCAAACATAGTATAAATGTCATGATCCCCTGTCTGTCTTACACTGAATTTTCCTTGAGGTGATTGTTAACTTGAAAGGGAAAGACTTAAGAGTATATGATACATGCCTTTGAGTGTTTTTAAGGTTTCTAAAGATCTGCAGTGGATGAGAGGTTGAAACTAGTGGCCTCTATCCCTCCTGTTTCCCAGTTCCTTTATATTTTGTTTAAGGAAGATTGGGGAGTAGGGGAAACAGAATCCCTCTAGGGATGATAAGATCCTTTAGAGTAAAGAAGACCCTCAAGTCAAGATAAACGTAGAATTTTGACTAGAAAGGCACAGATCACAACTGGAAAGGTTGTGATCAACTAGGTCAGTCAAAACCACCCTAATTTCTCTCGTATTCCTCAAGTAGCTGAATGATGGCTGAGTGATGCTGTTAAGGAAATTTAGAAGTATACTGAGGCCAGTATGCAAAGTGTGGACAAAAGAAGCATCTGCATGGTATTGTTGCAGAAGAGACCAAGTCTCCTAGAAGGATAACACATCTCTTGACCCTGCTGTGTTCATGAGACAGAGGGGAAGATCTGCATTAAATCTCTGATGTCAACTATGCTTATTTTCTAACCCCACATTAGTAGATGCTGGAATTTCAAATAATACAAAACAGTAATGGGGAAAAAAAATTCTTAAGAGAAAGTTATATCTTTATTAGTTATCACAAATTCCTTTACAATAATAATACAATTTCAGGGGTTTTTGTTGTAACATTTTTGAAAATACTAATAAATGATATTGTTGATTAACTTTGTTTCTTACCCACTATTTTATCATACTTGCTATTCTTTAATGAAATACTGGTACCTTCTCTGTGTGGATCACAATAAACTGTGGAAAATTCTGAAAGAGATGGGAATACCAGACCACCTGACCTGCCTCTTGAAAAACCTGTATGCAGGTCAGGAAGCAACAGTTAGAACTGGACATGGAACAACAGACTAGTTCCAAATAGGAAAAGGAGTACATCAAGGCTGTATATTGTTACCCTGATTATTTAACTTATATGCAGAGTACATCATGAGAAACACTGGGCTGGATGAAGCACAAGCTGGAATCAAGATTGCTGGGAGAAATATCAATAACCTCAGATATGCAGATGACACCACCCTTATGGCAGAAAGTGAAGAGGAACTCAAAAGCCTCTTGATGAAAGTGAAAGAGGAGAGTGAAAAAGTTGGCTTAAAGCTCAACATTCAGAAAACGAAGATCATGGCATCTGGTCCCACCACTTCATGGGAAATAGATGGGGAAACGGTGGAAACAGTGTCAGACTTTATTTTTCTGGGCTCCAAAATCACTACAGATGGTGACTGCAGCCATGAAATTAAGACACTTACTCCTTGGAAGGAAAGTTATGACCAACCTAGATAGCAAATTCAAAAGCAGAGACATTACTTTGCCAACAAAGGTCTGGCTAGTCAAGGCTATGGTTTTTCCTGTGGTCATGTATGGATGTGAGAGTTGGACTATGAAGAAGGCTGAGTGCCGAAGAATTGATGCTTTTGAACTGTGGTTTTGGAGAAGACTCTTGAGAGTCCCTTGGACTGCAAGGAGATCCAACCAGTCCATTCTGAAGATCAGCCCTGGGATTTCTTTGGAAGGAATGATGCTAAAGCTGAAACTCCAGTACTTTGGCCACCTCATGCGAAGAGTTGACTCATTGGAAAAGACTCTGATGCTGGGAGGGATTGGGGGCAGGAGGAGAAGGGGACGACAGAGGATGAGATGGCTGGATGGCATCACTGACTCGATGGACGTGAGTCTGAGTGAACTCCGGGAGTTGGTGATGGCCAGGGAGGCCTGGTGTGCTGCGATTCATGGGGTCACAAAGAGTTGGACACGACTGAGCAACTGATCTGATCTGATCTTTGTTTATAAGTACTTGCTCTCAAAAGGAGAAGAGTACAGTTATCAGAGTCAAGTGTGCTTGTCTGAAGCTCTCACCCCCTTGTTTATGCAACCTTAGATAAGTCATTTTACCTCTTCATATCGTTCTATTGATAAATGATAAAAGGAAAGGGTTATATTAGATAATATATCTAAGCTTTAACTCTAAACTTACTCTGACTTGGTGACTTGGAAGTTATTCCACAACCAGATTTTATACCTACGATTTATCCTTGGAAACTGTCGTAATTATTTTCTCTACTGACTGACAGTACAGCTGTATTAGCGGGCTGAGTGTGTGGCTTGTATGCAACTGTAACACATACGAAAACATCCTTTAGATTTTTATCTGTGTGACTTTTTTCCCCCAGCGAAACTTGGAAGATAACAATGTGGAAACTTCTCACTTCCTGCAATTGCATTTTTGACGAGGTTGGAAGGGTGAAGAGGGGAGTGAGTGATTAAGCAAAAACAGGAAGGAGAGTCTCTTCTTCCAGCTGACATCTGAAGCTATTCCTAGAAATTCTTTTTGGGGCTTCCCCTTTGATCCCGCAGCCAACTGTTCTTGTTTTGTTTTATTTTTCATTTCAATTTTTTGGTCATTGTAGCTTTTTAAATCAGATCATTGAAATTAAGATCACAGGCAAGAAATGGAAATACAATATTATACTATATTGTTGATTGAAAAGAAATTGATATATGCCTTTTCTCTGGCATGTATTTAAAGCAGGGATTTAATAGTGATTGGGTTTTTTTCCTAGGGAAGAACCAGCTTGTTTCTGCAATGTTGTAGACAGTACACATGGACTAAATACTTTTTTCTAAAAAATTGTTTCTGTATCCATACAAACACCTCTGTAAGTACAAAAAGCCTCAGAATTAGGCCTATAAAGCATGGAAGGGTGAGTGATATTGTCTTAAGAGTCTGTGATTAAGAATTTGACAATCTATGTAATAATGAAACAATTGTACACAAATTAAACTTGTGTAAATAATTTTAGTATTCTTTCTCAGCTTGTGAAGAAAGTCAAAAGTGATTTGGGTTTTGGCATAATTGATCCTAAAGCCTTCCTTCCTGTCAATTCAGTTACATGGCATGTTCAGTGCCTTCTTGATACTTCTAGAATGTGCTCATGCATCCATGCCATCAGTGGAGATAGTGGGCTTGTCTTCCCTTTGTATGAGCCAGGAGGATATTTTCCACGCAACCTAATTCCTTTCTGTACCATCTGTCTCTCTATAGTAAAAGTATACAGGGTGATCCATCAAGGTGAGGGTGAAAGCTAGAGCTATTTAGTTTCATTTTGTCCTTTATATAAGAGGACAACTTTTTTATGCCATTTAAGAAAGTGTTTTCTGTGTTAAAACTCATTCCCAGCCATTCTGATTCTTGAGTTTTCAGTTCAGTTCAGTTCAGTTCAGCCACTCAGTCGTGGCCAACTCTTTGCGACTCCATGAATCGCAGCACGCCAGGCCTCCCTGTCCATCACCAACTCCCAGAGTTCACTCAAACTCACGTTCATCGAGTCCGTGATGCCATCCAGCCATCTCATCCTCTGTCGTCCCCTTCTCCTCCTGCCCCCAATCCCTCCCAGCATCAGAGTCTTTTCCAATGAGTCAACTCTTTGCATGAGGTAGCCAAAGTACTGGAGTTTCAGCTTTAGCATCAGTTCTTCCATTGAACACCCAGGACTGATCTCCTTTAGGATGGACTCCTTGCAGTCCAAGGGACTCTAAAGAGTCTTCTCCAACACCACAGTTCAAAAGCATTACTTCTTCGGCACTCAGCTTTCTTCACAGTCCAACTCTCACAACCATACATGACCACTGGAAAAACCATAGCCTTGACTAGCCGGACCTTTGTTGGCAAAGTAATGTCTTTGCTTTTGAATATGCTGTCTAAGTTGGTCATAGCTTTTCTTCCAAAGAGCAAGTGTCTTTTAATTTCATCACTGCAGTCACCATCTGCAGTGATTTTGGAGGCCCCTCCAAAATTTTCCTTGTTATCTATTTACAAATATATAAAGTCAACTACATAATGCTGCTGCTGCTGCTGCTAAGTCGCTTCAGTCATGTCCAACTCTGTGCGACGCCATAGACGGCAGCCTACCAGGCTCCTCTGTCCTTGGGATTCTCCAGGCAAGAACACTGGAGTGGGTTGCCTTTTCCTTCTCCAATGCATGAAAGTGAAAAGTGAAAGTGAAGTCGCTCAGTCGTGTCTGACTCTTAGCGACCCCATGGATTGCAGCCTACCAGGCTCCTCCATCCATGGGAGTTTCCAGGCAAGAGTACTGGAGTGGAGCTACATAATAGATACTCTTTTTCAGATCCTTTTAATTTGCTGTGCACCTTGCTAAGTACTTATGTATTGACATGCCATTTGATTTTTATAATATGTCTGAAAATCTGGATATTATCCCTACCTTATAGTTACGGAAAGTGAGTTTGGATAAGCTGAATAGCTTTCCCAAAGGCCCACTGCTGGAATGTATCTCAACTGTAATTCAAATACATTGCTGAATTATGACCAAAAGTATTCTCTCAAATACTGTCTCTTTCTGAATGAATTCACTTGCAAGATCAGAACCATTTTATAATTTGAAGAGTAATTCCCATAAGCCACAGATCCTGATTTTTGTGTTGAACTTACTGGAATTTCAACATACATATTGATTCTTTGCATATGAAATTAAACAAACTTGAATTTTGAAAGCAGCTATTATAGTAAGTGCAAGGTTACAGCACTGGATTGTCTGCTCTGGAAGATTTGGAAAGAAAAACAAAATCCAACTTCCATATTAACACATGAAAAGGAAAATAATGATGTTAATTTTTTGCTTAATATATAAAAATATGTAGAAGAGGCTCTCATTTTATTCCTAGAGAAGTAGGTAATCTGCTTACCTTTAAGGTTTTACCAGAGTTAACCTAAAAAGTAATTGTTACTGAAATAGTTGAAGCAATTACTGCCAGGTTTAAGATCCTTTTTATCATTAATTAATAATAAACCTAAAGATTAGCAGTATGTTTGCAAGATGCTTCCACATTGGATTTTTTTTTTTAACCTTCCTTTGCTCCATCACCAATCTGAAATTAAGCAGTGCAGCAACTCCAGTTATTATTTCATTGGTGGAAAAAAAACTACAGCATTTCAGCTGGTTAGCAAATCAAGGTGGAAATGAAACTAAGGTTAGGAGTATCTTCCCACTATACCTCCATACCTCATTAAAAAATGCGTGTGTGCGTGCTAAATCACTTCAGTCGTGTCCGACTCTGAGTGACCCTATGGACTGTAGCCCTCCAGGCTCCTCTGTCCATGGGATTCTCCAGGCAAGAATACTGGAGTGGGTTGCCTTGCCCTCCTCCAGGTGAATCTTCTCAACCCAAGGATCGAACCCGTATCTCTTATATCTCCTGCATCAGCAGGTGTGTTCTTTACCACTAGCCACTTGATAAGAAAATAAGCAAATAGAATTCATTATTCTAGTGTTATTTTAACACTGGAATTTTTCCCCTGAGGAGTTGGTGTTTTAAAATTCTTCCTACTAAAGGTTTTATCATCTGTGAAAATTATTTATTTGATTAAAAACTATGAGAAAAAGGACTGTATGTGTATGTGCATAAGGGGAGGGTGTTTGTTATGTGCTTGGGTAGGTACATGGTATTTTTGCATATGTACACGTATCTTTATTTACCTAAAATTTTTTCTGCTAAATATATGACTAGTTTTCTGACCCCTTTATTTCACATTAAGTCTTCAGAGACTTCTGAATTTTGTTTTAAAGACATTAAAGCAACAAAAATGGAAAGTATATTCTGTAAGAGAGAAAGTGGATGCAGTTTGGCTTTGGTAATATTTTTGCTCCCAATGGCACCCCACTCCAGAACTCTTGCCTGGAAAATCCCATGGACGGAGGAGCCCGGTAGGCTGCAGTCCATGGGGTCGCTCAGAGTTGGATAGGACTGAGCAACTTCACTTTCACTTTTCACCTTCATTCATTGGAGAAGGAAATGGCAACCCACTCCAGTGTTCTTGCCTGGAGAATCCCAGGGACAGGGGAGCCTGGTGGGCTGCTGTCTATGGGGTCGCACAGAGTCGGACACGACTGAAGCAACTTAGCATAGCATAGCATAGCATAGGAACAATTAGTAATTATCGATTTCCTCTCATGTGTTCTTCATAAAGGTGGAAAGAATACTTTATTAGTCATATTCTGTAAGACATTCAGTTACTAAAGATGGTAGATAAAAATGACTTAGTAGTTTCTCATGATGGCTTCCCTGGTGGCTCAGTGGTAAAGAATCCGCCTGCAATGCAGGAGATGTGGGTTCGACCTTTGGTGGGGAAGATCCCCTGGAGACGGAAATTGCAATCCACTCCAGTATTCTTGCCCTGGAAATCCCATGGACAGAGGAGCCTGGCAGGCGGCAGTCCGTGGGATCCCAAGAGTCGGACACAGCTTAGTGATTAAACTACCATACATGAGGAGACATAGGTCAACTTGAGATTTATATTCCTTATTAACCATTCAATAACATTTTTAAAAATTCAGAAGAGATTTTTAAAACTGTTATTTTTTAACTCGGAAAAAGGAATTATCTAGTTAAAAATGTATGACATATTAAGAGAAGAGTGAAAATAACTGTAAACAAATTATTGGAAAAAAGTTCAGAATAAGATTATTCTAAAAGTAAACATTTATTTTGCAGCTCTTCTATACTGAGCCAAATATGTGGATGAGTAATACACATGGAGGTGGTTGCAAGCTAGAAATTCAAGTTCTGTAGAAAGTGAGTTGATAAGCAACTAATACACCCTGTCTAAAACTTTTCTCCTTTCCTCTGCTAACATTATTTATGTCATTCTATGTCTTGATATATAAACACAATGATAAATGTGAATGCTGAGCTTTGTTGTTTTAGGTAAAAATGTTTACAGGTTTATAGTTTTATAGGTCATGAATCCTGGAATTCTTGTTTAACATATAGATATTTCCAGTGGACTAGTATAACCTTGAATGTTGTTTAACTAACATATTTTTTCCTCGGGTTCTGGTTACTATACTATTAATCAGTTATTAATAGCGGCTTCCCTGGTGGCTCAGACGGTAAAGCGTCTGCCTACAATGCGGGAGACCCGGGTTCCATCCCTTGGTTGGGAAGATCCCCTGGAGAAGGAAGCGGCAACCCACTCCAGTATTCATGCCTGGAAAATCCCATGGATCGAGGAGCCTGGGGGGCTACGCTCAATGGGGTCGCAAAGAGTCAGACACGACTGAGTGACTTCTGTGTGTGTTTTTTTCATAAACTTTAAAGAAGAAATGTTTAATAAGTCAAAAGGCATTGGTAAGATCCCTTTAAAGATGTACTCTTTCTAAAAGAAGACTGAAAACTGTAACAGACTGTAACTACACCTCAACATTCTTCGTTAGCAAAAGCACCATGGCAGATATATGTCATGTTATAACGTTTTCAACATTGTTATTTACATGTAAGTATGAAAATCTGTGACCATCAGCGTCACATCAATGAAGTCAAATATCTTCTGCCTCAAAGTAGCTGTCATTTAACACCTCCACCTTTATTGATTTTTAACTGAGGGGAAATCTGAATCTTCACCTGGGACTATAAAAATTCTTTGTCTAAACCGGCCTTTTCTGAGTATGGACAGATCTGTCTGCACTGGGATGTGTACAAAAGAAACTGCTGTAGCTTTGAGAGTCAGACCAATCCCTCCCTCATATTTGGAAAGGAGAAAATAATCCTTAGCTTTGGGTAAAATATTTAAGAGTTACAATGGATTTCCAATCAGAAAGGCTTTTACCTCTGTCATTCTTAAAATCGATTATCAGTTCTTTTGTTTAATACGTATATTTTCAGTTTGCTTTTAGTTTTATCAGACTATTCATTAGCGGTTTGATTGTTGGGCTATTTAAATGGAGATCTAAAAATCACCATGAAGTGCACTAGATTGCTTCAATCTAAAGCAAAACCTATCAATATTTGTTTTTGAGATTTCTTTTCAACACTGAGTAAAAACAGAAAACCCTTGTCTATTACTTAGGAAAGTGTTGCTGACCTTATTACTAGTTTAATCTCTTCCTTAATACAGTTGCAGGAAGTACCAAGTTAGCAGGTAAAGTGATGGTGAGAGATAAGAATCTGAAAAGGCCCTTGGAATTATGATGCCAGTGATATATGAAAATCCAAATAATTTGAAGTTTTGATATTTTAAATTTCTATAACATGGTCATGCTGAACTGATTTTAGAATATCTGTCATTGTTTGTCCTCCAAAGTAGAAATTATCTTAAATTTACAATTCAGTATTAGCATTTCCATTAGTAAAAAGTAGTTGTTGGAGTGGACAACCAGGTTTGCAAAATTATCTATCCTGAAAAGAAGAGAAATAGCCTCCAAATTTTATGATGATCATTATGAGAGAAAGTTATGTTGTAACAGTGTTTTATAGTGTCCTCCTATGTCTTTTTTCCAAACTGTACTAAAATCATTTATCATCATTGTTAATGTTCTTTTAGTAGCACAATAAAATAGTAATCCTTCAGCTATTTGATGAGTGTGTACTTTTAAATGGATATTTTTCTTGTAATTTTTGTTAGTCATGGTTACAAAAGTCAAAGTTCATGGTTATTGGTATATGGGTCTTGTTAGTAGAGCCTGAACCTAAGGAGAAGTGGGAAGATGTAGCAATTATAGCCCCTAGAAGATTTAATAGCTAAGATCTAATATGGACTCTGTATGTTAAAATGAGAAAAATCCTTGTTCAACTTTATAGACAAGATATTGCTGCACAGATTTTGTTGAGGCTTTATGTTCACTGAATCCTTCTAAAGAGACTTGTATTGTCTTTATAGCGCTTGAACAGTTGGCTATCCCATTATTTAGATTAAGCATATGCAAATTTATACAAGCTCTATGTTTATTGATAAGTAATAATCTCATGTTTTGCATTGTTTCTGTGACATATAGACAACAAAATATAAATCCTTTTTATTTCTATGAAAGGCACTCATAGGGATTTGGGTTACAAAAAAATGCATACTTTCTTGACATTTATGATTATATTTAAAAACAGTACTACTAAATACTAAATTTGGTGACGATCACTCAGTTATGCACCAATGTGAGTTTGTTTTTCAGTTTTTGTTAACTTTTAATCATGTGCCAAGTTTTCTGAGGCACGAAAAGGAAACCAGAGATCAGAGGGAGGTTTAAAAACATTAAATACACTGATAAGGTTTGCATCCTTATGGTTTTTTTTTTTCCTGCTATCCTGATAGCTCTTTAAGGTTCTGTCATTTTCAATCAACAGTACATGTGATCAGTATATCTGATAAACTTGTCAATGCCTCTTTAAAGCAGGATTCCCCAACCTATTCAATTCAGATCCCCCTGCTTCATTTCAAGTATCATCTTGATAAGACAGAGCTATGTCACAAGCATCTGTGTATAGCCAGCTCAGTCTACAACTAATTTGTGCAGGAAAAAATTAAATCAGGAGGTAAATTATTTCATGATTGCTCATTCCCAACAGAGTTGGGCATCATTCTGAAGAAAATATCAAATAATTGGTTTCAGGCCGTGTCAGACACATGCAATTCCCTTCTCTAATGGCTGTGTGAGGTAGCACCAGGCCTCAGGGGTCAGCAGAGAACTGGAAATAGCTTAGTGCCAGGCACGGCAATAGAGAGCCAGAGCACATCGGAAATGAAGTGGCAATAAGTGCAATCCATAGGGGAAATGTGCTTCACTTGGAGTTTAATATATCAGTTCAGAATCTGGCAGGAAGCCATGCAACAATTGTTTACCTTTTTGTCAGCATCTGCATCTGTTCTGTTTTGTAAACAGCACTTAACTCTCAGTCGGTAAATGCTGGAATCAATAACAACTGTTAAGGGATTTCCTTCCCCCCCTCTTTTTTTATATTCTATAACAAATGCACACTACAAACAATGTTTGCCTTAGATTAACAAGGAACAGACATTAACAGGGTCAAAGGGATTTGGTTGGGAACATTTTATAGCTTCTTGGGTTTACAGTAATTATATCTGTGTGATTTGAATGTATTTTGTAACCTATCCAAATTAAACTGTTAAAAAAATGCTAGCAAGCAGTAATGAAGATGATTTTTTATAATTATCTTAAGTACTGTGTATAGAAAACTGCTGGCACTGTTTGTAATAATTTAGTTCTGTGCAATATTGTGTATTACAGCTGCTATGCAGAAATATTAAGTTGCCTTTTGCAGTTTTAGGAAATTAGTGATTATATCCAGCAGTACTAATTATTTTAAGCATACAGTTATTAAAAAAAAAATTACACACCACAGTGAGACATAAAAAAGGTTCGATCTGTGACTAGTGCCTATAAAACTAAATATGTCATTAGTAAATGCAAAAAAAAAAAAAAAAGGAAAACACTGCTTTTAAGTTCACTGTCTTCAGGGACTGACTAGATGAATGCTGGCATAAATGCAGGATTGTTATAACAGTTATAGCATCACTGAAAAGTGAATATCACCAGGATCAGAGGAACACATTATTGCTGACGGGTTTATGCCTGCATCTTTCCACTCACTACTTAAAAATTTTACTCCTTAAAATTTCCCTATATGCAATTGCTTAGTTGCCTCATTTTCATTTTATTTGATTACTTCATATCTGATTTTAACCAAACCTGGTTTGTTTTCTTCTGCTTTTACTTGTATAATAAGCATTAAATCTTAGGCTGTCCTATTAATTTTTGTCAAATGGATGATTTCTTTGAACCTTTCACTGAATAACCATAAACCACAAATAAAATTTGGGAATTATTTGGTCAGATCACCTAATCAAGATTTCTATTTTCTTGTCTTTTCAGAATTTTATGTCTAAGGGTTTGGTGTGAATTCTTTAACTTCCTCAACAGTTATTTTGCTATTTCACTTAGCTAAATTATTTTGACCAACATTTTTTGAAAGTTTATTGTATTTTTTATTAAAATCTTATTTTGAAAATTTGAACAGTAATATCTTTTGTACCTTTATCAATCCTGAAAAGTACTTTGGCTTCATTTTCTTCACTGTGTATTATTTGCTTCTTTGACATTCTGTGACTGTGTATGAAATCAATCAATATATGGTAACATGCATACCACCACAAGTTATATGTGATTGTATAATATAAATTCATTTTTATCACCTAGATATTCTAGAATTTTATTTTCCATTATCCTCAGAATCACAATCCAGATTTTGTAAATTTCCATTTAAAATGTTTATTTGAATGAAGTATAACTTGTTTTTAGGCTCAGAAACTAGAAAAGAGTTGTCTTTTGTAATGTACATTCTATCCAAAGATAGAGAACATACCTTATTAATCCATTCCATTATGAATTTATATAATTCTGTAAAAAATAAACTAATACTTAAAACTGCTGCATGTTCTGATCTATAAATATAAAGAGAAAAAATCTCAATAGAAAGTTTTATTTCCAAATTAGAGTCTGTCTTTGAAAACCGTACTCGATGTTTAGATGTGATTTAAGAGGTAAACTAATACCTTTTGTAATTACTTCCTTTACCAAGGGAAAATGGTTACATGGCTCCAAATATCTCTCTAGAAATTTAAAGAATATAAAAATGAGACTTTAGTTTTTATTGTTTGTGCTTTGCATCTTTAACATCTACTAGATAGGTGAAGAATCCACCTGCAATGTGGGAGACCTGGGTTCGATCCCTGGGCTGGGAAGATCCCCTGGAGAAGGGAAAGTCTACCCACTCTAGTATTCTGGCTTGCAGAATTCCATGGACTATACAGTCCATTGGGTGGCAAAGAGTCGGACACAAATGAACAACTTTTACTTTTACTGACAGGAATTAGTTCCCTGATAGCTCAGTTGGTAAAGAATCCACCTGCGATGCAGGAGACTCCTGTTTTATTCCTGGGTTGGGAAGATCTGCTGATGAAGGGATAGGCTACCCACTCTAGTATTCATGGGCTTCCCTTGTGGCTCAGCTGGTAAAGAATCCTCCTGCAATGCCAGAGACCTGGGTTTGATCCCTGGGTTGAGAAGATCCCCTGGAGAAGGGAAAGGTGCCTGGAGAATTCCAGTCCATGGGTCCCAAAGAGTCGGACACAACTGAGCGACTTTAACTTTCACTTTTGCTATTTCATGTTAAATATTTTAAATCACATCCTAATCACTTAGTATGCAAGTTTAAAACAGTTATGATTGAAATTTTCATACCAAAGGTCAAAATGTTCAAAGCTTTATTGTTCCTAAATTAATATAGGTGACTATCTTGCATTTATGTTAGCATTAAAGTTAACTAGCAAAGCTTGAAAAATTATAGTGGTTATTATGTTCTGATGGAATCTGTAAGGCACTCATAGGGGGATGGATATTGTCTATGGATCATGAGCTAATTAAAAAAAATTGATTATTAAGGTAGCCCTTTGTTGTATTAGGTGAAGGAATCATTATTCCCTAAGCAAAGGGAAAATTAAGTGCTAATTAACAGGTTATGAAGTGTGCAGTAGTAGTAAGAGAGTAAGCAGCATTTCCCCAGAACAACTTACCTGCCTCCTGAGAAACCCGTATGCAGGACAAGGAACAACAGTTAGAACTGGACATGGAACAATGGACTGGTTCAAAATTGGGAAAGGAGTATGTGAAGTCTGTATATTGTCACCATGCTTATTTATCTTCTATGCAGAGTGTGTGTGTGCCAAATTGCTTCAGTCATGTCCAGTTCTTTGCATCCCTATGGACTGTAGCCCACCAGGCTCCTCTGTCCATGGGATTCTCCAGGGAAGAATACTGGAGTGGGTTGCCATACCCTCCTCCAAGGGATCTTCCCAACCCAAGGGTTGAACTGGCATCTTCTATGTCTCCTGCACTGGCAGGCAGATTCTCTGCCACTAATGCCACCTGGGAAGCCCTCTATGAAGAGTACATCAGGCAAAATGCTGCGCTGGATGACTCACAAACTGAAATCAAGATTGCTGGCAGAAATATCAACAACCTTAGATACATATATGATACCACTCTAATGCTAGAAAGAGAAGAGGAACTAAAGAGCTTCTTGATGAGGGTGAAGTAGGAGAGTGAAAAAGCTGCTTAAGAGTCAACATTCAGAAAACTAAGAGCATGGTATCCCATCCCATCACCTCATGGCAATAGATGGGGAAAAAGTGGAAGCAGTGACAAATTTTCTCTTCCTGGGTTCCAAAATCACTGCGCATGGTGACTGCAGCCATAAAAGATTCTTGCTCCTTAGCAGAAAAGCTATAACACACCTGGACAGCATATTGAAAAGCAGAGACATCACTTTGCCAACAAATAGTTCAGAGCTATAGTTTTTCCAGACCAGAGACGTCCCTGGTGGCTCAGACCATAAAGCGTCTGCCTACAATGTGGGAGACCTGAGTTCAATCCCTGCATCAGGAAGATCTACTGGAGAAGGAAATGGCAACCCACTCCAGTATTCTTGGCTGGAAAATCCCATGGACGGAGGAGCCTGGTAGGCTACAGTCCATGGGGTCACAAAGAATTGGACATGACTGAGTGACGTCACTTCACCTTATAGTCTTTCCAGTAATCATGTACAGATGTGAGAGTTGGACCATAATGAAGGCTGAGCACTGAAGAATCGATGCTTTCGAATTATGGTGTTGGAGAAGACTCTTAGGAGTCCCTTGGTCAGCAAGGAGCTCAAACCAGCCAATCCTAAAGGAAATCAACCCTGAATATTCACTGGAAGAACTGATGGAGACACTGAGGCTCCAATACTTTGGCCTCCTGATGCAAAGAGCTGATTCATTGGAAAGACCCTGATTCTGGGAAAGATTGAGGGCAGGAAGAGTAGGGGGCGACAGAGGATGAGACGGTTGGATGACATCATTGGCTCAATGGACATGAGATTGAGCAAGCTCTGGGAGGTAGGACAGAGGAGCCTGGAGTGCTGCAGTCCATGGGGTCACAAAGAGTTGGACATGACTTGGCCACTGAACAACAAGCCAATGGCATCTGGGAACACCAAAGTCAACAAATTGATTGCTGATAACTAGTTGTATTTTTTAAATTCCCCAGCGTAATATTAAATATGAATTTACTCAACACCATAGCAAAAGTTTCTGTATTGAAATCTTAACATAATGAAATTTGTATATTGTGCTTTTAAATGCTGTGCTTAGAATTTATTCTATACTTGATTCTTTACTTACATGTAGTATGTTTGTTTCTAATTAGATCTTTTTCTTTAAGAACTTGAAGTCTCTATTCAGTTATAGTTTTATTTGCTTGTTTTTTATGTAAGATAGATTTTTGAAAAAAGAGATACGTGACCTTCTTTGTGTTAATTTTAACACAGTTTGATATTTGCTTCCATAGTCATCAAATAAGAATTGCTAAGTTATCTATGTTCACAGTTTGATGCAGCTCATCTCTGCTGATGGTGTGGTAGAGCTGATGTATTTTATACTCTTAGCTATTATGCCATAACTTAGGTTTGATCTTGAACACTGGCTTTTAAGGTCTTTTAAGATTGCTCATCTAATATCACTGTGGAGTCATTCAAGCCACTTTGTGATGAAAACATAGGGGCACAGCTGCACCCCCAATTTATCACACGCTTTTGGAGGCTTCTCGGCTCCATGTGAATTCCAAACATGTTAAGTTTCACTTAGGCAAACTGGGGATCTTGGCTCGCCAAACAACTGTAAATGGTTGCTTTCGGATCCACTTGCAAATTCAGATGATGATTAAACAGAGGGACTTTCACTCCAGCTTCTTGTCTATTGTCCCTCTACCTATTGGAGACAAGAACCACATCTTATGGGAAATTCCCATTTATTGCTCAAGTTTACCTGTTTTCTGTGTAACCAAAGTTTGGAGAAATATGACTTTATACATAAATGCCTTTTTCAAATGATACTAGTGACTCTGAGAATCCTCTCTTTATATCGTTTGTCAAAAGCAGAATGATTCATAAGCTGATCTAATCGAGGCTGTTTCTCCCTTAGGTTCCTTTGAATTTTGGTGCATGTTTGCTGATCATAATGCTTGCAGGCTAGAACCGTAGGCATTTTCCACAGTATGTCCTTCGCCACTTTGGGCGAATGGTGAGGAAGTCTCACTCTGAGACGTGTGAGTCGTTGGAAGATGCTGAATGCTGCAAAAGGCAAAGTGGGCTGTTCTTCATTAGGAAGAAACCCATATGTTTCTCAAAAGACAGGGCTTCCCTATGGAACCATTGGGAGAAATGAGAGGTTCTTGAGTTGGTCTTCTCCAAAGACAGTCAAAAAAGGGAAGAGGGATGCTTAAGGCATGGGCAAGAGCTTAGAAGAAGGGATGAGGTTGTCACAAAAGTGGAGAAGTGGTGGGAGTGCTGTGGAAGACGTAGAAGAGAGGTGAGAAGCTCCTATTACAGCCTTACAGTAAGGAGGGAGCCTGAACCCTTGTTCATAAGGCAGTGGGGTCTCACGAGGGGCCTTTCCAGTTAAAAGAGGAAGCTGAGTTCTACGTTCATGAGAGGGGAGGTGGGACTGGAGAAAAGGTGACTCTGCATCCAAAGCGAAGACCAGGAGCATCTCTGGCTTAAATTTACTTTGTGGGAGTGGGAAGAAAGAGAAAAACTGAGATTTTGAAAATATATTGAAGTACTTTTACTTTTTTAAAAACAATTATTTTTTTATTGAAGGATAATTGCTTTACAGAATTTTGCTGTTCTCTGTCAAACCTCAACATGAATCAGCCATAGGTATTTTTGTTGTTGTTCAGTCTTTACTGTCGGAGAAGGTGATGGCACCCCACTCCAGTACTCTTGCCTGGAAAATCCCATGGACGGAGGAGCCTGGTGGGCTGCAGTCCATGGGGTCGCTAAGAGTCGGACACGACTGAGCGACTTCACTTTCACGCGTTGGAGAAGGAAATGGCAACCCACTCCAGTGTTCCTGCCTGGAGAATCCCAGGGACGGGGGAGCCTGGTGGGCTACCGTCTATAGTGTCGCACAGAGTCGGACACGACTGAAGTGACTTAGCAGCAGTCTTTACTGTGCCTTTTGGAGAAGGAAATGGCAACCCACTCCAGTATTCCTGCCTGGAAAATCCCATGGACGGAGGAGCCTGGGAGGCTACAGTCTATGGGGTCGAAAAGAGTCGGACATGACTGAGTGATTTCACTTTCCTTTCCTTTAGTGTGCCTTTAATTATTTCATAGACATTTGAATCTGAAATTTTTTCTGGGGCCTATTTGAAGATTTTGTGATACCAAATATTTAAAATATGAAATGAGAATGTTTTATTAGGTAACTTTTCCAAGTAATAAATTTTCATTATAAAAATTAAAACATCAAATAGATATAAGGAGAGAGTCAAAGATCTCACATTTCCTTCCCCCAATCCCGATGCCCCAGATCACCTCTGTTATTCACAGTTTGTTGCACATTGCAGGATTTTTCGTTTGCACATATCAGAATTAATACACAGGTTTGTATTTTTTAATGAGATCAGGCTACTGTTCTTCATTGTGCCTTTTTCCGATTAATATTTCATGATCTCCTCCCATATCGACGCCGTCGGTTCTGACGTTCTTTTCAGTAGGGCCGTGATAGTCCATTGTACAGGTGTAGCCTAATTCATGAGCATGTGGCTATATGTAATCTTACCGTAGTGCTGCTCACTGCATTTAGAAAACAGTTTTTCCCCCAAAGCGATTCCTGTCCACCGTTACATGTATTTGTGTGTGCACATATTTGAAGTATATAAAATAAAGTGTTAGGCCTCTTTCACCCTCTCTACCCTTAATCCTGCCATCCTAAAGTGATTCTCTGTTAGTAGCTTGGTGTGTACCCTTCTGTACTTACACACGTGCCTGTACTGTGAATGTACATCCTGCAATTTTTTTTTTTACTATGTCATGGATCTCTTTTATTTCAGTATATACAAAGTGCATCTTTTTACAAGCTGTAAACTGTTGTATGATTATATGAATTACTTAATTAACTAGCTCCTATTGACAGATGTTAGAATTTCTCTCAGTTTCTTTTCTTTGTATGCTTGCGTGTATATCTTTGAAAGCTTTGTTCCCAAAAGACTTCGTCCTGGGCCAAAGAGCAAGCTAATTTAAACTTTGATATGTAAATTCAAGTTGCCCTCCAAAATCAGTAATACTCGGTTTTAGCTACACAGATTCATAAGTGTGAATACCTAGATTGATGCGTGTGTTCGTTTAGACATCAATTCATTAATTACAATTTTGAGTGTGTGTGTTAAAATTCCTGTGCTTGCCTGCCTCCTTCTGGAGCATCAAGGTTATTGCTGTCTTGTAGGCCATCCTCTCACAGCTGCTGCTGCTACTGCCAAAAACAAAACAAAACAAAAAAACAAGAAACGCCTGGGGGTGAGGGAGGGGCACTTCCTGCTGGATGCCCGGTTGCTGTTAGGAGCTGTGGAGCCACGCTTGCTTTGCACTCCAGTTTTGCCACATGGCAGCTTTCTGGCCTTGGATAGGTAATCTTTTGTGAGTGTGAGTCATAATCTGCAAGATAGAGATGATAGTGATAAAACCTACCTCATAATGTCTAAGAATTAATATAGATATTGTACATAGTGTCTGGGACAAACTAAGTGCTTTGTTATTGTCATCGTGTGAAACATACATAGAATTAATCTGACAAAGCGACTTGCCATCGTCTGTTAATACAGTGTTCCTAAGCATCAGTATATGACAAAAGGCTGCATGTTTGTTATTTGGAAATCAATTTCTCATTGAAGACTTCATCTTATCTTTAAAATGCTTCCTATAATGATGTCTGAAAGTGTGATACTTTTTTCAATTTAAAAATGAAAAGTAAGGAAATAAGACTAAATTAAAATAATAGACATATGTGGATATCTCCTTTGTTTACCGTCTTGACTCTGACCATCTCTATGTATGAAGGACTGCCTGATCTAGCTCCAGCCCTGATTCACCCCAGAGCTTCATACTCTAGAGCTTAACCTCTGCTCAGCTGGTCCCTGGGATGTTGCACAGGCACTCCACACCCAGCATGGACAAATCACACCTCCTCACCATTCCCCTGACCCCAGTCCTCTCCTGCAATCCAAGTTAGGACCACTAAGGATCATTCAAGTGCCAACTATGGCTCATTCCCCCCTACTGCTCCCCGCCCCCCCGCCCCCCAATCAAAAGAATTACCAAGTTGCTGTGTTTTTCCTGACTGCCTGAATATTTCCAAGTCTATTTTTTCATCTGCATTTGTCATCAAGGAGTAGTTTAGATCTTTATCATTTCTCATTCAGACTGTTAAAATAGTTTTGTTTCCCTTTGTGATTGGATTCCTCATTCTTGTTTTCCTGTAAAACATCTGGCCAGCCCTCCCTTGTTTAAAGCTCTTCATCCTTTGAACTCCTCATCAGTGGCTCCTCATCAGTGTCCGGAGCAAACCTCCAGCTACTTAGTGTTAGCAAGACTTCCTTGACCTGGCACCTGCCTCCTTCAGCCTCATCCCCTGCCTCTCCTCACCTCGTATTTTTCTGTCTCTGGCAATACAGAAGTGACAGAAAACCCCTGCTCATGCTCCGTTGTCTCCCACCTCCTACCCTCTTCCTCCCCTTCTTTGCCTAATTCCCATTGATCTTTTATGACAGCTCATGTGTCATTTCTTCCAGGAAGCTTTCTCTGGGCCAGGGCCCCTCATCCACGCTCCCACAGCATCTCCATATGCCTTTCTCAAGGCTCTTAGCATATTCTATTAAAATATCTAATTAGGGGTCTGTCTCCCCATATGGACACTGAGCACCTCAAGGGCAAGCATTATTTATTTTCCCCAGCACCCAATACACTGCCTAATGCACAACAGGCGTTCCATGAATTTTTTTTTAACTGGGATCATTTTCTTGAAATAAATCACTATCTGGAGGTATATTGTAGTAACCAACTAATCAGCTTATTAATCTAGCCCCTGCTATTTAACAAGTATTGTGCTAAGATTAATGGGAATTCCAAAAGCATCAGACCCTTAACTTCTCATCTAGATAGAGAAATAAAATATGAATACATGAAAAGCTGCTTGGGAGTTATGCAGCCAAGCAGTTGCAAAGTTCTGGGAAAGTGATTCCAGCTGGTAGGGGTTCCTTTTGACTTCTGTCCAGAATGAACACGATGAAATGGAAGTGTGTTTGTTGCAGAATAGGCAGGATCTGGAGAGGCGGGCAGAGATGAGCAACTGTGTTCACTTTCTGGTGCTTTCTTATAACAGGGAGTGCATACATGGAGGGTTTATGTGGAAGGCACAGTGGAAGGAAAACCCAAACCTTTTTTCTCAATCCTTCCAGCTTCTCCCATCTCATCACTCAGCCCAGAGAGTTCCTACAAGATGCCTTATTCCATAGCTCAGTCCTACTCTCTGCTACCCACCCCCACCCTCAACTCAACTCTGAAACAATATTTCTTTTGGGAAAAACTACGTTTCTCCAAGTAGTTTTTTTTTTTTTTTTAGAAGTTTGAAATCAATTTAAAACCTAAATTATATTAGGTTGGTGCAAAAATAATTGCAGTTTTACATTGTTGAACTTTGCTGTTTGATGTAGGAATACATTCTTAAATAAATGTGGTTATGTTGTACATCATTTTAATGTGCATTTCTAACTTTTTTTTGCTAATGACTTATTACTTGCTGTTTATTTTATATTTATTTTAGACTATAGAAATGATGTTAGACAAAAAGCAAATTCAAGTGATTTTCTTGTTCAAAGAAAGAAAGTGAAACTGAAGTCGCTCAGTCGTATCCGACTCTTTGCAACCCCACAGACTGTAGCCTACCAGGCTCCTCCGTCCATGGGATTTTCCAGGCAAGAGTACTGGAGTGGATTGCCATTTCCTTCTCCAAAATCAACGGAGACAACTTGCAATGTCAACAATATGTTTGGCCCAGGAACTGCTAATAAACGTACTGTGCAGTGGTGGTTCAAGAATTTTTCAAAGGAGCCGAGAGCCTTGAAGATGAGCATAGTGGCCAGCCACTGGAAATTGATAACGACCAATGGAGAGCAATCATCGAAGCTGATCCTCTTATATAACCACGTGAGAGGTTGCTGAAGAACTCAACATCGACCGTTCTAGGGTCATCTGATGTTTGAAGTGAATTGGAAAGGTGAAAAGGCTCAATAAGTGGGAGCCTCATGAGCTGACCAAAAATCAAAAAAATTGTCATTTTGAAGTGTTGTCATCTTTTATTCTACACAACAACCTATGAACCACTGCTCGATTGGATTGTGATATGTGACAAAAAGAGGATTTTATATGATGACCAGCTCGGTGGTTGGACTGAGAAGAAGCTCCCAGCACTTCCCAAAGCCAAACTTGCAGCAAAGCTCCTGGTCACTGTTTGGTGGTCTGATTCCAGTCTGGTCTACTGCAGCTTTCTGAATCCCAGAGAAACCATTACATCTGAGAAGTATGCTCAGCAAATCGATGAGATGCACCAAAAACTGCAAAGCCTACAGCCAGCATTGTCAACAACAATATGGACCCCATTCTTCTCACAACCAGTGTTTCAGAAGTTGAATGAATTGGGTCACGTACAAAGTTTTGCCTTATCTGCCATGTTCACGTGACCTCTCGCCAACCTATTTCTTCTTCAAACATCTCAACAACTTTTTGCAGGAAAAAAGCTTCCACACCCAGCAGGAGGCAGAAAATGCTTTTGAAGAATTTGCTGAAATCTGAAGCACAATTTTTACACTGCAGGAGTAAACTTATTTCTCACTGGCAAAAATGTATTGATAGTTCAGTTCAGTTCAGTTCAGTCGTGTCCAAATCTTTGTGACCCCATGAACCAGTCCTCCCTGTCTATCACCAACTCCTGGAGTCCACCCAAACCCATGTCCATCGAGTCGGCGATGCCATCCAACCATCTCATCCTCTGTCGTCCCCTTCTCCTCCCGCCCCCAATCTTTCCCAGCATCAGGGTCTTTTGAAATGAGTCAGCTCTTCGCATCAGGTGGGCAAAGTATTGGAGTTTCAGCTTCAACATCAGTCCTTCCAATGAACACCCAGGACTGATCTCCTTTAGGATGGACTGGTTGGATCTCCTTGCAGTCCAAGGGACTCTCAAGAGTCTTCTCCAACACCACAGTTCAAAAGCATCACTCCTTCGGTGCTCAGCTTTCTTTATAGACCAACTCTCACATCCATACATGACCACTGGAAAAACCATAGCCTTGACTAGACAAACCTTTGTTGGCAAAGTAATATTTCTGCTTTTTAATATGCTGTCTCAGCTGGTTATAACTTTCCTTCCAAGGAGTAAGCGTCTTTTAATTTCATGGCTGCAGTCACCATCTGCAGCAATCTTGGAGCCCAGAAAAATAAAGTCAGCCACTGTTTCCCCATCTATTTGCCATGAAGTGATGAGACCAGATGCCATGATCTTCGTTTTCTGAATGTTGAGCTTTAAGCCAACTTTTTCACTCTCCTCTTTCACTTTCATCAAGAGGCTCTTTAGTTCTTCTTCACTTTCTGCCATAAGGGTGGTGTCATCTGCATATCTGAGGTTATTGATATTTCTCCTGGCAATCTGGATTCCAGCTTGTGCTTCCTCCAGCCCAGCATTTCTCATGATGTACTCTGCATAGAAGTTAAATAAGCAGGGTGACAATATACAGGCTTGATGTACTCCTTTTCCTATTTGGAACCAGTCTGTTGTTCCATGTCCAGTTCTAACTGTTGCTTCCTAATCTGCATATAGTTTTCTGAAGAGGCAGGTCAGGTGGTCTGGTATTCCCATCTCTTTCAGAATTTTCCACAGTTTATTGTGATCCACACGGTCCTATTTTGATTAATAAAGATGTGTTTAAGCCTGCTGCTGCTGCTGCTAAGTTGCTTCAGTCGTGTCCAACTCTGTGCAACCCCATAGACGGCAGCCCACCAGGCTCCCCCGTCCCTGGGATTCTCCAGGCAGGAACACTGGAGTGGGTTGCCATTTCCTTCTCCAATGCATGAAAGTGAAAAGTGAAAGTGAAGTCGCTCAGTCGTGTCCGACCCTCAGCGACCCTATGGACTGCAGCCTACCAGGCTCCTCCGTCCATGGGATTTTCCAGGCAAGGGTACTGGAGTGGGGTGCCATTGCCTTCTCCCGTGTTTAAGCCTAGTTATACTGATTTAAAATTCACAGTCTGAACCCACAATTACTTTTGTACCAACCCAGTATTTTTGCCTTCAAGTGCCTTTGAAACTGACAGAATACATCTCTGTACTCAATAGAGCATAGATTCTTCTGTCTTTGTGCAGAAAGAATTCCACAAGAGGCAGAGTGATAGGTAAGGAAAAGAGTTGATTAATATAGCATGCTTGTGAGAGAGATACAAGCCAGTGGGCAAGGGAGTGGCTCACCAAGAACGTAGTAGGTTACAGTTTTAGGTTAAGTGGGCAGGGGAAAAATCACCTTTTAACTCATTCTTGAGTAAACATCATGTTTCCATTATCAATTCCTCCTCCCCATTGAGTGGGGGAGTTTTCTTGTCCTTATCTGGTCAAACTAGGACTGTCATTGCACAATGGAAATGAGCAAAAAGGCAGTGACATATACTAAAATATGGTAGATCATCTTGGGTTTCAGTGTATAGTCGCCTTCCCCTATATTTTTGTTTTTAGTGTGCACAGAGAAGCGTGTCCTAAGAATTATTAACTTACCAATCTTACTGGGCAGGATGGGGGTCTCAGTCCACCATTGTTTTATTGTTTTGGGGGCATGTCTCATGCTTGCATGGTTTTATTGCTAAGCAAACATGCTTGGCTTTTGTGGTTAAATTAACCTGCTTTCTAGAGTGATCTTTAACAAACAGGCATCTCCCATACTTTCTCCTTTACTTCTGATCCCTTAATGGAATTAACTATTTAATCACCTACCTTGTTCCTATACTCTGTCCCTATCACCTTCAAATATAGGAGGTAAAAACGACTAACCCACAAAACATGAGAGGAAGAAAGCTTTCCATGGATTAAATTAATCACCAAGTAATTTGTGTAAAACTTTAAGTATATGAAAAATTCAGAGAGGGGAGATTTTAGTGTAGAAAGAGCAAGTTAGAAACATTATTTGGACTTGAGTTTGGCCTCAAAGGATATGTAGACCTTGTGCAGGCAGAAATTAAGGGAAAGTACTTCCCATGAAGTTCAGATTACAGGAGCCGTAGAGGTTTACTGTGGCTTGTTGGAGACCCTGCAGATACCTGTGATTTGCACCTAGGAACTAGTCTGTATGTTACTGGTGAAGGCATTAGCCAGAACTCTGAGCCTGCTGGTGTTCTTTCCTCCACTCCTCATCTCTGCTTCTTATGCAGAAAGGGGAGAGGTTGTGACTAAAGGAGTATGTGGTAATTCACACAATAGAAGAAAGAGCTTAACAACTAAATGTCCGGAAGGACAGAAACTGGAGGATTTCTGGAGGCCTGAGCAAATGGAACTTAGCTTTCAAGCTGTCTTGGTTTCTCCCCATGTGATGACTTCATTCTCAGACCAGTCCCACTCCAGAGTAGGTGACCTCTGGTAGCTTCTTGCTTACATCCTAAAAACTCCCCTGGTCCTTCTGTTCAAAATATCTCAGAGAAGGCCTCTGAATAGCCAAGGGACCAGCTTGTTACTAGAAGAGGGAATAAGGTGCTGGGCAGACAAAAAAGTGAAGATATCCAATAAATGGATGACTAGAGGGCCATTTTCTTTCAGCTTATATGTATGAATTTTGGTGAGAGTTTATCCTGAAGCAAAGCCTTATACATGGAAAACAGGATGGCTAGGTGGGAGTACAAAAAAAGAAAAAGAGAAGCTACAGAGCAAGTGTTCTCAGAGTGTGGTTTCTAAATCAGCAGCAGCATCACCTGGAGCGTGTGAAAAATAGAAATTCTTGGGCTCCACCCTAGACTCACTGAATCAGAAGCTTTGGGGGCAGCTCACCAACCTGTGTGTGAACAACTGTCCAGGTAATTCTGTTGCCTGCTATAGATTGATCCTAACATAACAAGCCCATTTAAAAAGTTACTTACGAGCTTTGTGACCTTGAGCAATTTATTTAACATCTTTATACTTTGAAGGTAGGTGCTAATGTTGGTGCTTTCCTCACAGAGTTTAGAGGATTAGCACAAGTACAAGAATGCTTATAACAGTATCTGGCACAAAATGAACATTATTTAATTTTTTCTATTATCATTTTTAGCACTTGATGTTTGAAAGAAAAATACATATAAAAGGTGATTTCCAGTTCTGGGAAAAGTACGCATTGTCTCTTACTGATGGATCAAATTGTCTATATTATTCTTACATTGATCTTACAGAGTCAAGCTGTTCAGAGGAATCACCTCCTGACTCCCATAGAATCGATACTTTGTTTTTCAGTTGAAAATTAGTGTTATTGCTGTTTTTCTTAAAGAATACTTTCCATTGTCCTTCACTGATAAATAATTTACCTTTACTGAGCCTCTTTCCTGATTATAGTTTCTGTGATGATTAGGAATAGCATATGTAAGGCTTTTTACCATATATTATGTGTTCAGTGAATGTGTTGTTGTCTAGTCACTAAGTCACGTCCTATTCTTTTGTGAACCCATGGACTGTAGGCCCACCAGCCTCCTCTGTCTATGGGATTTCCCAGTCAAGAATACTGGAGTGAGTTGCCATTCCCTTCTCCAGGGGATTTTCCCAACTCAGGGATCAAACCACATCTCTTGGCAGGCAGATTCTTTGACCACTGAGCCACCTGGGAAGCCCTCAGTAATATATACATATCTATATATATATCTATATACATATATATATGTATATAACTGAGTATATATATATTCTTTTTCATCTTCTTTTCCATTATAAGCTATTACACGGTATCAAATATAGTTCCCTGTGCTATATAGTAGGTCCTTGTTGTTTATCTATTTTATATATAGTACTGTGTATCTGTTAATCCCAAACTTATGCCCCCGTCTTCCCTTTCAGTAACCATAAGTTTGTTTTCTACATCTCTGAGTCTGTTTCTGTTTTGTAAATAAGTTCCCTTGTCTCATTTTTTTAGATTCCACATATAAGTGATATCATATATTTGTCTTTCTCTGATTTACTTTGTATGATAAGCTCTATGGCATTGTATCACTCCTTTTTGTGACTGAGTAATATTCCATTGTATAAATGTACCACATCTTCTTTATCCATTTGTTTGTCAGATATTTAGATGGCTTCCATGTCTTGGATATTGTAAATAGTGTTGCTACGAACATTGGAGTGCATGTAGTTTTTCAAATTAGCATTTTTGTCTCTTCTGAATATATGCCCCAGAAGTGGGATTACTGGGTCATATGGTAATTCAGTTTTGCTTTTTAGGGAACTTCCATACTGTTCTATGTAGTAGCTGTATACCAATTTACATTCCTACCAACAGTGTAGGAGAATTCCCTTTTCTCTACATCCTCTCCAGCATTTATTATTTGTAGACTTTTTGATGTCTTTCTTCTTATTCTTTTCTTCCTTTCTGTACGTCACAATCCAGGCACCAATAGTACTGGACCCAATCCAATGCAAGTTGAGTTCTAAAATATTGTGTTTGTGAAAGTGAAAGTGTTGGTCGTTCAGTCGTGTCCAACTCTTTGCAACCCCACATACTGTAACCTGCCAGGCTTCTGTGTCCATGGAATTCTCCAGGCAAGAATACTGGAGTAGGTAGTCATTCCCTTCTACAGGGGATCTTCCCGACCCAGGTATTGAACCCAAGTCTCCCGCATTGCAGGCAGATTCTTACCATCTGAGCCACCAGGGAAGTTTTTTTTTATTATAATATAAAAATCAAAGACATCTAGTATTTATATATGCAAAGAAAAGCCAAGTTCGGTTTAATTTTTCATGTATTTTTTTATTTACCTTTTTTCAATCATAAATATTTTCCTGAAATAAATTAGAACAACAGAGCCCAGCATTGGTCATTTATAGCAAAACAGGATGACAGTCAACTCCTGATAATGTCTTCAATTAATTTTTTATCCATGGAATTTTCTCAACTCTGAGGGTTTTTTTTTTTTTTTTTTTTTTCGTATATATTGAACCTAATGCCTTTTTTCCTACCTGAACTTAAATCGTTGAAGAGAGGTGAATTTACTCTGAAGAGACAGGAGTGGCCGAAGGAGCTGATGGTGACTGGTGTGAAGCCTAGCCCTGGCTGGTCACCCCTAGCCTGCTTTCTGATGCCACTCTCTGCCTCTCGTGTCTCAGCACCCGTGGTATATGGCACATGGTTGCCTCTTGCATTGTAGGCACAAGGCAAGTCTTTGTTGAGTTAGCAAGTGAAACCCACTTAAAAATTTTTTTTTTGTAGCTTGTAGGCCTTTTAAGGGAAGATAGTATAAAAGATGATATCTTCCCAAGGGGCCCCAAAGTCATATTTAAAGTTTGAAGGAAATATGACTTTGCCTTTATGGCTGGATAACTATTCCTTAGGTGAGGAAGGCAGCTAAAAAGGTAAGATAACTATAGAATTTGCTCAGTGAGGAGCTATCACACCTGGTAAATGGCTTCCCTAAGTCCAAGGCCTCCCCTCCTCTCTGTTAGAATAATGAGCTCATGAATACCACTTGCCAGGTGGGTACAAGATACTTCTATTATCACCACAGCTATCTCTTTTCATATTCATTTTAACATATCTTCACAAGCATTATCATTTTCCTACCTGATAAAGAAGTGTTAAGAGAATCTTACTCTTTATTTTTTTAATAGTATAAAAGAGGAAAAGTGTTCAGTCCCTTTTGAAAGGTTATGATTCAATTCGAATTATATTAGGAAGCATATACTCAGGTATCTTAAATCCCTCTTTTTGATAATGGCATTATTTTATTCTAAGGCTAAATTTTTATAATTCATTTTTTAACATGTTATATTACAAACTGATAATGTAATATCTCTATCATGGCATATCTTTAAAAAAATGAAATTCCGATTCTCAGATACAACCTTAGACTATAGTAAAAATGAATTGTTAACTTCAAGATTTTTCTATAGGTTAATTTTTGGTCATGATAATAGAAAGTAACACCTATGATAAGAGATATAATTAACTCTACCAAAATTTGAGACTGAGAAAAGGATATTAAGAAGATATTTCATTAATAATGTCCGATTAGCATACAGTACTTAAAATTTAAACCTTATTTCATTACATTAGAGATGTCTTTTTATTAAGATGCTCTTTAAGAGGGTCAGCATATCTGTGTATTTATAACTGGGAGTTAAACCAGCATAAAGCACAAGTCAGCTGGGAAAATACTCAGAGATTTGTCCTGGGTACATTTCTCAATTTGGGCTGAATTCAAATGTAAGCCATTCTTTGATTAGCATCCTCAAATGACAGTGGCTACATCAGGAGTCAGATTCTCTCATGTTCTCAGTCAGGTAAACAAAATAACAAAGAGAGAAAATAGGAGAGGGACAGGAGTATTGTACCTACCCTTGGCAAATGGATGAGAAGTCTGATCCCTTGTTGTAATCCTGACAGCTGCTGCCAGAGAAGATGGGATGGAGTGTGGAGAATTCTCTTATCTTTTAGCAGCACAGGTAACACCCAGTGGGGCCGGTGTTGGCCCCAAAATCATAAAAGGGTAATAATAGAAGCAGATTCTTTTCAGTTTCTCACTGACCCAGAGGAATAGCTTCAAGATGACTTTATCTCCACCCGTTTCAGCCAGTGGTATATGAAGCAAGAAGATACTTGCTATGTGCACCCCGCCAAAGGGAATAGCAAATCTCCAAGTCACGTGGGGGGGTGAGGGTGGGTTGTGAGCATTTATTCTCTCCATAGGTCTACTTGTCTTAGACCATGATTACCAATCCTGTCAGTGGGTGCAGAATTAAGCATAACAACTCTCTTGGCCTACAACAGAGAAAGAAGATACAGAAAATGCAGATATGGTCTGCACTGCTAGTATTATACTAGCAATTCAATCTTTTCTAATCGAGTGACTTGGTCATCATGTCCCACTATCACAGCAGTGGCCACTTAGTACTAATCTGTGTGTTTATCTAAGTTCATGAGCAGCAAGAGGGTTAATTATTATTCCTCAGTTTATTCTCTCACCATACCCAGGGCCTATGTCTTAGTGGGCAGAGTAGTCTCTAAATCTTTCAAGACCTTTTATCATACGGAAAGAGTGATGAGATTATGAAGTAGAACCCATTCTTCTTGCAAGGGGAAGTAGAAATTTCTAGAAGATATTATAATACAAGTCTCCTCAGTGAGAGGAAGATCTTGAGACCTGCTCATCCGACTTCTCCTCAAGTCAGGTAAACCACGGCAGAGGGCCTTAACCAGGTTATCAATGAGAACCGAAGGCTTCAATGGATCTGGGAAACTCTTAGAATTACATGCAAGGCATTGTTTCTGTGAACATAGGTGCATAGCTTTTGAGGTTCTAAAAAAGATGATGACCACACACACGGAAACAAAACCAATGTCTTCAAGGGTTGACACAGCTAAGCAGCAGTGGAAGGTCTTAGAGTGGATCTCAGATCCACTAAGTGGATCTAAGATCTAAGATCTTAGAGTGGACCATTAAACTTTATAAATGTTCAAGCTTAGAGATGGAGCCTATTAAATAACAGTGATATTTAAAGTAGTTTACAGGTCTTTGATATAATGCTTATGGTTCTTTCTCCCAAAGATATTAATATTAAAATGGACGTATTTTATTAAATATGACTGTTAAAATTGGCATTTAATGGTTAATGTTAAATTCATTTACTATTAGTATTTTACTAAAGAAGTTTTTTTATGGCCAGGGAAAAAAGTCAAATAAAATAAGTTAAGAGCAGTTGGTATTGTCTCTGACACTTAACCAGTGTTTCTCATTTTGAGGTCATTCATCACAGTAGACACTATGATAAATAGTGGGAATGCAATATAATGGGAAAAATGTCTGCCTTTCAGATTAAAGTTTGAGGAGACAACACCCAAACTAATAATTATAAATGATATAGCAAGTGCTGAAATAAAGGTACGAGCAGTGAAATAGGGAGGATCATAGAAAACAGGCAACTCAGCTGGCCTAGAACCCGAGGCCAGGCTTCTCAGAGGAGGTGGTAATAACGTCACACATTTATACAGCCCTTACTAGCTCTCAGGAACTGCTCTTGTATTTATTCAGTTAAACCTTGTACGCTAGTGCAGCATAAAGATATTAAGAAATTTGCGGAAAGTTAGTAGGGAGCAGGGTCAGGATTTGAATTCAGGCCCTCAGGTCTCACAATTCCCTGTTAACTACTGTGCTACCTCTTACGCTTCTTGTGGTGGGGCTAGAAGTAGTAATAAACGTGGAGGGGACTTCCCTGGTGGTCCAGTGGTTGAGACTTTGCCTTCCGAGACAGAGGATGTGCATTTGACCCCTAGTTAGGAAACTAACCCATGTCTCACGGCTAAAAAAACCAAAACATCAGATGAAAACGATAACAAATTCAATAAAGACTTTAAAAATCATCCGCATCAAAAAAAAGTAAAAAAGAGATGGGGGAAGAAACAAAAATAGGGAAAGAGCTAAAGAGAGGGGGAGCCCAACCTCCAGCTTCGAAGAGTTTGAACATTTCCTGAATTCAGATTCAGTTAGCTTTTTGAGGCTCAGCATTTCCCATAGTTCTGTTTCATCCTCTCACCGTATAGAAAAGGGGTCCTGAAGTTTATGTGCGGGGTATCTCAATGTCCACATATCCAGATGTTCACGTATCCCTTGGGTCTGGTTGCACTTTAACTCAACTTCAAAGTTATTCACTTCCTCCTGTTAGTCCTCCATTCACTCAGTTTATTTTAAAGTTTAATTTTTACCCTATCCGTTTTGGGTGGTACATATAGAAACTTTGTCAAAAGAGATGAGATATTGAATTCCGTTTTGAAAAGTAAGGTAGAAACATTCTTTGTCTCTGCCTCAAGTGCCTCCCTAGCCATATAGATGTGGGAAATACATAAAGTTATGAAAATAATGCTGTGGGAAGAGCGAGAGGGAACAGCTTTGATTTCTTCGTGGTGAGTGTGACAAAAAGCCATGCCTGCAGGTCCTCCATGATTTCCGTCTACTAACCAGGCTCCCATAACAAAGAAGGGATATAGGGTTTGCATCCTGTTTCTTCCTCTGCTGTGTGGCTCCTTGGAACAGGTGCTCAGGCACAGGGCTCCTTCTGGCCGCTGGAACACTAGAGTGGTCTCTACAGCCTCGCCTGCTCTCAGGAAGTGACTTGGGTACTGGGAAGGTACTGCTTGTTATTTGTTCCTAAGCAGTGTCTGCTAACTCCTTATTGCAATGTTGTTAAAAAGTTCTCTTTACTGGAACAAATATCTTCCATTTGGATTATGTCATGAATTTCATCCGGCAAAATGAGACTTTCAATAGCTTTTGTGTGTCGCCTCTTTTTTTAACATCGCTTGTCTGGTGGCACCAAGAATACTTCCTTGCTGAAAATGGATCCATTTACAGTCAATAATAGGGTGGCTAGTGTTCGTTTTTCTTGGGAAAACGAAAATGTGCACCTTTTATCCTATTATACTGATCCACCAGCTTCAGATTATCTGATTTTGCTAGCTTCTCATTTTCTCCTGTATCTTAATGCTATCATTAACAAGAATTCTGTTGCTAATGGTTTTGGAAAATAATATGTGTACTTTCAGCTGCACCCCACATTTTTATGGTCTGTCTGATTTAGCTGGACTTTGATATTTATTCCAAAAGCTGCTTTGTTGCAGATCAAATGTGAGGAGCTTTAATGTCCTAGATTTATTTTCAGTGTCCTTATTTTTGCTACAAGATAATGGAGTTAATATTTTAACTATTAGTTACTGGGTGAAAAACACTTCCAAGTATATAATTTATAGTATATATCCTCTGAGTGATATATCTATATGTGTGTGTGTGTGTGTGAAGTGAAGTGAAAAGAAGTCGCTCAGTTGTGTCTGACTCTTTGAGACTCCATGGACTGTAGCCTACGAGGCTCCTCCGTCTATGGAAATTTTCCGGGCAAGAATACTGGAGTGGGTTGCCTCTAGGTTCTTCTCTAGGAGATCTTCCCAACCCAGGGATTGAACCCAAGTCTCCCGCATTATAGGCAGATGCTTTACTGTCTGAGCCACCAGGGAAGTCCGTGTGTGTGTCTGTATGTATGTGTATATAAGGGGCTTCCCTGGTGGCTCAGTGGTAAAGAATCTGCCTGCAATGCAGGAGACCTGGGTTCGATCCCTGGGTCAGGAAGATCCCCTGGAGGAGGGCATGGCAACCCACTCCAATATTCTTGCCTAGAGAATCCCATGGACAAAAGAGCCTGGCAGGCTGCAGTCTATGTGGTCTTACAGAGTCGAACACGACTGAATCGACTAAGCAGCAAGAGCATGTGTATATAAATATAAATAGAAGAGAGAGATTTTCTATTTTTAAAAACAAAAGATCTATGAATATCTGTGAATTTTTTAATGATAGAGTATTTTCTAAAGTATAATTTTACTTTTTAAACACAAAAAAATGTGTCTTAGTCTGTTGTATCACTATGCTTTATAAAGTTTCCACTTCATCATTGTTTTTATCTCCTTTTGCACACATTTTCTATTTTAGAAATAATTTTGAAATCTATTTTGTCAAAATACTGACAAGAATGTATATATAATACTGTAATTATTTGTCTGTTGACTTACATATTTATTGTTTTGATGGGATTAAGTATGAAATCTTTTTGTTTTGTATTTTTTTGTTGTTGTTGTTAGCTGTTTCTAGGGATTGCATACATTTTTTTTTTTTAACTAGTATTTTTGAGTGTCTACTTTGTGCTGGATTCTTCAGGTACTATAGTGAATAAACTGGACATAGTCTCTGAACTCAAGGAAATCATTTTACATTTCTGATGAGTGTGCTTAAAGAACTCTAATTATTCTTTAGGTATTTTTTGAGGACAAGTTCTTCTTTTGCCCAGGGAAAATGTATAGATACATAACAATTCATTTACCTTAGCAATTCCCGACAGACATTCCATATTTCTTCCAGAAATGAAAAAAAAAAAATCTTAAATAAATTTTGTGACCTTGGAAAATGTGGAGTTTTTTTTTTAAGTCATTGATGTTTTATATATGTAAATATATGTTTTATATATATAAAAGAGCACCTCTTTAGTTGACTTGCTAAGACTAAAATCCAAGTTTTCTAATGCCTAGAGAGTGCTTTTCAACCACTAAGGTTTTTAATTAGATCCCTCAGGTAGTAGTCTCAAACTTTTCTGTGCAGAAAACTCACCTGGGGCATTTGCTTAAAAGAGATCTGGAGATGACCTAGGAATTTGCACTTTTAATAAAACACAAGGTCCTGGACCACTGTGTCCTATGACAGCCATGGATGGACTTCAGGTGGTCCTGTTCAGCCCTGAAGCTATGACTACATGATTTTTTTTTTTTTTTTTTTCAATAAGAGAGTCTAGGAGAATTTTGAAGACTTTCATTAGTTTCTCAGAAAATCCTGAAAAATAACAAGATGCTATATGGCATTGTCGACTCAATGGACGTGAGTCTGAGCAAACTCTGGGAGATAGTGAAGGACAGGGAAGCCTAGCGTGCTGTAGTCCATGGGATTGCAAAGAGTCAGACACCACTGAACAACCCAAACAGCAACAGCAATTGGGAGCAAGAGTTTATGAGTGGAAAAAGTAGCAATAAGAACCCCCAAGGAAAGGCCTAAAATGGGGGAAACACTACACAGCAGCTGTAGATACTCAAGTGGGATTGTAATCCAGACTCCAGAACAATGTCCTGTTTGAGAAAATCTTAGAAGTCGACTGACATGTTGGTGAACTGGTGTTCATTGGTCAAAAAAGCTAGAGAAACATTAAATTTTAACATTTTTAATTTATTATAGAACTGCATAGACTTCAGTATACTAATTTGCACTGTGAATAACTTTTATTTTATATTTTTTTTGGCCATGCTCGGTGGCTTGTGAAATCTTAGTTCCCCTAGATGAGGGATTATTGAACCCAGGCCCCTAGCAGTTAAGAGAGCAGAGTCCTAACCACTGTACTACCAGGGAATTCCTTGTGACTCACTTTAGAGAATATTTCAGTTCAGTTCAGTTCATTCGCTCAGTCGTGTCCAACTCTTTGCGACCCCCAGCACGCCAGACCTCCCTGTCCATCACCAACTCCTGGAGTTCACTCAAACTCACGTCCATCTGGTCGGTGATGCCGTCCAGCCACCTCATCCTCTGTCCTCCCCTTTTCCTCCTGCCCCCAATCCCTCCCAGCATCAGAGTCTTTTCCAATAAGTCAGCTCTTCGCATGAGGTGGCCAAAGCACTGAAGTTTCCGCTTTAGCATCATTCCTTCCAAAGAAATCCCAGGGCTGATCTCCTTCAGAATGGACTGGTTGGATCTCCTTGCAGTCCAAGGGACTCTCAAGAGTCTTCCCTCACACCACAGTTCAAAAGCATCAATTCTTTGGTGCTCAGCTTTCTTCACAGTCCAACTCTCACGTCCATACATGACTACTGGAAAAACCATAGCCTTGACTAGACGGACCTTTGTTGGCAAAGTAATGTCTCTCTGCTTTTGAATATGCTATCTAGGTTGGTCATAACTTTCCTTCCAAGGAGTAATCATCTTTTAATTTCATGGCTGCAGTCACCATCTGCAGTGATTTTAGTATGCAGTAATTCCCAAATCTATCTGATCATAGAACCCTTTTCTAATGGTTACATCTTTGAGAAATTCCTTTAACAGAAGGAAAGACACTAGTCGCTGAGTGCAGCACAGAAATAAGTAACTGTCTTCAAAACCTTGTCATGAAGAGAAGTTTAAAATGTGTCCTTAATATTCTAAATGATAGATAGAATTTTATATTTTAGAAAAAAATTAGTAAAATATATAGGGGGAAAATGCCCTCAGCTATATGGTTATTTTTATTTTTTACATGAACTTATTCATTGTTAGTTGATAGTGAATTTAATGCTGTCTTGCTCTAAAGTGAAAATTTAGTTTTTTTCTTTATACTTTTCTTAGGATTTAGGAGAAATTTGTATTTCCTAAGAATCATAGAGCTCATTCTATAATAAAACAATAATCCTTATTTCATACATTTTATAACTATAATTGGTGGCCAGCTAAACATAGTTGCCTGTGTGTAAACATTTATGTCCTAGATTTCTTGAAGTAAGACAGTTCTACAGTGATAAAACAGAAAAACCAAATAGGTAAAGACCAGATCAGCTTAAAGGGGGAAAGCAAACTCCTGGATTGATTGCATCCAGATAAGGTTTTATGGAGAGGTGATTTGGAGGAGAAGAGCAAATTGAAACTTGAAAGAAAGAAAAGGAGATTAATTCAGTGAAGGCAAAAGCAGAAGGAACTCCTGCTGGGGAAAACTCCATCCTAGCATGGTTAACAGAGAAACATAGATATGCTTGGGCAGATAGAAATCATGAACTGAGGTGTGATGATTAAAACAGTGTTGTTAGATACTGTGGGGAAGAATCAGCTTCAGCATCAGTCCTTCCAGTGAATATTCAGGATTGATTTCCTTTAGGATTGACTGGTTTGATCTCCTTGCAGTCCCAAGGACTCTCAAGAGTCTTCTCCAACACCACAGTTCAAAAGCATCTATTCTTCGGTGCTCAGCCTTCTTTATTGTTGTCTAAATCAGAAAACTAACAGTTATGCAATAAATAACATTAGGTTTTAGACCTTACTCAGTTCAGTTCAATTCAGTCACTCAGTCGTGTCCAACTCTTTGAGACCCCATGGGTGTAATTCTTTGGCGCTCAGCTTTCTTTATAGTCCAACTCTCACATCTATACATGACTACTGGAAAAACCATAGCTTTGACCAGATGGACCTCTGTTGGCAAAGTAATGTCTCAGCTTTTTAATACGCTGTCTAGGTTGGTCATAACTTTTCTTTCAAGGAGCAAGCGTCTTTTGATTTCATGGCTGCAATCACCATCTGCAGTGATTTTAGAGCACCCCAAAATAAAGTCTCTCACTGTTTCCCCATCTATTTGCCATGAAGTGATGGATATGGGTGCTGTGATCTTAGTTCTCTGAGTTTTAAGGTAACTTTTTCACTCTCCTCATTCATTTTCATGAAGAGGCTCTTTAGTTTTTCTTCGCTTTCTGCCATAACTGTGGTGTCATCTGCATGTGAGAGGTTATTGATATTTCTCCCAGCAGTCTTGAATCCACCTTGTGCTTCATCCAGCCCAGTGTTTCGCATAATGTACTCTGCATAGAAGTTAAATAAGCAGAGTGACAATGTACAGCCTTGACGTACTCCTTTCCCAATTTGGAACCAGTCTGTTGTTCCATGTCCATTTCTAACTGTGCTTCTTGACCTGCATATAGATTTCTCAGGAGGCCGGTCAGGTGGTCTGGTATTTCCATCTCTTTCAGAATTTTCCACAGTTTGTGGTGATCCACACAGTCAAAAGCTTTGGCATAGTCAATAAAGCAGAAATAGATGTTTTTCTGAAACTTTTTTGCTTTTTCAATGATCCAACAGATGTTGGCAATTCAATCTCTGGTTCCTATGCCTTTTCTAAATCCAACTTGAACATCTGGAGGCTCACAGTGCACATACTGTTAAAACTTGGCTTGAAGAACTTTGAATATTACTTTGCTAGTGTGTGAGATGAGTGCAATTGTGCGGTAGTTTGAGCATTCTTTGGCATTGTCTTTCTTTGGGATTAGAATGAAAACGGACCTTTTCCAGTCCTGTGGCCACTGCTGAGTTTTCCAAATTTGTTGGTATATTGAGTGCAGCACTTCACAGCATCATCTTTTAGGATTTGAAATAGCTCAACTGGAATTCCATCACCTCCACTAGCTTTGTTCATAGTGATGCTTCCTAAGGCTCACTTGGCTTCCCAATCTAAGATGTCTGGTCTAGATGAGTGATCATACCATCATGGTTATCTGGGTCATGAAGATCTTTTTTGTATAGTTCTTCTGTGTATTCTTGCCACCTCTTCTTAATATCTTCTGCTTCTGTTAGGTCCATACCATTTCTGTCCTTTATTGTCCCCATCATTGCAAGAAATGTTCCCTTGGTATCTCTAATTTTCTTGAAGAGATCTCTAGTCTTTCCCCTTCTATTGTTTTCCTCTATTTCTTTGCATTGATCAGTTAGGAAAGCTTTCTTATCTCTCCTTGCTATTATTTGAAACTCTGCATTCAAATGGGTATTTCTTTCCTTTTCTCCTTTGCCTTTCATTTGTCTTTTTTCAGCTATTTATAAGGCCTCCTCAGACCACCATTTTGCCTTTTTGCATTTCTTTTTCTTGGGGATGGTCTTGATCACTGCCTCTTGTACTATGTCATGAACTATGAATCCACAGTTCTTCATGCACTCTATTAGATCTAATCCCTTGAATCTATTTGTCACTTCTACTGTATAATTGTAAGGGATTTGATTTAGGTCATACCTGAATGGATGGTCTATTGGCTTTCCCTACTTTCTTCAAAGGCCTTCCTTACTCAGATTTCACCAAATTACCCTAATAATGTTCTTTATAAGAAGATAAAATACTGATCATGTATTGATTTCAGTTGTCATATCTTTTTAGACTCCTTTTGACTAGAACATTTCCTAGTCTTTGTGTTTCCTAACATGACACTTTTGAGGAATATGTCAGCTTTTTGGTAGAAAATCCCTCAGTTTAGTTTTATCTTATACTTCCTTGTGACTACATTCAAATTATGCCATACCTTAAAAAAAAAAGAAAAAAAGAATTGTATAAGCTATGAATTTGCAACAGCAAATCACATTTCCTATTAATAACTCTGCATCATTTAACATAATTACTTAATTGTTATGTTTGCATCAAACAATACACTTACCTCTAGCTTCCCAGTGGGGGAGGGGGAATGATTCTCCTAGGAGATTTTATCTGTATTTACTAAAGAAAAAACTTGATTTAATCATTAAGGAGCTTGTTAATTTTGATAGCTTAAGGAGTCATAGATTGTTCTAATATTGAATGAGAAAACATATAACATGTTCAATATTTTTGATCTACTCTTTTTATAGTTACTCCTGAATTCCCACAGAAAGGAAGAAACTTCTTCCTCTCCTTAGATGAACTCAAGTTCTTATCACAGCTAGTAAAATCATTTTTGAAGTTGGAAAAAAATGTTGAGGAGTTGTTTGAAGAAATGTTCTTATGGCTCCGGATACCCAGGAATACTTCAGGTAAAATGCTCTTCTGCACATCTATAATTCTCTCTGTTTTTGCCTCCTGCTAACTGAATCTATACCATTACCTGAAAAAAAATATATATGTGGTAGAATTTAAAATAAATATTAAGTATAAAGCACACTGTGAAATTACATTTTTATCCTTTGTATGTTATCAGTGGATTAAGAAATTCATTGAATAGTTTGAATTAAAAAATCATCATAAGTAAATCTTGGATCATTATCTTTAGCTAAAATTAGATCAACATTTTTTTTAAACTCAAAGAAACACAACCTGGCCTATGGAAAGAGCAAGCACACTGGATGATTTAGTAGCACCTTTTTTTGTTGCCTGATGACCTTGAGCAAAATATTAGTTTCCTTAGACCACCATTTTCTCATCTTTAAAATGATAGTATAGGACTAAATCAAGTTTCTCTTTATTTTCTTTCAGATTTTGGTACTTTAGATTCCAATATACTATGTAGAATTTTGAGAATTTAATGATTTAATGAATGTAAAATATTTAAGAGAATGTCTAGCATATCATAAACAGTAAATATGAGTTGTTACCATTGTAATTATAATTATACAGTAAGTTGTTTTTAGTTAGTTTTAACAAAATTCTTTTTTAAAAAACTGTGCTATGTGTGTTCAAATACTGTTTCTAACATTAAAGGTAGAATTCAGAGGCACAATGGGTTAAGATACATTTTCTGTTTTCATATCTATATTTATAAAGATTTTCATACATATCGGAGTGAGTTATCCAAAGTTCTGTTTTACATAATGCACCATGTTATTTTAAGGAGAATAAATGTAAATAGTGGCTGCATTTGCAAAACAAAGTGAGGGAAGCAAGTGATTAACAATTAATCTACATATTGCAAAACCAACTTCCAAACCTGATTTCTTAGTGAAGAATTACATTTAGTTTAATGTATTTCTTTGTTTACCTAGCCTAGGTAGATAATGTTAGAAAAGTTATAGAACTGGAATTTACTTTATATTAAGCATAGCTTACTGGCCTTCTGTGTTTCAGGTTAAGCTTAAATAGCACTATTAAATCATAAAATAAATAATGTAGATCATTTTTCCCCCCAAATTTGGTTGTAGTTTGAAAAAAAATGTAGGATATAGATTTCTGAATCTGACAAAAATCAAATGAGAAAAATAATGAAAACATAGAATAGATATGAAAATTAAAAGTCAGAATGAAAGGTTAGATTAGGAGGTAATGTGAGCCCTAAGGATCTAGAGGATTCTTAGATCTAGAGGATCTAAGGGGATCTTCTAGATGGAACTGACCAGATCAAAGAGAGATCTGAAAAGAGAAATATGATGTTCTGATTTTTTATTGACATGTTGGTGCCACAAGCAGTTGGCACTTGGTGTGGTATGCATCCATCATGCCTGGCTAGATTTGGCATCTCTCATCCACATCTCTTGTAGATCTTTTCTGAGGTGTGGTTTAAGAAACAGGGTGAACTCCAAAGTATCTAGATCCTTATCCATTTTGATTCATCTTATATTAGTCTTAGGCAAGGCCCTTGAAATAACTCAGTTCTGAGAACTTTATTCTTCTTAAGAGAAGCATAAATTCAAACCTAAAATTGTATAGTAGAGGTATTGTAAAGATATAAAACTTAAATAGCCAACAATTGAAGCAAAGATTTGACATATACTGATTTCAGGAAAGGAAAATAAGAAAAAGCTGGTTCAACAGCACTGGGTTGAGATCAAGCAGTGTTGAGACTTGCAAATGCTGTGCATGAGAGCAATAATTAGGTTCACTGAATAAAATTAACAGAGAAAATATATAATTATGCCACAATATACTGAGTGAGTGAGTGAAAGTTTCCCAGTTGTGTCTGACTCTTTGTGACCCTATTGACTGTAGCCTGCCAGGCTCCTCTGTCCATGGAATTATCCAGGCAAGAAAACTGGAGTGAGTTGCCATGCCCTCCTCCAGGGGATTTTCCTGACCCAGGGATCAAACCTGTATCTCCTGCATTGCAGGCAGATTCTTTACCATCTGAGCCACCAGGGAAGTCTTACCCCAAATTTGTCATCACCTAAACAGCATGGCAGATAAAAGAAACTTCAGTATCATATTAATAATACTTACTATAGAAAGACATTTGTGGGTTATCAAACATAGTATGTGGAAGGAAATTTGAAGAACGACTATAAGAAATGTCTAAGTATTAGAACATCTCCTTGTGAAATATGTGTTCTTCATTCATATATTTTTGTAACAAAGCCAAGATTTAATCTGACATAACTTCATGTAAATGACTTCCTGAAAAGAATATCTTGAGGGAAATCTTTAAGAAAAAATTTAAATCTTTTATTCAGTGTAGCCACATTAATCAATTCTTATCAAAAGACTTGGCTTCTTCAATCCCAAAGGAAACGATTTTTGAACAATTAAAAAAAACAGATGAATCTTAGGTTATCCTGATAGTTAATGTTTTGCTTAGAAAACTTGTGTGGGAGAGAAGGTGGTTCAGATCAAGTCATTTGGTTTTTGTGTATTTGTTTTGATTGGAGCATATTTTGCTAATAAAGATCTTGGAAGGAGTTGCCTACTATGTCTATGTAACCAAAACAATATGATGAAAAACAAGGTTTTTTTATTCCTTGTCCAGATGTTTTAAAAATATCCAGGTGTTTAACATCACACAGAGAAAATATAAAGATGATTAACCAAATGTTTTACTCTTTTACTTTGATGTTTACTACTATATTGTATATTTAGCCAAATTGGCAGTGCTTTTAAGAATTTGAATTTGACACGATAGATTTTTATAGAGACACAAGACATGTTTTCTGAGAAAGAAAGGATATTTAGTTACGATATTTACTTGCTTTTGTTTGGTCATGATTCTATGGTTTTCTCTTTTGGTCATTTCAGAAAAATGATATGACATTATTTGACTGCTGTGGTATCTTACTGTATTTCTTTTAGGTCATCTTATCTTATGGCGTGGCCTCAGGTTTAATTTATGGAGCGCTTCTAATACTCCTTCAGAATAAAGCTGTTCTTCGGGCAGTTCCTCAAATTTTCCAAAGGTGGCATCTGAGATTTATCTAAACCAGGAGGTTTCTTGGCCCTCATTTTTTCTTTAGCCCCAGCAATGACAAAGAGCAATGGCTGCTTCAATTGAATGTAAGAAGAACACTTAGGGTTTGTCTCAGAAGAATCAAAGATTTCAGATCTTCTGAAAGATTGTTTGTACTCTTAGGGGGTCTTAAGAGGGGTCAAATGGCTTCTAAGAGTTCCTTAGCTAGATGGTTACGGGCTTGTATTAGGGAGGCGTATGTAGTTAAGGTAAAGAGGCTCCTAGGGTTTGTAAAGCTCATTACACTAGGACTTTAGCTGTTTCTTGGGCAGAGAGGTCGAAGGCTTCCACATTGGAAATTTGCAAGGTGGCCACCTGGGCTTCTCTTCATACTTTTCATAGTATTATCTCTTGGATGTAGTCTCTTCTACAGATTCAGCTTTTGGTGGGAGGTTGCTTGTGAGCCAGAAAAGAACAGTGAAGAAAAGAAAGACTTGTAGTTCCCACTCAGAGCTGCCAACAAGGCAAGTTGCTTTGTAGTGCACACAATGGGAGCCTATGAAGACCAATTTGGGTGTGAAAGTGGATGTCACAGAGAAGTACTGCCAACCTCTACTCTCCATGAAAGAAAGCAGCAGTGTGGATGCTAACCAGAAGTGTAAAATGAACCACAGTGAACTCCGTAGGGAGAGGCTGTTCTGCAGCTGGCATCCCTGTGACCCTCTGCACTCTACTGAAGGCCTTAATCTGGGCATGCTCTTAAAGAAACCACTGTTGATTGCATGCAAATAACTACGCTTTAAAACGATGAGCCAAAAAGGGGGTACCTTTTCTAGACAATGTTAATAAGTGTATAGCTTGTCCAATATTAATTTTAGATAGGTGAAATAATTTGTTAAATGTTCAAAGAGCTCATAACATTTGACAGTGTCAAATTTTGAAATTGACCATTTTGAATTCCAAACAAAAATAAAAATGCCACAATCTGTTAAAATCGTGAGATATACTACTAGTCTAGATTCAGTGTTACTAATCCTGTCTTAAAATAATCCTTTTGGCTTCTCTGTATAGGATTAAATTTTTAAAAATCTTTTTAATTGCGAGGGGGGAAGATTATGCTATATAGGTTATCATAATTGCTCAATAATTCTTTTTCTTACTATAGAATTGCTCACCAGCAAAAGAAGTCTTGGGAAGCTTATCTTATTTTTTAATTCATTTTGAAAATAGGCAGATGGTTTTTGTAAACACCAAAGCCCATTACTTTGAGTGAATAAACATAATGTATTTGGAAATGAAATGATAAATACGAGCTAATTAAACTTTTTCATGTTTTAAACTATAGCTACACAGTGACAAATAGTTATTTCCAAGAGTAGATCTGCAAAACTTGTACTTTGAATTAATGTTATTTTTCCAGGGTAAATATCTTTACATCAGTTGTTTTTATGATCTATCTGTAGAAAGTAAAGTAACATTAAGAATCCAAGTGTTACCTCTTCATGTCATTGACAACTTGATCTTTATTATTTTTTCTTTTTTAAAAAAATATTCTTTGAATAATAGCCCAGGCATACAGTAAAATTTTTAAGCAAGTTAAAAGAATATATGGTTAAAATGAAGACTTTTTCCAATTGACTTGAAAAAATCACACAAATCTTGTCATACTCTACAGAGATCCTTTTTTATTAACGATTATGTAGAAACACCTCATATTCAGAAAAACAGCTGAATAGTTTTCTATTGCTGTATGTACCACAATCACCTCCACCTTGTTTTTTTCCTTTTCATTTTGCTTCCACAAACAATGATGTGGCAAATTTCTTTGACCTATGTCTTATGTGTCCTCCTGTATATCTGGACAGTAATTTTCTAAAGTGGAATTGCCAAGTAAAAAGCACTGGTCATAGACAGGATGAAAAGACAAGACATAAACTGAGAAAAATATTTGCAAAATACACATCTGATAAAGGTCATGTATCCAAAATATACAAAGAACTCTTAAAATTCAACAGGACAACAAAAAACTCAGTTTAAAAATGAGCAAAAGATCTGGAGAGCTCACCAAAGAAGATACACAGATGGCAAATAAGCATATGAAAAGATGCTCAGCGTCATATGTCATCAGAGAAATGCAAATTGAAACAATGAGATACCATTATGCTCCTACTAGAGTGGACAAAACCCAGAACACTAACACCACCAACTTCTAGCAAGGATGTGAAGCAACAGGAACTCTCATTCATTGCTAATAGGAATGTAAGATAGTATATTCTGGATGCTATTGATGTATCTTATAAAGCTAAACATTGTCTTACACGATGCAATAATCACACCCCTAGGTATTTATGCAAATTAGTTGAAAACTTATGTCCACACAAAAACCAGCACATAAATGTTTATAACAGTTTTATTCTTAATTGCCAAAAATTGGAAGCAGCTAAGTTGTCCTTCAGTAGATCAATGGATAAACTGTGGTACGTCAATACATTGGAATATTATCCAGTGATTTATTTTTTTCTTAAAGAGGTATCAAGCCACACAGAAACATGGAGAACTTAAATGCAACCTAAATGTATGTTGCTGAGTGAAAGGAAGGCAATGGCACCCCACTCCAGTACTCTTGCCTGGAAAATCCCATGGATGGAGGAGTCTGGTAGGCTGCAGTCCATGGGGTCGCACAGAGTCAGACAGGACTGAGCGACTTCACTTTCACTTCTCACTTTCATGCATTGGAGAAGGAAATGGCAACCCACTCCAGTGTTCTTGCCTGGAGAATCCCGGGGACGGGGGAGCCTGGTGGGCTTCCGTCTATGGGGTTGCACAGAGTCGGACACGACTGACGCAACTTAGCAGCAGCAGCAAGTGAAAGGAACCAATTTGAAAAGCCTACATACTATACGATTCCAACTATAAGACAACCTGGTAAGCAAAAGTATAGAGACAATAAAAGATCAGTGGTTGCTAGGGAGATTACAGAGGAGAGGAGAGGTATTATAGGTGGAGCACAGGTGATTTTCAGAGCAGTGGAATTAATATGTGTGATGCTAATGGTGGATGCATGACATTGTGCATTTGGCAAAACCGTAGACCTGCACAACACAAAAAAATGATCCCTAATGTAAATTATGGGCAAACTTAATTATTTAGCTAATAATAATCTATCAGTATTGGTTCATCGAAAAACCAAGAGAGTTCCAGAAAAACATCTATTTCTGTTTTATTGACTATGCTAAAGCCTTTGACTGTATGGATCACAATAAACCGTGGAAAATTCTGAAAGAGATGGGAATACCAGACCACCTGACCTGCCTCTTGAGAAACCTGTATGCAGGTCAGGAAGCAACAGTTAGAACTGGACATGGAACAACAGACTAGTTCCAAATAGGAAAAGGAGTACGTCAAGGCTGTATATTGTCACCCTGCTTATTTAACTTATATGCAGAGTACATCGTGAGAAACGCTGGGCTGGAGGAAGCACAAGCTGGAATCAAGATTGCTGGGAGAAATATCAATAACCTCAGATATGCAGATGACACCACCCTTATGGCAGAAAGTGAAGAGGAACTAAAAAGCCTCTTGATGAAAGTGAAAGAGGAGAGTGAAAAAGTTGGCTTAAAGCTCAACATTGAGAAAACTAAGATCATGGCATCTGGTCCCATCACTTCATGGCAGATAGATGGGGAATCAGTGGCTGACTTTATTTTTCTGGGCTCCAAGATTGCTGCAGATGGTGACTACAGCCATGAAATTAAAAGACACTTACTCCTTGGGAGGAAAGTTATGATCAGCCGAGACAGCATATTAAAAAGCAGAGACATTACTTTGCCAACAAAAGTCTGTCTAGAGAAGGCTATGGTTTTTCCAGTGGTCATGTATGAATATGACAGTTGGACTATAATGAAAGCTGAGCGCCAAAGAATTGATGCTTTTGAACTGTCGTGTTGGAGAAGACTTTTGAGAGTCCCTTGGGCTTCAAGGAGATCCAACCAGTCCATCCTAAAGGAGATCAGTCCTGGGTGTTCATTGGAAGGACTGATGTTGAAGCTGAAACTCCAATATTTTGGCCACTTGATGTGAAGAGTTGACTCATTTGAAAAGACCCTGATGCTGGCGAAGATTGAGCGCAGGAGGAGAAGGGGTTGACGGAGGGTGAGATGGCTGGATGGCATCACCGACCCGATGGACATGGGTTTGGGTGAACTCCGGGAGTTGGTGGTGGACAGGGAGGCCTGGTGTGCTGTGGTTCATGGGGTCACAAGGAGTCAGACACGACTGAGCGACTGAACTGAACTGAACTGATTGGTTCATCAGTTGTAACATATATCCCACCCCAAATTAAGATGTTAATAGTAGGGGAAACTGAGGGCAGAGCTAGAGGAAGTATATGGGAACCTTGCACTTTCTGCTCAAATTTTCTAGAAAACTAAAACTGCTCAAAAGGCTAAAGTCTATTAATTTTTTTTTAAAGTATGTACATTGAGAGATCATTCTGAGCCAGTTTGTCATATCTATTTCAACTAACAGTTTTTTTGTTACATAGAAGTGTTTTACAGCTTCTCTGTCCTTCTGAAAAATCTCTACCTTGTATCCTTTGAAAAAAAATCCCATATTTTCTTTAATAACCTTATAGTTTCATTTTTCTTTTTTAAAAATCTGCTTAATCTGGATTTTATTTCAGCATTGAAATTGACCCTTATTAATGACACTATCTTCTGCAAAAAATGTAATAAAACATAAGCCACAGAATAAGCATTTTAGGTTAAATGGAATAACACTGATGTAAAACCTCATCTATGTTGTGATGTGTGTTGAGAAATGAAGCAGGATTCCTCAAGTGCAGTCCATGGCCCCTTAAGGACCATGAGTGTGTTTTACAAGAGGGCTTGGGAATCTGCAATAGCATGTGTGAGTTTGTGTGCATGCACACAGTCATATTGTGCATTTTAGATCAAGTGTTCTGTCACTTTAAATCAAGTTCTCAGAAGTGTTCACAAATCCAAAATGATTTAGAAACACTAGAGTTGAGGGAAACTTTTCCTCAGAATAAACTGACAAAATTTCTCAAAAGGATGTTGTCAACTACCAGATGGAATATTTACCTCTTAAGAGAATGTTTCTGTGAATTGTATTACTTAGGAATCATTCATAATTAAGCTTATAGAACCATATTTAGAAAAACCAAACAAAAAACACCACATATTTTCTTCATGACTATACTTTTCAGGAGGAGCCCTACTGATAAGAATCACTGATATTTGGAAATTTGTTTGCCCTGGATGTAAGGAGAAAGTGCCTCTTAAGATGATTAAAGTAAAAGAAAAATTAGTCATGGTGTACCATTCATCATCATATATCAAGTCTAAGTGAACCCAAAAGATAATTGCTAAGTCATTTCATATCAAATTAATCTATAATTGCTAGAACCATAATAGAAAATGGAAATACTTCTTTTGGGCATATTTATTCATTACATTTTGGTATATTTTTTTTCCCATGGAAAGAATTTTTTAATTCTAAAACGTGAAAGTTGAGGAAGTATTTTTATTTTTTTTAGTTTCCATTTTAGAAGCTATAGATCATTTCTTATCCATCTCAGTGTTTGTGTTTTTCCAATGAATTATTGATAAATTCATTAAGAGTATAACTTTTCTTGATATTCTGGTGTTTATCCACATGTTTTTGTTCTCTTGCTTCCAAATAAGAAATATTAATGTGTTAAGGAAGACCACCAGCTTTTAAAGCAGTACTTTGGAATTTAACATTTTAAATGAACAAGGAAATTAATATTTAGTTTGTACTCAATTTATCCTACATTATTAACATGAAAATGAATTAATTATAAAAGGATATGATCTTTACAGATTATATATACCTGCATGTACATCAAATATGAATATAAATAGCATATAAATTCCATCAAGTTGTATGTATAGAAAAGGACTCTGTATTTTGATTCTGTCATTATCATCATGGAGATATCACCCTACATGTTTTGGACTGTGTTCTTTGTATCTTGATGTGTGTGTGTGTGTACTGTAGATGGAGCTTTTCTACATAATTAGTAAGTTTAACCTACTGATCACAATGGTTTGTTTTTCTTAATGTACGTTTGTGTGTTTGTTTCCTTTTTATTGCATAGGAATTTTGGAGACATCCAATAGAGAAGTTGTAGTAGAGAAACCTAGAACAAATGAGACCAGTATTACTTCAGAGCAACTGCTACCAGTAACAGAGGTAAGTGAAGAAAAATGAGTGGTGGTTTTTTATGCATATGCAGTAACATTCTCATTTTCCTGTGACTCCATTATGAATCAGAACATCTTGATTTTTACCCTTTGCCACTAAAAAAGAAAAATTGGCTTACAGATTTTGATGAAAATTGAATTTAGTGGGAACACTGCTCTGTTGCACAGTATGTTCCATGGAAGCAGTAGGGAACTGGTGGTAAAGAGATCTTTGTTCTCATCCCAACTCAGGGACTACACCTTGAAAATTTGGACTGTAGACAGCTGTTGAAAAGTGACAAAGTGGTAATTAAAAAGGGAAGGAACAAGGAGAGAGTAGTTTGAACTGGCCTCTTATTTTAGTGTGCTCCACGGGTCCCTGTTTTTTCTCAGATCCATGACCACTCTTCCTCTATTTCGTTCTGTATTTTAGAGAAAGACATCCTCCGGGTGTTCTTGCTTTCTGGACCTGGGAAGGTTTGGCCAATGAAAAGCACTGAGGGGAGACTGGAAGGTAGATGTTAGAGAAAATCAGGGGATTTCTTCCGCTCGCTCTGTGTTAGGGAACATGTCCAAGAGTAGCTATGGCTCCTTCTCCTCCTCCACGCTTCTCCCCACATACAGTCCTCTCTCTAGTTTCTGGTCCACAGGGCAGGTCGCCCTCTTTCCCTCATTGTGACGTTGTGGGCTCTTTAGTGGCAGCAGGTAGAATCTTCTAGTGGTGATGTGCAAACTTTTAGTTGCATCATGTGGCGTCTAGTTCCCTTATCAGGGATCGAACCTGGGCTCCTTGCATTGGGAGCCTGGAGTCTCAGCCACTGGACCACCAGGGAAGTCCCTATACATCGTGTTTTAATAAAAAATCAGAGTAGATATTAAGAAATTAGCATTAGGTAATAGAAGAAAGGGATTCAGTGGGGAGCTCCTTGGCACACAGAACAGAAAACCATATTATTTCCTCTTCTTTCTTGGATCAACTAATAAATGTTCTGCATTCTAACTGGAATGTCTATGATTCCAAACATCAGATGGGAAGAGTAGAAGTAAGCCAATGATGTCTTATGTAAATAAATAGACTTCTAGGAGGAGATTTGAGTAGTAAATGTTTTCAGTTTTTTTTTTTTTAAAGCAGCTATTAATGTTCTTGCTTTTCCATATTTTGAACAGATACCTTCAAAGGTATTAAAATCACATATAAATGACTGTGGATGAAGGTAATCATTATGGCACACACACCACCCTCAAAGTCACTGTGACCATGGTAATTAATGGCAATTTTCCCCATAACATATTTCCTTGAGTGCATGAATGAATGATTTTAATGAATAGACATTCCCTGGTGGGGGAACAAAAAAGCAGAGTTTTATTGTCGTGGTTAATTTTTATGAAGGTAGGTTCCTTTTCATATTTCTATCATAAACGTGTCTCAAGAAAATACCTATATGGCATAGGACTACATGCATGGCACTTGCAAAGTTTCACTTAGGAGAAAAGAAACTATAGGAGCTGAGTAGATTAAATGGTTGATTCATTTTATGTAATAAAAAGATGAGAGATATATCTTTAAGCAGGCCCTATGATGCTAAAGGTCCAAATAAACTTTAGAAAGGATATGAGAATTACATCTTAATTACAGGCTTAATGAGGAGAGCCACTTTTTCTGATTAGGGAGTTATGGAATCATAGAATTTTAGCTCTAGAAGATAAATCACCTTTATTTGTTCTGCATATACAAAAAGCATTAGATTAATGCTTAGTGAGAATTTTGTATACAAGAAAATTAAGCTAATGATCATAATCTCAGTAATTTTAGACTGAAAGGAACTATAGAAATCACTCAATTCAGCTCTTTTATTTTTGCAACAGAAAACTTGAAATCCAGAAAAATAAGTAATTCAGTTAGAAATATCAAGCCTAGAGTCTTCTGAAGTTGGGGGTAGATAAATTATTGCTATTAGTAAGATCACACTAAAGAAGGAAAAGTTTAGTACTAAGCATAGATTCAGCCTACTATCCATAATGTATTTACACTTTAGAGTATATTAGAGGGCTTGAGGGATATATCCATTTGTAAATATATTGCCACATGAGCCAAAGACCAAAAAAAATCCCCAAAATAACACCGGCCTCCATGCCAGCCTTCCCACTGCCCACATACAGAGCAATGCAAATTATTTTAATTCCTCATTTTCTGGAACAAAAGTAGTGATGCTTACCACTTTATGGGTGGAGAAACAAAATAAAACTCTACAGCAATAAAAATCTAGAAACATGCAGTGGTATATTTTCTCCAAGAAATTTATTTCTTATTGCTATTTTTTTGGCTTGTCTGGATTTCTGACAGTGAAAAAGAAATAAAAGATTGAATATTAAATGCTGTCTTATGTCGCAATACTTGTTAACAATAAACTATAAAAAAGACTATAAAAATCTAATTTAGACTTTATTAAATATATTGAATTTAAAGGTTGCTTTACGTGATAAATAGTAAGTGGAACTTTCAGCTCTCATAAAGATGGTTTTATTGAACTATATTTAAGAGATTAAATTTTGAAAAAAAAGTTTTTGATTAAATCCACTGATGAATTAAATTGAAATGTCAGTATATTACTGTGTATAAAGAATGCACATGTTTTGTATATTGCTTTATTCACTGGGTAATATTTTCAGGTTATAAGAATGGCTTTTACAGTTTATCAAAGAATACCTATATTCAACATGCTGAATGAAAGTAATGCTTTTATATCTATAACACTAGAAACACTTGTTGTTAAGATTAATATAACTGAACATAAATTTATATTTCAGGCTACTTTATTAGATTTTGGCTGGAGAAGTGCATTTAAAAAAGTATCTCTTCCCATGGCACATAGTATAACAACAGCCATTGAAGATTTTTCTGCAAAAATTCTCCAACAGGAACAGAATGAAAGGTTTTCAACTGTCAGCTATGCTTTGGACCTTGTAAATGTCCTGCCAGTTTGGCAAGATAGCTATGTGGTTCCTGAAGCAGACCAACCAAAGAAAATTGCAAAGGCAAGTGTTAAATGAAATCCTTTCGAATTAGATTGGCATATGAGATTTTTCTTCATATAAACCATCACAAAGGGAACCAACAGAAAAATGATGGGATCTCTTGGGAAACCCTTGGCACTTGACCCAGCACTGTGTTTTCCTGGTATCCATGGACCACTGTGCTAACAAAAAAGGACTCAAACCTGGTGCCAACTTTTTGCTCCATGAATCTGAAGCAGCTAAAGAGAGGGCCTCTGTGACTTCCTGGGGACCTGGGGAACAGCCTGTTTGTGTGATACCTTTGAATGACCGCCCCCCGCAGGAGAAATTTAGGAGGTTGAAGGAGTTGTTGTCTTTTATTGGTTTGGGCAACCTTTAAATCTTGATTTACATCTTAGTAAACATTCCATTAGCATCAGTCTTACATCTTTGTTTTGAGAGTCACAGAACATACTGAGAAAATAGGAAGTAGTTATGGAAATGGAGAAATAAGAGTTACTCCATATTCAGTCTACAGTGGGGTCAGCAACCCCTCATTGAAGTGTTTTTGAAAGAGAGTTTTCAAAAGTGACCTTAATCCCCCACTGCCACCTGAAGCTCCAGTACATTACCCAGAAACACTGTTGACCTCTCTGGAGAAGAGGCAAGTGAGCCTTTTCATGCATCCATCCATCACACCTCCTTTGCCGTTAAGAAGGAGTAAATTCATAATAACTAGTGAAACGCTAAGCGCATCACTCCTAAAAGTTGCTGACTCTATCAATAAGAAAATGCTACATGAGATTGTTTCTGATGCTCTTAGATTATTTAAGTTAAACTGATACAGCTTCATTTATATGTGGTGATTAATTAAAAAAAACACTTTTATGACAGTTTAGCCAAAACAAACAAACAAACAAACCCGGGAGTAAGTCAAAAATAATGTAATCATGGATACATACTTTCTGAATTCAATTAACTACAAATAAAAGTATTGTCATGGAAAGCTATTTCCTGAGTTTTTCATAATGTCTCTCTGGTAGGCATAAGGTTTGAAGTTTATATATAGAGAAGTATCATTTTTGTATTTCTTTATTTGACATAAAACATTTAACTTTCTACCACTGAGACATCGGTTATTATAAAGTTGTGTCATTATATTTATGTTTGATGCCAAGTTCATTATTTTGGAATTTAGTCTCCCTGTACATAAATTACATGGCACTGTCAGAATACAAATAACTCAGTGCTACATTTATTTCTCCCTAGTTTTGTTCTGACATCATGGAAAAACTTGACATAATGCTTCCACTGGCTCTGGCATGCAGAGATGATTCTTTTCAGGAAATTAGAGCAAACTTTGTGGAGGCCTGTTGTAAAGTGGCAACAGCTGTCCTGGCCAAACTGCAGGAGAGAAGCAAGGAGTTTCCCTCCAAAGTACCCCTGAAAAACCTGCACACCCTGCTCTCCACGGCTGTGTATGTCTTCCAGCGTTTTATGCAATATGATCATGTGATGAAAGAAAATGCTAAGAAGTGAGTGTCATTTACACTAAGTTGATGGCCATGCTTGCAGTATCATCTATCTTTGGGTATCACAGAAGTGGAATCTTGAAAATGGTATTTGAGAAGGAGAAAATAATAATAAACATGGGGAATTATTTTCATTTATCTTGCCTAGGAAATGTCAAAAAGGTAGAGCATGGGTTGTATTAAACCAGATACACAGATAGCAAGAAAGATAGGTATTCCCTCTGAAGGCCCACTGGGATGACCTTTGCATTTCCCAGACGCTGTAGTCTGGAGGAACTATTTTCAGCATGCTGTTCTGATGTGACCAAGCAAAGCCTTTCCATTCCACAAGGCCCGTTGTACAGATTACACTGGAAAGGAAAAATAAACTTCTCCCCTGTCACACAAAACAATATTTGTGGAAAATGCCGTTCTCTTTGGTTCCTAGACCAACTAGACATTAGGAGCTGGCCTAGAGAAGAGATGCATTTCTGACTATTCTTGTGACCAATGTAAACATATCTCAGAATGCCCGTTTCATAGACGCTATTCTTCATGTGTGAAAAGGAAGCATTGACAGTCTCAATTCTCATGTATTTGTGGTCCAAAAAGACCAAATGTTTTCTGGCTAGAGAACAGAAATGACCAGATGTATAATCAGGTGGCCTATCTGGCTTCTCTTGTACTCTCTAGAAGACGGCATGGCCCTTTGCAAAGGGAACGTGTAGACTGGACACTCCAGTGTGAGCCCAAGAATCTAGTCTGTATTCCTTATTCAGCCTTTGCAGTCCCTTTCTAGTAACGAGAGGAAGCATAAGAGAGTGTACTAAAAATAGCTAAAGATAAAAGTAAATTTGGCTTGATGTAGGATATAACTATGATATTTCTTTAATTCCCTTAAGTAGTCAGATGTTGTGATTCATACTCGAATTTATAAACAAAATGTGCCAGCAATCCCTTTATTTCTGTAGAATATTGTAAAACAGTTTATGAGATAATTGACAGCTACAAAATTACAATTTTTAAAATAAAAAGACTGTGTTTGTGGGACGTGTGATAGCTTTATAAAAGTTGGTTCTGACAAATGCATGTTGTTCTCTGTAATAACGATAACCTAATGCCTAAATAATGCACTGATCTCTAATAACAGGCTTACAAAGAATACTTTGATTTTTGAATGATGTATTGACAATGCAGTTTGTCTCAAGTTGAAGCGCATATTTGCGGAACAGCAGATGTACGTTTTCAAAGGACGTGCAAAACAAAGACCAGCTTTTTTTTTTTTCTTTTTGGAAAGTGACTGTGGATGCAGACTTCAGCATTGGGAGGAAATGAATGATTGATATCTAATAATCAAAACCATTTGTAGTACTGGAGATTGTTACCTCCTACTGCACAGGCCTTAAATCTCTGTCTCTTTGATCATTCCCTCTGCACAGACCCATATTCCTGGTGCCTATCCAGCGATACCAGGAATTCATCAACAGTCTGCAGTTTCAGGTTACGGACTACTGCGTCAGAGTTTGTGCTACAAGCATTTTACAGGACGCTGAGAGCCACCATTGGGATGACTACAAAGCTTTTTATGAGGTGTGAAGTTACGTTTACTATCCCTCCTTTTTACACAAATATGTTTTACTGCCTACCTGCTTTCTGGCTAATTAGAAACATGAGCTTGGCATTACTAACACACGAAGGCTGTGAGGATAATATTTTTTAAATATTGAAATTATACTTGGAAAAACACTGTTCTTAAAAACCTGAAATAATTAGAACACTCCTTCTGCTTAAAAGTAAAAATAACTTAATTTGAGCTGCAGTGTTTCCGTGCTATATAATAGTTGGAATGTAATGGGATACGAGTAAAATTCAAGGAGAAAACAATGCCACAATATAATATACAACCTTGTATTGTTTTCAAAGGGACCAGTAAGAGGTATCCTTGCACTTTTTTCTTGTTATATATTTCCATCTGTGTTTGATAAAGATTTTTTATTAAACAGCTTTATTCTTTTTATACTTGTTTTCCCTTCTTATTGTGTGTTCTTATGAGTGTGCTTTAAGACCCATCTGATCATTTATAGCTTACCTATTTTCATTTAACCCATGTTTTGAAATCCCAAATTTCTACTGAATTAAAGCCTAATGATTCCTAGTGCCACCAAAACCTGGATCAATTAAAATTATTCATCATCAAGCTTCATTAGTTCCCCTTCCTCTGAATCCCATTGATTACACATAAACCACAGTATTTGAAATCCCTTGAAGCGGATTTCAGAGCAGGGTGAAACATTTATAATATCTTAATCAAGATAATCAACATTTTCAAAATGTCATCAGTCAAGCCCACCTTCCGTAGTTTTTGCCACGAATGCCTTCCTCCAGATTGAAGCTTGTGATTTTGTTTCTTGATTGTCCTGCTAACTGTAGAGTATTGAGAAAAACAGAGTGGAGTTTTATTCAGTGAACTCACTCCTGTCGCCTTGCTGACACCATGGCTCCATTTATGCCTGGGTTATTATCATAATAAATGTTGTCACAACAGAGACGAGCAGCTTAGAAGCTTTTTAAAAGGGCTTTCCACGTTTTCTAAGACCATTTCATCTCTCCTTTAGAGGCCCTTCCCAGATACCTTTTCTCTCTGCGAAAGCATCTATATAGGGTGTTCCAAATCTGACGCGCTTCACACAGCAGCGAGCAGAATGAAAACGAGAAAGTGGTATGGTGCAGCTGGTAGCCTGAGATAAGAATAAAAGTATTGGTCTCCCCTCTCCTGGCCGCGTCCCAGCTCCCTTATTTGCCTTGAGGTAAACAGAGAGGTTGAAAATGAATCCATCTCATGTTTCAAACTATTTCAACGTGTCAGTGCGCTGATGAGCAATTTTATATGATGTGTCCATTGAAGAACAGGTATCCCGTCACTATCCGTCCAACACAGGGACATTATGTTTCCTTTCATGCAAATTGGGAGCTGGAAGAGTCCTACGGTATAAATAATAAGTAGATGCATTGAGAACCTGTTATTGAAGTTACCAAGTATTTAAAAGAAAAAACAACAACAACAACAAATTACCACATAACATTCAGCTCTTAGATCTTATGACAAGGCTTTAGCTTCCAAGACAGAAATAACGAGATAGCTAGCCTGTGATTACATGGTACTGTAGCTTCCATATACTTACATGGTCAGTAGTTACAATTTAATTGCAGAGTTAGCGGTGGTTATTTATGCTCAGAAAAAAATAAAATAAAATAAAGTGATACTGCTTTTCTGTTTACCAAAAATAAGAACCTTCTAAAACCAACACAGATTTTAAGCGATTTTGATAACTGGAGTACCCAACATGGTTTTATCCTGTTTACTACACCCCTCTCTCTGTCTCGCCCCATTATTCCAGCTGATTTGTGAAACAGGACTGGTAGGAATGTTTGAAGGGGCGAGGCGATGAAATCTGCCCGACTGGAAGTGGAGGGTGAGATAGAGATCTCAGGGGATCCTATCACCGTGTGCAGAGTGTAGTAAAGAAATAGAGAATTTGTAAGATATGGAGCAATATTTGCTCATGTATTGTGATAACAAGTGAGCCCTAGATAGATCATTTCCACTTTCTGAACTGTCAGGTTGAGAGAGCCAAAGAGTTCAGTATCTCTCTGATGAGGTGCTGGTCAGATGGCACAGTGGGTGTTCAAATTACATGTTTAAAATCAAGCTTTTAGTATACTTGACATCTGTTCAATTTTAGCAACTTGTGTTTTCTAATAGTCAAAGAATAAAGAATTGTCTGTTCAAAGATAATATTGAGTGGCTTATATAATAAAGCCCAGCTGCTTGTTTCCTGATATATAATCTAAATAAAAGTTCACATCTGTTTGTATTATAGCGGGTCTACAAAAATAACAGATGTTTACTAGCAGAATACTTTTGAAATGACAACAAATAGGGAAACAGGTCAGAAAAATAAATGAATCACATTTAATTTAATGAAAGCCCTTGCATACATAGAAACTATACACATTTTGAAGAAAATTGTGAGACAGATGACCAGTTTGGAAGGTTTTAAGTGAACATGAAGTTTATATTTTTAAAAGTCTTAAAAATAAGTATCTTTCACTTTTAGGGGAAGAAATAGGTATGCCTAAAGTTATTTTTATATTCTCATTTATTGCTCAAAGGTGGCTATTAAGGAGAAATAATATGAGAAATCATGTTGGCCATGTTATCATGGGCACCCACTCACCGACATGGAGAAAGTATAAATCATTCAGACCAGCCATGATATCAGCTGGGTTGGTTTTGCTTTACTTAACGTACAACACAGAAAGTAATAGAGAAAATAAAGTATTAAAATTCCTTTCTTAGCTGAGGAAATTTTGTAAAGTATTCTTTATCACAGAACACACAACAAAGAAAATATAAGAAACTATGATTTGCAACTTGTGCATTAATTTTTTTAAAACAGTTTTGATGTACATCTAGTCAGAAAATCAGAAGTGGTCGAAGTCCCCACCAGTTTGAACTTGACTCTTCAACATTTTGATATCCAAGTTTTCCACCCAGCAAGAACAATTCTACTCATAAACTCCATTTGAAGGTCAATAGATAATAACTATAGATTATTATTATTATAGTGACTACAAAAGACTTTAGTAATCAAAGAAAGTACCAGAAGAATAATATGTAAAGAATATATACATAAGAAACTATCAAATTTAGGTATAGGAGAACATCAGTTCAATTCAGTTCAGTCACTCAGTCTCACTCTTTGCAACCCCATGGACTGCAGCATGCCGGGCCTCCCTATCCATCCCAACTCCTGGAGTTTACTCAAACTCATGTCCATTGAGTCACCCAACCATCTCATCCTCTGTCATCCCCTTCTCCTCCTGCCTTCAGTCTTTCCCAGCATCAAGGTCTTTTCCAGTGAGTCAGTTCTTCACATCAGGTGGCCAAAGTATGGGAGTTTCAGCTTCAACATCAGTCCTTCCAATGAATATTCAGGACTGATTCCTTTAGGATGGACTGGTTGGATCTCCTTGCAGTCCAAGGAACTCTCAAGAGTCTTCTCCAACACCACAGTTCAAAAGCATCAATTCTTCAGTGCTCAGCTTTCTTTATAGTCCAACCCTCATATCCATACATGACTACTAGAAAAATCATAGCTTTGACTAGACGGATCTCTGTTGGTAAAGTAATGTCTCTGCTTTTTAATATGCTGTCTAGGTTGGTCATAACTTTTCTTCCAAGTAGCAAGTGTCTTTTAATTTCATGGCTGTAGTCACCATCTGCAGTGATTTTGGAGCCCCAAGAAATCAAGTCAGCCATTGTTTCCACTGTTTCCCCATCTATTTGCCATGAAGTGATGGGACCAGATGCCATGATCTTAGTTTTCTGAGAACTAAGGAGAACATTGGAATTGTTTAAAATGATGTTTGTTTGAGAAATATAAGGAGTGTGCGAAATAGAAATTTTAAGTCAGAGGATTACTTAAGAGATAAAATAAGTTTTTCTCATTTAACTTTTGATATAGTAACGTAATCAGGATAGTTTTAGAAGAACACATTCTTCAAACTTCAAATAATGTATTTCAAGTAATCTTTTAATCTGGTCTGAAGAAAACGAGCAAACTCCTAGCACACCTCCCTGAGAGCCTGTTAACTAATTATTAGTTGTAATTCACTTGAGGTGACCTTCTCATTTCTGCCTGTTTCCCCTTAGCTTTGGCTGCTGTTGGGTCTCACTCTGTGATCAGGGAAAATTTGACACAGAAAAGAGGTCTGTCAAGAGGTAGAAAGGAATGAGAACCTGGCCCTTCGGAAGTGTAAAGTACTGTAAAAAATACTAAGAAATGATGATACCATCTGCCTGGGCTTTATGAAATCTTGCAAAATCAGACCATTTTAGGATGTGTTTCTAGTACTGTTGTTGAAACTCCATGGATGAAATAGCCTAATATAATCATCTTTGGTGACTCCCACTTTGTTTTCACGCATGTTGATAAGTACACACTCTGCAAGTTTATGTTTGCTCCTGTCATTTCATTGTAATGTGAAATCTAAACCATTTTTAAGGTGATCTCAATGATGTTAATAAGCCCAGAAGAATATACATGCTTAATTTCAAAGATTACTCTTTAATTTTAGAAGAATCAGCCCACTATCTTAGACTATGCAAGACTTTGTTTAGCAGCTACAAAGATGATCATTTTAAAGTAAATTTTAAACTCCGGACCACGAGTAGGTAAATCAAGGCTACCCTAGGTTAAATGCTTGTGGTCTGGATTTACACTAGAATATCTGGTCTCGTAATTGAAATAAAACATATGTTCCTTTGTCAATAAGAATGTTTTACATCTTGTCAAAAATCTTTCTTGGTCATCGAGTGCGTCAAACTCTCCAGCTATTTCCTTTCAGCCTGAACTAATTAAGTTCATAGGAAGCAAACTGACATTTGGTAAGATGCGATCCTCTTGTTTAATGTGTGCTGGTTTTGCCAGGGGGAAAGATGCTCCTTCTCGCTCCAGATGTGGCATTATTTCTTCTGGGCGCTTCATCACGATCTCTGGACCATCCTGCCCCCTAAATTAGCCCAGGAGATACTAGCAGAAGTTCTGGAGAAGTCTTTGGGTCTCCTGGCCTCCAGATATGCCCAGGCCCATCCCAGTTATAAGAGAACCCTACAGATAAGGTAACTGAAGTTGTGAAAACCATTACTTTTCAAGAAAATGTTTGTCAGGTGTATAAAGCAGAATGTGCTTCTGAATCTCATGATGTAACTCCTTGTATATTTAATGTTTCTAACATCTGAAAGGAAATCATATTCAATTCTCCTGAGATACTTAAGTGCAAATGTGGAACTTGAATCAAAATAACTTTGTTCTTTTTTCTCCTTAAAATTGTATGTAAAACCCACTTTTTTTCTAAAAAGTGAGTCAAGTTGTATTACAGTCTAGGACATAGATATCCAAAGGTTAATAAATAAGATAAAGAGAGAAAATTAAAGTCCTAAACTGGAGAGGAAAGCTGCGGTGCTGTGATGAAGTAATTTGACTGAAATTGCAGGCAACCAAGGAATTTTACTTTCGGGTGTTTTTTTTTTTTTTTTTTTTTTTTTTAATTTAATGCCTTAAAATATTGTAGTTCATCTTCATTAAGGAAACTCTTTTGTCTAATCATTTTTCTCTTAATATATTCTAATTACTTCTTTCCTCTTTTCCTTTTCTTTTTATTATGTATTACTAAAAAATAGTTCAAAATGTGAAATCACAGAAAATGAGGAGCAGCAGTCATAAAGTCTTAAAGACTGAATTATAGGCCAATTCTAAAGGAAATCAATCCTAAAGGAAACCAATCCTAAAGGAAATCAGTCCTGAATATTCATTGGAAGGACTGATGCTGAAGCTGAAACTCCAATACTTGGGCCACCTGGTGCGAAGAACTGACTCATTGGAAAAGACCCTGATGCTGGGAAAGACTGAAGGCGGGAGGAGAAGGGGATGGCGGAGGATGAGATGGTTGGATGGCATCACCGACTCGTGGACATGAGTTTGAGCCAGGTCCAGGAGTTGGTGATGGACAGGGAGGCCTGGCGTGCTGCAGTCCATGGGGTTGCAAAGAGTCAGACACAACCGACCTACTGAACTGAACTGAACAGGCCAATTCTATGGGTTGTCTAGGCAAAGAATATTACAAAAATGTGCGTACATGCCAACAATGGTCTATACAAAGTGAAGCCTTTTGTTTTTATAAACATTCTGATTAATGTAATTGAGACCTGCCTTTTAGGTATAAAAATTTTTTTTTTCAGATAATTTGCTGCTGCTGCTAAGTCGCTTCAGTTGTGTCCGACTCTGTGTGACCCCACAGACGGCAGCCCACCAGGCTCCGCCGTCCCTGGGATTCTCCAGGCAAGAACACTGGAGTGGGTTGCCATTTCCTTCTCCAATGCATGAAAGTGAAAAGTGAAAGGGAAGTCGCTCAGTCACGACCCCATGGGCTGCAGCCCACCAGGCTCAGATATGTTAGGCAGAGCCTAAAGACATCAGAGGCTTTATTATTTTTGTCAGTAGGAATTATTTTCTGATCAAGCATGATGCATGTGAGGGCATTTAGGTCTTGCTACAGTGTTTCATAAATATGGTATTTTTGAACAAGCTGTTTTGAATTACTGACCAAGCATTAAAAAAAAAAAAAAAACCCATTGAATTCTGAAGAAGAGATGGAAAATTCCTTTTGAAGGCAAAGGATACTTTCATTCTTTTCCTTATGTAGCTTACATCACTTTTGACTGTGAGGTGGCAAGTCATTATAAGATACTTATGAAATCAGATTTACTATTAGCTCATGAAATAGGTAGTATATTTAGTTAATTAACTGTACTATAGAGACTTTTGGCTTCTATTTTCTGGGTACATAAAAACATCTTGCAAAGCTAGAGTTCTTTCCTAGTTTTTATAAGTTACATATTTTTATTTGAATGATTAATTATAAAATATCCATTTTGTAGAAATCAGATTTCACAGGCATGTGTTTGTTTGTGTCTGTGTGTATATATATATATATATATATATATACACCTTGGATTTGCAATTCTTTAATTAGCAATTAGAATGAGTAGATGCAAACTACAATTAAACCTTCCTAAGGATGATTCTGGATGCTCTTAGAATTCTAGCTTCCAACTGTCATATAACAAAAACTGTGCTCTCTATATATTGTTCAGTCACTCAGTTGTGTCCGACTCTTTGCGACTCCATGGACTGCAGCACGCCAGGCTTCCCTGTCCATCACCATCTCCCAGAGGTTGCTCAAGCTCATGTTCATTGAGTTGGTGATTCCATCCAACCATCTCATCCTCTGTCATCCCCTTCTCCTGCCTTCAATCTTTGCCAGCATCAGGGTTTTTTCCCAGTGATTCAGCTCTTCACATCAAGTGGCCAAAGTATCAGAGATTAAGCTACAGTATCAGTTCTTCCAATGAATATTCAAGGTTGATTTCCTTTAGGATTGACTGGTTTGAATATATATATGCAAGGAAAATATTTATTTGATATTAATATTTTAATTTATATTGTTTGCTATTAATATAAATTAATATTATTTGCATATACATGTAAGGAGAACAAGTATTAAATTTGTGGCAAATATTTGTGACAAATTTATTTAATATTGCAAAGTTCTGAAACTGTAAGCTTTTTCATTTGTGCCTCTGGTGCCTTTTTTTTTCACCTCCCACATGCTAGGAGAACATATTGCTCAATCTTGTACCTTTCTTTTGATACCTTGTACTTGGATGAGAAGATTGTTCTGCTATCAAATTTTTACCTATCACATGTATGTGGATAATAGAGAACTTTCTTTTAACGTGACTTTTCTTTTGCTGAATTTAATTTCAAAGAAACGCTCTTGAGATTCTTGAAGAGGATCTTGATAATGCAAAACAGACTGTTTTTCTTTTTTAAAAAAAGCACTTCTGCAACACTTCACTGCTATAGACGTCATTGTCTCTAAAGATAATGAATGGTGTCGTGCTCAGTCGTGTCCGACTCTTTGCAACCCTTTGGACTGTAGCTCGTCAGACTTCTCCATCTGTGGGATTTTCCAAACCAGAATACTAGAGTGGGTTGCCATTTCCTCCTCCAGGGGATCTTCCTGACTCAGGGATTGAACTCGCATCTCCTGTCTCCTGCATTATAGGCAGTTTCTTTCTGCTGAGCCATCAGGGAAGCCCAATGCATGGTATTATGGGTCAGCTAACACTTGCAAACTCAAAATCTATCTTTGATGCTTTGTCTGTTTTTGATCTCTGAATCTCTGATATCGAAGCAAATATTTCTATTCTTACATATGTTTAATATAATAGATATAAATGATAGTGTGCCTACCAAGCAGAGAGAACAATTTTAACATGATTTTCTTCTTTTTCTTTCCAACAGACTTGATGTCACAACAATTTTAATTTGCACTGAGAACATGTTATGGTCAGTTTGCACATCTGTACAGAAGCTTTTGAATCCTCATGCATATGTAGATGATAAAATTTTTAAAATTCATACCCACTGTAATAATCTCTTCACAACATTAGTTATTTTGACTTCACCATTAACACAATTACACCAGTAAGTATCAAATGTATTTTCTTTTTAGCTACTATGATATGGAAAATAATGTAATTTTATGCTGCTTACTGAATTGTGTGAAGTAGCAAGTAGAAATTTATTGAAGCACAGTTGTGATATTGTGAATTGAACCATTTTACAAAACTAACTCTAACCAACAGGGGTTTCTTCATTCTCGAAGTTATTTGATCCTAAATATGTGGTATTTCTCTATTGATTAATCCTGTTCAGTTGATAAGGCTCTAAATACAAGCAGGAATGTTTTGAGCATCATTATTTGAGTTGTTTAAATGCTCAAATTTTATTCATGGATTGATTTGTCTGTGAAAAAATAAATCATATCCCAATGGCTTTATGCTCCTCTAAAAATATCTTTTAATTTGATATAAACGATTTTCTCTAATCAAAAAGATTTTTTAAATGATTATAAAATGCTCTCTAGTCTAGAAGAGACATAATGTTTCCATTTACTCTGCCATAGATTTGCATTTTTAGTGTTGGACTTAGTGACTGGGCTAGTAATGGGAAGTGGAAATAGGAGTAAGTAATGATTTTTTAAATGTTGAAATATTTACTTAACTAAACAAATAAGATTCAGGAAAATAAAAAAAAATTGAACTGCTTTTCTGGTTAATTTCATTCAAATATGTAATATGATAAAAGAAGTTAGAGTAAATCTTATAATGAAACATTAATATACTTTCGTTTAAACCCTCCTCCAACGTAGTCAATTTATCTTAAAAGATTAAATATTGCATATTCTTAGTTTCTTGGATAGTAAAAATTATACAGACTTGTATTTCTTAAAATAAATTTGACAAAGTATTTGTTTCTGTACCATCCTGGTAAAGGCAATATATAAATCTTGATTTTCGGTAAATTTTGTGTTAGGAATTCTAAGGGTAATTAACAAGTTTTTTCAAAATTTCCCTGTAATTTTCACCCACTCTTGAACTTTCAACAGACCCGTTGTTTACAGATTGCTTCTTCTGGCAACCTTTCCGTTGAGACCTAATTTTAGAAATGGAGAATTCTTTCAGAAAGGGAAAGAAATAATGAGATAAATTGCCATAAATTTGGGATTATATGTATAATGGTGCATAATCACAAAAAGCTCAAGTTCTGAAGCCCATAATAAATCCTAGTAAACTAAACTGATTTACCATAGATGAAAAAATTACTGTGCTCTTAGTTCAATGGGTCATTTCATCTAAGGGGAAGGCCCTGTGAAAATCAGGAACAAAGTTGACAAATTTCATGGATTGGTCATGGTGAGCAATATTGAATTTCACGGTCTGTCACAGATGAATAGAAAAATTTTAACCCCCCAATGCATTTGTAAAGCAAATAAATTATTATCAAAGGTTGCATATTTTAATAATAATAATAATGTAACATACATTCATTATTGTTAACCTGTGGCCTTTTGATACATTTTTAAACAACTCTACAAGTACTCAGAGCTCTGTGATTTGTGCATTAGATATTGCATAGTAACCTCATTCAACAAATTTAAATTGCTAATTTAAACCAGAATTGCAGAACATTTTATACCAAGCACTGCCTCTGTTTTTTTTTAATATAAAACATAGATAGTGGATTTGCTTTAAAGCATGAATAAAAGTCTATATATACTTTCATTTTTTATTATTTCTCAGATCATAAAAATTTTCACAGATTTTATCCATTCATGTTGGTATAAAATTTAATTTGCTTTCCTAGAGTATAAATCTAATTTTTAAAATATATTTTGCTTTCTATTGACAAAGGAAATCTACAGGGCAACATGTTCCACACCTAATAGGAAAAAAAAAAAATGTGTGTGTTGCAAGAACTCTATTGATTTATTTAGCTTCTTTTCACAGCCAGGATATGAAGTTGTCATATTGTTAGCATTTCGAGAAAAAAAAATTGTATATCTATCTCACATTTAAAAATTAGGCTGTATGCTTTGAGGAATTGGTTAAAAGTAGCAATCAGATGTTGATAGCATTGGATTTTTATAAACTATGCCTGACATTTGTCACTCTATGTGATATGCCTTTCTTGAAGGTGACTGCTTTTATTCCAAGTAGTTCTGACAGATAAACTGAATGTATTTTCCTCTCCGAGCTTAGCATAGGACTACTAAATCCCAGGGCAGAAATATGATTTTTAAATCTTTTCAGAAAGAATGAAATGTGTTTGCAAAAATGTGTGTCCTTTTTTAACTCCCCTTTGTAGATTTCTGTTAGGATGTTGTAAAAGGAGTACTTTAGGTTTGTCCTCCAGGGAAAGAGACCTGCTGAAACATAAAATATTCACCATATATTTTCCGAAATGCTTATCACTTGTGGTTATGCTTATCTTCTTTCATAAAGGCAGTCATGCTGCACTTTCAGACGTGCACTCCATGCACGTTCACACACATATGCAAATAGTGGTTTCATGTGTTACATTTGCTTGCACAGAATGTTAGTTTTAGTTTCTATCTAGCAAATTAAAGTTAATTTTTAGAATTTTAGGTAAATACAATTCAGTTTCAATTTATTAAATACTCTTGCCTCCCTAGGCCCTATGATTAAGCACCAGGATTAAACACAGGTGTCACATCAAGGAGCAAGTTGAAATACTCACCCTCAAGTATTATAGGAGAGTCTGATAAAATTTTTAATGTTAAAATTGAACATTATATATATTTCAAAATGTTTTGATTCGTCCTATAAAAATTAAAAGTGGAAACTTTTTGAAAGTTGATTGTCTCCAATGTTACCTCATGTAATAACATGGGAGAATGAATTTCAGTGCAAGTACCAACATGCCAGGCAAAGGCTGGGTCATCAGAAATAGGCCAGAATGTTGGTCACTGAGCCAGGGAACGGCAGACCTATCTTTGGGGTTCACTTGATGTCATTCACATGACTTTTGAGTCACTAAATTCCAAGGTATTTCAGTGCTCGTTCTGTAGTTTGGTTTCAAACTGGTGCTGGGTGTTTTAAGGTTAGCTTGTTTATCTCTTTAGTTATTTGAAATTACTTCACTGTCCCTAATGAAACAGAACATGTTGGTCTAAAACTTTTTCTTTCATACCTCAAGAATGTTTGGTACACTGGAGACAGGTGTTCCTCAAAATGGTAAGCATAGGGGATGCTCATGTACAATGTTGAGCATCATATGGTTATAAACACAATAACTTTACTCTTAGGTATATACACAAAAGAAATGCAAACATATGCCCGTGCAAAGATTTGCACACAGGAGTTCATAGCAGCATTTTTCATAGTAGTACAAAGTGGAAAGAACCCAAGTGTCCATCAGCTGGTAAATAGATAAACAGTATGTGGCATATCCATACAGTAGTATATTATTCAGCCACTAAAAAGAAATGGAATACTGACAGATGCTACAACAGGGATGAATCTCAAAACCTGCATGCTAAGTGAAAAAAGCCATACACACAGAGTACATATAGTGTGACTCAACTTATTAGAAACTTCCAGAATAAACAAATCCATAGAGACAGAAAGTCAGGCTTCCCTGGTGGCTCAGCTGGTAAAGAATCTGCCTGCAGTGTGGGAAACCTGGGTTCGGTCCCTGGGTTGGGAAGATCCCCTGGAGAATGGAAAGGCTACCCACTCCAGTATTCTGGTCTAGAAATTCCATGGACTGTATAGTACATGCGGTCACAGAGTCGGACACGACTGAGTGACTATCATAGAGACAAAAAATAGATTAGTGATTGTCAGGGGCGGCAGAGGAAGGGAGAATGGGTTTCTTTTGAACCTAATGAAAACGGTATAAAATTGCTGCTAAGTCACTTCAGTAGTGTCCGACTCTGTGCGACCCCATAGACGGCAGCCCACCAGGCTCCCCCGTCCCTGGGATTCTCCAGGCAAGAACACTGGAGTGGGTCGCCATTTCCTTCTCCAATGCATGAAAGTGAAAATTGGAAGTGAAGCGCTCAGTCGTGTCCGACCCTCAGCGACCCCATGGACTGCAGCCCACCAGGCTCCTCCGTCCATGGGATTTTCCAGGCAAGAGTACTGGAGTGGGGTGCCATTGCCTTCTCCAGTATAAAATTAGATAGTAGTAAAAGTTGCATAACTGTGAATATAGTAGAAATCATTTAGTTGTGTACTTAAAATGAGCAAATATTGTGGTATGTGAATTATATATCTCAATAAAGTTGTTAAAAATGAATGTGGACTAGATGGAAATAGAAAGAAAAATATATAAAATGTATTTTTAAAGAAGAAGTGAAGTCGCTCAGTCGTGTCTGACTCTTTGCGACCCCATGGACTGTAGGTTATCAAGCTTCTCCGTCCATGGGATTTTCCAGGCAAGAGTGCTGGAGTGGATTGCCATTTCCTTCTCCAGGGGGTCTTCCCAACCCAGGAATCGAACCCAGGTCTCCCGCATTGCAGGCAGACACTTTACCATCTGAGCCAACACGGAAGCCACTTACTTTTTAAAGAAGTATCTGGCAGAATGCAAAAGGACCCAGTAAACAGAGTTAAGTCTCTGAGCCATTTTGTTTAGATTAAATGGCTCCCTTTGTTCTCTTCCTTCTAAACATTATTTTTGAGGGAAATAACTATAAAAAAAAAAAAGCTAAAATCAAATCGCTTTATGTATGGTCTTAAAAGAGTAAAACACTGGTAAACAGCAAGTCATTGGTTTTCAGGAAGGCCAGTACCCTGAATCTCTTAAGTAGCTGGTTCCTGCCTGGTACTCTAGGATCAAGTCTTGTTCTGTTTCTTCACCATATGGCCTGTTTCAATCTGTCCCTTCGCTCTGTACCACTCAAGACTGACTTCACAGATGGCCCCTGTAATTCACCCTCCTTTTCACTAAGCAAAGTCTGACAATATCTTCTGTTTATTCACTCCTTTTTAAAAAAAAAAAACAAAAAACACAGTATTTACTCTGTAGGAAGATCCCCTGGAGAAGGGAATAGCAGCCCGCTCCCAATGGCACCCCACTCCAGTACTCCTGCCTGGAAAATCCCATGGACGGAGGAGCCTGGTAGGCTGCAGTCCATGGGGTCGCTAAGAGTCGGACACGACTGAGCGCCTTCACTTTCACTTCTCACTTCCATGCATTGGAGAAGGAAATGGCAACCCACTCCAGTGTTCTTGCCTGGAGAATCCCAGGGACGGCGGGGCCTGGTGGGCTTCCATCTGTGGGGTCGCACAGAGTCGGACACGACTGAAACGACTTAGCAGCAGCAGCAGCAGCAGCCAGTATTCTTGGGGCTTCCTTGGCAGCTCAAATGGTAAAGAATCTGCCTGTAATGCAGGAGACCCAGGTTCAGTCCCTGAGATGGGAAGATCCCCTGGAGGAGGGAACAGCTACCCATTCCGATATCCTGCCTGGAGTCCATGGACAGAGGAGCGTGATGGGCTACAGTCCATGGGGTCTCAAAGAGTCAGACACAATTGAGCAACTAACACTTTCTTTAGACCAAACATTATAGCAGTCATTTTCTAACTTCAGGTCATCATTTTCTAACCTCAAAGATGTATTTTTGAAACAAAGGCCCAGGGGCAGGAGAAATGTAGGAAGCCTTATTGTACTCCAAGTATCTTACCTTGATTTCTTTCACTTAATGCCAAAGGGCTAGTAGCCCTGCTTTATGAAAGAAAAGCAGTGACTTCGAACTATGTTTAAATGGTGAAGTAGACTGAATTTGGTTATCTCTACATGGGCTTCCCTTGTGGCTCAGCTGTTAAAGAGTCTGCCTGCAATGCAGTAGCTGCTGCTGCTGCTAAGTCACTTCAGTCATTTCTGACTCTGTGTGACCCCACAGACGGCAGCCCACCAGGCTCCTCTGTCCATGGGATTTTCCAGGCAAGAGTACTGGAGTGGGTTGCCATTGCCTTCTCTGGCAATGCAGTAGATCTGGTTTTAATTCCTGGGTTGGAAAGATCCCCTAAAGAAGGGAAAGGCTACCCACTCCAGTATTCTGGCCTGGAGAATTCCATACTCTGTAGTCCATGGGATTGCAAAGAGTCAGACATGACTAAGTGACTTTCACTCATTCACTCATATATTCATGGTTAGTCAACTATGGTTTCAGGGGCATCAGAAGGACTCATATATCCTCAGTTATCTCAGGTGTTCCAGTGTTATCTCAATACTTCAGTCTCAAGCTAATTCTCCTGCTTCTGAAATGTGGTCTTCTCTGGTTATTTTTATTTTTATTTATTTTTTTTATGGGGAAAAATGATTATAATTTTATTTTATTTTTAAACTTTACAAAATTGTATTAGTTTTGCCAAATATCAAAATGAATCCGCCACAGGTATACATGTGTTCCCCATCCTGAACCCTCCTCCCTCCTCCCTCCCCATACCATCCCTCTGGGTCATCCCAGTGCACCAGCCCCAAGCATCCAGTATCGTGCGTCGAACCTGGACTGGCAACTCGTTTCATACATGATATTACACATGTTTCAATGCCATTCTCCCAAATCTTCCCACCCTCTCCCTCTCCCACAGAGTCCATAAGACTGTTCTATACATCAGTGTCTCTTTTGCTGTCTCGTACACAGGGTTATTGTTACCATCTTTCTAAATTCCATATATATGCATTAGTATACCGTATTGGTGTTTTTCTTTCTGGCTTACTTCACTCTGTATAATAGGCTCCAGTTTCATCCACCTCATTAAAACCGATTCAAATGTGTTCTTTTTAATGGCTGAGTAATACTCCATTGTGTATATGTACCACAGCTTTCTCATCCATTCATCTGCTGATGGACATCTAGGTTGCTTCCATGTCCTGGCTATTATAAACAGTGCTGCGATGAATGTTGCGGTACACGTGTCTCTTTCCCTTCTGGTTTCCTCAGTGTGTATGCCCAGCAGTGGGATTGCTGGATCATAAGGCAGTTCTATTTCCAGTTTTTTAAGGAATCTCCACACTGTTCTCCATAGTGGCTGTACTAGTTTGCATTCCCACCAAGAGTGTAAGAGGGTTCCCTTTTCTCCACACCCTCTCCATCATTTATTACTTGTAGACTTTTGGATCGCAGCCATTCTGACTGGTGTGAAATGGTACCTCATAGTGGTTTTGATTTGCATTTCTCTGATAATGAGTGATGTTGAGCATCTTTTCATGTGTTTGTTAGCCATCTGTATGTCTTCTTTGGAGAATGTCTATTTAGTTCTCTGGCCCATTTTTTGATTGGGTCATTTATTTTTCTGGAGTTGAGCTGTAGGAGTTGCTTGTATATTCTCGAGATTAGTTGTTTGTCAGTTGCTTCATTTGCTATTATTCTCTCCCATTCTGAAGGCTGTCTTTTCACCTTGCTAATAGTTTCCTTTGATGTGCAGAAGCTTTTAAGGTTAATTAGCTCCGATTTGTTTGTTTTTGCTTTTATTTCCAATATTCTGGGAGGGGGGTCATAGAGGATCCTGCTGTGATGTATGTCAGAGACTGTTTTGCCTATGTTCTCCTCTAGGAGTTTTATAGTTTCTGGTCTCACGTTGAGATCTTTAATCCATTTTGAGTTTATTTTTGTGTATGGTGTTAGAAAGTGTTCTAGTTTCATTCTTTTACAAGTGGTTGACCAGATTTCCCAGCACCACTTGTTAAGCAGATTGTCTTTAATCCATTGTATATTCTTGCCTCCTTTGTCAAAGATAAGGTGTCCATATGTGCGTGGATTTATCTCTGGGCTTTCTATTTTGTTCCATTGATCTATATTTCTGTCTTTGTGCCAGTACCATACTGTCTTGATAACTGTGGCTTTGTAGTAGAGCCTGAAGTCAGGTAGGTTGATTCCTCCAGTTCCATTCTTCTTTCTCAAGATTGCTTTGGCTATTCGAGGTTTTTTGTATTTCCATACAAATTGTGAAATTATTTGTTCTAGCTCTGTGAAGAATACCGTTGGTAGCTTGATAGGGATTGCATTGAATCTATAGATTGCTTTGGGTAGTATACTCATTTTCACTATATTGATTCTTCCAATCCATGAACATGGTATATTTCTCCATCTATTAGTGTCCTCTTTGATTTCTTTCACCAGTGTTTTATAGTTTTCTATATATAGATCTTTAGTTTCTTTAGGTAGATATATTCCTAAGTATTTTATTCTTTCCGTTGCAATGGTGAATGGAATTGTTTCCTTAATTTCTCTTTCTGTTTTCTCATTATTAGTGTATAGGAATGCAAGGGATTTCTGTGTGTTGATTTTATATCCTGCAAATTTACTATAGTCATTGATTAGTTCTAGTAATTTTCTGGTGGAGTCTTTAGGGTTTTCTATGTAGAGGATCATGTCATCTGCAAATAGTGAGAGTTTTACTTCTTCTTTTCCAATTTGGATTCCTTTTATTTCTTTTTCTGCTCTGATTGCTGTGACCAAGACTTCCAAAACTATGTTGAATAGTAATGGTGAAAGTGGGCACCCTTGTCTTGTTCCTGACTTTAGAGGAAATGCTTTCAATTTTTCACCATTGAGGATAATGTTTGCTGTGGGTTTGTCATATATAGCTTTTATTATGTTGAGGTATGTTCCTTCTATTCCTGCTTTCTGGAGAGTTTTTATCATAAATGGATGTTGAATTTTGTCAAAGGCTTTCTCTGCATCTATTGAGATAATCATATGGTTTTTATTTTTCAATTTGTTAATGTGGTGTATTACATTGATTGATTTGCAGATATTGAAGAATCCTTGCATCCCTGGGATAAAGCCCACTTGGTCATGGTGTATGATCTTTTTAATGTGTTGTTGGATTTTTTTTTTAAATTTTATTTTATTTTTAAACTTTACATAATTGTATTAGTTTTGCCAAATATCAAAATGAATCTGCCACAGGTATACATGTGTTCCCCATCCTGAACCTTGCTAGAATTTTGTTAAGGATTTTTGCATCTATGTTCATCAGTGATATTAGCCTGTAGTTTTCTTTTTTTGTGGGATCTTTGTCAGGTTTTGGTATTAGGGTGATGGTGGCCTCATAGAATGAGCTTGGAAGTTTACCTCCCTCTGCAATTTTCTGAAAGAGTTTAAGCAGGATAGGTGTTAGCTCTTCTCTAAATTTTTGGTAGAATTCAGCTGTGAAGCCGTCTGGACCTGGGCTTTTGTTTGCTGGAAGATTTTTGATTACAGTTTCAATTTCCGTGCTTGTGATGGGTCTGTTAAGATTTTCTATTTCTTCCTGGTCGAGTTTTGGAAAGTTGTACTTTTCTAAGAATTTGTCCATTTCTTCCACGTTGTCCATTTTATTGGCATATAATTGCTGATAGTAGTCTCTTATGATCCTTTGTATTTCTGTGTTGTCTGTTGTGATCTCTCCATTTTCATTTCTAATTTTATTGATTTGATTTTTCTCCCTTTGTTTCTGGATGAGTCTGGCTAATGGTTTGTGAATTTTATTTATCCTTTCAAAGAACCAGCTTTTGGCTTTGTTGATTTTTGCTATGGTCTCTTTTGTTTCTTTTGCATTTATTTCTGCCCTAATTTTTAAGATTTCTTTCCTTCTACTAACCCTGGGGTTCTTCATTTCTTCCTTTTCTAGTTGCTTTAGGTGTAGAGTTAGGTTATTTATTTGACTTTTTTCTTGTTTCTTGAGGTATGCCTGTATTGCTATGAACTTTCCCCTTAGGGCTGCTTTTACAGTGTCCCACAGGTTTTGGGTTGTTGTGTTTTCATTTTCATTCGTTTCTATGCAAATTTTGATTTCTTTTTTGATTTCTTCTGTGATTTGTTGGTTATTCAGTAGTGTGTTGTTCAGCCTTCATATGTTGAAATTTTTAATAGTTTTTCTCCTGTAATTGAGATCTAATCTTACTGCATTGTGGTCAGAAAAGATGCTTGGGATGATTTCTATTTTTTTGAATTTACCAAGGCTAGCTTTATGGTCCAGGATGTGATCTATCCTGGAGAAGGTTCCATGTGTGCTTGAGAAAAAGGTGAAATTCATTGTTTTGGGATGAAATGTCCTATAGATATCAATTAGGTCTAACTGGTCTATTGTATCATTTAAAGTTTGTGTTTCCTTGATAATTTTCTGTTTAGTTGATCTATCCATAGGTGTGAGTGGGGTATTAAAGTCTCCCACTATTATTGTGTTATTGTTAATTTCTCCTTTCATAGTTGTTAGCATTTGTCTTACATACTGTGGTGCTCCCGTGTTGGGTGCATATATATTTATAATTGTTATATCTTCTTCTTGGATTGATCTTTTGATCATTATGTAGTGACCTTCTTTGTCTCTTTTCACAGCCTTTGTTTTAAAGTCTATTTTATCTGATATGAGTATTGCTACTCTTGCTTTCTTTTGGTCCCTATTTGCATGGAAAATCTTTTTCCAGCCCTTCACTTTCAGTCTGTATGTGTCCCCTGTTTTGAGGTGGGTCTCTTGTAGACAACATATGTAGGGGTCTTGTTTTTGTATCCATTCAGCCAGTCTTTGTCTTTTGATTGGGGCATTCAACCCATTTACGTTTAAGGTAATTACTGATAAGTATGATCCCATTGCCATTTACTTTATTGTTTTGGGTTCGAATTTATACACAGTTTTTGTGTTTCCTGTCTAGAGAATATCCTTTAGTATTTGTTGGAGAGCTGGTTTGGTGGTGCAGAATTCTCTCAGCTTTTGCTTGTCTGAAAAGCTTTTGATTTCTCCTTCATACTTGAATGAGATCCTTGCTGGGTACAATGATCTGGGCTATAGGTTATTTTCTTTCATCATTTTAAGTATGTCTTGCCATTCCATCCTGGCTTGAAGAGTTTCTATTGAAAGATCAGCTGTTATCCTTATGGGAATTCCCTTGTGTGTTATTTGTTGTTTTTCCCTTGCTGCTTTTAATATTTGTTCTTTTTGTTTGATCTTTGTTAATTTGATTAATATGTGTCTTGGGGTGTTTTGCCTTGGGTTTATCCTGTTTGGGACTCTCTGGGTTTCTTGGACTTGGGTGATTATTTCCTTCCCCATTTTAGGGAAGTTTTCAACTATTATCTCCTCAAGTATTTTCTCATGGTCTTTGTTTTTGTCTTCTTCTTCTGGGACCCCTGTGATTCAAATGTTATAGTGTTTAATATTGCCCTGGAGGTCTCTGAGATTGTCCTCATTTCTTTTAATTCATTTTTCTTTTATCCTCTCTGATTCATTTATTTCTACCATTCTATCTTCTAATTCACTAATCCTATCTTCTGCCTGTTATTCTACTATTTGTTCCCTCCAGAGTGTTTTTTGTTTCATTTATTGCATTATTCATTATATATTGACTCTTTTTTATTTCTTCTAGGTCCTTGTTAAACCTTTCTTGCATCTTCTCAATCCTTGTCTCCAGGCTATTTATCTGTGATTCCATTTTAATTTCAAGATTTTGGATCAATTTCACTATCATTATTTGGAATTCTTTATCAGGTAGATTCCCTATCCGGAATTCTTTATCAGGTAGATTCCCTATCTCTTCTTCTTTGGTTTGGTTTGGTGGGCATTTATCCTGTTCCTTTATCTGCGGGGTATTCCTCTGTCTCTTCATCTTGTTTAAATTGCTGAGTTTGGGGTGTCCTTTCTGTATTCTGGCAGTTTGTGGAGTTCTCTTTATTGTGGCGTTTCCTCGCTGTGTGTGGATTTGTACAGGTGGCTTGTCAAGGTTTCCTGGTTAGGGAAGCTTGTGTCGGTGTTCTGGTGGGTAGAGCTGTATTTCTTCTCTCTAGAGTGCAATGAAATGTCCAGTAATGAGTTATGAGATGTCTATGGTTTTGGGGTGACTTTGGGCAGCCTGTATCTTGAAGCTTAGGGCTGTGTTCCTTTGTTGCTGGAGAATTTGCTTGGTATGTCTTGCCCTGGAACTTGTTGGCCCTTGTGTGGTGCTTGGATTCAGTGTCGGTATGGAGGCGTTTGATGAGCTCCTGTCAATTAATGTTCCTTGGAGTCAGGAGTTCCCTGGAGTCAGGGTTTGGACTTAAGCCTCCTGCTTCCAGTTATCGGTCTTATTTTTACAGTAGTTTCAAAGCTTCTCCTTCTATACAGCACCACTGATAAAACATCTACGTTAAAAATGAAAAGTTTCTCTACCGTGAGGGTCACTCAGAGAGGTTCACAGCGTTACATGGAGAAGAGAAGAGGGAGGAGGGAGTTAGAGGTGATCCAAATGAGATGAGGTGGAATCAATAGTGAAGAGAGTGGGCTAGCCAGTAATCACTTCCTTATGTGCACTCCACAACTGGACCACTCAGAGATGTTCACGGAGTTATACAGAGAAGAGAAGAAGGAGGAAGGAGACAGAGGTGGCCAGAAGGATAAAAGGGGGGAATGAAAAGGAGGGAGACAGATCCAGCCAGTAATCAGTTCCCTAAGTGTTCTCCACCGTCTGGAACACACAGAAATTCACAGAGTTGGGTAGAGTAGAGAGGGGTTAGGGAGGAGACACAGGCGACCTGGTGGAGAAAAAGGAGAGTCCAAAGGGAGAGAGAGCAGTCAAGCCAGTAATCTCGCTCCCTAGTGAAAAATGGGTACAGAAGATTGGGTTCTTAAAGGTACAAAATTGGTAACAAATACATAAATGCAAAAATTAAAAATCTAGAGTAGAGTTTGGAGTTTCAAAAAATGATGTTAAAGAAAAGAAGAAGGAAAAGAAAGAGAGAAAAAATGAACAAACAAAAACAAACAAGGTCGAGAAAATTATAAAGAAACTATAGGTACAAAATTGATAACTAATACCAAAAAGCAAAAGTTAAAAATCTAGAGTAGAGTTTGGAATTTCAAAAATACAATGTTAAAGAAGAAGAAAAATAAAGAGAGAAAACAAACAAACAAACAATGTCACAAAAATTATAAAGAAAATACAGGTACAAAATTGATATCAAATACCAAAAAGCATAAATTAAAAATCTAGAGTAGAATTTGGAATTTCAGATATACAATGTTATATAAAAGAAGAAGAGAAAGAAACAGAGAAAAAAAAAAGGTCACAGAAATTATAAAAAAAAACTGTAGGTACAAAATTGATAACATATACCAAAAAGCTAAAATTAAAAATCTAGAGTAGAGTTTGGAATTTCAAAAATACAATGTTAAAGAAAAGAAGGAAAAAAAAAAAGCAAGGTCAAAAAATTATAAAATACATATATATGAAGTTTGCGGAAGAAGAAAAAAATAGGGTCTTTTTTTTTTTGCAAAGTAATAGGTTATAAAAGTGAAAATTAAATGAACAATAGAGGACTTAAAATTTTTTTAAAAAATTTAAAAAAAAAAGAAAGAAAGAATGATCGTAAAAATAGTAAAAATATATCTAGGACTTTCTCTGGTTTTGTTGTGAGTATTGTGGGTTCAGTTCATTTTTGACTAGTTCCTTCGTCTGACTTATGTTTCGCAAGATCTATAGGCCCCTTCCTATGTAGTCCGTAGTAACCACAGGGTTTTAATCTATTGCCTGTAGCTTCCAAGGCATTTCCCTCCGTTATAGCTTCTTCTGTTTGCTGGTCTCTTCAGTGTCTGGTTCCCGCCCTGACACAAAGGGGACGGTGGAGGACACTATTTTTTTTATTTTATTTAGGCTCACTTGTTCAGCCGCGCTGTGGGGAGGGAGGGAGGGATGCTGCAAACAAATAACACTGGCGTGCGCTCACAATGCCTCTGCCACACTGGGTCTGCCCCCGCTCACGGTGCGTGTAGCCTCCCTGCCCACACTGCTCAGGCTCTAGGTTGTTCCGCTGGGAACCATCTGAGGCCAGCCCTGGGCTGCATGCACCTCCCAGGTCCAAGCCGCTCAGGTTCAGGCACTCAGGTAGTCCTCAGAGGCACAGACTCAGTTGGGCCTGCGTTTTGTGCTCTTCCCAGGTCCGAGCAGTTCAGGTGATGACGTGTTTGGTGAGCGCCATTGCTGCGACTTATCGCCTCTCCGCCACTCGGTTATCTGGGTGTAAAACCGGCGCACCTTCTCAGGCAGTTGTTGACCATCCAGACCCCCAAGAAGGTTTAGTTAGCAAAGAAGCCTGCTTACAGTTTTATAGATAGTGTCTCTCTGGGGCTGCGATTGCCCCCTTCCGGCTCTGGCTGCCTGTCACTGGAGGGGGAAGGTCTGCAGCCGGCTATCTCTGTTCAGTCCTTTGTTCCGTGCGTGGGCCTGGTGGTGTCTTAGGTTAGGGCTGGCTTTTCGCATGGTAGATATCCCACAGTCTGGTTTGCTAGCCCAAATTATTTCGCTCAGATAGCGCTCGGGGTATTCAGGCCAGGTTCTTACTCTAAGCGATGCAGCCCACGCCGCGCCTCCCTGTCCAGCCCCTGCTTGCTAATGGCGTGTGCAGGCGTCTGCGCTGCTTCTCCACTGGGGGAGTTACTGTAGGGCTCGCAATCTGCGAGTTTTAATTGTTTATTTATTTATTTTTTCCTTGTTATGTTGCCCTCTGTGCTTCCAAAGCTCGGCACAGATTCGGCAGTGAGAAGGTTTCCTGGTGTTTGGAAACTTCTCTCTTTTTAAGACTCCCATCCCGGGACAGAACTCCGTCTCTCCGTCTTTTGTCTCTTTTTTTGTCTTTTATATTTTTTCCTACCTCCTTTCGAAGACTTGGCTTGCTTTTCTGGGTGCCTGATGTCCTCTGCCGGGATTCAGAAGTTGTTTTGTGGAATTTACTCGACGTTTAAATGCTCTTTTGATGAATTTGTTGGGGAGAAAGTGTTTTCCCCGTCCTACTCCTCTCCGCCATCTTGGCTCCTCCCCTGGTTATTTTTATTTATGGAGTACCTCCAATGGTAGCCACTGAGGATACCAGACATTTGACCTGAACCCTGTGCCCCTGTGGAACTTGCATCCTTGGACTTCCTCAATTCCACCCTGGAGATTTATTTCAATAGCATCATATCATGAGACTCAGCCTCCTGGGAGGGCAGTCAAAAGCAGGGTGGCACAAGAGAAGCATAAAACCCAATTAACTCTTTTTAGCGTATCCCACTTTTGATATGCATTGAATTTATTTTATTCTAGCAGCAACTGGCTACATAAGGCTAAGGAGTCAGTGTTGTTAATGAGAAAATGAAAGAAGGCAACATGTGTAGATGAAGAAACCAAAGAGACAGAATCTGGTATAATGTGATCAAGTGGGGTGGTGTGATCAACCTAGAGCCAGTATGACGTTAACGATAGAGAAGGGGCGTGACGTTGGAGGCAAGGCAAGGAATTCAAATTTATAGTTTTCCCTTTAAGAGGCCGCTAATTTGGAAAGCTGAGAAAATGTATTCCACTTCAACCTACAAACAATTACCTGTTTTTAAAGGAGTATCCACATTTGCAATATCAAAGTTCTTTTATGTCTTGTGGAGAATATAATTCTGTTGCTCATACTGTTGTATTTTACTCTCCACTATGAATTATTTAGAGCATCTTCTATTTTAACTGTACACCAAGACATCATTAGAGGTTATCTAATAGCTAGATCATCATTTCATTTTCCCATGGAGGCTTGTGGGCCAATTTTCACCCCGTTATACTCTCCAGAATAATGAAACTAATTTGGGATCTTGCTGTGGAATTAAATGCTCATACAGATTCCACCTCCTCTGAGACCATAAACATCTGCCATAACATTTATTATTGCCAAATAACCTTACTATTACCAGCGCAACTGTCAGTGGAGGGAAAGAGTTTAGGGACTGGCAGAAATGTTCTGGCAAGTATTGCATCGCCAATGGTTTGTAGTCTAAGAATTTTGGCACCAAATAACCATTTTATTATTATTATTATTATTAGATCCTCCGTCATTTTTCCTAATGTTGAGGATACAACTGTACCTAGACAATCATTTAGACTTTCAAGTATTCCATGTCAGTTCTGAGGTAGTGGTAGACCTTCTCGAGAAGGATTTGCTACAGCTGTTATCATCCTGGTATTACTTGACATTTGCTGAGCCCTTGTTATGCACAAGGCACTTTGCTAAGGGCTTTGTATGCGTCATCTCAATCATCACACTTGCAAAACATTACACATCTAATAAAGACCCCACCCAGGATTCCAGCCCAGGATGCCTGGCTCCAGAACTCCTGTGCATTCCCAGGCAGGCGCATTATGATCTTCTATGACCCTCCCCTTGGGTATGGAGCAGGCAGCAAGAAGTGAATGTAAAAGGACAGGTGGTAAAGTCCTAACAAGAAGCAAAGCCAAAAAGGGCAGAGCGAGTCATCCAGATTTCTCCTTTTATCTTCTGCCTTCTCCCTCCTCCCTTCTGCTGTCTCCAACCCCATGTTATTAGGGAATGAATATTGTTAATTTTATTAGTTTTATATATTTTTATATTTGTCCCATACACACTATCTCCTCTGCTTCTTACTTTGGTTTAGGACTTTTCTTCTGCCTGGTTTACTGAAATATCATCTTTATTATCTCCCTTCCTTTAGCCCTAATCTTCTACGATCAACTTTCCTCATTAGTGCACAAGTGATTTTTCTAAAATGTAAAACAACTGATAAGACTCCTATGCTATAACCGTGATTCCTCATCGCTAATGCATAGTCCAGACTCTTGAGAAAAGCATGTCTTGGTGTCCTGACCTAGCCTGTGCCTGTTTCTCTGTTTCACACAGTGGAAGGTATGGGATGGAAATAGGACAGCCTCATTTTGAAGCCTATTTAAGGAATTTTGTTCTATCTGAAATTTACTGAGGAAAAAAAAATGGCTTTCAAAGAGGAGGAGATCTATTAAAAGTCTAAAAAAATGTCAAAGTATCTTTAATGAGAAGGTGTTCAATTTGGCCAGACAAACAGTGGAGAGGCAGGTCAAATTTGGGAATGTGAGGATATAAGAAACAGGAAGGAGGATGTAAAGACAGGGATGGGTTTTCAAAGTGGAATTCCTTTCTACATATTATTTAAAAAATGCTATTGCTCTTGTACTCTAGATGAAGAGGGACAGCACCACTTCAAACAATTCCATTTCTCAAATACTCCCAGTTGTGACTCTTAACTCTATGTAGGCAGGCAAATATAGTTTTCTGTTATTATAAATAGTTTATTATCCAAGCTATCTACTAAAGATTTTATGTAACAAATCCTTTCGTATTACCTCAAGATTTATTGTTGAATTGGGGCCAGCCTAGAAAAATGTTACAGTTACTTCTCCAAAGGTAGTTGTAAACCAGTTATTCTGGCCAAATTGTTCTAATTTTGAAGTCACCGTCCTATATTTTACAGTTAAATTCTTCTTTATTTGCCTTCTGTAAGCCCATAGGAGCATAAAAAATTAATTATAAATTATTGCTAATTGTTTAATATTTATATATCATTTTAAAGAGTAAAAAGTACCCTTATGCTAATCATTTTTACAGTATTGAAGCAAAAATGACAAAATATTGACATTTATTAGGTTCCAGGTGAGGGAGAGTGAAATGAGTGGTATTCATTTTACCATTTTGATACATTTTTTATAAATTTCATAATGTGAATCTTTTAAAAAATGAAATGATAATGGTATCATCATATCTTCCCAAGTGTAAAGATTGTTTCACAGAGGCCTCTGAATCATCTGTTAAATTATAAATACCAAGTGGGTGCATTTGTTCATTCTAGCACAATACTGTTTTGTATAAAATCAGTTAACTTTAAATACTAAGAAAAAATGGGTTCTGATGGTCTTAATAGTTAATGTTTCCTGTATATTCTGAAATAATGATTTTTATTTCACTAGGACTTTTCAGCATGGCCTGGGCGATTCTTCTTCAGATGCCTTGAAGCCAATTTTCAAGCAACCATTACATTGGCTTTCCTGCATATCCCATTTCTACCCTTCTTTACTCAGGTGAGGACCTGTAAAAACTATACCATCAATGGTTCTTTGATTCCTTTGACATTTAATAGAAACTCTTATCCATGGAGGTAAATACATCTTACAAAAAGAACTCAAAACTTTTGACACTACACAGGTAAGTAAAGAGTGTATGTCTTTTTTGAGCCCAAGAATCTGAGATACAGGCCTCACAATCATGCTCCTAACATAGCTTTACTAAAGTGATAGAGAAATGTGGATTTTTTGGAATTTAGTTTTTATTTTAGCTAATTGCCTAGCCATTTTAAAATTCATTCTTGATCTATGACTGGGGATGTGACAGTTCTCCAACTAATTGTCAAAAAAAAAAAAAGAAAAAAGTAATAATCTTGGATAATTCATGTAACTCACTCAGAGCCTGAGGTAAGAGTTGAGAGAGGAGTAACTTTTAAAATTATGAATAGGGTCTTTCACTTTTATTATTTAATTAACGGCATTTAAACATAAGAAAACTCATTTAAAGCATGAAACGTACTTCCAGAGTAATCTGATGACATTTTGTGGCATTACGTGTAATGTCAGTTTGAGTCTTTGCTGAATATATCATTGGAAAGTCCCTTTCCTTGGTATCTGTGAATAAATATATCATGTAGAGCTGAAGGAGATATTGTTAATTCTTGCACATTCTTGATTCATCTTGGAAGTACACTGTTAGTGATCTCACCATGTAAATGGACTGGCTGTATTTCTCTCTTGAAGAACGAGTCCCACCCGGAAAAAGAGGGCAGGAAAACCTCTTTCAGAAGTCTCTACAGACACGGTAAACATAATTGCTTACCTGTTGTGCGCCTGTCCCCTCGTACGTAATGGGGAATCCGAGATTAATGAGATATTTATCCTCCTACCTTCAAGCACCTCAAAGTATTGTTATTTGACTTACATATAAAATATTATCACCATCCCTGAACAATTCCTTATGACTGATCCCATCAATTCCTTATGATGCAAAGCCTTTAATACTCTGTCATCTCCATACGCTGCAGCTGGCATGAAAATATACTCTAATGTCTTTGAGAATTAAATAACTGACTTTGATATACAGTACTGCAAACACCTGAAGGAACTGGATCTTTTACAACGTGACTTAAGCAAACAGCATGTGTCATTGTGATGAGTTCTCAAACTTCTAAGCATACTTGCTCTCATGTTACGATCACATTTGCTTTAATCTGTCTTTATTATCTGCTTTTATCTTAACCTGTAATCATTGGAGTTACTTCTTTAAGCATAGCTCTGGAAGAATTCCACCTCCAGGTTTGTTCTGTTCAGCCATCTAGAGCCTGGGGAGTCAGAGGGTAAATGGGTTTATCTTTCAAATGCCTTTTCACGTAACAAGACTTTTCTTTATTTCTGCTTGATTATAGCAATCTATCTTTACTATTACCTTCACAAAAAGACTAGAACATGGTGGTAACTACGCAGCTCACAGTGGAAATGCAACCGGATATAAGTTTTCTGGAGGGCAATATAATAAACTGTATCAAAAACCTTAAAAATATTATAGCCCTTTATCCAGCAATTCTATTTCTAGGAATCAATCATAAGAACTAATCAGAGCTGTTGAGAAAGTTTCATATACAAGGATATTCATCAATGTATTATTTGTGAAAGGAAAAAATGGAAACGAATGTCTCACAGTATGCAATTAGACAACTCACTTATGGATTAGCCATGTGATAGACGACTGTGGAGTCATTAAAAAGGTTGATTTTGAAAAATATTAAATGGCAAATCATTGCGATTTATAGTTATGGGAAAACTGCAGCTTAGTAATGATGCAGTAATCAAAGCCAACCCAGGCTTCAGAGTGATAACTCTCAAACTGACATGCCCAGTGCTTCGTGAACATTACCTCTTTCAAGCCTCACACCCAGTCTGTGAAGTCTGCTTCCATGGAGAGTAAAACTTGCTGAAGAGAGCAAATCTAGGAGACAGACTCTGAAGCTCAGCTTGTCTGCTCCTAAAGCCCAAGCACCAGGCAGCTGCCCCTCCACCGTTCAGAGGGAGAACAGTTCCAGGTGATGTTAACAGGCATTTAAGAAAAACCTAAGACTGTCAGTTATTCATTGTGTAAAGTATCTTTTTATGGTTCTACTTGCAGGAGCTCTGATATACTAACCTATATAGTGTTTACCTGAAGGAGGGATCTAGTGTAAAATCCCCCAGACTTACAGGTTATGAGAACCCCTATTTCCCAAGGGATGAACAGTTATTGGAAGATGGGACACAATTGAGATGTGCTGAACATACCGGCTTCCCAGGTGGCACTAATGGTGAAGAACCTACCTGCCAATGCAGGAGACATAAGAGACATGGGTTCCATCCCTGGGGGAGGGCATGGCAACCCACTTGAGTGTTCTTGCCTAGAGAATCCCATGGATAGAGGCACCCAGGGGCTACACTCCATAGGGTCACAAAGAGTCAGACATGACTGAAGTGACTTTGCACCCACACATGCACAAGCTATGCCATACTACTCTACATATAGCACGAAAATAGGATGTATAGAAAAACAAATATTGAAAGGGTATATAAACTAACTCTACATTAGAAAACTTTTACTTTGCATCTTTGTATTATAGGATTGTGATTGATTTTAATTTTTATCTGTGCATTTTCTAAATTTCCTATAATGAAAGCAGCTTAATTTTATTAAGGTAAAAATAAATTTTTAAAGGAAAGAGAAACCTCATTTTTTGGAGTTCTTTGATCCACGTGTATTACCCTAGAGCCTCTGTACAGAGGATTTCTAGCTCTGGGCACTTCCTTTACTCCAGTATCCTGTGTCTGGCTGTCCATATTTCTTGAGCTAACCACCATATTGCTGGAAATCCAGAGTGATGTCCTCACAGATCCTTCTTTTCACTCTTCCCTTGTCCTCTCAGCATGGTGTCTTTTCTATTAGGAGCACACCAGGCATCCCTGTCCTTCACCTCTCCCAGAGCTTGCTCAAACTCATGTCCCTTGAGTCAGTGATGCCATTCAGCCATCTCATCCTTTGTCACCCCCTTCTCCACTTGCCCTCCATCTTTCCCAGGATCAGGGTCTTTTCCAATGAATCAGCTCTTCTCATGAGATGGCCAAAGTATAGGAGCTTCAGCATCAGTTCTTCCAATGAGTATTCAGGACTGATTTCCTTTAGGATTGACTGGTTTGATCTCCTTGCTGTCTAAAGGACTCTCAAGAGTCTTCTCTAGCACCGCAGTTCGAAAGCATCAATTCTTTGGCGCTCAGCCTTCTTTATGGTCCAACTCTCACATCCATACATGACCACTGGAAAAGCCATAGCCTTGACTATATGGATCTTTGTCAGCAAAGTGATGTCTCTGCTTTTTAGCACTCTATCTAGGTTCCATAACTTTCCTTCCAAAGAGCAAGCATCTTTGAATGTTATGGCTATTGAGCTCTCTGTTGCCTGTTCCTAGTGTATTATCACGTTCAATTGATTCATCCCCATAGTTCTTTTAGAACCAGTCAGTCTTTCTTTCCAACACATCACAACAACCTTGGTCCATTATTACTATGGACTATTTTTACTATTATTTAATATGTTTTATATTAAATACCATTCTCAGGGAAGGAAATGGCAACCCACTCCAGTATTCTTGCCTGGAGAATCCCACAGACAGAGGAGCCCGGTGGGCTACAGTCCATGGGGTCACAAAGAGTCGGACCCGACTGAGGGACTAACAACAACAACAAAAATACCATTCTACCGCTCGAGAAGAGCCTCTGCCTCTCCCACCCTGCCTGGCTTGTTTCCTGGGGCACCCAGCACTCTTCTCTGCTCTAGTTCTCAGTCTCTTCTCTTGTCTTTAAGACATAGTTATTCTACAGTTTTTGCTTTTACTTATTGCCTGTCCTTAGCTTTCAGTCTTTTGTTTTAAATCTCATTTTCTCTCCTGAAATGCCTTTGGTTCTCTCTTTTGCCTTTTTGAATTCCCCACACAAGTACAGTATGAGCCCCTCTACCCTGACTTCCTGACAGTTATTCTCTCTAACCTTCCTATATAATCTGCTTAGGAAGACCCGATCCACATGATTTATGATCCAACATGTTCAGAGCAGTGGTACAGTCAGAGGAAGCCAGGATAGCAATAAAAGTAATTTCAGAATAACTCATCTTATTGATTTGCATCTGTCAAGCATTGCACTGGGAATTCCTAGGCCACCATGATGTGATCTTAAAAATTTCACCTTTCCATTTCCTCACATATATCAGCTGTTTCTGTGTTTTTACCCCACAAATTAGGCTCCAAACTCCATCCCTCACCTTAGCAACTAAAATGAACCGTTCAGGGAAACACATATGGGTTAAATAATGACGAACTGAAAATAGATTGTGATTTTTATTTTGAAAGGGTGAGGCTGAAACAAAATATTTAATTATGATGCATCTTAGGAATTTAATCACCTATTTGCTTATTTATTTACAGCTGTGCATTGTTTCAGAGAGATTTAAGTTGACTTTTAACAATATTAAGTATATTAAGATAATGAATTAAAAGTAAGTGAGAAGGAAGAAGCAGAGCAAGGAGGACATAAGATTGAGACTTACAACAAGAGTTACAGATGCATAAATAGCTGTATGCATCATAAATTTGTCTATAGGATTTCTAGAGAAAGCCTATGAAGTATATAAATTGGTAAAAATAGAATTGTTCATGTTCTTCTAGAACTCCTGGAATAGTTTAGAAGAGTTTACTTTAGGGAAAGTATATGTATTTTCAAGGCAATAAGTAAAATGTACTGTATTCATTATCCCTAGCAGTAGTAGGCTAGCAATGTGAGTTGATTTAGAAAGGGCAATCAGTTTCATACTAGATTAAACTAAGGCATGTGGGGAATATATTAATCTCAGGATTGATACTATGACAGCATATTGTGCTTTCATATAAATGTTGAAGAGAAAACATTATCTTAGTCAATTATACCATTGTTGCAGTATAATGTTTTTTATTTATTTTCCCAACTTTCATCATCTTGTGGTTCTTTAAATATTTCCAAACACTTTTCAGGTCTTCCTTAGCTAAGTAGGTCATAACCATACACTGAATCCAAGTAGCATAATCAGTGTGAGTAAACAGTCCATTCATTTTACACTGCTCATTTTCTTTTATGATGACAACATGATGTTTTGATTCATGGCCAGTCCATTCTGAGCTGTAGATATTTCTTTCTACTATACTTTTGTTTTCATTATGGTTTTACTCAATGTAATCCTGTTTTGGATTCATATCCTTTTTTTTCCCACTGCCTAAATATTAAGCTACCTTTAGCTTCATTATACTATATGCTATGTGAATCTTTTCCTTTGTGCAATTTACCAAGATGTATTCATTTCATCCTTTCAGTAAATGCATTTTAAAATTTTTCTCCAAGTAAGGCATGTGCTAGGTGTTAGAGGAAAAAGATAGGCAATAAAATTTCTGTCTCCTTTGCAGGTTCATCTACTTTGGCCTGGCCATTAAATATTGAGCATCTTTAGCATTCTATCATAGAACCTTTTCTAGGTGAATTCACACATGCCTGTGGTTTCATGTACTTTTAATTGCCCCCAAATCCATATCTCTAGTTTTAATCTCTCCTAGGACTGCAGACCTACTAACTCGTGTGTGACTCATACATGAATGTCTTCTTCAGATTTATACCCAGTGAACACACACAGACCTCAAGCTCAATATGACCATATTTGAACTTAGGAAACTCCCCTCCCAACTGATCCTCTTTTATTTTATTTCCATTTTGATTTATTGTACCTGCACATGGTTGTATAGAGGCTTCCCAGGTGGCCCTAGTGGTAAAGAAGCCACCTGCTAATGCAGGAGACAGACACGGGTTTGATCCCTGGGTCAGGAAGATCCCCTGTGGAGGGGGTCATGGCAGTCAACTCCAATATTCTTGCCTGAAGAATCCCATGGACAAAGGAGCCTGGTGAGCTACATTCCATGGGGTCGCAAAGTGTCGGACACGACTGATGCGTTTTAGCACACATGCACACACATGGTTGTATAAGCCAGACACCAGGAGGCATCCTGGACACTTCCCTCCTTTTCTCCAAGAGATCCAGTTCATACTGCTGCTAAGTCACTTCAGTCGTGTCCGACTCTGTGTGACCCCATAGACAGCAGGCCACCAGGCTCCCCCGTCCCTGGGATTCTCCAGGCAAGAACACTGGAGTGGGTTGCCATTTCCTTCTCCAACCCATGAAAGTGAAAAGTGAAAGTGAAGTCGCTTAGTCGTGTCCGACTCTTTGTGACCCTGTGGACTGCAGCCTACCAGGCTCCTCCGTCCATGGGATTTTCCAGGCAAGAGTACTGGAGTGGGTTGCCACTGTCTTCTCCCAGTTCATAGTAAGTCTAGTTAATTTTAGCTCCTAATATCTGCTATCCATAGTGCCACCCTGCCTTAGTGCTTCGTCTCTTTCCTGACTACTGCAATGATGCCTCTGTTTCCTCCTATGTATGTGTTGGCTTCCATTTCTAACATTCTCCAAACTACAGCCAGAGACTTCTCAAATCCAAAGCTATTTTCAAAGCTAAATTTTATCATTTCACACTCAACTGTTCACTACCTTCCGTGAATTCCTCTTTATCCTTCAACATGCACACAAAATTTACCATGGCCTGTAAAACCTACATAGATGTGGCTCACCCATCTTTGCAACCTTTTCTCATACCACACTAGCCTGTGATTTTTGCTTTTCACTCATTAGCCTTTTTTATACTTCCTTACCACAAAATATTCCTTTTTGCCACAGGATCTTTGCACATGCCTTACCTTACCCTGAAAGGCCTTCTTCTTTGTTCACTTAGTTAATGTCAATGTAATTTCATATCTCAGCTCCGGCGTGACTTCTGTAGGGAAGCTTTTCATCAACCCCAAAGACTAGTTTACTTCTTACTACATCTTCTAGTAGCATCATGTGCTTTTCCTTGATTGAATTTTCATAGTTGTAATTTCATCTTTATTTGTATGACCATTTAAACTATATATGTATTCCCCACTAAATTCTGTAAAAATAGTGACTGTTTTTTTTTTTTTTTTTTTTTTTTTTACCTATTGTTGTGTCTCTGTCACCTTGCACCTAGAAATCAGCCAGCAAATATTAGTTTACTGAATAAGTGGATTAAGGAACAAATGAGTTACTGTAGCATTGTTTCAGATAGTACCACTTTAAATGGTACATTTAACTCTTTTCAAATATTTGATCTGAGTGGTAAAGCTCAGTGGTGGGAAAAATGGTCTATTGAGGAGGTGTCTTCTAGTAACCTCAGGGCTGAACATCTGGGGAGGAGGACAGAAGAGAACTTTGGTCTCCCAGCAGCTGCTGTCAGGCTGTTCCACAGCACTGAAGAAAAAGGCTTAGAGAACTTGTACTCTGATGAGATGCCAAGCTTTGACATAGAGCCAACAGTCAGGGGAGAAGTAATGAGAGATTTTTGAACACCAAAACTCTTACATGGCTGTTCCAGAGTGTGGATGGACAAGCAGCTGGATCTTTGAAAAGCTTTTCAGAGAAAAAGCCATGTTTGTGGAGCAGTTATTAAAAGAAGTGAAAGTGTCAGGTGAGCTGGATACTTGATGTAGCTAGATATTTCTTCATATCTTTCCTTTTCTATTATGGCTTGAATGTATTATATAAAAAAGAACATAGCAATGGAGCCAGCAATGAGAAGATAAAAGACAACTATAGGTTTTCAGATTAGTCAGACAGGTTTGCAGACTTGTATAGTTTTGTAATTTTGGAAAGTTAAATAGCTTGTATCTTTGTGAGGAAATTGAGATATAAATACAATATGATCATATCGATCCACCTGAAAACAGGGTGCGATACCATGGTCTACTTCACACGTCTTATAACATCTTCTCTTAGCTTCTGAGATATTCCCATGACAGAGTCATGAGGATTTAATTAGCTAGATGCCTACACAGCACCCACCACGTAAGTGCTTACTTAACAGTCATTCAATGCTGCTGTGTTAGGAAAGAACTATGTTTCAGAAAGTGGCAGATCTTATCAGTTATCCAAACATGTTAAAAAGCCAACTCGAAGTGTGATAAAGTGGAAAGATTATTGAACTACTTTCTCGTGGGGTCTCATATCAGAAGTGTGATGTCAGAAGAGACCTTTCTTGAACTCCTCTAATAAGGTATTATTATGTGGTAGACAAGGACCAGAGAAGGCAGTGGCACCCCACTCCAGTACTCTCGCCTGAAAAATCCCATGGGTGGAGGAGCCTGGTAGGCTGCAGTCATGGGGTCACTACGAGTCGGACACGACTGAGCGACTTCACTTTCACTTTTCACTTTCATGCATTGGAGAAGGAAATGGCAACCCACTCCAGTGTTCTTGCCTGGAGAATCCCAGGGATGGGGGAGCCTGGTGGGCTGCCATCTATGGGGTCGCACAGAGTCAGACACGACTGAAGCGACTTAGCAGCAGCAGCAGCAGCAGACAAGAACCAGTAATAGTTAAAGGACCCCAGAGAGATAACTTCTGGTCCTCTAAAGGGATGGTTGAGTGAGTCAGTAGGATCCAGTATCTTAGTGCCCCAGGTGCTAGAATAGCACTTCTGGGGGAGTCCAGAAGTAATCGTTGGCATGAAGTATTGTTTTTAAAATTAAAATTAGATTCTCACATGTTTTTTAGAAATAAGATACACTAACTTGTGAAACTCTAAAGTGTGGAGCTGGGGCTATGAATTTGGGGCACTAATATATCTTTGGATGATTTTTGAGAAATAGGGTCATCCTAAGTGAAAAAGTTTAGTTTACTGAAATCAAGAAATAATTTAGGTCCTTACAGGTCAAACACTTGTTCTTTAAGTTGTGTACCCATTATTATAGATACCGTCAACTCTGAAAAAAATGAGACTGTGTAAGAGTATCCATCTACCTAGGTGGATAAAGTTATTAAAAATCAAAGCAAACCCTATATATAAATGTGCAGATGAACCCTGTCTTATTTCTATTTATTGAATCATCTGTAACTATAAAGATCATAGAGACTTGGCTATACCCATTATATAGATTAAAATGTATGCAAGCATTTTCAATGTTATAAGTACATATAATTTGTACATTCTTGATTGAAATGATGCAGCAAATATTTTGGATTTTTTATCTCCTCAAGCTCTTTTCCTAGGTACTAAAGAGAAAGATGATAGAACTGCTTTAAATATTTCTCTTATTTTCCTAGCGCGATTTGGAAGGATTAGTTTTGGAAAGGCAAAAGTAGAATGGTAACACAGCTTTTCCTTCTCTGCTTTCATTTTCCTACTTTAGGGCTTTTACTCTCGGTTTCTCTTTAGTTACGCCCTTGCCTTTGTTCTCTGAATCATTTAACTTATGGTCTCTGGTATAAATTTGACCCAGTAATCCATGACAGGAACCATCTGGTCAGAATCAGTCCCCAGATACCTTAAATAACATGGCTCCAATTTGGGAATCAGCCTTGAGACCACAAACCTGAGTTTGGGTCAAGAACTTGGTATCCTCAATCAAGGAAGTTGAATAGAGCCAAACATCCTCAAGGCTGAAAATTACAACGTACCCACCAAATATCAACCAGGTTGAATGAAAGAAACACAGGGTAGTGGAATAGCCAAGGATTTTAAAGTCAGGAAAACCTGGGTTCAAAGTCCAGTTGCCATGTTTATTAGCTAAATGACCTTACTCTATTTTCTCAGTCTTCCTGAAACAAACACTGAGATAAATCCCAAGTGTCTACATGCATGTCTTCTTTTCTGTTGTTGTTCAGTCGCTCAGTCGTGTCCGACTCTCTGCAACCCAGTGGACTGCAGCATGCCAGGCCTCCCTTTCCTTCTCTAACTCCCAGAGTTTGCTCAAGCTCATGTTCATTGAGTTGATAATGCATCTAACCATCTCATCCTCTGTCACCCCCTTCTCCTCTTGCCCTCAATCAATCCCAACATCAGAGTCTTTTCTGGTGAGTCAGCTCTTCACATCAGGTGGCTAAACTATTGGAGCTTCAGCTTCCATATCAGTCCTTCCAATGGGTATTCAGGACTGACTGACTTTAGGATTAACTGTTTTGATCTCCTTGCTGTCCAAGGGACACTCAAGAGTCTGCTCCAGCACTACAGTTTGAAAGCATCAATTCTTTAGCACTCAGCATTCTTTAAGGTCCGGCTCTCACATCCGTACATGACTCCTGATGTCTTATTTTATATTTCCCCAAGAAGCAGTCCTCGAGACAAGGATTGAGGTGAGAATAGTTTATTTTCTAAGTGGAAGAAACACTCAATGGGAGTAGATGAGACAAAGAAAGACAGCAGATCAAGAGCAGTGTAATCATAGGAGTAACTGGAACTTAAACCTTCTGGGGAAATTCTTGGAGCCAGTATGAAAGGCATCTCACAGAGTTATTTTGCCAAAGAAACAAATATGCTGAGGGATTTATTAGAAACTTTCATCAGTTATCGGCTGAAGGCTACTCTGGAGGTGTTAATTTGCTGGCACTTCCAGCCTGCCTTGTTGGAAGGTAGAGAAATGCAGATTCTGACAGCATAAGGCAGGTCAGTGCCAACTGAGTGGGAAGGGCAAGAGGACGTGGGGACACTGACATTTGGGCTAACCCTGGTACCACTGACATCCGCTACTCGTTATTTAAGTTCTCTGGACCTTATCATTGATTCTTCAAGGTGTGATGGCTGGTGGGAAAACTAAACAAAACAAAACAAAAGTTTTATTATGCTTGAGTTAATGGGACAAACTAGCATATCCCCGGCTGTCATTATTCCTGAGTCCGCAAGTTCTCATCATCATTACATTCCTCTACCACTTATTCTGGCTTCCCCTCCCCCTCGGTCATCTGTTGAGTGTGTTGCTTACCTAGCACAGACACTGAGACCCTCCTTGAGATGCTGAACCATGACTGCCATTCCCTGATCAGAATGTGGTTACTTTGGCCACCTACTTATGCTTGTTAGCAGTCATGAGAGCATCATTTCTTGACTCCCTGGTGGATCCCTTGACATACAAATATACGCCTCCCTGCTCCCCATGTGCAGTAGCGACTCTAGCTCCTCGGTGATAATCAGAGTTATCACCCTTACGGGTATAGTGGCTCCTTTGCCTGCTAGATTACTGGCATGGGAATCCAAAAATAACTGGATGATGGCAGGTATAACATTATATTTAGTAGAATTTTAATGGTCCCTGGTAGAGGTTGCCTTCCTAAACTCACTCCACCATAGACACCAGGATCTCCACTTCCCCAGACACTGTGGGGAGTTATGGGAATGGAAAACATAAATTCCCAGTGGATAATCAGGAGCTCTGGTGAGAAGGTGGCTTCTAGTATCATTCAGAGAGAACTCTCACCCTTGGCTCCTGGACTTATGTAGTTTATCTCTTAGGGACGTGGAACCATATAATGGCTGTTCATTTAAAGTAAATATCTAGTCTTGAAAAACAGCACCCACCATCGCTTGGTTTTATCCCAAGCTGTGTGTTTCAGAGTCCGTTCTAATGTTCCCCTATTCTGACAGCTTCTGCATGTTTTGTGTATAGTAGGGGCAGGGACCCCCAAGGTCATGTGACCTGAACAGTGAGGCTAATTGTATTGTAGTCTGACTTTCCTTTGGAGAAGAAAAAGGCACCCCACTTCAGTACTCTTGCCTGGAAAATCCCATAGACTGAGAAACCTGGGTAGGCTTATAGTCCATGGGGTTGCAAAGAGTGGGACACGACCGAGCAGCTTCACTTCACTTCACTTCACTGACTTTACTACAGTCTTTTCATACCCTGTGCTCCATGCACAGCTGTGGTTGAAAGTCAGGCCATTGTTCACTTATAGGTCTAGCATTTTTAAACTTTATACTGCGGTGTGACCACATGCTAAAAAATAACAGAAATTGCAGATGAACTACTTGATGTGCTAGGCTTAGTTGCTCAGTCATGTCCAACTCTTTGCAACACCATGGACTGTAACCCTCCAGGCTCCCCTGTCCATGGGGCTTCTCCAGGCAAGAATACTGGAGTGGGTTGCCATGCCTGCCTCTAGGGGATCTTCCTAACCCAGGGATCAAACTCAGGTCTCCCACAATGCAGGCAGATTCTTTACCATCTGAGCCACCAGGGAAGCCCAAGAATACTGTATTTGGTAGCCTATCCCTGCTCCAAACTACTTGATACATTTTCATAAAGTAAACACACCCAAATACAACTAAGATTTTTCACAGAGATTCCATAATGATTTGTTAGTTTCACAAACAGGTAATTTTTGAGCCCCTTTATTGCCTGGATTTGAAAGAGTTCTTAGGCCTCTTCATGCCCAGAAATGCAGCACTGTATGAGTATAAGCCTGATATAACCCAGCCATAAATTTGTCCTGTCTGCTAATGTAGGATTTATGAGTTCCAGTGGATTTATCAATTCTGTTCTCTTCTTTGTATTATAGTGGAATTCAACATGTACATATTTGATACATACATATATAAAAAAAATTTCCTTTTTGTCATTTTCTGTGAGGCTCATCTCACTTTCACAGCTCCACCAGCTCAAAGGATGAGGGAACATATGCTTCTCCATATGCCCAGTGCAGACTCCTCAATGCATTTATTACTCGGAGCTCAGTGACTGAGGAATGTTTGTAATCTTTTATTTTTTTCTTATAGTGAGTCACTCTACTGTACATTTCAAAATCTGTGATAAGTGGAAAGATCCAAGAACTGAGGTACATTTCAACAAACAGCTTCCCATCTGGTAAACGAGAGGTTTTATTTATAACCAGGTATTCGGATACTGCTGTATGAAATGACATTCAAATTATCTTGCCTTATTCCGTGTCTGAAAGGCCTGAGCAAAAACATAACCCTTCCTCCAGTTCATTCTCCATACTGCAGCCAGGTCAGGAATCCCGTCTGCCTTAAAACGCTTTAACAGGTCCAAAGTCTCCACCTTGGCTCCTCCATGATCTGGCCCCTATCTCCTTCTTCAAACTGTCTCTCAATATCCCCTTCCTTTTCTAAACTCCATCGGATTGGATATTCCAGTTCATTAAATGTATCCTTCAAGTCAGCACTCAGCTCAAGCGAAACAGATAGGTAGGAAATGTTCAAAAACTAAGTCAATATTAATATGCAACTTACAATTAGCTTTTTTTCATCTACCAAGCAAGTTGCCTGAAGTCAGCACTTGGGGTTTAGGATGGAAACAGGGACAGCCATTGGGAGGATATGCTTCAATATTTCATTCCAAGGGGCTCACCAAGTGGATTCTTCCTTTGGTACCACATTTGGAATGACTGCAAGAACCAGACCAACCTGAGAACACCCAAAGGAATTCAGAGCTGCTAAACTGACAGATGTGCTTCCTCTGGTCTGAGAGCCAAATAACTCCCTGCTTTTCTCTTTATCACCCATCTAGGGCACAGGTTTTCCTAGATAACACTGCCTCACCAGTTACTGGGGAGTTTCTCTGGTTTGAATTAATGTTATCAGAGGCTCATATGGAAAGCCTGAGCTGGTCCAAAGCTCAGGTGATTTTGTGCATCATAAGGTTGTGAGATGTTCCAAATGCCCAGCCGAGTCAAGGGGGAGATGTTTTGAAATTTCATTTTGTCTTTAAATGCTCTCACTTTTGTTTAAACTAGCATTCTGGCAATGCATCCTCTTTTTTTTTTTTTTTTTTTTTTTTTTAAGAGTTTGTCTATTTATGAGCAGATGAGTCAATCAGCTAACATTTACAGAGCCCTTAAACATGCTTACTTCTTTGGTAGGAGCTTTGGGGTATAAACTAAGTGTGCCCATGAGGCTTGAATCTGAGTAGAGAGATAAAGCCTTTATTAATGAAATAATAAACTGCTAAAATCTGTATACCCTGCTACCCGTGCTCCAAAAAGCACTGCCTTCCACAGTGGTTCTCAAACCCTGGTGTGCATCAGCATCTCCTGGAGAGGGCTTCTTAAAGTACAGATTTCTGGGGCCCATTCCCAGAATTACTCTTGGGATAAGACCTGGGAAATTGCATTTTTCACAAGTTCCCAGGTGATGCTGATGTTGTTGGTCCAGGGCCCAGGCTTTGGAAAACTTTGGTCTAGACCATGTGGATGGTTTTCATCTTGAAATGATGCCACAAATCATCTCTCAGCGATTTCCTTTGTTCTGCTTTCTTCCACCTAAAGCACACATATGGTTCTCTCAGTCACACCTTGACATTGCTCCTTCCTTCCCGCTGCCACCCTCCTTATTCCCGCCATCCTTATGGCCACAGTCAGACTGAGTTTGGTCATTTCCTGCACTTTGTTGTTGTTTTTGATGTTGTTCAGTTGATAAGTCGTGTCCGACTCTTTTGCGACCCCACGGACTGTAGCCCACCAGCCTCCTCCGTCCATGGGATTTCCCAGGCAAGAATACTGGAGTGGGTAAGCCGATCTGAGATGCTGTGACCTTTAGCCAATCTAAACCTTGAGACTTTAAAAGGAAAAAGGGAATAATGTTATCAGGTTTTAGTTTCTACCTTATTTCCTTATCTCCAGATTCATTGGTAAACTAATGTGGTGATCTGGGGGACCTGATTTTAATTTTCTATTCACCACAGATGATAGTTTCCCAACTAATTTACATTGGAATTACTTCTCTTTGATAAATTGATTACTCAGGGGACATTCCCTGGTGGTCCAGTGGTTACGACTTCACCTTCCTGTGCAGGAGTTGCAGGTTTGATCCCTGGTGGAGGAGCTAAGATCCCGCATGCCTTACTGCCACAACACTAAAACATAAAACAGAAGCAACACTGTAATAAATTCAATAAAGACTTTAATAATGGTCCACATCAGAAAAAAAATCTTAAAAAAAAAGACCAACTGATTACCCAAGTAGGTAGCAGTGTGACTCTTAAGAGTTGTTCTGGAGTTGAGCTGTAGGAGTTGCTTGTATATTTTTGAGATTAGTTGTTTGTCAGTTGCTTCATTTGCTATTATTCTCTCCCATTCTGAAGGCTGCCTTTTCACCTTGCTAATAGTTTCCTTTGATGTGCAGAAGCTTTTAAGTTTAAATAGGTCCCCTTTATTTTTGCTTTTATTTCCAATATTCTGGGAGGTGGGTCATAGAGAATCCTGCTGTGATGTATGTCGGAGAGTGTTTTGCCTATATTCTCCTCTAGGAGTTTTATAGTTTCTGGTCTCACGTTGAGATCTTTAATCCATTTTGAGTTTATTTTTGTGTATAGTGTTAGAAAGTGTTCTAGTTTCATTCTTGTAAGTGGTTGACCAGATTTCCCAGCACCACTTGTTAAAGAGATTGTCTTTAATCCATTGTATATTCTTGCCTTCTTTGTCAAAGATAAGGTGTCCATATGTGCGTGGATTTATCTCTGGGCTTTCTATTTTGTTCCATTGATCTATATTTCTGTCTTTGTGCCAGTACTATACTGCCTTGATAACTGTGGCTTTGTAGTAGAGCCTGAAGTCAGGTAGGTTGATTCCTCCAGTTCCATTCTTCTTTCTCAAGATCGCTTTGGCTATTCGAGGTTTTTTGTATTTCCATACAAATTGTGAAATTATTTGTTCTAGCTCTGTGAAGAATACTGTTGGTAGCTTGATAGGGATTGCATTGAATCTATAGATTGCTTTGGGTAGTATACTCATTTTCACTATATTGATTCTTCCAATCCATGAACATGGTATATTTCTCCATCTATTAGTGTCCTCTTTGATTTCTTTCACCAGTGTTTTATAGTTTTCTACATATAGGTCTTTAGTTTCTTTAGGTAGATATATTCCTAAGTATTTTATTCTTTCCGTTGCAATGGTGAATGGAATTGTTTCCTTAATTTCTCTTTCTGTTTTCTCATTATTAGTGTATAGGAATGCAAGGGATTTCTGTGTGTTGATTTTATATCCTGCAACTTTACTATAGTCATTGATTAGTTCTAGTAATTTTCTGGTGGAGTCTTTAGGGTTTTCTGTGTAGAGGATCATGTCATCTGCAAATAGTGAGAGTTTTACTTCTTCTTTTCCAATTTGGATTCCTTTTATTTCTTTTTCTGCTCTGATTGCTGTGGCCAAGACTTCCAAAACTATGTTGAATAGTAATGGTGAAAGTGGGCACCCAAAAATATACAAGCAACTCCTACAGCTCAACTCCAGAAAAATAAATGACCCAATCAAAAAATGGGCCAAAGAACTAAATAGACATTCTCCACAGAAGACATACAGATGGCTAACAAACACATGAAAAGATGCTCAACATCACTCATTATCAGAGAAATGCAAATCAAAACCACTATGAGGTACCATTTCACACCAGTCAGAATGGCTGCGATCCAAAAGTCTACAAGCAATAAATGCTGGAGAGGGTGCGGAGAAAAAGGAACCCTTTTACACTGTTGGTGGGAATGCAAACTAGTACAGCCACTATGGAGAACAGTGTGGAGATTCCTTAAAAAACTGGAAATAGAACTGCCTTATGATCCAGCAATCCCACTGCTGGGCATACACACTGAGGAAACCAGAAGGGAAAGAGACACGTGTACCCCAGTGTTCATCGCAGCACTGTTTATAATAGCCAGGACATGGAAGCAACCTAGATGTCCATCAGCAGATGAATGGATAAGAAAGCTGTGGTACATATACACAATGGAGTACTACTCAGCCATTAAAAAGAACACATTTGAATCAGTTCTAATGAGGTGGATGAAACTGGAGCCTATTATACAGAGTGAAGTAAGCCAGAAAGAAAAATACCAATACGGTATACTAATGCATATATATGGAATTTAGAAAGATGGTAACAATAACCCTGTGTACGAGACAGCAAAAGAGACACTGATGTATAGAATAGTCTTATGGACTCTGTGGGAGAGGGAGAGGGTGAGAAGATTTGGGAGAATGGCATTGAAACATGTGTAATATCATGTATGAAACGAGTTGCCAGTCCAGGTTCTATGCACGATACTGGATGCTTGGGGCTGGTGCACTGGGACGACCCAGAGGGATGGTGTGGGGAGGGAGGAGGGAGGAGGGTTCAGGATGGGGAACACATGTATACTTGTGGTGGATTTGTTTTGATATTTGGCAAAACTAATACAGTGTTTCAGGTTTAAAAATAAAATAAAATTAAAAACACACACACACACACACACACACAAAAGAGTTGTTCTGATAATTGCCTGTTGACTTATGGCCTTACATATTAAAAAATTAGATTATGGTTGTTCTCTGACAGAAGCTTTGAATTCCTTTCATTTTATCAACAATCATTGTACATGGCAAATTAGCAGCTAAAACATACTGTAACATCTTTCTGTGAATAATGAAAGAAGTTCATAACACATAGTAGGCACTCATGTATTTGTCAAATGAACAAATAAATGCATTCAAAAATGCATAAATCATTTTTATTTTGCTCCATGAAACTAAAACATAGTTCTGTGAAATGTAGGCATGGTTATTTTGTATCAGTTTTAAAATTGGCAGGCTACCAAATGTTAATTTGCTTTTAGCTAGTAGAGATTAAATGTAATTCCTTCCCTGAGCAACCCTGAAGTAAGCAAGCATGAAAGCATTTTCACAGTAATCTGGGAGGAATTGACATTTAAAGGAGTTAGCATTACATCTGTACTTTAAAGCTATTAATTTCATAGATAAATTAACTTCATTACTCCATCTTTATCTTGCGTTTTGAAAGGACTCCATCAGCTGGACGACTGACAGCCGAGGGTCAACTGAAACTGCTCTTATCCCAGCCAGGTTGTAATTGGAACCTGCTTCTGGAAACCCTACTGCATCACGATGGTCTTTTACTAAGAATCTTGCTAAAGAGCTCAAGTGAGTATTTGTAGTTTTGAGAATGTCCTGAAAAAAACTCAGTCATTGTTCAAGTTGAATGGAATGTTTTTTCCTACTTGAATGTTGGTAGGGCAGTGATACCAACTGTGTTATACCAATAGGCAGTGGGGTTAGCAGCAGCAAAAATATTGAATCACTTTATAAACCTATCGGAAAGGTTTTCTTTCAGGGATAGTCTGAATGAGGGAAAACAATATTTTTATATGATACTGTTCTATCATAACTGTCATAATATAAGAGATGTGTCAATATTTGGGGTTTGAAATGCCTAAGAACATATTATGGGAACGCGGTTATATGTTCAAAACAGAAGTCTCAGTTGGACCTGAGAGAGAGAGATTACGATTGTTTTTGACCCACATTAAGCACTTCAGTGGATCATGAAAAATGCTTATGTAACTTATGAACAAGCAAGTGTGGCTTGCCTCCGTGTCCACTGGGGCATGGAGAAGTAGTCGTGAGAAAATTATGAATGGAAATTGAGGAGTAATGGAAGCCCATACTTCTCTTAATTAGACTTTCTTTTCTCCCCTGTAAGCACTATTTTAGAAGATGGTAAGCAATGTTATGCCAATCTAACATTATGTCCTGCTGTTCTCCTGCTACATCTATAAAGAGTTTTCTAACTGTCTTTACATCCCTATGCATTTCTTCTGCTATATACTACACACATAGCCAGATTCATTTTATCAGTCATTAGGTTCAGTATAGTCTTCCCTATTCAAAATATTTTTTTTCTCTCGTCCCCTATCACTTACAGGAACAAATCCCTAAGCTTTGGCTGTTCAAGTATGACCCCAGACTAGTTTTGTAACCCATTTCCCCACTGTTCCCTTGTGTGTGCACGAGCACACACACTCACACACATTCCAGCCATTGTCCACAGAAGCCCATGTACATGCTGCTTCTAGGCTTCCCTGGTGGTTCTGGTACGGAATCTGCCTGCCATGCAAGAGAACACCTGCAATGCAGGAGATGCAGGTTGGATCCCTGGTTCTGGAAGGTCCCCTGGAGAAGGAAATGGCAACTCACTCCAGTATTCTTGCCTGGAGAATCCCATGGACAGAGGAGCCTGGAGGGCTACAGTTCATGGGGTTGCAAGAGTCAGACACGACTTCGTGACTAAATCACCACCGCCACCACGTGTTCCTTCCACACCTTGCTCACCCATTTTTCCAACTTGAGAGACCCACCTAGCCTCCACCAGTGGATGAGGGCCTGCTAAGCTCTAGATCTCTGAACACCGTCTCACACTGATCTCTCCCTGCCTTGAACTTCACAGTGCCTGTTATGGCGGCTACTGCTCGTCACTTAGTCTGCCTTATATTGTTACTATATTTGTATGTTAACAAGGCAAAAGCTACCAGGCCCTACCGGCCTGTTGTATACAAAACAAGGTTCACAGCATCCCCTTCCAGATTGTTCCAGTCATTTCTGGAATATTTGCTTTCTCAGATCTGCCCACAACCAGTTCCCCATAGTTTTCTCTTCTGCTCGCCTTGAGGTTTGTTTCCCAAAAACCACATAGGGGAGGTGTCCTACTGCTGAGCCCTCTGCTTCTCTCCTGGCGCTCCCAAATCCAGAAATCTTGTGGTGCCAAAGGGCACTGTGAGTCCTCCAGCCTCACCATGTTCCAAGCAGAGGTTTGGAGATTACCTCTCCTCCAACCCTGAATCGAACTTTATTCTCTGAGCCCCCGAGCCTTAAATCTCACAAAGTTCAACTGAAAGCAGGATCTTCAGCTTCAATATCTTGAACTCCACTCTCTTAAAGGCAAAACAGGTGCTAGGGGAATTAATTGGTCAAATAGCCAACATATATTGTTCACTTGTTAACTCTTAGGCACTCTGCAAGGCACCTCACATTTACTATCTAATTTGGATAAGAAAGCTGTGGTACATATACACAATGGAGTATTATTCAGCCATTAAAAAGAATACATTTGAATCAGTTCTAATGAGGTGGATGAAACTGGAGCCTATTATACAGAGTGAAGTAAGCCAGAAAGAAAAACACCAATACAGTATACTAACGCATATATATGGACTTTAGAAAGATGGTAACAATAACCCTGTGTACGAGACAGCAAAAGAGACACTGATGTATAGAACAGTCTTATGGACTCTGTGGGAGAGGGAGAGGGTGGGAAGATTTGGGAGAATGGCATTGAAACATGTAAAATATCATGTATGAAATGAGTTGCCAGTCCAGGTTCGATGCACGATACTGGATGCTTGGGGCTGGTGCACTGGGACGACCCAGAGGGATGGAATGGGGAGGGAGGAGGGAGGAGGGTTCAGGATGGGGAACACATGTATACCTGTGGCAGATTCATTTTGATATTTGGCAAATCTAATACAGTTATGTTAAGTTTAAAAATAAAATAAAATTAAAAAAAAAAAAGAAAAAAAAAAAACCTATAAAGTAAGTATAATTATTTTCATCATGTTAAAAATAGCATTAGAGTTTAAGATACTGTTATTTGCCAAGAGACACATGTAGCTGAGAAATGGTGGGTAACCTGGAATTCTGAACCCAACCTGGCACGTTCTTTCCCCTACAATTCTATACAAATATTCTTGCAGATTAAGTCCTAGAGTGGGCCACGGGTATCTGGAAGAACTGTAATCTCTCCAGTCTCAGGTTGAATCAATCCAGACACCCCAGTGCACATGCATGTAACTGCTCTTGCCAGCCAGGTAGTCAGTGGTGATCACAGATTTTTATTTTTATATTTTCCGCAAGATAGCATAGTGCTTTTTACGGAAAAAGTGCAGTGATTGCTCAGCGATTAGTTGGAATATAAAATATGGAGTTTCACTTAAACTTTATAATCTGAACTTTCAGGTAAGGTGACTACTCAACATGGATAGTATCTGACATGGCTGGAGAGTTACTCTAATGTTAATATGATCATTAAAGCTCATGAACATGGTCCTAGAAGAGAAATAGTCTCCTTTTAATAGAGTTATATAGTTCAGCCTAGAAAAGCAATTGTGATAAAACACTGGGCTATTCTAATGTAGCCACTAAGTATAGGGATAGTGATTGTGGTTAAATGAATAACCAGGTTTTCTTGCAAAAGAATTCTACATTTATATTACATCTACTTTTTGTATATATAACATGATGTTGTTTTTGAGGGACTTAAAAGTTATCAATGGTACCATACTGTAGCTCCCTCAGTTCTGGTTCTTATGGAGTACAGAAGTGCATTTACCCAGCCTGCTAAAATATCTTACCAGTTTTTGTAAAGGTTGTTATGTTTGATCTTAGCTGCTTTGGTATTGTCTTGTATTAATTTTGTTAGCTACTTCATTAGCGTAAGGATGAAGTGACAGAATTTACTGATCAATTGATTGACTGACTTATTAAACTCCATTAGAAACCTTGTCACTTTAAGTTAGAAACAATATGCTCAGGGAATCTTATTAACTAGACTAAGGTCAAAATTATTATGCACCTAAAAATACATATGTAATATTTTTTCAGAGATTTTCTCTTCATTCAATACCATTTGGTATATTAGAAGTTTGATCATATCTTTAGGAAAGCAAAATTTTAGAGTGAAATGTTCTGATTAGGTGTTTCAAGCAACATAACTATTGGCCTGTTTATGGGAGACTTTTCTTTATGAATAGTCTCTTTTTAGTCTAATAGATAAAATTTAACTTTTGTTAAATTGGCTCAGGAATAAGAATGGAGATTATAAATGCACATTTTTATTGAATGTATTTTAAAAACAAAGTCCTCTTCACCCAATAAGCAATTTTTAAATTCTGTTAGGTAAAGTTCTTTTTTTGGATAGACAACCATATATTATAAACATTAAAATATAAGGGGTTTGTGTCTGTAGCTTTAGGTCTTGCTCTCTGAAAATGAGCAAGTGGTGGATGTGGCAGGTGATGGAAGTAAAGTCCGATGCTGTAAATAACAATATTGCCTAGGAACCTGGAATGTGAGGTCCATGAATCAAGGTAAATTAGAAGTGGTCAAACAGGAGATGGCAAGAGTGAACATCGACATTCTAGGAATCAGTGAACTACAATGGACTGGAATGGGCAAATTTAATTCAGATGACCATTGTATCTTCTACTGTGTGCAAGAATCCCTTAGAAGAAATGGAATAGCCCTCACAGTCAACAAAAGAGTCCAAAACACAGTACTTGGGGACAATACCGAAAATGACAGAATGATCTCTGTTCGTTTCTAACTCAAACCATTCATATGACAGTAATTCAAGTCTATGCCCAAACCAGTAATGCTGAAAAGCTGAAGTTGAACAGTTCTATGAAGACCTATAAGACCTTCTAGAACTAACACCCAAAAAAGATGTCTTTGTAATCAGAGGTGACCTGAATGCAAAAGTAGGAAATCAAGAGATACCTAGGTAACAGGAGAGTTTGGCCTTGGAGTACAAAATGAGGCAGGGCAAAGGCTCACAGTTTTGCCAAGACAGCACACTGATCATACCAAACACCCTCTTCCAACAACACAGGAGAAGACTCTACACATGGACATCACCAGATGGTCGATACCGAAATCATATTGATTATATTATTTGCAGCCAAAGATGGAGAAGCTCTATACAGTCAACAAAAACATGACCAGGAGCTCACTGTGGCTCAGATCATGAACTCCTTATGGCAAAATTGAGACTGAAATTGAAGAAAGTAGGGAAAACCACTACACAATTCAGGTATGACCCAAATCAAAACCCTTATGATTATATAGTGGAAATGACAAATAGATTCAAGGGATTAGATCTGATAGACAGAGTGCCTGAAGAACAATGGACCGAGGTTCATAACATTGTACAGGAAGCAGTGATCAAAACCATCAACCAGAAGAAGAAATGCAAAAAGGCAAAATGGTTGTCTGATGAAGCCTTACAAATAGCTGAGAAAAGAAGAGAAGCGAAAGGTAAAGGAGAAAAGGAAAGATATAAGCATCTGAATACAGAGTTCCAAAGAATAGCAAGGAGAAATAAGAAAACCTTCCTAACTGATCAGTGCAAAGAAATAGAGGAAAATAATAGAATGGGAAAGACTAGAGATCTCTTGAAGATATTTAGAGATACCAAGCAAACATTTCATGCAAAGATGGGCACAATAAAGGACAGAAATGCTGTGGACCTAACAAAAGGAGAAAATATTAAGAAAAGGTGGCAAGAATACACAGAAGAACTATACAAAAAAGATCTTCATGACCCAGATAACCACGATGGTGTGATCACTCACTAGAGCCAGACATGCTGGAATGCTAAGTAAAGTGGGCCTTAGGAAGCATCACTGTGAACAAAGCTAGTGGAGGTGATGGAATTCCAGCTGAGCTATTTCAGATCCTAAAAGATGATGCTGTTAAAGTGCTGCACTCAATATGCCAGCAAATTTGGAAAACTCAGCAGTGGTCACAGGACTTGAAAGGTCAGTTTTCATTCCAATCCCAAAGAAAGACAATGCCAAAAATGTTCAAACTACCGCACAATTGCACTCATCTCACATGCTAGTAAAGTAATGCTCAAAATTCTCCAAGCTAGGCTTCAACAGTATATGAACCAAGAACTTTCAGCTGATCAAGCTGGATTTAGAAGAGGCAGAGGAACCAGAGATCAAATTGCCAACATCTACTGGATCATAGAAAAAAGCAAGAGAGTTCCAGAAAAACATCTACTTTGGCTTTTTTGACTATGCTAAAGCCTTTTTCTGTGTGGATCACAACAAACTGTGGAAAATTCCTTCAAGATATGAAAATAGTAGACCTCCTGACCTTCCTTCTGAGAAATCTATATGCAGGTCAAGAGGCAACAGTTAGAATCGGACATGGAACTACAGACTGGTTCCAAATTGGGAAAGGAGTACATCAGGCTGTATATTGTCACCCTGCTTGTTTAACTTATATGCAGAGTACAGCATCTGAAAGGCCTGGCTGGATGAAAAACAAGCTGGAATCAAGATTCCAAAGAGAAATATCAATAACCTCATATATGCAGATGACACCACCCTAATGGAAGAAAGTGAAGAGGAACTAAAAAGCCTCTTGATGAATGTGAAAGAAGAGTGTGAAACAGTTGATTTAAAATTCAACATTCAGAAAGCTAAAATCATGGCATCTGTCCCATCACTCCATGGCAAATTGATGGGAAAACAATGGAAGCAGTGACATACTTTATTTTCTTGGGTTCCAAAATCACTGCAGATGGTAGCTGCAGCCATGAAACTTAAAGATGCTTGCTCCTTAGAAGATAAGCTATGACCTACCTAGACAGCATATTAAAAAGCAGAGTCATTAGTTTGCAACAAAGGTCTGTATAGTCAAAGCTATGGTTTTTCCAGTAGTTACGTATGGATGTGAGAGTTGGACTATAAAGAGGGCTGAGCACCGAAGAATTGATGCTTTTGTACTGTGGTGTTAGAGAAGACTCTTGAGAGTCCCTTGGACAGCAAGGAGATCAAACCAGTCCATCCTAAAGGAAATCAGTTTTGAATATTCATTGGGAAGACTGATGCTGAAGCTGAAAGTCCAATACTTTGGCCACCTGTTGGGAAGAGCTGACTTGTTGAAAAGGTCCTGATACTGGGAAAGATTGAAGGCAGGAGGAGAAGGGGATGACAGTGGAAGAGATGGTTGAATGGCATCGCCAACTCTATGGACTTGAGTTTGAGCAAGCCCTGGGAGTTAGTGATGGACAGGGGAGCGTGGCATGCTCCAGTCAATGGGGTCACAAAGAGTCAAACATGGCGGAACCACTGAACTGAACTATGAAAATGATTTACCAGAATTTCTATTTATTTTAAGAAGAATCCGCAGAGTATATACATAAATAACTTTTTTGTAATATGAGATACAACTCACTGAGTGTCATAAAATAGCAAAATTTAATAAATAAATGTATAGTAAACTTTTAATTTATAATATGTGCTTCATAGGCTGCAAGCTTCTAGAAAGTTTGGCTAAGGTTCAGTGGACTTGAGAAGGTAATGTTTGTTGGTTTTATTTTTAAGATGGGGTATTCTAAATTTGAAGGAAGAAACCTCAGATTTTAAATTTATAAGACATTATTTTGGATTACTGATGTTAAAAACCCAAGGCAGTTGTTTTGGCATTACCTCACTGAGGCCACATAGCCTTAACCAGTGTCTGACTTGTGACATCAAAGGAACAAATTTCTGGCAATTTCCCAGTTGTTAGCAGCTGGCCTTTTCCTGCTAGTGACATTTGAATGAAGTGTGACTAACCCTCTTTCCTTTGCCCATTGCCCCAAGAATGATCCTCAGTGAAATTTCTTGGCTTCTGGTGATTTTCAGTTGTAATATAACAACCACAACAAACTAGAAAATACATAATTTTTAACATGTTCCAGACACTGCCTCTAAGTACTTTAAATGTGTTCACTCACTGAATCCTCAAAACAACTCTGTGTGGCAGGTACAATTATCTCCATTTTATAGAGGCAGAAGGTAAGACAGAGAAATCAAGTCATTTGTCCAAGTTACACGCCTCATAATTGGCAAAGCAGGATTTAAGGCAAAGCTGGTGTTCAGAGACTGTGCCTTCACCCACCACACTGCAGAGCATTGCAGCAGAGCCACAGAAAGCTCACAAAATTACAGAGAGGCTCAATTCATGAAAGCTATCAGGAGCCTCTGTCGTGGTTAATATTGGTAGTACATTCTGTACTTTTCAACCATGTAACACAGTGCCTAAGGGTAATCAAGAAACAGATCTACAGAAAATTCTATATAAATCACTGCTACCACTACAAAGGGTTGGTTAACTTAAAATGAATGAAAGTGTTGGTCGCTCAGTCATTTTCTACTCTTTGCAACTCCATGGACTGTAGTCCGTGACTACTGCCAGACTCCTCTGTCCATGGCATTATCAAGGCAGGAATACAGGATTGTGTACACAGAAGCACTATAGAAAAATGATCTTCCTGACCCAGATAACCATGATGGTATGATCACTCACCTAGAGCCAAACATCCTGGAATGTGAAGTCAAGTGATGCCTTAGGAAGCATCACTACGAACAAAGCTAGGAGAGGTGATGGAATTCCAGTTGAGCTCTTTCAAATCCTAAGAGATGATGCTGTGAAAGTGCTGCACTCAATATGCCAGCAAATTTGGAAAACTCAACAGTGGCCACAAGACTGGAAAAAGTCAGTTTTCATTCCAATCCCTAAGAAAGGCAATGCCAAAGAATGTTCAAACTACCACACAGTTGCACTCATCTCACAAGCTAGTAAAGTAATGCTCAAAATTCTCCAAGCCAGGCTTCAACAATACGTGAACCATGAATTTCCAGATATTCAAGGTGGATTTAGAAAAGGCAGAGGAACTAGAGATCCAACATCCGTTGGATCATCGAAAAAGCAAGAGTTCCAGAAAAACATCTACTTCTGTTTTATTGATTACGCCAAAGCCTTTGACTGTGTGGATCACAACAAACTAGGAAAATTCTGAAAGAGATGGGAATACCAGACCTTCCTCCTGAGAAATCTGTATGCAGATCCAGAGAAACAGTTAGAACTGGACATACAACAACAGACTAGTTCCAAATTGGGAAAGGAGTACGTCAAGGCTGTATATTGTCACCCTGCTTTTTTAACTTATATGCAGAGCACATCATGCAAAATGCCAGGCTGGATGAAGCACAAGGTGGAGTCAAGATTGCCGGGAGAAATATCAATAACCTCAGACATGCAGATGACACCACCTTATGGCAGAAAGTGAAGAAGAACTAAAGAGCCTCTTGATGAAAGTGAAAGAGGAGCATGAATAAGCTGTCTTAAAACTCAGCATTCAGAACACTAAGATCATGGCCTCTGGTCCCTTCACTTCATAGCAAATAGATGGGGAAAAAGTGGGAACAGTGACAGAGTTTATTTTCTTGGGCTCCAAAATCACTGCAGATGGGGACTGCCCCCATGAAATTAAAAGACTCTTGCGCCTTGGAAGAAAAGCTATGACCAACACATAGACAGCATATTAAAAAGCAGAGACATTACTTTCCAACAAAGGTCTGTCTAGTCAAAGCTATGGTTTATCCAGTAGTCATGTATGGATGTGAGAGCTGGAGTATAAAGAAAGCTGACCACCGAAGAATTGATGCTTTTAAACTGTGGTGTTGGAGAACTCTTGAGAGTCTCTTGGATAGCAAGGAGATTAAAGCAGTGCACCCTAAAGGAAATCAGTCCTGAATATTCATTGGAAGCTGAAGCTGAAACTCCAATACTTTAGATGCCGAAGCTGAAACTCCAATACTTTGGCCACCTGATGTGAAGAACTGACTCATTGGAATAGACACTGATGCTGGGAAAGATTGATGGCAGGAGGAGAAGAGGAAGATAAAGTATGAGATGGTTGGATGGCATTACCAATTCAATGTACATGAGTTTGAGCAGGCTCCAGGAGTTGGTGATGGACAGGGAAGCTTAGCATGTTGCAGTCCATGGGTTGCAAAGAGTCAGACATGCTGAGCAACTGAACTGGGCCATTCCCTTCTCCTGGGGGTCTTCTCAACCTAGAGATCAAACCAAGGTCTCCCACATTACAGGTGGGTTCTTTACCATCTGAGCCACCTGGGAAGCCAGATCAACTCAAATTCTCTATTTTCTTAGTCTTTTGGATAATAAGGAATATTATGGCAGAGGCTTTGTGTTTTATTGTACAGCATGTGTGTGTGTGTGTGTGTGTGTGTGTGTTTCACTTTACGTGTGACTAAAATGCCATTTTATAGCTGTCTTGGAAAGAAGTAACCAAAACTAAAATGCTCCCTCTTGGTACCCTTTGCACTCCTAACTTCAGTGTCCTTGGCTACTTTTGCTAGTGACAATGTCTGTATTCTCACTTTTTCAATATATTTTTTTTCTTTCCTTGATTTTTACCATATTCTTACTTAGAACAGTGGAGTTATATTTGCAGTTTTTGCCTTAAGTCTTTCCAACCAAGGCTCCTATCCACCAATGATGACAGACTAGCCTAGAATATCAGTGGTCTCTATAGAATTATTCAGGTCCCAGAGACAGTTGTCATCTAGGGTCTGTGCTGAGTCTGCATGAGGGTAGGGTGACTGTAGGGCATGATAACATTTATAAAGCAAGGCTTCTGAACTTTGCAGTGCGGGTAGCTGTTTAAAACTGCAGATTTTGATTTTAGGTCTTGTTAGGGTGGGGGGGTACCTGAAATTCTGCTTTTCTAATAAGCTGCCAGGTAATGCTGCTCTTGATGCTGCTGGTGCCTGACCACCTTTTGAGAAGCAACGCCATCATATAAGGTTTCTATTGCTATCGTTGGCAAAAAATTTGGGTATGTGATTTATCTTTCCAATGTATTATGTTTTTAAAGAGACATAATTTACTTAAGATGATTTATAATCCATTTTATCAGAACGTTCACAGTAGTCACAAAGCTTGTTCTTATTTGAATACAGGTCTGATTATGTCACTTCTTCTCTGCTAAAAACCTTTAGTGACCGCCCACTACTTATAGAAGTGTTTGTAAACAATGTTGTTGCACAGTCCTAAATTGTGTCTGACTCTTTTGCAACCCCATGGGCTGTAGCCCACAAGGCTCCTCTGTCCATAGCATTTTCCAGGCAAGAATCCTAGAATGGGTTGCCATTTCCTTTTCTAGGGGGTCTTCCCAACCTAGGGATCAAACCTGTGTCTCCTGCATCTCCTGCATTGCAGGTGGATTGTTTAACCCTGAGCCACCAGGGAAGCCCGCTTATAGAGTATGGGCCCTAATCCTTTAGACACAAGCAGTGTCCTTTGTGCTCTGGAGATGATTGACTTGCCCAGCATCTTGTCCTGCTCTTCACCAGTTTAACATGCATATTTTGGTCTAGGTTGCACATCTTAGATGTGTGTATTTATAACAGCAATGTCCCTTAGAAGTATCTTGAGGAAAGAGGCAGCTGCTCCAACACAAGTGACCTTTCAGTGGCCCATATTCCAAGTTCTTTCCTGCTACTGAACCTTTGAAATATTATTTTTGTGTGCCTAGAATCTTCTCCGTTTTCATTTTCCTGCAACTGATAATCACCTTTTTGCTTCAATATCATGATATTTCCTAGGAAGTCATCTTTGATCATTCCATAAGGTCCCACAAAATTTCCTTCTGTAACCATTCTCACAACTTAAAGTGAGAGATTAATTGACATAGTTGTATATTTAATGTCTGTCTCTGCCAGTGCAACCCTCAGAAGGGCAGGGATATCTCATCATGGTTCACCAGTGCTTGGCCTGGTTCTTGACACTTGAGACTGGTATTGAGCCCATAAAAGGGGCTTAAAAACTATTTGTGAATGAATGGAATTTCCTGGAAAAAAAATTTTTACTTCATTCATGAACACTGTGATCTGTCTAAACTTCAGGCTCCCTGTGTTGTGACCTGTCTAAACTTCAGCTTCCCCATTTCTAAATGGGGTACTATAATGACCTATGTGTTTATTTCCAGCTTTAAAAAAGTAAATCAACATAAAGCACCATTTTTTGATACCTGATAGATACTTAATTTCTATTAGATTCTTTTCTTCTTTTACACTGTCTGGAAACATATGCTTTCCATGCGGTGGTCTCTCCCTCAGCTACTCTGTAACTCTCCCTTCTCTCCAAGCATAACTTTAAGTGTCTCCTGGAGGTGGGTTTCCCTTTTGACATGTTTGGCCTAAAAGATGTTACCCTAGCAGCTCTCATGGGTGTAAAGAGAACTGGGCCAAATAGATATTTTCAAGTTTTATATGTTATAGCACTTCTTGAAAACATTTGCATGTAGCTTAGGAGATTGGTGATGTGAATTTTACTCTGATGTTTTACCTACCCAGAATCACATCTAATCTGGCTTGACAGTGGCTGAAATATTGTACATTCCATCTCTTTCTGGCACCTAGAAAATGTCTAATATATTTATAAAAACATTTCTTCTTTAGTGGTTAATGTGTTTCTCGTGTAAATGACTGGGCATTATATTACAAGTGATACTATTATCTTGACTTTATGTAGCGTCTTTTCCCCAACAACTCAAAGTGATTTAACGTATTATTTCATTTATGACCCTTGAATCATTAGGACCATTTTACAAACGAGATACAGAGAAATTGGTCCTTGTTAGAAGAGTGAAGAGCTATTATTTCATGAAAGTGTATCTATTGTTTTTAAATGAATTCTAAATTGAAAACATGAGACTTTGTGGAGACATTTGTTCCTAGAAATAAGAAATAATACTCTTCTGAATTAATTTCTAAAAATGTTTGGCTCTCTTGATTTTATAAACAGTTATCTATTCAACTAAAATTTAAGGGGCATTGACTAGGTACAAGGCACTGTTCTCAGCTAGAGATACAGTGGTAAAAATGATATGTCATATCGCCTTCATATTCTGAGGGATTAATTGCTGGGGAAACATGGGGAGGACAGACCTTATAAAGTAAAATATATATATATAAATTAGATAAGTTCAGTTGCTCTTAAGTACCATTAGGTGCTTTTCTAAAGCAGAGTGACTGATAAGAGATTGGGTGATAAGGAAAGGCTGCTTGAAGAGCTAACACCTACTTTTGCTTGTGAGTTACTTGGGAGTAGATGGATGCTGTCCTTATATAGTATTTGATGTTTAGGATGTATGTATGCTTTCTTCCAGTATTCTAGAATAGAAGTCAACCAACTTTTCTATGAGGGCCAGATGGACCATGGATTGAGGGCTTTGTGGGCCATACAGTCTCTATCTGCAAGGAGATCCAACCAGTCCATCCTAAAGGAAATCAGTCCTGAATATTCATTAGAAAGACTGATGCTGAAACTCCAATCCTTTGGCCACCTGATGCAAAGAACTGACTCATTAGGAAAGACCCTGATGCTGGGAAAGATTGAAGGCAGGAGGAGAAGGGGACCAGAGGATGAGATGGTTGGATGGTATCACCGACTCAATGGACATGGGTTTGAGCAAGCTCCAGGAGTTGATGATGGACAGGGAGGCCTGGGGTGCTGCAGTCCATGGGGACACAAAGAGTCAGACACACTGAGCGATTGAACAACAACAACAGTCTCCATCACAGCAACCAAACTCTACCATTATAGCAGGACCATACATAAGCAAATGACATGACTGCAGTGGAGGAAAGTTTTCCTCAACCATTTTAGGGTCACTGGCTGGTTTGAAAATTAAACTAACAGAGAGTAACAGGAGAAAAGCATATGTATTTATTTAATATAAGTTTTACATGACACAGGAGACTTCCTAAGGAAGTAAAGATCCAGAGAAACAGAAAATGTCATTAGGCTAGGTTTGGCTTAGAGGGTAAAGCGTCTGCCTGCAATGCAGTAGACCCGGGTTCGATCCCTGGGTTGGGAAGATCCCATGGTGAAGGAAATGGCACCCCACTCCAGTACTCTTGCCTGGAAAATCCCATGGAGGGAGGAGCCTCGTAGGCTACAGTCCATGGGGTCACAAAGAGTCGGACACGACTGAGCGACGACACGTAATGAAGAATGGATAGTTGTGGAGAAATACAATAGGTCAAGTAATGCGAGGTAACTGTAAGAAAACTGGGGAAAACTTAGCAAGGCTTATTTGCTAGGATTCTTCTCAGTGTCCTTTTGACTTCAGAGATAAAGATGCGCCTGTCCCCCTCATATAGGGAGGGGAGCTATACCAGAGACGTAAGCGTTTTATGACATGTTTCAAGGAGAAGGGCAGCGGGGAATCAGAGTGACCTTCCTGTTTCTGCTCTTTTCTTAACTCCGTTAACTTAAAATATTAAGTATACCAAAGTGCCTTCTTTTGATGGAGCATTCTTGAACTCTATCACCGATACTCCATTAACATTTTTTTTTATGGACACTGAAATTTGAATTTTGCATATATTTTGTGTTACAAATCATATTCTACTTTTGATTCTTTTTCAACCATTTACAAAAGTAAAAAACATTCTTGGCTCTGGGCCTTCCTGAAACAGGAATCAGGCTGGTCACGTCCCCTGGGCTGTAGTTGCCAAGCCTTGTTCAGGAATATTGTGTGGCACTCAGGTGCTCACTTTTCTGCAAGGTGGTCACTGGGCAAGAAGACCCGCACATAGACCTCAGTTCAGTTCAGTCACTCAGTTGTGTCCAACTCTTTGCAACCCATGGACTGCAGCACACCAGGCTTCCCTGTCCATCACCAAGTCCCGGAGCTTGCTCAAACTCATGTCCATGGAGTCAGTGATGCCATCCTACCATCTCATCCTCTGTCGTCCCCTTCTCCTCCCACCTTCAATCTTTCCCAGCATCAGGGTCTTTTCAAATGAGTCAGTTCTTCACATCAGGTGGCCAAATATTGGAGTTTCAGCTTCAGCATCAGTCCTCCCAATGAATATTCAGGACTGATTTCCTTTAGGAAGGACTGGTTGAATCTCCTTGCAGTCCAAGGGACTCTCAAGAGTCTTCTCCAATACCACAGTTCAAGAGCATCAATTCTTCGGCACTCAGCTTTTTTTATAATCCAACTCTTACATCCATACGTTACTACTGGAAAAATCATAGCTTTGACTAGATGGACCTTTGTTGGTAAAATAACGACACTGCTTTTTAATAAGTTGTTTAGGTTGGTCATAGCTTTTCTTCGAAGGAGCAAGCATCTTTCAGTTTCATGGCTGCATTCACCATCTACAGTGAATTTGGAGCGCAAGAAAATAAAGTCTTTCATTGTTTCCATTTTTTTCCCCATCTATTTCCATGAAGTGATGGGATCAGATGCCATGATCATAGTTTTCTGAATGTTGAGTTTTAAGCCAACTTTTTCATGCTCCTCTTTCACTTTCATCAAGAGGCTCTTTAATTCTTTGTTTTCTGCCTTAAGGGTGGTGTTATCTGCATATCTGAGGTTATTGATATTTCTCCCTGCAATCTTGATTCCAGCTTGTGCTTCATCCAGCTCAATATTTTGCATGATGTACTCTGCATTACATTAAATAAGCAAGGTGACAAAATACAGCTTTGACATATTCCTTTCCCGAGTTGGAACCAGTCTGTTATTCCATGTCCAGTTCTAACTGTTGCTTCTTGACCTGCATACGGATTTCTCAGGTGGAAGGTATGGTGGTCTAGTATCCCATCTCTTGAAGAATTTTCCACAGTTTTTTGTGATCCACAAAGTGAAAGGCTTAGATACAGTCAATAAAGCCAAAGTAGATGTTTTTCTGGAACTCTCTTGCTTTTTTGATGATCCAACTGATGTTGGTAACTTGATCTCTGGTTCCTGTGCCTTTTCTAAATCCACCTTGAATGTCTGGAAGTTCACAGTTCACATACTGTTGAAGCCTGGTCACCTTTTGGTGAAGGTCTTGTAGGTCTTCACAGAACCATTTAACTTCAGCTTTTCTGCACCAGTGGTTGGGGCATAGGCTTGGATTAATGTGATATTGAATGGTTTGCATTGGAAACAAACAGAGATCATTCTGTCATTTTTGGTATTGCCCCCAAGTACTTTGTTTTGGACTCTTTTGTTGACTATGAGAGCTACTCCATTTCTTCTAAAGGATCTGTGGGCACAGTAGCAGATTCAATGGTCATCTGAATTAAATTCGCCCATTCCGGTCCATTGTAGTTCACTGATTCCTAAAATGTTGATGTTCACTCTTGCCATCTCCTGTTTGACCACTTCCAATTTACCTTGATTCATGGACCTCACATTCCAGGTTCCTAGGCAATATTGTTCTTTACAGCATCGGACTTTACTTCCATCACCAGTCCCATCCACAACTGGGTGTTGTTTTTGCTTTGGCTCCGCCTCTTCATTCTTTCTGGAGTTATTTCTCCACTCTTCTCCAGTAGCATATTGGGTACCTACCAACCTGGGGAGTTCATCTTTCAGTGTCCTATCTTTTTGCCTTCTCATGCTGTTCATGGGGCTCTCAAGGCAAGAATACTGAAGTGATTTGCCCTTCCCTTCTCTAGTGGACCACGTTTTGTCATAACTCTCCACCGTGTCCCATCCAGCTTGGGTGGCCCTACACAACATGGCTCTTACTTTCATTGAGTTAGACAAGGCTGTGGTCCATAGACCTAGCATTGTGCTTTTTAACTCCTCTTCCATGGTCTGAGTAGACATTCCTGCTGGACAGATAGGCATGGTGTCTACCTTACAGAGGAAATTTCCCTTTGAAATATTAATACCTTTTGCTCAGTGGACTTTGTGCTTATTCAAGAGCACAAGTGAAGCTCAAAACTCTTTTCTTCGTCCTTAAGTCTGCCAGTTGCAGAATTTGGACCAACAGTCCACCTGTGCTTAATGGTCTTTCCTTGGCACAAACTGCTTAAGTGGCAAATGCCCACCGATGAGTCAAAGTGATATGAAGTAAAAACCGAGCCATACCTTGCTTGAATGAATTGGGTATGTGTAGCTTGGAGAAGAAAAAAACTAGAGGAGTCAGGATAACTACATTCAAATATTTTAAGTCATCATGTAGAAAAAAAATGAAAAACAAAACAAAACAAAACTATGCTATTCAGTTTTGCAAGTGGACATGGTTGGGAATAAGTTAAAAGGAAATGGATTTTGCCTGTCAAGCAAAACACCGAATGGTCATCTGTAATGACAACTGAGGATGTTGTTTACAACTCTGTGTGTCTTTTCTCTGTTCACTAAAGAGACTAGCCTAGATTTCTGTGGACCTTTCTAATAAGTGTTCTCTCTCTGTTTTTTAAATTCAAGAAGCAGTTTGGTAACTTGAGCTGTCCGAAGCAGCAGACGGCCAGCTGCCTTGAATGGTGGTGGATAGCCTACTCCTGAAAGGAGTCTGAAGGAAGCTAGGTCAGCATTGTAACAGATGCTAGAAGGCTTTTTATTCATTTACTCCACAAGTATTTATTCATTTATTGACTAAATAATGGAGCTCCGTGTAAGGTGTCTGCCAACCATATGACCTCATTATGTTTCTTAATCAGTTAGAAGTTGGCATTAATCTGTAGGCTAAAAATCAAAGTTTTAAAGACCTATCTTGGCTGTGCTTGTTAGTCTTGCCAGCGCCTACTGCTGAAGCAAAATTCCTCTTTGCTCCACAAATGATTTGTTTGAATTCAAATTAAATACAACTTTGATAACCTGCTTTGTAATTTCTTTTCCAGTTGAGAATGTTGTTATGCAGAATAGCCCTTGTTCTTTTACCTGTTCCTTTTCCATTCAAGCTGCTCACTTTGATTTGCAAACCGAAAAGGCTTGTAGTTAATGTAAAAGACTCTTTGCAAACATAATTCCTAGATTCAGTTTTATTGAATAGCACTCTTGCTAGATGCAGTACTAGAAAAGGGTTTCATGGTCAAAAATGCTTAGAAACACCACATATATACTAAAATGCCTTCTTAGAGAGTCACAGAGCTCATGAATAATTAAAGGCTATGAAAAATCCTGCAAAAAACAAAAGTGTTTACTATTGTTGAAGCCAGCACTTCCCAGAACATATGTGCTACCCATTAACATCCCACAAATGCACTTTGGAATATCCTACCTTCTAGAGAGCATAAGGAAGGACTTCAGTAGATACAGGTCAATACAGACAGAACTGTTTGAAATTGCCTGTCGACGTTTACTAATGTGTAAATAAAACAAAATAATTTTTGAACATACACAATTGCCTGTGTATGCCATGTACAGGTTATCAGATTTCAAGGAACTGGAATCAGTTACTCAGTCATAAATCTTTATGGAATGTAGCTATTTTCTTGATTATTTTAAAAACACTTTTCTCTCCTTCATTTCATTAAGGTTCAGCCTCTTTAAGTCTTGGTTTCTTCGTTTATTAAAAAGAAAATGGAGTTTTTACAAGGCTCAAAATAAATGTGAAATTGTATGTGAAACGCTTAGCATAGAGCTTGTACCATTGCAGATATTCAATAAAGACCTGCTGCCCATCTCACCACCATCATAGTCCAGAATTTAGGACTCTGGGTATTCAAAAGAGCTCGAAACCTAATGTCCGATGATTATTTAGGTTTTGAGGAAAACAGCATAGGGTAAGTTGTGACTGCTGAACTTCAATTTATATACAAGCATTTTAGAACTTAAAGCAACATAATAATAATTCCTAGGAAAAAAACTTGGTCCAGAGGATCTCTAAAAAGAATGATATTTTTGATCTTCATATATTTAAGCTCCATTTCCTCAGATGTCTTTTTAAAGATTTCAAATTTTATCAGAATAAGTTGGGGTGAAAGTGAAAGTCGCTCAGTCATGTCCGGCTCTTTGCAACCCCATGGACTGTCCATGGAATTCTCCAAGCCAGAATACTGGAGTGGGTAACCTTTTCCTTCTCCAGGGATCTAACCCACGTCTCCTGCATTGCAGGTGGATTCTTTACGAGCTGAGCCACAAGGGAAGCATAAGTTGGGCGGGGGGCAGTAATAAGTCATATTTATTGAAAGCTTGTGAATAATTGGCAGGTTGTGGGTCAGGCCACTCAAGATGGCTGCTCTGTTGTTCTGTGTTTGCTTCCCCTGCCCGGCCAGTGTCTGCTTCACCTAAACCCTATGCACAGGACTGACCTTCCTACTTACTTGCGCCGGGCTCCAGCTGCTGATTGTTCTTGTCTAGGGAGCGGTAAGTTTACCTGGTAACTAATGAGCCCACCTAACGCCAGTTCCCCGACAGCGGGCAATCTCCCCTTCTCTCTGGAAGTCAAGACTGCCGCTGTGTCCCGCCCGCAGCCTGCTGCACACGGTGAGGCACACGGTGCGGTGTCGTTCCAGGACCTTGCTCCAGACATGTAAGCTCTCCCGTCCACTAAACCAGGGTCCCCAGCCCCCAGACTGTGGGCCAGGACCAGCCTGCATACTGTTAGGAACTAGGCAGCTCTGCAGGAGGTGAGCAGTGGGAGAGTGAGTGATGCTTCTTCACCTGCCCCTCCCCATCGCTCCATGACCACCTGAACCACCCCCCTGTCCCCAGCCCGGGAAAAATGGTCTTCCAAGAAACCAGTCCTTGGTGCCAAAAAGGTTAGGGACAGCTGCGTTAAACCACTGATCTTTCTGTCTCTGACTCCTGGCTCTTTGGCCTTGAAGCTGGGCAAGTACAGGCCTTGTAGACCTGTGGGGTGCAGCCCAACACAGGTCGCAAAGAGTCGGACATGATCAAGTGACTTCACTCACTTTTTCAGTTTTATTGCTGTTAATTTTCATAGTGATCTCAGCTGTGGCGTTCAGATCTAGTGCTTCGCTGAAACAATGTTCATGTGATGCTCCACCCCCTTTTTCTCTGGTGTTAATTTATTGGCCTGGTGTCCTAGGTTTTAGGTCCTTGTTTTATACACTGCATTTTCTGTCTGTGCATTTTATGGCTCATCCCTATGTCTAATGTGTGTCTTTCTGTCTTTTCCCTTGGTTGGGGATGCTCCTGAGTGTCTGGTTAATCCAATCCCGAGCTCATGGCACACTCTCTCCCAGCGTTACTGCCAAATCTATTTAGTGACTCAGCAAGAGCTTGTCATTAACAACAATTCTTGTGGAAAGCAAAAATTAAGCAGTCGTGGAAAGAAAAGAGCTGGGGCACCACGGATGTGTGAATCTTCGGAAGCAGTAAACACAGCCTCCCGATGGCTTGGTGGTCGAGTTCCTCTCCTGACACCACCCTTCCTCTGAAGCACAAACAAGTTCACTTCTCGCAAGGAGTTTAAAATAATGTCTGCAGTGGAAAGGGCCCTTCAGTGTTATTGAAAAGACAACCTGTTCCCAAATCTTTTATTTGTTTATGTAATATAGAAACCATTTGACAGATAAAGGAGAAGGCAGACGGAATTTGAAAGAGCAGCTTTATTATTGACAAAACCTGGGGTCAGAGAATACCCTTTCAAATACGTGACTTGCCAACATTACTCCACAATTGAGCTGGTCCCTTTATCCCTCCAAGGTCTCAGCTTTCCACTCTCCACCCCCAATGACCAACAGAGCAAAACACACAGGACTCCCTTGCTGCAGCAGAGCCTTCCCTGATGGACTTAACAGAGGGGACAGGGGTCAGAATGCACCCCCTGCAGTCAGGCAGGTTGCACAAGCCAACCCAGCCCTGCCTTGACTCCCCTATCAGGCAAGAAGACACTTGCCTATACCCTTCTACATTCTTCTGGCAACCCAGGAAATAAACTGGAGATCAACAGGAGACAAACCAAAGGTTGATAACGTGCATACATGGAGACAGGCTTCCCAGGTGGCCCAGTAGTAAAGAATCCGCCTGCCAGTGCAGGAGACACAGGAGACTCTGGTTCAATCCCTGGGTTGGAAAGATCCCCTGGAGAAGGAAATGGCAACCCACTCCTGTATTCTTGCCTGGAAAATTCCATAGACAGAGGAGGCAGGCTACAGTCCCATGCAGTCACAGAGCGTCAGACATGACTGAGTGACTAACACACCCACACCCATCCACCCACCCGGAAAAACTGAGTAACTCGCCTAAATGACCGAAGTTAACATTAGTCGCTCAGTCGTATCCAACTCTTTGCAACCCCATGAACTGTAGCCCACCAGGCTCCTCTGTCCATGGGATTCTCCAGGCAAGAATACTGGAGTGGATTGCCATTTCCTTCTCCAGGGGATCTTCCTGACCCAGAGATAGAGCCCATGTCTCCTGCATTGCAGGCAGATTCTTTACCATTTGAGCCACCAGAGTGGTTAAATACCACCCTTAGTGGTTTAGTTGCTAAGTAATGTCCGGCTCTTGCAACCCCATGGACTGTATCCTACTAAGCTCCTCTGTCCATGGGATTTTACAGGCAAGAATATTGGAGTGAGTTGCCATTTCCTTCTCCAGGGGATGTTCCTGACCCAGGGATTGAACCCGGGTCTCCTGCACTGCAGGCAGATTTGATATCACCCTCAGCTAAAGATAGAAAAGGATGTTGAGGGTGGGGAGAGTCAGTTAAGGGAGGTTACCAGCAGAAACAAAGTTGATCAGGGTAAGGTCATTATCCAGGTTTAAGTCAGTGCCTTTTCCATTGATAAGAGTTTCTACAGAGTTGGTAGTTCTCCTCTTCCAGGTACAACAAGGACAACTCCCTTAACAAATGGAGATTTCCCTTACATATCGATTGTTTCTTACCTAAGGGTAACTCCTACTTGGTTTTCAGAGTTTTTGCCTTGTATGCTGTTTCTTAAAAACTAATCAGCTTAAAATAATATGTCAAAGAGATACATCTTAGGGTGGCAAATTCTGCTCCCCTACAATAGGAACAGAGAAGAAGGGACTCAATGGAAGGACAAATCAACCTTTGATACATTATGGAAAGGGGGATGGGGGCAAGGACCCAGTTATTTCATTACATCTAACAATTTAGAGAAGGGATGAAAATTGCTAAGGCATTGAGCCTGGGGATGAACAGACAATAGTGGTATCCTAGACAAAAATAGGAAACACAGCAAAGAGAATGAAAGAGAAAGATCAGAGCCGGAGATGGAGAACTGGAAACTTAAAAAGGATCTTTGAAATGAAAGGATAACAGAATTAGTAAGCCAGGTGTAAAGCTGTGATATGAGGCTGGAAGAAGGCTTAGGCCAAGATTCTAAGGGACCCCCCACCCCAACTCCCACTGTTGTTCAGTCACCAAGTCGTGACTGACTCTATGCAACCGCATGGACTGCAGCACACCAGACTTCCCTGTCCTTCACTATTTCCTAGAGATTGCTCAAAATCATGTCGATGATGCCATCCAACCATCTCATCCTCTGTCACCCCCTTCTTCTTTTGCCCTCAATCTTTCCCAGCATTGGGGTCTTTTCCAATAAGTTGGCTCTTCACATCAGGTGGTACTTTAGTTTCAGCATCATTCTTTCCAATAAATATTCAGGGTCGATTTACTTTAGGATTGACTGGTTTGATCTCCTTGCTGACCAAGGGATTCTCAAGAGACTTCTCCAACACCATAATTCGAAAGCATCAATTCTTCAGTGCTCAGCCTTCTTTCTGGTAAAATTGTCATATCTGTACAAGTGAAAGTTGCTCAGTTGTGTCCGACTCTTTGCGATCCCATGGACTATAGCCTGCCAGGCTCCTCTGTCCATAGAATTCTCCAGGCCAGAATACTGGAGTAGGTAGCCATTCCCTTCTCCAGGGCATCTTCCCAACCCAGGGATTGAACCCAGGTCTCTTGTATTGCAGGCAGATTCTTTACCATCTGAGCCACCAGAGAAGCCCTATCCATATATGACCACTGGAAAAACCATAGCTTTGACTACATGGACCTTTGTTGGCAAAGTGATGTCTCTGCTTTTTAATACACTGTCTAGGTTTTTCTTAGCTTTTCTTCCAAGAAGCAGGTGTCTCTTAATTTCATGGCTACAGTCACCATCCACAGTGATTTTGGAACCCAAGAAAATCTCTCAGTGCTTCCACGTTTCTGCTTCTATTTGCCATGAAGTAATGGAGCCAGATGCCATGATCTGTTTTTTGAATGTTGAGTTTTAAGCCAGCTTTTTCCCTCTCCTCTTTCGCCTTCATCAGGAGGCTCTTTAGAGTATTATGAGGATAAAATTAGACATAAAGTAGCTCATGTGATATTCAGCATAGTGTACCTTGTGGGTAGTAACTCTGCTTTTATGGAGTTGGTATAAATCTCAATTCATAAACTCAGATACACAAGGAATATCCAAGTCACTTTTTGTCTTCAAACCAATTTTATGAAGATTCTGAGCCCCAACTGCCTGGATGGTAGGATTTTTAACTGTAGCTATTCTTAGGGCTTCCACCTTTACCCCAGGGGAGTACAGAAGTCCCCTGTGAGACTGTATCAATTTTCAATTATCTGGTCACACTGGTTACTGCACAGGTACCCTTTTTTATTTCCTCTCCAAGCACTCCTGCCAAGCACAGCAGTCAGGTATGGTGTGAAACCTTTGATGAGACTGAGAACCCGTGTCAAGGATCCAGGGTCCCTCCTTGCCTCCCCCAGACAAGCCTCACTGTGCACTGCCATCCAGGAAAGTGCTTGTAGCCCAAGACATCGCTCTCCAACGCCAGAGGCCTCCTCTCTCCAGACCCTCACCCCTGGCCCCTGCCGGACACATATGATTCCACTTTTATATCATCCGGCCGTACCAATACTTTGAGTCATAAAAAGTGGCTTTTTTCCTTTAGTTCAAACTAATAACTATTCAATGGATTTAGCTTTTCTTTGTTTCTTCATTCCCTTTTTTTTTTTTTTTTTTTTAATCTAGGAGGGCAACTGACTTCATTCTGTTTGTGCTTTCCAAATAGCAAAAACCCCTGAGGCAAGTAAACAGAAATAGACTACTTTCTTCAAAGCAAGGGAAAATAGAAATAAAAAATATCCATTGACATATCTTGACACATTTAGCTGGTACTAGCAACAATGGTAATGCACCTCATTATTTTTATTATAATATTCCTCATATCCATCCCCTTTCTCCATCTCTATTGTCAGTACATGATTCATGGGGCCTTAATTTTTCAGGCTGTGTTGATTGTCCAGGTTTACCTCCCCTTCCCTCCCACCATTCCCACTTTAGCCATGTCACCCGACCAGCCGCTACCTGTCTTCTCACCACTGCACCAACTCTCCTGTCTTCTTGGAAAGTACCTTCCCCACCTCAACCTTGTCAGGCCAGTAAATTGCTACTTCCCCTTAAAGACTCCACTGAGACATGGTCTTCCCTGTGACTTCTCCGTGTTCCCGTCCCAAATGTAAAGCACCGTCCTCTGTATTTCCAGTGTCTTCTATTTGAAGCACTTAGACTTAAGGTGATCGAATAATTCCTTATTCAAACCAGGATATTTTTGAGAATGAAAGAGGATGCTACGACTAATTACCCCAGAGCCATAGACATAAACCAGGACTGTCTGAGGCAAACTAGGATGTACGGTCATCCTACTTATCTTTACATTGCTGAAACAACTGTTTACATGTCGGTCATTCCCACTCCCCACACACATACATAAGGAGGCAGGCAGTGAATTCATGGAAGGCGTAGGCCTCGGCATCTAGTATAGTGAGTGCCGACATAGTAATCGATTGATTAAATCTTGGGAATTTTACTGGGGCAGAACGTTGTAGCATATTAAAAAGCAAAGACAACACTTTGTCAACAAAGGTCCGTCTAGTCAAGGCTATGGTTTTTCCAGTGGTCATGTATGGATGTGAGAGTTGGACTATAAAGAAAGCTGAGCACAGAAGAATTGATGCTTTTGAACTGTGGTGTTGGAGAAGACTCTTGAGGGTCCCTTGGACTGCAAGGAGATCCAACCAGTCCATTCTAAAGGAGATCAGTCCTGGGTGTTTATTGGAAGGACTGATGTTGAAGCTGAAACTCCAATCCTTTGGCCACCTCATGCGAAGGGTTGACTCATTGGAAAAGACCTTGATTCTGGGAAAGATTGAGGGCAAGAGGAGAAGGGGATGACAGAGGATGAGATGGCTGGATGGCATCACCAACTCAATGGACATGAGTTTGGGTAAACTCCAGGAGTTGGTGATGGATAGGGAGGCCTGGCACGCTGTGGTCCATGGGGTTGCAAAGAGTCAGACATGACTGAGCGACTGAACTCAAGTGAACTGAAGTGGTAGAGACCAACACAAGGAGATGGGAGGGAACGTGTGCAAGGGAAACAAGTACACTAGTTAGGGAGGAGCAGAGGTCTGGGGATTAAAACATAGTTTGGGAAAGATTGTGGAAACTCTGGATCATGAGGTTCAGGAATTTCTAAGAAAGTGCAGTACCGGGGAAGATTTAAACATGGGGCAATGACATAAAGGATAACTGATACTGAATATAAGGTGATTTGGAGGGACAGAAAGGCAGGGAGAACTGAGGAAACTATTTGGATAAAAAAAGGTGAAATTATGAATGCCTGGACTAGGATTGTTTGTCATTTAACCTTTTATGCTTCATGAAAAACTTAGGACTCTTTAGAATGCAAGTAGCAGAAATCCAAATTAACCTGGTTTAACGAAAAAGGGAAATTTATCAGCTCAGCTAACGTAAGCATACAGGCATGCTAGATCCAGATTCTCACACAGTGTCATCCCATCAGGACTGTGCCATCTCTTGGTTCTACTTACTTTATTGGCTTGGTTCTCAGTGTTTCAGTTCAGTTCAGTTCAGTTCACTCAGTTGTGTCTGACTCTTTGTGACCCCATGGACTGCAGCATGCCAGGCCTCCCTGTCCATCACCAACTCCCGGAGTTTACTCAAATTCATTTCCATTAATCGGTGATGCCATCCAGCCATCTCATCCTCTGTCATCCCCTTTTCCTCTTGCCCTCAATCTTTCCCAGCATCAAGGTCTTTTCCAATGAGTCAGCTCTTCGCATCAGGTGGCCAGAGTATTGGAGTTTCAGCTTCAACATCAGTCCTTCTAATGAACACTCAGGACTGATCTCCTTTAGGATGGACTGGTTGGATCTCCTTGCAGTCCAAGGGACCCTCAAGAGTCTTCTCCAACACCACAGTTCAAGAGCATCAGTTCTTCGGTGCTCAGCTTTCTTTATAGTCCAACTCTCACATCCACACATGACTACTGGGAAAACCATAGCCTTGACTAGATGGACCTTTGTTGGCAAAGTAATGTCTCTGCTTTTTAATATGCTGTCTAGATTGGTCATAACTTTTCTTCCAAGGAGCAAGCGTCTTTTAATTTCATGACTGCAGTCACCATCTGCAGTGATTTTGGAGCCCCCAAAAATAAAGTCTGTCATTGTTTCCACTGTTTCCCCGTCTATTTGCCATGAAGTGATAGGTTTTCCGTGGAGTTCTCCCCAGAATGGACATTAGTAACTTCCAGCCTACTTTCTACCAGCTTAGCAGCCCCAGAAAAAGGAGGACACCGTTTTATCAATAGTTCCAGCAAAAATCCTAGGGAAGACTCTCTAGATGATGAAAATCAAATCACAGAAATAAAATTATCAAGAAGAACTATAGAAGTGATGAGCTTCCAAATGAGCAAGAAAATAAATGTACTTATTCCAAAATGATCTAGATTGTGTTTTTTCAATATATTTAAATTATGAGAAACGTGAGTCATTAATATCTTTAACTCAAAAATACTTTTACATATGATACTGGACATAGCATGCCAACTGTCTAAACAAGAGAGAAATTATTTCACCTTTTCAGTCCAACCTGTCGACGCAACAGTAGGGGAACTGACCTTTGAAGAGTGGTAATGGAGCCGGAGGAGGACTAAAAAGGGCGATTAAAATGAATCTGTCTTTGTGGGAATTCCTATTTGATTTTATTGAGAAACAAGCTGAGAAAGCTCTTCATTCTGAAATGACAGGAAGCTATGGGTTTGAGAAACATTTATAAATTTATTTGTAGAATTGATAGCATAATACTGAGAACACTATAACTATGAATTTCCTATGAAATTTATGTTCTGAATAAAGGGTATATAATGTTCAGAACAAAAATCCCAAAGAGAGATACAAAGATTCAACTAGTTATAAGTAGATTTTCAATATTAAGGAGTATATAAAATAATTCTGTTTGATGTTCAAGTTAAACACGCATGCACACATATATATAGTGTATAATTGTATATAACATGAATGAAATACTGCACTAAATATAGTAACAATCACTGGTTGGCAGGATTTGGTGTACTTTTAGTTTTCTTAGTTTCTTAGTCTGAATTTTTTTACAGTTTTTAGAATGAATGTGTGTTACTTTTAAATGAGAAAAGAAATAAAAAATGTTTAAGAGGATAAAGAATTCTGTCATAAAAGTAAACTACTGTTGCCCTTTGACATGATGTCATGTGGTTCTTCTCACAACTTTTCCCCCATAAATATCCATGATTCTCTCAGAAATTATACTGGGTTTGGACCCAATTGGGGAATGGACCGTCGATCTGAAAGAATATGGCATTTCTCCTATTATGCAAATAATAATCAAACACATTTTTACACTGTAATGCTAGTGTTAGGAATAGAAATGTAATCATATTCATTGATACCTACCTCACTAAATCATTTTTATTCTTTTCAAGAATGTACCTTTCAAGAACAAGGTTCCAATACAGAAAATAATCTGAACCAAGGATCCAGTTTGATAGAAGCTGTCTTTCAAGTATTGTACCGCTGCACTTTCTCTCCACAAACGTTTGGAAATGTCTTTGTGAGTTACATGGAAGAAGAACAATTATGGGACTTGTTATACAACATTCCAGGTATGAGAAGTTACTATTTGTAAAAGAAGTGTTTTCTAGATACTCAAATATATCTTTAAAGGCATTTTAAAAAGTTTATTGATGTCAGTTTTGCCAAATCTGTTATTTGTAAAAAGTTATCTTACATTTTTTTCAGTATACAGGCTACTTTGGGGAATCATTAACCATTAATTCCCATCAAAATTTAACATACTTGGTACAAGGTGAGAGGGGAAGTTATTACCTAGAAATTATGTGGATTTTCTTTTTGTATGAAAAATTTAACATTTACCACAGATAATGTTTTGCTATTAAACATGTAAGAAATTAGTAAAATGTAAAAAATGCTTTGTGCTTCTCAGATGCTTTTATTAAACAAACCGATGGACAAACCTGCTGGCCAGTTTTCTTCATATGTAAATGGAATTCATTATGACCAGCCTAGTGGCTCTCTTGGACAAGGCAATGGCACCCCACTCCAGTACTCTTGCCTGGAAAATCCCATGGACAGAGGAGCCTGGTGGGCTGCAGTCCATGGGGTCACTGAGGGTCGGACACGACTGAGCGACTTCACTTTCACTTTTCACTTTCATGCATTGGAGAAGGAAATGGCAACCCACTCGAGTGTTCTTGCCTGGAGAATCCCAGGGATGGGGGAGCCTGGTGGGCTGCCGTCTATGGGATCGCACAGAGTCAGACACGACTGAAGCGACTTAGCTGCAGCAGCAGCAGAGGCTCTCTCTAGACATTTAAGTAAGTCCTATCATTGTTTCGGGGGTACTATGTTTTCTCCAGCTGTGTTCTGCCCACAGCTTGAGTGGATGGTAAAGTCAGAATGAGTTACATGTCTGAATAGGAAGTGTTCGTGGGTTACCCCACCTTCAGGACCAGGTGTAAACATTCTCACATTGTTTGATCCTTAATATTCTGTCTTTAAATCTCTGTACTTAATGTCTTGGGACAATGAAGGATGAGGATTTAGTGGTTATCTTGTCAGCCCTTTAACTCTATATATCATTTACATTTGGTTTTCAACCTATATGCTTTCTTATACACTGTTTTGGAACCACCATTTCCATAAAATACTTAATAGAATCCATATTAAAAAATCTACCTGGCTCATAATCATGGTTTCGTTCTTCCTGTACTTTTTAGCTATTCTCCAGACCTGACTTGACTATCCTTTTAACTATTTTTAAGTCATTATGTTACATCTTCTCTTGGACATTACCACTGCAAAGTAGCAATATATAGCTTTATGTAATGATTTCAAAACCTTGAATCTATCACTTAGAGACTCTGTGATAATTATCTCCTATTAAAGTCTTATTTTCTAGTTTTCATATATTCCTCACTGGTTCTTTTTTTACCCCCCAAATGGTCAGTCTGCTGGTTTAAAAGAGAGCATTATTTCTGATGTAGACTTTATTGAACTGAAAGAAAAACAACCTTGAAAGCTCCTCTACCCCCTGCTGTTTTCAGTTGTTTCTGGTGAGGATAAGAGCTGAATTGTCTCACAAGATTGTAAAGAATCGGGGACCCACTTGCTTCAACCATTATTTATCTTTCAGTTCTTAAGTTCTTCAACCATCTGACACTCAGCACAAAACCATACTGAAAATGACTTAGAAGAGATCAATGGATTTTAGGTGGTGGCCTGAGAAAGCGAAACTGCTCCTTGCCCCTAATTAGTCTTCTCTCCCATCTACACATTGAGCAGACCCTCCTCCCCCAGGTCAGAAAAGTCTCTTGGAATATGAACAGGTAGTACAGATATCTGTTCACAGAGACCAGATTTCGTCAAGGGCTCAAAGGGGCAGAACTTCAAAGTGCTGAAACATCCTTGGCCTTTGTGCAAGTTCTTTCTCCATCAGTGTTAACTTATCTCCTTTTAAAGTCGTATTTTCTAGTTTTCATGTATTCCCTCACTGTTTCCTTTTTATCCAAAAACAGGCAGTCTTCTAGTTTAAAGTGAAAGTAAGAGTCGCTCAGTCGTGTCCGACTCTTTGCAACCCCATGGACTGTACAGTCCATGGAATTCTCCAGTTCAGAATACTGGAGTGGGTAGCCTTTCCCTTCTCCAGGAGATTTTCCCAACCCAGGGATTGAACCCAGGTCTCCTGCATTGCAGGCGGATTCTTCACCAGTTGAGCCACAAGAGAGCATTATTTCTGATGTAGACTTTATTGAATTGAAAGAAACTAAGACATTACAGTGGTCATGAGGGACTGTGCTTTTTTTTTTTTCTCTCCTATTTAAATCTTTGTAAGTCTCCTATTCTTCTGTTACCAATTACAATGATCTTAAAATCCCTAATAAGATACACTAATTCATAAGAAAACTAAGTCTTTTACTGTGGTTTCTGTTTGACTTGAAAAATAATAGGTTTCAAGGAAATATAGCTGAGACACATAATCACAATCCCACAATATTTGCATTTTGCCACTAATAGATCTATGCTTCAGTAAATATTATTAACTTATCCAGATTGACTGGAGTACATTACTTAAAAACTGGTTTATTTTCTTCCTCTTGAAACACACTATAATTTCTGTATAGCTTATCCATAAGACATCACAGTCATCATTTTAGAGTAGAAAGGTGAAAACAAAGAAGGCAGTATCCTCATTTTCTTGCTGGGCTTCCCTGGTAGATCAGCTGGTAAAGAATCTGCCTGCAATGCAGGAGACCCTGCTTCAATTCCTGGGTCAGGAAGATCTCCTGGAGAAGGGATAGCCTAACCACTCCAGTCTTCCTGGGCTTCGCTGGTGGCTCAGATGCTAAAGAATCTGCCTGCAATGCAGCAGACCTGGGTTCTATCCCTGAGTTGGGAAGATCCCCTAGAGGAGGGCATGGCAATCCACTCCAGTATTCTTGCCTGGGAAATCGCCATGGACAGCGGAGCCTGGCGGGCTACAGTCTGTGGGGTTGAAAAGAGTCAGAGATGACTGAGCGACTAAGCACAGCAAGAGATGTTAAGAGACTTGCCTGAGATTGTTCACTGATTAAATCATAGAATCCAAACAAAAAAATGGAACTTCTGATCACGGGCCTTGTCATTTCTCTTTATTTTTTTCTATTAGACTAAACTTTTTGAAACATTTGCTTTATGAATACATGAATTCAGTAATGAAATATATAAATTGGCTTAATAATTAGAAATCCAATATATAACTCCTCAGAATGAACATAACTAGGAAGAAAAACAGGAGTGAAAATATCCATTTAAAAAAAGATTACAGAAGATAAAAATTATTAAAAAAACAATTAAGTTGGGTACCTCATATGGGCATTTCAAAGGCCAATACACTCTGTAAGAAATAGATTTGGTAGCAATCATTGCAGGCCTGTACTCTCAAAGTAGGTCAACAATATTCAGTTGGGCAAATGAAAATATCAAAGCATAAGTTACTTTGTGCTTCACTCTATTCCTTAACTCCCTTTGACTTTTAAGAGAAACACATGTCTTTAGCACACACTGAGTTAAACTTTAAAAGAAACTACTAAACTGCTTTTGAACGTAATCCCGTCCTTTTACCTTCCCACCCGTTATGTGAGAGAGTTTGGGTTGCTCTGTGCCCTCACCAACACTTGGAATTGCCTTTTTGCTTTTAATCATTCTAAGAAGTATATGCTATTATCTCATTGTGATTTTAATTTTCAGTTCCATGGTGATTAATGACGTCAAACATATCTTCATTTTTTAAACAGTCATTTGAAAAAATTCTTTTGAAAAATATCTGGTGAATTTAACTCAGATTGCCATAATATCTACTACTGCAGGCAGGAATCCCTCAGAAGAAATGGAGAGGCCATCATGGTCAACAAAAGAGTCCAAAATACAGTACTTGGATGAAATCTCAAAAACGACAGAATGATCTCTGTTCGTTTCCAAGGCAAACTATTCAATATCACAGTAATCCAAGTCTACGCCCCAACCAGTAATGCTGAAGAAGCTGAAGTTGAACGGTTCTTTGAAGACCTACAAGACCTTCTAGAACTAACACCCAAAAAAGATGTCCTTTTTGTTATAGGGGACTGGAATGCAAAAGTAGGAAGTCAAAAAACACCTGGAGTAACAGGCAAATTGGCCTTGGAATACAGAATGAAGCAGGGCAAAGACTAATAGAGTTTTGCCAAGAAAATGCACTGGTCATAACAAACACCCTCTTCCAACAACACCGAAATCAGATTGATTATATTCTTTGCAGCCAAAGATGGAGAAGCTCTATAGAGTCAGCAAAAACAAGACCAGGAGCTGACTGTGGCTCGGATCATGAACTCCTTATTGCCAATCCAGACTTAAATTGAAGAAAGTAGGGAAAACCACTAAACCATTCAGGTATGACCTAAATCAAATCCCTTATGATTATACAGTGGAAGTGAGAAATAGATTTAAGAGCCTAGATCTGATAGATAGAGTGCCTGATAAACTATGGACTGAGGTTCGTGACATTGTACAGGAGACAGGGATCAAGACCATCCCCATGGAAAAGAAATGCAAAAAAGCAAAATGGCTGTCTGGGGAGGCCTTACAAATATCTGTGAAAAGAAGAGAACTAAAAAGCAAAGGAGAAAAGGAAAGATATAAGCATCTGAATGCAGAGTTCCAAAGAAGAGCAAGAAGAGATTAAAAAAGCCTTCCTCAGCGATCAATGTAAAAAATTGAGGAAAACAACAGAGTGGGAAAGACTAGAGATCTCTTCAAGAAAATTAGAGATACCAAGGGAACATTTCATGCAAAGATGGGCTCGATAAAGGACAGAAATGGTATGGACATAACAGAAGCAGAAGATATTAAGAAGAGGTGGCAAGAATACACAGAAGAACTGTACCAAAAAGATCTTCACGACCCAGATAATCACGATGGTGTGATCACTGACCTAGAGCCAGACATCCTGGAATGTGAAGTCAAGTGGGCCTTAGAAAGCATCACTACGAACAAAGCTAGTGGAGGTGATGGAATTCCAGTTGAGCTATTTCAAATCCTGAAAGATGATGCTGTGAAAGTGCTGCACTCAATATGCCAGCAGATTTGGAAAACTCAGCAGTGGCCACAGAACTGGAAAAGGTCAGTTTTCATTCCAATCCCCAAGAAAGGCAATGCCAAAGAATGCTCAAACTACCGCACAATTGCACTCATCTCACATGCTAGTAAAGTAATGCTCAAAATTCTCCAAGCCAGGCTTCAGCAATATGTGAACCGTGAACTTCCTGATGTTCAAGCTGGTTTTAGAAAAGGCAGAGGAACCAGAGATCAAATTGCCAACATCCACTGGATCATGGAAAAAGCAAGAGCGTTCCAGAAAAACATCTATTTCTGCTTTATTGACTATGTCAAAGCCTTTGACTGTGTGGATCACAATAAACTGTGGAAAATTCTGAAAGAGATGGGAATATCAGACCACCTGAGCTGCCTTTTGAGAAATTTGTATGCACATCAGGAAGCAACAGTTAGAACTGGACATGGAACAACAGACTGGTTCCAAATAGGAAAAGGGGTATGGCAAGGCTGTATATTGTCACCCTGATTATTTAACTTATGTGCAGAGTACATCATGAGAAACGCCGGACTGGAAGAAACACAAGCTGGAATCAAGATTGCCGGGAGAAATATCAGTAACCTCAGATATGCAGATGACACCACACTTATGGCAGAAAGTGAAGAGGAACTCAAAAGCCTCTTGATGAAAGTGAAAGTGGAGAGTGAAAAAGTTTGCTTAAAGCTCAACATTCAGAAAACGAAGATCATGGCATCCATTCCCATCACTTGGTGGGAAATAGATGGGGAAACAGTGGAAACAGTGTCAGACTTTATTTTGGGGGGCTCTAAAATCACTGCAGATGGTGACTGCAGCCATGAAATTAAAGACACTTACTCCTTGGAAGGAAAGTTATGACCAACCTAGATAGCATATTTAAAAGCAGAGACATTCCTTTGCCAACAAAGGTTCGTCTAGTCAAGGCTATGGTTTTTCCTGTGGTCATGTATGGATGTGAGAGTTGGACTGTGAAGAAGGCTGAGCGCCGAAGAATGGATGCTTTTGAACTGTGGTGTTGGAGAAGACTCTTGGGAGTCCTTTGGACTGCAGGAGGATCCAACCAGTCCATTCTGAAGGAGATCAACCCTGGGATTTCTTTGGAAGGAATGATGCTAAAGCTGAACCTCCAGTACTTTGGCCACCTCATGTGAAGAGTTGACTCATTGGAAAAGACTCTGATGCTGGGAGGGATTGGGGGCAGGAGGAGAAGGGGACGACAGAGTATGACATGGCTGGATGACATCACTGACTCGACGGACGTGAGTCTGGGTGAACTCCGGGAGTTGGTGATGGACAGGGAGGCCTGGCGTGCTGCAATTCATGCGGTCGCAAAGAGTCGGACTCAACTGAGTGACTGAACTGAACTGAAAAAATTCTTTTGAAAAATATCTGTTTAAAACTTTCCTTCATTTATTAATTAGTTTGTCTTACTCAGTTTTAAAGAAGTCTTCCCTGGTGGCTCAGTGGTAAAGAATCGCCTGCAATGCAAGAGCCACAGGAGATGCAAGTTTGATCCCTGGGTCGGGAAGATACCCTGGAGGAGTGCATGGCAACCCACTCCAGTAATTCTTGTCTGGTGGATCCCATGGACAGAGGAGCCTTTGGTCCATGGGGTCGCAAGAGTTGGACAGGACTTAGCGACTAAACCACCACCATACATTTTCATATACATATACTATTTCCCCAGCATCTTTTTTAGAAATCACTATTCTTTCCCAGTTTCAATGGTGCTTCGGTGCTTTTGTCAGAAATCAAGTGGACAATTGAGCAAATCCGTGTCTACATGTGGATCCTCTGTTCTGACACTTGGAGCTTCATGACTATATTATTCTTTTTTTTCTGTTTGCTCCAACGTTGTTCCTTTTAATATGTATTTTGACCTTCTTTGAATTAACTGGATATTTTTCAGTATTACAGTTTTTCTTTGCCAATTGCTTATTAGATATAATTCTATATTTATTTTGGTAGTTGTTCCAAGGTTTACATCTTGTGATGAGTATCTTTGACTCATCACAGTTTACATATAATGTAAGAATCTTACATAAGTATATTTCTATTTACTCTTCCTATTCTTTACATGTGTCATCATGCATTTTATTTCTACTAATGTTATGAACCCTACAATCTATTGTTTCACTTTTGTTTCAGTCAGTTATAGCTTAAAGAAGCAAGAAATGAGAAGAAAATCTTTCATATTTGTCCATCTATCTATCATTTCTGGTACTCTTCTTTTACTTGTGTAGATCTGAGTTTCTGACTGATATCATTTTCCTTCTACCTTAAGTATTTCCTTTAATGTACTAAAAATTTTCTGCCATCAGTTCATTTAATTTGATTTGATTGCATGAAAAAAGGCTTTATCTTCATATTTGACATATTTTTCATCAGACATGTACTTTTGGGTTCAGAGATTTTTCTTTCATTTTTCTTTTCACTCAGTACTTTCAAGACATTTTTCTATTTTATGGCTTGCACTGTTTCTGATGATAAATCAGTTTAGGTTTTAAAGTGTTTGCTTCCAGTTATATAATGTGTCTTCTCTGTGTTATTCATGTTAAGATTGTTCTCTTTATCACTACTTTGCAGCAATTTAATTATGATGCACTTTGTTTTCGTTTCTTTTGAATTCTGCTTAGGGATTGTTGAGCTTCTTATATCTGATGATGTTTAGTTTTTATCATATTTGGAAATTTTTCAGCCATTCTCACGGGGTATTTTATCTTTTCCCCCCTACCACCACTTTTTTCTGGAATTCTTTTTTTTTTAAATAATTAATTTGGCTGAGTAGGGTCTTAGTTATGGCATGCAGAATCTTCATTACATCATGCAGGATCTTTTGCTGTGGCACATGGACTCTAACTGCGCTGTTCAGGCTCAGTGGTTTTGGCACATGGGCTCTCGAGTTGTGGCCCACAGCCTCCAGAGTCCACAGGCCCAGTAACTGCAGAGTGTGGGCTTCATGGATCTTAGTTCCCTCACCAGGGATTAAACATGTGTTCCTTGAATTGCAAGATGGATTCTTAACTATTGGGCCACCAAGGAAGTCCCTGATTTGTAGATATTGCAAAACCCTTGTATTCCTCTGATAAATCAACTTCGTATTGCGTATGATCCTTTTAGTGTATTCTTACGTTCAGTTTGTTGACATTTTGTTGAGGATTTTTGCATCTATGTCCATCAGTGATATCGGACTGTGATTTTTCTTTTTTGTGTGCTATCTCTGTCTAGTTTTAGTATCAGGATGAGGCTGGCCTTGTATACAGAATGAGTTTGGAAGTATTCCTTCTTCTATGCAATTTTTGGGAATAGATTGAGAAGACCAGGTCTTACCTCTTCTCTAAATGTTTGGTAGCTTTCACCTGTGAAGCCATCTGGTCCTGGACTTGTGTTTGTTGAGAGTTTTTCTAAATTACTAATTCATTGTCATTGCTGCTAAATTGGTCTGTTCGTAGTTTTTATTTCTTCCTGGTTCAGTCTTGGGATATTGTACATATCTAGTAATTTGTCCATTTCTTCTAGATTGTGCATTTTATGGCTGTGTAACTGTAGTCTCTTAGAATCATTTTTATTTCTGTGATGTCAGATATAACTTCTTTTTTATTTCTGATTTTATTGATTTGGACCCTCTCTCTTTTTTCTTCATGAGTCTGGCTAAAAGTTGTCAATTTTGTTTCTCTTTTTTAAAGTCCAGCTTTTAGTTTCAGCACTATGGTGGTTTTTACAGTGGGTTGTCATTTGAGAAATATCACCGTGAAATTTGAGGGGGAAAATCACATCAGTGCTCTTCTCTGTTAATTCAAATAGTGATCCCTGAACTTCCCAGTCATTAAAAACAAACAAAAACTTTTATTGTATTTATCACATAAGTAACACATAATCATTGCAGGTGATACTTATTAGAAAGAAGGGAGGAAAGAAAAGAGGGAAGGAGGGAAGAAAAAGTCAAAGAAGAAGTAGTAAAGGAAAAGGAAAATCACCTGAAATACCATTAGTCATTGATAATCACCATCAACATTGTAGAGTATCTTTTAATTCTTTTCTGCTGCTGCTGCTACTGCTGCTAAGTAAGTCGCTTCAGTCGTGTCCGACTCTGTGCGACCCCATAGACGGCAGCCCACCAGGCTCCCCCGTCCCTGGGATTCTCCAGGCAAGAACACTGGAGTGGGTTGCCATTTCCTTCTCCAATGCATGAAAGTGAAAAGTGAAAGGGAAGTCGCTCAGTCGTGTCTGACTCTCAGCGACCCCATGGACTGCAGCACACCAGGCTCCTCTGTCCAAGGGATTTTCCAGGCAAGAGTACTGGAGTGGGTTGCCATTGCCTTCTATGTATATGTAAACATGTATTTTTTAATAAATATAGTATATCATACTATTTTCTAAGCTGCTTTTTTTTTTTAACTAATCAATATGACTTTATTGCGAAGATGGTTGTGCTATGCTTAGTCACTCAGTCATGTCTGACTCTTTGTGACCCCATGGACTGTAGCCCGCCAGGCTCCTCAGTCCATGGGGATTCTCCAGGTCAGAATACTGGAGTGGGTTGCCATGCCCTCCTCCAGGAGATCTTCCCAATCCAGAGATCAAACCCAGATCAACAGCATTGCGGGTCGATTCTTTACCATTTGAGCCACCAAGGAAGCCCTAAGCTAATTAAATAAATCCCTAGTTGTTGGACATTTAGATTATTTCCAATTTTTTATTTTATTCTTTACATAATCATAATTAATTTCTTAGGATACATTTCCAGGGAAAGAATAAACGTGTTAATAGGTAAGTGTCAAAGCTTTTGCAATTGTTGTCAATGTGTCATCTAAGAAGGGTATACAAGCTATATATCCACCCGTAGAGTCCCCAGAGTACTAGCGAATACTGTTTTCTTCACTGTTATTCTGGCTACTATTCCCTTGATTACCAAGGGGTAACTTTCTCCCCCAATGTTTATGGACTACTTATCAATCATATGATCTCTAGGCGAAAAACAGCTCTTCTTTCTATAGCTTTGAACTAGATTACTGAGAAGCTGAATTCTTCATTGAGCAGGGCACAAAATATTTTTGATTCTGCTAACTGTAATATACTGTCTGGTTTTAAAGCCTCAACACGCAGAGAGTCCGAGGTGGCGGTCGTCCGATGCCTGAGACTGGCACTGACGGACGCCGTCAAGGACGTTGTGCAGCAGGTCGCGTCTGTGATGAGCTCTGGGAGCAGCTGTGAGACGAACCTGAACAAGCACAGCGTTCCCGAAGGTCTGCGTGAGAGCATTCCGAAAGAATGGAATTACATTCCAAAAGAAACCAAAAGGAAAGAATCAAGCAAAGGTACGTTTGTTTTTCTTTAAGAACACGTCCCTAAAGAAGCACACTTTCTAGGATATGAGAACAAGTAACATTGTAAAAATTACAAGATTTGTAAACTATATTAGTCTCCTTTCTACCATGTACATTTAGGATTCCTAATTTTCATTAGTGCAAGCCACATGATCAAAAAAAAAAAAAAAAAACACACACACAACTTAGAAATGAAAATGACTCAAACAATCATCTTCTTTTTTTAACTACCAATTCAAAATTTTCTGTGATATTTTGTGTTTATGTTAGTATTCAGATTAGTCACATGATTTTGACTGATTTCCTTTAAACCTATTGAGGAATCTAAAATTCATATTCTCAAGAAGATTGCTCTGATATTCAGTTTAATTATTCTTTTTTGACGTTTTTCCTGTACAACTACCAGTTATTACTTTCTTCTCTTTCTTTAATACACCTACATGTGTAGCTTTTGGGTGAAAAATAACACCCCATTTAATAGCTACATGTATTTTTCTGACAGGTATTCCCCCCCTAGTACCTATGGTTCTGGATTCGGTGCGTTGTTCCTCTTCAGGGCAGTGCACCTACCAAGTGTACTGAAGAATTATCAAAGACCTATGTTATTCATTTATTTTAGTACTCAAGTCCTTTCTTGTTAGTTTCTTCCTATCTAGATGTCTCTACTTTCCAAGAATTTCACAAGGTTCCTTTGGATGTATCTTATTTATCTGTTTGTATCCATGAATCTTCTTTAGAATTTTTTAAATACATCTTTTCCTTTTTATCTTCATCTTTAAAGAAGAGTATTTTTTCACTAACTGTAAGGAAACTCTCAACAGTAAAGTACTCCAGCTGAACAGTAAAACACTCCTGCTAAATCTCAATCCATTTGAGGAAAGTAGCTGTTCTTTCATCCTTCTCCATAGTGGTCCTGAATAATGTGAATCTTATCCAGGAACCTTATATTAAAGACTCAAATCATCTATCAGTGACCTTTCATAGTAATGCTTTAATTCTGTCCAAACCCTATTAAACTGCCTTTGAATCCAGTAAAGCCATTTAATTCAAATTGGAAAATGTCAGATATTCATTACTTAAGTTCTTCCTCATCAGAGTTGTTGCCATCTCCCTTTTCTAGCTTTGGGATATTTCATAGATTTTGAGTAATACAAGAGGCATGATCTATAGTGTATATCATGTCATATGAGTAGCACTTTTTTGTTTGTGGCTTTCAAGTTGGTCTATTCACAAACAATTATTTTTTTTTTCTACAAGTATTTTGGAACTCTTCCATAACATTTCAAAGGGCCTCTGGTTTCCACTGCCACCCCCGCCCCAAAAAACTTAGTTTGTATTGATCGATACCAGTTCTTATGGTTTTCCTTACTAAATAATAGTTTTTCATAAAATTATCAGTAAGAGTAGAAATATAACACTTAGAGAGGCATGAAGGACTGCCAAATCACATATAAATACTATAAAAGAAAGTGGTGGAGGAAGGTGACCTTATAAAGCATTTCGTGCATTTCAGGATGTGACAATAGGAGAATACCATTGTTCTTCATTTCTGTCCTCTTTTAAATTGACATTACTCAATCTTTAGTTTCCCTACAACATACAAGATAGATAACATGTTCATGCCAGACATTAAGTCACTTATTCGTTCAATAGATAGACATTTACTAAGTCAGCTACTACTACATATGAGGTACTGGAATTGGGTCAGGGATAAACCATCAATGAGAGATCCCCTCTGGATTCTTGAAGACTAGTATAAATGTTTACAAATAGGTACAAACACCCCCAGAGGTGTATAAGACAATTCTCTGGTGGGTGAGAAGACAGCAAGCAAAACTACTGACATGTCATATGGAGCCTGTTATGGAATTCTCCCTGGGTCTGTGAGCAGGCCAGTCATGTGTTGGGGACATTATTGTTAGTGAGGGCGTGTACAGGGTAACCTCACTCCTTCATTAGCTTTCATCATTTAGCAATCAATTAAGGTTGTCCTTTGTATTTCAGAATCTAGTTTTCACAACATTAATCCTCACAAAACACACAAGTGGCTTTAATATATTCTTATAAATAACAAATCAACTACGGTTTGAAACTATTACTGGGAATCCAAGGGAAAACAGTGAGAAAGTAAAAAAAACTCACACTGAGGAAAATTACTGTTTCTAACATAAACTGTTTCTCAGCTATATTGCAAGTTAGAACACTGATAATCTGATCAGATTTGGCCAAAAATAAATTAAAAAGGAGTGGGAAAACTATCTGAAGCATGGCTTTCCATACTTTGTTGTTAAAGATGAATCCCTCCAAAATAAGTATTGTGCCTTGAGATATTAGCTAAATATAGTTTGAAGTCTTCTTGATTAGCGAAAGATTTCAAAACTAAGTATACAAACATGAAGATAAACCTTGATAATCCTTTTCAGCAATGTTTTAAGTCAATTGATATTTAATTTAGTCCTTGGCAAAATTCATCTAAATAATGAAGTGCTTAGGGGCCTTTTTTTTTTTTTTTGAGGATTCTAACTTAAAAGACAAATAGTCACTAGCTTAAGGAAACATTTGTCCTTCCTGACATAGTGAAAATGATGGAACATGGAAAACACTGAAGATTTAAAAAAATAAATAGTACAATAAATTATACAGTGTAAGAGATTTACCGAAGAATTGAATGGAAGTTCAGATGTTTCTGATATAGCTCAGCTTAGGTATTCACTCCCTAAGTGAATACACAAAGAATTCTCTCCCTAAGAGCAAGTACACAAAGAATTAGTTGTTTTATTTGACAATGACCAAAGGAAAGATATACCAAAGAATGTATTGTCTTACCACTAAATTACTTTTTAAATAGAAAGAATGCTTTATGGGGAAACTCAGGGGTAATTGTTTCTAACTAAAACAATAGATTCTGGAGAGGAAACAGAGGTAGCAAGCACCGCAGAGAAAATGTATTCCAGGCATCATTCACACATGGATTGTTGAGAAAGAAAGTGATGGCAGAAATATGCCAAGTGTTATCAGAAGTCATTCAGATAGTTTATTTTGTAAAACCCAGAAATATTAGTTTTATAAAAGCGAGTATCACCTATGTAAATGTCATCGCTGCACCACGTAAGAACTTAGAATTTGCTAGCTCGATTTAAAATGTTCCAAATAAGCGTTTCAGTTATTTTTGAATACTTTTCTCAAAAGTACAAAAATGAGGGCATCCCTGGTGGCTCTGGTGGAGAGTCCGCCTGCCAACGCAGAAGGCACGGGTTCCATCCCTGAGCCGGGAAGATTCCTGCACGCAGCGAAGCAGCTAAGCTCCCGTGCCACAGTACTGAGCGTGTGCTCGAGAGCTCGGGACCCACAACTGCTGAGCCTGCGTGCTGCAGCTGCCGAAGCCTGCACGCCTTAGAGCAACAAGAAAATCCACTGCAGCGAGGGGCCTGCGCACCGACACGAGCATGGCCCCCGATTACCGTAAATACAGAAAAGTCCACACTGCAACAAAGACCCAGCACAGCCAAAAAGTTTTTTTAAAAAACAAAAATGAAACATTTTCAGTTTGTTGCAAGAACAGTTAATTAACATAAAGGTGATGACTATTTGTTAGTCAGATTTCAACGACAACGTTTGTCTCTTTGGTGGTTAAGATTGAAAAACTAGTGCCATGATTTCACAGGTTGCACGTGGATCTATGTATATGTTCATGTAGCGACTTTGTCACCTAGGACGGTCATGAAAGCCAAGTATTGAAACAAACTAAATAACCTGACATTTGAATCAATGTGTTACAAACTATTAAAGCCCAGGTTTTTAAAAGAATAAAGCATATAAAATCACATTATCCTCACTCAATAATGTATTATCGATATTTAATACCATTCAGTTCAGTTCAGTCTCAGTCGTGTCCGACTCTTCGCGACCCCACGAATTGCAGCACGCCAGGCCTCCCTGTCCATCACCAACTCCCGGAGTTCACCCAGACCCACATCCATCGAGTCAGTGATGCCATCCAGCCATCTCATCCTCTGTCGTCCCCTTCTCCTCCTGCCCCCAATCCCTCCCAGCATCAGAGTCTTTTCCAATGAGTCAACTCTTTGCATGAGGTGGCCAAAGTACTGGACTTCTAGCTTCAGCATCATTCCCTCCAAAGAAATCCCAGGGCTGATCTCCTTCAGAATGGACTGGTTGGATCTCCTTGCAGTCCAAGGGACTCTCAAGAGTCTTCTCCAGCACCACAGTTCAAAAGCATCAATTCTTTGGCTCTCAGCCTTCTTCACAGTCCAACTCTCACATCCATACGTGACCACAGGAAAAACCATAGCCTTGACTAGATGGACCTTTGTTGGCAAAGTAATGTCTCTGCTTTTGAATATGCTATCTAGGTTGGTCATAAGTAAACAATATTTTAAAAGTTAATTTTAAGACATTATTTGTCTTTACCTTTTTCATTGTAAATTTCATTTTTTGCATGTTTTATAATCTCCAAAATATATTATTACAATCAGTAGTCTATGCATAAGAAGGAAGACATGATAAGTATATAAATGTACCTCTAACATCTCATTCAATGTCATATTCAAAGCTATGGTTTTTCCAGTAGTCATGTATGAATGTGAGAGTTGGACTATAAAAAAACTGAGCACCAAAGAATTGATGCTTTTGAACTGTGGTGTTGGAGAAGACTCTTGGGAGTCCCTTGGAAAGCCAGGAGATCCAACCAGTCAATCCTAAAGGAAATCAGCCCTGACTATTCTTTGGAAGGACTGATGCTGAAGCTGAAATTCCAATACTTTGGCCACCTGATGTGAAGAATGGACTCACTAGAAAAGACCCTGATTCTGGGAAAGATTGAAGATGGGAGCAGAAGGGGCTGACAGAGGATGACATGGTTGGATGGCATCACTGACTTGATGGACGTGAGTTTGAGCAAGCTTGGGAGTTGGTGATGGACAGGGAGGCCTGGTGTGCTACAGTCTGAGGTCACAGGGAGTCGGATACAACTGAACATTGCATTCATTCTAGGACATGCATTTTTTCACACTTTATCAAATTGGGATGGCTCTTGCAATATATTACATATTAAGGACTTAGAAGTCAACTTATTTAAATAAAGACAGACTAATGAATGTGTGGCATTCTTAAAAGATCCCTCCTGGTATGTTGTCAGCATGATCATAGACTCAGGTCCTGCGATTGTGCTTGTATGGTGCTGTGCTGTGCTTAGTGGCTCAGTCGTGTCTGACTCTTTGTGACCCCATGGACTGCAGTCCACCAGGCTCCTCTGTCCATGGGATTCTCCAGGCAAGAATACTGGAGTGGGTTGCCATACCCTCCTTTAGGGGATCTTCCCAACCCAGGGATCGTACCCAGGTCTCCTGCCTTGCAGGCAGGTTATTTACCGTCTGAACTACAAGGGAAGCCCTGACCCCGTGGTCAGTAGAATGGATTTGTCATCGGTCTAAAGGTTCTGACTAGAATTTGCCTAAGTTTTGATAAAGTAGTTGGAGATTTGAGTACGTGCAGTTCTCAGATTTTGTAAATATTAGTAGGGATACAGGTGTGAAAAGAATTGTTAATCTTTACCTGATATCTACTTATCTTGTCAAATGTTTACCCAGGATGTGCAGATAAGCCCTCTTTAGGATATACAGAATATAAGATATAATCTTTTAAGTCAAATACTTGGCAGCAGATTGGGGCATATGAGATGCAAACACATTAAGAACAATAAAACATTTAAGATATTTAAGAACGTTGACAAGAGTGGTTTCTTAATTAGCTTTATCTATATTCCAAGCTTCATCTAAACATATTTATTTGAATAAAAAGAAGACATTTATTGAGGAACTATTTTTTACAAAGTACTGAACGAGATACTTTTTTATTTATTCTTTTATTTAATACAAAAGTCTCCTGAGATCATTCAAATATATATTGGACCGAATACAATTTTTACAAACATAAAAACAGTGTTCCAGTTAATTCTGAAAATCATTCTTAAGTTGTCATGGATTTCTGAGGAATTACTAGACCAGACCTATGTTTTCCAAGAGCTTTGTACTACTTAAAAGCAGAGTGACTTTTTTTTTTTTAACTTTTTATTTTGTACTGGAGTATAACCAAGTAATAATGTTGTGATAGTTGCAAGTGGACAGCAAAGGGACTCAGCCATACACATACATGTGTCCATTCTCCTCCAGACTCTCCTTCCATCCAGTCTGCCACATAACTGAGAAGAATTCCCTGTGCTGTACAGTAGGTCCTGTGCTATACATAGACGCATTTTAAATACAGCAGCGTGTTCACGTTGATCCCAAATACCCTGTCTCTTCCCCTTATCCTTCCCCCAGGCAAACATACATTCATTCTCTAAGTCTGTGAATTTGTTTCTATTTTGTAAATAAGGTCATTTGTTTCATTTCTTCTTAGATTCTGCATGTATGGAACCTCATATGCTATTTCTCCTTCTCTGTCTGACTTACTTCACTATGACAATCTCTAGTTCCATCTATGTTGCTGCAAATGGCATTATTTCATTATTTTAAATGACTAATACCCCATTATATGTATGTGTGTGTGTGTGTGTGTGTGTGTGTGTATCTATCTCATTTCTTTTTTTTTCCATTACTCTGTTGGTGAACATTTAGGTAGCTTCCTTGTCTTGGCTATTGTAAACAGTGCTGCCGTGAACACTGGGGTGTGTGTATCCTTTTGGACATTATTTTCCTTTGGATATATGCCCAGGAGTGAGATTGCAGGGTCACACGGTAGCCCAATTTTTAGTTTGTAAAGAAACCTCCACACTGTTCTCCATAGTCTCTGTATCAGTTTACATTCCCACTAATAGTGTAGGAGGTTCCGTTGTCTCCACTCAGTCTCCAACATTTATTGTTTGTGAATTTTTTGATGATAGCCATTTTGACTAGTGTGAGGTGATATCTCATTGTAGTTTTGATTTGCATTCATATAATAATTTGTGATGTTGAACATCTTTTCATGTGCCTGTTGAGCATCTGTATGTCTTGTTTGAGAGCTTCTCTGATGGCTCAGACAGTAAAGAATCTGCTTGCAATGCAAGAGACCTGGGTTCGATCCCTGGGCTGGGAAGATCCCCTGGAGAAGGAAATGGCAACCCACTCCAGTATTCTTGCCTGGAGAATCCCATGGACTGAGGAGCCTGGAGGGCTACAGTCCATGGGGTTGCAAAGAGTTGGACATGACTGATCGACTAACACCAACTAACATGTCTTCTTTGGGGAATGTCTGTTTAGGTCTTCTGCCCATTTTTTGATTGGGTTGTTTGTTTTGATGGTCTCCATAATCCACAGAGTAACTTATTAAAATGTCACAAATATCTTAAGAAATTTTTCACAGTGTTTCATTATGTTTGTTCAGTAAAAACAGTGAAAAATACTTTTCTCAAGAACTTATAGCTACCTTCTTTTAGACTTTCACTCTGTTCCAATGTTCAAATTCAACTATGTACATAGTGTATTAAAATGCTTGTATCTGGCTTTACAAGATACTCAAGGAGTGAGATTTTATTCCATGCTCTTGGGGAGCTTTTAGTCTAGTTGTAAAGACAACTCATGAATGTATAAATAAGAATATAACAAACAATGATAGATGATAATACAAAAGATAATACAACATGGCATTTTATGAACCTAATTACAGCACAGTCATATGGGTAATATGTCCAAATAAATTCATAGGAGGAAAAAACTTTGAACCAAAAGTTGAAGGTTATGAGTGACCTGTGAAGAACGAGGGCATTCCATGTGAGAATAATGAGATATTCCGAGAAGCCTAAGAGCAAAGAGGATGAAACAAAGATGAGGTTCACCGAAACTGCCTGCAGCTAGACTATAGAGTGTTTTGACAGCAATGCTCCAGAGACTGATCTCTTAACAGTGGAAAACAGCTAAAAGAATTGTAGCAGAGAAATTAGGTAGTCAAGTTAACAAAGTTAGGTACTAGTATATGCATCTGGCTTTACAGCTGGGTATAGTCTGGAGCAGAGAGATGGGTTAGGAGAATCCTACGACAGTCCAGATACCACTTGTGAGGGCAGGGTTGAATAGGTTAGTAGCCCTGGTCACAGTGAGGCAAAACTGCATGTCAAAGATGATGGAGTAGGAAGATTGATCAGTGTAGCCCCTAGTCTTGTATGAAGGATTAGGAGGAATATTTCAACAATTCAAAAGGAAAGAAGAAAATGATGAATAACTTTCCTGTTGGCTCAGACAGTAAAGTGTCTGCCTGCAATGAGTTAGACCCAGGTTCAATCCCTGGGTCGGGAAGATCTCCTGGAGAAGGAAATGGCAATCCACTCCAGTATTCTTTCCTGGGCAGAGGACCCTGGTAGGCTACAGTCCATGGGGTTGCAAAGAGTCGGGCACAACACACTCAATGATGAGGAGGACTGAGAAGTGGAATGCCCATCTGGGAGCTGGAGTGGTTGAAAGGCCAAGGCCGAAGGTTCTAGAATCATCTAGAAGAATGGTTCTCAACTAGGAAGATAGAGAACAATTTGGCAGTGCTTTGGAGACATGGGGTCTAATGATAGGGAGGGACTGGGGGCTGGAATAGGATCAGCGTGGAGGGACTGTCTTACATGGATTGTAGGGGGAGGCTGTCAGAGGAAATGACATTTGAGCTGAAAATTAAAAGAAGAAGAGCCAGTCCCGGCAAGAGCTGGAATGATTCTGTCATGGATGCCAGGAGAAGAATAGAAAGGCTTAAGGAAGTGCCAAAGGCCACAAAAAGGTTGCAGCACGGGTATCTTTGCATTTATTGATTAGGAGGACCTTGGGCCCTTTAAACCTATAATCTTAATAGATAAAAATATAAGTAATAATTCTGAATTTTCTAATCATTTCTGAGAGGAAAAATTAAGTTGGGGGACTTGGGGAATTTTTGGCAGGACTGCAGAGGACCCCAGTAGAGTTCCGTCGGAATATGTCAGGCACTTGCTCTTCTCAACAATTTTCTCCACAAAAATTAGACATCCCCACACAACACTCAACACAGTGATGGAATGCAAATGCTAATACTAATCATACCTTTTCTTTCTTTTCTCCCCCAGGCTTCACAAGGCTTGCTGCTCAGGCAGTATCTATTGTAATCAGCAAGTTACCTACAGTGATTGCATGCTTGCCTCCCCCAATTAAATACTTCTTTTTTCTGTCTGAGAGAAAAATGTCAGAAAACTTCGTTGAATTGAAGAAAGCTGGCCTGCTTGTCTGGAACTTGATTGTAATTATATGTCGGATATTTGAGGATGGAAACACTGTGGAACTTTTAACAGGTGCCTCCCTTGACAGATGGAGTAAAGAGAAACTCGGTTTAGTCTGTGTGTGTTTGAAAAGCATCACGGGAGAGCAGACGAGTAGCCCTAATCAAATGACCCAAAAGGTTATACGGATCATCGAGCAGCAGAAACCCAAATGGGTTGAATGCCAGTTGTTGAGAGCAAGGAAACTGAGCACCGAATGGTAAAGTTATGTTTTTCTTTCCCCGAATTGCATCAGACACATTCCCAAAAAAACAAAATCACCCATAAACAACCACCACCTCAAAATATTGTCAGATAGGCAGCCATGGTCATCTTGCTAACTTCATGGGAACTTTGATGAATACAGGCAAAGATAAATATTCCATCAAATGCTGGATTGTTAAATGTTCCTTGTCTTATTAAAATTTGAACCCCATTGATACACTGGAACACTATACATGTTTAGTCCCCATCTCAAGGTTTCTGATTAAAAGGGTGCTGGTTAAACCCAGGAGAATTTGGTTTCACTCCTTTTCAATGTGCAAACAGGTATCTCGTGGATAGCCTGGAGCTTTTTGTAAATGGATTGGCCATGGAGATTAAATTAAGAAGGAATTAATGGGTATAAAAGGCTCTTTATTGCTTTCTGTGTACCTGATTGTCAAAAAGGTACACATTTTTCATCTGGTAATGTAAGAATCCCAGAGGGCAACTGGGGCATATCACACTCAAGCTATAAACACACCCAGCTGTTTCTGTATGAAAATGTCAGCCTTCTCCTCGGTTTGGCACTGAGAGCTAAGTGATTTGTGATATTGCAAAGATTTTTAAGGGTCCCTGATGAATTTAAATGTGTACATAGAGTCCTCCTGTCTTACAATTAGTCTTCAGTATAGAACTGCATGATATTGATAAAGGAGTTATGGTTCATATGGTTTACAGATCACTAAGCCAGACTCCCCCACATACTTTTTTTTTTTTACACCATTCACAGATACTGTCCCCCATTCTTTTGAAATATATTCATATTGCTAGAAAGTACTATTGTAACTTTCTGCCTGAAACAACTAAAAGTTGTTAGTTTTAGTACATGGCAGTGATAGAGTTCAGGTTTTGGAATTATATGGACAAATACAAATCCTTTGTAAATGGGCCATCTTTTGTGAGTTATGGGGTTGTACAGGTTGGATCCCTGGGTTGGGAAGATCCCCTGCAGCAGGAAAAGGCAACCCATTCCAGTATTCCTGCCAGGAGAATCCTATGGACAGAGGAGCCTGGAGGGCTACAGTCCATTGGATTGCAAAGAGTCGGACGCAACTGAGCGACTGAGCGCTCATGTACAAAGCTGGTAGAGTTGTTTTGAAAGGTTAAACAACAGTCATGAAGTTCTTAGCATCAAGCTTAGACCCAGTAAGCATTTGTTATTTATAAACTATTAAAATAAGCTGCACTGTTTAGTAGTGTGATGACAAATGCTCTTTACTAGTTTATGTTAATCTGTGAGACTTCATATTAATCGAAATTACTGTAAGTAATCATGTAAGTAGTGTAAATAATGTAAGAAATGTAAGAAATCATTTTCCTGGTCTTTTCATGCTGACTTTTAAAAATTTACTTGTGGGGCATCCTGTGTGTAGGATTAAGAATAGCAGTCAGGAAAATGCTTAGTACCGTTGACAGTGACCTTAATCTTTACATTTGCATTGGATACCAATTTGTAGGCTTTAATGCAAAGACTAAAAGATTAAGGCCACGTGTCATAATCCATGGCAGTGGGTGTAGAAGGGAGAGAAGAGAAGCAGAGTAAAAATAGTGGATTTGATGATAAAGTTAAATGTATGATACTGCTGAATTAGGAGACTATCAATAAGATCAGTGGAAAGTAATGTCTCTAATATACCTTGAGCTACATACAGAAATCCAGAAGTGAAATTTTTTTCCTTAAAAGTTGATTTTAGTCTAAGTGTTTTATAAATAGCACCAACACATCTGATATTTTCTACAGTAGGGAATTGTCTAGCCAATATTTGGCTGATTAGTTTTATGTTGCAACTTGCATCAAAAATAATTTTTATTAACTTTTAAAAAATGTTTTACAGCCCTCAAAAATTCTGAATACACTTTATGTAGCTTGTAATTAGCACAGTGCTATATCTTTCTCGATTTCTCAAATAATTGCAATGTAAAAAAAATCCAGATTTAAAAGTTATTTCATTTATTTGAAAAAGAATTAAATTTGACTTATTAACAGACTTTAGGTAATCACTTATGGGTTTGGGTGCTATAGAAACGCTTCATCCCAACTTTGCCTTTAAGTTGATTTTCTGATATACACATGAACTTCCATCTCTACTCATTTCTCACAGATAGACAATCATTTAGTTCATAGATCTATACCATGAGGAAGATGTATTTTAAACCATGATGTCTGTATACAGGTGGAGGGTTGCCTTGACCTTACTGTAATATTTTTTGAAAATGGTGGCTCAGATGGTAAAAAATCTGCCTGAAATGTGGGAGATCTGGGTTCAATCTACGAATTGGGAAGATCCTCTGGAGAAGAGAATGGTAACCTACTCCAGTATTCGTAGGGCTTCCCTGGTGGCTCAGCTGGTAAAGAATCTGCCCACAATGTGGGAGACCTGGGTTTGATCCCTGGGTGGAGAAGATCCTCTGAAGAAGGGAATGGCTACCCACTCCAGTACACTTGCCTGGAGAACTCCATGGACAGAGGAGCCTGCTGGGCTGCCGTCCATGGTGTTGCAGAGTTGGACAGGACTGAGTGACTAAACACCTTCACTACTTTTTCACAAGCGGATATAAGCACTTAAACTAAAATAGTTCTTCTGTTACGATAACTGAAATCTTAATTCCTCATGAAGATTATCTTGGATCCACACGATATCATTTAGCCAGATTGCTTTCTTGCACCCAGATTTAACTTTGATTTTATGGAAATTGTGAGCATAACTGCAGTGGAAAGGCGGCAGCTGTAAGCAGTGCTTGTCTTGCATGCTGCCTGAAAGCGTTACTATTCATTAAAATAACCTTCACTTTGTAGTAACACTCGAGCTGTAAACAGTCAACTTAGATTCTGGAGAACACACAGGCCAAAAAAAGTAAAGAAATGTCTGTCTTTGCAAAGTAATTTGTCGAGTTGAAGATTATTGTTTTTCATCATGGTGACCCTGACTTGGCTGGCTGGGTGCATATACAGATTAAGATTAATGCAGTTATTCCTTGGCTAAGGTCTGCCTCTTTCAGGGCACATTCTCCCTAATGACATGATTGATAGGCAGTCCCAAATCCAGAGAGGAACTCATTAATCATCGCATTGACTGAATCCAATCATTTGCTTCACCTGCACAGTGATGGACAGGAAAGGATACAATTCAGGGGCTGACACGGAGACACTCCTTTGTCAGAGGGCCTCAACTTTTTCAATGTCAGCCTCTACAAAACCCGACAAGAAATTCTGCTTGCAGCCTGTATGCAGTTTCAAAAATGATATTTACAAACTTCTATTATTGCACAAAAGTCTTTTCTGTTTGTTTGCTCGTTTAAAGATTTACTCTACCTAATGGATATCTTTAAGAGTAGGATTTGGTTTCATTTTTTTTAGCAAGGCTTATAGGATCATAAACTTTTTTTTTTTTTTTAAGAAGGATGTTTTGAGGCTACATGTGGAAGCAATATAAAAGTTAATGTCCAGCAGCTGGGTATTATTTGGTTCAGTCTTCAGGTCAGCGGCACTGACTCTTAGCAGAACTAATTTTATAATCATGGCAAAATCTCAGTAATGAACTGCAGTATATAGCTGATTACACCACAGTAAATTTCATTTAGTCTGGGAAACAGTGGAAACCCATGCTTTTAAATCTTAAGAATACTTAGACTGCAAAGCCTAACATGATCCTAATAGCACTTGTAATAAGAAAATTAGTGTAAAACATATATGATGTAAGTTGAGTATCATGATTTATTTTGCACTGGTATAGTGTGAGAATTAAAAAAAAAGTCATCCATTACTACAATGTGAATAATGTTTAAAATAAAAAATAAGCCTATGAATTCTTATAAAAGAAACGTTTTACACATATGACTTGCACATTCCTGCTGTGCTTACAGGAGAGCCTTTTCCTGGAAGGATAAGCAGAGTAGTGACTTTTGCTAACTATCTGTTACCTGAAAGAAACTGGAGGGAGGGCGTGTATTTTTAAAAGGCAACAAGTGTCAAAAGGCCAATTTAAAATACCCAGTGGTAAGCATTCCTCCAGGAAGCACCCAGCCTATATTTAGCATAATAGGCTCCCCCTTTTGACACTTTAATTAGTCTTTAATGTGTCTAAGACAGGTGTAAAGAGAAGGCTACAAAAGACAGAATACCAAAGCTATTTCTGGAATCAAAGATACTCCTTATCCTCAAAGAGAAAATACAAATTATTTCTTAAAAAGAAATGTTTTGTTTTCATCCCACGATTATAGCAATTCAACAATTGCGGTAATGGGAAAATGTTTTATAGATTGGAGTATAAATGCAATAAAGAAATATTTTAAAAAAACGGTTCAATTTTTTAAAATGCTTTCAGGTGCTTAGTTCTAAGGCGCTGTTTATGGGAGCCGCCCGCCGTTTGGGGAAGGTATACCTATTTGAGCAAAGTCTTTATGGGTGCTTTGCATATGAGATTTACATCAAACACTCCACACTCAATCTCTTTGATTATTTTCCATCTTTACAATTCCTTACACTGATACTTAATACGCTTTCTTTGTATTTAGTGCATTTATGACAATAGAGAAAAGCACAGCCTTAGAAGAAGGAGATATCGCTCTTGAACTGACTGAGCAGAAAATAAACATGATGGTCCTGGATATCTGCCACAAACCAGGTGGCAGCGAATACCTGAGGCAAATTTATCACATCATGCGGCTCAATGAGGTAGGGAAACGGCCTTTTTACCGAGCAATTAGGTGTGTACTGGCCTGAGGCAGCGTCTGCTGGCAGCTAAGGGTTAGTCAAGGAGGTGATAATACTTCTTAAAGTCAATACCAAACTCAATATTGCATTATTAATAGAATCTATTCAGCCCGGGCTGTTCTGCATTTGTACAGCAGAGGCTTCACGGAAACATTGTAGGTTTTATTTATATGGTTTAAACAATAACACGGCTCATAAACTCAACTCAGTTCGAAATGGTAGAGATGAGAGGTGTAGTTTGGGAATTGTGTATTTGTGACCATCAAGTTGATGTTAAAATCTGGTATTTGTGAGATGAAGAATTTTCTGAAGACAGATTTTTAGCTCTTCTCCTGCAGACATCATGTTTGTGTTGGTGAAGCTGAAGATTTCTTAGACTTAATGAGAAACTTCGGAAGATTATCAAACCACATTCAGGAGCAACTAGATTAAGCTAAGCAGGGAAGCTGATTAGAACAAATGTCATGCTTATTCACCTCTCTGCTGGGTTAAGCCTCTGACCTTCCCTGCTTTTGGTTGTTTTTAGCAAAAATGTGAAGAGTTGACGTTATTTACTTGAAACAAGTTTGCTAATTTAGGTTTTTAATGTGACCATACATAATCTGGGTTCAGGGGCTTCCCTGAGCTGGTAAAGAATCCACCTGCAATGCAGGAGACCCCAGTTCGATTCCTGGGATGGGAAGATCCCTGGAGAAGGGATAGGCTACCCACTCTAGTATTCATGGGATTCCCTGGTGGCTCAGATGGTAAAGAATCTGCCTTGCAACCTGGGAGACCTGGGTTCGATCCCTGGGTTGGGAAAATCCCCTGGAGGCGGGTTTGGCTGACCCACTCCAGTATTCTGGCCTGGAGAATCCCCTTGGACAGGGGAGCCTGGCAGGCTACAATCCATGGGGTCACAAAGAGTCGGACACGACTGAGCAACTAAGCACAAGCTCAATCTGGATTCAAATGTGACATCTAACGTGAAGTAGAATTGTGTTTATGTCTGCAAACACTGAATGCATTTTTGGCATAATAAAAATTGTGTAATATGAATAATGTTAAGATATAGCATTTTATCTCATTGAGGTAGGCCTTAAAAAAACATACATTTCCAAAGAGTGAATTAAACTCTACCACAGCATTTTATGACTCAGCTACATAAATGTTCTCCTTACTATGATCTATTTGAAAGTTACTTCAAGTAAATCTTGTTTTCTGGCCTTCAGAGAGGTAATCAACCTCAAACAGGTGACGTAACAAGGTGATCAATGTTCACCTGAGAAGGAGGCCTTTGTAGCTGTGAGAAACGGTCCTGCTTCTGGAGGAACTGGAGCTAAGGAAGGATTGGTAACACAGGAACTCCACCTGTTCACTCTTGCTGAGGAGCTCTCACAGCTTGTCTGAGGGTTCCCTTTGGGGAAAGCAGGAAGTCTGGTGAACTGAAAGACCTCCATTGCGAAGTCACGGTCTTCATGGGCATGATGTCATGGTCTTCATTGGTCACCTAGTTTGGCCAAAGTAACTGTGGTGGTTACAGAGGAATAGATGTTTTAGTCACAGTACCCTCAGAGCCTTAGTAAGGTTGAGTTACGATAGTTCTGAACACCGCGATCGCAGGTTTAAATTCCCCCTGATAGGATACTTCTCTTTTTCAAAGTTCTAAGAAGACAAAAGATTAGGAAATCACCCGTAAGCAAAATCAACAAAAATTAAGTTAGGTATTCATTGGCCGTCAGCCACTTGTTGTATTCAGGAAATCGAAAGGCCGTTTTCTCCTCGTGGAAGTCTGAGGAAGTGCTTCTGAGCAGATACGTAATGAGATCTGACGTACCTAAGACTCTGCGGGGGCATCGCCACATCTTAATCAATTAAATTCCAAGTTAAGGTTTTTCTTTCTTTCCAACTGAATATACTTACCGTTGGGGCTTCCCTAGTGGTTCAGTGATAAAGAATCTGTCTGCAATGCAGGAGACCAGGGTTCGATCCCTGGGTCAGGAAGATCCCTTAGAGGAGGGCATGACAACCCACTCTAGTACTCTTGCCTGGAGAATCTCATGGACAGAGGAGCCTGGCGGGCTGCAGTTCAAAGGGGCTGCACAGAGTTGGACATGACTGACATAACCATGCGTTATGGCAAGGTCTATCAGCTGGGAAAGCAGGCTCAGTATTTGATGGTTTATTTTGCTGAGTGAGATGCAGGGCTGAGAGGTAAGAGGCATAATGTGAGTTGAGGATAGAATCAAAGTAGGGAGGCCTCAGCCTGACTGCTTAAACAGTGCAGGCAGGAAACACAAATAACACAAAGTGACTGAGTGACTAGCATAACACTTAGGGCTGCTTTTATGTGAAGCATCGTTATACTGTAGGTAAATTGCACCGTGAGGTTTGTGCATTTGATGAGTGGCATCCTGTCTTTAGCACTTTCGGGGGTGCTACTAAATAGTATTCGAAAGCAGTGTAAATACAGAGCGTATACAGGTACAGGCCTGGGTGAGTGGAAGCTGAGCTGTCAGGGAAGCCCCTGAATCCAAATTATGTATGGTCAAATTAAAAACCTAAGTTAATGCACTTGTTTCAAGTAAATAAGAAGACAGCAACTCTTCACATTTTTGCTAAAAGCAACCAGAAGCAGGCAAGGTCAGAGGCTTAACCCAGCAGAGAGGTGCCATTGAGAGGGAAGTTTTGAGAGGAGGTGAGTTTTTAAGCATTTATCTTTGAGGTAAAGGTAAGGTGTCGGAGCATAAAAGTCCAAATGGTAGTTGAAGATGCTGGTCACGAGCACAGATGAGGGAGGCTTGTGAACAGGCTGATTCTGACGTGGTGGGGCCTGAGATTCTGCTTTTCTAACAGGCTCCTAGGTAGGGTTTATTTGACTGACCTACACACAGGACTTTGAGCAGCAACGGTTGTCAAGATGACCTCTGAAGTTGTTTTCACTTCTGACTCTCTGAACCCAAGTCCTGCCCCTAAGCTTGAAGAAAACTTTATATTGCGACACACTAAAAATCACAAGGACATTTCTGTTATATGATTTATTAAATGACTTGTCTATTAACAGTAAGTATTTGGTAGTTTGTGGGAAACTTTTAGTCCTTTAAATTTATCATTTTCCAGGAGGAGTCTTATAATTCAGATTAGGGTTATTCACCTTTTTATTTGTGGATGGAAAATAAAGTATAATACAATAGACTTTTTTTGGCCCAAGCTGTCACTGGAGGATAAAATTAAGATTACATATTTGGAGCTTCTATTGAACCTTGATAATTTTCAGTCCACAGCATGAAACCAGAGTTGAGGAGCTTACATTATAATTCATTCTACATAGAGGGAGACTGCTTGCAGTGAACTCTCAGAGTACTTAGCACTCTGCTGAGCATGGAGTAGGTAGCAACTATGCTTGATGAATGGATGAGCAATCTTGTACTGTGCATAGTCAAGCTCCTGAGTTAAGTTTTGGTAACCCAGACACGTTAACATGTGAAGTAATGACAAGACAATGCCGATGAAAAAGATTCTGGTACAATCAAGCATACATTCATTATGTGAGAATTTGTTAAACAGTTTTCTGATCTTTCCTATGTATTAAGTGAACCTGTTCTTGATGGGTTTGTTACAATCCTGATTGGTATGTACTCTGCTGTTTCTTCTGAAAATGTAATCTGTCTCGGGGCAAGTAATACTCTAATCTAGCAAATGTGCTGGAAGCATAGATTTGGATATTGACCAGTTTATTTTTAAAGAGAATATGTGCTTCCTACCATCACAACTTGTAATTTTTTTTTTTTCCCCTTGAAGGTATATTTAAAAGAACAGCTGTTTTCTATGAATGGTTCAGAGGAAAAGCCATTACCCATCCAACCTTTAAAGACGACCTTGAGGAGTGTGGAAGATCAGCCCTCTGCTTTTAACCCTTTCCATGTGTACAAAGAGTTCAGTAAAAGCATGCTTGATCAGGTATGTGGAAATTAAATAGTAAATTTCATTAAAACTGTGTGCCTTTTTTTTGTTTTACACAAGTAAGAAAAAAAAATGCTTTGTGTTTGAATATTTACTCAAAATCTTTTTTGATTAGCACGCAAAAGGCGTTGTTCTTGTTTGCATGGTCTGTGCAAATTGACTTTGGAAAAGTTATTTTATCTTCTTTTCTATTTGTCAAACTGATTCATCTTTTCGGTCTGTAAAATTTGACTTTTGACCCGGTCAGTTCACCGTGGGCAGAGGAGGGAACATCTGTTCGACTGTGTCTATGAGAGGCTTGAGAAATCCAGCTTTCCTTAGAATCTTCCTCTCCATGGCCGCTTCCACCCTCCCTCGATATACACAACTCGCAAAATACCTTGCAATCTTTATAGATTTATCTCATTTATCAGGTAAATTAAAAGATACTTTAAAAGTGATCATAAATAGAGCACTGAGCTCCTATTTTAAGTGGCATGAGGTCAGTTAGCTGTTTCATAACCCTAAACACATTCCCGAATTTAAAATAAATTTGTTAATGATCTTAAAGTCAGGATATGTGGAATGAAGTCCATGTGATAAACACCACATATTTTTTAATGTCAGAGTATGCTATCGTTTAAGCTGCATATTTCATAGTTACATGCAAAAGATCATCTTCATGCCAAAGTACTTGAAACCTAAAGTTGTTTTTGCTTTGTTCATTCTCCTGGTGTCTTTTCCCCAGTAACCTCCTGACAGACTATTGGAGCTAGCAGGGCGGAAGAGAAGGATTGCTTGACCTAGAGCTCTGACGAAAATAAGAATTAAAACAAGGGCCTAATTCGGGATGCAGATAATATTTTTACCATGCCTGTTACAGCCCTTGTCTACATTCATCAATACTGTAGTAGAATAAGACCTTCAAATGCTGACAACCCGGGGCAGAATTCTCCTGCTCTATGACAGGAGTGTAGTGCTCCATTAATCAGCAGGTGACAGGGCATAGTTCTCATTGGATTTTAAACACTAGCCTGGACTCATATTATCAAAACTATTTAGTTTTAAGAGGAATAAGCATCCATAATACTTAAAAACCAAATATATTGCATAAGTTTGAGTTTATTAGCTGCCTTCCTGTGTTGTACATTAGATGCCTCCAACCATAAATAATCATTGTAGCTGTTAAATTATCCTCACTTCATTTAAATAAATGGCATGTTGTATTCAGTTCTGAATTATGAGATTATCTTTCACAGTAATTTTTCTCCTTACTCTATTGTGAAATTATCTATTAAATGAGAAAAAAGAGAATTATGTTATTTACACTTACAGGTCCTTATAATTTCCCCTTTAAAGCATTTTCTTAACTGAAAACATTAATATCACTCTCTAATTAAGCTGTGTCTTATAATTTGAGCCATAGTATCAATACTTCCATCTTTTTTTTTTAAATCAAACTTCTGGGAGCTAAAAGAAACTTATAAATTGACACATGGAAAAGTTGCCAGTTATTTTGCTTTACAATACAAAGAGTCACACTTTCGGAGAAACTTGTTGGACAAATTCCATTAGCAGTTGGAAGAATATAAGGACTGAAGAAATTGATTTATATTTTTATAAATAATGACTGCATCACTAAATGGATTTATAAATTAATTGCTGTCTTATTGGAATAAAAACCTTCTTCTGAGGACATGATTGATGTTATCTGTCTAAGTCCTTGTTCTGTACCCCCCTCCTTCTTAGTTAGTCTATCACAGCTGGAGCTTTAATTTACTGGTCATATTAACTCTGATTAATAACTAACAATAGCGTCTTCTCATTTATCAACAGTCAGCCATCACCAAATGGAACTGGAATTGGTCAAACTTGCTGCCAAATTATCTGGGACTGGATAAGATGACCTTCAGTGTACTGCTCAAAAACAGGTAATAGGACTGGGGACTTGGGGGATGTGTCTGGGGTACGAGGATATATGTCTTTTTTACATAGGGTGTATGTGAGTGTGTGTAGATACACACATATTTGAAATTATCTGAAGTGTAGTTTCCGAATGCTGTTTTTCTAGAGTAAGCATTTGCAAAAGGCAGAAACATCTTTTTCTGAGATGAAATTGGTTGATTTTAGTCTGAACTTTCAATATTTCTGATGTTGTATATGTAATAGTTCAGCATTGTAAACACCCAAAGTTATTGACTTGAATGTCATTATAATTCATTATAATACTATGCCTTTGTTTACAGCCATTTAATGAATGCATACAGAATGCCAAGCCAAATCAGCTGGTCTAATCAGAGGAAACATAAGTAAAACTGTCAAGATTGAGTTTTTTGCTTTGCAGGCGGGCGTTTTGGCACGGCCTTGCTATAGTCTCTGTTGCACATGACTTTACACACAGACACGCACACAGACGTGCACGTGCACCCCAGGACCACGCAATGAAACGATAATGCTAGTTCAGCTGAGGAGTCTATACATGTAATTTATTTTGCACAAAGGTATACATGTTTCTTTATGTTTTAGATAAATATGTTTTTCCCCACACCTTCAAGGTTTTCAGTGAAAACAGTAGTGTAAGTTTTAAGCTTGTTTTTCTCTATCAACTATCACATCTTTACATAAAATATGTATGTGTGGTTGCTTTTATTCTTCAGCTGTTATGTTTATTTATACTTCTATATGTCTTCATGATGTATAATATATTTTATCATTTTGAAATAATATAAAGCATCATTTTTCATAAAAGACAAATAGAGACAGTGACATAGTAGAATTGTCAATTCATCCTTGAGAAATCTGGGTGCATATAAGAAAATATCTTGAGAGAGAGATTCTGGTATTTCCCAGATGGAGGTTTCTTTTTTTTTTTTTAAAAAAAAGGCAGCTTTGTTGCCAAAAAAAAAACAAAACAAAAACAAACCTGTAAAGTGTGTGGTCACTGTGGTATTCCTAATATTTCACCCCTGAGTGAAGCTCACCCACCAATCATGAACAAAGTTGAGCAATCCAGAAACTTCCCCATCGAGAACAGCGTTTTCTCTCAGCAAGCTTTCCACGTGGCAGGCAAGGTGCTAAGGGCCAGGGTATAGTTCAAAGTGTTTGCTATTCATGCACGCGTCCTCACAGGCGCTCCTGTCTTGTCTCAGAGTTGCTTGGAGAGGTGGGAGGAGAGACCAGGTCTTCTGTTGAATCTATGGCTACATGTTTGCTATTATTTAGTTGCTAAGTTGTGCCTGACTCTTTTGGAGCCCTGTGGACTGTAGCCCGCCAGGCTCCTCTGTCCATGGGATTTCCCAGGCAAGAATACTGGAGTGGGTTGCCATTTCCTTCTCCAGGGGATCTTCCTGACCCAGGGATCAAATCCATGTCTCCTGCATTGGCAGGTAGATTCTTTACCACTGAGCCACCAGGGAAGCCCCACAGTATTAACTGGCTATCTGGAAACAAACTAGGAAAGATAAGTCATTTTCCCCCTGATACTTGGGAAGTTTTGAGTTTATGTAGATTTAGCCGTATTGTAGTTTATTAAGTTTTGCAGTTGTGAATTGCCTGCTGCCAATCCACTAAATGGTGCTGTAAGGGCAACACATCCTTCAAAACTTACTATATTTGCTCTATATAATATTCACTTTTCAGTGAATTTGTGTTTTACCCCACATTGCATATTATTTTTGTTTAACAAATTTAGGTATACCTCCATTAGGCTGATAGCTATTAAACTCTATTTCCCTGAGATATTATGTACAGGAATGAGTGGAGAAAAAGAAATCTCACAAGTTTAGCCAGAAGTACTAACAGGTCAAAACAGTTCTCTTGGAAAAGGGTCATGAATTTTGAACGGGAACAGCTAGATTCTGTTTCTTAGAGTCTTATAAAAATGGTATGAAAGGCATTCTATTTTAAGGTACCACATACCACAAGCTACAATGAATACAATGAATATAATTGAGCTGCCTTAGAAGAATGAAAGACATCTGAGAGTTTTTAATCTCTTTTAGCACTTTCCCATTTATTTTAAGAATGTTATTTATGAGACCTGATTAATATTGAATTCGTAAGGAAGATTGTTTTCCCATTATTTTCTCTGAGAGATTCTTGTTTGGATTTATCTGAAATGCCAATTTAAAAAACAAATAGGGCATTGAATTTTTTACAACGTGGTTATTTGAAATTACATATTTGAAAATGAGATCACAGAGTACTGAACTTCAAAAATGAGGATTATAGATACTATCCTACATCCAAAAACTGATACTTTGTACCTACACCTATGATCTTTGCTGGTAGGCAGAGCCAAAGATAAAAACCTAGAGCAACTTAGCTGAATATGCTGGTTTTTTCTCCCCCAGAGTTACTAAACAGTCAGTTACTTCTTTTTGTTTTTCTCTCTTTAATTGGTAATAAATTTATACTAACCCATCCCTGCACTGTGGTTGAGTTCATACATGGTGCTGCAAATGTTGTCTGGGGACTTAATCTTACAAAGAAATGGAACTCAAATCCACAAGCTTGAAAAAAGTCGAGGAGGAGGGAATCCTTTCTGTTTACCTCCTAAATTCCTTTGTGCCTGGCCTTCAAATTCAACATCATAAGCAGACCGTCCATGGACTTATTCTCGCAAGATTTGATTACCCCGAGTAGACGAGACCTCCCTCACCTCCAGAGCAGGATGGAGTTGGGAAAACAGGATTCCTGGCTTCTTGGGCCAGAGCTGTTGTGAGCTGACCTTAGGAAAGTGATCTCAACTATTCGACTGTGGATTTTCTCATCTTTCAGTCAGTTCAGTTCGGTCGCTCAGTCCTGTCTGACTCTGCGACCCCATGGACCACAGCACGCCAGGCCTCCCTGTCCATCACCAACTCCCGGAGTTCACTCAAACTCATGTACATCGAGTCAGTGATGCCATCCAGCCATCTCATCCTCTGTCGTCCCCTTCTCCTCCTGCCCCCAATCCCTCCCAGCATCAGGGTCTTTTCAAATGAGTCAGCTCTTCGCATCAGGTGGCCAGAGTTTCAGCTTCAACATCAGTCCTTCCAGTGAACACCCAGGACTGATCTCCTTTAGGATGGACTGGTTGGATCTCCTTGCAGTCCAAAGGACTCTCAAGAGTCTTCTCCAACACCACAGTTCACAAGCATCAATTCTTCAGCACTCGGCTTTCTTTACAGTCCAACTCTCACATCCATACATGACTACTGGAAAAATTATAGCCTTGACTAGATGGACCTTTGTTGGCAAAGTAATGTCTCTTCTTTTTAATATACTGTCTAGTTTGGTCATAACTTTCCTTCCAAGGAGTAAGTGTCTTTTAATATCATGGCTGCAGTCGCCATCTGCAGTGATTTTGGAGCCCCCAAAAATAAAGTCAGCCACTGTCTGCACAGTCAAGAGAATGTTAAAGGAAGATGTGCATTGGTTTTGAAAGTTGAAAAGACAATACATACTTAGAGAAGTAGTAGCCTTGGCACAAAGCGGTGTTGGTGTCTGGCCAGGCACCAGTGAAGGTCATTTGGGATAAGTAGGGAGTTGGAGGTGGGTGGTGGTCCAGACAGGTTATACCTGAAGTTATGTCCATGGAGGTTATGTAAACTCCAGGTATAGACCAATCATGAGGGTCAGAACAAGTGTCAGGTCAGAGGGCAGGCAGCATGCCCACAGGTCTGTGAGACACAGTGAAAACGCGAGCAAGGAGGAGGGCCTAGGACCAGGTGAGGCTCGTAGGGGCTAAAGACTCAAGGGATGAGCCCCGGAGGGATGGTTCAGGTACATGAAAGAGGAGATACGGTGGTGCCGATAATACGTGTATCTGAGACAACACTGACCTGTGTTCCACAAGCGGACTCTGCTGACTCCAGCATCAGAAAATATCTTGAAGTGGCTGGCTGCTTGAGTCCTTGTCCAGGAATGGCCTTCTGCTCACCCTCAGCCCTCATCTCAAAACAGGTCTCTCCAATTCCTGATGTTCGAAGTTCATTGCCTTTCCTGCCCTTTGGATTCTCCAAACTCTTCGCTGTTTTAGGGTCTTGGTACTTGTAATTCTCTCAGCAACTTCCATGGCTGGTGCCATCTTGTCTATCTGGGCACGTGTTACCTCCTCAGAGAGGTCTTGGCTTATCACTTGTCTAAAGTGATCCTCCAAGTCTGTGTTACTGTGGTTTCTCAGTTGAGTTATCACCATCTGAAATCATAGTTTCTGTTTATTGTCACTTAACTCTGCTCACCCCCACATCCCCCTACCCCTGCCTCTGGAGTGGAAAGTAAAATCCATGAGAATAGGGCCTTGGCTGTCTTAACTCCAACTGTGTCTTCAGGGCCTAGAATAGCCCTTGGGCACATAGCAGGCTCTGAGTAATATCTGTTGAATTAATTAACGAGCAAATGAGGAATAAGAATGCAGAGAAAAAGTCAGCCCTTGACAGATGAATACAGAGTAGGTATTCTCTAAAGGTGGTGTTTGATCAATAGGCATGTTGGAATACGAAGTGTATCCTGCAAAATCTCAAGTAAAAAGTTATCTATGTGCATATTCATTCATTTGGATGAAAAGCAGGTTAATTAAACTTTGTCTGTTTAAAATGCCTGTTTTTTTTATGTGAAGTTCAGCTCAAATTAAAAGCACAGAACATTGGTCTTTCTTTAATTAATTGATCCAATTCAAGCCATAACCTCTTTAGCAACAAAGTCTGTTCTTTACGCCACGATTCAGATTCAGAAGTCTTTTAATTTTGGGGTGGTAGGGTCTGTATCTGTTAAATGATAGTCATGTTGAAAAATGTAAGATGGAGTTAGCTGAGAAAAATATCCAACCAAACCTTTGTAAATTTGTGATTTTCAAGGCATTTAAAGAAATAGGTAGTAGCTGAGACCTCAGAAAAGAGATCCTGAATATGTATGATGATATATGTTTTTCAACTTAGAAGGTTTGCCATTGTGGAAAATAAAGCCTCCTTAGAGGTTAAGAAAATCAACATATATATCAGTTCTACACCTTTACCTTTAATGCCATATAAGACTAAGTACAGTGACTGTACATTGATCTTTTGAAATAATCAAGGTGCTTTTCACAGTTTTTTACTATTACTTTCCTGCTTTCTTTCTCACCCACTTTAAAATAAATCCAGACTGTCGAATGAGATGGTGATTGCATTTGCAGGAGAGCTCACCAAAAGGAACACTCTATATTCCTTCCTTCGTGGCGAATCTCCAGATTGCCATTTTGATATTGTTTTCTTTGCCACTGGAACAAATTTATGTCGCTTCTTTTCTCTTTACCTTATTTATTCCAAACTAATTCGCAAGAATTGTGGTGTCGAAAATAACCCGTGAAGACAGTGGAACGCTCTGCTATTTTAACCATCTAAATATACTGCATATGAGTTTGGCTTCGAGTTGAGCAAACACAATTAAATGTGATGGCAGAGACAGCAGAAGGGGTGGTGGTAGCAGATTTCTGGCTATCACTGAGAGGCCTTTCCAGGTGGACGATAACCGTACATCTGAGAGGAGAGAGAGATGAGAAAACACGTTTTAAAAGAACCACAGATCTGTGGAGTTGATTTCTTGCTTTTACTAATAATAATTGTCGACGTGCTTCTCAGCTGTGTTGGATTATCTGTACGTGCCCTGTGGTGTGTAGAGGGTAGGAAATGCTGTCTCTGGCCTTGACCAGCACACGCTGCGCTCTCCAATGCGTGTTCTCAGGCGGATCCGCCGTTAGCACACTGTTTATGGCTGCTCACAGCAGTAAATTCCTGACGCAGCAGCCGGCTGCCCGGTTATGGAGAGGTGGGTTTAAGGGAAAGAGGAAGCTGATTTTACGAATATACACCTCTGAGCCATTACATCCATTGCATGCCATGGCATTCCTATGTGGTCTTTTTTTTTCCCCAAGCTCTCATTCCCTGGAAAACCCTTTCTTTCCCACCTCCACTCAAATACCTCAAACTCTGAGTCTACCTACCATCACCATCTTCCCTAACAGGAGCAGGCTTCCCTTCCATTTTTAATTCCCGAAGCAGCATGTTTTTTGGACAGAGATTGTCTACAGTGTCTTTGCAATACCGAAATTTAACGTTCTGATCCTCGGCATTTTCAGGGCTTAGGGCTTTGGTATATGAATCAAACAAACCCTTCAATGTGCATTGTTTCCTGAGCGACTGAACTGAATTAAACTGAACTGAACTTGTATATGTATATAGTACTTTCACAGACATCTTCCCCTTTGATCCTCATTACAACTAGGTAATGAGAGATAGGTACTTGTGAGGGTCCAAAACGATGTGCCCAAGATCACAGACATGAGCTAGCATCTGGAAGGCAAAATGAAGGCTTCTGATTCTGTATCTGGTACTTTATCTACAATACTGCACTGTATTCCTGGTCAGTTTCTTCTAGCTTTATTGAGATGTTGCTGACATGTAGTACTGTGCAAGTTTAATAAGGTGTACAGGGTGTTGATTTGGTATACTTATATTGCAGAATGGCTACCATCACAGTGCTAACTAACACCTCTGTCACCTCACATAGTTACCATTTCTTTTTTGTGGTGAGAACATGTCAGATCTACTCAGCAACTTTCAAGTGTATGATAGAGTAGTATTAACTGTAATCACCACGAGGTACACTAGTCTCATAACTGCAGGTTTGTACCTGTAGGTCAAAAATGTGTTTTTTTTTTTATTACTTCTATATTCACTGTATAAGTACTGGTGACAGTGAAGACAGAAAACAGAAGACACTTGCCAATTCCATAGACATTTAATTATAACCTTATAAAGGAGGTACTATGTTACCCTTATTATCCTGATAAGGAATCTAAGGCGCACAGCTATGAGCTCCAGGCGATGGTGTTCAGATTCTGGCTCATGCTCCACGTTCTTAACCACTTGTATTAATTTTCTAGAGTTTTGCTTATGTCCATGGAATTCTCCAGGCCAGAATGAAAGTGGGTAGTCTTTCCCTTCTCCAGGGGATCTTCCTTACCCAGGGATTGAACCCAGGTCTCCCACACTGCAGGTGGATTCTTTACTAGCTGAGCCACAAGGGAAGCCCAAGAATACTGGAGTGGGTAGCCTATCTCTTCTCTAGCAGATCTTCCTGACCCAGGAATCAAACCTGGGTCTCCTGCATTGCAGGCAGATCCTTTACTAACTGAGCTATCAGGGAAGCCCTTGCTTATGTTACTCCTTCAAATGCTGAAGGGTGTCCTTGAGTGCTAGTCCACAATATTTTTAGTTCATTCGGAATTTCCACTTTGGTTATCACAATACTTATCTCCCCTCTTCAACCCTTATATCCCTCTCAGCAACTGCCCTGCCATCACCTATTTACCAGGAAAAATAAAATAACCTGAAATGAACCTCCTAGCTTTTCTTCCTAAACTTTGGTTTTGTTTATGTTATCTCCAATCCTTTGCTTCTTGTCTCTAGCCTTGGAGGAAGAAAGCCCTCTTCTCATTAAAACTTGAGAAGTAAGTTGACTGCATTTAGGTTGTAGAGGGTCTGAGGTCCGAGAAATTTGGACTTGAACCAATCCTGGACTTGAAGGAATCATCAAAGCCCGTAAGTAAAGGAATGATAGGAAACAGAAAGCTACTTTAGGACATTAATAATAAATGTGGTGGAAGGGTAGGATAATTTAAAAGGAGGAGGACCAGATTAGAGACTACTGCTAGAGATTGAGGAGATTATATATCACTGATATAAAAGACATTCCCAAGGAAGCTTGGGGGCCCAGCTCAGTCTATTCCTAATATTCGTAAAAATAGCTCTGATACTTTCTCTTTGAAGACAGTGTGGCCTAGGTATTTATAGAAAGGTGCCATGCTTATCATTTCTTCAAACTGAGTGTGTCAGTTCAAATCCTCCAAGCAGGGATTAGAGGTCCATGAGGTTTAACAGAAAAAACGCACATGGAGTATAAAGAGGAGAAAACCCAGTTGCTGATCTGATACCTGTGAAAGGAGGGAGGGCAGGGGGGAAGATTAGGTGCGAAGAGCCTCAGGTAACAGACTGGTTCTCGGAAAGCGTTGACAAGGCCAAGGAGGACTCCTTGAGCTTAAGTCGCACAGTGGAAGAGCCCCATGTCCTGCGGGAATGGGCTGGTAGTATAGATCCACTGTGCTCAGACATGATTGAGACCCACTTGGGAAAAGCATGGCCTGAGCACAAATGCCACAGGAGATGCAGAGAAGTGACCGCGAGGGCCCTCACTTCCCGTGCTGACTGCAGCAGGAGGCGAGAGTGGTGCATTTCCATGGCTTCCACAGTGGGGATGCCAAGAGTGATTCTGTTACGTGTGAAGAGGTTGTGTGTGTGTGTATTATGTAAGTGAAGAAGGATGAGATTTAAATAAAGCTCTCTATTACTTCAACGAGGTAGAAAACAGACAACCTAAATAAATACGTTAAATGCTATTGACAGAAATGCAGAATTGGCAACATTTTGATGAAAGGAAGGTATAATAATTTTCTCAAAAGCAGCCATGGGAGAATTTTTTGCTTGTCAAGTTGAACCAAAATTCACTTTGTAATGAATTTTCTCCTACCTAATTATGCATTCACATACTGGCACTTTGGGGTTCTTGCAACGGATCAAAAGCTATTAAAAACTTGCTTGAATGGAGTAAATTCTTTTTTCAATAACTATTCTTTAAATCTCTCCCCTGTCAAGTTCTGTTCAGACCCCAAAGCCTCTGTGATGTTTTCCTGCAAAAAAGTTTCAGCATAGTTTCTACCAGGAGTAGCTGTCATAGGCCCATTGATTCAGTTTGGCCATAGATGAAAAGAACATTGACTGCTTTCGGGCTTATTGGTTATCGCTGAATATCTCTGTCTATTTTGTTGCTATATCAACATGAAGAGAGGAAATTGTCTCTTTGAAGATATGTTTATTATGACATAATTATGAGAGAAATTTAGATCTCTATTAAACATAATTAGTATAAGAACAAATCTGAACAGCTAATAGAATTGTTCACTTTATATAATATTTTATATCACTATATTAACATTATTATAATATGTTTGTAACGTGTTGTATGTAAAATTAGTTAGGATACCAATAGTGCTTTCTTATACTGTAAATGAAAATCTCACCTTTAAGTATCTTAGGGGTGTAACTCTGAATTTTATTTTTCCATAATACAAGATCTGGTGAAAAAATTAAATCAAGATGTTTTTGCACCCACAATATTTGGATTAATATAAGTTTGAAATTTATTTTGTAATAAACTATAAGCAATGCACGTATGTGATTTCAAATGGTCCAGGAAGTTAAGACATAAAATTTGAAAGGTCCTCTCCCCAGCTCCTCAGTCACACAGGTTCCACTGTACTTGCAGCCATTTGAACCATTTCTGATTTTGTTTTTGATTAATAAATCTAAGTGACAGTTTACACCACTAATTTTTTTAATCTATCAGCTTAAAATTAATATGTATGGGCTCCTTGCAATAGAGGATTTAACTTATACTACCTCTTCCTCTTCCCTTCAAGCTCTGCTAATAAAGTTTTCACTTTAGTTCTTCTACTGCTCACCTTTATGTGATATAACAGAGCCTGTATTTTAAAATCAGTTTGTTTTGTTTTTTATTTTAAAAATTTTACATAAAGAATAAAGTTCGCTCTTTTTGGTGTACAATTCTGAGTTTTGACAAATGCATGAAGTTATTTAATAGCACAATCAAAATACAGAAAATCCCATTTCTCAAAAAATTCCCTTGTGCTGACCCCTTCCAATTTCAGTTCCTCCCCCATCCCAGTCCCCGGTAACCACTGATCTGCTCTGGTCTCTATAGTGAAGTGAAGTGAAGTCGCTCAGTCGTGTCCGACTCTTTGCGACCCCATGAGCTGAAGCCTACTGGGCTCCTCTGTCCATGGGATTTTCCAGGCAAGAGTACTGGAGTGGGTTGCCATTTCCTTCTCCAGGGGAACTTCCCGACCTATAGTTTGTTTTTGTTTTTGTTTTTTTTCCTTTCAAGCTTGTCAGTGTAAGAGATTTATACAGTACATCACCTTTTCAGTCTGGCTTCTCGGCATCATGCGTTTGAGATTCTTGGGCTCACTTGTTCTTCCTCTGGAATAACAGTCCATTGCCTGAAGGTCGCACTGTCTGTTGATCAGCTTACCTGTTAAAGGACCTTTGGGTTGTTTCCAGTGTTTGGTGATTTGAATAAAGCCTCTGTAACCTTTCATGTACAGGTTTTGCACGAATATAGTTTTTTTTTTTTCTCACTTGGACAATACCTAAGCATGGGAGTGCTGGATTGTATGGTATGGCTATGTTTGACTTTATAAAGAAACGATATCCTTCTGTATTTTATACTGCCTATCAGAAATCTGATGGCTAATCAGTTCTTCTCCTTCTCATATCCCTGTCGTGTCGATGCTTTCTTGCTGTTATTAAGTAACTCCTCCTTACCAGCTACCGCTGGTCATTCTGAAATGAGATTGTGTCAGTGTGTGAATCTTTGGTTTTTCATAGCACCTTCAATATTGTGATCTCCTTCAGATTCAAAGATTTTTTTTTCCTGTTATTGATTATTCTCTTGGCTCCCATCCCCAGTTACATTCTATATCCCTTTTTGGAATTCCTGTAAAGACAGGTGTTCTGACTTACTCTTCCTCAGATACTGGTAGAGGCTTCTTAGACCTTGTCTCCTCATTCTCCAACTCTCTGTATCCTTCCCACCTCTTTTTTTGGTAATTAAATCATTCAGTTCAGTGACTTTAAGGGATTACCTTAGGTCCCAAGATCAGATACCTTCAGGGGCTGCACAAATAATACCAAAATGTAAAGGCAAGGTATAATACAATAAAGGGAGGTGAGAGCATCTAGATAAAAACATCCAAATTCTTTTTCTTTTTTTATTGTGTTAGCTAAATAATGGGCTTCCCTTGTGGCTCAGCTGGTAAAGAATCCGCCTGCAATGCGGTAGACCTGGGTTCGATCCCTGGGTTGGGAATATCCCCTGGAGAAGGGAAAGGCTACCCACTCCAATAATCTGGCCTGGAGAATTCCACAGACTGTATAGTCCAAGGGGTCACAAAGGGACACGACTGAGCGACTTTCACTAGCTAAATGACATGTCATCAGAATGGAGTAGGTCCACCAATATGAACCTCTAATTCTATGGCACTAATTCATCTGTAGCTCCAGTTCTAATTGTTCAGTAAGATTCCAGATCACATACACTCGGTTTTTTCACCGTAAGGATATTTTAATGTAGTAACTCTCATACCATAAGGAAGTCCTAACATCATAATTATCTTCATCAGGTAAATTCCTCTTTAGAGTTGGGTGATTTCTATTCATAGAACTAACTTTTTTTTTCCTGTCCTCAGCTTAGAAACCTTGAATTACTTTGCAAAATTTCCATCTCCTTTCATCTGCATCCCGTTACACACCATGTGCCCCCGAGTTTTCCCTCTGAACATTTCTTAGAGTCACTGCTTTTTTCTGTTAATGCTCCTCTGCTCAAAATCCAGTGCCCTCATCTCTTGATCCTTAGATGTCCTGCCTTCACTTCTTATCCATTTATGTCTGCTGCATTAATATGTTTTTTTCTTAAACTTTTCCTTTGTTATTAAAAACAATTGAAAACAACATTAACATTTTAAAATACAGAAATAGTATGTTTATAATCTAAGTTCACCACCCAGATACAGTCCTTCATTTTTCCAAGTCCTTTTTCTATGTACACAACACACTTCCTTTTTCCAGCCACAATGAGGAAGGAATCCATCTAAAGTTATAGGTTCTAAATTCTTCACAAAACTATTTTTGTCATTCATTGATTTTTATTTTTAACAGGGCTTCCCTGGTGGCTCAGACAGTAAAGAGACTGCCTGCAATGCAGGAGATCTGGTTTCGATCCCTGGATCAGGAAGATGCCCTGGAGACAGGAATAGCTACCCACTCCAGTATTCTTGCTTGGAGAGCCTGGTGGGCTACAATTCATAGGGTTGCTAGCATTATATCAAATTAATGCAGCACAGTTTAGCCATTGCTCCGTTGCTTGAGATCCTTGCTTTGTTTCCCTTTTCCATGTTATATTGTCATGAGTGTGTAGGTTACTTCTAATGCACACAGACAGAAGGTAGAATAAAAAGATACAGGCAAACTTGTTTTACAAATTACCAGATATTCAAAGGGATAAGAAGTAGAGTGAAATAAAAAATTTTTCAACATCTTTTTTTTTTCTGCTACTCATCTACTTCAAATTTACATTGGCTTCACATTGCCTGAAACTCCTCTAAGCCCCGAAGTCAAGGCTTCCGTCATCCAGTCCTCCCACTTACCAAATGCCTCCTTTATAACAGAGCCCGCTGTGCCTTTAATCATTGCATGACATCCCGTGGTTCAAAATCTTCCTCTGCCACTTTATCTAAGCCTCTTTTTCTTGTTTGTATAAGTGAGATCTTAGCAGCACTTTTCTTACTGAGTGGGCAAACCGAAAGGTTAACCTCTAGCAAGTATTTAGTACAAACCCCGAAACATAGGAAATGTCCTATGAATATAAATTGTTCTTGTTTTTAGCTATTATTTGGTCCTCTTTGGGCAGACCAGAGTAGGCTGTAAGGGGCCAGGTTAAAATTGTAAAACACAGCCCAGACAAGCATGCGGATAATTGCGAAGTAGAGGAAGGGAGGGCCAAGGAGAAAAAGCCATGATGAGATAAGAGCCGTCCAGAGCACTGTTTATTAGTTGCTGGCTGTGTGATACATGGTCTGGATTCAAGCAAAGGATGAGCTCAGAAAGTTGATGTCTGACTGTTCATGGGCCAACGGCAGGGAAGGCGTGGCCCAAAAAGGCCAATATTTGACATTAATTCAGTGAACATTAACAACCTGCTGTGCACCAGGTCCTGTGTTCAGCTGTGGATTTTGAGTTACTCAGAAATCAGGATCTAGCCATGGGGTCTGTGTCCAAGGTATCAGCATCCATGATGAAACTGATGTGACATCTGCCCTCAGAGACAGAGACTCATCACTTCCTGACCAGGACTAAGGTTCACCTCTGGTCACTGATGGAGTGGAGGCTCCAGGCGAGGTGACCCATGTGGTTGGAGGACAAGGACGTCTGTTCAGAAGCCAAGCACATCTCATGTTAAGGACAGCTACACTTTTGCCCAGGCTTATCCCCTCTGCTTCCCTTGACCGTCATCCTCCAAGTCTGTCCTTCGAAAACCAGCTCAGGCCCGCCATCAAAGCCCTCTCCAGTTCTGTCATTCTCAGAAATCCTCCGGCATTTACAAACAGTTAAACTTGTTGATGTTCAGTATGTGATACGTTGTGATGGTTGCCAATGTTTTCAGTCAGCCGTCTCCCCGGATATTCTTGTCAACACTCGGACAGTGGACATCTCGAGCTCCCACTTGACACACGTCCAATAAAGCACGCAGTATGGAAGCGTAGGACTGTGCAGCTCATGCCTTTTGGCTTCCAGTCTGAATTTACGGTTTCAGAATGGTTTTTCCTTTTGTTTTTAGACCTTACTGAGGATCACCAGGAAAAAGAGACTTTGTTAACTCATTTATTGAACATTTTACTAAACTGTTTTCAATTAAATATATGCTCATTAGAAGTCACACAATACAAATGTTGTGTAAGTTAAAGTTAACTGATTGCTTGTTCACCCTCATTTTACATAGTGCCACACACTCGAGGTAAAAAATCTGTCCTCTTTCATTCTCATTTAAACCTTAAAATATCCTTTGATCATTAAGTCATCATTCTGAATAGAATTTTAAAAGAAAAAAAAATTACCAGGAATTTTAAAAGATGTCTAAATGCTACAATTTAGAAAAAATAATAGATTAAAATATTCCAGTTTTCTGTTAAAAAAAGTTTTCTGAGTCACAAAGACATGTGGGATTTAACAACCAACCTGGAAGCTGGTGGATCTCTTATTGTCAAATAATTGACAATTCTAGGTTAATGAATTAAAATCTATTAATAGTCAGAGTCCTAGGGTACAAAAGAATTGGTCTGGGCTGAGCAGATTTGTAAAGAAGTCAGTAAGCTGGTTAAAATCTTGTTGTTTGCCTGTCTCACTTGCCAAGAAAATTCTTTTCATCAGAATTATGTCTTTGCCAAATTTGTTCATTTGGCTCAGCCTGAGCTAGAGATGAATATCCACTTGTCCATTTCAGCTAGTCAGACCTGTAAAGGACTTAAAGAGTTAGGACTCCCTGTAAATAGATAACTTTGTATAAATGGCAGTTTGGGCTCTTGTTATTTTATTATACAGAGAATATACTTGCCAGCAGATGAAAGTAAAGAATTACATAACCCACAAAAACCACTGTGTTGATTATAAGAACTCTTCTATTTCATTATTCTGTCTAGCAAGACTTTGAGGAAATAGATGGACCTGTGCCTGTTTGTTCATTTATCCATCCGTCAAATAGTCACTAGGCACAGCAGATAAAGAAATAAGCCAGACACAGCCCCAGTTGTCAAGGAACTCAGAATCTAGTAGAGGAGACAGACTTGAAAAATCAGTGGCTATGGGTACAACAGAGGTTCATGCAGGTGCAGTGGAAGGTGTCAGAGGAAGGGAGTGCTCACTCCACTGAATGCAGAAGCCGTCAGGAAATCCACCCAGGATATGGTGATACTTGAGCTGCATGGTGATGATTGAACCTGAGTCAGCCAGGGACCCAAGATGAGCAGTGGTCATCCTGCGTATTTTGGCTAGAGTAATCAGTCTCTTCACTGAATTTTTCCCTTTTGAATCACTTCCATTTGTAACATATAAGCACAGCGAATCAATGTTAGACTGCTCAGGATGAAATCAGAGGCTGAATAGAGAGGAAGGGGTGGTAGGGGAGAAGGGGGACACCTGTCTTACTTTGGCCCACATGTACCTGCTCAGTTGCTAAGTCGTGTCCAACTCTTTGCAATCCCATAAACTGGGGCCTGCCAGGCTCCTCTGTGGGATTTCCCAGGGAAGAATACTAGAGTGGGCAGCCATTCCCTTCTCCAGGGGATCTTCTCTACCAGGGATCAAAACCGCGGCTCTTGAATTGGCAAGCAGATTCTTTACCAATGAGCCACCAGGGAAGCCCATACTTTGGCCCATAACTGGGGAATATTGAAGGAGTTACAGATTCTTTTTTTTTTTTTGAATCCTTGGTCTCATCTGACCCTGAAGTTTGCAGGCATGTGTAAGCAATTGCTGGGGCCAGTGTAATTCATAGATCAAATGGCCCTGTAGTATGTCACTAAAATTCTATTGGCCTTATAGTTATTCGGCTTGGATGGGATGTACTTTGGTGAGGGCACTCCTGGTGAGTGATGGACAACTCTTCAGATGAGATGTGCTAGTTTAACACTGGCCTTGGTCAAGTAGGAGAGGTGCCCCTGATTGGTGTTGCTCTTATTTATTTATTTATTTTTTGGTGTTGCTCTTAATCTCTCAGTGTGCTTGCAGCTTGTTCTGGAGCTGGACAGTCTGTTCTTCGGTACCTGTTTCTCTCTAAACCATAAAAATTGCCTGACAGTGGCAGGAATGACCGGGAGAGGTAGTGATGCTTCTGGTCTACTTGTTCATGGTTATTACCCTGAACTGGCTGATCCAAGATGGACTCAAGCCACATCTCTAGACCCCCAAGGAGTTTCTGGGGAAGAAACTAAGTGGAATTGTTTCCTAATTAAGTCCTTACTTTCTCTCACTTAGCAAATAATCTAACAGGGAATTTAGGACTGACATTTGGTTTTAGCAAAAGGACGTGCATGTCGGTGATAGATGCTTGTTCATAACAACTCCAAGAATGTGGATTAAATGTGTGACTTTAATGCGTTTGTTGGAAATACTGTTATTTTTCACAAAGTAAAAGCATTCGTAATTTTGCTACAAGGAGGAATATTTGCTTCCTCTCACACATTTTATTTAATAATTTTACTTCTTTCAAGGCAAAACAGCACACAATTTGAAAATGAAATTTCCCCAAAGTGTTCAGTGTTGCTAATATGTTTTCCATTTTCTTCATTATGCTATAGTGGAATATTGCCATACTTTGAAATGTGCAACGTATCTCCCTGGAGGCAGCAGATGGTGTGACTAGTCTGTCTTCTGGTAAAGGATTTTTCATGAGAGATGGCATCTAGGGCTGAATGGGATGGGGGTCCTGCCCTCAGAGAGCACCGGCTCTCATCTTACTGTATCAGTACAACATTTTATAAGTTACTGTTTATAAATATGGGGAAAAAAAGCCTGCAAAAATGGAAAGGTTTTGGCACATTTTTAAGCTTCTTTTTTCTTAGTTTATATGAGAAAATAATTCATTTGGAAACTATTTATTTGCTTTATATTCATGTTTTTCTCACTGAATGCTTCACTAAGAGGACCAGCTGACCCCTTGGGCAGGACATGATTTCAGAGGTGTTTCTATCCTAGTCTATGATCTGGTTTTCAGCTTTGAAAGTCTGGTAACGTGGATTCATAGAAATACTGGCTCATTAGTTCAGTTCAGTCGTTCAGTTGTGTCCGACTCTTTGCGACCCCATGAACCGCAGTACACCAGGTCTCCTTGTCCATCACCAACTCCCGGAGTCCACCCAAACCCATGTCCATCGAGTTAGTGATGCCATCCAACCATCTCATCCTCTGCCGTCCCCTTCTCCTGCCTTCAATCTTTCCCAGCACCAAGGAAAGGAAAGTGAAGTTGCTCAGTTGTGTCTGACTCTTTGCGACCCCACGGACTGTAGCCTACCAGGCACCTCTGTCCCTGGGATTTTCCAGGCAATAGTACTGGAGTGGATTGCCATTTCCTTCTCCAGGGGATCTTCCCAACCCAGGGATCGAACCCAGGTCTCCCACATTGTAGACAGACGCTTTACCCTCTGAGCCAGTCAGCTCTTTGCATTAGGTGGCCATATTATTGGAGTTTCAGCTTCAATATCAGTCCCTCCAATGAACACCCAGGACTGATCTCCTTTAGGATGGACTGGTTGGATCTCCTTGCAGTCCAAGGGACTCTCAAGAGTCTTCTCCAACACCACAGTTCAAAAGCATCAATTCTTCTGCACTCAGCTTTCTTTATAGTCCAACTCTCACATCCATACATGACCACTGGAAAAACCATAGCCTTGACTAGATGGACCTTTGTTGGCAAAGTAATGTCTCTGCTTTTTAATATGCTGTCTAGGTTGGTCATAACTTTTCTTCCAAGGAGTAAGCGTCTTTTAAAACTCATAGAAACTTGTGTAAAACCAGAGCTCCGTCTTACCAATTTACAGTGAAAAATACACCTTGAAGCAGATCTATTCATTCTCTCTCTCAAGGTAAATTGACATTAGAAGCCAGGTTATGACAAAAAAAAATTTTTTTTGATGAGTAGGAGTGAACCATCTCTCCATGGGGCTATATGCCTGCCATTAAGATCTAAAGCACGTATTATGAGTCAGGAGAAGGCAATGGCACCCCACTCCAGTACTCTTGCTTGGAAAGTCCCATGGGCGGAGGAGCCTGGTAGGCTGCAGTCCATGGGGTCGCTAAGAGTTGGACACGACTGAGCGACTTCACTTTCACTTTTCACTTTCATGCATTGGAGAAGGAAATGGCAACCCACTCCAATATTCTTGCCTGGAGAATCCCAGGGACGGGGGAGCCTGGTGGGCTGCCGTCTATGGGGTCGCACAGAGTCGGACACGACTGAAGCGACTTGCAGCAGCAGTCTTGTTTCTGAATTGTGCTAACAAGTTTTTATACTTTCTGGACATTTTTGGTCCTCTGCTGACTACTCTGTTTACATCATCTCTTTAAAGAAAACAGGGGAGATGCAGAAAAATTCCCCTCTACTCTCCTAGGTTTGATAGCTGGGTCTATAAAATAAATAGAGAAAGACAGATTAATAGGAAAAAAGGTTCACAAATTTGTTTGTCTTTAATATTACTTGCACAGGTGTATTGCCAGGGAGAAAAAGTGAATACCCTCCAAAATGGTGAGATTTGAGAACTTATATATCATCTTAACAGATGAAGGGGAGAAGGAATGTAGGCCACTTATGGGAGAGTAAAAGATTTTTAGGAAAGAAGAACCAGTTTTTAGAAGAATATTGTGAAGTGTGATAGTTTGTGTGGCTTCCCAGGTGGCTTAGGGGTAAAGATTCCGCCTGCCAATGCAGGAGACACAGGAGATGCGAATTTGATCCCTGGGTTGGGAAGATGAAGAAATGGCAACCCACTCCAGTATTCTTGCCTGGGAAAACCCATGGACAGAGAAGCCTGGCAGGCTACACAGTCCTTGGGGTTACAAAGAGACAGACACAATTTAGCAACTAAATAACAATGTGATAGTTTGTGACATTATCAGACAAACCCAGATAGTTTGTCTGGGTGTGGTGTTGACCTCTAATCTCTTCTCCTGTGAGAACAATCAGTCTTCCCAGGTTAATGATACATCTGGGAAGGGGATTTATGGCAATTGAGTTCCTTTCGGAGAATCTGTCTTTAGACAGATAGGAGAGTTCAGAGAATTCCTCTCCCTGTACAGGCTGTTTCAGATATCTTCAGCTCAAAATAACCAATACACCAAAGCAGCATACTTTGAGGTGCCTGTCCTGAACTCCTTCAACAGTGCATAAGTACTTAACTCCCAAATAGAATGTAATTTTATCATGAGTGAAAACTCCAGGAGAGTATTTTGTTTTTTTTTTTTCTATAAGTGAAAAGTGAAGTCACTCAGTTGTGTCCGACTCTTTGCGATCCCATGGACTGTAGCCTACCAAGCTCCTCCGTCTACCAGAGTGGGCTGCCATTTCCTTCTCCAAGGGATCTTCCCAACCCAGGGATCAAACCTGGGTCTCCCACATTGCGGGCAGACACTTTACCATCTGAGCCATCGGGGAACCCCTTTTTTCTGTAATGCTAAGATCAATTAGCAATGTCTGGCACAGACAGGAGAGGAGCGCGACAGCTTTTGTGATGCACATTTGTTCATTGTGGCTTAAGTCTGAACTTTATGCAATCAAATGATTCTCTGATTGATATTTAAGAACAGCACTCTGCACCCTTGGAAATCATTTGAGAACATGCTTTGAAAGCTGGAAGACCTCTTAACTTTCTCATTTTATTATTTAGAAAATATTTGTCTTGAGGGCCTTACTGAAGACATGGAACTAGTAGGTAGCAGAACACCAACTTAAGCCCAGGATTTCTGTCTCATGGTCCAGCATATTTTCTTACAAACTGAAATACTAGATCTAAGAACCCTAAAGACTGATGACTTTATTTTCCAGCTGAGTTTGAGAAATATCTTTTCCTTGGTAGGAACAAGTTTTTTTACGCTTTTAGATTAGCAAAATGAGCATGAGGATTATTATACAGTGCAGTGATACTTAATCATGGACACATGTTATTAATAGAGTTACTTGGGAAGAGTATAAAAAAAAAACTAAAAAATTTCTTAGTCGAGGCACAGTCATTCATTGGTACATTTTAAAAGTTTTCCATGTGATTTAACTTTTCAGCCAAAATAGAAACAATTGATACAATAATTTGAAAACTTGTTGAAATAATCAAATACTACATGAGTGCTTAAAAGTCATTGTTGACATTGTTAAGTTCTTGAAGGAATCAATATTTTTATCAGCCAAAAACATTCCTTCCAAGTAAACATCACCACATTACAAGATTAGTACACTACTAAATATCTTTTATGCTATAATTCTTAATACAGGCATCAAATAAGCAGTTGGAGAAGTAGCAGTGATTGTGATAAAAATATAAAGGTCAGAACATGGTGACTGGCAGAATGGAAACTTGTGATTTTTAGCTGCCCACTTATTGATAGTACTGAGAATTTTTTTTAGTCTTTCTGTCACTTTAAACTTTGTATGAAATACGTAAACTGTGGAAGGGAATGCCGGTGCAAAATCTAGATTAAAGAGTAATAAGTATTTACTTTAAAAATACATTTTAGTATTTATTTCAATGTTATTGAAGTTTTGGAAATTCATAGTGATTCAAAAATGAAGCTAAAGAATGGAACCCTGAGAAAAAGATTCTTGTCTTCCATGTGTCCTTAATTGCCCACCGTTTTGTCTTATACTAGATTGTTTTCACAGTACACCTGCCTCTTCTCTAGTTCACACTTCATGAGCATAAGGAGGGCATTACGTGGTTTTGTTTGAAAAGCCTTTTCAGTCTCTAGAGCAAGATTAGGGGGGAAACAGTAGCAGTGCTGCCTTGCACTCGAGAAGTCATGGAATACCAGACACACTGCAAGAAGAACAACTGAAGGTGAGACTCGTGAGATAAGGCCTAAAGATTTCCATTGATCATCTATAGACAATTAAAGCTACATAGCTATCTGGTCGGGAACTAGAACCTTCCTAGTTCTGATGAAAATAGGTAGAGTGTGTAGCATAAGAGCTGGCACTGTAGAAGCCCTCTTACAGTACAGAGAATTTAGAATTACCACTCTACAAGTCGACCCTGAAATATGTCATAGGAAAACTTTTTTAATGTGACTTTTTGGATTGGCAGGTTATGACAAAACTACATTCATGTTACTTGAATACATCTTTTGTCTAGTTTTACATGCTTTTTGACTTGTCTAGAAAATGACATATTGAAGTTTTCATTAGCTTTAACCAGGTGTGATTTTCTTATGGAAGATGCCTCAGCAGGCCTGCAGTTTAAGGTGAATAAACCAGTGAAGCTCAGAAAGGCCATAGCCCTCCTTCAGATGGTAGCAATGAGCTGAAAGACTCATTAATCAACCGCAGCATCACAGGTGTGATGGCTTGCCTACAAACTGCCAACAGACTGTGAAAGTCACATCCGACGGGCTAAATTGTCAAACTAGACCCATCCATAAACATTTTAACACAGCAGAATTCCAACTCTTTTGTCTTTAAGATGTGAGTCTGAGATGTTAACGTTCCTCCAAGCCTGCTTATGAAATGTTTATTTTATTTCATAAAATTCAAATTTCTTAAGAAATTTGGCCGCCTTTTCTATCACAAAAATCTCTATTAGTGTTTTTATTTTTAATTTTGTTTTCTATTGGTTATTTAATATCCTTTATCTTAAGGATCTATTCTTTTGTATTACATGAAAGGAAGGAGGATTGAATTGGCCTGTGTCAAGGCTTTAGCAGTAGTGAAAATCCATTTTTTTAGCATGTATATTAGCTTGATTTGTGCACTCAGAAGTGTTTTCACAAAGAAGATAATATCTGCAGATATGTTTTAATGGGAGAACCATGTAAATACTTTTATTTCTAACTAAAAGAAATTTTTACTTCAGGTAAACTGCTTGATTTGGGGGGTTTTCTTTTGATCTGTAAGAAATCGTAATTTTAATTGGGTTTTAGTCTCTTTGTATCTTTTTAATGATGCATCACCAGAGAAGTCTAGTTGTTTCTCTGTCCATTGGAAAGATAAAATAAATACTAAATAAACCAGGGTGTGAAAAAGGAAATAGAGATTAAAGTTTATGTCCTTTAGTGAATCATACTCTAATTCACATTCCTTGTTAATCTCTGTTCTGCCAAAATATTAGTAGATTATGTATAAATTACCATAAAGCATTTTGATTACTACTCTTTTGTTGACCTTAACTTGATATTGAAAAGTTACTTTGGAAGAACTGAGTAGGAATATGTGGGGAGCGGGGGTGAATTTTTTATAACTAGAAATTAATAAAGAGTTAATCTGTGGCCCATTTCATAGTTATGTAAGTAAAACTGAACAAACTCTGATATTTCTAGTATTTATCTGATATTATATCAGTTCAGTTCAGTCGCTCAGTCCTGTCTGACTCTGAGACCCCGTGGACTGCAGCATGCCAGGCCTCCCTGTCCATCACCAACTCTGGAAGCTTGCTCAAACTCATGTCCATGGAGTCAGTGATGCCATCCAACCATCTCATCCCCTGTCGTCCCCTTCTCCTCCTGCCTTCAATCTTTCCCAGCATCAGGGTCTTTTCCAATGAGTCAGTTTTTCGCATCAGGTGGCCAAAGGATTGGAGTTTCAGCCTCAGCATCAGTCCTTCCAGTAAATATTCAGGACTGATTTCCTTTAGGATGGACTGATTGCATCTCCTTACAGTCCAAGGGACTCTCAAGAGTCTTCTCCAACACCACAGTTCAAAAACATCAATTCTTCAGCACTCAGCTTTCTTTATAGTCCAACTCTCACGTCCATACATGACTACTGGAAAAACCATAGCTTTGACTAGACAGAGCTTTATTGGCAAAGTAATATGTCTGCTCTTTAATATGCTATCTAGCTTGGTCATAGCTTTTCTTCTAAGGAGCAAGTGTCTTTTAATTTCATGGCTGCAATCACCATCTGCAGTGATTTTGGAGCCCAAGAAAATGAAGTCTCTCACTGTTTCCATTGTTACCCCATCTATTTGCTATGAAGTGTTGGGACCGAATGCCACGATTAGTTTTTTGAATGTTGAATTTGAAGCCAACTTTTTCAATTTCCTCCTTCACTTTCATTTGCTATTATATATTTATCTGATATTTGTATAACTTCTATATACCCAGGATTCTACTGGGAATTCTTGGTTAAGAAGCAATCAAATTGATTTAGTATAGATCTTGGTATAGATATATGCACAGAGGAAGCCCTCAGTAAGTATTTATTTTGATTTGAAATTAGTTGGAGAATCGATAGGATTATAGTAGAAAGGGAATAGAAGAATGAGAATTATATACCGAGAATTTGCTGAAGTACCAAAATTTCAATCAATATCTTACCTGTGATCCTTTATTAACTGAATTTAATTTGATTGAGAACAGTTAATAATGCTATATGATTAGAAAGTAAAGTATGTAAGAAACATAATAAAGGTTAAAATTCCAACTAAAAGATATATAAGCATTTTGAAATTTCCATTTACACACAATATTCTATGCTCATGTTACTCTGAAAACATTTGTTTTGAGCATCCTCATAAAATTTCCCCTTCCCCCACCCCTTTTCCCTATCTGTGTACATTTATGCATAACTTCTAGTAACTACTCTCGTTGACAGAAATTAGAAGAAAGAGCTGTCACATCATAGTCTCATCATAGGTGGAATACAGAACTGAATTAGCTTCATTTTAATGGAAATATATATATAAAGGTGCTGCCATTGGAATCTTTGAAAAGTATGCTTTGAAATAAGCCTAATGGCCATTTGTTTTTTACCTATATTGTTAGTGGCTTAGTAATTACACACTTCTCCCCCTGTAAAATAATAAAATGTTCCCTTTACTTGTCATAATAAAAACTCTGAGAAGTACATTTCAATATACCCAGACTCCTACCAGTAAAGTGTTAATAAAATTAATAATAAAAAGTATAATGATTTCTACTGGGATAATTACATGGGTAATTTAACAGTAGATTTGGATGAAACTGGAAGCTTTATATGATATACAGTTAAACCTCTATAAATGATATATAGAAAATCAGATTAGCCCATTGTCTTTTGCATACAAAAGGAATCTTTTAAAATGTTAAGTAGTAGCAATGCTTAAAAGGTAAATTTTCTCTTTCATTATTCTAATAAATAGCTCTTTAAAAATATTTGACTAATTGTTGTTTCTTGGTTTTATTGTCTCTTCACATTTTTGAAGTATATACCCTCACAGCAGAGTTATAAATCCAGTCTGCTTATTTTTTTAATTTTATTAATTAAATGGAAAGAATGAACTATAGCTTCTCAAATGACATAGTTTGGGGAAGTTTTTAACTTGATCTGTACTCTTCATAGCTGGTTTCCACACAAGAATATTCTTGACTATCCAATGAAAACGTAGTTTAAAATGTGAAGAAATTTGTCTTCTAAGGAAAGCCTATGGAGCCTCATACGTTTAGACCACTTGTTACTTGATTGGCAACACGCTGTACATTTTTACACAAACTTTTAATTCTCAGAACTTTGTGTTAAAACACTTGTCATATTTTTAGGGAAATAGGTTGAAAGAAGATAAAGGTTTGCTGAATGTCACACAGTTTTTACACGGCCAGGGTGGAATTCAAGTCAAAGGTGATGGTTGACTCCACGGCCTAAGTCCTTTTCACTCCAGACTGCTGGCAAAATACAAGTTGTAATGATATATGATTCAAATATTCTGTTGACGTTAACATTCTTATAATGCGTGCGTGCTAAGTTGTTTCAGTCTTGTCTAACTCTTTGCAGCCCTGTGGAGTGTAACAGCTCGCCAGGCTCCTCTGTCCATGGGGATTCTCCAGGCAAGAATACTGGGGTGGGTTGCCATGCCCTCCTCGACGGGATCTTCCCGCCCCAGGGATCAAACACCCATCTCTTATGTTCCCTGTGTTGGAATACAGGTTCTTTACCACTAGCGCCACCTGGGAAGCCCAAACATGCCTATAATATACATATGCTATTTTTAATGATTTTTATTGTAAAATATAACAGAAAACGACATAAAACTTAAGTGTGACACTTTATGAATTGTCCTAAAGCAAATATTCATTTACCACCACTGATAGCCAATATTCAGGAATAGAACATTGCCAGCACCCTTGAATCTATCCCACCCCCATGATCCATTCTAAATACTATCTTTTCCCTTCTTCCCGAAGATTAAGCACTATCTTTACTTCTTCTTCTTCTTCTTTTTTTTTTTACTATCTTTACTTCTAACACTTCAGTGCAAGTTTGTGTTTTATTTAATTGTGGTAACATACACGTAAGAGTTGCCATTAAAATTTTTTTTTAAATGTACAATTCAGTGGCGTAAGTAGTTCACTTTATTTGACAGTCATTACCACTATCCATTTTCAGTACATTCTCATCTTCCCAACCCAGGACTCTATCAATTAACTAATAACTCCCCATTCCTTTCTTCTCCCAAGCCTGGCAACTGCTGTCCTACTTTCTGTGTTTATAAATTTTGCTCTTTTAGGTATCTCAAGTAAGTGGGGTTATGTTACTCTTGTCTTTCTGTGACTGGTTTATTTCACTTAGCATCATTTCTTTAGGCTCATCCATATTGTAGTATCTGACAGAGTGTCCTTACTTTTTCAGGCCATGTTAGATACAGATGTGTATATATACCACATTTTGTTTATTCATTTATCTGTCGTTGGGCACTTGGATCTCTTCTGCCTCTTGGCTGTTGTGCATAATGTTGCCATGAACTTGGATTTACAAATACCTGTTGAAATTCATGCTTTCAATCTTGTTGAGTATGTACTCAGAAGTGAAATTACTGTATCATATAGTAATTCTATGCTTAATATTTTGAGCACTACCATTGTTTTCTACAGTGACTGAAGCATCTTACATTTCCGCTTGCAGTGCATAAAGGTTCCAATTTTTCCAGATCCTTGACACACTTATTTTCTGTTTTTTGGGGGGATGGGTAATTTGCTGTTTTAAAAAACTTATCATAAGTAAAATCATACATTTTTAATTGGTTTTAGCTTTTGCTATGTTTGTGAGATTCACGCATCCAATTGAATGTAACTGAAGTTGTACATTTTCATTGTTGTAGAGTATCCCATTTTATGATAACGTTCAGTTTCTCAACCATTCTACTGTTGATGAACATTTAGATGGTTTCCAGTTCTTAGCTGTTATAAATAATGTGGCTGGGAACATTCATGTACATGAATCTTGGTATTATGTGTAGGCAATTTGTGTTGTATACATAGAAGTAGAATTGCTAGGTCTTAGAGTATATTGCCCGTTATAAGTATATGAGTTCTCACTGCATCATATCCTCCCAGTACAAATATGGTTATAGAAATTCTGACAGATGTCATTACTGATGATGGTGAACATTTTGTTCATTTATTTTTTAAGCAATTAGGTATCTTCTTTGGTGAAATGTCTTTAAGCCTCCTGCCTATTTGCCTCTTGATCTTTTTTCTTTATTGATTTGTATGAAAAAATATATAGATAAATAGATGTATGGATGAGGAGATACAAACCCTTTGTTGCAAATATCTTCTACTCCTTGGCTTGCCTTTTTACTTTCTTAATGATTTTTTTTTTTTTTTTGGAAATTGAAGTTTTTTTATGTAGTAAGATTTATAAAACAATTTCCCTTTATAAATATTAGTTTTTTTGCCTTTTTAAAGGACAGTCTTTAATGATTAGTGTTTTCTATTTTATTACTAGCAAATAGTATCATTTTATATTTAGAACTTTTACTTTTTCAGGCTATCATAAACAGGCTTCCCCTCATTAACAGAAAGAAACATCTTTGAAAGAAAGAACATCAGACTAAAATTATGGAGTCCAAGAGCAGGTTTATGCTTGAAAACAATAGACAGTAAATATAGAGATCTTTGCAGACTGTCTTCTTTTGTACCTAATTAGTACATCTCAAGCCTTTTCTAGTCCTAGTATACTGGTGAATGGTTGTAGAATTTGACTTTTGCAAACTATAAAATTTTGCTGCATTTTACTTTTTCCCACTCCAACTTGACTCCATTAAGGCTCTTTGAATTGATACTTGTATTTGATACTCCAAGTAAGGTCTGTATAACTCCATGTGCCTTCTAGAGTAGCTGAAGGTCATTAAAGTGTATCCATTGTGAACTTTTTCACATATGTCAGAGTAATTAATATAGTTTATTATAGCAGTATCATTAATCTTATTAGCTTAATCATTTAGGCTGTTTATTGTCTTCCATTGCCCTGAACTTAAAACAACATAAGAAAAGAATACTCAGGGGCCCTAAACTGTGACAATATGAAATACATATCAATGTTCATATTAACTAATAATTAAGGTTTATAATAATAGACATATGTGGAACAAAATTTGTTTTTAATCATTTTGTATAAATGATTTTATATAAATGATATATATTGACATATAGGCTAAGAATATATCATATGTTAATTCAACTAAACATTTTATTCAAATATCAGGGAACCCCTGGGTAGTTTTTTTCCATACCAGAGATTAGACATACAGAGTCTCCAAAGTGGGAAAAGAATAGAGAATTTTCAGAGCTGAAAGGTTTTTTGTATCCAAACAAATCTTGTGAAAGCGTGCATTGAATCTCATTAAGAATGGTAGATCAGTTTGGTAGCAGATTTGTCCTATCCTGGAACATTTTGCCCCTCAACTGAATTTTTCCTACTTTTTGACTTATTTTCTTATTAGTCGCTCTCAGTATTAAAATGCGCATCTTTTTACAATTTACTTCATAGGAACTTTGCTCCTGTATTTTTCCATTTCTTCCCTCTTTTTTTGTGCTATTATTGCCATATGTATTAAATCTATATATGTTTTAAACCCAATAATTCATTTTTGAGTACTACTTTTTGCAACCTATTCTTTTTAAAAAGTTGAGAAAATAGTGAAGAGTAAAGAAAGGGTAGTAATATTTATTTACTCTTTAAAATTTATCACCCAGTGTATTTACCTGTTCTGGTGTTCTTGATTTCTTCTGCGGACTCTCATTAGTATCATTTCCTTTTAAGTAGCCAGCCAATTTTTTCCCTCTTATAGTAACTTGATATTTAAACTTGAAAGACAAAAACAGTTGTTCCTTCACCTTTGAAGATCAGTTCTCTCACCAGTTCATGTCTTGATGTTTATCAGTCAGTCAGTTCAGTTCAGTTGCTCAGTCGTGTCTGACTCTTTGCGACCCCGTGGACTGCAGCACACCAGGCCTCCCTGTCCATCACCAACTCCTGAAGCTTATTCAAACTCATGTCCATTGAGTTGGTGATGCCATCCAACATCCCCGTCCTCTGCCATCCCCTCTCCTCCTGCCTTCCGTCTTTCCCAGCATCAGAATGTTCATCATTCTTTGTCAGTTTCCCCAAGAGAATGTGTCCCTTCAATCTGATTATTCACATCTTAATCTATTTCTGGTAAGTTTTCTTAAATTATATCTTTGGATATTTTCCCCATTTCATTTGTTTAATTCTTTTTTTTTTTTTTAAGAGATACCAATTATGCTTATATTGGATCTCCTTCAGTGCCTTCCATATTTAACATCATTTAGTTGTTTGCTGATTTCCATTTAATTTTCTTACTCTTCTTAATTCTTCTATGTCTTTTCACCTTTTTTGGTGCTTCCAACATGGCCTTCACAAAACAAAATAACTTTAATAAACACTTAGATAATGTAGCAAAATCTCCATTTATTTGTATTGAGAGTTGAGGGCAGGATTTATTTTGGTAATTCTTGGTGTGGCCCTGGAAGTTGCATACTAAAATTTCTCCATAATATCCTACAAATATATTCCTAAAAGATAGATCAAGAAAATGAAATTTACTGTAGAATTATGACTTTACTTTTTATATCTATATGTGTAGGCATATTGAAAACATTTTTTGCTAGTTTTGTGTGTAATTACAGGTAGGAGGATTATGTATTTGGTACTATTCTTCATCAAAATTATTGCTTTAACATTTTAAAAGATTTAATCCATATTATTATAAAGGTATGTCTGTTGTCAGTTTCTTTTAGCTTCTATTGTAATATTTATGAATGTTTTAGGCAAAGAGTGGTATTTGATTAAAATGTCATTAATTTTACTCAATGTATTTCATTATAGTTTTTACTTTATTATTTATCAAACCATCTTAAAATCTAAAATATTAATGAATAATATAGTGATAATAGGTTATTTTACTTTTTTTCCTCTTATATCTTTTTAAAAATAATGCACACTGGTGTTTTTTGTATCATACTGCCTTCTCAATTAAATAAGATCCTTTTAAACAATTAGAAGGGAATGCAATATCAAGCTCTATTTACTTTATTGTTCTATATGATCCTGTATTTTCAAATTGGAGAACATGGGATAATTTTAAAAGGTGAGTATATCCATTTCTAATTTCAGTCTGTAAATACTAAACAAGGGAAGTCATTGCTACCCTAAGAGCAGTATGTAACTAATGGAAGACATCTGATAATTTTTAATGTATATGAAATTTTAAAAGGTTACATGTAAATTCAAGCTCATTTCTACAGGGATAGTTTCTATATTTTTTTAATAAATAAAAATAAATTGATTCAATTATGAAACAGAAATATCTTGAATGCAACTAAGTAATGTATGCATATATATAATAAATCTTAGTATTGTGTCAGGAGAAGTGAATCTGCTATCTATTACACTGACTGCTTATTAATTATTAATCACTTGAAAAATAAAAAATGAGATACATATTAAATATTGGCTATAAAACAAAATCTGGAAAAACTAGGTTCTTTTTTCTGGAAAATCCCTTGAAAGTACTGGTTTATATCCAAAATGATATAGATTTTCAGATAAATATTTGAGAGGAAGGTTGAAAATAGAGAATAAACACAATGCACTTGAATTTGGTCTTATTGCTGTCAAGTGTGCTACTTCACCAAGATACAGAATAAATGAAAAATCAACTGTATAGTGCATGTAATTTTCTCCTGCTGAGCAAAGAATTAGTGAAGTCATGATTCCTCAATGTGGACAGCAAATATACCTGTAGAGAGTGTAATGAAGAGATGGAGATGAGTTTTTATTCCCCCTTCCTCATACTGAATTGGCTGTAGAACAAGAATAAAAATTCAAAGGGCAGTTTTTTCTTCTGCATAAAGTGATATTCAGGTTCCGTGCTTTGCTAGAAATATAAATAGAGGCTGAAGCATGTAGGACTAGCTTCAGTATGGCTGGATTAATAATTTAAAAAAGAAGGAGAGCTTGCATAGAAACATGCACCCTGTGATTCAGCCACTTCTCCTCTGCTTATTAACATTTGCTGAGCATCAACTTATAAAGAACCAGGACGCAGAGATGATTTAAAGTAATCTTGCAAGGAATCTCTGGTTAGTATTCCTCAAGTCTGAGAACTCTAGGTACCCTTGTTCAGTGTCTGTGTAGAGCACTTAGCATATTTCTTTTTTCTCCATAGTATTAAATGTGTGGGAACATGTGATCAGGGTCCTTTTTATATTCAAAATGGGTCAGCTTCTGTCTAGAAAGTGTCTTATTGTCATGATGTCACCACATCTCAAGATTTGTGACCTTTTGCACCATATGGATTCATGGTAGTCCACGTCCTAGCTTACAGGCCAGAGTGCTTTTGTGCCCCCGCTAGGGGGTATCAAAGGCTTTTGGTCTGGAATTTCAAGTACGGATAGATTTGGAAAAACAAAAAGTAATTTTTATATATCCTAAGGACCGCCAGATGTCGCAAAGGCATCATTGATGAAATGGTTTTTATCCAAAATGTGGCACTTATATAAGGAATACTAGTATTGTGCTTGAGAGTCGTAGAGGCCATAACAGGTCAGTGAAATGTCCTTCAAACATCTGATTTTTACATTCAAGAATGGGCCCAGATGAAAAGATAAACACATATCTGACATTGACGTTGCTACCATTTAGACAACCGATTCAATTGCCTTAGTCAGTGGGATCAATCAGGCCTTTATTACTTTGAAAAACCACAGAAAGATATGGTTTTTCTTTTTCTTTAAAAATGATTATTTGGAACTACATCCTGCCACTGTATTTTAACCCTAACATCAATTGCTGCATAGAAGCACATATAAACTTTCATAACTTCCCCTACCCCCTGAGTTTAAAACACTTTATGAGATATACAAAATTATAATAATGAAAGAAATGGTACTGAGTGAAATTCTGCTGAGCCAAACTGTATGCATAAATTGGCAGTTTAACAAGTAAAACTTGGAAGCAAGCATTTGATGATTGATTTTTTATTGAGACAGAAAAAGCATGATAGTGGGTAAAGTGATTTTCCTTATTGAGAAAAAATATAGTGTTTTTCAACATGTCTCTAGTATGAATGGAAGCCTTGTCAAAAAAACGGAGCAACACATAATATCTTTTAAAAGGTGAATTAACATAAGTATATCACTTATTTTATGGATCAGATTTTATACTTGTCAGTTTTATTCAGAATGTCATAAAGTTTATATCATAAAGATGGTATGATTATCTTTGTTATATCCTGAAAAAAACTGATATTAACTGCTTTGCTGGTGGATTATAAAATATACTCAGCTGAAGAAATGCATTGATGAAAATGAAGGCCAAAATATGTATTCACATGTAGATCTTAGGCAACTCCCTGGTAATTTTAAGTCCTTGTAATACATTATTCAACAAGTAACATGCTGTATATTTGTGTGTAATAGGCTCTGCCTGAGAATACAAGAACTGTCAAGATAAAAATAAGGAACATACATCACTCTAATTTAATTAAAATTCATCAAAAAATCCCTCTATTGTCTGTATTACAGGTAGATGTATAAACTTGAAAAAATAATCATATACTAGACTTGAGATTTGCTGTTAGAAATTTTGTATATAGTTTTCTGTTGCTTGAAGAATATCTGGACGCACACTACATCAACATGTATGTACACATGCTGAATATTTTGTTTATACGTTTTCTTACTGTATCTATTTTATAGTTAGATCCTTGGGAAAATTTAAATGAGGAATATGAATTTGTTTATGGAGGGTTCTTTCCAAGTTTGTAAATGTACAGTTATTCCCAATTGTGTTTTCTAGCTATATTTTGCAATTCTACTTTGCTGTGGATATATTATTCCCATTTGGAATAAAATGTATAACAACATAAGGAGGACCTGCTCATGCTGGTTTTCTGGATTTAATTAGTAAGCAACCTGTGAATTTGTGGATCCTATTACATTTGAGTATGTGCATCATGGGTCCATGTTCCATGTGAAAGATTATCTGTATTTTATTCTAAGACTTTATGTATATTTAACCTTTAATTTGACTAGCAGGTTGTGTGATTTACATAAAAAATAGATCAGCTTTGAATTCACTGAATGTTATTGGTATAACATAATCAATCATCTCTAAATGTTAATGGTGTTAAAGAGCAATGAGAGCATATGTCTTATATTTGTAATCCTGTAGATTTATGAAATTATTTAGGATGTCTAAGAGCATTAGATCATGGCATTTCTCTGTGGTTAGTGATAGAAATTTTTTGAATGGTGGGTATCATTTTAATGAAGTTGGCAAATCAGCCAAATATAAGCACCTCTTTAAAAATCATGAATTACCTAATAGGTACCTTGATGACTAGAACATTCTTATGAAGGAATGTATACATAGACCTCAATACAGTGCTTAAAATGCTGTGACTTTGTCTCATTCTCTTTTCACTATCTTTTAATAAAATATGACTCTTTCTTTGGTATTATCCTAATTACGTTATGCACACAATTCTTCAATGAAGTAAAAAGTCAATATGTGAATGACAGTAGCGGGGGAAAAAATAGGATTTCAAATGGTAAAAAGCCTGCTCTGGTAACAAAGCCTGAATCAATCCCTGTGTTGTATAGCAGCTTGATCATATCTTTAAAACTGATACTAACAAAGAATATTTATTTGTTGCCATGCTATTGTAGGATTTATTTTTAAACTCCAATCCCAATTATCAGGAAAATTGCATCCTCTTTATCTCACAGAAGAGCATACTGAATCATGGCATATTTGGTTATTGGGACTATAATATTGTTACCTTGCTTGAAACACATGGTCTCTCTTGATATACAAGAAAAAACTGAATCCATTTCAATAAATTAATGGGGATGAGAATCCCAATCCATCCTTCTTTTCAGAGGTTCGCATACATTGTAATGAAATGCATTAGGAGTTTTCTTCACTTGAAATCCAAATGAGACCCATTTTGGCTCACACCCTTGACAGTCTCTTTTATAAGCGTTGCTGTCTCCTGTTCTTGTGTGGGCCCAGTAAAATGCTTGCTTTGTAAGATGCACAGAGACAATATAATGCCACGAAAGACGAAGGTGTCAAAACACAAAGTTAGAGGCAATCTAATCAATGCCTCCTGATTTAGCCTTTGAAGGCTCTCTTCATTAAAACTCTTTAATGGTGAGGCTTATCTTGAGGTAGAGCTGTTACTTAATATTTTTCAGTGTCATTCTTTGGACAGTCATTTGTACCTTTTTAAATGTATTTTCAGTATTCATTGTTTAGTAAATTGGATGTCTTGTTAGCATGGTGGTGGTATGAATGACTCGCATCAAAATGATTGAAGGTAATAGTGTATAAATTCTTGGTACATTTTTTCCTGTCTTCTAATCCCCATCTTTCCCTCCAACAACCACAACAAAAATCTTAATTTATTTTCTTCCTAAATATCAGGTGTAGGATGTTATTTGATGCTTCCCCCAAACAGATGTTTATACCTTTTTCCATATCCAAGAATTGGATTGGAAATCTAAAAATAAAGCAATTAAGTTATGGAGTTTATTGCTTCTGTCATCCTTTTACTAAAGACACTTTTCAGATTAATTTTTGTTTTATCTAGAGCTTTTGGGTAAAGGAATGTGACTCTCACTAAAGTGATGGGAAAAAAATTCTAAGATGTTCCGTGCTCTCTGGAGTTTTTATTTCTCAGTAAGTACATTAGGAATGATGAGAAATAGAGGGGAGATGTAATACCTATCCAATTTTAGATAGGGTTGTGAACTTAGGAATTGTGTCTATGTAAGACTTTCTTTAAAACAGTTTTACTTTCTTAGACGTGAATGAAAGTGTCTAAAATATTAAATGTTTTTGAACCTTCAATTCAGTAGTCCCCTCCCCTAGTAATTTGCTCAAATTCAATAAATTATAAAATTTAAATTATTTTCTTTTATACATGGACCAGATGGCATCATGGTTTGGAAAAATATAGAGAGAATACATTGAAGAATATCTTATTAATGATGTATGTGTATATCTTTGTTTAGACTCATTTTGTTCACACACAATGTGTGTGGACACCAGATCCATACAGCAGTAAATATACCTTAGTTTTTTGTTTGTTTTTTAGTCACAGAGTATGTCCTTCCTGTAAACTGATTGAACAAATATATGTGCTTTCAGATTGGCACTTTCATGCAAGCCATGTAAAGAACCTGAGAAATCAGGAGCTTAATTTCTTTTAACATGCCCAACTTATTAAAAAAAAAAAAAAAATCACAAGATGCCCTTGCTGCCCTTTCCAGCTCAATCTACAATTATCAGTAAAAATAAATAATTTACAAAATGCGGCAAATAGATAAAGATAAACCCCACAGAATTTATGCGCATGGTATCTTAAAAATGGAAAAGAATTCAAGCAACTTTGACCTGATTTTTAAATGACTAGTGTGGTTGCTACAGCTGCTGTAGCTTAGTAACTATTTGTGAAAGGTTGTTAGTAATTATTTGTGATAGGTTGTTCTTGAGTCCCATATGCATAGGGGCTCCAGGCCCAGCTACCTCATTTGCTGGCACGCAAACAGATTCTTCCAGGTGCTGAAAATTAAATTTTAATATATTATTTAAATATTAAGAGAATTACAGTTTCAGTAATTTTACTGCTACAGCTGGAGTGCAAAGCATGCCTGTAGAATGCAGAGTGTTGGACAATCTAACATATAGGAAGTTGACACTGATTTTTTAAAAATTATTAGCTTATATGTTTAGTAGGTGATAGCCTTATTTGGCAGTTACTTTATAGATGGGTAACTTTGATTTCTGGTAGATTGGGCACCCTTTAAATTATTGAAAGCTATTATTTTTTCGTCTTTTTAGGTTATGTACCTTATAAAGAATGTATTTTTTTAAATTGGAGTATAGAGTCGGACATGACTGAGCGACTGATCTGATCTGATAGTTGCTTTACAATGTGTTAGTTTCTGCTGTACAATACAGTGAATCAGCCATATATATGTGTATATATTTATGCACACACATACTTATATATACATAGATACGTGTATATATCCCCTCGTCCTTAGATTTTCTTCCCATTTAGGTCACCACAGAGCACTGAGTGGAGTTCCCTATGCTATACAGTAGGTTCTCATTAGTTACCTATTTTATACATGCTGCTGCTAAGTAACTTCAGTTGTGTCCGACTCTGTGCAACCCCATAGACAGCAGCCCACCAGGCTCCCCCGTCCCTGAGATTCTCCAGGCAAGAACACTGGAGTGGGTTGTCATTTCCTTCTCCAATGCATGAAAGTGAAAAGTCAAAGTGAAGACGCTCAGTCGTGTCTGACTCTTCGCAACCCCATGGACTGCAGCCCACCAGGCTCCTCCGTCCATGGGATTTTCCAGGCAAGAGTACTGGAGTGGGATGCCATTGCCTTCTCCGATTTTACACATAGTAGTGTGTATAAAAAGACAATGTATTAATAACAGAGACATTTAAGATATTAAAAGGTAGGTGGTTAAGAAATTGATCCTCTTGGGGCTTAGTACATGCATATTATTCTGTTCTGAAGAGTTTTAAAGTGTAATTAAAAAAAAAAATCTCTGTGGTTTCTGCTTTCCAGTGAGAATGATTTTATAGTTGTTAGAAATCAAAGAATAAATCAGCAAAATTTTGGTCTCTAAGACCCTAAAAAGCAGGTTATATCATTAGCATACATCTTGACATTTTTATGTGGGTTTTGACTGTTCAAATTATGTTAAAAAAAGAAAAAATTTAAACAATATCTGTTTGTTGGTAAGATATCTGTAGTTTGTTTGGAATTTAGAGTGAGATATTAATTGTAAATTTTTGTAAGTTACAATCATTTGTAACTTACTTTTTATGATTATAATCTGTCTAGAAATTATACACATTCAACTTTACTAATGGAAATTTATTTTCTGTTAAACATGGTTTTTAAAAAAGATTAATTTTTTGATTTGGCTGTGCTGGTTTTTAGTTGAGGCCTGTGGGATCTAGCTTCCTGAACAGGCAGGGATCAAACCCAGGGCTCTGCATTGGGAGCGTGGAACCTTAGCCACTGCACCACCAGGGAAGCCCCTGTGAAACGTATTTTAATGAGCGTGCCTTTAGAAGATGAGCAATGTGTTAAATAAATTATTTTCCATGACCATAATTTTCAAATCAAAAGGTGATTAGCTGCCTTCAAAGTACAGTTTAGGAAAGAATTTCCCATTATTGATAATCTGTTACATATGAAAAACCTCTTTGCTAAGTGAAATACACCTGGAGGGCAGAATCACAGAGCAAAGAGCATGTGATGTAACTCCTTGGTGGTTAACTTTTTATGTTCTGGAGCTAGATTGCTTAGTTTCAAATCTTAGATCTGCCATCTTCTATCTGTGTGTTATTGGGCAGACAGCCTTTCAAGGCCTCAGTATTTTCATCTGTAAAATAGAGCTGCTTTGTAAAGTTGTTTCAAGGATTAGATGAATTTATCAAAGACTTCAGATTGTACCTGGCACAAAGTAAGCACACTATAAACATCAGCTGTTTATTAATAACATTCATGCCACTAACTTTGAGTACATAGCATAAATAAATGACATGCAATGCTCACTTTTATAACTCTTGAAAGGTATTAGCATTTATTCATAATATTTCTTCTAGATAGTTGATAAATGTATGGTATTTAACCTGTTAATATAAATAAACACTTTACCCTTGGGATTTCTATTTTACCCTACCCTTGGGATTTCTACTTTAGATCATAGTGTAGGCCATTTATAGTTTCATTCATAACTCCAGATATAGTGTGAAAAACTGTGACACAAACTGTCAAATAGTAAATTATTTAACAAAATCTTAGTAGGAAGAGTTACATAATTACTTCTTAAATCTCAGAACACATTTTAAAAATATAAGAGTAAAGAATTTGTCAGCCTTTTCATTTTTTTTCCCCTGTCCTAGTGTGTACATTTAGAAAGTACTTACTTTTAAAAGTCTGATATTTGGCAAAACTAATACAATTATGTAAAGTTTAAAAATAAAATAAAATTTAATTTAAAAAAAAGTCTGAAAAGCATTTGAAAAATCAAACTGGTTTTGAAAATCATTACTAAAAAAATAATCATGCAAAATACATTCTGAAAGGTGGATTAATGTCCAAGTACCGTAACATTTTTTTCCTTTGTAAGATATGATTTTTACATATCAATGGGATTAACTAATATTTTTCACTTGTGAAAAATGAAAGATTTGGGATGTCAACAATGAGCATTAACATAGCTACGAGGTCAGGACTATTTTAGGCTCCGGGGGAGCAGTAGAGAACAAGTTGGACAGAATCCTTACCTTCTTAAAGTTTACAGTCTAATGATAAGACGATACACTGAATTAGTATGTAACATAACATCAAGTAGTAATAAAAGCTGTGATATAAAGTAAAGCACATAAGGGTATGGAGGAGAGATGACTTTTTAGATAGGTTAACCAGGGAAGAATCTATGGTATTTGTGTGATGCGAGGGAGCAGGCTGTGAAAATTTCTAGGGAATTGCCCATCAGGCAGAGGGACAGCCTTTCTGTTCAAAGACAGAAATAAGTTTTGCATGATCCAGCAGGAGCAAGAAGCCCATTATGCCGGGAGCTGAATGAGCGAGGGGCGAGAGGAAGGAGAGGAAGGCAGAGGTGACCAGAGGCCAGATCGCCCGTGAAAGGCTTTGATGTCGTGTGATAATAAGTTTTTGGAGGATCCTGAGCTTGAAGGGATGTAACCTGACTTACATGTTCGCAGCATTGCTATGCCAAGAATGGACTGTAAGGGTGAGAGGAGTGGAAGGGGAAAATTAGAATGCCACAACAGTACCTCCAGGTGGAATTAGGCTCACCCAATTGGACTGTTTTGAAGCATCTATTTTGAAGATGCTGAGTTGAACCATATGAAAAACAGAACCTGAAGGGTCACTGATGGATCGAGTCTGAGATGCGAGAGAAATAAAATCAAGGATATCTCCCAGGCTGTGGACCTGAACCACTGGGTGAATAAGAGGGTGACTCTTTGAGAAAAAGAACCCTGGGAGAGGGTTGAATTAGGGGGAGCGTCAAGAGGTCTCTGAAATATTTTGTACGTATTACTTTTGAGATGCCTTCAAGAGATCACCTAGCAGAAGTAAAAGATACATTCTAATGCGGAACTCAAAGGAGAAATTGGAGGTGGAGTTGTTGTGGCAGTGATAGTATTTATATGCCAGGATGAAACTGATTTGGATTTTTTTTTTTTTATCTTGATTGAGATCTGGGACCCAGGGCTAACAATCAGAGAAGTTGGGAGGAGGAAGATCCAGTTAGGTCACCAAGAAAAAATGGTCAGTAGACCAAGAAGAAAAATAGGAGAGGCCAGGGAGGCTGGCAGGGAGAGAAGGAGTGATCAAGTGCCACTGTCTCTCTTGAGTTCTTCTCACCAAGGTTCACAGACAGCCATGGCTTTGGGTACCCCTCCCCTTTTCAATGAATGCACTTGAACTTTCTTTCCTTTTTCTCCCTCAATACCAACTCTGGTACTACCATCTATGGAACTGTGCCCCCCTTTCCCCCAGGTTTCTCTTAGTACTTCTCATTTTGCTCTTGGAGCATCTTATGACTACCCCAGGACAATCCTTCTGGAGACAAGAAGGTGTGGTATTAGTAAGAAAAGGAAACATTCCCGTTAAGTCTCTCCTCTTTTTCCACCTACCACGGCAGCCACAGTGCCAACATTTCCTAGTCCTCTTCTAATATCTCAACCTCCTCTGACTTCCCATGAATCCCAGCTTGCTTAGTTCTTCTATTTAATGTTATTTTTGGCTAATAATTATGTTACTGTGTAGCAGAAAATAGCATATGCCATCTCTGCCATCATTCTTTACTCCTGTTTCTGATCTTTTGAGTTTGGTTTTCCCTCCAAAAGTAAATAAATTGTCATCTGTTCTCTGGGCTCTCAGAACACAGTCCTGTGTACCACCCTTTCCAGCTCAATAATCACTGAAAGAGCATGGGGGCACCAACAAGGGCAGGTGTATATTTTCTATGGAAGACTCTTGTTCCTGTCTGGTTATTAATCCCTATGGCAAATTATGGGTCAAATGGATTTTTCCTGAAGTAGTCTGGGCCCACAACATTATGTTAATGTTGTTTGTATAAGAAAATATACCCAAGTTGTTAATAAGCCATTTTACTCATTAACTTTCAGAATATAATCTACCTACAATTCAGAGACTAGTTTGTGTATTTATAGCCATCTTACCTAATTTTATACCTATTATATATGCATAGATATAGTATGCATGTTTATATATCATCTATAGCAGACATGATTGCTAATGATGAATCTAATTTAAATTTTCTGAAATATGCAAGCTAGAAATTTTATATCAAAATAAATTCTTTATTTCTCAAGTAGTTTTATTTAATTGTAATTTACTGAATCATAATTGTTTGCCTTTGGCTAATTTTCTCTCTAATTTCTCTTACTTTCTAAATTAATGAATTCAAAGCATACTTGTTGCAGGGAAAAAAACAGTATATAAGAATTAGACATTTTTATAAATATTATATGAAAACAAACCACTTAATAATAAAGAAGTAATTTTGTTAAGTTAGGTTTATATTTTAATGTGATACATTATAAAATTAGTTATCCATGACTGATAAGTGTACATTTGAAGATTTTGTGGAGAAATGTAGCTTCCATGGCCAAGTCAATACTCTTGCTTCTAATTTTTATAATATAGAGGATAGAGGGTTCAAGTGCAATCTATATATATATTTTAAAGCACATTTTAGAACACACTTATATGTGTCATCTCATTTTTGCTGCACAATAACCCTAGGATATTGGGATCCCTGTTTTATAGATGAAGACGTTATGACTCGGGAAGGTCACTGAAGGTCTGAGTGCTGGTCAGAAATGTCTGACCCTGTCATTCTGATTCCAAATCTAGGTCTCTTTCCACTGCCCTGAGCTGCCTTATATTTTCTGAGGTAAAACTCCATCCCTGGAGTTGAGGGATACAGCCTGGACTTCAGAACAACATGCTTCGTGTTATTTGGGGCTTGCTGGCCGCCTGCGGAGCTGGCTTAAGCCTTGAGCTCCAGAGTCAGTGAGGAACTCAGTGTCTGGAGCGGTCTGTGCAGTGCTGAGCAGGAGAAGCAACTGGCATCATCCTGCTTCGTGTTTGCAAAATGTTTTAAACACTTAAAGGCAGGGCTTTCCTTTTGTAAGCCAACATGGCGACATGGTACTCTACTCCAAGGAGGAGTGCATACTCTCACTTCTGGATTGTCAGACGCCTCAAGGAAGTGGCTCCCAGACCAGGGAAGACCTGGAGGACATTGAGGATTGGGACTTCCAGGCTCTCAGAGGGTTTATGTCGGTGATGAGAGAGGAAGGGCCAGAATCCACTCCTGCCCTGCTCCAGGGCTGTGGCTGTTGATGACGGAGAGGTGAAACAGGATTCTTTCTCATGTCTTCCTGTTTAATTTACGCACAGGACAAAGAAACAGAAAAACTTTCCTGCTTTCTTTTCCCTTTCTCATATCACTTATCATCATGGGCCCTAACTTGGAGGGTAAATGAAATGTGGTGCTTCAGAAATGGTTTTTACTATGTATCTACACGGATATATAACCAGGTGTTAACAGATGTATAATGAAGTGTTGACTTGAACATGGTGATTCTTTTAAGGTAGAGTGGTCAGCTTTGGGGATGAAGGGGTACTTCCAATATATTTTTTTGGCTTTTGTGTTAAGATGAATTACCTTTGTAATTTTTTTTAAAAAGCAATAAAAGAAAATTTTAAATATTGTTTCTAACTACTCTGAAAAGAGTGCATAAAAGTCATACTTTCCCAACTCAGAAGAAAAAACATCGAAAGCCTTGTTGAGGAAAAAAAAACAATATATCCTCATCAGGGTGGACTGTTTGTATATGACCCTTGGGACAGCCAGGTCGGGTGAGGGGCATGCCTGGACCCCCCAGGTACGCGCTCCCCTTCCAGGAGAGCTGCAGGAGGCCACAGCTTTCCTTGGGAACTCTCAAGTTGATTTGGACTTGCTGTCTTCACTGTGGGTTTTTAGATGAAACAGACCGGAAATAGAGGGGAGAAACATTCACTTACCGATACAAACTGAGATGTCTTGACTAGTCCCCTGCAGTTTTTCACTTAAGAGGTTTTTTTCTGGGTGGGGGAGATATTTTTGGAAATGTTGCACTTCAATTTTTGAGGAGAAAACTTAAGACTTCGGGTGATTTAGTAGCATAATCTAAAATAAAACCAGAGGGATGGAATGGGGAGGGAGGAGGGAGGAGGGTTCAGGATGGGGAACACATGTATACCTGTGGCGGATTCATTTTGATATTTGGCAAATCTAATACAGTTATGTAAAGTTTAAAAATAAAATAAAATTTAAAAAAATAAAATAAAATAAAATAAAATAAAACTTGTAATAGTCATATCCTATTTAGACCATAGTAACAAAATTACTACAGAGAAAATAATACTAAAAGAGTAGAAATTAGTACCTGTTACCATTCTAGGTTTAACTTTTTTTTTTACTATATTTTGCTTTAAGCGTAAACTTTTTTACATGTACAGATGTAAAGCCATATTTAACATGGGAAGATTTGAGTACTATAGACATCCATGACTATTGGGGTTTAATTTAATTTGATTGTTGGTTATTTTGTATGCTGACCTTCTCAAGTTTGAGTATGATTGATTTTCCTTGGACAAACCCAAAATCTATATGGATTTGCTTGATTTTCTTATATTGACTTAAGAAAGTAGCACCATTGCCGATCAAAGTCAAAAAGCTAAGTTCTGCATCTTAACATATAAACACAGTGATAAACAAAAACTGAAGAACTGAACAATGAATTTAACAAATAGAAAAATCTGATTGGTTTTTAATAACCCTCTGTATAAAGTGGTTACACATTATGTCAGATCCTTGAAACTGCCCAGCCGTACAGTGACTTTCATTGTTCTCCAAACCCCACATTGAGGGGAAGCGATGTAACTGGAATTGCATGATTGTGAATAAATTAAGTTTTAAAGATAACTACCATTTATATCACACATTGAGCCATTTATTTCCACTTTTCTCTTATATTTCAAGTAAAATAGTAAGAATTTGAAAATTCCACCATTGTAAGATGATAGTGATCTGTAAAACTTATGTTTACCATCCATCCGTTTTCTTCATGCTCAGTAATTAAAAATGGCTATGGGCATTTTTTTGTCCACTGAGATTTACCAACTGCTATAGCTTTCAAGATTTATAGAAGGATTTCTACACCTGCTTTTTTTTTTAATGAAATAACTAGATATCAGAGCAGCTTGAAGTGTTTTCTTAAAAAAATAATAATAAATTTACCTCTGGGCCTCTGGTTTTTAGCAGATAGAAAGCGCTATCATTAGCCTACCATGCGTTTTAATTTGAAATCCTAAGAACAAAAGTCATTAATAAGTCCTTTGTCATGGATTTTAAAAAAGAAGACGCCTTTTTAGTATTTGTATGTCATCATGCCAGGCCTAGAAAATTAGGCTAATTTATTATTTAAAACACTGGTGGGATTCCTAATTGCATTCATCATTAGATATGACACGTTTAGAACTGAGAACCATATCCAGTGAGAATTTTCCAGTTTGAATTTTGAAATAAAAATATTTTTCAAGAGATCCCTAGCTATTGCCTGTTACCATGGCAACAGTCCTATTTGTCTGAGAGCTCTGTCCGCTGCCAATGAGAGAGCGAGCAACGTCAACTAAACATACGAATACATCAAAGACAAATTCATATGCTCAATCTGATCAGCTCAATTAATGTAAGAACAGAAGCTGAAGGGGGTTAAAAGAGGGCACCCATTCAGGATAGATGAAGCCCCTTTTAGCAGAATATACACGCCGGCCTTTTGGGGGAGGAATTTAGCGCACTGTCAAAAACATTATCAGAAAAAGAAAGTACGAGGCCTCCTACACCTAACAGATACGAAGCTGTCAGACAAAGAATAGCACTATTCATTAAATGACACTTATTTTCTCCCACTTTACAAGAATACAGCGAACAAAACAAGCAGGGGAGCAGCTGAGAAAGACACTTTTTTCTTTTGCTAGTGATGACAGACACGCAGCAATTATGGTGATAACTAAGGAATACTAAACAAGGAGCCAGCCTCCATTCTGTTTATCACCTTAAATTTTATGTTACCAAATTTGCATGCGACTCCTGTTTTGTTTTATTATTTATGTCTGGGAAAAATTAGATGCCTTTGTCTTTAACATGGTGCCTTGAGTTTGGTGTAGCATACCTCTAAACTCTGAATTCTCTCACTTTTCTTGCTAAATGGCCATATCAAGTTGAAAGGCTTTTGAAGTAAGACATTTCCAAAGCACAACAAAACTGCTGCTATCGACGTAAGGAGTATGTGGGGCTTGGGGGTCTGGCTTCATTTAGTGTGAAGGGAGATATTCCGTATGACTTCTGCACATTTTTTTTTTTTTAAAGAGAATGAAAGTTGTATTAATTGCCATCTTTGCTTTCCTGCTTCGATTTACATGGTGAAATGGGTTGCGGTGATGTGTGTTTAATGGATCCTTTTTTGCCCCCTTCTGAGAAGTCATAGGTGGTAGGTAGTAGAGACTGGCTTGTAGGGTTTGTAACAGGTGCAGGCAAGTAGGAGTTCCCGTGAGATTGCTGCCTTTTAAGAATCTTATGCTTAAATCATGATGATCTGATTTAAGGCCCATTATCAATAGTCTGCTACTTATATCTGCATGATCGTGGACTGATTGATACTGACTTTGTAGCCATGTGCTCCATAATGCGCTGTCAGGAAATGCTGACAGATGCAATGAAAGAACAATAAATGTGGGGCAGCCGTAATGTAAAGGTCCAGCCAGGCTGTATGAAAACTGATAGCTAGGATATTGGCTCCTATGTTACCATATACACTCGTTCCTTTGAGAATTTAGCTGGTGAGTGAATTAAAATGGTCTCCTGATACCCAGAAGGGGGGAAAAAAAGATCTTCATTTAAAGAACTTGCCGACTTTGCCAAAACATTGCTTTATAAGAACAGAGCCAAGATTAAAAAAAAAAAAAAAAAATGCTCTCTTGCTCAAAAATCTAGACATGTCTGACACATCTGAGAAACTATTTCTTAAAAATCAATACTCACAAAAAGTACTGTATTCACTTTTTATGATATTTAATCCATTTGTGTAAAATTACCAAAAAAGACATTTTATTAGTATCGCTATATTAAATGTAAGGCATCTTATACTATTTTTTTTTTAATTCTTGATCTTCAACTTGGCACAGAATATAGCTGGCATTTTGCCAGTAAAGGTTTTCAGCAAATAACTAGGATGAGAAATAAATTTATTAATATGAAGCCATAAAAGTGACTCTCTTCTCTCTAGTTTTAAAATGTAGCTTTGAAAGAAGTTATATTAGACTATAGTAATTTATCATGATTTTTCTTGCTTACATATTATTTTTCAGATGCCCTTTGTATTTTTAAGCATCATTTAATAATTCTTAGTATTTAAAGATATAATCAACATTCCACGATTGATATCTTAAAGTAGAATTCTAATACATTTTAACAAACTTGTTCTGAAAGGAAAATCATCCTTTATAATGATATCTTCAAAAATAAACATAGACTCTGCTACTTGGCCTTAATTTTCCTCCTTGATTAGAAAATATATATAGAATGTAATGAGTCCTTACATATTTTCTATGCTGGGCCCCTTGTGGTACCTACATGTATGGGTGTGAATTAAGCTGCAATGATAATGTTGAATTGTTTCCTTCCAGAAACAAAGTAAAAGATACCTTTTTTATATACAAAGTTACCTAAAATGTTTTGAGGAACTCTTAATTTGACTTGAGAGTCTGTGAAAATAATTTGTTTGGGTGTATTTAGTTTTTGATCCAAACCTTTCTATGATATTAATTTGCCACATTTAAAATGATGTTCGAAAACAAAATTTTACAACCAAAATATATATATATATTATTCTAGTGAAATCTGAAAAATGCTATCTTCTGCAAGTACTCAAAGTATATTCTAAGCAGATCATTGACAAAACATGCCTATGACTGTGATTGTTTACATTCAAGAGAATGACTTTTTCATACCATGTTATTGACATAATAGATTGAGTCATCATTACTGTCTGATATGCAGAGGCCTGGTTTAGAACTCTTCTGTGGATCCTCTTTAGCACGCAAAATATTGACACAATAGATGGTAATGGCTCCTTTGGAGCCATTAGGGTGCAACATGTCAGGGCCAGCTCCGGCATTTCTTAGTAGGACGCACGCAGACTCTTGACATGATAGATCATAACAAGTCCAAAGGAATGATTATCGTTTCTGGGATTACGCCATACTTGGGAATTTCATAGTTTATTAAAACTAGTGAATATGATCACCGATGTGAATTTTAAATAATTTGTTCATTCTATTCTATCAGTAAATAAGCATTTTATCCACATACATGCAATGTATAAGTTATGTAAACAAAACAGGTCCCAAGGAGTCATGTATACTTTTCTCTGTCTAGGAATTTAAGAAATCCACACTGATTGTTATGAATATTCATAGAAAGGAATTCATTCTCAGCCTGATACCTTTTATGCCAAGAGTCAGCCTGAAGCAAATTTTCGCCGTCCACACTGTGGACCTTTGAAAGGAGATATGCCGAATGGAAAGAGTGACAGACTTGAGAGACGCTGACTGTGGCAGGCGGGAGCTCGGGTGGGCACCCATATAATTAGATCTTTTGTGTGGTCTGGTTAGCTAAGGCAGAACTCGATGTTTTACTAATAAAATCCTTTGAAAGGGAACTTCATTCCCCCCAAAGTTTAGGTTGATTACCAAGTAAAGAAGTGAAAATAAAGTCGGCAAAGAAAAAAAATTCCCTGGTAGTTCTGGATGATTTGTATTATCTGCAGTGTAAAAGATGAAGTGAGTGATGCTGGATTGGCTTGTAAGGAAAGCATCAGGCTTTCTCTTTTCATGTGAACAGTTTTTATTGTCTCGAGATTAGAGACAAGTAGAAATTATATTATACAATGTGGCAAGCCATTAGCTTTTCATAGAAAGAAATTTTATCTACAGCGAGAAGCTTTTGATCTTGACGACTTTCTACAAAGCTTTTTAAGTTTGATTTTTGGTGGTGTTTGTTATTTGGTGGAAGCCTCAGTATCAGTGTATAGAGATTGTATCAGGTAGTTTCATTATTTGCATGGCAGTATGTCCCATTTAAAAAAAAGTCAGTTGAACTTATTCTCCAAAGCTTTAGTGAGTATAAGGCCTAATCAGACCGTATGTAAGAAAAATAGTTTTCTAACTTTTATTAGTCACAGATTATTTTCCAGTGCTTAATGCTTTTGTGTGTGTGTTTTCAGATTCCAAGCAGCATCGTAAGCTTCAAACAAACAAACAAACAAAAAAACACACAAAGCAATTGCTTTGAACTTTCAAATTCATTTTGATACAGAAAATTCCCTTTCTCCTTATCTTTAGCACTCTTAGAGAAGTGGAGTAGACCAACGCACGGTTGCCGTTACTGAAAAAATGCAGTGGCATAAACCTATTGCACACTGGAGGTCACCCTTGCTATTTACAAAGTTTCTACAATTTTACAAAACAAAAATAGACCCTGCATACTCTTAATATGCACCACAGTCTTCATGGTATTTTGATATAAATACATGGGTGTTATGTATCTTCCATGTATAGTTAGTCATATTAAGTACAATTAAGGCACCCATTATAAAAATCTTACGGTTGTCCTGTTTTTCTCATGAAATAAGCAAATGATAAGAAGCTTTTCAGAATGAAACCAGAGGCTTTCATTACATATTACATATAATGGATTTTGAAAATCTTTCCAAATTGGTATAATTCTAGAGTAGAGTTCATATGCATTTCTTATTCAGTCATTTGTTAGCTTTTTTTTTTTTTTTTCAAACTACATCATTTCTGGGGATAACTTTACCCTTGTTAATACTACTGGTTTGTTGATAAGAAAAATTACTTCTGCAGTAATTTTATTTTCTTGTAATTTATTGTGGTATTCAAAATAGTTGACTGTGTTCTACTCTTTTCCCACCACGTTACTTTCATGTTTTTTTTTATCTATTCAAGATAAAAATAACATATGATTTTGCTATGAAAAAAGTCATTGCTTTAAAAATTACTTAGAAACAAGGATTGGATATGAAAGCAAAATTATTAAACTCAATGAGAACTCTGTTTTTTTGCAAATATCTCAGTGAAAGAAAACGTAAAACTGGAGGAAAAAACATGTAGCCTAAATCTTGAATCCATTCAAATTAGGAGCCAAAGATAGATGGAGGAAAAGTGTTAGATTTCATTTCAGTGGGAATAATATTCTGAAAATGTAAGGGTTCATCACCTGGGGAGCTGTAACAAGCAAAGTGTGAAGTTTTCACAGGAAAAAAAAATTCTCTGTTTTTCCTTATGATGGAATAGGAACATGATGAATTTTCCTGAGGCATATTACCTTTGTATTTATAACCAATTTTCTTTCTCACAATTATTTTATAGCACTTTTTAATCTTTCATTAAAAGAGTCATATCCAGCTTCACAAATGTTTAGCATAATGTGTCAATTATCTGGCACAAGGATCAGAGGTCAGAAGTGAGTTAAAATATGGAACAATGGCTTTAACGGATTCACATGGAGTAGCAAGATCAAGGGGGCAGAGGGCACACCATTACGTTCCCTAGGCAAAGCCTGAAGATATCCAGGGATATGTGTCCACTGTTAGAGCTGCTCAAGCCCTATCTGCTATTTATACCATGGGAGACTTCATCCACTATCCTTGTCTCTCCTTTAGGGCTCATTGGAAGGAACTGATGAGCTATGGCTCCAGATGATTGATTTTTATGAAGACAGGCCACTGCATAGCATCTCCTTTTTTTTTCAGCTTCCTTTCTGAGGCATTGCCAGTCTTATATCCCATGTCTCAAATCCCTGCTTATAATCTAGTCATTCCGTCCACTGTCAAAGGCTCAGAGCAGAGTGTCTCCACAAAGCCTTTACCAACCACTCTCATACCATCTCTCTCTCTCTTTCACAAGCAGGATAGCGCAGAGTGTACCACTCAGTTTGGATTCAATATATGCATCTTTGGGTTTTTATTTGTAACCGGAAACCATGTGTCTGTTTCATCCTACTAGTGAGTTTTATATCCAGTTGCAGCAATGTACTCTCTTTTGTCCAATAATCCTCAGTGCCCTGAGCAGAACACTGGACCCTGCTGGAGAATCCCAGGGACGGGGGAGCCTGGTGGGCTGCCGTCTATGGGGTCGCACAGAGTCAGACATGACTGAAGCGACTTAGCAGCAGCAGCAGCAGCAGCAGCATCTCCTTTGTACCACTTCTGTGACCCTTATCACACTATCACTTCATATTTTGTATTGCAGTCACTTAAGAATGTGTTTTTATTTTTTCCCTCTCCGCTGAAATGTACATTCTGTGGGAGCAGATCTGTGTCTTGCTATATCCCACACTAACATCACCACTACAGCCACATTTAACACCGTGTTTTCAATTTAGTTTCTCATCAGCTTAACTAGCATTTACTGGCTACCTTGGTACAGAGCACTGTGCTAATTGCCGAAGATGATCCAAGGCAAAGTGTCGTCATTTATACCAAACAGGAGCCTAAGGTACAGTGGGTGAGAGAATAATGACTGTAAATAATACAGGAGCATGACCAGCGCAGAGTGAATCAAGAGAGCACTGAGATCTGACCGAGAGTGGATGTAGCCAGTTTCAAGCTTTCAGTCACATCTTTGGCAATGTGGGGTGTGTTGCCTTTAACTCCAATTTCCATGGCGTGGTCTATGGCAAAGACTTCTCTCTGGGGATTGGAGATGATGCTGAATGGAAAGGATTTTCATTCAGTCTCATTCCACCAAAAAAACGTAATGGCTGAAAGGTCTCTTAAGCTTGAGTACCTGAATCTATCTCAGGCTAAATGGAAGGAAACTCTTTGCACAAACTCACTCTGATATTTATTGAAGGATCAAATAAAATAAATGAATAATCCCAGCTTAAAACACAAACCTTCTTGTTTCCAGCAGTGAACTTTACGCTACATACATAGAAAATCTGCAGACCCTTAAATTTATGTTCACATTTCTCTGTGTGCACACATGTGTACATATACTGTTATACTTTAAATAGTTATCATAATAAATTTCTTTTCCTTTTGAAATTTTAGTAACTTCCCTTTACTTTCAGCCCAGTAATTGGGTAGGCTGTTTGATCTTTGAAATCTATATTATTTAGATTCAAAACTCCTTGAGAGAAGAGACTGCATCTAATTGTTTTCTTTTCCACAAGTGTTAAATCCAAATTGAAGTTAGTTTTAGAATGGAAAAGAAATTCTGAGTAGGATAGATATAAAGCGCTGTGTTAGGTTCTTAGAGGTCATGGAGTGATGGCCTCCAACAATATCTGACATCACAGTATTAGACTAGCCCTTAGCAGAAACATTTGATAAATCCTTGTTGAATTTAATTTCATTTTCCCATGGATAACACCTGAATTTTTCTGTGCATCAGTGACGCTGAAAGGTTTAGTATAGAAAAACTCCATTCACTCTACCCCCATATGATTAAACCCTTGCTTATCTGCAGTGAAAAAGACTTGTGCTCTTTGATCCTGTAGCTCTCTTGGTCTACCAACAGCAATTTGTTTTTTACCATCTTACTAAAGAGGTGACCCAATGCCAGTCAATGACTATTTCCTTAAAGTGTGATTTCCGAAAAGCACTGAAGGAAATTAAAAAGGTAGAGGAGGACTAGTCCTGCTTTCAGTGTTACTATGTTTGGCAGGAAAATTTTTTTTAAGATAATGAAAATATAATGTGTGTTAAGTGCCAAGTGGCAGAAGATTCTATGAGGATCCAGAGGAAGGCAGTCTCTCTTTTTGGTCTAAAGTAATCATGAACCAAAACTTTACAGTAATTTTTTGTTTTTTTTTAGAAATCCACCTGAGAAAATAAATTTTTAATCTGTATCTTGAGGGAATCAATAGAAAGTATGTGTTTGTTGGAATCATCTAGATGGATGGTGGTCGTGGCTTAGGCGCTAAGTCATGTCCAACTCATATAACCCCATGGACTGTAGCCCGCCAGGCCCCTCTGTTTATGGGAATCCAGGCAAGAATACTGGAATGGTTGCCATTTCCTTCTCCAGGGGATCTTCCTGACCCAGGGATTGGACCCATGTCTCCTGCATTGCACGTGGATTCCTTACTGCTAAGCCAGCAGGGAAACCCCTATAGAGATGAAGACAGATACCTAAACCCAAGTCTCACCCACTAGACACCTAATCCAATTGCTTGGGATAAGGCCTGGACAGCTACATTGGTACCCAACTCTGTAGATGATCTGGACGTGTACTAAAGTTTAAAATGCATGACTATCATGTGCTGTTTCTATTATGCACGTGTGCTAAATCACTCTAGTCCTGTCTGACTCTTTGTGACCCTCTGGACTGTAGCCCCCCCAGGCTCCTCTGTCCATGGGATTCTCCAGGCAAGAATACTGGAGTGGGTTGCCAGGCCTTCCTCCAGGGGATCTTCCTGACCGTCCATGGATCGAAACAGCATCTCTTACATCTGCTTTGGCAGGCAGATTCTTTACCACTAGGGCCACCTGGGAAGCCCCTTCTATTGTTCTGTCTTCATTTATCATTAAAGCAGTTCACCGCCCAAACAAATTATGGAAAAGATGATGACTACCACAGCATTCATACTTGAAAATTGATATCAGTGTTGTTAAAAACATCTTGATAACTTCTCTTTAATAACTCCATCATGTTTTCTCAAAACGATCCATTAAAGATTTCTGAGAGATTATCTAAGTCACTTTCAGTTCAGTTCAGTGCAGTTCAGTCGCTCAGTCATGTCCGACTGTTTGCGACCCCCTGAATTGTAGAACGCCAGGCCTCCCTGTCCATCACCAACTGCTGGAGTTCACTCAAACTCACGTCCATCGAGTCAGTGATGCCAATCAGCCATCTCATCCTCCATCGTCCCCTTCTCCTCCTGCCCCCAATCCCTCCCAGCATCAGAGTCTTTTCCAATGAGTCAACTCTTCGCATTTGGTGGCCAAAGTACTGGAGTTTCAGCTTTAGCATCATTCATTCCAAAGAACACCCAGGACTGATCTCCTTCAGAATGGACTGGTTGGATCTCCTTGCAATCACGTCCACTCCAACACCACAGTTCAAAAGCATCAATTCTTCAGTGCTCAGCTTTCTTCACAGTCCAACTCTCACATCCATACATGACCACTGGAAAAACCATAGCCTTGACTAGACAGACCTTTGTTGGCAAAGTAATGTCTCTGCTTTTGAATACGCTTATCTAGGTTGGTCATAACTTTCCTTCCAAGGAGTAAGTGTCTTTTAATTTCATGTCTATAATCACCATCTGCAGTGATTTTGGAGCCCAAAAATTAAAGTCTGACAGTTTCCATTGTTTATTAAGTTTAAATGAAGGCTTGGAGGGTACAGTGATAGAATTTAGTAGTATATCTTGGTGGGAAAGTGGAAGGGAGGCTTAGGAGGGAGGGCAAATAGGTAAGCATGGAGCTGGTTCACTTTGTTGTACAGCAGAAACCAAGACGACATTGTAAAGCAATGATACTCCAGTAATAAAAGGCAAATATACATAAATATGGTCAGGATTCCTAGCATCTTATGAAAGTAAAATGTTTCATACTCACCAGAAGTTCTAATGGGACATTTTCCTCAGGTGAAAAAAATGGATGCATTTCCATAACTTTTTAATATGGTTCTGGAGTTTCCCAGACAGTCCATGACATAAAATCATTTTGTCAATTCTTAACTTATGAGGGCATACCAAAACTAAACAACTGTTTTCCGATGGATTTATCATCTTCCGAGTTCAGGATTTTACAGTTGTAATGGTACATTATGTACCATTGTAATTGGCTTGCTCTCAAAGGCAATAAAATGTAAATACATTCTTAATTTTGGGAATTAGCAATGTAATTAATTTTCTAGGAAATAAAATCACAATTAGACTCCCCCTTTCTCCTTTTTATCTTTAAATAAAACCAGTCATGTGGTCATATATATACAGATACATTATTAAAATTGTTATCACTATTTTGCTTTATTAATTATTTTAAGTTTTCCACTTGAGGAATTTTTTAAGCATTAACATCATGGAGCCATTGGAGCACTGAGGCATGGTTCATAGAGAGGTAATAATGTGAATATTCTTCCAATAGACATGAGGTATCTAAAGCTTTAAGTGTACTAAAATAATTTCCATTATAATTTCTCTTTCACTTATTAAAATTAGTTTTTGCCAAGTTAGACATTAACTCCGCTTCTGATACTATCTGAATCTCTTATTATCTTTGGATTCTTCTGTTGGTACTTGTGTAATCACCTTTTGCATTCACAAATAAGTCACTGAGTTTCTCTGTTGATTGTCATAAAAACAAATTTTAATTGAGTTTGGCATGTCAAAACCCTATCATGGGTTTTATGTTTGATGTACCATGCCACACTTTCGATGAATAAAAAACGGCCTCCTTGCATATTTATTGCACCTTCTCAGTTAGTGAGGTTTTGTTGCACACAGAGTCGCCTTATTATTTTTTACACCTGCACTTTGATATCACAGTGGTTCATTGTCAATCGACGTAATGTATCAGACGTGGCACAACTAATGAGCACGCAGTTGCCTTTAGTTCATTTTACATCGTGAAACCCTACTGGGGAATAGGCAGTAAAAACTGGGGGAAGGGTTCTGACATTTTATAAATGTCATATGTCAGTCCCACATTGTGCTGGCTGGAAAACACTGCATTCTGATTGTATCATAGTCATGCGATAGGCCATTTCACTAGTGGGCAATGAGATTTTTTTTTATTATAGCCCTAAAGAAAGGGGTGTGTGTGTGTGTGTGTGTGTGTGTGTGTAACAGAAAGAGAGATTTGTCTTACAAGTTAACTGTAAGAATTTTGGCTTATGTACATGAAATCAGGAAAGATTGGTCATTTTATTGCAAAAAATGACTAGAGACAACACTTTAATGATTTGAAGTACAGAAAAAAAAGTTCTACTTTTTTGTTGTTGAAATTAGTATTTTGATCTTAGAACAACAGTACCTGTGATATTTTCTGGTTCCACAAATTTAAATGGGAATTTGTATTGAGGAGAAGTAAAAAGTCAGGGCTTATTATTTAAAGGTGGCCTTTATATTAAGGTAGGTTTTAAAGACTTGTTGATGTTACAAGGTGTTAGCAGGTAATTAGTCAGTTTTCCTTTGGTGCATGAGGGCTCAGATTTTGTGAATAAAGGAAATTAGATTACTAATCTCAGAATAACATACATTTTATTTTTATTGCATTTTTTGTTTTATGATAACGATTATAAACTTGGAATATGATAGCAAAGGGTGGGTGGGGTATTTTCAGTTCTAAGGGGATTTTACTTTTAAACTGGTTAATGCTCAAGTACAATTATTTTAAATTGGAAAATTTCTTTCCTTTGAGGTTGGTATGTGTGTGTGTGTTTTCTGTTATCAGAGAGGTCCTTCAGTGGCTCACTTTGGTTACTATCTGACAACTAGAAAGCTAAGAGAGCGCAAACAGAGAAAGTGCAAACTCTGGTGTAGCGGGGAGTAGCAGTACCGTTAAACAGGAGGTGGCAAGTCCTCAGGTCTTTGACCATTTCTATTAGAGACATTTGTTGGCCAGGTCCACACCTTGCAGTGATACTTCTCTAGTTGACATGGGCCACCCCTCATATTATCCCCTCTTTTACCAGGCTACCCTGCAATTATGTTATATCTTACCGTCATCAGGGTACCTGCGCTCACAGAAATCTCAGCCATACCTCTGTACCACAGAGAGGCAGACATTATTTTTGCTAGTTTCAAAGAAATGACTTGTTTCAGAGAAATGACCCATCTTGATTTCAGGTAACTCATAGCCTGAAACCAAGAGGCAGGCATGTGTTGTGACTTTATCATTTCTCTCGTAGCACCCATTCCACCACCCTGAGTATTTACCCCATAAAAATATTTAGGTGCCCTGTTTCTTGGGCATGGTCTAATTTTGATTGCAGGAGTCAGTGATTATCACTATGGTGAGAACTCTGTTGCTTTCTAAAACCATGATAACTGGGATATAACCTTTCTGGACAACCTCTTTTGTGGTCAGGTCTGACTCAGTGACTCAGATGTGAGGCAAATGTTGGAAACTCCTGTCCCGTGTTACCAGGGGCCATTTAGGTGGGGGTGCAAGAGGGCTTTACCACCTTCTTTCTGGGATGCACGTAGTGTTTTCAATAAGTATGTTAGAATGGTGAGACCCTAGTAGAAAGTGGGCTTCCCTGGTGGCTCCATGGTAAACAATCTGCTTGCAACACAGAAGATGCAGGTTCGATCTCTGGCTTGGGAAGATCGCCTGCAGAAGGAAATGGGAACCCGCTCCAGTGTCCCTGCCTGGGAAGTCCCAGGGAAGGAGGAGACTGGCAGGCCCCAGTCCATGGGGTCGCAACAGTGGGACACGACTTAGTGACTAAACAACAAAGGAGAGTGAGAGTGTTTTTTTATTAATAGTTGTGATGACTCCTGTAACTTGCTCAGCTGAATTTCAACATTCCCCTTAACTGGGCCTCAATTCTTTATAATAAGACAAATACAAATTTCCAATTTTTAAAATTCCCTGCTCCAAAATTTAAACTCAGTATTTTGTGAATTTTTTTTTGACTGAAAAGGCCATTTTGGGGAGGATTGTAGAATCATATTAACTAATAAATGCTGGTATTAAAACTAAAAACATGTTAGTCTTTTTTTTTTAAGGGAGACGTTTGCTTGCTTTTTAGTGCAATTGAAAAGCATTTCTAATATATGAATTGATTGCATTGACTAAGCATAATATATGTTTTAGTAAACATTTTCTTTTATTTATATTTTAGTAAAACTTAAGATTCCCAATTTCCTATTTTAATTGCAGGCTTATATGTTAGTTTTGAGATACTCTTGGAAAAAGTTTTAAGATATAACTTGAGAAGATGTAGAATTAAAAAATTTCTGTTTTAAGCCAAACATGATATTTCTGTTAAAACTAAATAGAAACTAAGCACCTAGAGGTTCCGTGTAATAAAAGTTTTGTCTCGGTTGTTTCTCTTTTTTGTTATTGAGTTGTCTCTCTGGCAAAAATGTATATATATGCAATTGTATGTTGGTTCAACTTACAGATGATTATATCATTGTCTATCATTGCAACTCTAAATGCGAATGTCCTCTTTTCAGAAGTTAAGAGTAATATTAATTTTCCTTTCAACATAGTTGTTAGCTGACAGAGCTTGTTGCTCTTCCATCATCTGAAAATAATTATGTTATAACTTTCATTTCCTTTAAATGAAGGAGGCAGCAATTTGAAAATATCCTTATTTCATAAATGCTGAAAATAAATTTTTTGGCATGATTGTTATAAATAATCTGCCTAAATTATTAACTGTAAATACATTGTTAGAGACGTGCCAAGAGAAGACACCCTGTTAAATTTTCTTTGTTTAAAACTAGCCAGTTCCATTGTTGGCTAAGACAATTTATTCATACAATCATATAAAAATCATATTTAATAAAGAACAATCCAAGGCAAAGAGAAAAAAATGTCTTTATCCATAAGCAACCAGATGAGAAATAGATTTTTATTCAGTCAGATCCTTTTAGTCAATGAAACAGCATTTTCATGCATCTTGCACTCAAGTGATAATTAATATAGTCTAATTCAGGACATGGTGCCTGAATTGATGTACTGTCATCGATACCCCATGTTAAAATCAAACCTTGACAGGGGTTTAACACCCTGGAACAGGTCATCGTATGATAATACTCTTTGCCTCTCAGTATTTGTCTTCAACCAAGCAAAGTATTACAAGATGGGGTAAGGGGAAAAAAAAGGGAAATAATTACAAATGAAGAGTGACGCGGGCTGTGAATAGAACATATGTTAGGCTAGGCAGAGGCATCAGTGAATTATATCATTTCATGATGAAGCGGCACTGGGGCTGAACGGGCCTATTTTAAACCTTGATGTATTTTATCTCTACTGTATTTGGACTGTCATCTTTGGAGAAAGACTTGGTGTAATTGAGAGTCAACTCCAATCTGCATGACTTGAGCATGAAGTGGGGGCCAGATGAGCACTGCCATGGAGGCTAGGGAAGCTTCTAATAAGATAAAATGAACAATCACCTTTCACGCCTTACAGTTACAAATGCATTCTGTGAAATACAGCGTTTAGAGTTATGGCTCACTAATGTCATTCACGGTACAAAGTTTGGAACGCATTCTAATAATTAAGATCTAAAAGAAGTCCATTTCATTTTAATGCTCATTTTAGGGGAGATAGCATTAAAACCTGTTATATTAAGTTTTCCTTGTGAAAAACCTATTAGGTGTCATCAGCTTAATTTGGTCATAATGTGTTTTCATTACTTTTGATTTTATTTGGCTATTTCACTAAAATCCTTGTCATTTTTGCCCATATCAAGCTAAACACCCTTTACAACCTACTCACACACCCCCTTCTTTCTTGAATTTATCTTGATAACTCCTGCCAGAAGAAATCAGTCCCTTCTCTGAGTACCTGAAGCACTTACCCCCTACCACTACATTCCTTATCTCATGATGCCTGCTGTTTTGCTATGTAGGCGTAAGTCTCTCTTCTCCACTGGGCTGTGAACTCCTCAAGGGCACAAGCCAGAATTTCACACTGTGTATCTATCGTGGTACTAGGAAAACCACCTTGGGTAACAGAGACTCAGCGATGTTAGATGAATAAATTGTTTCACCCAGCAATGTTAGGTGAGTAAATTGTATATACCCATATGTCTATGGGTGTATGTGGTGTATTCAAAATGTCTACTAGGTTTGGGAATCGCTCAGAATGTTCACGGGGCTTGCCTGGTGGTGCTAGTGGTAAAGAACCCACCTGCCCGTGCAGGAGATATAAGAGACCTGGGCTCGATCCCTGAATCGGGATGATCCCCTGGGGGAGGGCATGGCAACCCACTCCAGTATTCTTGCCTGGAGAAGCCCATGGACAGAGGAGCCTGGAGGAGACTACAGTCCATGGGGTCGCAAAGTCAGACACGACTGAAGTGACTTAGCATGCACACATGCAGAATGCTCACACTCATCCTTTTGCAACTAATCAAACGACGTCTCATTTTTTGGTTTGAAGAAACTGTTAAATGTCTCAGTTGGAGGTTCTGAAACTAGGGATCAAACTGAGTGCGAACAGTTACTACTAATATCTGCGTAGGATTTACACTCTTTTCTTTCTACCCATAAATTCTTTTGCTACTTATTGGAAATGCAGCAGGAAGTAGCATTACCTCAGTCTCAAATTCCTAAGGGAGTGGTTCAAAACTGGAATAGGCTGTGCAAAATTGTTAGTGATAAAGAGGGTCAGAAAAACTCTGTAATTCAGTATTAGGTCTAGCCAAGCCAAGTTTCCTGTGTATTTCCTGACATTCACGTATTAATCCTCTGTGAAAAATAAAGCCTATCCATATATAAAACCAGTAAATCTCAGCTCACTCTGTGGCAGCTGAGTTGCATGTACCCAATTTATCAAAATAGGGAGCATTGATGTTTCTCCCTCTTTATTCCCTTGCTCTCCTGTCTTTTACCCTCCCTCCTCCAAGAATGGGCTACCTGTCAATTGTTTTCTTTCCCATGTATAACAGAAAAATCTTGCAAGAACATTTAGCAAGTTCTTTTAAAAAGCATAGTCACAATTTTGTTTAGCCACAGCCTTTGGGATTATAAAGGTAAATGTAAGCAGATCTTGCTATTTTCAGATTTTGGAAAGTTTTATGTAACCTTTAACATGACTGATAACTTATTCCCGTTTTCTTTATAGAAGAGTGTATGTCTAGCAAGAGTATATGTTTGTGTTCATTGCCTTTAAAATATAACTTAAAGATATCAATTACTATCTAATTTTGACAACTCTGCAAACACCAAATACTTGATTTTCTTAAAACTTTGATATGGAATGAATTTAATTCAAATACATTAACGTTTAAGAGTAATAGGACAATTGACCCAAATCATATTGCAACTTAGAAATATGTAATTTGGGAGATATTTCTCATTTCTTAGGAAATGTCTTATAATATAAAAAGGAATAACTAAATACACAGGCATCAAATCAGGGTCTCCTGCATTGCAGGCAAATTCTTTACTGACTGAGCCACCAGGGAAGCCCAGATTTTTATAATTTTACCATGATTTAAACCAAAGTTGGAGGCTTCCCAGGTGGCACTAGTGGTAAAGAACCTACCTACCAATGCAGGAGACGTAAGAATCATGGGTTCCATCCCTGAATCGTGAAGATCCCCGAATCGTGAAGATCCCCTGGGGGAGGGCATGGAAACTCAATCCAGTAGTCTTGCCTGGAAAATCCCATGGACAGAGGAGCCTGACAGGCTACAGTCTATAGCGTCACAAAGAGTCAGACACGGCTGAAGTGACTTAGCATTCAAACCAAGGTTAGGTATATACACCTTAACAAAGGAATTCAATTTTAATCTTCAGAGAGGAAGATAGGGATTTTACACCCTGCAACCCACTCCAGTGTTCTTGCCTGGAGAATCCCAGGGACGGGGGAGCCTGGTGGGCTGCCATCTATGGGGTCGCACAGAGTTGGACACAACTGAAGTGACTTAGCAGCAGCAGCAGCATGACATCTCTTACAGTAGCAGTTAAATTATTTTGAAACATGTTATGCGATTCATGGGGTCGCAAAGAGTCGGACACGACTGAGCGACTGAACTGAACTGAACTGAATACCTATTAAATATCTCATGATCTCTTAATATATATAAACTGATTGCAATGTTTTATTAGATATTACATGTGCTGTGTCATGATATCAAATTTTCACTGAAATTTTTAATAAATTTGTAAAATATAATAAGAAATTCAGAGGAATTACATATGTAAGAATTTGCCCCCAATTGTCTGTTTTTAAATAATCTTGTCTAGGTCAATTGTCCAAAAAAATCAGAGTTAGTTTTAAGTATAAGTGCTCATTGTCTAGATGAGAAACAAGTATAAATATTTAGTAATTTTTACCAAGATAAGCTGAAATAGTTAATGGCTATAGCTAAGGAATTCATGAATGCTGATACCGTGTTCCTTGTTCTAATACATTTCAAAATAAATTATCTTCTTTTACTTAAGCTCCCCAAAGCCATTTAAACTTTCATAATTATTATGAGCACCATGTCTCTGCCTTCAGTATTAAACTTTTAAGTGTTAAAATTCACATTAGAAATTCCAAATTATGAGGGAGAGTAGAATTCACCTTAACAATTTAATAGATGTGAATTTGAGTAATGCTATATATAAAGCTGAGACAAGAATGATTTACATGTATACACATTAAGTATGAGTCTGTAGCATCTGGCCTGTGACCAATCTTTAGGAAACTGTACAGTTTGTATAGTACTTGATCAATTAAGTAGGGAGAAAAATGGACATGCTCTTAAAACTGAATGGAAACAAACAAAGATGATACGCTAAGAGAAAGTCATGAGTTTATACAACTGAGTTACCTGCTTATTGCTCCCCAACACAGTGTGACTTGGGGGTTACCTAACCCTGTGACCTTTCCTCACAACTGATGGAAAAGGAAAGATAGGGTCATACCAAATATTTCCCTGTGGTGAGATATTTTTGTATCTTCACAACTAACTAACTTGCCAGCTGATTCTCCAGCTGCTCAAATACAAGATGAACATATTCAAAGGAATCTCACTGCTGAGACTTTCTGGAAGGAGGCCGATCATCAGCTCAAAAACTGAAATACTCAGAAGAATCTGATTTGGGCATCACTATAGATTCAGAACCCTCCTAACTTCCTTCTAATGAGCAAGTGACAGAAATCTACATGAATGAGATGTGAAAAAGGAAGGGTAAAAGAAAAAGCAATAATGTGAATGAAACAAATAACTCGGAATTTCAAAAATAAAATAAAAATCCCTACAGTAGTTCAAATGAGTTCTTTCACTTCCAAAATGAAGAGTGCTTCAATTCCATGCAAATAAGTATTGCCTTCAAATTTCTAGGCATGCTGAATCTTGGCTTCCTCTGAGCTGATGATAACTTGAAGAGATCAGCGATTTTTCCACCAGTCCTCTAAATTGTGCATTTTTATCATAACTACACTATGGAAGAAAGAAGAAACTAATGACATCAGTAAATTGCGCAAAGCTCCTATTTAAGTCAGTGACATACTGAGCACATTTGACACCTGGAGCCGATCATTTTTAATATCCCCATTCTATACAACAAACTTATTTTCAGCAACTATCATAAAACGAAATGAGTAATAAGAGTGATGGGGGCGATGCCTGGGGGGCATATGCAGTGATGGTTTTTTCCATTGAACCTTGTACATCTAGTCACAGCAATAAAAATTATAAATAATAAAATAAGTATTTCAGCACCAAAAAGGGAAAAAATGATTTATACTTTTAAAATATGTTGGTATATTTCTGTAAGAAAAACAAGAAAGAAAGCTTTAAATTAAAATTTTTCAACATATATAAAAACTCCAAGCGGTCATTTGGAAGAAAAGACACAGTGACTCAAGTTCTGTGTCTTCATCTCTATCTTGCTGTGCTGCCACTGGTTATTTCAGATCTACTGTTTAAACACAGGAATATGTCATAGTACAGGAGTTGGAGATACCAACTGCACTGAAAGCCACATTAAACAACTTGAGAGTGCTTGCAATCTTACTCTTGAACTTCATCTTGCAGTGAACACATACAGCTTAATTTCCATGCAGAATACAGTGTATATTAAAGAATAAGTAATAATGTGTGCTAATTTGAAGCTTGTGTATGGATAGTATTAAAATACAAGTGTAACCACAGTGGCAGTCATTTATTATTTAGACCCATGAAAGATTTTTCTGGTGGGGAGAAGTATTTTATTATCGATATTCTTCAGAATTGCTGATACATCATTATAGTAAAAAAAAAAAAAAATAAGAGCAGGCTAACATTTTGTGGGTGTTAGTACTGTTTTTAAATTCTCTGCTAAAAATGTACCTTCTTACTGCCTGATCTTCAGGCAGACTTCTTCAACCTCCCTTCCATCAGTATGCTATTGATTGAAATTAGTATTATTTTTTTAATCAGTAAAGTGACAGTCACAATAAGAGTGACTTTTGTCTCACTGTATAGTGATGAGTTCCAAGACTTTGTAGAACCACAGTGAATATAAAACAACTGCCCTTTGGAATATTTTTCAAAAAAAAATATTTATATTGCTTTGGTTGTTCTTTTATTCATATATTTGTATACATTAGGGCCTCCACTGAATTTCTAAAGAGTCCTTTTCTTTAGTGAAATGATCATTCTTCTTATCTTTCCCTGAATGCATGTTTACATTATTAGAGTTGTCTAAAATATAATAAAAATTCTTCTGTCTTCTACAGTACTGTTTTTAGTAAGCATCTGAAAGCATCCATGAGGATTGTTATAGAAAATAACACAGCTATGAGTAATCCTGTTCTGGGCCAATGACCTTTTCAAGCATGCTATTATCCAAAAGGGTACAGAAGAAGAGAGAAGCACAAGGATGTAGGCCTTGAATTCCAGCTGCAACAACAAAAATTCCCTGATTATCAGTAGGTCAAGAAATCGGGGAGGGGTTTGATCCACATAAGCCCTGTACTTTGGGGGCCAGTCACAGTTAAGGGTGATTTGTTGCTATATGCCGCTCATGTTTAGGGTAGGCCTTTAATTCAGAGGCTTTACTCCAATCTTAAGAACTGGTTGATAGAATTGTAGTTATTTTTATATTTAAATAATCTCCGGTAACTGTCAGAACAGGCCAGGTTCCACAACTCTTGACGAGCACAAAACCGGTAGCAGCTTTCACAGAATTGGCACATTCTTTGACTTGGCAAACAGGGTGTTTAAAGCTGTTTTTACAAAAATTTCCATTATTTTTACAAAAGCTGCTACAGAATTTAAGCTTTTTTCACATTTCAAACGTATGTGTGTTTGTTTATGGACAGATTAAAAACCAAAGGGAAAATAGGAAAGCATCCCAGGTTTTGCGCTAAATTTCCACCCAAATAGGTATGCATTGAGACTTGCAATGAGAGTAAGTGAATATCTGTATTTAGATTAGTTAAACAGACCCTTATTTTTTCAACTCCAAAGTTTCTTCCAGTGTCTGCAGTCTTGAGCCTTGACTCTCTATTGTAGCTATCTTGTGAGTACATGTGAATCTCTATTTGAATTTTTTTAAGTTTTTTTTTTCTTTGATAATGTTTTCCTTAAAAACATCCTCAGTCCTATTTTTAACAATTTTTTCTCCTGTGAGGAAGCTAATGCAAATCACTAATGAGAACAAAAACATCTGAGCTGATGTTTCTTATCCTTGAGATGCTTGCCTGTTCGGGGTCTGGAGGAATCCTAGAGACTGCTATTGAGATGAAACCCACCCGCCTGTGGACTCACTGCCTCTGGCTAAGAACTCTCTCAATTTCTATCATTTTAGTTATCTCCTTCTAGAAACTGGTTGAAAGCAGAGTTGGGCTAACCCCAGGGCCCTTAGCCATCCTCCCCAAAAGACAACCTTTACAAGGAAGCAGAAGGAATAAGCATACCCATGTCCTTAAACATCCGTCTCTGTCAAGTTGGCCAGTTGGTGAGACTGTGGGCTTGGGAGTCACTAGGACCCTTGTCAGGGGGCTCCATACTGTTCGAGCACCCCAAGAATAGGAACATCTCAAAGACATCTGCTGGGTTCCTAGAGGAATAACGCCCAGGCCATGGGGATGGTGGAGTTACCACCGGGTCTCATGACACAGCCTAGCACCACCAATAAGAAAAATGTTTAAATTCATCATTCAGTAGTGACTACTAAATGTTTAAATTTAGCACACAATTCTAGAATTTCAGTGAGAGGAAATCTGATATTTCACAAATTTTTTAAAGATATTCAGAGTGAGGTTGTCCCTAATATAATAATTTTCTTTGACTTCTAAAGATATATCTGAGAGGAAAAAAGCCTTATTTTAGCACATCGTTTCTCAGGCACTTAAAATTTTAACATGCGCGATATAGAGGATTCTTATATGAATATATACTAAATTTTTTTAAAGTCTTGATTTGACAAATAAGCTGTGGAGCATATATCTCAGTTCCTCCAAATAATTATGCTTGTTTTCCAAACAGAAGGAAGATACAGCAGCTGAATTAGTTGCCCATTTTTATTCATAAAATGATAATTAGAGAAGGTATAAAATCTGGCCTGTCAGGATTTAAGCAAGAATACTTGCTTGTTTTTAAGCATCTAGTGAAGTGCCGACTCTCTTTTATATTTCAAAATAACATTTCAGGCCTTTGTCTGTATGTGTCTGCAAAGTGTGGTGTGTATTATGATTCCAACTAAGAGCCATCTGAAGACTGATCTATATAATATTTGTAGCCAGAGGTGATAACAACAGAAGTGCTTTAACAATAGCTTCCATTTATTCAGTGTCTGCTATGTGCCAGGCACGGTCTTCATGACAGTCATTCAAGGTACAGGTCTTATTATTCACATTTAACATATGGGGAAACTGAGGCTCATAGGAAATCAGTTATTATCTGGAGTATACAAGACTAGTAAAATTGGGGCTCATGCCAGCTCCTATTCTTGACAAATGAAAATCTGGAACTCTGGACCTAAGGTGAGTACCGGGATGGGCAAGACAGATCTGTGGTCTCTAGGGGTCAGAGCCCAGGATGACTCCAGAAATGAAGCAGAATGAAGGGTTGAAGAACAATTTCCCTGCATACTGGCCCTGGCGCCAAGCCATAGACCTTCACTAATGGAGCTAGGATTTCACCAAGCAGACACTAAGTCAAAAGTCTCTGTTCTCTCTGTGCTTTGTGAAACATCCACTAGGTGGCTGATACAATGAGATACAGAGGTGATTGAGACATGACCCTGCTGCAAAGAGCCTACGCCCAAAGGAGGGGACTGACACGTGAACAGATCCTAATCCTTTGTGGTATTTGGTCACTATACCCATGTATTGACTGTCAAGGAATAAGGATCCATTGGAGGTGGGGATGGCAATCAGTGAAGGCTGATTGAGGAATTTATCTGAACTGAAGTTTGAATAACAGATAGTAAATATATACACACATGTGCACGTGTGCACACTCACATGTACAGGCATGTACACACCTACACTTACTGTTCATGAGCCTTGCTCTGGCACCTTAACCACGTCTGCTAATCAGAAGGATAGGTAAGAAGCAGACGCATGTTGTCAGCACTCTGTATTTCGCTCGGTCTGACTTTGCAGTCATGTTGACACTCCGCTTAATCTACCCTTGTCCTAAATGGCATGCTGACTTCTTGATTAGGGGTTTCTATTTTGTTATCTGTGCATTAGGCAATGTGCCACTCAGGTGGCAGAATTTGATTATAGTTTTCATCTTCACTTCCTGAATTGCTGTGGATCTTCTCTGGTGTTGGCTGATGTGTGACCTTTGCAGTTTTTGATTTGGAAAAGTTTCCTTGAGAACTAGCAGGATGAACTAACCCCCACCTCAGCCCCAGCCTCTGGTTTTCCTCCATCTTTCTGGTAGTGGCTCTGTGTGCTGCCTTGAAGAAGGCTAAGCCTATGATTACAGGGTCGCTTTATCCAAGGGCTGTGAGGAGTGGGTCAAAAGTGATACCGTCAGCTCTGACATGACTAGTCATTATCTAATGGACCCTTCAGCCTTCATAACTTTAAGTCCAGACAACTTGGGCAAGAGCTGAAGTTTAAACCTGCTGACGAATTTTAGCTAACATAAAATGATATTATCTGTTCCAGAATATTTGATAGCCTTTCTCTCTGTAACAAAGTCTTTCAGTGTGCAAACTCCTGTTCAGTTTGGGTAGTTTTGTGTTTTTCTTAATATCTCTGCTTATGGACATTACCTGGTAATATTTAAGAAAATGACATTGGACTCGATTTCTTTAACTGGAATGTTAAGAAATTGAGCCATAAGAATAAAAATAACATAAAAAGCCTGAGCATGTTTTAAAATAACTGGTGTTTTATATTTTTTGTTCATTCAGTGAATATGTTGTAAATGCCTACTGTGTGCTTGACGTTGCTTTAAGTGCTTGGAATATATTAGTGAACAAAATAGACAACAATCTCTGCCTTGAATACATTTATAGTCAAGAATTATTACCTTCTCTTTGAAGAAGTCAATAATTATTTAATATGTAGGCTGAGTTGTAAGTTCATGTAAGGCGTATATGCAGGTTCTTATTTATCTCAGCGATTTGACCATCTTATATAATTCCTCTATTTTTTTTTTCTGTATTCATTCATTTAATAAGTAGGTGTTAGGCAGGAACTGAGTGAAATACGAGCCTATATACACAGTAGAGACCTGCCTTCAGGAAGCTCATAGTCCAGTAAGAGTAACTGAGACTTGCACACAAATAGCCGTGTAGAGGGAGAAGGCAATGGCACCCCACTCCAGTACTCTTGCCTGGAAAATCCCATGGATGGAGGAGCCTGGTAGGCTGCAGTCCATGGGGTCGCTAATAGTCAGACACGACTGAGCGACTTCACTTTCACTTTTCACTTTCATGCATTGGAGAAGGAAATGGCAACCCACTCCAGTGTTCTTGCCTGGAGAATCCCAGGGACGAGGGAGCCTGCTGGGCTGCCGTCTCTGGGGTCGCACAGAGTCGGATACGACGGAAGTAACTTGGCAGCAGCAGCAGCAGCCATGTAGAAATTTGTGGTAAAAGTCAGGTTGCGTTTCTACAGAATGAAGGGAGAGCAGGGGTGGGTGAGATGGGAGAGATGGGGAGATGGAGGGGTCGAGAGAGAGGAGGATCATTTCAGTTCAGACACCAGCTTTGCAGCTGCAGTTCAGTTTGCAGCTTTGCCAACAAAAGGTAAAGAAAAAGGGCAAGATGTATTTAAAGAATAAAAACATAGCATAACTAGACTGGCAAACATTAGTACTGAAAGTTCAGTTCAGTCACTCAGCTGTGTCCGACTCTTTGCAACCCCATGGACTGCAGCACGCCAGGCCTCTCTGTCCATCACCAACTCCTGGAGCTTACTCAAACTCATGTCTGTCGTGTTGGTGATGCCATCCAACCATCTCATCATCTGTCGTCCCCTTCTCCTCCTGCCTTCAATCTTTCCCAGCATCAGGGTCTTTTCCAATGAGCTGGCTCTTTGCATCAGGCCAAAGTATTGGAGTTTTCAGCTTCAAGATTAGTCCTTCCAATGAATATTCAGGGCTGATTTCCTTTAGGATGGACTGGTTGGATCTCCTTGCAGTCCAAGGGACTCTCAAGAGTCTTCTCCAACACCACAGTTCAAAAGCATCAATTCTTTGGTGCTCACCTTTCTTCATAGTCCAACTCTCACATCCATGTATGACTACTGGAAAAACCGTAGCTTTGACTAGATGGACCTTTGTTGGCAAAGTAATACCTCTGTTTTTTAATACCTTTGTTGGTGAAGTAATGCCTCTGCTTTTTAACATGCTGTCTAGGTTGGTCATAGCTTTTCTTCCAAGGAGCAAGCGTCCTTTAATTTCATGGCTGTATGTGAATTTAACACAACTTTTCATTAGTAGTATAAAGTTGTGTGAAATTCAGATTGTGGAGATATTTGAATGACAAGCTCCAAGTGTATACTTATTTAGTAGAAATGAGGGAAGGGAGGGCACCGATGAATTTTTCCTATAGAAATGACACTAAATATATCCTGTCTAAAAGAATTAAGATAACATTTTCTCGGGAGGATGATTGGTCCAAGCTAGGACAGCATGCTGTGATGCTTAGAACAGAGAATTCAGTTTGGTGGCAGCTTTCTTGCACAGTGTCTTAAGGTACAATTAAATATTATGTGGACCAATTCACAGTGGGATGACATAGGCAAGGATGTCTGCGAACTTTCTAAAGAATGCCAGCCTGTTCCTTTACTTTCAGAACACAATTCTGTCAAGGTGACACCTTTAGTTTAAAGAAGAGCCATTATAATTGGATATTGGGAAACTACAGAAAATTGGAGAACATTAAAGTTCTGAGAAGAGAAAAAATATCGAATGAGAACACGACTGGTAACTTAGCGCAAGTGTATAATTTTTTATATCAATTTTACAATATAAGTTTATTTTGGAGGATAATTTTTAAAGTCGCTGTTTTCTGTTTAATGTCAGATCCAGAACTATGTATCAGTAGACTGTACAATCCATAAATGATCACTAATTTGTAGAAAGTATGTAAATAAATAAGAGGTTGGATTCCTTGCTTAAGAGTGTATCTATACTGCTGCTGCTGCTGCTAAGTCGCTTCAGTCGTGTCCGACTCTGTGTGACCCCATGGACTGCAGCCTACCAGGCTCGTCCACCCATGGGATTTTCCAGGCAAGAGTACTGGAGTGGGTTGCCATTGCCTTCTCTGATATCTATACTAGGTTCCATCAATAAACAGTTAGAAAATCAGTAGATTATTCCTACAGTGCCAGTTTAGGTGTGAAGTAGTCATGTCTGGGTTTAATTGGTAACCACTCTCTTGTGAATGCTTGTGTGCCTGTGCGTGCTAAGTTGCTTCAGTCATGTCCAACTCTTTGCAACCCTAACTAAAAAGCCTCTTGATGAAAGTGAAAGTGGAAAGTGAAAAAGTTGGCTTAAAGCTCAACATTCAGAAAACGAAGATTATGGCATCCGGTCCCATCATTTCATTGGAAATAGATGGGGAAACAGTGGAAACAGTGTCAGACTTTATTTTTGGGGGCTCCAAAATCACTGCAGATGGTGTCTGCAGCCATGAAATTAAAAGACGCTTACTCCTTGGAAGGAAAGTTATGACCAACCTAGATAGCATATTCAAAAGCAGAGACATTACTTTGCCAACAAAGGTTCGTCTAGTCAAGGCTATGGTTTTTCCTGTGGTCATGTATGGATGTGAGAGTTGCACCATGAAGAAAGCTGAGCACTGAAGAATTGATGCTTTTGAACTGTGGTGTTGGAGAAGACTCTTGAGAGTCCCTTGGACTGCAAGGAGATCCAACCACTCCATTCTAAAGGAGATCAGCCCTGGGATTTCTTCGGAAGGAATGATGCTAAAGCTGAAAGTCCAGTACTTTGGCCACCTCATGCGAAAAGTTGACTCATTGGAAAAGAGTCTGATGCTGGGAGGGATTGGGGGCAGGAGGAGAAGGGGACGACAGAGGATGAGATGGCTGGATGGCATCACTGACTCGATGGACGTGAGTCTGGGTGAACTCCCGGAGTTGGTGATGGACAGGGAGGCCTGGCGTGCTGCGATTCATGGGGTGGCAAAGAGTCGGACACGACTGAGCAACTGAACTGAACTGAAACTGTAGCCGGCCAGGCTCCTCTGTTCATGGGATTCTCCGGGCAAGAATACTGTAGTGGAGCCGATAATACAGAGTGAAGTAAGCCAGAAAGAAAAACACCAATACAGTATGCTAACGCATATATATGGAATTTAGAAAGATGGTAATGACAACCCTGTATGAGAGACAGCAAAGGAGACACAGATGTATAGAACAGTCTTTTGGACTCTGTGGGTGAGGGATGGGGGGATGATTTGGGAGAATGGCATTAAAACATGTATAATATCATATAAGAAACGAATCGCCAGTCCAGGTTCGATGCAGGATACAGGAAGCTTGGGGCTGGTGCACTGGGATGACCCAGAGGGATGGTATGGGGAGGGAGGTGGGAGGGGGGGTTCAGGATGGGGAACACGTGTACACCCATGGCAGATGCATGTTGATGTATGGCAAAACCAATACAATATTGTAAAGTAAAAAAAAAAAAAAAATAAATAATAATAATGATTAAAAAAATTAAAAAAAAAAAAACCATACTGTAATGGGTTGCCATGACCTTCTCCAGGGGATCTTCCTAACTCAGGGATCGAACCTGCGTCTCCTGCGGCTCCTTCGTTGCAGGCAGATTCTTTACCGCTGAGCCACTGGGAATGCGTAGTACATCAAAAAGATGTCTTGAGTTTCAGAAGCCACAAGCTATTTGTGATGTTATTTTTTAGTTTGGAAGTAATTGTTTTAAAAATACTGATTGGACTTGGGAAGAGCTCATTGGGAAGACAGTAAATAAATTACTAGGAAATAACAAATAGAGTACAATTTTTTTAAGTGAAAACATCTCTGACTTTGCCATTTGCTGCTGAAATTTTTGCCATATATACATTGGTCTTATTCAAACAACAAGTTAGGTTTTTCTAAAAATATTTAAGGATGTGGGCAACTTTTATGCCTTTATTAGTAATATAACATGAGCATGAATCTTAACCAAGGCATGAATTTCATAATTATTCTTTAAGAATGTCCTTTATTCCCATGTTAAGTTAATTATGGATCATTTAACATGAGACAGAAAACAGTCCCTACACTGGATAGCAGAGAACTTTAAATTCCATCTTCAGCATTACTGTTGATTAATTGTGACAATGAGCAAGTCACTTAAGCTCTGCATAACCTCAATTTCTCCATCTGTTAAAAGGAAATAATATCTGTCATAAGAGATTTTCCGAGCACTTTGGAATCACAGGCATAAAGATGTTCCATAAATCAAGAGTAGTATTATTATTACTCATCCAAAATGTAATAAAAGTTTTTTAATGTAGTAACCATTCAGTGCAGATTTAAAGATAGTCTCTGAATTTAGAATTCCTTCCTACTCCTGCTTTTTAGTCTTGAATGTTTACATTATTTCCTTCAAAGCTTCAATCCTTGAAGGTAATTATTGCATTCTTCTGCTTTGTTGAGAATCATTATATTTTATGGCTTCCCTTAGCTTCTATTTTAGGTGATTTCTTCTTCATTTTACACGCCCTCTCTCCACCCCCAGAATTTTTACACCTTGTGTCTCTTTTCTACTTTGTACTTCTTATATTTTCATTTGAAAATATTCCCGTGATTTTCTTTTCCTTTAAATAGACAATTGTTTACCTTGAAATTGGCTTTCCTCAGAGTGAAAATTGGAGTCAAAGTTACTTGCCTGTCACTGGTCATTCTTATGAACATTTCTTATAATAAAAAGACAGGCTGCATTTTAGTGAGCAGCCAGATAAAAAACAACTTGGTTTTGAGGACGAAACTGACAAAACAAAAATGAAGAGTTAAATTATGTGAGAAAATCAGACAGTAACTTTGAATTTCAATATTGCATACCAAGAAGATTACCTATACAAGGTTTCTAGCTGATCATTCCTTTTCCTTGGCTAAAATTGATTTGTGGTGCTACTTTACTCATTTGTCAGATTCACATATATTCATGGATCTGTCCCTAAGCTCTCTGTTCTGTTCAACTCATCAGTTTGTCTGTTTTTGTGCCAATTCACATGATTTTTGTTATTAGGGCTTTATTGTACATCTTAATATCTGGCAGGACAAGTCCTTTTTTAAGGTGTGCTTAGCTATGTGTACTAGACTCCTCCGTATAAATTTTAAAATAAGCTTGAATCCCTTATAAAAAACCCAAGTGGAATTTTAATCAGGAGAACTGATGCTGTATGATTTTTGACACTGTCTTACATATTGCCTGGCAAAGTCAAGTACAACAAGATGGCCTTCTTAAACCTTCGGTTTAAAAAATTCTGCGATTCTCAAATAAGCAAAAGACAACTTGTCTTCATTCCTTTGGTGGGATTATAGTCTCATGGAGAATGTCTCCCACCAGGAGAGACGAGCATGTTAGTGAGGCAGCCTGCTAGCATTCTGGTGGCAGATATGCTGAGATGATAGAAGGCAGTGGAAGTCAGGATGGGGTGGAAGCCTCTTGGTGGAACACTTGATTATGTCAGATTTGGTGGAGATGGAGAACAGGGAGCCAAGTAAGCGGTAGGCACTTCTGAAGAGCCCAAGCCAGCAAAACATGTTGACCCCAGGGAGGCATCCATACAGCAGCTGCTAAGAGTTACTTAGGAGAGGGGAAAGGGGAAATCCCAAGAACAGTGGTTCCTAACCAAGGCGAATCTCAACCCTCCTCCCCCCACCGCCACCCAGGGGACGATTGTCACTGTTTGGAGTCATTTTTGGTTGTCACAGCTGTTCCTGACCAGGGTTCTTGAACTCCCTTAATCGATAGAAATGGAGAAGAAGCAAGACAAGAAGTTCAGACAAGGCTTTGTTGGGACTCATGCTGCAATGTGAGGGAGCAAAAACAAATTAAGTTCCTTTGGTTGCTTTGTGGGCAGGAGTGAGCTGGTTCTTATAAAGGATGAGCGTAGGGGTGGGTCTAGGGTTTGGGTGTGAGGGCTGGATTAGGTGGTCTGCCCACCCCTCTGGTGGTTCTCTGTGCAGGGTGCATTCCCGGTCCCCTGCTTTTGCCCCTGGCTCCTCAGAAGTGGCAGCTGGGTTTTGGGTCTTTTTGTATTCTTGTTGTTCATAATTTGCCCCAACTGGGCTGTGGACTCAGTTATTTTTAGTTCCTTATAGTTTCTTTGTATTTTGTTGCTCAAGAAAGGGTTTGTCCTGGGTCAAATCCTAGGTCAAAGGGTCCCAGTTCCTAGGTCCCCCAGCCTGTCTCACCACCCGGGAAAGGGTGTTGTTACTGCATGTAGTGGGTAAAGACAGGATGCTAAACATACCACAATGCACAGAGCAGTTCCACTGCAAAGAATTACCAGCCCCCAAATGCCAATAGTGCCGAGGTTGAGAGAGGCAGCACAGAAGGAACTTCTAACCAACCCTGGCTGCACATTAGGGTCACCTACTGCTGCTAAGTCGCTTCAGTCGTGCCCGACTCTGTGCGACCCCAGAGACAGCAGCCTGCCAGGCTCCCCCGTCCCCGGGATTCTCCAGGCAAGAACACTGGAGTGGGATGCCATTTCCTTCTCCAATGCATTGACAGTGAAAAGTGAAAATGAAGTCACTGTTGTGCCCAACTCTTAGTGACCCCATGGACTGCAGCCCACCAGGCTCCTCCATCCATGGGATTTTCCAGGCAAGAGTGCTGGAGTGGGGTGCCATCGCCTTCTCCGAGGGTCACCTGGGAAACTTGAAAAAAATACCAATGCCAACCCCGCCACCACTCCCATCCCTCCTCATCCCCAGCTCTGTAAATTCTGACTTCACTAAGGATGGAGTTGTGGGCGCTGGTTGTTTTAAAAATTTCAGTGATTTTAAAAAATGTGCACCCAAAGTTAAGAGCTACTGTTCTGGATCCATATAGCTGAGTCAGGGAGATGATTAGATTTTAAGTTTGTTTTTGCTTTGTTTTGTTTTTTGCATTCTTCATTCATGCTTCCTTGAAAAATTCATACTTATGTACTCTAAATGACATAAAAGGTACAAGAAAACACTTTTGGGCATGGTGTGCTTGTGTGTGTATGAGATTCATTTGAGTTTCTGTTGGAATTCAGGAAGATTACATGTAGTTAAGATCTCATATTCTCCCCTACCTCCACCCAGAAGACGCCATGCTCTGTTAAAACTTCCATCTTGCAAACCAATCTCATAGATATATATTTTGTCTATTTATGAATCTACTAAAGCAAGCGCAATGTTTTTGACATTGATGATTTTCTCTCTATATTGAGATATTTAGAAGCGTAATGTGAGTACAAACCAAATTGTCAATATTTCTGTCAAATCACCCAGCTATTTAGTAAGACTTGGACAACATCTTGCTGAAAACACTGATGCAGCTTGGTTTCTCGTGTCATGAAGTTATGTTATTGATTTTGAAATAGGTTCCCTTTTCCAAACACCAAATCTATGGAGCAGCTGGTGGTGGTTAGTGACCGTCTGCACCAGCAGCCTCATCTTTTTAGCACTGAAAATTAATTTTTCTCATCTTGGCACGTAGAGAACTCAAGTGTGCCCCTTACCTCATTACCTGACACGCTGCAGTGGCACTGGCAGTGGGGGTGTGCAATGGAGCAGCTATCTGGGCATCAGAAGTAGCAGCATTGGGATGTCACACATGACGGGATACCAGCAAAAAGCCCGCACCCTTTCCTCTGGAAACAAGAAGCTTCTAGTCACGTGGATTCCAAATATTTGATAACAATGAATATAACATTAAGGGCTCTGGTTGGGTTTTTTCTTCGCCCTGAAACAACATATTTCTATATTCAAAAGATTGGTGTATCGTGCCAGATAATCATGATGAATATTGAACTGCTCTCTGTATGAATTTTGGAGCTGAGCTCCCAGAGCTTAGTAATTGGTCATTCCTAAGGATTTATCTTTCACCGATTTATACACATTTAAAGGAGCCTACAACAACCAAAAAAAATGTTTCAGTTCTATCACAGGATAAGAAGTGGTGTTTCTGGTACAGTAGAGAGAGTTCTGGACTGGAAGTGGATAAACCTGGGCTTTGATTCCAGATCCACCAGGCATGTTGTGTAATGTTCTTTATTTTGTGATCACTGGGTGTTAACGAATACCTGGTGGAATACCTAATTTGGAAGACCAGTTGGATTATGCCCCCAATTGGTCTTCCAAACTCTAGTCTCTTCAATCCACCTCCTACTCTGTCAGCAGGAACTTTCTAAAATATAAAAGTATTCCTGTCACTCCCCAGGTCACCACATATGGCCGTGCAGACTGAATTTCTCACACAGATTTTGTCTGATGCTTCTGTCCCCTGGGTCTTCATTCATGTTGCCCTTTCTGCCTCAAACATATTTCTCTCATCCTTTTTTCCTGGCTAATCCTCCTTATGCTTTAAGATGCATCTCAGGAATCTCCTCGGCTGGTGAGCCTTCTGATTTTAGGTGCCCTTCCATAGACTTCCCTTCCTCTTGCCTTATAATTATTATATCAAATGACAATTATCCATTTAGATACTGGCCCTCCTATAAAGGCAGTAGTATGCTCTTTGAAGATAGATACTGTATCCTAATTATCTTCCCCTGGTCTCTAGCGTGATGCCTAGCAAAGAATGGGCATCTGGTGGAGAGCAATGTGGAGAGAAATGAGAGAACAAGGAAGGAGGAAGAAAGATCGAGAAGAGAAATGAGAGGGAAGGGATATGATGGAGTAAGGATGGGATGGATTAGAATAGAACAGAAGTATGGAGGAGAGAGGGAGGAGAATGATGGGTGATATAGCTGGTCTATGGTGATTTCTCAGATTGAATCAGTTTTAATTGTGACTCTGTACTGTTACAATACTCCATGTCAACCCTGCTCTTTCTAGTGTTCTATATATCTAGTGTTTTCTATAGTTATTATATTATACTAACTCAACTCATTCTTTCACTGTTCTTTGGGTTTGAGGGGATTGTCAAGCAATGGATTTCTAGTAGAAGGGCAAAATCAAGACCTAGATGAACTTTCAGACCTCTCTAAATTTTGCCTTTTCCTCACCAAACTTTGTGGATCTTATTTTGAGATTTCTGCAGTTCATATTAGTCTCTTGGTATCTCCTAAGCAGCCTACTTGGATATTACACCTTGTGAGGTATACATAGAATTTATTTATTTAAGGAAATATGAATGTCTAGAAAATTTTACAAGTTTTTCTTATGGCCTGTTACTAATTAATATTTTATGATGCTTCATTAACTAATTATAATATAGGTGCTTTATGAAAAATGTCCTTTGTGGCTTAGGGTCATGTATAAAATTCTGATGAGGCAAAATTTTATATTTTATTTTGATAAAAATAAAGGAATTATATTGAAATTGTTAATTTATATTATGCAATCCTTTGGTTTCCATCTTAGAGAAAAACTGAAGGTAAGAGATGGAGAAATCTACAACCTATGTAGTGGCTTTTCACTTAGAGGTCCACATGTGTGGGACCATAATTGAAATGAGAAAATTATTCAGATAACTTGAGAAAAATGTAATTGTCATTTAACTATGTATTGTATATCTAACTTTTAGCAGATTTAACTTCTACGTCTAAAAAAGGTACATTTAACTTCATTTACTATGAAAAACCTGACCTAAGAGACAGTGATCAGTTGAGATCATTCAACATAGAAGTTATTTCTACCCGTGAAAACTATTATAAATATAAGTTGCCTAAATTCCTGGATCCTCAGTGCTATATGAAATTTTAAGCTCTACACTCAGAATTCCCGACCTCAATAGAAACCTCAACTAAATAAGTTAAGTTACTGTTAGTCAATTTCATTTTTAAAAAACATCCTTGATAGAATCATACAACTTCAGAGTTAGGTATTATATTTTCTGTTCCTTGGAAAATATAGTAAGCCTTCAGTTGTATAGGTTAGTATTTCTAAATTCCAATTTTTAAAAATACTTAGTTTTATATACAAAATATAACTCAGTGCAAACAAATTGTGAAATGTTACAGCCAGAAATGCTTTATGTACTTATTCAGTTTATATATTAAGACTGATTGTTAGAGGCAATTTAACTCATCAATTCAATTAAAGTTTTTTTTACGTCAGTTCTTCACTTTTACATATTTAGGCTATTATAATATCAATATGTCTCATTGTCTTTCTGGCGGGAATAAAGCCAACTTTAACCCTGATTAAATTAGTGGTACATTATTGATTCCTGTTTCAAATTCATTAATATGCTAGGAACCACATGTCAATTCAGTGTCTCTAGATAGGATCGTGAGCTAGTTTGAGGTTAGTGGTGTTGGAGAAGACTCTTGAGAGTCCCTTGGACTGCAAGGAGATCCAACCAGTCCATTCTGAAGGAGATCAGCCCTGGGATTTCTTTGCAAGGAATGATGCTAAAGCTGAAACTCCAGTACTTTGGCCACCTCATGCGAAGAGTTGACTCATTGGAAAAGACTCTGATTCTGGAAGGGATTGGGGGCAGGAGGAGAAGGGGACGGCAGAGGATGAGATGGCTGGATGGCATCACCGACTCGATGGATGTGAGTTTGAATGAACTCCGGGAGTTGGTGATGGACAGGGAGGCCTGGCGTGCTGCGATTCATGAGGTTGCAAAGAGTCAGACACAACTGAGCAACTGAACTGAACTGAACTGATACATTTTTATTAGATAAATTTCAATGCTACATCTTCATATGCTGATTTTAAAACTCAGTATTGTAGCATAGCAGAACTGGAACATTTTTCTTGATGAGCTTGCCAGAATCAAATCCCTATTCAGTTATGTGTAAGTTTTTAGTAATAAATATATTCAAGTTTAGTCTTTCAATCCAGCTCACCTTCTATTTTGATAGACAAACATGATCTTTTCTAAAGCATTATACTATTTTGACTAAGCACATAATTTAAATCATATAAAATTAGAAGAGAGTTAAATTTTTAAATAGGCATATGAAAAAGAAGAGAATAAAGACAGATTTGTGAAAAAATAGAAGAGGAAAATATGAGAGAAATATAAAATATGGCAAAATAGAAAGAGGCTTTATTTCCCCTCCCCAAATATTTACATATAGTGGAAAAAAATGTATAGATTATTAGTTTATATGGGATCCCTCAGTCATTAACATTGAATTAGTGTTTTAAATAAGAATGCTAGACTTTCCACTCTATCTTTGGCTTTTTTCCTCTTAAATTGAAATCTTTCTGTTTCTGCTTGTATCTTTTTATATCATTCCATTGAGTCTCCAATTTACAAATAAGTTGTTTGAAATTTTTTTCCAAGACATTAGAAGTTAGGATGACTTTTTTTTTAATGTAGCAAAATACACTAGAGATTCTCAAACCAACTCACAAAATCCTACGTGTCCCATACTTAGTAAAACCATCAAACTGGTATTCTAAGGTAACACCAGCACTTCTGATATTCTGAACTTCAAGTCAGTAGGTAATTTCCCTCTTACTGATCCATAGCCATCACAGAGGTGAAGAAAGCCTTTCTTTTAATTGCTTTTTCTTTCTTGGATGAAACAGAAACCTGGACTCTCTCTGTGGTCAGCCCCTCTTTATTTAGTCCCTCTTTATTTTGCCTCCTTTGGTTACATTTCCCTGGTTTTATGCATCCTCTTTATTGAGGGCTTTACATAAATATTGTGGCTGATCCTCAACAGGGGTCCTCTTGGGGCTAATGAAAGTGAAAGTCGCTCAGTTGTGTTGGACTCTTCGAGACCCCGTGGACTATGCAGTCCATGGAATTCTCCAGGCCAGAATACTGGAGTGGGTAGCCTTTCCCTTCTCCAGGGTATCGAACCCAGGTCTCCCACATTGCAGGTGGATTCTTTACCAGCTGAGCTACAAGGGAAACCCAAGAATCCTGGAGTGGGTAGCTTTTCCCTTCTCCAGGGGATCTTCCCAACCCAGGAATCAAACCAGGGTCTTCTGCATTGCAGGCAGATTCTTTACCAACTGAGCTATCAGGGTGGTCCCAAACACCAGAATGAAGGCCAAAAAGTCTACTTCCTCACTGCTGCGATTTCTAAGGCGGCCAAGAAATAGCATTCCTCTTCCCCACGTGGGCCGTGAACAACTGAGACATAACAGAGTATCAGAAGATGCCAGAACTCTCATCTTAGCTCTGATGGCCAGGATGGAGAATGTGGGTTTCTGAGGACTGCACTGCCAAACACAGATCTGGTCATGTGCCCCTCAGAGATCCCCTGTTTCCTACAGAATCCAGTCCTGAGTTCTTCACATCTCATTTTAACATCAGCCAGTCTAATCTGACTACCTTTGTCTCTTCACTTTCTATCTTAGTTTCTCTGTAGACTTGGGACATTTTTCACAAACTGGAAAACAAATCCCTTTCCCTTTTCTTTCTTTGCACATACTTTGCCTTCTGCTCTTTCCCTGCTATTTTTCTGCTCAAATCTCATTCATCCTTTAGGACCATTTCACAAGAGACAAGCTCCCACTCCTAGGCCTTTGACATTTTCCCAGCACGTGTGCTTGATCCCTGCAGTCATGACTGACTCTTTGTGACACCCTGGACTGTACCCCTCCAGGCTCCTCTGTCCATGAGATTCTCCAGGCAAGAATACTGGAGTGGGTTGCCATGCCCTCCTTCAGGGGATCTTCCTGACCCAGTGATTGAATCCTCATCTCCTGCATTTCAGGCAGGTTCTTTACCTACTGAGCTACCTGCATTTTCCCATGGTTTGTCTGATAATTTGGGCATCTCTCTTTAAGAGAAATTTGTTACCCTTTTTTGTGATTATTTTTTTGCTCTCCCTCCTCCAGAGAAGAGATTGTGTCTTACTCAGCATTGTGTTTCTAGCACAGTGTCTGGCATATTATGCTAAACAAATTTATTGTAATAAGATTCATCTATTTCTTATCATCCAACAATAATAATCTCATTGACATTTTCCAAAAAGACTACAAAAGCATTTCCTGAAACTAGACATTGTCAGGGTAGGAACAGCCTCACTAATTAATAATGTTTGTTTTTTAACCTTCTAACTTGATATTTAAGTAGCAGAACAAAAATTTTAATCTAGGCTTGTCAAACTCCACATTCTTTCTGCCCCACCTCTGGTTTCCTGTAACAAATACCTTTGCATAGCAAATGTGGTCTTCTCCATGTTCTATGCAGAAATATCACTTCTACTGTACTGATTCCCTTTCTCCAGGAAAAAAAATCTGTGTCGGTTTAAAAAATGAAAACCAACCTGGGCAGTTGGGAAACCCACTAGGTAAATATTAAAGGAAACAGCTATAAAGCCAAATGCACTTTAAAACAATAAATAACACGAGGCAGGATATTGAGCAATATTTGCCATGCCCGTAACCACTCACGTTCTTGGTCTAATTTTCTTTCCTAGTTTATGTTCTTTCATTAGATTGTGAGTTAGACTTCTATACATTACTCCACACTTAATAAAGATATTTCATTTTTCCTGGTGTGCTTCCAGAGACCTAGTATGCAGTGAAGGTTTTATAGTCCTGTGCGGTGCAGCAGATGTCATTCCATTTGCCTAAGTCCTGCTGACATTTGGAGATGTGGATTAATTGAGCTACAGAATGAAATTTAATTAAAATTAAATACAGACTTGGCCATTGTATCTGTTCATTTTCCGCACTCTAGTGTGTGTGTTTGCAGGCAGCGCCATAGTTAATTTGTTTAATCAGGATGCTCTGTGGGGGAAGTTGCACTTTGCTTTATGCTGAGAAACTGAAGGTGTGATGGATGCCAGTTTGGAATTCACCGCACACAATGTGTGCTGCGTAAATGATGCTACTGATGAGCCTCGGAGGGCTACCTGAGGGAGCAAGGTGGCGCCACACGAACTCGTAGAGAAACAACTTGTCATAGACAAGGTTTGCTGGTGGTTTAGTAGCTAAGTCGTGTCCAACTCTTGCGACGCCATGGACTGTAGCCCACCAGGCTCCTCTGTCCATGGGATTCTGTAAATACTGCAGTGGGTTGCCATTTCCTTCTCCAGGGAATCTTCCCAACCCAGGAGTTGAACCTGGATCTCCTGCACTGCAAGCAGATGATTTACCGACTGAGCTATGAGGGAAGCCCAGACAAGGTTCAGGGATGTCTTTTAAATTGACATTACATGACCACAGGAGTTTTATCTATTATCCATCAACACGTTGCCATTGTATTTGTTCATTCAAACACTCATTCAACCAAGGTTTTTTGAGTACCCACTATGTGCTGGATCCTGAATTTCAGGGAGTTACCATTATTAATGAGGATGACTTTTCCTTCCACCAGTAACCCCAGTTGGGGATGTTTGCCATTTCTTGAGGATACAGTGTTTAGAACCAAATAGTATAGCATATTTCTAGGTCATTCCAAAGTAAGGAGAGACTATTTTACTTTAGGTTACAATGAGATGGAATTAGGGCAAGCAGATAAATCCCACCCTTCCTTTGAGATGCATTTCAAAGATCACCTCCTTCTTGGATTTCCCTGATTCATACAGTGAGAAATGTACCCTCTTCCAACTACTCTCCAAAATACATAGGAGTTCTTTTTGTGTTTTATCTGTATATCTTCCCGTCTCCCTTTCTAGATTATGAGCTTTTTGTCAACATCTTTTAATCTTTAAAAATATTTAGGCCAGTACATCATCTCCACAATGTGCCCAAGACCTATTTCCTTTTTGAACTGAAGTAGAGTTGCTCTACAGTATTTCATTAAACATTGTATTAGTTTCAGGGGTCCAGCATGGTTACTCAATATTTTTGCAGATTATATTCCATTACAGGTTATTACAGGATAATGGGTAAAATTCCCTGTGCTATTCAGTGAATCCTTCTTGTTTATTTTGTACATAGTACTTTGTAGCTGTTAATCCCATACACCTAATTTGCCCCTCTCCCCTTCAAATGCTATTTCTTGAATGTACTGTCAAGCGTGTGCATTCCTGGGTAGAGGACATCTGCTGTTTCAGTGGTCTAGAATCACTTCCTTCTTTTTGAGACATACCTGCTTCCCATAGCTATGTGCATCAGGGAGGGTGGGTGTGTTGGAGGCTGAGCCAATCCATGTATTTGATTCCACTCACCTCTGTGATTGGTCCAGAGAAGGGCAGATAATCCACACCAGCTGCTGAGGGCCAATGATCCCACATGCTAAGGCTTTGATTTCTCTCCAGCTGTCTGTGAAAGGAGGTAACCCAGGAGCTCCCTTCTTCTACAAGGAGGGAATTAATCTGAAAAAAGAGGCTAATCTGAAATCAAGAGAATGGTCCCCCATTACTCCTTGAGATTCTGTTGCTATTCTGTTTTCTTCGCCAAAGAGTTCTTCCTTAGGTTGGTTTGAATTGGACTTTCCAGCTCCAGCATAAATAGAACCGCTACAGCTCTCACATATGCCCAGTCACTAACATGTATTCCTTGTCCTCTCAGCTCCTTGCAGACAGATATCTTGCCTACTCACCCAGTTACATATTCACTAGCCCAGTGCCTGGAACAGTGTGCTCTCGATAATTATTCTGTGTAAATTAAAAGTTATCAGGTGATTATATGACAATGTCAGTAAGTTATCTTTCAGCTTTATAGTATAACTAATAAAACGGACATGTTGCTCACCAACCCTATTACATCCTTTCTTACTGACATTTGTATGACTGAAAGTGTCATTAAAGGGTCTAAGGGTGAGAAAGATAGCTCAAGCATCTTCTAGTGATAATCAACTTTATGTTTAAAAAAAAACCAAACAAACCCCGAAAACAAAACTCCACAACCCTTTTCTGTTATATTTCTCAAGGTTAACTTATCTCACCACCCGGAAATTGTTCTTTACATTCCTAGTTTTCATGAAAATTGTGAGTTCGTGTAACCAAAGTAAGACTTTTCTCAGTTGAGCTTTGTTTTGCTGTAGACTTAAATTGGCTCAATAAATGGATGCACACGGTATTTTTTTTGGACTTTTTTTCTATTTTAAACCAAATATACCTGTTTTATATGGGCAATATCCTACTCATTCTTGGATATATGGCAAAGTAAGCCGAACATTTGTTTCTCCTTGCATGTACCTTTTGTGAATTTGATCCTGCTTTTTTCCCTATCTTCACTTTCCATAATCATAATGATGTTGAAGGATAAGGATGTAATCAAAGAGAAAAAAATTATGTGTTTAGCTCTCAGTAAAAAGAGTAATTTGGATTATTGACTATGAAGACTTTGAAGGAGATATTCATGTCTACTTCATCTTAACCAACATCATCTAGCGTATCTCCTTGCATGGGATAGGGGAATCAATAAATATTTGTTGGATGAACAAACAGATGAATGGTAACAGCAGGTTTTTGACCATTTTGCAGTATTCATGAAGTCATTTTGCTAATTTTAGACTTCAATTAGTCAACATGTATTTATTATGCATCTAACATGTATATGGCATTATACTATGGACTTTGAGGGGCAACTGGTCTTCCACTAGAGATGGAAAAATCAAATTTGTACAAGTATAAATAGAATACCAAGCTGAAAACAATTTATGGCACAGGAGGCATAAATAAAGGGTGATGGAAACTCTCAAAGGAAAAAAAAAAAAAATAGATGTTCACCAAGAAAGAATGTGCTATTTTTTCTTCAGAGACCTTCTTTATTTTTCATTGTTGGGTTCTTGATGTCTATCTGTGCAGGTGTGACTGAATACAAAGGCAAAGCGTGACCGACCATCCTTTTATTATAGGACATATCATAGCCTCCTTTGCTATGGGCTGCAGCTGATATTTGCCTTTAATTTGAGCAACATTTGCTCAAAAAGAGCCACGCTGTTTCTGTTTGTGGCACAGCGCACCAGTCTCTTAGCTGTTGTTGGTTCTTAGAAGTCAACAATTTTGCCACATGTTTTTGTCTTTGTACTTCCATGCTCCTGAGAAGAGTTGTTCCTGCCCTCTTTCCTGTGGTTGCCCCAATTGACTTCACCATGAAGCAGATGCTTGAGTATCCCCTGCCTTCCATTTCCCATACCCATTCCACCCAAAGGAGTTGAGTTGTGACCTCACAATGTCAATGCTAGCAGACTGACTGCTTTCCAGTATTTTATGTTTGGTCATCCAGCCTCCCAGGAAATGTACCTGGTAGTAGTATTCATAATTCACATCTTCTAAAGTAATTTAAGGGAAGTCTAAGAGTTGCTTTTGAAAATTTTGCCAATATTTGGAACCAGTGCCAGGTGAGGGGGCATTTACTCTGTAGAGTTCAGTTCAGTTGCTCAGTCGTGTCCGACTCTTTGCAACCCCACGACAGGCCTCCCTGTCCTTCACCAGCTCCCAGAGTTTACGCAAACCCACTTCCATTGAGTCAGTGATGCCATCCAACCATCTCATCCTCTGTCGTCCACTTCTCCTCCTGCCCCCAATCCCTCCCAGCATCAGGGTCTTTTCAAATGAGTCAGCTCTTCACATCAGGTGGCCAAAGTATTGGAGTTTCAGCTTCAGCATCCATCCTACCAATGAACACCCAGGACTGATCTCCTTTAGGATGGACTGGGTGGATCTCCTTGCAGTCCAAGGGACTCTCAAGAGTCTTCTCCAACACCACAGTTCAAAAGCATCAATTCTTCCACGCTCAGCTTTCTTTATAGTCCAACTCTCACATCCATACATGACCACTGGAAAACCATAGCCTTGACTAGATGGATCTTTGTTGACAAAGTAACGTCTCTGCTTTTTAATATGCTGTCTAGGTTGGTCATAACTTTCCTTCCAAGGAGTAAGCATCTTTTAATTTCATGGCTGAAATCACCATCTGCAGTGATTTTTGGAGCCCCAAAAGATAAAGTCAGCCACTGTTTCCACTGTTTCCCCACCTATTTGCCATGAAGTGATGGGACCAGATGCCATGATCTTCGTTTTCTGAATGTTGAGCTTTAAGCCAACTTTTTCACTCTCCTCTTTCACTTTCATCAAGAGGCTCTTTAGTTTTTCTTCACTTTCTGCCATAAGGGTGGTGTCATCTGCATATCTGAGGTTATTGATATTTCTCCCGGCAATCTTGATTCCAGCTTGTGCTTCTTCCAGCCCAGCGTTTCTCATGATGTACTCTGCATATAAGTTAAATAAGCAGGGTGACAATATACAACCTTGACGTACTCCTTTTCCTATTTGGAACCAGTCTGTTGTTCCATGTCCAGTTCTACCTGTTGCTTCCTGACCTGCATACAGGTTTCTCAAGAGGCAGGTCAGGTGGTCTGGTATTCCCATCTCTTTCAGAATTTTCCACAGTTTATTGTGATCCACACAATCAAAGGCTTTGGCATAGTCAATAAAGCAGAAATAGATGTTTTTCTAGAACTCTCTTGCTTTTTCCATAATCCAGCGGATGTTGGCAATTTGATCTCTGGTTCCTCTGCCTTTTCTAAAACCAGCTTGAACATCTGGAAGTTCATGGTTCACATATTGCTGAAGCCTGGCTTGGAGAATTTTGAGCATTACTTTACTAGCGTGTGAGATGAGTGCAATTGTGCAGTAGTTTGAGCATTCTTTGGCATTGCTTTTCTCAGGGACTGGAATGAAAACCGATCTTTTTCAGTCCTGTGGCCACTGCTGAGTTTTCTAAATTTGCTGACATATTTAGTGCAGCACTTTCACAGCGTTAGGATTTGAAATAGCTCAACTGGAATTCCATCACCTCCACTAGCTTTGTTCGTAGTGATGCTTTCTAAGGCCCACTTGACTTCACATTCCAGGATGTCTTTACTCTGTTAGTCTGCTTTTGTTCAGGATTTTTAAAGACTAATTAATCCTGCTTCCATGTGAAACTGAGTTTTAGTTAATGTGCCAACAGAACACCTCACTGCTTTCTGAAATTGAGTAGGATTTAATCCTCATTCACCTCTCAGTATGGTGATAGATATGGAACAACCAAATATTTGAGGCAGCTCAAAAAGTAAACCCCTAATCACATATCTTGGCATATATAAATCACAACCTTCATTTTTTCCTTTGTATTGTTTCATTGATTCAGCAACTCGCCAGACGTTTATTGAGAATCTATTGCACTGCTTCTTAATTTTTGGTCTCAGGACCCTTTTACATTCTTAAAAATTATTGAAGATCCCCCCCAAAGCTTTCATTTATGTGGATTATTTGTATTGACATTTACCACTGATATTTAATTTAGAAAGTAAAACTTTAAAGTTTTGAAAGTATTTGTTAGTTCACTTGAAAATAACAATAAACTAGTTACATATGAACATAACATTTTATGAAAAATAACTACATTTTTCAAAACACACAAAAAATAATGATAAGAAAAGCATTGTTTTACAATGGATTTTGGCAAATTTATTTAATGTCTGGCTTAATACAGCTGGATTTTCATATCTGCTTCCACAGTGAATCTTTTTTGGTATGACACTTTGGTTGAAGTATATGGGAAAAAGATTTGGCCTAACATATTTGTGGAGAAGGTGATGGCACCCCACTCCAGTACTCTTGCCTGGAAAATCCCATGGACGGAGGAGCCTGGTGGGCTGCAGTCCATGGGGTCGCTACGCGTCCGACACGACTGAGCGACTTCACTTTCACTTTTCACTTTCATGTACTGGAGAAGGAAATGGCAACCCACTCCGGTGTTCTTGCCTGGAGAATCCCAGGGACAAGGGAGCCTGGTGGGCTGCCATCTATGGGGGTCACACAGAGTCGGACACGACTGAAGTGACTTAGCAGCAGCAGCAACATATTTGTAGCAATATTTTTACTACCACCTCAAATAACTGTACGTATTTTTTTTAATACTACAGCAAAATTCAACAAGTGTGTCTTCTAAAAGGTTAGTTGCAATATGAATTCTGAGACCAGAGCTTGCACTCCAAATGAATCTTTTACTGTGTAACATTTAGTAACTTAAGGTATTGTTCATTTGAAAAATATTGGCTCACTGAATTATATAGATCTTCAAATGTTGATATCTGTATTATATGATATCAGAAATTATAGTTGTTTTTCATCACCATTGATCTCATTGGAAATTTTTTTAAATATTAGAAAACTGTCAATTTTATGACAGCAGTTACAAGGTTTCCAGAATTCTGAATTTTCTTGAATATTTGAATTTTATCGTTGTCAGTAAATACTGTCAGTCACTTTCCTTGAAATGACTGTCTGACTTAATTTTTTTAGAAAATATCTACCAGATACTTGTCAGTTGTTCTTTTGAGTAAAAATGGTATTCTGTGACAAGAGTGACTAGTCCATCCTATAGCTAACTCACACAAGTGCTTTTCCTCGGTACAACCACTGTTGGGATGTAGTAGAAGTGCTTTACATGTACTTCCCATTACATCACACAAAATATGAAAAAGATGCATATTCAAGCATAAAGATTCAGTGAAATATGTTATTTTTACTACCTCATTAAGGACATCCCTAAGGCAGCCTTGCTTTAAAAAAAAAGATACAAGTGCAAAGCGGTGAAGAATACAGTGAGCTGTAGAGGACTTTGGTAGCACTACACTGATTGACACAAATGCACCAGTTGTTTCGCTCACCACTGCTTTTGCACCGTCATTGCAAATTTCAACACAGGAAAAAAAAGGAAAAATAGTACTTCAGTATCATTATGAAAATTGCTTGCTTCATGAACCCCTAAAAGGATCTCAAGGACCCAAAGGGATCCACAGACCTCACTTTGAGAACTTTTGACCTACTGTCTGTATAGAATTGTGCCCCCGTCACCTCCCCCAAAACTTTGTACTGGGGTAACCTGCCTTCAGAAAGTTTATAATTAGATTGAAGCGCACGAGATTGCCATTTTTGTGGGTCAAGATTTCTCAATATTGGCTATTTCATATAGTTCAACCTATTGAATAAGATATGTGTGTGTGTGTGTGTGAGGTGTGTTTGTGTAAAGAATCATGTCATAAAAATGGTGTACATCTAAGGGAATACAAAATGAGCGCATAGCCAGCATAAGATGCAGAGAGTTACAGAGTTTCTTAATTGAAGAGAGACATGTGCTTAGAACTGTTATACAGGTTGAAGAGGCAGAACCCTTTCCAAGTAGGGTTTATAGTATAAGCAAAAGTTTAGAAACTGATATAAATGAAAACAGTGTATTTATGATCTTTGGGAGGCCTAAAGCCCTGTTTCTAAGGCAAATAAAGAAGAAACAATATTGGGGAAGCAACAGTCAATTTGAAAGAGTTCTTTGATTACCATTCTGACAAGGTTAACTTTGATACAAATAAAGCCATAGAAGATTATCTTTCCATCCATTAAACACACATGTATAAGTGATTACCATGCGTCATACACCGTATTAGGTACTAGAGGAGTCAAGGAACTCATAGTTTAGCCATTAAACTAGCTTTTTGCTTTGATTGCATGGTAGTCAGGATCCTAAACAGCTGGTTGTAACACAGTGTTAGATATATGTTTAATATGTTATCAAAATGCAGATGAATAATTAATTCAGCACAGGGGCAAGTGCCTGTAAGAGATGACATGTGTGAGTAAATGAAAGGAGTTATAGGAGTTGGCCCCGTAGAAACAGGGGAAGGTATATCCTGAGCTAAGAAAACTGCCCTGGCAAAGGCATAGAGATGTGGGGCAACTTGGTAGTGTCTAAAAATAGAATGGCCCGTTATTGTGAAAAGGTTGGAAATATGGGAAGTGTGATTAGAAATAAGACCAGAAATGTCAATTAGATTCAGGTAGCAGCAGTAATCCTTACATCTTATGTTTTAGTAAGCCATTGGAGACTTCTTACTATGAGGCTGTCCTGGCAGATCACAGCATGATCTCAGTTCAGTTCAGTCACTCAATTGTGTCCGACTTTTTGCGACCCCATGGAGTGCAGCACACCAGGCTTCCTTTTCCATCATCAACTCCCAGAGCTTACTCAAACTCATGTCCATTGAGTCGGTGATGCCATCCAACCATCTCATCCTCTGTCATCCCCTTCTCCCACCTTCAGTCTTTCCCAGCATCAGGGTCTTTTCCAATGAGTCAGCTCTTCACATCAGGTGACCAAAGTATTGGAGTTTCAGCTTCAGCATCAGTCTTTCCAGTGAATATTCAGGACTGATTTCCTTTAGGATGGACTGGTTGGATCTCCTTGAAGTCCAAGGGACTCTCAAGAGTCTTCTCCAACACCACAGTTCAAAAGCATCAATACTTCAGTGGTTAGCTTTCTTTACAGTCCAACTCTCCCATCCATAGATGGGAGACTGGATAGACCCCATCTATGACTGGATAGACCTTTGTTGATAAAGTAATGTCTCTGCTTTTTAATATGCTGTCTAGGTTGATCATAGCTTTTCTTCCAAGAAGCAAGCATCTTTTAATTTCATGGCTTCAGTCACCATCTGCAGTGATTTTGGAGCCCAAAAAAATAAAGTCTGTCACTGTTTCCATTGTTTCCCCATCCATTTACCATGAAGTGATGGGACTGGATGCTGTGATCTTAGTTTTCTGAATGTTGAGCTTTAAGCCAACTTTTTCACTTTCCTCTTTCACTTTCATCAAGAGGCTCTTTAATTCTTTGCTTTCTGCCATAAGGGTGGAGTGTGGTCTAGAGGTGGAAATACTGCAGGCCTGGAAAACAATGAGAAGAGTAAGCCAGGGATACTGAGGACTAGAATCCTTGAAGAGCAACAGACATGAAAAAAGAGCAAACAATTTGGGGAACATTTGGAAGAAGGATTTTAAAAATATGTGAAGTGATTTTTTGTGGAAAAGACAAAAGTTCATTCAATGCTCGCAGCCTGATCCACTGAAAGCAAGGTGATGGCATTAACAAGATGAGACATACTGGAGAACAGGGTCTTGGGAAAGAGAAGGAATTTATCAGGGGATGTGTTGAGTTTCCTACTGGAAACTCAGGAGAAAGGTCAGGCCTAAAATATACATTTGAGAGCCATTAGTGATTGTGGAAGAAATGGGAACAAATAATCACCAGTGGAAAAAACATGTGGAATGTGAAAAAAGGAGAGTGCTTAGCACGGAATTCACATTCTGGCAGATGGGAGGAGAAAATGGGTCTGAAGTGGGAAGGAATGAAATAAGTAAGAAATCAGGAAGTTCCCCAGGAAAGAAGTGATTGGGCCTAGGTTCGAGAGACAGTGGTGGAGGCGGAGTGAAAGGGGCAGAAATGACATGACATTTGCTAGAACAAATTTTTGAAGACTTGAGTACTGGAGTTAAAGGGAAAGCAATGAGCTGTGCTTTGGTGCTTCTTTGAAGAGTTACAAAGCACTTAGTGGTTTAGAAAGTCAATGAGATTATCCTGAAGGCTGACAGGTTTGGACCCCAGGCATACCTCAGCGACAATGTTTCTGTCCCAGGGTGGCATAGGGCCACTGAGAACCGCGTCTACTAGGTCCTGCCCGAGCCCATATTTCTGGAGAGTGCAGTAACTGTAGCCTAGGTCTGAGATGGTGTCGTCACAAAGCAGCAGGGAACAGAACAGGCTAGGTCTCCCCCTGAGCAGAAGCAAAGTGACTTTTTAGGGGAACTGCATCTCTACAGCCTCCCTGTTCTCTTGCTTACATTCTTGCCCTCACTTAAGAAACCCTTCATCCTTATTTCCAAAACCCTTCATCCTTTTCCCATTTGACTTTGCAACCCAAATGACACACTTTCAGCTCGTTCTTACCTTCTCTTTTACTTCCAAAATCACCGCTAAAGATTGGCCAATTGTAGCTATTTAGCAATCAATCAGTCAATTTTCTTTTATTTCTTTCTGTTCATTTACATCTAGGTATTCAAAGCATGGCAATATGTTTATCTCTGGGCTTCAAATTGTGAGCCAGAGAAGCATGGTCCCTGTCCTCATGGAGAGTATGGTCTAGTAGTAGGAAAAGCAGACAATTAAACATTATGTGATAAATGCTATAAAAAAAAAAAGGATTTGAAGAGCAGAATGCCCTTCCTGGCCAAAGGGATTTTAAAATTTTCTGAAGCATGAATGGTTAGATGGGCAAAGGTGAATAGTATGGAAAGAATTGTTCCACATACATTTGAGGAACTGAAGATATTCCCTGTGACCAGAGGTAGGGTTTGAGAGAGGGAAGTGATGAGAGAGGGTCACTATGAGGCTGCAGTCTAGTCTTAAATGTCACATAAGCTTTGAACTGGTTGATCCAACCAGTCCATCCTAAAGGAAATCAGACCTGAACATTCATTGGAAGGACTGATGCTGAAGCTGAAACTCCAATACTTTGGCCACCTGATGCAAAGAACTGACTTATTGGAAGAGACCCTGATGCTGGGAGAGATTGAAGGTGGGAGGAAAGGGGATGATAGAGGATGAGTTGGTTGGATGGCATCACCGACTCAATGGAAATGAGTTTGGGTAAACTCTGGGAGTTGGTGATGGACAGGGAGGCCTGGCGTGCTGCGGTCCACGGGGTTGCAAAGAGTCGGACACGACTGAGTGACTGAACTGAACTGAACTGAAGCTTTGTTAAGGAACCTGGATATCATCCTAACAGTAATTAGAAGCCATGGAAGTTTTTTAAGGTGAGAGTGACATGATGGTGTTTGTAATGTTTATAACTAACTGTTTTTACTTATTGAGAAAGTAGCACATGCCACAGCATAAAAGGGTCCCCCCCAAGGGCAATCATTGTTGCCTATTTTTTTGTTTTTAATTGAAATATAGTTGATTTTTAATGTTGTGTTAGTTTCAGGTATTATGGCACAGTGATTCAGTTATATATTTATATATGTGTATGTATGTGTGTGTGTGTGTGTGTGTGTGTGTGTGTGTATATATATATATATATATATATATTCTTCTTCAGGTTCTTTCCCCTTATAGTTTATTACAAACTATTGAATAGAGTTCCCTGTGCTATACAGTAGGTTCTTGTGGGTTATTTATTTTATCTACAGTATTGTGTACATGTTAATCCCCACTTCCTAATTTATCACTCCTACCTCATTGTGAACATTTCTTAAGCAGTTTTTCAGAGAACTTCTATCTATGCATATGTATGTATATATACGTATATATTTTTTATACAAGTAAGAACACCTTGTACAGATTGTTCTCTACTTTTTTCTCTTGATAAGACAACATGGAGATTCTTCCATATGACCTTTTTAAGATCCACCTTATTGTTTTTTTTTTTTTTTTACTGTAGCCTAATATTCCAGGATATGTGTTTCCATAAATTATTTAATGAAAATTCAATCAATGAATATTCATGTTGTCCTCCATTTTATGTATGTAAAAATTGCTACAGTAAGCATCCATGTTTATTTACCTAATTTACATACTGATTTTTCACACATGCTCGAATTTAAAAAATGTTTCTTAATCGTACAGGTACAAAATGATAGCTAATTTTGATTTGCCTTTTCTTTCCAATGAGTAAGATTAAGCATCTTTTCAGATTTTTAAATCCCAGTTCTTCCTATGCAAACTGGCCACTTATATATCCTTTGCCTTTATTTCTTTTAGATATTGATTTATGAGTTCTTTATTGACTAGCAATGTTAACTCTTTGCTATATGTATTGCAAATATTTTTCCAACGTTATGATTTATTTTATTTGATAAGTTTTTATTGAGAGGATTTTTAAAATTTATGCAATCATATTTCTATTCATTTACTTCATGAATTTTTATTTTGAAAGAAACTTCTTTCTGTAACATGGAGAATGGATTGGATTAGTGTAAGATAAAACCATTAAGCGACTGTTAGAGTAATTCTATAGAGAAATGATGGTGGCCTGAATTAGGGCAGTGCCAATGAGAATATATGGAAATAAACAAAGTTTGTTCAAAAAGGAGGTACATCATCCATATTTGGAGATTAGTTGAACATGGGAGAGGGAAGAGAGATGTTTCCAGGATGATACATAGGTTTCAAAGCTTGGGCAACTGAGTAGATGCTTCACTAAGATGAACAGCACCTGGGGAAAAATTACATTTGGGTTCATCAAGAAAGTAGATGCCAAATTGAATTTGCAGCACCTTAAGTTTGAGATGCATATGGAATGTCTGTGGATAGATGGATGCTCCATAGGTAGATGGATGCATGGGTCTGAAACTCAGTAAAGAAACACATTTGAGTCATTGACAAATGCTAGCGGAAGCCGTGGGCATGGATGAGACTACCCAGTATGTAGCAGGAAAGGCAAGATGTGATGCCAAAGTATATACCACAGACTGAGAACTGGGAGGAAAACTGGCAGAGGGTGATGTCTTTGATGTGAAGGAATAAAAATATATTTTTTAGGGATTAACTGAATGTTGGCAGGTATGAGGCTACGTGTATACAAACTACTAACTGGAAGCCTGATCAAAGTGTACTCGAATTATTAGACAGAGGCAACTACCGTTACAGAGCAAAGCAGAATCATAGGAAAGCAATCTTATGTGTTAATATGGCAGCAAATGTGAATAATTTATAAGAAAGTGCTTTTTAGTAATACCTTTGAACTATTTAATTTTATTTATATCTGCCCTGTTTAGGTCATGTAGAACTTTATTTTATGGGTGCCCATTCTTTTTTTTTTTTTGTCCTTGCTTTCTTATCCCATCAATCTACCTACATTACTTTTTTGTGAGTATGGTTAACCTTTCCCAAGTCAACTGGCTGAGTCTACACATTTTCCACAGATAAATATTTATGCGAAACATCTCAGACAAGAATTTTGTCTCACACTTCTTAAGGATTACAGCCTCCTTCCTAATACATAATACAGTCAATAGCATGATGGAAATATTATGTTATCTTAAAACTGAATTGTGCTATTGTCAAATATTCTACTCAGTATTATTTTAAGATGAAATACGAAAAATGGATCATAATTAAAACAAAGCTATAATGTCTTACTTAACTTGAAAATGGAAGCTTGGATTTTTAGTGTTTTGATTTTATACTAAAAATACTTACTGAATTCTTACTGTTGGTTTCCTTTGCAAAATTGCCTGCTGAAACTCCTTTACATAGATGGGTGCCAAATCATACCAGCTTAACGCTGCTGAGTTCTCTTACTGTAATTGAAATCACGTTAAAGGCAGGTATAGTACCAATGTAAACTACAAACACACATTTATTCAAGGAGAGAGGTTGCAGTAAGCAGAAAAGACCAAATTAACTGTCTTTCCTCTTCTATACTGCATTTCTGTAAACAAGATATGTACTGATGTTGAATGTATCCTGACTTCACAAATTTATAATTTGAAATCAGAGACCTCCAGAACTATCTTGGAAAGACTTGTAAACCTGGACAACCCCCTGCTGTTATAAAGCCTGACAGTGCTTCTGAAGTGTAACAAGGAGGTTTTTATATAAGACTGTTCTTACTAGAACCTGTTTTATATAAGAACATACTTAAAAAGCTAATTTCTTTTCTCCTTTTTGCACTGCAATCCACAAAGTGTGACTAATAATAGATTTAAATTTGCTAAGTGCATTCATTCCTTTGTGCCATCATAAAGAGAATCTATTACTGTAAAATTGAGGCTTAGTTCCAAATTGCGCCATTATGAAGTTTTCTTCCAGCAATGTTTTGTCTCTAATACACTTCCCTCATTGTAATTCTATTGCAAACCTGATGTCTAGCATCAAGTCTCACAATAATTATTTTAAATTGCTACTAGGAACAGTAGTCCTGGTGGGATATATTACTACCATTCTAACAAGATGAATTTCAATGCACTTGTAACCATATTATAGTATATTATGAAAGAAAGAAAATCTTTTGAGTTTTATATCTCTGGACATGGATGTAACACACCAAAAAATAATTTTTATAAACTTCAAAACACTTTATATTTAACTTTTATTTAAACTAATTATAAGTCATAAGAACAAATTAGGATATTTCACTACATGGGCCATTAATAGCACTCTGAGTGATTTGAATAAATATGTGTAAATATAAAAATAATAGTAATGCTACTACTTAGAATAAATATGCATGAAAATATATTTATATGGTACATTTAAAAAATAATTTATATTAGATTACCATCAAAGAAAGGCACCTGAAAACTATTAAAAAAATGAAACTGACAAAATTTTATTCTTAATCTTTCCAAGATTTAGGAGTCATTTAAATAAATGAACTACCCCCAAAGTTATGTTTAAAATAGTTTATTATATAACAGAAACTTTGAAAACATCATGTCATCAGTCTAAGTCACTAGTTTGCTAATATATCTGTAAATTGGGATACTACCTGAAATCAACATAGAAACCCCTAGAAAACATTTTAGTCACCCTGAAACTTAGGTGATGGTTTAACAGTGGTGTTATAAAATACAGTGTGTGTTACATGACTGATTTTTACATTCTTACTGGAGGCATTCTAAAATTCACCATACTGATAAGCCTGGAGGCTTACAAATAATTAATGGAGACGATAATCACTTCAGAGTCACTAAAAGTATAAATCTTGAATTTGGAGCCTAACAAAATTATTGTGAAGAAATAGTAAAGTCAAGCTTCTGCTATAGATAAAATGATTATAAAATGATGGTCTGAGATCAAAAGCTAGTTCAATCTTAATAATTTACATAAGTCGGCACATAAAATTTAGAAGAAACTCCAAGTATCAATTCTGAATCTGCAGGAATTCCTTTTTAAAACTGTTCACATATACTCCAAATGAAAATCACTTAGCTTTTAGCTACCCAAAGAAATTTAAAGTTACTCCCTGGGGTTGACCAACTGGGAAAAGTAAATGCTTACTTAACAAAAAAGGGGCAGTTGAATTTACATTAACAATTTAGCATTTTACTTTAAATAATAATGGAATGAACACACCGTATTACACACCAGCCCACCTGGAGCTACTGAGTAGTGAGAGATTACACTGAAATGGCTGCAGTGGCCCTCCGATGTGCAATAGCATCCTGTAGCATTTCCAGTATAAAGTAAAATCTAGAAGTACTTCGCTATGTCTGGGCATTACCTTTAGAAACCTAAGACGGGTATATTCTCACTATTAGGTTACCTCGCAGATTTTTAAATTGTTTTGTAGCTTAGTTGCTAAACCTGCAATCGCTAACGTTGATTGGGAAACTCTGGTGTTTATCAATAGATGTGTTCTTACCTTTGCATTTATCCCTCTATTTATATTTACTCCTTTATATATAAGCTTGCATGCTGTGCTAAGTCACTTCAGTCGTGTCCAACTCTTTACAACCCCATGGACTGTGTAGCCCGCCAGGCTCCCCTATCCATGGGATTCTCCAGGTAAGAATACTGGAGTAGGTTGCCATTTCCTTCTCCCGTATATACGCTTACATTGTTTAAAATATGCTATGATTTTGTTACAAGGGCTTCCCTTGTGGCTCAGCTGGTGAAGAATCTGCCTGCAATGCGGGAGACTTGGGTTCGATCCATGGGTTGGGAAGATCCCCTGGAGAAGGGAAAGGCTACCCACTCCAGTATTCTGGCCTGGAGAATTCCATGGACTGTATAGTCCATGGGGTCTCAAAGAGTCGGACACAGCTGAGCGACTTTCACGCCTCATACCCAAGGCAAAAATGTCCATTATTTACAGTGTTTTTGGTCATAGATCTATTCTCCAAGTGGCATTGTTATATTGCCAAATGACTCCATAGAGGTTTCACTCCACACTTTAAGGTTGAGGGGGGGGAAATAAGTCCAAGTTAATAGAAACATTATTAGAAACAGAAGGTGTCTTGGCTCTCAATTTTGTTAATCAAAAAAAAAAGCATAAACCTTTTACAATTTTCCAGCATTACCTTGCCCTTCCCTTTTGAATTAAAAAGGTTTTTTGTGAGATCCTAATAGAACCACTTGTCCAGAGAACATATTAAATTATTGGATCCCCAAGAGCATGACTGAAAAAAATATGCTGATCCTTTCAAAAGGCTTATCAATGCCTTTTGAAATCAGTACTGATTTTAAAAGGATGATAAGGAAAGCTGTTATTTTGAATATCATACATATGTTTCCCATTCCTCTACATTTCTGACAATAAAATTTTCAATTTTATTGAAATTTTACTAATTTTATCAATTTTATTAACTTTCAATTAACTCCTGCATATTCACCAATGATTAATTTCCTGATGGGAATTATTCTTCCAGCCTCTAGATGAAATTGATTTCAGGGAGTTGTGTAATATGTTGAAGCTCTTTAGAAGAACCGTACAGCAACTAGCCAAATCCAAAAATCTTAAAGGATGAAGAATATTACATCTTCCAGATTTTCTGAATTTGCATGATCATGACTGTCCTGGGTCACTTATAGTATAGATTCCCAGGGCCCTTCTCAAGCAGTTTTGTTTGCCTAAACCTGGGATAGGGATGAAGAATCTTAAATCTAGCCTTCTGTATTTGAGGAAATTGAGAGTTAAAAAAAAAAAAATTCAAGGATTTGGGGCAGGATTAAATTGCTTTTGAGAAGTCTGAGTTGATGACTCAGAAATCTAAAGGGAACACAGTTCTCGCTCATCTTGTGTCTGTTTGTGTGTGTGTGATTAGGATATTTTGGTTCAAAACAGGTTTCCTTTTTAAAAGACAGGTTAGCTAAGCATAGCAAGTGTCTGAAGTGATGTGTTTGATTGACAGTGAATAAAAATAGTTATTTTACATTGCCTAGAAGCACATAGTGAGGAGAGCATAAACCTTGAAAGGACCCCAAGATTTCTAGCTTAGCGCACTACTTACTAGGAAGAGCTACACCTAACATCTCTTAGAGAGAGGGTTCATTTATATGTCAGATATCTCAAGGAAAGGCACTTCTTTAACTGCCCCTGTTAATCGCTCCCAGTGCTTAGTAGAGAAATATTATAATTAGCATACATTTCCTTTTGCTATCCCTTTCTTTTCATTTATTAGAAACCAAACATAGCATCTCAAACTTATTTGAGTATTGCTAATTCATAAAGCAGCCACATTGAACAATAATTATATGAATACATATAGATATCTGTAATTATTACCAAGATACAAATATGAACTTCTTAAATCAAACACAAGCTGAAGATGTACAGTAGAGATTCATACCTTTTTTTGGAAATAAGAATTCCTTTCACATTCTAAGATAAGCTCTCTGCCCCTCAAAACTTGCAACATATCCATATACTCCCCCCAGATATGCATATGCTTTCAAGAGGTTCATGGACCTGGAAGCTGCCTAGGTTAATAAACTCTTAATGTGGTAGGAAGAAACCATCCCTGAAATACTAAGGGTTTAGTACATTTTCTCATACATTAAAGAAGGCAAATTATCGTCAAAGCTCAAATAGTATAAAGCTCTAATTCATTAATATTGTTTTAAAAATCAGAAGATGAAAGTTGAGCTATATTGACCATGTAATTATACTGTAAATCTGTGTAGCATGAAAGTGAATGCTATATTTCACCTGAGAATAAGCACTGAACAATTTTAAATTTTTTCTAGTTTTTAACAAGGTTGAGCAATGAGTCTATATTTTCTAATAATCTTGTGTAGATTATTCTTGATTATTCCTAACCACTATAGAGGTTAGAGATAAGACTAGCCCATTGAATTCATAAGGTGGTTCTTTGAAGGATTCTAATAGCCAGAGATGTAGTGATGGATATGAACAGGAGGGAAGACGACTGTATTGAAATGAAAAGCTTGTATTGGCCCATTTCCAGGGAATATGCACATTACACCCTGAGTTTGCTGCTGAATCTGCCATTTCCTTCTTGGATCACATAGGTATGAAGACCTATTTCCAAAACAGCTCATCATGTTACAACGCAACACCAATAGTTCTTGACTTAATTCTTTACTAAGAGAATCAAATCCAAGTCAAATTACCCAAGGGGAGGAAAATCTTTTACAGGCATACTTTAACTCAGAAAATTGCCATATTTTTGAAGCTTGCCATTAACTCCATTTTAGCTTATGATCACTTCAGTCATGAGAAAAATACACAACTTTAAAACATGAATAATCATTTTATAAAATGGAAAAGTGTCTACTATCCTGTCCCTCCTCCACCATCATGAGTTTTTTCCCTTCTGTGATTTTCTCACAACACCATTTCCCCACTGACAGGATTCCGTTGGGTCACACCGTGAAGTCTCCACCTTCCACACGTGCATCGGGCTGCCTTCTCTCCCTGCTGTTTAAGCATTCCAACCTTGGCTAGAATTTTCCTTGTGTGTAACCTTTGTAAATTCTCTTCATGAGTGGTATCCAGGACATGTGTTAGGTGTTCTTAAAAAGCTTCTACTTACAATGTATTAAAGTAGAATTGCCATAATGATAGAAGCTCAACAAGAAAAATCCAGCCCTGCCCACTGCCATGAACCTTTTTCTCCCTCCCTATTTACCACTCCTAGGGGGTATGAACTCTTATATTCTCCTATTCCCCTCCAATCAAACGCTATTGTCATGAATAAATATTTATTAATACCTACTAGCAATTCAGAGAGATGCCAGACGTGGTCTGGTCTCTGTACTGTTTAGTTGGAAAGTTAGAGCCTGCAAAAAAGTGGTTAATAGCAATGTGAGATTGTATAGAACTAAGTGATACATGACACCCTCTAATTTATCTGTTCAACAAACCCAAATTTCCATACATTTATGTTGCTTTAAAAGAGATACATCTGTAATCCTTGCCTCACAGTGGCTTTTCAGTAAGCCTGTGTCTTCTGGCATAATGAAAAATAATGTGATAATACAGTGACATGTTGCTGTGACTCCAGGCTATTTCCATACAGGCAGAGCAGTCTCATGGGTCCCGTGGTGGAATGAGATTCAAGAGACAGAGATTCTAATCTGAGAAATGCCCCTGATATTGTATGTGACCTCAAAACAAGTGACTCAACCTCTCAGTTTAAGTTCTGTCATCTGTAAAGTAAGCTTAATTAAACTTGCCATCATAGAGACATTATGAAGTCTAGCTAATTAAAGCCCATTAAATGTTTTGAAGATATAAAGTGCTTGCTTCACAGTCATAAACAAGAAGCCAAAAGTAGAGTGTCCTTTTATTAAAATACTAATTTTTGTACAGTCATCACACACAATGATACTGATGCCCTCCAGAGCCTAGTTGTTTGCCCTGATTGACTCTTCCTCTCTCATTCGGTTAGTGACTAATTGTACTTAAGACAGCTGAGTAAGATGAGGTATCTGCCTGTGACTATCAAACCCAGTAAAACTAAGTGGCTACTCTGGAATTGAACCAATGATCTAGGTCTCATTTGCACCATCAGCTAGTCAACTGAGCTAATTGGATTCCACATTGATAATAATGTAACAGTACATGGTTTGACTTATTTTTTTTTCCAAAGCTTTCCGTAGATTGAATTTCAATAACGTAAAAAATTAGTATGAGTAATTAGAGGCAAAGACAATAAACTGGACTTTATTAGATGTCACTAACATCCAAGGGATTAACTCTTGCTGTCCCTGGCAGGCCTGAGTCCTTAACAGGCTCATGACTGCCCCCAAGAAAGTGAGGTTTCCAGATGAGGAGACTAATAAAGCCAAGACCCTCTTGATGAGGTGAGGAAGGGTCCTTGTGCATCTCTTGCTTGCTGAGAGTCTACTGGCAAGGATTAGAAATTGTTCGAGTGTGTGTGTCCTTTGGAGGCTAATAAAGTGACAATGAAGATGCATTGTGCTACAGAAAACAGTCCTAAGTACTAAATAAAAAATGCCTCGACACTGAGCTCATAACTTTGCCTCTTGGGATTGATTATATCTTTCGGCAGAGAACATGAGGCAAGCCTTAATGAGGAACTGATATTAGGTGGGACCGTTTCTGTAATTCTTAGTTCTTTGAACTTTCAGGCAAGGTTAATGTACATGCTATTTCATGGAATAAAACAAAAATATGTGATGTTGAAATATTCCCTTTCGAGAAATACGAGAGTAATAGAATCCTGCAGTGCTAACAAAGTAGCATGTAAATCTTAGGGTGTATACTTCAGATTTCAAGTGGAATGAATGGCCTATTTGGCCCAAAGTAGGTAAACTTAAATTCTGCACATCTGAAATACTGGAAATTAGCTCCATGATGTATTAGCTCAAATAATAATGTTCCTGACGTAAAAAAAAAAAAAAAAGATGGAAATTAAACATCTAGTTATGAATACTGTGTCTGCACAATGTGCTGCATGCACTGCATGTGTTAGAATTTCTTCTCAGTTCTTTTTTTAATCTTTTATTCATAGCATTGCAGGTGATGAAAAATTTATGCCTTGAGTCTGGCATTGAAATTAAATGCAAAATGAAAACAGAAGCAGTTTATACTGACAGCTTAAATATCTTTATCTAGCATACGGTTGCACTATAAAAATCACTGGGAGACTTTTTAAATCTCCCACATGTAAAAAACCAAAAAGTTGTACAATAATGAATAAAGTTATATATCTAAGATATCAACAGAAAAGTTGTATTTTATTAGCACTCTTTGTTAATTTCATTTCGCTCTATTTCGCTGTTTCTGTTTAAGCGGCTCAGATGAACATGAGCTTTTAAATATACTGCACAACTTACTCGGTGATATTAATTCCTTGGAGTGGCTGGAAACAATTGATTTTTGCAGTGTATTTAATGAGTGTGATTTCTCTGGTAGGTTTATGTCTTAAGCTGAATAGAAAACATTAATCTGCACCTAAGATAGTTATGCTGTGGTAAGGTTAATTATTCAGGTGAATCAATTTGCTCATCCCTGGATTACTATGACTGATGTTTTGGAAGAATGGCAATAATTACAACAATATCCACAGTTCTTGGATATGTGAATTTTCAAATGTCTTTCCTTACTTAGAATAGTTGCAGGTAATTCTGTACATGTTGTTTTATTAGTCACAACTCTACTCACAAAATGAGCTTCCCTGTAAATGGTTCCTATTTTCTGGGGATGTCGAGTCTTTTGTCCTAGACATATCTGTATATACTATGCTGCACTGAAATGTTCTCTGTGGCTTTTGTTGGTGAACTCATGTTGAATCTCAAACAGTTAGCTCATAATGTAAATTAATTGAAGAAAATAATGCCTCTTAATTTTGTGAATAATGCACAGAGGTTTAAAATATATTCAATCTACTTACATTTTATAAATCATATATATTTATAAGAATTTAAAAAATAAGATTAGGGTTACTTAGCATTTAAATAACTAAAGTACAAAATTTAGAACTGTCTACAGTTACATCAGGCACCAATACTAAACAACCTCTTAGAGTTCCATATTTAGAAGACTTCAGCACACAGCTTAAAATATTTTGCACTCAGCCCCTGATTTGTAGCTTTTTCCTGGATGTTTTATGTAAACATACTGTGTATAATTAAGCAGATAATTTTATACAATATTAATTGCGCTAAGAGTGCAGTGAAAGTTGTTTAATTCAGTAATTCATTTCCATTTTAATAATTTTAATGGCATAAGATTACCAAATCAACTTCAAATATCTCTGGCCCTTATATTACATTATGTGAAGAGTTCAGATAGTTATAGTATCTCATATTATGCAGAATATATTTATCACATCTTGTTACTAATAAAAAGAATCTTGAATTACCCATATTGAAAAAAACATCTTCAATGCACTTTTTAATCCAACATTAAAGATACTTAAAGAAAGGTACCCCAAAGCTTTGACAGATCAGATATTAGATTTTAAAGTATGTTAGTACCTGTTTTAAGAACATGAATGGCCGAGCTGGCCTGCATCTTTGAAAAGCAGTTGATGAAACCTATTGCTTTTTTTTTTTTTCTTTGCAGGTAGCCTATACCCAAAAAAAAGTGGGTTTAATTAATTTCTTCCCCTTTCATGTAGCAAAATTAATTCTAGGTGTTTATTATGGGAAATGAGTGACTGTACTAACTTTTACATGTGAAGATAATGTCTGAAGGCACTCTCCAAATCAACAAACTACAGGCTCACATTTCTTTCTTATTTCTTTCATCATGTACAGATTTAATATCATCAGGAATAAATCTAAATTGTTTGCTTCTTTCCTCCTAATTCTTGAAGCAGTGTAAAAGCCTGGAGAGGTTTGAAGTGACAGGATTACAAGCAGTCTTTTGCATACATGGCCTTTAGGGATAAGCGGCTACCTTGCATCTAATAAACAAGAAAGTGAATTCGTTGAATAATGAATTAAGTGGCATAAGTTGTGATAACAAGGAGCAAATGTAACTTCAGACGAATGGTATTTGCTTTGTGTGGGGTTATCTGAGAGGGCTGATGCTCCGCCAAGGGAGACTGAAAAAAGGCTCATTATATTAAGATGTTCTTTTACAGAACACAGTCTAAAATGATCTTGCAGTTTTTCTCCCATTTGCTGGACTCCTTTGTGTGCTTCTATCAAATCAACCACCTCCACCAGGGGGATAACTAGGATTCTTTCAGTGTTGTTTAAAATGAAAATTCCTAGTGAGTTTTAGATGGGTCACCCAACAATTAAATAGAGATGTCTAATTGGTTCATCCATATTAGGGTCAGCAGCTGGTTACAGAATAAAAGGTTGTGGTGCCCCATTGCATAGTTCTGAACCAAATTAAATTATTAATCTACTCTTTGCTTCAATGTAGCTTCACGGGGATTCCTAACCTGCCATGCTGAATAAAACAGAACGACTGCTTTACATTTTCATTATGGAAAATTATATTTTAAATTGCAAATGCTCTCCTATTTAACTTGCATTGAGTATCTCGTTGGATATGTGGAGAAGTCTTCAACAGTCAGTGCTTATAAGTTGTTTTGTTAATTTCTAGTTGTAGCTGGAAACTATTAAAAAAGATGATTTGCACGTGGTACCAACTTTCCAGCCAGAACCAACTAGGCCATGAAAAGCAAAATTGAGACTTAGGGGGCCATTATCTTTGACTTTTAAATTTAAAAGTCACAATTAAATAAGTATCTTATAGGAAGCTTTGTATTCTAACATGAGCTTCAGGTTAATTCAACCAAGGATTCTTTCATGATAGCATGATAACAATTCCTTTCTGGGCTCAAAGTCCTCATTTTTGTGACCTTCTGTAATTTGTTTTTTTTTGTTATTTAACTACTCTGAAGTGAATGCTGTCCTTGTGGAAAAAACATAGCTACATTCAGCTTTCTAATAACGTGTTTAATAATGTCAATAATTCTATTATCAACAGTAGGCACAATTGCAATTAAAACTTGCCATACTTCCCTAGAAATTACTTTGTGAGATGTTTTCTGTCAACATTTTAATATATGCCCACTCTTCATTTTTACTTAACATAATTTTTTTTCAACAGTTTTACATAATAATTTTAAGCTAGGAGAGCCATAGCAGAATTAACTCTAAAAGCAGGTTGAACTTTAGAATGCAATATGATTTCTAAAGCTAAATCTCTTAGTAATCACAACTGAATGGGTGTTCCATTTTTGATGTATCACATGGACTGAAGCTCTGAATTTCATTCATTGGTTCATTCATGCATTTGGGTGTGTGTATATGTTAGCTGTGTCTTTGGAGACACATAAAGAGCTGAAGACCAGTGAAATGTTTTTATAAACTAGAAGAATTTTGTAACCTAACTTGCTCATTTATTCATCAAAAACTTATTTAGGGGACACCTACTATGTGCCAAACACTATCTGAGGAGCCACATGAACAAGAGGAGGTGAAACAAGATAAAATCACTTCTGCTGTGGAGTGTACATCCCAGAGGAGGGAAGCGAGACCATGAATAACTCAATAAGTAAATAAGCAAGGAAAGAAGAAAGCAAAGTATTAGAAAGAAAGCAAAATAATATTCAGAGCATGATGAAAGAAGGAGCTTCTTTAGACAGGAGTTGTAAAGAAAGGCCCTTCTGAGGAGGAAGCATTTTTTTGAGACTTTAGCCATGAGACGAGCTTTCCAAGCAAAGAGAATACCAAGTGCCAAAGAACTGGGGGTGGGAAAAAGCCTGGCACGTATGAGAAACAGAAAGAAGCAAGTTTGGCTTCACGGGTGTGCAACCTGGGTGGTTCCACAGGTTTCCATGATGGAAGAGCCCAGTTTAATACTCTCTTAGCATCACCATGAAATTCATTATCATTTTGTAACAAGGGATCTCCCATTATTCCTACAAATTACATAGCCAGTCCTGGAAAGAAGGTTAATAGAGTTGAAGGGTGTGTGTGTGCTTTGGTTGGGTGGGGGTGGATGTGCATTAAAAAATAAGGCCAGTAAGTGATAATTATGGGCATGTGTGGTACTGGCACCAGTTGAGTTTTTGAAAGATTAGTTGCACCTAACAATGCAGTCATTTTTGTTTGATAGGTAGAAAATGGAAACACTATTTTTCATCTATGTTTAGCCAAATCCTCCATACAGATGATAAATTCCTTAAGGGTAATGTTGGTCTCTTCTGTGTATTGTGTACACTTCACAGCACCATGTGATCAGATATTCCACAAATACTAATTGCAGCCAAAAGGAATTTGTATTCTCTTTTAACCTGGTAGGGCTTCTTTTGAGGAAAAAAGAGGGGCACATTTAGTGTTCAGATTTGAATTCTTGCTTTCTTCTCATAGTTACGTTGTAGTACCAAATCTGCCTGACCATTTTAACAATTAGGTCAAATCATATAAAACTTCTGATATTCGACCATTTTTTTTGACCTAGAGAATGGCAATTTCCATGGTTCACAGAAGATTGACATTGCAGGTTTATTTAAGAAAATAAAACGCAAGTCTTCCGAGCATCTTTGTAACCCCTGCTGGATTTATGTAACAGAGGGAGAAACAACGAGAACAGGGCTGTTCATTAGCACACCGTGCTGAGCAGTGCCGTCAGGCCCGCACCCATGGGCCTCCTTAGAGGGAAATCCATGTTGCAGCAAAGCCTTTCTGCCAGTCAGCAACTCCCCACCCGCCAATAATGGAGACCATGGCTTGAGACCCACTTCTACTACATTCTGCATTACAGCAAGTGATGAGTTGCCAGGAGTTACTGTGTGAGTGGCCCAAGTCCACGCCATGGCTCAGAGGCGCAGCAGGCCAAAGGGCTCGGGTCTCCGCACTGTTGTTGACTGATAACCCTTCCAGTTGGCAAATCTATTTCCATTTGTTGATGGCCATGGTGACTTACCCAGTGATTACCAATGACATTATGGGATCATGGCAACAGAATTTTGCCAGCAGGGGGTTATATCAGGATTTCTCTGATTAGGAGAGAGGTGATTTTAGAATTCAAACAAGGCAATGAATGACAAATTCTCAAAAAACCTTCTGCGTAGAGGCTTTTGTGGTTTGCTTCTTAACTTTTCCTTTGAAAGGGTTCTTGGTTCTAAATAAGCATGGTCAAGCTGCTTCTTCCCCAGTGCTCTTACATTTTAGCAGTACACTAAAATCCATTCATTTATGGATTTTATATTTCCACTTGCATGTTCTTTTTCTTGTGCTTTTTGCTTTCTTCCCTTTCTCAAAATCTTCTACTCTTTGAACATTTCAAACCTATCTATCTATACATTCCTGAAGTCAGTAGTGGGATTAGGAAATATGGTATTAGTAACCTAGAGAAAATGAAAAACTCCTAAGACAGTTTGCCTTACCTCAAAAACACTTCTTAAATGTTTTCATGATCCCCCTTTCTATTATCCCCATTACTGGTCATAGCCTTCTGCGGAGGGTGACTACATAATATCTATTTATCCCCAGAACTCTGGGATACAAGCATGTGTTTGATTCCCCTCCTCTAAACTCAAGCTACTCACAACCTCCAAATAAAAAGTGATTAAAAAATTCCAACCATTTAGATATTGAAATCTGTATAGTTTTCCTTTTGAACTTTACACTGGTGTTAGAAATACTCCTCAAATGAATGAATGATCTCAAGGAACTTACACAGAGATTTTTTTAAATGTTCAGAGCAGGTACTCATAATCTGGTCCTGGGGAGTCAAGGAAGGCTTCCTGACATGTTAGCTGAAATTAAACCTATTTAAGAGTCTGCACATGCCTCCTTTCTCCCTAGATCCATGCAACCCTAAATAAAAGGCTGATATACTTCAAGATTGCTTTCCACAGAGCACCATGCCCTGACCAGCATTTACTTCTTTCTGTTTTCCTTTTCCAAAGAACCTGTTCTCTTCTCTGGCTACAAAGGGCTTGTTTAAACCTTTCATGCTACTTTATTATTAAGCAAAGGTTGCATGTTCTGTGGTTGATTGCAAGTTGTAAATAACATGATAAACAGTCAAGTGCAAGGTTAACTTTTAGAGACAAAGTACACTTAGGCCAAAGGAATGACTCTCTAAGAGTAGGAATTTCAGCAACTATGGCAGGTGAAACAGTATGAACACTATGAAAAGGCAAAATGATAGGATACTGAAAGGAGAACTCCCGGGTCGGTAGGTGCCCAATATGCTACTGGAGATCAGTGGAGAAATAACTCCAGAAAGAATGAAGGGATGGAGCCAAAGCAAAAACAATACCCAGGTGTGGATGTGACTGGTGATAGAAGCAAGGTCTGATGCTGTAAAGAGCAATATTGCATAGGAACCTGGAATGTCAGGTCTATGAATCAAGGCAAATTGGAAGTGGTCAAACAGGAGATGGCAAGAGTGAACGTCGACATTCTAGTAATCAGTGAACTAAAATGGACAGGAATGGGTGAATTTAACTCAGATGACCATTATATCTTCTACTGTAGGCAGGAATCCCTTAGAAAAAAATGTAGTAGCCATCATGGTCAACAAAAGAGTCTGAAATGCAGTACTTGGATACAATCTCAAAAACAACAGAATGATCTATATTTGTTTCCAAGGCAAACCATTCAATATCATGGTAATCCAAGCCTATGAATGCCCCAACCAGTAACGCTGAAGAAGCTGAAGTTGAATGGTACTATGAAAACCTACAAGACCTTTTAGAACTAACTAACACCCAAAAAAGATGTCCCTTTCATCATAGGGGACTGGAATGCAAAAGTAGGAAGTCAAGAAACACCTGGAATAATAGGCAAATTTGGCATTGGAATACGGACTGAAGCAGGGCAAAGGCTAATAGAGTTTTGGCAAGAGAATGCACTGGTCATAACAAACACCCTCTTCCAACAACGCAAGAGAAGACTCTACACAAGGACATCACCAGACGGTCAACACCGAAATCAGATTGATTATATTCTTTGCAGCCAAAGATGGAGAAGCTCTATACAGTCAGCAAAAACAAGACCGGGAGCTGACTGTGGCTCAGACCATGAACTCCTTATTGCCAAATTCAGACTGAAATTGAAGAAAGTAGGGAAAACCACTAGACCATTCAGGTATGACCTAAATCAAATCCCTTATGATTATACAGTGGAAGTGAGAAATAGATTTAAGGGCCTAGATCTGATAGATAGAGTGCCTGATGAACTATGGAATGAGGTTCATGACATTGTACAGGAGACAGGGATCAAGACCATCCCCATGGAAAAGAAATGCAAAAAAGCAAAAGGGCTGTCTGGGGAGGACTTACAAATAGCTGTGAAAAGAAGAAAAGCAAAAAAGCAAAGGAGAAAAGGAAAGATATAAGCATCTGAATGCAGAGTTCCAAAGAATAGCAAGAAGAGATAAGAAAGCCTTCCTCAGGGATCAATGCAAAGAAATAGAGGAAAACAACAGAATGGGAAAGACTAGAGATCTCTTCCAGAAAATTAGAGATACCAAGGGGACATTTCATGCAAAGACGGGCTCGATAAAGGACAGAAATGTTATGGACCTAACAGAAGCAGAAGATATTAAGAAGAGGTGGCAAGAATACACAGAAGAACTGTACAAAAAAGAGCTTCACGACCCAGATAATCACGATGGTGTGATTACTTACCTAGAGCCAGACATCCTGGAATGTGAAGTCAAGTGGGCCTTAGAAAGCATCACTACGAACAAAGCTAGTGGAGGTGATGGAATTCCAGTTGAGCTATTTCAAATCCTGAAAGATGATGCTGTGAAAGTGCTGCACTCAATATGCCAGCAAATTTGGAAAACTCAGCAGTGGTCACAGGACTGGGAAAGATCAGTTTTCATTCCAATCCCAAAGAAAGGCAATGCCAAAGAATGCTCAAACAGCTGCACAATTGCACTCATCTCACAAGCTAGTAAAGTAATGCTCAAAATTCTCCAAGCCAGGCTTCAACAATATGTGAACTGTGAACTTCCTGATGTTCAAGCTGGTTTTAGAAAAGGCAGAGGAACCAGAGATCAAATTGCCAACATCCACTGGATCATGGAAAAAGCAAGAGGGTTCCAGAAAAACACCTATTTCTGCTTTATTGACTATGCCAAAGCCTTTGACTGTGTGGATCACAATAAACTGTGGAAAATTCTGAAAGAGATGGGAATACCAGACCACCTGACCTGCCTCTTGAGAAACCTGTATGCAGGTCAGGAAGCAACAGTTAGAACTGGACATGAAACAACAGACTGGTTCCAAATAGGAAAAGGAGTACATCAAGGTTGTATACTGTCACCCTGCCTATTTAACTTATATGCAGAGTACATCATGAGAAACGCTGGACTGGAAGAAACACAGGCTGGAATCAAGATTGCCGGGAGAAATATCAATAACCTCAGATATGCAGATGACACCACCCTTATGGCAGAAAGTGAAGAGGAACTAAAAAGCGCCTTGATGAAAGTGAAAGTGGAGAGTGAAAAAGTTGGCTTAAAGCTCAACATTCAGAAAACGAAGATTATGGCATCTGGTCCCATCACTTCATGGCAAATAGGTAGGGAAACAGTGGAAACAGTGTCAGACTTTATTTTTTGGGGGTCCAAAATCACTACAGATGGTGATTTCAGCCATGAAATTAAAAGATACTTACTCCTTGGAAGGAAAGTTATGACCAACCTAGATAGCATATTCAAAAGCAGAGACATTACTTTGCCAACAAAGGTCCGTCTAGTCAAGGCTATGGTTTTTCCAGTGGTCATGTATGGATGTGAGAGTTGGACTGTGAAGAAAGCTGAGCGCTGAAGAATTGATGTTTTTGAACTGTGGTGTTGGAGAAGACTCTTGAGAGTCCCTTGGACTGCAAGAAGATCCAACCAGTCCATTCTAAAGGAAATCAGTCCTGGTTGTTCATTGGAAGGACTGATGTTGAAGCTGAAACTCCAGTACTTTGGCCACCTGATGCAAAGAGTTGACTCATTGGAAAAGACCTTGATGCTGGGAGGGATTGGGGGCAGGAGGAGGAGGGGATGACAGAGGATGAGATGGCTGGATGGCATCACTGACTCGATGGACATGAGTTTGACTGAACTCCGGAGTTGGTGATGCACAGGGAGGCCTGGCATGCTGTGATTCATGGGGTCGCAAAGAGTCAGACGTGACTGAGTGACTGAACTGAACTGAACTGATGGCAGGTGAATGGGAAGTTTGGGGGATTTTTTGAGTCAGGGGTGTTCATGAGTTTCCCCTTTATCCACTAATTAGGAAACTGCACACATTTGCCACCATTTTTTACATCAAGTACCAATCTTATTTATTCAGTTATGAAAATGGGGCTTGTAAAGATAGGGAAATTGAATAGGTGAAGAAAATAAAGAGATATATGAGTGGTGAAAATGTGAACTAGAGAAAATGATCAAATGCCTCCTACCTTCCTTTCAAACTATTTCTGCCACTTGTTAGAACACGTGACATCTTTATTCTGCAGCCGGCTTCAACCAGTTTAGACAGCATGACATCATGTGTAGGGAGCATGGGCTGTGGTGTAAGAGAGTTTTGGGTCTGAATCTTGGTTTTTCCTATTTGTTCACTGTGTGACCATGGACAAGTCACTTAACCTCTCTGCACTTCAGTTTTGCTCAGATATAAAAGTATTAATACCTCACGTACAGAACAAGAATGGGGATTGTATGAGACCACTTAAATCTGTTCTATGTATGTGTTATAATGGAGTGATCATAATAAAAAAGTTCTACTAGAATAGTCTGTGGACAAAGAGGATAATTGGTGTGAAAATAATTTCATAATTATGGGACAGTTTCATCTTCAAGTGAATTTTACAGAGGTTTACTTGCAGACTTCCTATATGCATCCCACCTGCCCTAACCCTGCTTCCCTAAACCCAAGTCAGATGTGGTAAATTAGAGAGCCCAGGGAGAAGGGCAGAGAAGAGACATGGTTTGCTGTACTAAGCCTGTCAGTGCTAATACCTTGTGACAAGAGATGTATTTTTAACCTCTTTCACAACATGGGGTGGAACTGTCGCTCTGGGAATCCCACTTCTAAGGCTAGACACTCTCGACACAGAATGTAGAGTAGCTCTTGTTCCCTTTGCCACCAAAGAAAATATTTTGCCGTATCTTTTCCTTCCAGAAGGAGAAAGGGTATCTTATGATAACTTCATAATAGATTTTATTATATTCCATCAAAACAATAAAATGCTCCTGAAATTTTTTTCCCAGGATCTGTGTGTGTGTGTGTGTGTGTGTATGAGAAAATCTCAATGTTGAGCTGAAATACAATTATTGTAGCATTATTCACTCAGTTTCTCTGAAGGTTTGGTTTCCCAAACAGAACACTGATTTTAAGTCTGTGTTGCCCGGAGTTGAGGTCACATGTAAACCTTTTTAATGGACTGGTTAAGTTGAAAAGTTCCTGAGTCAGAACTTCTCAACAGCCTTTTAATAAGAGTTTAAAGTAGAAGGAGGAAAATATTCCCTGCCTTCCCTTCTCCTCAAAGCCAGTGGTAAGAATTATGACTTCTCAAGACCTCTTCTAGTCTCAAAGATGAACCCATGAGGGTAGAAAGTGTGTTCACCACCATATGTGATAGGTTGTTATTTCAGTCACAGATGAGTCTTAAGAAGTTTTGAATTTCCTCTGCTTGATATTTTGCCCACAGAGATTGTTTAACCCTTGCATGCTGACTCTGACTCAGAAGGTTAGACTATCCCTAGCGAAGAAGCCGGAGAAAGCGACGGCACCCGACTCCAGTACTCTTGCCTGGAAAATCCCACGGACGGAGGAGCCTGGTAGGCTGCAGTCCACGAGGTCGCTGAGGGTTGGACACGATTAAGCGACTTCACTTTCAGTTTTCACTTTCATGCATTGGAGAAGGAAATGACAACCCACTCCAGTGTTCTTGCCTGGAGAATCCCAGGGACGGGGGAGCCTGGTGGGCTGCTGTCTATGGGGTCGCACAGAGTCAGACACAACTGAAGCAACTTAGCAGCAGTAGCAGTCGCTGCTGCATATAAGTAACAGTTAGAACTGGAAGAAGAAGCAACAGTTAGAACTGGACATGAAACAAAAGACTGGTTCCAAATCGGGAAAGGAATGCATCAAGGCTGCTTATTTAACTTATATGCAGAGTTCATCATGAGAAACGCTGGGCTGGGTGAAGGACAAGCTGGAATCAAGATTGCCAGGAGAAATATCAATAACCTCAGATATGCAGATAACACAGCCCTATGGCAGAAAGAGAAGACAAACTGAAGAGCCTCTTGATGAAAGTGAAAGAGTAAAGTGAAAAAGTTGGCTTAAAACTCAACATTCAGAAAACTAAGATCATGGCATCTGGTCCCTTCACTTCATGGCAAATTGGCTCAGATGGTAAAGCATCTGCCTACAATATGGGACACCTGGGTTCAACCCCTGGGTTGGGACGATCCCCTGGAGAAGGAAATGGCAACCCACTCCAGTACTCTTGCCTGGAAAATCCCATGGACGGAGGAGCCTGCTAGGCTACAGTCAATGGAGTCCAAAAGAGTCAGACACGACTTCACTTTCACTTTCACTTTTTACTTCATGGTAAATAGATGGGGAAACAATGGAAACCATGAGAGACTTTATTTTTGGGGACTCCTAAATCACTGCAAATGGTAACTGCAGCCATGAAATTAAAAGACGCTTACTCCTTGGAAGGAAAGTTATGACCAACCTAGACAGCATATTAAAAAGCAGAGATCTTACTTTGCAAACAAAGGTCCATCTAGTCAAAGCTTTGGTTTTTCCAGTGGTCATGTATAGATGTGAGAGTTGGACTATAAAGAAAGCTGAGCGTTGAAGAATTGATGCCTTTGAACTGCGGTCCTGGAGTAGACTCTTGAAAGTCCCTTGGACAGCAAGGAGATCCAACCAGTCCATCCTAAAGGAAATCAGTCCTCAATATTCATTGGAAGGACTGGTGTTTAAGCTGAAACTCCAATACTTTGGCCATTTGATGTGAAGAACTGACTCATTTGAAAAGACCCTGATGCTGGTAATGATTGATGGAGGGAGGAGAAGGGAATGACAGAGGATGAGATGGTTGGATGTCATCACCGACTCAATAGACACGAGTTTGAGTAAACTCCTGGAGTTGGTGATAGACAGGGAAGCTTGGGGTGCTGCAGTCCATGGGGTCGCAAAGAGTTGGACATGAGCAACTGAACTGAACTGAGGGAAGATGAAAATAGCTAGAAACAATAAACAACCTAGGTTGAGCAATTTAGACTGTCCTCAAAAGATGAAAAGAAAGAAGGAAAAAAGTAGGTACGAGTTTGCTTCCCATTTAAATGTAGGAATTCAATATTTTATTGTGATTCCTCCTACTCAGAAACTCTGCTTAAAGCAGGTCTTCAATTTTAAACTGCTCATTTCTCAACCAAAGTCTGAGTACACCCAACCAGAACAAGTGTTTGCTGAGGGATTCATTAAAATTTGAAGGTAATTTCAGTTATGAGACTCATTTTGGCTTGATAATTGTGACTTCTCTAGAGGAAACTTTCATTAGCTATCCTGTACAACACTGCCTCACTATCTTGGAATACATTTCCGGAATTCAAAAACTGGAAGTTAAGTCATGCACATAGTAGCTCCACTCCTCTGCATTTTATTCCTTAACTAAGGGAATGTTAGTTATTAGCCTTCAATTTCCTTAAATGTGATGGAGAAAAGGAACCGATGTTTCATTGAAAAGATAAGTTCCAATGTTAATCAGCTCTGAACAACTAGTAAGTTTTGGCTTCTATGGGTTTCATGACAAAGCACTTAGTTTAGTTTGTAAATACTTAGTATGTATACCACTCGTAGAGAATTAATCATTTAATGAGTGATGTATTTAATATGGGGCCTCCCTGGTGGCTCAGACGGTAAAAAATCTGCCTGCAATGCAGGAGGCTCAGGTTCAATCCCTAGGTTGGGAAGATCCCTTGGAGAAGAAAATAGCTACCCACTCCAATATTAAGTACCCGACATAAACCTCATCTATAGTGTAATCATCATTATGGAAATGTGTATATAAAGTAAGGATAGACTGTAGGTATGATAAATGTAGGATGAAGTATCTAAAGTTTACTCCCTGATATGTGTCAGGCACTTGCTTACTTATTTCCTATATTCTTCATACCTTTTCTGTGAGTTAGATATTAGTATTTTTGTACTGAACAAAATTGAGACTCAGAGAAATGACTTGCTCAAGGTCATACAGTTAGAAAGTGGTGAAACCAAGACTTGAACCCAAAACGCTAATACGTTGAAGTCCACACGTCTTCCACATAACAGAGTGCTGCCTTAATTGGGTAAGGCTGGGTGTAGAATAAAAATGTCATTTGCTTTAGGAAATGGTGGTTTCTTATGGTTTATAAGAAACCATAGTTTTAAAAGAAGGGAAATTCTTCCTGGTGCATAAAAACAGACTTAGCCAATAGCAGGGGAGCTGGAGGACACTGGCATGGTGACCGTAACAGGCCAGAGAGATTGTCCAGAGGACGAGTGGATTAGCCAAAACGAGAAAGAGCTAGGAAACAGAAAGGATGGTGAAGTGTATCTGGAGAGGCAAGTAAACACGGTAAACACTACAAGACAATTTGTCATCGACCGTTACAGTGTGCAGTAAAATCTCTAAATGCTTCGAGCATTTGGATGATAGATCTTTGAGGGCACATTAGTCAGAAAATCTGTGGCAGAGGCAAGCATCTTAACGGGAGAAAGATGGATGCAGACAGGGAGGTTGCTAGACTTGAGGCAGGGAAGGATGTGATCAACATGAGAGAAGATAAAAGTCCAGAAAGAGAGTGTGGCCTCTTGGAGAGTTTATGGACCCAGGAAGACGGTAACTGACGTGTTAGACGATAACGCACTCGAGGGAGGAAATAAGGCAAACTGTTTGGGGAGAAGGGAGGTGATTAGGAAGCAGTCTGCAGGCTGGAGAGTGAAGTTGATGTCCCAATACCTGAAGAAGGTGAATCATCTTCTGTTTGGGGAGTTTTTAGTCAGTCTAGGAGACATAAGATAGACTGGGATTGGATGAAGTGTTACTCAGGAAGACCTTTTAGAAGGATGTGACTAATTCAAGGCATTCATCCAAATGCCTTCATTTGGATGATCCTTGCTCACCACCTAGAATTAGGACACAGAGCATTTTGAAACCCCTCTTGGTTATCGACAAGCTACATTGATGGAATTCTTGCTATGGGCCAGACACTACTCAGCATTTTACTTTCAACTAACCTTTTTATTTCGTATTGGGGTATGGCCGACCTTTGCCAACAAAGGTCTGTCTAGTCAAAGCTGTGGTTTTTCCAGTAGTCATGTATGGATGTGAGAGTTGGACCATAAAGAAAGCTGAGCGCCAAAGAATCAATCTTTCAAACTGTGGTGTTGGAGAAGACTCTTGACTTCCCTTGGAGTCCCTTGGACTGCAAGGAGATCCAACCAGTCCATCCTAAAGGAAATCAGTCCTGAATATTCATTGGAAGGACTGATGCTGAAGCTGAAACTCCAATACTTTGGCCTCCTGATGCAAAGAACTGACTCATGGGAAAAGACCCTGATTCTGGGAATGATTGAAGGCGGGAGGAGAAGGGGACGACAGAGGATGAGATGGTTGGATGGCATCACCGACTCAGTGGACATGAGTTTGAGAAGGCTCTGGGAGTTGATGGACAGGGAGTTCTGGCGTGCTGCAGTCCATGGGGTTGCAAAGTGTCGGACACGACTGAGCAACTGAACTGAACTGATAGCCAATTAACAATGTTATGGTAGTTTCAAGAGAACAGTGAAGGAACTCAGCCATACATATACACGTATCCTGGGATGGGGAGGGCAGGGACGAGACTTTCCCAGGCACTTTCAGCTAATCTTAACAGCTGTGTCTATTAGATACAGAACCTTTTAGCTTCTTGACTCCCCTCCTCTCCCCCTAAAAACGAGCTAGTAAATGGTAAGCACCAAGCAGCCTGAAGACAGGCCGCCTAGCTCCATTGTGTTCAGCCCAGAATGCGATCCTCTGGCCCACCACCTGGGATAAGTGGGTAAATGTAGTTTTAAGCTCCTCAGAAACACCAAGAGCAATCAAAAGTGTTATCTCTCAACATACAAATGTTACAGCAGGCATTTATAAGCCCCTGCTGCATACAATAATACAATAACATCTTGAATGTTCACAGGCATTGTTCCAAGCACTCTTATGCATTATCTCATTTAACCTCACATTTTATGGAGTAATAATATCCCCAATTTTAGAGGAGACACTGAGTTGGATCTATAACTTGCCCACAGTCACACAGTTAGAGACCAAGACAGGAATTCTCCCATGTTGTGATAAGGGAAATACTAAAATGCTCAAGAGACTTGAAGTAAGAAATAACATATGGGCGAAAGAATAAGACAAAAGTATAGAGGCTGCGGAGAAGGCAACAGCACCCTGCTCCAGTACTCTTGCCTGGAAAATCTCATGGACTTAGGAGCCTGGTAGGCTGTAGTCCGTGGGGTCGCTGAGGGTCGGACACGACTGAGCGACTTCACTTTCACTTTTCACTTTCATGCCTTGGAGAAGAAAATGGCAACCCACTCCAGCGTTCTTGCCTGGAGAATCCCAGGGACGGGGCAGCCTGATGGGCTGCCGTTTATGGGGTCGCACAGAGTCAGACACGACTGATGCAACTTAGCAGCAGTAGCAGCATAGAGGCTGCATTGAAGTGAGGTTTTTTTTTTTCTTTTGGACTGAGATTTAAATATTTATAGGTAGGTTTTTTTTTTTGTTGTTTTTTTTTTTAGGACTGAGATTTATAGGTAGGTTGGCAGAAGAGGGCATTTCAGAGTGAAAGGGGTGTTGGAAAGAAAAGCAGAGAGGAGACCACTCGTGTTAGGCACTCAAGAATTATTCAATAAATGACTTGATGCGTGCATGAATGTATGAATGACATGGCAGGGAGTGCGAAAGCATGATGAAGTCATAACTGAAAGGAGGATAACAGATGAGACATGGGAAAGGTGGACTCTTCAGGACTTAACCACTAACTGGGATTTCGGTAAAAGCAAACCATTGAGAGAGAGTGTTTAGGCTTGGGCAAGTTGGGTCTGAAATGGCAGACTTGTATTTTGGAAAGTTTCTCATAGAACCGGGAAATGGCATCTGGCATTTGGAAATTAAGTCATGACACACACCTGTCAATTAACTTAGTTGCTAATGTTGCAAGGTATTAATTTTCAAAAAATAAAAGCTCAAACTTTGGAAATACTTTAGGCTATGCAAAATTGTACAGCACTCCTTTCCATATAAAACATTTATTTATTGAAAAGGAGAAGAAGGTCATGAGAGACAAAGTAAAATAAATTGAGTGGTAACAAAAATACTGCCTCCTTTCAAGAGGTTTGGTGTTTGCACATTTTAAATAGCTGTCTTCCACGAGGTCGTTTTGAGATTATATACCAAACAAAAGAGATTTAGCAAAGATGAGTTTTGACCAAGCCAATTAGTGCATTTCCTTTTAATGTTGAAGTTCTGGGAAACTGATTTACATCAAGAAGAAATTTGAGGTAATGTTCTGGGAATATGAGACTGAAATTTCCAGTCTGTCAAAGTCTTTAAGAGATTTGTGGAAGTTGCACCTGAAATTTAATTATTAGTGTGACCTCTTCCAAACCACCCTCCAAAAAAGGAAGTTTTTCTTTCTTTTGTTTTGGTTTTCAAATGCTTAAAATTCTTTACATGATCTACTGGAAAAAGAACAAAAAGATGATGATTCATTCAAAAATAATCTGTTCATTCCTCATGAAGTAGACAGAGCCATTTTCTAATAGGTAGTACTCCTTAAGTAATGCGTGATCCTACAGTCTAGGTAAGAACCAATGGTTAGGATACAAAGGAAAATGAGAACGAGAGGGAGCTTCTGGCAGTTAAGCTATCAGCTGATACAGACTGGGGAGCTTTGATTCTGTCATGATGTGAAGGCTTCAGAATGTTAATGGTGACTATGTAAAACAGTCCAGTATGGAAGCATCTGAGATAAAAATTCTTGTAAATTTTTGGCCACGAACCCAAAACTTGCTTCAGTCTGTGGCTGCAATTTTTGTGCCAAATAAGAAGGCACTTTGCTGGCTCTTTTTTTAGGGAAGGGCCAAATGAGATAGATTGGAAATATGTACTTTGAACAGCTAGGCAGAGTCTCAGGAAGTCTGCCAAACAAGAATTCCAAATAAAATGTTTGGGAAAGAAAACAGGGATGGACTTTGCAGATGCTGGATGTGTTCCACCAGCCATCTGTGCAAAGAGTTACTGGGTATCACATCAGCTGAGAGCTATGAAGTGGTACAGAACTATCAGCAATCACTTCGTTGTTAAATGGGTCCATTCGTTTCCCAGGCAGCCCTCTCTTTAGCAAGATAAAGTACCTGAATGTGTCTGCATTTCCTGTGAAGAACAATAACAATGACCAAAATTATTTAAACATAAAGGGGTTTTAGAAACTGAACTACTACCCCAATGCTAATGCATCAGCAGTCAAAGAAGGCAGATTAATTTACTTACGTGAGCTAAGTGCATTCTTGGCTCACAAAGGGGAGTCATTTGCTCACTTAAGCCAGAGATCCCATTTTTGACGGCAAATGTCAGTGCCTGGATTTCCCTTTGACAGTCTGGCAACCCCGCACCCCTGTTATAGTATCCATTTATTTGTCTTATTTTCAGCCAGATTAATCCATTCTGTTTTGACAAGAAGACTGATGGGTAATTGATAACTGTGATAGACACAAACAGAAGAGTTGGATGCTGAATAATTCAGCACTTTTCAGTATCAATAAGAGAACAGGTTGAAGAATTTGTGTCTCTATTTACACTTAAACTAAACTAAGTCAGCCCAGACATTTATGCTGCCAGTCTATCAGAAAACCAAACAGTGTACATTCCGTTTCCACCCGACAAAATGTTTTATAAGCTTGTAACAATATGTGTGAAGCTGCCAGAATAATAAATAGGTACAGCAGCCCATGCATGCTAATGTTATGTTGTAAGCAGTTTTGTTGACAAGTGCTAATACTTCTTTCATACTATCATCAAAAGCAGCTAATACAACAGCCATTATTTGCTGGCTTTCCAAGCAAGACATGATGGATTGTGACCTTAATATGGGTTAGCCGAGTTTTGAAAGTTAAACAACTTGCAATAAATCATAGAATTATTACAATGCAGTTTAATTGGTTAAGGACTGTTTATTTCCTAAACAGGGTGAAAAATTTCTGTTTCGGCACTTTTAATTTGCAAAGTGCATTTTCATTATGAATGGCAGTTTAATATTCTGCTCTTTTGTCATGCAAAATATGCAACACACAGGCAATCTATTAATTGGACAAAAATGCACTGCAAGCGCAAATTATCCTTTATATCATCACTTGTGAGTTTTTACATCTATTAAATGTGTTAAATGGAACATAGTTAAAGACTGTACAACTTGCGGGCTACTTCTAAAATTTAAGTCAAGCTTCAAGATGGTTTTAATGACCTTTATTTTTGGCAAAATAAAGTAATTAAGTAATTGTAAATATAGATGGCAGTTTAAAGAGTCACTGCATCCTTAAGGCGTAGGTGCGTATGTTTTTGGATTCAGTCGTCTCAGGAAATAGGCAATAACTCTGGTTCATATTGATATGTCCTGAGACATGGAATCCAATCTCATGCCATATACTTCGTTTTTTGCTACAGTATAATTTCCAGAGCAGAAATTTCCGTTGGCAAGTGTGTAGAAAAAGGTAAGGCAGCAACAAATGGATACCGCAGCCTAGCTCAGCATCACTGAAGAGCCACCTCCATATGCTTTGGTTCAGTGATGTGCCTTTGCACAGGGCTATTTAGAGCACAGAAGCAGTAACAAAATACTCTGTACTAGGAATGCTGATAAGACATATGCTCAATTTTAAGGATGCCAGATCTCTCAATGTGTTCCGATAAGACCGCCTTAAAATGCATGCATCTCCTTCATTGCCACACAACTGAGCGCTTTCCCACATTTCTTGACACCTGGGCAGACCTTTTAAAAACTTAAAGCTTCCACTGACTTCAAACGTGATCCACAGGTTGGCCTAGTCGAAGCAGGGATACTTGTCGTCTCCTTCAAAGATATCCATTGTCAGCAGTACACACTGAAAGTTCAAAGTATACTTCACGTGGGCATTCCATTCATTTTCCCTAGAAATAAAAAGGTGTTAATGTGAGAACAGACATTTCCTTGTTTTAAAAGAGCTAAAGAACAATTTTTCCCCCTTGAAGTCATTCACAAAAGCAATACATTAAAATAAACTGTCTAGAACCTAAAGGTGAAAACTAAAAGTTTGCAAATTGAGAAAAGTCTTTCATCTTTATGTTATACAATAGCACAGGAGTGCTTCAGGATTTTAGAAATTTTATTCTCAAAAAAAGACAAATAAAGTTCTAGAATTTTAATCTTACCACATTAATGTTGATGATTTCTCCTCCTACTTATATGCCATGCTTACCTACACTATGTAGTTTCTCTGCCTCAGAAAAAAAGAAATGGAGCTGTGAGAGGGAGAGAGAGAGAGTCAGGAAGAGATTGTTACTATATCCAGTTGTTTGTACTTTTTACTATCACTAGTAATGAAGTGGTAAGGTTAGCATATACAGCCCAATGAGTATAATTATTATTATCACTAAGTATCACAAAACACTCAATTTTAACAATGATTTAATGTCTGAACTCTATTTTATGAACTGTATAGATAAGAAAAATTTATCAGAGACATAGCCATTATTTAGAAAATATTAGCGAATATAACCAAAATTCTAATTTATAAAGTCAATTAAGAAGTTGGGACACTTCTCAAAACCATAAATTAATAGATGAAATCTCTGTTCTATGTAAGGATTAGAAGATTTCCTGAAAGCTCAGGTACGTAAAAGTACAATGACCGTAAACTTGATCATTTTTAATATAATTTTAGTTATCACTTTCAACTAATTTTTCACCTTACTTTACTATGAAAAATCACAAATGTACAGAAAAGTTGAAGCAATTTCACAATGAGTAAACATATACTCATCACTTTGATTCTGCCATTTTACTTTACTTGCCTTTGCACATAACTATCCGTTCATCTTTCCACCCATCCACCAATCTATCTTATTTTTTGATCTGTTTCAAAATAAGTTGCAGCCATCAGTATACTTCTTCCTAAATACTACAGTGTGTGTATCATTAGAGTGCAAATGTTATTTACTGTTCTTTTTTTCCTTTGACGATAAATTTGCACACAATGGCATGTTCAAATCTAAAGTGTAGCATTTCAGGATTTTCAACAAACTTTCGGTGAGCTCCAGTCATGTTGATGAGCTTTGTTAAATGTTGACATGGAATGAGGTTCAGTGAACAGATAAGACTCAAGAGCCCTGTTTTCAGGCTGCTCACCTGAGCTAATCTCCAAGGGCCACTTCTTCCTTGGGACATCCCCCTCTGCACGTCTCAAGTTTATGCTGTTTTGCCAGGATGGGTAGTTCATATAATAGGTCTCCATCAACAATTACTATACTATCTGTTCTGTACCTATCAGGTACAAAGCATTTGGCTAAATGCCCTGGAAAGCAGGGAGTCCTAAGACACAGAGGCCAAGATATGGAGTCCCTCAAAGAGCATTTGGTAAAATTGTGTGCTGTACACCTAAGGTGGAATAATACAAGATTCAATTCAGTTCAGTCGCTCAGTCGTATCCGACTCTCTGCGACCCCATGGACCGCAGCACACCAAGCCTCCCTGTCCATCACCAGCTCCCAGAGTTTACCCAAACTGATGCCCATTGAGTCTGCAATGCCATCCAACCATCTCATCCTCTGTCGTCCCCTTCTCCTCCTGCCTTCAATCTTTCCCAGCATCAGAGTCTTTTCCAATGAGTCAGCTCTTCGCAGCAGGGGGCCAAAGTATTGGAGTTTCAGCTTCTACATCAGTCCTTCCAATGAATATTCAGAACTGAGTTCCTTTAGGATGGACTGGTTGGATCTCCTTGCAGTCCAAGAAACTCTCAAGAATCTTCTCCAACACCACAGTTCAAAAGCAACAATTCTTTGGTGCTCAGCTTTCTTTAACACTAGATTACATCTACTTAAAAGCCAAGAGGGTAAGAGAGGAAGTTTCAGGAATTTAGAGGAAGGAGGCAAGAATGTCCTGGAGTGTCCAGGGGAGGCTCCCTTGACCTCATCTCCACAACATCCAATCCATCAGCCACCAGAGTGACTATTTAAAAAGCAGATCAGATACCATCACTCTCCTTTCTCAAAGCCCCTTAACTCTTGTGAAAAATTATATTCAGTCTTAGGGCAAGTAAGGTCCAGAATTTTTTAAATACATCTTTCAAAAAGTGTTACCAGCCTGCTGAAGATCTCCATAATAATGAGGGACCCATGAGGTGTCAAATTGACTAATGCACAGACACTTGAAGAGGCTCAGTATCAAGCAATGAGAGAAGAACTTAAAGACCTATCTTGTGTTTTCACAGGTGTGACCTACTCCCTTGAAAAGGCCATTTCAATCTCAAATTTCTATTACTGTTTATCATCCAAAACATTGTTCAGTAAAGTCTCATCTCTATCTAAGAGTTGTCCCAATATTTCTCAGGGAACCATGTCAATTTAAATTATAGTACATGTTGCTTAGATACAGGAGAAATGAGTTTAAACTGCTGAAGACATTGGATCTTTTCAAAGCGGTTCTTAAGTGCTATGGAAGAGAATAATCATAACATGCTAATCTGTAGATTCCCCATTTTTGTGTTCCCTGTTCTTGCTTCTCCTATGGCCTCAGGCAGAACTCTGTCATTTATCAAAATCATTTCTGTGTCCAAAATCCTATTCTTCAGTATTGAAAATATACGATTGTCAAAGTTAAAATAATATAATTTTTTATAAATAAAAACCTTGTCTACTGTCCAAGTATTTTTTAAATATTTTATTACACCTTGATCCCTAATTACTTTATGTAGAAAGGCAAATGGATTTATTACAGTAAAAAAACTTTTTCTGTGTGAGTTATGCAAAGATCAAGTCTAAGCAAGAAATACATCTGTATGAAATTTTTCATTGCAATTTGGGATCTCTCATAACTTTTTAGTAAATTGCAACTCCATTACTCTTTATTCCCCAGGGATGGAAAGAATGCACTTTATTTTTTGGCACAATAAATAAACACCCTGAGCTGGTAGAAATATCAATTACAAGAGTGTCTACCCTAAAAGTCACATTCATTTTGTTTGTTATTGCAAGTTATTAAAAGGCTTCCAGGCATGCATATAAAACCTGAAAAACAACGATTGAATCTATCATATTAAATTAAAATCTCTCCATAAAAAAGTAAACCCAAGTAGTTTATCAGTAAGGGAATGCCATGCTGCCCCAGAAGTCAATACAAATAAGACTTTATTAAAACATAACTAAAATGAAGTTCCACAAGAACCCTCAATGGGAATTGTTCTGCTTCAGATTCAAATAGAGTAAAAACACATCAGCGGGTCTCAATTTTCTTAAAGTAACAAAGGAAGAAAAGTAAAATAAATCCCATGTCTAACAACTACAATTACACTTGAGAAAGGAAATATGGCCTCGAAAAGTATATGTGAAGCATAACCACACCTCAAGTTAGACAAGCCCCTGCTTTTAAAGCAGACAGTTCATCCTCTCTGGTTTTGCCTAATATTTGTCCCAGTGTGAAGTTTCTTTGATCAGTTATCTGCTTCTTAATGGACCTTCTTAAGTCAATCCCTGCAATTCTATGCAGCAGCCATAAGTTGGCAGTCCAGCTCATTGTTTCATTGTCTTTCGTTATTCTCCAACACTTGTCATAGCATTAAATGTTCTTTTCATGATAGTTCTCTATTTTTTCCCCTGAAGCAACTCACATGCGCACTTGCAGAAAATCCATGGGATATAGTCAAATGTTGACAGTCAGGTTAAAGTACAAGTAAGTTAGGCTTCAAGATCCACTCAGGTCCCAGAATGTTAGCTGTAACTCTTTCCATCTCTAACCAGATAGATAAATGTTAGCACACTCCATCTGAAAGTTGATGTTATATGTTATCATTTTAAATGTCTACAAAATATTTCAGGGAATGGATGCCTCAAATTTATTATATGAAAGATCTATCACTGGACATTTGCCTGGGCTCTAATATTTTATTTAAATAGCATCATGATAAAAATCCCTAAGCTCTTTGAACATCCAACCAGATAGGTAATGATTAGCATATCAATACTTTTGATATAGAAGTAAAAAATACAAACCAAAAATCATCAACAGTTTTCAAAGACTTTCCTAGCAAAGTAATTTTCCAGATAGTTAAGATAAATAAAATTATTCAGTTAATATCTCCAGTTTTCCTACTTCCTGTGTACCCAGTGAACTACAGAAAGCCAAATAATACAAATGGATTGTTAAGTGTTTGTTTAGCTTTTAAAAGAAATAGCCCTCGTATTAAACAGTATATAACCTTTCATGCTAGCCTCAAATATAAAAGATGTAGAATTACTTCTGTAAACACAAAAAGGGAGTTCTGCATTTATGATGATGAATGTTTAAGGAGACGCTATTGTATTACTCATGTGAAATTGTTCTGGCATTTAGATGAGAAATGGACCCATAGGAAACAATTTCGTTCAGCACAAAGATGTACCTCGAGGCCCTACTGAGCCACATACAACATACATTAAGGTTAATGGCTTCGGTACGCTGAAGAAAGCAAAGTAACTATGAGCAAATGTGTGGGGCGTTATCCTTCATATGGTGACTCAGCAGCAAAGGCCACTTCTGTCTTTGAATCTGCCATATCAGCATACTTCTTTTGTAGACCGGGCAATAGCAGGTCTGTATAGGAGGTCCTCCTACTGGAAATTAATAGCTTTGATGCATCTGTTCACAGTCCATTGGCCAGAACTAGTCACATGGTTGTAACTCAAAAGAAACACACGGACTATTTGGCAAGTGTGACCGTCACCATTACAGACTTTAAGGTCACTTATCATCTAATTGTGACTTTTTTTTTCCAGTTTTTGTTATGGCTATTCTGAAAATGTGGGTGTTTGAGAAAACTTTTTAAAGTTGTTATTATTATAAAAATTGAATTGTAACCCTATTAGGGAAAAGAGCAAAGAAACTAAATTGAAAACTTTTATTGAAGATGAGGAACAAGATGGTTACCAGTTCTGGTCAAAGTAGAAGCAGTTTGCTTTCCTCTAGCAGTGATTTCAGTATTTCCTAGATTTATAATTTTATCTTGCCTTGAGTTTGGGTGGACTCCGGGAGTTGGTGATGGACAAGCAGGTCTGGCATGCTGCAGTTCATAGAGTTGCGGGGAGTCGGACATGACTGAGCGACTGAACTGAACTGAACTTTGAATCCCAAAGTAGCTTCTTTTTCTAAAGATCTTTTTTATTCTTATATTTATGCATATATAGCTTATTCTCCCTGCTTGAACCTAATAGAACTGTTTATGTCACACACAGTTTGTATGTTCAGCTTTCTTTGTTTAGGAGTTTTCGATAAATGTACATAGAAAATTTGATTATGTATAGCACACACATGTTAAGGCTATCGCCTAAGAAAAAATTAGGTGGAAAAGACCTCATGTTTTAAGGAAAGACACTTAAGTCTCATACAGTCATTAGAGTAGAGCTAAGTGTGTTGCAATGACATGGGATACAGACCAAGTGTGATCCAACCTGAGAGACAGAAAGGTCCCGGGCCTCCCTCAGAGATAAGGGGGGAAAGGAGCTGCTTCTTGAAGGCAGCGGAACTAGGGCAATCCCAGGAGAGGAAGATTTAGCCATCTGCATGACTCAGGCAATGGCACCCCCCTCCGGTACTCTTGCCTGGGGAGTCCATGGGCAGAGGAGCCTGGTAGGCTGCAGTCCATGGGGTCGCTAACAGTCGGACTCGACTGAGCGACTTCACTTTCACTTTTCACTTTCATGCATTGGAGAAGGAAATGGCAACCCACTCCAGTGTTCTTGCCTGGAGAATCCCAGGGACGGGGGAGCCTGGTGGGCTGCCGTCCATGGGGTCGCACAGAGTTGGACACGACTGAAGTGGCTTAGCTTAGCTTAGGACTCAAATGAGTGTCGACAAAAAGGCATGAGCCAGGTAGAAGTACATCTTTGGACCCCCAGTTTCCCAAGTGGACAAGTTTATGACTTCCCCTTAGTCATTGCTAGGTCTTACTGCTTTGAAGCTTTTCTTTACGAATATTGTAAATTGCTTACTCCTATGTCATCAGTATAACTAATCCTTAGTAATTATCAAAACCATTAGCTGTTATCACTTCATGGTCCAGTTGCCCTTCTCTAGTCCACATTAACTGATGAAGGGAATCACAGCACCTTCAGTAGAAAAGATTTTGATGTTAACTAAAGAAAACTTTAAAAAGTATTCCTTTCTGACAAATCTGATTCTGATAATACTTTATTTATATCTTTTTTTTAATGTCATGACAGGAAATGGATTTGATTTTGGAAAGGAATCATTTTGAATAATTAATCATGGATTACTCTAATTAGCAGAAAATAATTATAGCTTGGGCATAGCTCTTTAGAAGGCAAAGGATGGAGCAAAAGACTATTGGAAAAATAATACCACCTGATAGATGTTGAGATGAATCCAACAGAAAGCTTTTCTTTAAACCAATCTTTAGCTAAGGCATTTCAAATGCCTCCCATTAGAAAACTATCATGATTTGCTATGTTGTCGGTTAGAGGATATTTTGTGTAATAATTAAAGAAGACATCTTTAATGATCCCTAAAAAAGAAAATATAGTTTCACTTGTTCCTTTGACAATGCATTCTGGATCAGAACTATCTTAGACAGTCTCAGCATATTTGTACACTGTAGGGATGCTTACAAAATGTACGTGGAGTCTTGCATATGAATTTCACTTGGAGAATGTTTGTCACATGATTGACATGACAGAGTTGCATATGTGGCTCCTGTTTTTTCAGAGGGGCTTGTAGGGACAGAACATGTGGCAAACGGATGAGAAAAGGTAACAGAGAGAGAGAGAGTATTCCAACTGCATTCAGTTTCTATGAAGACTGTCAGCAGGACCAAGCTCACAAGAGAGTACAGTCCACCAAATCACATTTTTTAGCTGAAAGAGTCTGGATGTGGGACACAGGAGATGTATGCCCCAGACATGGCACCACAAATACTTAGCTAGTCCCTAACTCTCTGACTTGAACAAGTCTCTTTGTGCCTATTTACTCATTTATTTATTATTAATAGGATCCTTCTCACAGGATTGTAATACAGTAAAGACGAAATCTCAGATCAACTTTTCAAAGTTAAAAGCAACAACAACAAAAAATGATAAAGTATTATTTGGTTAGAATATAGTCTTAATATATTTTATTTTTACCAATAAAAATATAGTGATATTGTTGGAAGTAAGGAGTATCTGTTGTATGATTGAAAAAAGCATGACATTTTCATATGAACATCATATAGAAAAACAAATAAAATGATGCCTTATGAAATTGAGGATGGCTTTTATGATTATGGAAGCTAATTATGTAAGAGTGCATCTTTGCAAAGAAATACAAAATGGCATTCCAGTCATTGGTCATAAATGGCCCCTTAACACATCCCCCTGTGATTTTACAGGTTAGTTTCCAATTTAAGAATAACATTCTTGCTCTTTGAATCTTTGCTTTTTTTTCCACACCATTTTCCTGCTATCAGCTAGAAAGCTGTTTTTCCTGATTGCTCAAAATACTAAGTGGGATCAAGGTTTATGCTTTGAATAAATAAATGGGCCCACCAGCTAAAAAAAGCCACAGCACCCTTCCATCCTATCGTTATACCATCCTGTCCCCTCTTCTTCTTTTCCTTCCTTATCTGATAAATTGAATGAAATATTATCTTGAGTGAATTGCCATTGAAACACAGGTTGGTTGCCTGGGAGAAGAGAGAAAGGCCCTAGAATCCCCTTCAATCTTCTCCCATTAGTTATTACAATAAATCCTTTTATCTGATTAGCTAAATGGTTAACTGCAGTGGAGACCAGGTGTCCTTTGACTACGATTTCAGGAGAATCTGGCTACTGGTTGTAATAAATGACTTTTAAGTTTCCTTTCAACCATAAAATGTTTTATTACAAGTAGTCTTACATAGCCTGGAGGTGGCTTGAGAGAAAAAGGAAGAGCGATTTCTAAACAAACTTGAAATAGAAAGGTCATTAGGAGAACAACACACTTCAGTTTTGGCTGGACTAGTAGACAAAAACAGAGAAGGCAATGGCACCCCACTCCAGTACTCTCGCCTGGAAAATCCCATGGATGGAGGAGCCTGGTAGGCTGCAGTCCATGGGGTCGACTAAGCAACTTCACTTTCACTTTTCACTTTTATGCATTGGAGAAGGAAATCACTCCAGTGTTCTTCCCTGGAGAATCCCAGGGATGGGGGAGCCATCCCTGGGAGTTGGACATGACTGAAGTGACTTAGCAGTAGGCAAAAACATGGGTGAGAAAAATGGAAGCTGATGCAATATCTAACCAGTCATGTACATTCTAACTTCTTAACCCTTATATCTATTTCTTTCTGAGCAGGGGAAGTGGGTTTCAGCAAAAACAAAAACCAACAAGATTCTTTGGTGGAAGAGGAGAAAGAAAGGAGAGAGTATATACATTCCTTCAGTGATAGGAGAAACTTAACACAAATAGGAAATAGATACCTCATTCCTAGAACAACTTAGATTTTCTATGACCTTGAATCTTCAATGCTCAGGCCTCTTGGTGACAGAATGCGCAGAATGAATGGAGAGTAGCAGGCAAAGCCTGTGATGTTTTCCCCTTCCTTTGCCACTGGGCCTTACTCCCTGATTTTTAAGAACCTCCTTCTCTCAGAATGTTCCCTCATCTGTCCCTTTGAGGACTCTGCCCAGGAGAGCATATCTTGCATTTGAAATGACTGAGGACCTCAGACCTCAGACCTAGCTGAGAGCCCTTTGTTGCTGATCAGTGATCAGTCAGGTCTCACTCTTTGTGACCCCATGGACTGCAGCACGCCAGGCCTCCCCATCCTTCATCATCTCACAGAATTTTCTCAAACTCATATGCATTGAGTTGGTGATACCATCCAACCATCTCATCCTCTGTCATCCCCCTTTCCTCCCGCTTTCAATCATTTCCAGCATCAGGGACTTTTCCAGTGAGTCGGCTCTTCGCATCATGTGGCCAAAGTATTGGAGTGTCAGCTTCAGCATCAGACCTTCCAATGAGTATTCAGAGTTGATTTCCTTTAGGATAGACTGGTTTGATTTCCTTGTAGTTCAAACACCACAGTTCAAAAGCATCAATTCTTTGTCGCTCAGCTTTCTTTATAGTCCAACTCTCACATCCATACATGATTACTGGAAAAACCATAGCTTTGACTAGATGGACCTTTGTTGGTAAAGTGTCTCTGCTTTTTAACATACTGTCTAGGTTGGTGATAGGTTTTCTTCCAAGGAGCAAGAGTCCCAATTTCATGGCTGTAGTCACCATCAGCAGTGATTTGGCAGTCAAAGAAAATAAAGTCTCTCACTGTTCCCATTGCTTCCCCATCTACTTGCCATGAAATGATGGGATCACATGCCATAATCTTAGTTTTCTGAATGTACAGTTTTAAGCCAACTTTTTCACTCTCCACTTTCACTTTCATCAAAAGGCTCTTTAGTTCTTCTTCACTTTCTGCCATAAGAATGGTGTCATCTGCATATCTGAGGTTATTGATATTTCTCCTGCCAATCTTTATGCTTGAGCTTCATCCAGCCTGGAATTTCACATGATATACTCTGCATATAAGTTAACTAAGCAGGGTGACAATATACAGCCTTGGCGTACTCCTTTCCCAATTTGAAACCAATCTGTTGTTCCATGTCCAGTTCTAACTCTTTTTCTTGACCTGCACACACATTTCTCAGGAGGCAGGTCAGGTGGTCTGGTATTCCCATCTCTTTAAGAATTTTCCACAGTTTATTGTGATCCACACAGTCAAAGGCTTTGGCTTAGTCGATAAAGCAGGAATAGATGTTTTTCTGGAACTCTCTTGCTTTTTTGATGATCCAACTGGCAATTTGATCTCTGGTTCCTCTGCCTTTTCTAAAACAAGCTTGAACATCTGGAAGTTCATGTTTCATGTACTGTAGAAGCCTGGCTTGGAGAATTTTGAGCATTACTTTGCTAGCCTGTGAGATGAGTGCAATTGTGCGGTAGTTTGAGCATTATTTGGCATTGCCTTTCTTGGGGATTGGAATGAAAACTGACTTTTCCCAGTCCTGTGGCCACTGCTGAGATTTCCAAATTTGCTGACATACTGAGTGCAGCACTTTCACAGCATCATCTTTTAGGATTTGAAATAGCTCAACTGGAATTCCATCACCTCTACTAACTTTGTTTGTAGTGATGCTTCCTAAGGCCCACTTGACTTCACATTCCAGGATGTCTGGCTCTAGGTGAGTGATCATACCATTGTGGTTATCTGGTTCATGAAGATCTTTTTTGTATAGCTCTTCTGTGTATTCTTGGCACCTCTTCTATCTTTTGCTTCTGTTAGGTCCATACTGTTTCTGTCCTTTATTGTTCTCATCTTTGCGTGAAATGTTCCCTTGGTATCTCTAATTTTCTTGAAGAGATCTCTAGTCTTTCCCGTTCTGTTGTTTTCCTCTATTTCTTTGCATTGACCACTGAGGACGGCTTTCTTTTCTCCTTGCTATTCTTTGGAACTCTGCATTCAAATGGGTATATCTTTCCTTTTCTCCTTTGCTTTTTGCTTCTCGTGTTTTCTCAGCTATTTGTAAGGCCTCCTCAGGCAGCCATTTTGCCTTTTGCATTTCTTTTTCTTGGGGATGATCTTGATCACTGCCTCCTTTACAGTGTCATGAACCTCCGTCCATAGTTCTTCTCGCACTCTATCAGATCTACTCCCTTAAATCTATTTCTCACTTCCACTGTATAATCATAAGGGATTTGATTTAGGTCATACCTTAAGGGTCTAGTGGTTTTCCCTCCTTTCTTCAATTTAAATCTGAATTTGGCAATAAGGAGTTCATGATCTGAGCCACAGTCAGCTCCCAGTCTTGTTTTTGCTGACTGTATAGAGCTTCTCCATCTTGGCTGCAAAGAATATGATCAATCTGATTTCAGGATTGACCATCGGGTGATGTCCATGTGTAGAGTCTTCTCTTGTGTTGTTGGAAGAGGGTATTTGCTATGACCAATGCATTCTCTTGGCAAAACTCTATTAGCCTTTGCCCTGCTTCGTTTTGTACTCCAAAGCCAGATTTGCCTGTTTCTCCAGGTATCTCTTGACTTCCTACTTTTGCATTCCAGTCCCCTATAATGAGAAGGACATCTTTTTTCCTTTTCAAGATACATGGCAAGATACATGGGGTAAATTCTTGGAGCAAGCCCTCCAGTTTCACTGGAGCACAGAATCAACTGTATGATACTCTGGCAACCTCGTGTTTCCTCAGAATTCTTCTGGAATGTTGATTTTGCAGTTTGGTTTAGTTAAGCAGCCATTCCTTGAATGCCCACTAAGTGACAAGAGCTGTGCCAAAGCAGGGCAATAAAACATGAAAGGTTCACATAGTCTTCGCCCTCAGATCACTTACAGTGGGGGAAATCCTCTCAGGTTTTAGAGTTACTAGAGATATGCTTGGAGTGCTTGGAATATTGGATGCTGAGAGGCTCCTAACTCAGCAAAAAAAGCAGGGCGGTTAGAACCCAGTCTAGGTGGAGGAGCAGGAATTAGGGGAGAAACAGAAGGAGAGGTGTTCGAGGCACAGGGGAGAAAAGCATGAAAAAAGCAAAAGCTGAGAAACAGCCTTTGAGCTTGGGAAGCTATAGATAGTCCAGATTCCAGAACATTCATTCCAGTAGTTTCTAAGAGGGTTCCTTACCACTTTAGTCCTTTTGGGTATGTTTGGTTTTTGATGTGACACTGAGATGAGAATATAGTTCTATGGCTCCCATTATAGGTGTGGACCACACCCTTCACTTAAAGAGTTTGAAATTACTAGTAGTGTTTCATTCCCAGAATACGATGTATTTGTGTTAGTGTTACATTATTATTTATACCACATGATGATTTTGTAACCAAACACTGCATGTATTCAGTGTTGTATGAATTTCTTTGACTCAATGAGCCCCATAATCGTACATGATTCGGCAATATACCCAAGGTTATAACAGAGGCCAATAATGAGACATTTGCAAATTGCTATCTTCTTTTTTGATAAGAAAATCTACTGCTTTGTAAGTGATTCTGATTATAATTCACGCAGCCCCTTTAGTGTCATGTATTGATGCTTTCAGTCCCATGTAATTCCTTATGTCCTCAGCGGGCTTCCCTGGGACTCAGATGGTAGAGAATCTTCCAGCAGTGCAGGAGACCGGGGTTCGATCCCTGGGTCCGGAAGATCCCCTGGAGAAGGGAATGGCAACCCATTCCAGTATTCTTGCCTGGAGAACTCCATGAACAGAGGAGCCTGGTGAGCTACAGTCCTTGCGGTCTCCAAGAGTCGGACATGACTGAGCATGTAACACATTATATGTCCATTATTTGTCAGTACCAAACCTTAAATCCCCATGATAGATTGTGTTGTCCCCCACCCCACCCTCTCAATTTTTAAAAACAAATAAAACCCTGATATCTGAATATATGAAGAGCAAAAGTGTTCTTCCTAGATTGTAGTTCTATCTTCTCTATCCTGGTATAATAATCTCTTTGAAATAAGTTTTAAGAAAGTAAGATTTAAAAAATAAAGACTGTCATTTTAAAATATAAGCGTAACTACAATTTGGCTATGTACAACTAAAGATGCTGTTCGCTGGTTGACTACTAGCTCAGCCTTTGATGATGCTGAGTATAAATAGCATATGTGACATTAGGGATTCATTCCCAGCTCAGTTTTGTGAATCAGGGTTGAAGCTAATTTTCATGATTCCTCATCTGAGGAGGAAGCTACTATGTGCAAAAGATGTGAAATCACCACTGAGAATGTACATTTGTTAAGATCGAAGCCTTTATTCTCTTGTGAAGTTCTCCAATTATGCTATTTATTTCAACTTTAAGGCAATTAAAAAATGACATATACAAGTTATTTGAAACTGTGTCTATACTCAAAAAGCAAAATGGAAAATTAAAAGATGGGAGTAATTTAAGTTTGAAATGTTTCATTCAGTTATCTAGATATTTGAGATCTGAAATGTCTGAATAATTGCCTCATACTCATCTTCTACATATGCACAGTAAAAAAGGGGGAGAAATCCTTTGAAATGATCATAATTTCCTCTTATGTCAACATTAATATGTCACAATATTTTTTTTTTTGTTTTATGGGATTCATTTCCTGTTGATGTAGAATTTTAAGGTGAAGATAATCACAATAATTAAGGAGTAAATGTGTAAATGAGGGCCTGATTCAAGTTATTTAATTAACATAGATGCATGAAAATTTGGCAACTAGAGGATTAAAATATGATCTAATTTTTTCTGTACTTTTCCGTTCTCCTAAACTGTCACCAAAGAGAGGGCAATAGTAGAGAATTACAAATGTGTAAAAATATATATATATATATCAGCAAGTTATTTCGTGCTCCTTTATGACCGTCTAGTCTAACACAGATATATCTCATTTTATAGCACTTTTCAGATATTGAATTCTTTTACAAATTGAAGGTGTGTGGCAACCCCGTGTTGATCAAGAAGTCTGTCAGCACCATTTTCCACACAGCATTGGCTGACTTTGTGTCTCCGTGTCAGTCTGGTAATGCTCGCAACATTTCACACTTGATGATTATTATTTGTTACGGTGATCTGCGATGTTACTCTTGTGGTTGTCTTCAGGCACCGCAGATCACGCCCATGAAGGCAGCAAACTGAACTGCTGGTTGTTGTGTGTTCTGATTGCTCTCCTGGGTGTGTCCCCCCATCGCTCTCCTTCTGCTTGGGCCTCCCTATTTCCTGAGATGCAACAGTATTGAAAGCAGGCCAGTTAGTAACCCTACAATGGACTCTCAGTGTTTTAGTGAAAGGAGGAGTTGCCCATCTCTCTCTTTAAATCAAGAGCTAGAAGTGAGTACAGTTATTGAGGAAGGCATTTCAGGAGCAGAGACAGGCTGAAAACTAGGCCTCTAGCATCAGTGCGCTTCCCTGATAGCTCAGCTGGTAAAGAATCCAGCTGCAATGCAGGAGACCCCAGTTCAATTCCTGGGTCGTGAAGATCCCTTGGAGAAGGGATAGGCTACCCACACCAGTATTCTTTGGGCTCCCCTGTGGCTCAGCTGGTAAAGAATCCACCTGCAATGCAGGAAACCTGGGTTCAATTCCTGGGTCGGGAAGATCCCCTGGAGAAGGGATAGGCTACCCACTCCAGTATTCTTGGGCTCCCCTTGTGGCTCAGCTGGTAAAGAATCCACCTGCAATGCAGGAGACCTGGGTTCAATCCCTGGGTTGGGAAGATCCCCTTGAGAAGGGAAGGCTACCCACTCCAATATTCTGGCCTGGAGATTGTCCATGGGATGGCAAAGAGTCAGACACGACTGAGCAACCTTCACTTTCATTTTTACTTGCATCAGTTAGGCAAGTTGTGGATACAAAGGAAAAGTGCTTGAAGGAAATTAAAAAACGCTACTCCAGTGAACACATGAATGATAAGAAAGCAAAACAGCCTTTTTGCTGATATGGAGACAACTTTAGTAATTTAGATAGAGATCAAACCAGCAACCTTTCCCTAAGCCAAAGCCTAATCCAGAACAAGGCCCTAACTCTCTTCACTTCTGTGGAGACGGAGAGAAGTGAGGAAGCTTGCAGAAGAAAAGTTGGAAGCTGGCAGAGATGGGTTCAGGAGGCTGAAGCTAAGAAGCCCTCTTTATATCCTAAACATGTGAGGTGAAACAGCAAGTGCTGATGTAGAGGCTGCAGCAGGTTATCCAGAAGATCTAACTAGGATAAGGAATGAAGGCGGCTGCACCAAACAACAGGCTTCCCGTGAAGAGGGAACAGCCTTCTATTTGAAGAAGATGCCATGGAGGGCTGCCACAGCTAGAGAACACAGTGCTTGGCTTCCAAACTTCAAAGGATAGGCCGACTCTCTTATGAGCGACTCGTGCAGTAGCTGACTTGAAGTTGAAGCCCATTCTGAAAATCATAGGGCTCTAAAGAGCAGTCCCACTGCTGGGCATACACACCGAGGAAACCAGAATTGAAAGAGACACGTGAACCCCAGTGTTCATCGGAGCACTGTTTACAATAGCCAGGACATGGAAGCAACCTAGATGTCCGGCAGATGAATGAATAAGAAAGGTGTGGTACATATACACAATGGAATATTACTCAGCTATCAAAAAGAATACATTTGAATCAGTTCTAATGAGGTGGATGAAACTGGAGCCTATTATACAGAGTGAAGTAAGTCAGAAAGGAAAATACCAGTACAGTATATTAACACATATATATGGAATTTAGAAAGATGGTAACGATGACCCTATATGCGAGACAGCAAAAGAGACACAGATATAGAGAACAGACTTTTGGACTCTGTGGGACAAGGCGAGGGTGGGATGATTTGAGAGAATAACATTGAAACATGTATATTATCATATGTGAAATAGATGATCAGTCCAAGTTCGAAGCATGAAACAGGGCACTCAAAGCCGGTGCACTGGGACAACCCTGAGGGATGGGATGGGGAGAGGTGGGAGGGGGGTTCAGGATGGGGGGGGACACATGTACACCTGTGGCTGATTCACGTCAGTGTATGGCAAAAACCACTACAATATTGAAAAGTAATTAACCTCCAATTAAAATAAGTAAATTAATTTTTTAAAAAAGTATTATGCTCAGTCTACTCTACCTGTGCTCTCTAAGGGAACAATAGAGGCTGGATGACAGCACATCGGTTGACAACATGGCTTTCTGCATATTTTAAGCCTACTGTTGAGACCTTTTTTTCCCCTCTTTGGCCAATCCAAGTAGCACTTGAGATCTTAGTTCCCCTGCAGTGGAAGAGCAGAGTCCTAACCCTAGACTGCCAGGGAATTCCCTGTTGAGACTTTCTGTTTAGAAAAAAAGATTTCTTTCAAAATATTATTGCTCATTGTCAATGTACCTGGTCATCCAACCGCACTGATCAAGATGTACAATGAGATTAATGTCGTTTTCATGCCTGCTAACACACATCCTTTCTGTAGCCCAAGGATCAAGGAGTAATTTCAACTTCCAAGGAGTAATTTCTTATTATATTAAGAAATATATTTTTTTTTTTAAGAAATACATTTCATGAGGCCATAGCTGCCATAGATAGTGACTCCTCTCACAATTCTAGGCAAACTAAATTAAAAACCTTCTGGAACGGAGTCCCCATTCTAAATGCCACTCTAGACACCAGGGAAGTCCCACTTTTATTAGTACCGTATTATCACCTTGCTTTCTGTTCCTTACAGTAAAAATCAATACCTATATAGAGTAAAATGAACCATAAATAAACTAATCATTTATTCCCAGCTGAGAGAAAAATGTTAAGGTGATGCACTGTGGGTCCTGAACCAACCTAAACAAAGCATGATGGGAGAGACTTCTTTCGATGGGATGAAATGACTCAGTCAGTTCAGTTCAGTTCAGTCGCTCAGTCATGTGCGACTCTTTGCGACCCCATGAATTGCAGCACGCGAGGCCTCCCTGTCCATCACCAACTCCTGGAGTTCACTCAAACTCATGTGCATTGACTCGGTGATGCCATCCAGCCATCTCATCCTCTGTCGTCCCCTTCTCCTCCTGCCCCCAATCCCTCCCAGCATCAGAGTCTTTTCCAATGAGTCAGCTCTTCGCATGAGGTGGCCAAAGTACTGGAGTTTCAGCTTCAGCATCATTCCCTCCAAAGAACACCCAGGGCTGATCTCCTTTAGAATGGACTGGTTGGATCTCCTTGCAGTCCAAGGGACTCTCAAGAGTCTTCTCCAACACCACAGTTCAAAATCATCAATTCTTCGGTGCTCAGCCTTCTTCACAGTCCAACTCTCACATCCATACATGACCACTGGAAAAACCATAGCCTTGACTAGACAGACCTTTGTTGGCAAAGTAATGTCTCTGCTTTGCAATATGCTATCTAGGTTGGTGATAACTTTTCTTCCAAGGAGAAAGCGTCTTTTAATTTCATGGCTGCAATCACCATCTGCAGTGATTTTGGAGCCCCAAAAAATAAAGGCTGCCACTGTTTCCACTGTTTCCCCATCTATTTCCCATGAAGTGATGAGACCAGATGCCATGATCTTCGTTTTCTGAATATTGAGCTTTAAGCCAACTTTTTCACTCTCCTCTTTCACTCTCATCAAGAGGCTTTTTAGTTCCTCTTCACAGTCTGCCATAAGGGTAGTGTCATCTGCATATCTGAGGTTATTGATATTTCTCCCGGCAATCTTGATTCCAGCTTGTGCTTCTTCCAGCCCAGTGTTTCTCATGATGTACTCTGCATATAAGTTAAATAAGCAGTGTGACAATATACAGCCTTGCCGTACTCCTTTTCCTATTTGGAACCAGTCTGTTGTTCCATGTCCAGTTCTAACTGTTGCTTCCTGACCTGCATACAGGTTTCTCAAGAGGCAGGTCAGGTGGTCTGGTATTCCCATCTCTTTCAGAATTGTCCACAGTTTATTGTGATCCACACAATCAAAGGCTTTGGCATAGTCAATAAAGCAGAAATAGATGTTTTTCTGGAACTCTCTTGCTTTTTCGATGATCCAGCAGATGTTGGCAATTTGATCTCTGGTTCCTCTGCCTATTCTAAATCCAGCTTGAACATCTGGAAGTTCACAGTTCACATACTGCTGAAGCCTGGCTTGGAGAATTTTGAACATTACTTTACTAGCATGTGAGATGAGTGCAATTGTGCGGTAGTTTGAGCATTCCTTGGCATTGCCTTTCTTTGGGATTGGAATGAAAATTGACATTTCCCAGTCCTGTGGCCACTGCTTAGTTTTCCAAATTTGCTGGCATATTGAGTGCAGCACTTTCACAGCATCATCTTTCAGGATTTGAAATAGTTCAACTGGAATTCCATCACCTCCACTAGCTTTGTTCGTAGTGATGCTTTCTAAGGCCCACTTGACTTCACATTCCAGGATGTCTGGCTCTAGGTCAGTGATCACACCATCGTGATTATCCTGGTCGTGAAAATCTTTTTTGTATAGTTCTTCTGTGTATTCCTGCCACCTCTTCTTAATAACTTCTGTTTCTGTTAGGTCCATACCATTTCTGTCCTTTATCGAGCCCGTCTTTGCATGAAATGTTTCCTTGGTATCTCTAATTTTCTTGAAGAGATCTCTAGTCTTTCCCATTCTGTTGTTTTCCTCTATTTCTTTGCATTGATCACTGAGGAATTCTTTCTTATCTCTTCTTGCTATTCTTTGGAACTCTGCATTCAGATGCTTATATCTTTCCTTTTCTCCTTTGCTTTTCACTTCTCTTCTTTTCACAGCTATTTGTAAAGCCTCCTCAGACAGCCATTTTGATTTTTTGCATTTCTTTTCCATGGGAATGGTCTTGATCCCTGTCTCCTGTACAATGTCACAAACCTACGACCATAGTTCATCAAGCACTCTATCAGATCTAGTCCCTTAAATCTATTTCTCACTTCCACTGTATAATCATAAGGGATTTGATTTAGGTCATACCTGAATGGTTTAATGGTTTTCCCTACTTTCTTCAATTTCAATCTGAATTTGGCAATAAAGAGTTCATGATCTGAGCCACAGTCAGATCTGTGGTCTTGTTTTTGTTGACTCTTTAGAGCTTCTCCGTCTTTGGCTGCAAAAAATATAATCAGTCTGATTTCGGTGTTGATCGTCTGGTGATGTCCATGTGTAGAGTCTTCTCTTGTGTTGTTGGAAGAGGGTGTTTGCTATATCCAGTGCATTTTCTTGGCAAAACTCTATTAGTCTTTGCCCTACTTCATTCCGTATTCTAAGGCCAAATTTGCCTAGTCCTCCCTAAATACACCAGAATCACAACAGAGGAGCCCAGTATGGGGTTGGGAGAAGGCAGTGAGATAATGAATTCTAGTTTGGACATAAACTTTGAAGTGGCAGGAGCTGATCTGGGTGGAAGAAGCTAGAGTTTTAGCTATGAATTTGGAGCTCATCAGGGAGGTCTGGGTGGTTAAGAGTCCTCAGAGATGCCTCAGGGTTTACGGAAGGTGACATTAGGGACAGGAGGAGGAGGAAGGGATTTTGTTGTTGTTGTTCCATTGCTGAGTTGTGTCCAACTCTTTGCAACCCATTGGACTGCAGCATGCCAGGCTTCCCTGTCCATCACCATCTCTCGGAGTTTGCTCAGATTCATGTCCATTGAGTTGGTGATGCTATCTAACCATCTCATCCTCTGAGGCCCCCCTTCACCTCCTGCCCTCAATCTTTCCTATCATCAGGGTTTTTTCCAATGAATCGGCTCTTCGCATTAGGTGGCCAAAGTATTGAGCTTTAGCATGAGTCCTTCCAATGAATATTCAAGGTTGATTTCCTTTAGGATTGACTGCTTTGATCTCCTTGTAGTCGAAGGGACTCTCAAGAAGCTTCTTCAGTACCACAATTCAAAAGCATCAATTCTTTGTGCTCAGCCTTCTTAATGGTCCTACTCTCACATCCATACATGACTACTGGAAAACCACAGCCTTGGCCATATGGACCTTTGTCGGCAAAATTATGTCTCTGCTTTTTAATATACTGTTGGGTCTGTCGTAGCTTTCCTTCCAAGGAGCAAGTGTCTTTTAATTTTATGGCTGCAGCCACTGTGTGCAGTGATCTTGAAGTCCAAGAAAATAAAATGTGTCAGTTCTTCCACTTCTTCCCCATCTGTTTGCCATGAAATGAGGGAACCAGAGGCCATGATCTTAGAGTGGTATCATCTGCGTGAGGAAGACAGCTAGAATAGAAGAGTGCCAGGAAGCAAGGGGGACAGTTTCATGAAAGAATGAGCATTCATTAGTTCAAACGCCCAGAGAGATCAAATTCGATTGGGACTAAAAGTTGTTCAGTGAATTAGGCCAGTAGATTACTGTGGCCACTAGAAAATGCCTTTAGCAGTAACCACCCTTTTCAAGAAGCTTCTCAGAGAATGAAAGGAGACAACGCAGTAAAGAAGTGACCATAAAAGGTAACTAATAAAGCAGTAACTAGACTGCCATAAATCAAATGGATTTTAGAAAGATGAATCAGGGAAAGTTAGAAAAATCCAGAAAGCCAGTAAGCTACTTAGGTAAATGAGATTAACAATAATAAAAATAGAAGGGATTTTTAAAAAAAATTATGTATTTGTATTAATTGGAGGATAATTACCTTACAATATTGTGATGGCCTCTGCCATATATCAGCATGAATCTGCCATAGGCATACATGTGTCCCCTCCCTTCTAAACCTCCCACCCACCTCCCTCCCCACCCTATCCCTCAAGGTTATCACAGAGCACCAGCTTTGAGTTGCCTACATCATACATTAAACTGTCTCTTTTACATATGGTAATATATATGTTTCAATGGGATTCTCTCAAATCATCCCACCCTCTCCTTCTCCCACTGTGTTTAAAAGAAGGGATTTTAATTCCTAGTTTTGACTTCATCTCATATTTAGCTCCAGAGAAAAACATACCTACATTTTCTGTATTTCAGCTTATTGATTTTTAAAAATATCTAACCCTTTGCAACCCCCACACTAAGTCTAAGGTCAAATCCTTCTTTGTTCTATGATGTCTTTTCTCCATTCCACAGCCAGTGGTGTTTCCTTCATCCTGCTAGGCTGCTTGCCTTGTCTTTTTGGTCTCTCCTCAGCATCCGCCTGAAATGCGGGAGACCTGGGTTCAATACCTGAGTTGGGAATATCCCCTGGAGAAGGAAATGGCAACCCACTCCAGTACTCTTGCCTGGAAGATTCCCATGGATGGAGGAGCCTGGGAGGCTGCAGTCCATGGGGTCGTGAAAAGTCAGACATGACTGAAGCGACTTCACTTCACTGGTCTGTGTAAAATGTACTTGGTGGATGAACATTTCTGCTTCATGTCCCCTAGGTTCACATTCTTACTACTCTCACCAGCTCCTGATCTTCTTTGGTAATAAATTCAGGTTTCTGCTCTGCCCTTCTCTCTTCCTGATTGCCAGTTGTGATCCTTTTCCCTTTCCTCCTCTGTCACTCCGTCTTCCCTTCTGAGTCCCTGCGTATTTGTCACCAGATGCTTTCTACTGTTTGAAAAGTTGCCTTTCTGAAGCTCTCACTTCTCTTATTTTTTGAAATTGTTTGCCTACTGTATTTCATTAATGAATCCCTCAATAGAAAAGAAGCAATGTTACATTAACATTTTTATTTAGATTACTCTCCTCTGGAACAAATATCATATTTCATACATATAACTCAAAATGTTTTAATGATTTTTCTTTGTCAGAACTCAAGCAAGACCCTCACAGAAACACAGAAGGTATCCTAAGGCTCAGTAGCTTGTCATAGTTACTTAAATATTTACTGGTATCTTTCAGTCGAATTGAGGCGTTTTAACTCCTAGAATGCTAGTAGAACTCCTTAAGCCTCTAGGAGTTATTAGGACATCAGCCGGTGTTAATGCTGGCAAAGGAAAGAGGAAGAAGTAATAAGAGTTGATTAAGGCAAGGATGAAGATGGCCTAGGATCAGGGCTCATCTCTCCATTTCTCAGACAGGGCAAGCCCAGAGGCGACGGGCGTGGAGGGCTCTGGGCAGCAGAAGCACTTGGACATCTAATTAGCTGAAGATGCTGGCTAGTGATGCTAATCAGGAAAGGATGCTCAAGTGAGACAAGGCAAAATGAAAATGAACTTCTCTTATATCATAGGCTTGTCCTGGTGCATAAGAGCCTATTTTTAAGGTTTTTTGTTTTTGTTCTTTCCTTTGGGGGTTTCATTTCCATTTTTTTTTTCAAATATGCACATGATTACTCAATAAGGGAAGGAGGGGTCTACCTTTACAGAGACCCTCTTTTCCATGCAACACTTTAGTTGCAGGGAAAACTTACGAGACATGGTTTGTTTACTCATGCACTCATTTATGCATGTATTCATTCATTCATTAAAAAAAATTTCAATAAGAGTGTGATATATATGTGCTAGTTACCCTGGTACTTTGTATAACAAGACAGCCACAGTTCCTGGTCCTCCTGGAGATTCAAGTGGTATGTGAAGACAAAGAGAAAGCCAGTTACAGTCCAGCGTAAGTGCCATGATCAGAGTAGTATAAGGGCTTCCTGAAATACAGAGGCAAGAAAGCCAATCCAGATCAGAAGCAATAGATAAAACTTTACAGCAGGAATGACATTTTAGAATTAAAAGGGTAGACGTTGGCCAGGCAGAGCTGGAGAGACGGGCAGAGAAGTGAAGACAGAAAAGCAAAATAATATTCCCAGCTAGAAAAGATGGGTAGCACTATAAGGAAGAAAGAATGTCATACTTCCACATATGTAAACAAAATTACTCTTATATGGCTGGAAAGAAGAGTTGAAGGGTTAAGAAGGTAAAAGACAAGTCTGGTCCCCATCATAAAGACCTTCTATATGCTGTGTATGTTCACTACAGTTCAGTCACTCAGTCATGTCAGACTCTTTACTACCCCATGGAATGCAGCATGCCAGGCCTCCCTGTCCATCACCAACTCCAAGAGCTTGCTCAAACTCAGGTCCATTGAGTTGGTGATGCCATCCAACCATCTCATCCTCTGTCATCCCCTTCTCCTTCTGTCTTCAATCTTTCCCAGCATCAGAGTCTTTTCCAATGAGTCGATTCTTCCCATCAGGTGGCCAAAGTATTGGAGTTTCAGCTTCAGCATCAGTCCTTCCAATGAATATTCAGGATCAATTTCCTTTAAAATGGACTGGTTGGATCTCCTTACAGTCCAACGGATGCTCAAGAGTCTTCTCCAACACCACAGTTCAAAAGCATCAATTCTTCTGTGCTCAGCTTTCTTTATAGTCCAACTCTCATATCCATACATGACTACTGGAAAAACTGTAGCTTTGACTACATGGACCTTTGTTGGCAAAGTAATATCTCTGCCTTTTAATATGCTGTCTAGGTTGGTCATAGCTTTTCTTCCAAGGAGTAAGCGTCTTTTAATTTCATGGCTGCAGTCACCATTTGCAGTAATTTGGGAGCCCCAAAAAATAAAGTCAGCCATGGTTTCCATTGTTTCTCCAACTATTTATTTGCATGAAGTGATGGGACTGGATGCCATAATCATAGTTTTCTGAATGTTGAGGTTTAAGCCAACTTTTTCACTGTCCTCTTTCACTCTCATCAAGAGGCTCTTTAGTTCTTCTTCACCTTCTGCCATAAGGGTAGTATCATCTGCATATCTGAGTTACTGATATTTCTCCTAGCAATCTTGATTCCAGCTTTTGCTTCATCCAGCCTGGCAATTCACATGATATACTCTGCATATAAGATAAATAAGCAGAGTGACAATATATAACCTTGACATACTCCTTTTCCTATTTGGAACCAGTCTTTTGTTCCATGTCCAGTTTTAACTGTTGCTTCTTGACCTGCACACAGATTTCTCAGGAGGCAGGTCAGGTGGTCCTGTATTCCCATGTCTTAAAGAATTTTCCACCATTTGTTGTGATCCACACAGTCAAAGGCTTTGGCATAATCAATAAAGCAGAATAGGTGTTTTTCTGAAACTCTTGCTTTTTCCATGATCCAACGGATATTGGCAATTTGATCTGTGGTTCCTCTGACTTTTCTAAATCCAGCTTGAACATCTGGAAGTTCTCAGTTCACTTACTGTTAAAGCTTAGCTTGGAGAATTTTGAGCATTACTTTGCTAGCATGTGAGATGAGTGCAAATGTACGGTAGTTTGAACATTCTTTGGCATTGCCTTTCTTTGGGATTGGAATGAAAACTGACCTTTTCCAGTCCTGTGGCCACTGCTGAGTTTTCCAAATTTGCTGGCATATTGAGTGCAGCACTTTCACAGTATTGTCTTTTACGATTTGAAATAGCTCAACTGGAATTCATCACCTCCCCTAGCTTTATTCATAGTGATGCTTCCTAAGGCCCATTTGACATTACATTCCAGGATGTCTGGCTGTAGGTGAGTGATCACGCCATCATTGGTATCTGGGTCATTAATATATTTTTGTATAGTTCTGTGTATTCTTGACACCTCTGCTTAACATCTACTTCTGTTAGGTCCATACTGTTTCTGTCCTTTACTGTGCCCATCTTTGCATGAAACTTTCCCTTAGTATCTCTAATTTTCTTGAAGAGATCTCTAGCCCTTCCCATTCTATTATTTTCCTCTATTTTTTTGCATTCATCACTGAGGAAGTCTTCTTATCTCTCCTTGCTGTTCTGTGGATAAAGATTTCTATTAATCCTAAAGACTATGGGAGAATCACTGAAAGGTTTTCCATAGGGAAATGTCTTAACCAGAATTACTTTGCAGACAGTTGATTCTTGTTGTAAAGTGGAGATGGGATTAGAGGGAGTGGGCAGATAGGAGATTGGATATCAATTTCTAAATCCCTAGTGCAGTGATTCTAGCCAGAGATAGGGGTGGCCTAAATTAGGTTAGCAGCAAGGGAACATTTCATGCAAAATGGATACAATAAAGAACAGAAATGGATGTAACAGAAGCAGAAGATATTAAGAAGAGGTGGTAAGAATACACATAAGAACTATACAGAAGAACTACTTTTACATTCCAGTCCCCTATGATGAAAAGGACATCTTTTGAGGGTGTTAGTTCTAGAAGGTCTTGTAGGTCTCCATAGAGCCGTTCAGCTTCAGCTTCTTCAGCATTACTGGTCAGGGCATAGACTTAGATTACTGTGATAGTCAATGGTTTGCCTTGGAAATGAACAGAGATCATTTTGTCATTTTTGAGATTGCATCCAAGTACTGCATTTCTGACTCTTGTTGACTGTGATGGCTACTCCATTTCTTCTAAGGGACTCTTGCCCACAGTGGTAGATATAATGGTCATCTGAGTTAAATTCACCCATTCCAGTCCATTTAATTAACTGACTTCTAAATTGTTGACGTTCACTCTTGCCATCTCCTGTTTGACCACTTCCAATTTGCCTTGATTCATGGACCTAACGTTGCAGGTTCCTATGTAATATTGCTCTTTACAGCATCGGACTTTACTTCCATCACCAGTCACATCCACAACTGAGTGTTGTTTTTGCTTTGGCTCTGGAGTTATTTCTCCACTGATCTCCAGTAGTGTATTGGGCACCTACTAACCTGGGGAGTTCATCTTTCAGTGTCTTATCTTTTTGCCTTTTTATACTGTTCATGGGGTTCTCAAGGCAACAATACTGAAGTGGTTTGCCATTCCCTTCTCCAGTGGGCCCTGTTTTGTCAGAACTCTCCATCATGACCCATCTGTCTTGGGTGGCTTTACATGGCATGGTTCATAGTTTCATTGAGTTAGACAAGCTGTGGTCCATGTGATCAGATTGGTTAGTTTTCTGTGACTGTGGTTTTCAGTCTGTCTGCCCTCTGATGGAGAAAATAAGAGGCTTATGGGAGAGCCTGACTGAGGGGGAAACTGGGTCTTGTTCTGATGGGTGGGGCCAAGCTCAATAAATCTTTAATCCAATTTTCTGTTGGTTGGGCTGTGTTCCCTCCCTGTTGTTTGACCTGAGGCTGAACTATGGTGGAGGTGATGGAGACAGTGGTGACCTCCTTGGAAAGGCCCCAGGCACACACTGCTGTAGGCAGTGCTCCCAGCCCCGCAGCAGGCCACCGCTGACCCATGCCTCCACCGGAGACTCCTGGGCACTCCTGGGCAAGTCTGGGCAGTCTCTTGTGGGGCCCTGCTCCTTTCTCCTGGGTCCTGGTGCACACAAGGTTTTATTTGTGCCCTCCAACAGTCTGTTTCCCAGTCCTGTGTAAGTTCTGGCAGCTCTATGGTGGGTTAATAGCGACCTCCTCCAAGAGGGCTTATGCCATACCCATATCTGCTGCATCCAGAGCCCCTGCCCCTGTGGCAGGCCACTGCTGACCCTACCTCCTCAGGAGACACTCAAACACAGTTCTGTCTCAGTCTCTGTGGGGTCTCTGGGTCCTGGCGCACACAAGGTTTGTTTGAGCCCTCTGAGCATCTCTCGGGATATGGGATTTAATTCTAAATGTGATTTTGCCCCTCCTGCTGTCTCGCTGGGGCTTTTCCTTTGCCCTTTGACATAGCGTATCTTTTCTTGGTGGGATCCAACAGTCTCCGGTCAGTCGTTGTTCAGCAGGGAGTTGTAATTTTGGAGTTCTTTGCATGGATGTTTGCATAGAAGTAGTGACTCCCTCAACGCAAAGACTAGATTTGTTTCTTTACCAGGATAATAAAGACAATAACTCCCTTAGGGGCAAAGGTTGGGCCGGTCTGCTGGCAGCCCTCTTAGAAGATTGGGTTTCTAAATTTGAGGTTTCTCAACTGTGACACAAACCCACTGTGTGTACAGCATCTGAATTGTCCTGTGTTACTTGAGGGGCAAGGGTAACGAATGTGAACATCAAGCTGGCATTGTCCATGGTGCCTTGAGTATTTAGGTCTTCACCTCTTTGCAAAGGGCCCTGGCCCTCAGCCAGCAATTATGAAACTGAATGCAAAGGAGAAGGAGGCAGCAGAGGATGAAATAGTTAGATAGCATCACTGATCCAATGGACGTGAATTTGAGCAAACTCCAGGAGATGGTGAAGGACAGGGAATCCTGGCATGCTGCAGTCCATGGGGTCACAAAGAGCTGGACGTGACTTAGCAACTGAACAACAACAGCAGTGAAACTGTTGGCAGACTATCCATTTAGCTTGCAAGCAGAGTAAAATCTCAGACCCTTCACTTTTCCTGATCAAGTTGTCTGTTCAGCGTAGACCTGCATATTGTAAATCCTTGAAAGAGATGTTCTGTAAGACATTGTTTTGCAGTCTTGACATTACATGTGTGTGCATGTGTGTGTGCTAAGTCACTTCAGTTGTGTCTGACTCTTTGTGACTCTATGAACCATAGCCCCCCAGGCTCCTCTGTCCTTGGGATTCTCAAGACAAGAATACTGGACTAGGTTATCATGTCCTTCTCCAGAGCATCTTCCCTACCCAGGGATCGAACCTGTGTCTCTTATGTCTCCTGCAACTGGTAGGTGTTTTTTTTTATTTGTTTTTACCACTATCACCACCTGGGAAACTCTTAATTATAAACAATATAAAAACAGGAGCTCAAGAGACACGACTCTTCATTTTCACATTGAAGAGTTCAATCTTTTGCTTATTTGATTGGGGAAACTTTTAGAAACACAAGATTACTCTGTGTTTAAAAATTTCTTCTTACAGCTACAAATCTATGGAGGATCTATATAGTGCAAATCCTTGCTATCTAGTGTTCTTCCCTGGTAGATCAAGGAGACCTGGGTTCGACCCATAGGTCGGGGAGATGCCCTAGAGAAGGGAATGGCTACCCACTTCAGTATTCTTGTCTGGAGAATTCTGTGGACAGAGGAGGCTGGCTGGCTATAGTCCATGGGGTTGCAAAGAGTCAGACACAACTGAATGACTAATACTTTGCTATCTAATGAATATTAAATACCATAAATATATGTTGAAATCACACAAGAAAATTCCACATACTGACAGCAATCATAGAATAAATAGCATAGACAAAGTAGCCATTGGCAAACAAATGCCACTTATGTGTTAATGCCAAGGAACAATCATGTATTTATTTATATATTTAGTGATCTCTAACTTTCCAGTGTTTATTCAGGGATGGGCACATAATTTATAAAAATACACCACTTTTTTAATTTGTGTGTGCAAGCATGCATGTGTATAAAATGCCTAGTTGTATGTCAGAATATGTTAAGTATATGCTTTGTCAGTATGTGAACTGTGAACTTCCAGATGTTCAAGCTGGTTTTAGAAAAGGCAGAGGAACCAGAGATCAAATTACAACATCTTCTGGATCATTGAAAAAGCAAGAGAGTTCTAGAAAAACATCTATTTCTGCTTTATTGACTATGCCAAAGCCTTTGACTGTGTGGATCACAATAAACTGTGGAAAATTCTGAAAGAGATGGGAATACCAGACCACCTGACCTGCCTCTTGAGAAACCTGTATGCAGGTCAGGAAGCAACAGTTAGAACTGGACATGGAACAACAGACTGGTTCCAAATAGGAAAAGGAGTTCGTCAAGGCTGTATATTGTCACCCTGTTTATTTAACTTATATGCAGAGTACATCATGAGAAACGCTGGGCTGGAAGAAGCACAAGCTGGAATCAAGATTGCTGGGAGAAATATCAATAACCTCAGATATGCAGATGACACCACCCTTATGGCAGAAAGTGAAGAGGAACTATAAAGCCTTTTGATGAAAATGAAAAAGGAAAGTGAAAAAGTTGGCTTAAAGCTCAACCATTCAGAAAACTATGATCATGGCATCTGGTCCCATTACTTCATGGGAAGTAGATGGGGAAACAGTGGAAACAGTGTCAGACTTTATTTTTGGGGGCTCCAAAATGACTGCAGATGGTGATTTAAGCCATGAAATTAAAAGATGCTTACTCCTTGGAAGAAAAATTATGACCAACCTAGATAACATATTCAAAAGCAGAGATATTACTTTGCCAACAAAGGTCTGTCTAGTCATGGCTATGGTTTTTCCAGTGGTCATGTATGGATGTGAAAGTTGGACTATGAAGAAAGCTGAGCACTGAAGAATTGATGCTTTTGAACTGTGGTGTTGCAGAAGACTCTTGAGAATCCCTTGGACTGCAAGGAGATCCAACCAGTCCATCCTAAAGGAGATCAGTCCTGGGTGTTCATTGGAAGGACTGATGCTGAGGCTGAAACTCAAGTACTTTGGCCACCTTATGTGAAGAGCTGACTCACTGGAAAAAACCCTGATGCTGGGAAGGACTCAGGGCAGGAGGAGAAGGGGACAACAGAGGATGAGATGGCTGGATGGCATCACCAACTTTATGCACATGAGTTTGGGTGAACACTAGGAGTTGATGATGGACAGGGAGGCCTGGCGTGCTGTGATTCATGGGGTCACAAGGAGTCAGACACGACTGAGCAACTGAACTGACTGAACTGATGCTTTGTCAGGAAATATAGTGATCAGGATTTAAAGAAGATAAAGAATGTTCACTTGGATGAAATGTCAATAGATGAGATCTAACAGGGAATAGTGTTTGTAAACTAAGAAAAAAAAAATAGTAGGCAAAAAATGCAAAAATAAGAAAGAAAAAACTATTGCAAGCAGGGCCCGAGAGGGGAGACAAAGTATACAGGAAACACAGGAGACAGATCTTACTTGACTAGACCAAGACAAAAATAAGATGATCACTGCAGATGGTGACGGCAGCCATGAAATTAAAAGGTGCTTACTCCTTGGAAGGAAAGTTATGACCAACCTAGATAGCATATTGAAAAGCAGAGACATTGTTTGCTAACAAAGGTCCGTCTAGTCAAGGCTATGGTTTTTCCTGTGGTCATGTATGGATGTGAGAGTTGGAGTGTGAAGAAAGCTGAGTGCCAAAGAATTCATGCTTTTGAACTGTGGTGTTGGAGAAGACTCTTGAGAGTCCCTTAGACTGCAAGGAGATCCAACCAGTCCATTCTGAAGGAGATCAGCCCTGGGATTTCTTTGGAAGGACTGATGCTAAAGCTGAAACTCCAGTACTTTGGCCACCTCATGCGAATAGTTGACTCGTTGGAAAAGACTCTGATGCTGGGAGGGATTGGGGGCAGGAGGGGAAGGGGATGACAGAGGATGGGATGGCTAGATGGCATCATTGACTCGATGGACGTGAGTCTGAGTGAACTCCGGGAGTTGGTGATGGACAGGGAGGCCTGGCGTGCTGCAATTCATAGGGTCGCAAAGAGTCGGACACAACTGAGCGACTAAACTGAACTGAAGTGTATTCTAATAGGGAAAGCTGGAAATACAGTATAGGATAGAGATAAATATGCCCCTGAGCAGGCAAGACTTCCTACAGCAAGCACCACTAGCCATGTGAAAGGAGGAGTTCACCATGATGAAATGTGACCTTAATCCAGAAGACAGGTGACTGAGTAGCCCAAAAATCTTGTTTCCAAACACTGGAAGACAGTCATTTCTGCTGGTAAAAGAAGGTAATGCTCCAGTACTTTGGAGGGACTGATGCTGAAGCTGAAGCTCCAATACTTTGGCCACCTGATGTGAAGAGCCAACTCACTAGAAAAGACCCTGATGCTGGGAAAGATTGAAGGCAGGAGGAGAAGGGAACGACAGAGGATGAGATGGTTGAATGGCATCACCAACTCCATGGACATGAGTTTGAGCAAGCTCCCAGAGTTGATGGACAGGGAGGCCTGATATGCTAACAGTCCATGGGGTCACAAAAATTCAGACCTGACTGAGTGACTGAACTGAATTGAAAGGAAGGTAAAAGAGGAAAAAACACCAAGAGTTTGTTAAACCGAAGTGTCTGTGTTATGGGGGGAAGCTTCTATGTATCTGAACCATCGGTGTGAAGCAGAGGCATCTAGTTTTAAAGCCACAGGTGCCACTTTCTATGGCAGAGGTGAAATGGAGTTAAACTGCTAAATTAAACAAACATGAAATACACTAATAGGATTTCTCAAGTATACACTATTTGAAGATTTAATTTACTCTTGGGACATCCATCTCTGGTATAAAAAAACAAACAATGGGATGGAAAATATCCTCTAAGAAAATCAGAGAAAATGGAGATCAAAAACTCAGATTTTGACATTTGCTACAGTTGGTTTCCCCACCTGCCCCCCGCCCCCACTCTGTTATCCCTGGGTGGAGGCAGAAAAGTTAGGGCAATAATAAAAAACTGCAGTAAAAAAACTGCTTAGCTTTGGAAACATGGCCAAAATCTAAAACACTATCATATTTAAAATACTTACAAGTATCAGTCATTCTTTTACTTTTACACTATAACTTTGCTGCTTATTCTGTTAGATAAAGCCTCTTGTCATTATACTCTAGGCAAAGCTGTTAACAGGGAAACTCAGATCCATACCCTAGACCTAGTTTTTTAATACACATCCTCTTTGATCTCCTGCATCTCTGAATTTAATCACGAGGTCTCACTTGATGCCTTGCTGTTGTATCTTTTGCTCTTCTTGCTCATTCTGTTGATTGTAAGAAAGAAGAGTTTTCTGCTTCTTTTAAAAGCATGCTCATTTTTAGTTAGTTCCTTGAAAGGTGTCACCCTCTACTTTATGTTGCTGCTTGGGTCCTTTTATTCTTTGTCTCCTGAACTGACACAATTTACCATCTCAACACTCTGCAAATACAGCTTGCAGGGCCCGTTTCCTAGGAATATGATTTTCAAAAGTGCCAGACATCAGGATGCGTCTAAGCCATTTGATGAGTTCTCTGTTACATATCCTCATTTGCTTCGCTCCCAAAGAGATTTCTGATTTCCGCCCAGAACATGCTTATCAGCTTAAAGGTCCTGAAGCATCGTGATGAGATGAAGATTTTCTTCTGCAGCAGCGAGTGCGCTAACCTTGAATGAAGCAGTTGCTAATCATGTCGCACTAAGCAAATAAAAGTCACAGCTGACCTAATCTTGCCTGCTAATATCAGTTTCTGCGGACTTCAAGTGTAATGTTCTAATCACTGGCGCAAAACAGCCAATTAATTTCCTTTCCGTGTGTGTTTTTACTGGCCAAGTTGCATAAGGGAGCAGTGCGTTCAGTCATAATCATGCTCTACAAAGATGGGAAATGTTCCCTTTGAGCTTCCAATCATTAGGCCAGCTGAAGTGAAGACAAGCCCATTGACAAGTGAGAATGGCAATAATTTATTTTCTATTGATGGGTTGTGACAAATCACGTCGGAGCAGTGGCTGCATACTGTGGGGCTCCGCGAAGGAAGACGGTGATGGGCAAAGATGAAACCCTTCACAGCTCATTTAGTCCAAATGTAGCCACCTGGGTGGTGAATCGGTTCAACATACCAGCCCAGGCATTCCAGCACAAAATTAGATCGCTAACAGGCAGGCCATATAGGGGTTCCTACAAGGCATTAATCAACAGGGTTGAGCTGTCAAAATGCAGAGTCTGAAATTAAGAAACACCCAAAGGATGAAAATATGGCAATACTGTCAAAAAAATAAAAATGTGACTCATACTGTAGGGTTCCAACCCCCATTGTACAAGCTTAGAAGAAAAATAAGGTATAAAGGGATAAAGACATGAATTACCTCTGTGGAAAATTTTCCTAAGGTTCTTACACTTGTTAATTAGTAAAAACAGCATGAAGGTTTATGTAAGCAGGAGCACACCCGCTTTTAACATAACACTGACTGCTCAGGTTCCATAGAAGTCCTCCTCTCTGCCCCACAGCATAGTTCGTCTCTTATTTAAATTTCTTTTCTACATGAACCTACTTGATGTGCAGAGCATTTGATGTCTCACGCTGTTTCTGAATACAGACACTTCAAACTCAGCAGAATTCTTGGGCTTGCACAGCTTATTTTCTGAACGCTCTTTTTGGTAGAAATTTATTCTAATGGGAGGTACAGAGTGTTCATGTGTGTGTGTGTGTGTAACTTTTATTGATATTCTTTTTAGAATTCATTATCTATTTTTATATTAGAGAAAGGATTTAGTGCCGTACACAAAGCCAAAAAACCAGTTTCTAAAATGAACCAAATTGTCACTCGCAAAAGTTACAATACCTAAAAATATATTCTCATTCCCGAAGGGCTGCTTTCCAAGCCCTGCATGGGTGTTTCTCAAAATGTAGTCTAGAGGGTTCATTGAAAGCACACATGCATTGACACACTCGGCCTTCTGCTCCCCCCAGAATGATTCTGCTGCACAGTGAAATTAGAAAATCACTTTTTCTTATGTGACTAAGCCCCAGTCCACACTGAGGTACAACACCTGTTTCTTTTCTCTGCTGCCTAACATGTATCACCCTTGGACGAGCTGTGCTCCATTTGTTTATAAACACTCTAATATTGACACTTTCGTTATTTCTGTGCCTTTAATCAGGCTGTGCCCTTCATATGCTCCAGTCTCCTCTTTCCCATTCTGAGATTCAACTTAAATGGTCCCTCCTACAAGAAGGCTCCATCGCTCCCAGCTAGATGCGAATATTCTGGCCTCTCTGCTGTCCTAGCCTTTCTGGTTTTACCTTTCGGAGCATCACCACCTCTGCCTTCTATTGCAGTTACGTGCACACACGCTTTATCTCTTACTAGCCTGTTCACTCCATGAGGTCATGTCTTATATGTCTGTTTATACCTCATACCACCTAACACTATACCTTGTGCTATGTGTACAGTAAATATGTCCATGGGATTGAACTACTGAGTAACAGATGTTAGTTGACTCAAACCCAAGCTTTATACTTTAAAGTCATTCACAGATGTAAGTGTTCGCTCTTACTGTGTGTTCAGAATTCTCATTAGAATCATGAGTGGGTCTCCCTGTAAGCAAACCTATATAAGGTCTGCTCTTTTGTTTGTTTTACTTAACTGCAGTTTGCGAAATGCTATTCTGTTTTAGACTTTCTAAATAAGCTTTAAGGATATTTTCTCTGAAAAAAAATTGTTAATATTTTAAATCCTCAGCTGAAACAGATATACAAAGTATATTAATTATGCTGGAAAATAAATTACATTACAGTATGTCAAGGCTGTATATTGTCTTTTTAGTTCCTCTTCACTTTCTGCCATAAGGGTGGTGTCATCTGCATATCTGAGGTTATTGATATTTCTCCTGGCAATCTTGATTCCAGCTTGTGCTTCTTGCAGCCCAGCGTTTCTCATGATGTACTCTGCATATAAGTTAAATAAGCAGGGTGACAATATGCAGCGTTGAAGTACTCCTTTTCCTATTTGGAACCAGTCTGTTGTTCCATGTCCAGTTCTAACTGTTGCTTCCTGACCTGCATACAGGTTTCTCAAGAGGCAGGTCAGGTGGTCTGGTATTCCCATCTCTTTCAGAATTTTCCACAGTTTATTGTGATTCACACAGTCAAAGGCTTTGGCATAGTCAATAAAGCAGAAATAGATGTTTTTCTGGATTTCTCTTGCTTTTTCGATAATCCAGCAGATGTTGGCAATTTGATCTCTAGTTTAACTTAAGACTCATATCATAGATCCTGCTGCTGCTGCTAAGTCGCTTCAGTCGTGTCCGACTCTGTGCGACCCCACAGACAGCAGCCCACCAGGCTCCCCCGTCTCTGGGATTCTCCAGGCAAGAACACTGGAGTGGGTTGCCATTTCCTTCTCCAATGCAGGAAAGTGAAAAGTCAAAGTGAAGTCGCTCAGTCATGTCTGACTCTTAGCGACCCCATGGACTGCAGCCCACCAGACTCCTCTGTCCATGGGATTTTCCTGGAAAGAGTACTGGAGTGGGGTGCCATTGCCTTCTCCGATCATAGATCCTAATATAGTATAAAAAACATGAGCATCATGGTGTGGATTTTCATGACCTAAGGAATAAGTTTACCCTGATTGTAAGGCAAAGAAGTGTTTTGCTTTTACCTTCCTTATATTCTAGAAGTACAAGAAAGATTAGGGAGATGGACAACTGCTATCAGTTTTATTATTTTTGAAAGTAGTATGTCTCCTCAATCCATGTTGCAATTTTTCCTTTATAGTGAGGTATTTCAGGTATACAACGTAATGATTTGGTATGTATTACAAGTGTAATTATATGTGTATACAGATGATTTTGTATGCATTACAAAATGATCACCACCATTAAAGTCTAGTTAACATCTCTCACCATACATAGTTACAATTTTTTCTTGTGATGAAAAGGTTTCCTGTCAGAAATTCCCTGGTGGTCCAGTGAATTAGGGCTCCAGTGTTTAGGAATTAGGTCCAGTGGTTAGGGCTCCACACTAACTGCCTAGGTCCCAGGTTCAATTCCTGCTCAGGAAATAAGATCCCACAAGCCATAAGGTGCTGCCAAAAAAAAAAAATTTACTCTCTTAGCAACTTTCAATTATGAAATACAATATTATTAACCATAGTCACCATACTGGACCTTACATAGTAATTGTTTTTAAATGCACTTTTACCCATGATATTGCTAGGTATTTAGATCCCACAGCAATGTAGGGAAAGGCTGTATGCAGGTGACTTGAAAAATGAAATAATTCAAGCCAATTTGAATCAAACTTGTTCTAATCAGAAGAATAATCCTTTATCTACCCCAGTCTTCAATTACAACACTCTAGATGGAGGGCAGGAGCTGAGGAGATGTCTCTCATTTTCCTTCAGTGCCAAAGATAATTAGGGCAGACAAGAATCGGGACAGTGCTGCTTGGAAAAGTTCTGAAGGTCTGTGTTAGTATGCTTTTAAAGGGAAGGTGATATGTAAGATTACCTTTTTCTGACACCTCACATCAGAAAGGACTGATGTAAAAAGTGCTTTGGGGAACCACGTGTTTCATAAAGTTTCTACTGCAGCTTAACAGTCATCTCCAAGGGTTTTGCTTTAACTCAGTTGATAATTATAATAGAACAGAGAATGATACCGCATTTTTATTTATATTAGAGTTCTTGGCCACGGGCACCTAGGGAGCCCCTAGCTATAACTAAAACCTAATTAGGAGAAAAGAACATTGCTGACTCAATTTCTGAATTGCAGAGTAAAAGAAACATAATAATCCCTGATATAAAACATAAAATCCTTTCAAAATAAATAACTCAAAAGGTTACAACCAAAAAAGGAACAGCAATCCGGTATTTTCTAAAACAGAGCTAATTTGATCCGTTGTTAATTCCTCCATTCCAGAGGTGTATTTCACAAACACCAGACATCAGCTGGGGAAAGAAGGAGTGAGAGGTTAGTCCACAATGGTTGATGAACAGTAGTGAGGCTTTATAGAGGAGTCTGAAAGAGTGTTTCAGAGAAGCACTGGGAAAGGGAACATGATGAGAATCTGCCAGCCCACGGTGTGAGTTTGATGAAACTCGTGATGCAAGAATTAAAAGAACTCTTGAAGAAGATATTATATTTCAGAGAGACTTCTTTGAAGAATCCACAGAGTACAAATAAACAAAAGAGAGCCTGTTCTTCAGAAGATCTTGCCTGCCCAACAGAAAGAAACTAACTATGATCTATGCATAAAACCTGGGCGTAAAAAAAGAACATAATGTAAAGATGGATGCAGAATGTACATTTGAAGAGGCCTGTTACAGAGAAACACAGAAAGTGTCAAAGACAATTCTCCAGAGTCTCAAAGAAATTACAGATAAATGGCCTCTTGAAAACAAACTATCAAAAGAAATTTCAGAAAAATTGATACAATAAAATAACAGAAGACAGAATTTGAGCTAGAAAACTCAGGAATAAAACGAGAAAGAAATCAGAAATCATTACAGACATAAATGCCCTATTAAAGGCAATAAAAGTCAGAATAGATGCTCGTGAGAACAAAGTCATGTGGGTCAGAACTGGGAAATAAAAACATGGAGAATAAATCTCACAAGCCAAATTAAGGGGGGAAAAGATCTAAAAATGATTATAAAGAAGATTATAGATGTGGCAGACAAAGGATATCCAACAATCAAAATATTACTGTTTCTGAAGAAAGGAGCAGACAAATGGAACAAAAAGTGATCTAATATGTAAGACAACTTTCCTGAAGAAAGATTTGACCTGGATATAGCAAAGGCCCTTTATACCTGGAAAAACTTAATATAAAGTAATCAACACCAAAATATATGCTAATACAATTTCTGGTGTTGAAGGATAAATTACATGGGCATTCTACCTGAGAAAGTAAGTCACACAAAAGGGGGAAAACCTGGTTTGTCTAAAACTTTTTCCAAGCAACACAAGTGACCAGGAATAGTGGAGCCATGGCTATCATTTTCCGAGGGCAAAAATATGTGGTCTAACAATTTCAGTCACAGGCAAATTATCTTTCACACTTAGAGACAAGATTCTCAGGCAGGGAAGAACTGGGGGATTATAGCACCTGTGACAGTTACTATTAACAAGAAATGAATAAAACTAAAATACATGTAAAAATACCTGTGATTAAGCAATCATGGAAATCTTGTTATGTGGCTCAATGTTATAAATCCTGAGAGCGTAAAAATAATGACATACAGATATGGACACACATACACGAACAACTGAGGGTAGAGGAAAAAATGGAAGCAGTAGACCAGACCAGGTGTGGCTACTTAACAGGTGTGTTAGTTAGCGCATCCTTTCAACCAGCTCGTAAGAGATGCTGTTTTAAGTAACCTTAGTCACTTATAGTTCCTTCATAATATTTTTTTCTTTAAATTTAGAGACATTTGAAAGGAATTCTAATAACTCAGTGAGTGGGGAGTTCCTCTTTCAGTATCCTATCATTTTGCCTTTTCATACTGTTCATGGGGTTCTCAAGGCAAGAATACTGAAGTGGTTTGCCATTCCCTTCTCCAGTGGACCACATTCTGTCAGACCTCTCCACCATGACCCACCCGTCTTGGGTGGCCCCACGGGCGTGGCTTAGTTTCATTGAGTTAGACAAGGCTGTGGTCCGTGTGATTAGATTGGCTAGTTTTCTGTGATTATGGTTTCAGTGTGTCTGCCCTCTGATGCCCTCTCGCAACACCTACCGTCTTACTTGGGCTTCTCTTACCTTGGACAAGGGGTATCTCTTCACGGCTGCTCCAGCAAAGCCCAGCCGCTGCTCCTTACCTTGGACGAGGGGTATCTCCTCACCGCCGCCCCTCCTGACCTTGAACGTGAAGTAGCTCCTCTGGGCCCTCCTGGGCCGGCGCAGCCACCGCTCCTTGGACGTGGGTTGCTCCTCTCGGCTGCCTTCCCTGACCTCGGGTGTCCTCAATAGACAATAGTAAATAAATAGTTTTATGGATGAACAGTTTTAAGTATCCAGAAAAAAATGGATATAAGTCAAATACCCAGAAAACAAAAGTGTCTTTCTGATGTTGTCTTTTATATATTCATCCTTCTCGTTTCCTCCTGGAAAAATAAAATAAAAAGGTAAACCTCATTCGATCAGTGTATGTAGGATAACTCCAGTACTTTGGCCATCTTATGCAAAGAGTTGACTCATTGGCAAAGACTCTGATGCTGGGAGGGATTGGGGGCAGGAGGAGAAGGGGACGACAGAGGATGAGATGGCTGGATGGCATCACTGACTCGATGGACGTGAGTCTCAGTGAACTCCAGGAGTTGGTGATGGACAGGGAGGCCTGGCACGCTGTGATTCATGGGGTCGCAAAGAGTTGGACACGACTGAGCGACTAATCTGATCTGATCTGATCAGAGGAATTACAAGGGAAGCTAAAGGAAGTTATTTTTCCATAAAGAGCTTGCAATTTAACTTAATGGTGTTAAGTTTCTTGCATTTGTTTGAGTGCAGGTGTGATGTGAACATTTTGTAATAGAGAATGGACTGGCAAAGACTCAAACTGGGATATTTTAGATGGCTCTCTTATTCCCTGTTCACGTATAAAACACAGCTCTCTTATCCAAGTAAACTGGTCAATTTTTTGTTTGGAGATTATTCAGTGTATAAGGCCACCTCTTTGGGAGTTATTTTAATGTGGGCTGGAAAGAGAAAAATGTTGATCCAAACTATTATACCTTAAGAATATATTTTAGTTTATGTCTCAAGTCACTATTTTGGTTTAAAGGAAATCTTTGATTAAACTGGCAATTATCAAAGCAGTGTAAATTTGTCATATTTGCATAAACCACATTGCTCCAGTAACGAAAGTGGAAGATTGGACTTACACACTTTGGCCTAGATTTCGTAAAATAATTTGTTGCTGCTCTAAAGAGGCTTTTAAAGATGAACCAATTAAGCTGTGTACAGATTTAGCTAGTTATCCAAATATTTTGTTTATAATCAGCCAGTTTGAGCTTTTTTTTTCTGAATATACTATCATATTTATGAGGTTCTGATTGCATAGTTGTAATGGGGTTAACTTTCACTTCTTATTATCATTTTCATAATAGAAGCTAAAATTTCCCAGCTTGACATACTGTTTCTTACATTTCATTTAAAAAGATAGGATAATGGGAGGAATCAGCAGTTACCTAGCTTAATTATCATAAAATATATAGGGAGGAGATGAGGAGCTCTGTAATATGATGGGTGGTTTAAAATTTTTGTACAAATCAGCCACTCAAGTATCTGCTAAATGGATAGGCTTCCATTGATTGTGAGTACTTTTTTCGTGATCTAGTTTACTTCTTATTTTTTTAAGAATAAATTTAAACATCTGATCTCCTTCTAGATATTATATCTTTACCCAGTATATATATATCTTCAGTTTAACTGCAGAATTTGAAATGCTTTCTTAAAATCATGAATTTTTATTTCCTAAAATTGATTGTGATATAATCACAAAGATGATCATTCACAGTGAGGACTAGTCATACTTTTTAAATGGATAATAACAAATTGCTCACTCTCGTTGCTTTTGCGACTTTTGGTTTTTGTATATTATTTTGTCCTCCAAGGTAAAATGACAGAGTGCGCATATTGTAAAAACCAAGATCATCACTCTTTCACTGCCTATCACCCTGTTTATGCTTAACCAAGCATTTATTTATTAGTTCTTAATGGTAAGGGCTACAAGGTTACTACACCTGAGAGAAAAACCTGTAAGACAGGCTTTCTAATTAATCACTGGGAGGGTTCAGAAAGGTCTAGCTATTTCTGTAAACCGAAGCATTTATGCACTCTATTGCAAATGTTGATCATGAAAATGGCAGGTAGTGCTGTATTTCCCTGCGTTTCTGTACTTCCATTAGGAATAATGAACCCTTTATGTGTTTCTGTGCGTACACATGGACACCATCGTTAAAACCGGGGCCTCTATTCACCTGAGGATGGATAACGGGGACAGTTGTGAGAAAACAGAACAGTGGTACCAGCATGTTAGGGCTGATGCTGAAATGCCACCCATGAAGCTCTAAAGACCATCAACTCAAAACAAAAGGTTCCGAGACAGAGCAATCAAGAGCCGCAGACCCTGTTAGGCAGGAGTTCACATATCCAGTGCCATCTGTGACTAGTGAGGTGAGCTGGAGCCCTGTTTCATATTGGTTACTTTCACCAAGTTCACAAACAAAAACTGCAATGAAATTTGGAGCAGTGCTTCAGGTGAAATCACAGCTGGTTGACAGTCCTGAGGCTCTTTCCCACGATTACCCTGGGTCGCTGGGTTGCAATAGTCTTGAGATAGAATGGCACCAACCCATGCCATATTTGCAAGACTCTTTGGGATCCCACACTTCTCTCCCCAGTCCCTGGCACCTGCTTTGTTGTATTTCCCGGTGCAGAAGCCTCTACAGCCAGTGGCAAAAAGCACCGCAGATCTTAGCAGCTTCTTCCTCCTGTCTTTAGTGAGGTCCCTGGCATTGGCAGAGGTCCACACCTAAGCCACACTGCAGGCATAATTTCTTTCGTCAGCACAGTAGCGTTCATTTCTTGAGCCTAGCGTGTGCAAACAGTGCACAGAAATGTGTCCTCTCTCAGCCTGTGTTCATGTACCTCAAATGTAGCAGGCCAGGCCAGGCCACCTAATCCTCTAACTCATACTATCCTTGTGAAGTTTCTCTTCTCTCCCCCCACCCCCCATCTTTCTTCATTTCTTCCATCCTTACATTCATATGTTAATGCAAGAGATGCCACAAACGGTACTCTTCAGGGTTCAGTAGCTCTGTAAATGCTAGCCCGTTCCTGGCAATGCTAAGGACATGGTTGTGAGCCCCACTGGTGGTTTAGTCGTTGAGTCGTGTCTGACTCTTGTGACCCCATGGGCTGTAGCTCGCCAGGCTTCTCTGTCCATAGGATTTTCCAGGCAAGAATGCTAGAGTATGTTGCCATTTCCTTCCCCAGGGGATCTTCCTGACCCAGGGATCGAACCCAGGTCTCCTGCACTGCAGGCAGATTCTTTACCGACTGAGCCACCAGGGAAGCCCTGTGAGCCCTACTGCACTTTACTAAAGAAAAGCAACCCCCTGAGGGCTGCTGCTCTCCGTCCTTGTACCATCTGCCAGAGCCTCCGTGGATCGCCCTTAGAGTGACCCGCTCTGTCCACTTCAACCAAAGAAGCTTCCCTCTTTAGGCTTTACATGATCATGCTTCCACAAAACACTTTTTATGCAAATGCTGCTATAGTTTAATTAAAAAAATAAAGAACTCTCTCTAAAAATTGAAGAAATTAATCAGGTCCTGATACATATATTCGAATCCTACATTTCTGGGGAAATAGGAACTCTATGGAATGATAGAAATGTGCTCTTTCAGTGGGGAAAATAGCAGAGTAGAACAAATCAAGGAGAAGTAAAGTTTCTGTAATAGGGAGCAGAAAGACAAGAGATAAGAATAGGAGATGAGTTGTACAGGTGTTGGAATATTATTTTTTCTTTGGGGGTTGGTTTAGTTTGGTAAACAGCAGAGTGACAAGTTTAATTTCATCCAGTCTTCAGATCTGTGGTCATGAGTTTAAGTGCTGGTTCTGTTTTATTTGGACCGTCGCATATTGGCAGAGTAGATTCTTGCGTCTCCTATAAAGATGCAGGCGCTGGCCATCAGTGGTCCAGCTGTAGAACGTAGAAAATGTGAGAGGCTCTGAGGGGCCCTGGGCAGATATCCAACATCAAGATCCATGGCTGTCATTTATCCATCAGTACAACCTCTAGATACTAATGCAACCATATCCTGTTGAAGAAGAAAGACTTCAGGAGGACAGCTATGAATTGATCACTATGACTGATCACTAAATTTGTATGTGGTTCTATAAATACTATTCTGACTGTCAAATACCTATTTTGTACAACTTTGAATTACACATGACTATAGGATACATGTGTCTTTGTTGTTGATTCTCAAATACTTAAAATTTGATAAAATTATATTTATAAAAAATTCCTTTTTTTTTTTGAGGTATAGCTGACTTATAATATGGTGTTAATTTCCACTGTACAGCAAAGTGATTCAGATTATATGCTATGCTAAGTTGCCTCAGTCCTGTCTGACTCTTTTGACCCCATCGATTGTAGCCCACCTGGCACCTCTGTCCATGGGATTCTCCAGGCAAGGATACTGGAGTGGGTTGCCCTCCTCCAGGGGATCTTCCCGACTCAGGAATCGAACTTGCATCTCTTATGTCTCCTGCATTGGCAGATGGGTTCTTTACCAGCTGAGCTACTACAGAACTCCTGCTGGATCATATGGCAAGTGTGTTTTTTAGTTTTTTGAGGAATCTCCAAACTGTTTTCCATAGTGGCTGTACCAGTTTACACTCCCACCAACAGTGTAGGAAGGTTCCCTTTCCTCCATGCCCTCTCGAGCGTTTGTTATTTGTAGATTTTCTAACGATGGCCACTTTGACCGGTGTGAGGTGGCACCGCACTGTAGTTCTGATTTGCATTTCTCTAATAATTAGTGATGCTGAGTGTCTTTCCATGTGCCATTGGCCATCTGTATGTCATCTTTGGAGAAATGTCTATTTAGCTCTTCTGCCCATTTTTTGGTTTGGTTTTGTTGCTCATTGTTGTTGGGTTATATGAACTGTTTATGCCCTTGTTGGTCTCATTGTTTGCACATATCTTTTCCTAGTTCATAGGCTGTCTTCTCATTTTCTTTATGGTTTCTTTTGCGGTACAAAAGCTTGTAAGTTTGATTAAGTCCCATGTATTTATTTTTGCCTCTAGTTCTATTGCCTTGGGAATCTGACCTGAGAAAACATTGGTATGATTTATGTCAGAAAATGTTTTGCTCACATTCTCTTCTGGGAGTTTTATGGTGTCGTGTCTTATATTTAAATCTTTAAGCCATTTTGAGTTTATTTTTGTGTATGGTGTAATGGTATGTTCTAACTTCATTGAATTACATGTGGCTGTCCACATTTCCTAACACCCCTTGCTGAAGAGAATTTTTCCCAATATATATTCTTGCCTCCTGTGCTGAAGGTTAATTGACCATAAGTGTGTGGTTTATTTCTGGGCTCTCTATTCTGTACCATTGATCTATATGCTTGTTTTTGGGCCAATATCACACTGTTTTGATTCCTGTGGCTTTGTAGTGTTGCCTGAAGTCTGGGAAGATTATGCCTCCTTGGTGGTTCTACAATAGAATTTATTTGATTTTTAATAGAAATCATTGATACTTCATTTCTGTATTCATTTATTTATGCCTTATTTTGTTCAGAATAGGATTTAAAATAATAGTTATACATATGCTCCAGATTATAACCCAGATTATTTCATAGGGAAAAGAAATAAAACTAAGGAATTTAGAAAATTAGTTTAAAGAAGTTAGGCTCAGTCAGCAGAGAGTGGAAAGATTATTGATTTGTCCTCAGACAGAAATGGGTATGAATTTTTCCTCTGCCACTTTGCCCCAGTAGAACTTTGAGTAAGTCACTTCATCTCTCTTAATTTCAGTATTTTTATCTCTAATCTGGAAAATATAATTAGACCCCACAGAGTTATGAAGATTTGACGAAATGATGGGGTTCAGACAGTACTCCAGTAGCTGACCTATAACATATATTCACCTAAGATTAGCTTTACAGATGAATGCTATGCTATGCTAAGTCACATCAGTTGTGTCCGACTCTGTGCGACCCCATAGACGGCAGCCCACCAGACTCCCCCGTCCATGGGATTCTCCAAGCAAGAACACTGGAGTGGGTTCCCATTTCCTTCTCCAGTGCATGAAAGTGAAAAGTGAAAGTGAAGTCGCTCAGTCATGTCCGACTCTTCGTGATCCCATGGACTGCAGCCTACCAGGCTCCTCCGTCCATGGGATTCTCCAGGCAAGAGTACTGGAGTGGGTTGCCATTGCCTTCTCCATTACAGATGAATACATGGCAGAAAAAAAAAAAATGCAAGACAGAATCGATTAAATTTTATATTTTGTGGCATAGACATGAAACATGAAGGAGTTGAGAATCCCTGAGAGCTGAGCTAATCAGAGAGGATTTTGCAGAAATGTAAGAAGGTCTAGAACTGACTCATTGGAAAAGACCGTGATGCTGGGAAAGATTGAAGGCAGGAGGAAAAGGGGATGACAGAGGATGAGATGTTTGGATGGCATCACCAACTCAATGGACGTGAGTCTGAGCAAGCTCCAGGAATTGGTAATGGACAGGGAAGCCTGGCATGCTGCAGTCCATGCGGTTGCAAAAAGTCAGACACAACTGAGCGACTGAACTGAACTGAATAAGGTCCAGAAATATGCAGAGGATTAAGAGTGTGCCTTACATAGTCCATTTGGGCTGCTATGACAAAATGCCACAAACTAAATGGTTAATAAGCACAAAATTTTATTTCTCACAGTTGTGGAGGCTGAGGAGTTTGAGGTCATGACACTAGCAGACTTGGTGTCTGGTAGGAACCCACTTCCTAGTTTACAGGGAGCTGTCTTTTCACTGTGCCCTCACAGAGTGGAAAGTACAAGGGGGTTCTCTGGAGTCTCTTCGACAAGGGCACTAATCTCATTCACGAGGGCTCCACTCTTAGGACCTGATTGCAAACAACCCACCTCCAGATAGCATCACATTGGGGATTAGATTTCAATGTATGAATTTGGGGGGTGGAGTGGGATGCAAACATTCAGTCTATAGCAAGGAGTAAAGAAAATGAAACCTTGCTAGGTGAAAGAAAAAGAGCACGAAACAGAGGCTTGATGAGCAATGGCATGTCAGACGGAGGCAAGAGGAGATGAGGCCACTGAGCTCCAGGTCATCCCTCCACAGCCTGATGGTAACAGGAGAGGAAGGCAGAAGACAGGTTTGGAGAGAGACAGTTCACTTGACTTTGGATTTCAAGATTTGAGGCAACGTGGTATCTCCGTGAGGATACACCTCCTGTTGCTAGATATGGAGTCAAGGCATTCTGAAGAGGCTATAGATCCGGAGGACGTCGCCTCACAGTGATAGTTAAACCTAACGAGCTCTCAATGACAGGAGGAAGCACAGACCAACGACCAAATGTGGACAGCACACAATCCAGTTATAGAAGGAGAAAACAGAGCAGCTTGATCAAAACAAACAACAAAAAAAACCCACCAAGAGGGGTGGTCAGTTTTAGGAGAAAAGCTAGAATGGTGGTGTGTATAACAGTGTTTGACAAGAAGAGGAGATGGTCTCTGAACAGCTGCCTCCTTCCTCAGAAGAATGGAACCAGGCTATCCAGTGGGGGCCCCAAGAGAAGAACCACTGTCTGGGGAGGGCCACTGACCAGCTGTCCCGCCTCTGTTGGTTTTGCCTTTGCATTGGATTCGCTTGTGCCGGTTGGTCGCCTTTCGCTCCTTCCTGACTCCTGCTTCTCTACCCTTAACACCCCTAGACCCAAACAATACCTTTTCCAGTGCTTTGGCACAAAATGACCCGTTTTAATTTGCCCTGAGAACATTTGGGGCAGGCTTAATTTTTTGAGTCTTTAACAAAGTGCTAAGAGACAGCCAAAGAAAATACACAGGAGGCAGTACAGAGCATGGACTCGCCAGCACCAGCCTCCCTTTCAGACCCAGCCTCTCCCATTTAGGAGCTTCCGAGGAGCTTCCTGCTGCTGCTGCTGCTGCTGCTAAGTCGCTTCAGTCATGTCCAACTCTGTGCGACCCCATAGACGGCAGCCCACCAGGCTCCCCCGTCCCTGGGATTCTCCAGGCAAGAACACTGGAGTGGGTCAGAGGAGATTCCCAATCTATGCCAATTACTCAGTTTCTCTCTGTGTGGGTTTTCTAGTCTGAAAAATAATGGGGAATAATAGTGGTACATATTTCATAGGGTTGTGGTAAGAAGCAAGTAGATGTAATATACTTAAAGCTCTTAGTTGAGTGCCTGGCACACTTGAAGCGCCACGTAAGTATTTGCAACTAAACAAGTCCAGAAGACAAAGAACTGAACGAGCAGTAGGCATAATGTTTGAAAGTTTACTGGAGCTAGCTTAGCCATTTATTAGCTATGTGACTTTGGACAAATGATTTCAGTTCTCTGGACCTCCATTTCTTCAGTTAAAAATGTGGCTACAATACTAACAACTTTGATTGTGAGGACTGAAAGAATCAGTACGTGTAAAGTGTTTCATAAGGACTTAATAATTAACAGACATTATTTTTTTTTTTATTGAAGGATCATTACTTTACAGAACTTTGTTGTTTTCTGTCAAACCTCAACATGAACTAGCCATAAGTATACATATGTCCCCTCTCATATCCCTCCCCATCCCACTGCTCTAGATTGATACAGAGCCTCTGTTTGAGTTTCCTGGGCTATTTTACATATGGTAAGCTTAAACTCCAATACTTTGGCCACCTGATGCAAAGAGCAGACTCATTGGAAAAGACCCTGATGCTGGGAAAGATTGAGGGCAGGAGGAGAAGGGGACGACAGAGGATGAGATGGTTGGATGACATCACTGACTCAATGGACATGGGTTTGGGTGAACTCCAGGAGTTGGTGATGGACAGGGAGGTCTGGCATGCTGCGATTCATGGGGTCGCAAAGAGTCGGACACGACTGAGCGACTGAACTGAACTGAACTGAATATAAGTTTCCATGTTACTCTTTCCATACATCTCACCCTCTCTTCCCCTCTCCCCATGCCCATAAGTCTAGTCTCTATGTCTAACAGACATTATTATTAGCTCTGTGGCTTACCAATGCAGCATTCTGATCACCAAGGATCACAGGGGCTGTTCCATTTTATACCTGATACAGGCAAAGAAAGCCCAACCCTCTTCTCCCGGGGCATGACAGGTCACAATAGTAGACAGAGACTTTTTCACATCCTTACCTCTTCAGAGTCAGAAGCCAGATGAATGGACCACCCTTTCTCTTACCTCCCTGAGCCTGCTCACATTTCCTCTCCAGTCTACCCTTTCCTGTGATGACTACATGCACTGATTTCACCCTTCAGGTTAGTTTCAAATCAACTGGGGGTAGGAAGGGAGCCTTCTCTTAGAATAGGAACCATTTTTAGAATTATTACCTGAAGTTAGAATTGATAGGACAATAATTTAAGCACAATGAAATTGAAGGTAATACAGTAATAAGTAGAGGAGAGGAAAAAGCAATTTAAGGGGCACATTTCTAAAAGGTCCCTTATCTAAGAGCCAGGGACAGGGTTAATTCCATAAGTAAACATTTTAGAAAGAAACAGAGTAACATAGGTTTTAAGATGAACCACAGGCGTAGCACCAGCTCTTATGGCAAAGAGCTAGGGACTTTTCAAGTCAGGGACAGTGCATTTGAGGAGAAGGAAATCTTGCTGTAGCTGGACCTTGGACTCAGCTCCATCTGCCCAGAGCCTGCATCTCTTATCCTGATGTCCGTGAAGTGGCTGGCAGGTAGCTCTGGCCTAATTAACCCGTTGTCATACAAATGTTCTGCCACCAGCACAGATGAGGTAATGCTGAAAAAGTTCTGGTCAACTGAATAAAAAATTACCTATATATCCCAACCATTTGGATGCATCTGCCTCCAGATACTGTGTAATCACAGCAAGTGTCCATGTGAAGATACTTTAAATAGTCATTTCCTCAAAAATAACAATCTGTAAAACATAAATAGTAAATTTCTTTTTACCATAAAAGAAAATCAGATTATCAGAAAGAGAGGCTATAAATCATACGTTATACGTCTGAACTTTTTATGTACCATAATAGCTAATCACTCGGCTATCAGGGCACTGGGGAAATTATAATAATATTTTGTAGGGTATGCACCACATGAATGAAGCCAAGAATATTATAGAAGTGACCTTCACCTTCTGTGATGTCATAGAAAAAAATGATGCTGCCCTAATAACTTCAGAGGGTTAATGAGTTTCGGAGAACACACAAGAGGCTGCGATGTCACAGTTTTGTTTTTCTTTCCCGTGGGAAGTTGGGCTAATAAAAAATGAAGAACATTTCAAGTAGCTAAGTAAGAAAGAAGAGTTGCATGGAGTTTGAAGGAAACGCTTTAGTGCTGTACCCTTAGAAGGCCTAGTTTTCTTTCTCTGTAAGCTGCAAATCTTATTCTTTTCTTGTGCATCTTTTCCCATTGACTTGGGAATCTTTGAAATGACCATTGTCTTCAAAATCTGCTCTGAAGATGGATTTTTCTTTTTTTTCTCTTTTTTAAGTTTAGTGATGGACACGAATCCATTTAATCAGACAGGGACCTCTGAAGATAGGGGGACATTTATCTCTATAAAATATGCAGCTTTGTTTGGTCTCACCACTTGGCTCCCCCGTGGGGGTGGAGGTAAAGTTTCCACAGTCACGCTGATTTCAGATGAATAGATGTGCTGGTGTCAAAGACAGGCTGCAGCACTCTGCTGGCATCTGGGGTACAGAAGGCTAAATCTTCTGAATAGAGCCATTGATGATTACATTTTGGGGAAACTTAATCATAGAGTAATTAGGCTTTAATTCTTACAAAAACTTACAATTAATTGGATCTTTTATACAACTTTTTTTGTTTGATTTAAAGTACCATGTAGGTTAGTTATAGAAACTTAATTTAAATATGGATTTAATTAGAATTGTTTTATGATTTTAATGAGTCTTAAAACTCTTTTGATGAGCAGCCTGTATAATTATGGCATTTAAAATGATTGGCTAAATGCATACTTTTATAATTTACCTTTCTGGAAACTGTATTTTTATGGAGGCTATTTTTTGTATGATGAATTGTTTCATTTTATGTTCAGTTTTTGTGGGAATGGGTACTTATTCCTGCCCCTAATCATTCAAGTGTTTTCTTTCTAGAATGAAATTAAACTTTCATGGAATCAGAAGCATCAGGCAGTAGCCCAATACCACAGTTAAATTTAATCACAGAAATATTTTTACTTTTACTATAAAGGAGACTGAATCACTGCTAAAACTTTTAGCTGAGGATTCACTTTCCTACATAATTAGGTACAAATAAGTTACCTGAAGACAAGTTTTTTCCTATAGAAAAAATGTGATTTTAGGCAAAATGGCTTGAAATTTCCCTTTAAATGAAATGAAATATGGAAATTTCAACCTTATAATGCACTGTCAAAACAACCAGAAATGAGGACTTTCAATAAACATCAAACATTTTAAATTGGAAAAGAAAAGAAAACATTAGGTACTTTCTCCCCTTTGAGTTGGTCCCAGTTCTACCTATAGTAAATCAGATAACTTGCATTTAATATTTTTTGGCTGATTATACATTTAATAAGTAATATAAGGGCACATGTTTTTATTTTCCATTTTAATGACATTATTATGTTCTAGCCTTCATATGTTCTATTTTTAGGTTGTATTATTTACATGTGCTTAAAAATCAATGCGCTTTACATATCAAAAGAATATTGGAGAAATGCCATATAGTCATTGCAATAGATGCAGGAAAACATTTGACAAAACCATTTAATGATTAAAAAATAAAAAACTCTGAGCAAACAAGGAACAAAAGTTAACTTACTCAACTTGATTGATAGCTCCTCTGAAAAGGCTACAGCTCGCATAATACTCAGAGATCAGGAATAAGGCAATGATGTCTTTTATTCAACATTTACTGAAGATTCTAGCCAGCACAATAAGACAAGCAAAGGAAATAAAAGGCATGCAAATGGAAAAGGTAAAAGTAAAAATACCCTTAATTGTAATGACATGATATATAAGTAGGTAAAAAAAAACACCCTAAGAGAGTCACAAAATAGCTATTAAGTCTTATAGTGGAAAACAACCTGAAAAAGAATGTATATATATATAAATATAGCTGAATCACTGTGCTGATTACACAGTGAAATTAACACAGATTACACCTGAAACTAACACAACATTGTAAATCCAACTATACTTCAATTAAATCAATCAATCTAGTAAATAAGTTTAGAAAAATTTCAGGATACAAGGTCAAAATAAAAACTGTCATTTTTATAAACTACCAACAAACATTTGACAATGAAAAATTAAAATCTCTATTTAAAATAGCATGAAAAATAGCATAACGAGAAATTAATCCACAATTACCTGAACAATTTATTTTTGAGAAAGATACCAAGCTAATTCAGTAGAGAAAAAGCATTGCCTTTTCAACAAATAGTACTAGAATATCTAGATAACTGTTTATGGGAAAATATACTAGTCTTGATCTTTACCTGATAACTTCCAAAAAGCTTAATTCAAAATTAGTATTAGGCTTAAACATAAGAACCTAAACCATTAGAACTTTAAAAAAAACAGGAGAGAAAACATTTGCGATACCAGATTAGGCAAGACATTGTTAAATAAAACATGAAAAGCACTAACTATAAAATAAGAAATAAGGTTTAAAATGGATTTTCATCAAGGTTAAAAATTTTGTTCTTCCAAAAGACAGAGTTAAGGAAACAGAAATCTGTGCCAAGGTTGGAAGGAAATTTTCACAGAATATTTCTGACAAAGAGCTTGAATCTACAATATATAAAGAACTCTTAACAACTCAGTAAGAAAAAGACAAGGGCATATAGCAAAGTGATTCAGTTATACATATACATATATTCATTCTTTTTTTTTAATTTAATTTTATTTTTTAACTTTACAATATTGTATTGGTTTTGCCATATATCAACATGAATCCGCCACAGGTATACACATGTTCCCATCCTGAACCCTCCTCCCTCCTCCCTCCCTGAACCATCCCTCTGGGTCGTCCCAGTGCACCAGCCCCAAGCAGATTCTTTTCCTATATAGGTTATAAGAAAATATGGTATCAAGTTCCCTGTGCTATATAGTGGTACTTGTTGATTATGTATGTTATATAGTGGTATGTATATGTTAATCCCAAGCTCCTAATCTATCCATTCCCCCACCCCACTTTTCCCATTTGGCAGCCATAAGTTTGCTTTCCAAGTCTGTGAGCCTGTTTGTTTTGTAAATAAGTTCTTTTTTTAGATTACACATACAAGTTGTATCACATGATATTTGTCTTTCTCTTTCTGACTTCCTTCACTTAGAATGATAATCTTTAGGTCCACCTGTGTTGCTATGAATGGCGTATTTCATTCTTTTTTACAGCTGAGTAATATTCCATTGTATATATGTACCACATCTTTATCCATTCATCTGTCAATGGGCATCTAGGTTGCTTCCATATCTTAGCTATTATAAATAGTACTGCTTTGAACACTGGGGTGCATGTATCTTTTCAAATTAAAGTTTTTGTCTTTTCTGGGTGCATGCACAGGAGTGGGATCCCAAGATCATATAATAATTCTATTTTTAGTTTTCTAAGGAATGTTCATACTGTTGTTTATAGTGATTGTATCAATTTACTTTCCTGCCACATCTGCAGGAAGTTCCTTTTTCTCCACACCCTCCCTAGCACTTATTATTTGTAGATTTTTTCCATGATGGCCATTCTGACAGGCCATCAGTATTAGGTGATACTTCATTGTAGTTTTGATTTGCATTTCTCTAATAATTAATGACTTTGAGCATTTTTTCATGTGCCCCTTGGGCATCTACATATCTTCTTTGGAGAAATGTCTGTTTAGATCTGCCCATTGGTGGTGGTTTTTTTTTTTTTTTTTAGCATTGAATTTCATGAGCTGTTTGAATATTTTGGAGAATAATCTTGCTGGTCACTACATTTGCAAATATTTTCTCCCATTTTGTGGGTGGTCTTTCTGTTAACAGTTTTCTTTGCTGTACAAAAGGATTTCAAGTTTAATTAGGCCCCATTTGTGTATTTTTGTTTTTATTACTCTAGGAGGCAAATCCAAAAATATATAGTTGGAATTTATGTCAAAGAATGATTTGTCTGTGTTTTCTACTAGGAGTTTTATAGTATCCAGTCTTACGTTTAGGCCTTTAATCCATTTTGAATTTATTTTTGTGTATGATGTTCAAGAATGTTCTAATTTCACTCTTGTACAAGTAGCTGTCCACTTTTCTAGCTTATTGAAGAGACTGTCTTTTCTCCGTTGTATATTCTTGCCTCCTTTGTCATAGGTTAATTGACCATAGGTGTGTGAGTTTATTTCCAGGCTTTCTATCCTGTTGAAAGTGAAAGCAGTAGTCACTCAGTCGTGTCTGACTCTTTGCAACCCTAAGGACTGGAGCCCACAAGGCTCCTCCCACTAATCTATAAGTCTGTTTTTGTGCCAGTTCCACGCTGTTTTGATTACTGTAGCTTTGTAGTATAGTCTGAAGTCAGAAAGCCTGATTCTTCCAGCGCCACTTTTCTTTCTCAAGACTGCTTTGGCTATTTGAGGTCTTTTGTGTTTCAATACAAATTTGAAAAATTTTTGCTCTGTTCTGTGAAAAATGGCATTGGTAGTTTGATAAGAATTGTACTGAATCATTAGATTGCCTTGTGTAGTATAGTCATTTTGACAATATTGATTTTTCCAATCCAAGAACACAATATCTTTGAATCATCTTCAGTTTCTTGAATTGTTTTCTGATAGTTTTGGGGGTACTGGTCTTTTGCCTCCTTAGATAGGTTTATTCCAAGATATTTTTTTCTTTTTGATGTGATGGTAAATAGAAGTGTTTCCTTAATTTCTCTTTCTGATCTTTAGCTGTCGGTGTATAAAAACACAACAGATTTCTGTATATTTTGTATTCTGCAACTTTGCTGAATTCATTGATGAGCTCTAGCAGTTTTCTAGTAGTGTCTTTAGAATTTTAGGTATATAGTATCACATTATCTGCTAACAGTGACAATTTTACTTCTTCTTCTTCCATTAAAAAAAAAACTAAAAGACAACCCATGGACTAGGAGAATCCTATTGTTTAAAGTTGAAAAACAAGACTGTGTCAAGTTTAGGATACTAACAGAATGGGTTACTGCATTGTTATAAAACTAAAACTTCTTTAATTCCCATATTCTCAGCAAAGCACTGAGTTCTGAATGAGCCAACAGAACTTTTAATTCTAGTTTGGCTACTGGATAAGCCGTGTGACCTGGTAGAAATTATATTTAAAAATTCCCAGTTTCCTTAATTGTAAAAATAAGGATAATAATATTTACTCTGAATAGTTGTCTGGGGGTTAAATTAGATAATATATATGGAAGGGATAACAGAGCACCAAATACATGATAATCCTTCTCGTCCCCCCTGCTTCCTTCCATCATTAACATCCATAACACCTTTCCTAAGTAGCCAACTCTGACCATACTTTGGGTGTAGTCTGAACCTGGGTCAGAAAAAAACCCCACAAAATTCTCCTCTTACTGTTCTGTGCTCAGGGATACAAGAACACTTGGTACAGAGCCAGAGAAAGATGAGTTACAAGAAGGGCTTTAACTCCTGAAACCAGCTTGGCACCTTCCTAGAGATTCAACAGTGCTACCCACCTATTCTTTACCAGCTGAGCTACCAGGGAAGCCTACCCACTCCACAAGTATTTGCTCAGTGGTATTACCAGGTACCTCACTAGGTCCTGAAATTATTGACATAATAAATTCAGTCCTCAGAAAGGCAGGGGACCTCATGCTAGGGAACAGAGAAGTTTAAAAAACAATTGCAAATCCTCTCAAGGTATCTAACACTAGAAGTCAGTAATCACATACCTCCGTATTACCCGTATTTTCCTTTAGGGAAAAAGTGAGATAACTCACTTGAGAGAAGGAAAGAAGGAATCTGGAGACAGAGGTGGACAGATAAGACCTGGCAGAAGAGGAGACAGCTAACATACTCTGAAAGATCTTTAACTTGTGAAATCTCTTAGGATTTTTCCAGCTTCGGTCATGGTTAAACCTAAAGAATAAAATAGATATGTCAAAATTTCAGTAGATGTTTTATTCTTTTCTTTGGATCAAGTTTTTACAATGTGCTAGTTTCCCTTCTCTTTATGTTGATGTAGTTTTTTTTTTTTTTTTTCTCTTCCAGTTCCCCTCCTGGCTGGATGAGCCACAGCATGACTTACAGCAGTAATACATTAGGCTAATAAAGCAATTATTTAATTGACTCTAATTTCATTGGCATTTCTATTAGCTAAAGGAAAGAGGTTCAATCACTGTTTACATTTGTAAAGCCAATATTATGGTTTAAATTATGGCCTTTGGACAAAATTGAAAATTGAAGCCTGATAATCCTTAAAGCAATATTTACAGAGGACTCTTTGTCTTTGTAAAGAATAAAGGGAATGGAAACAAGAGCATGTTAAATCAGAGGCGCTTTTAAATATTCATTTTGCAATCAGCTTCACTGGTTTCCAGGCCACTATCTACCTTCATCATTCTTTCTGTGAAGGAATATCAAATCTCTTGCTTTAATTATCCTGTGAAATATAAACTATTGCTTCACATTCTTTTTTTATTATTATTATTCTGGTGTACAGGAGTTCCAGATATAACTGTCACACTACAAACATTATTCTTTACCAGAAATATATTGGCCAATAACTGCAAAAATTAGTAATTCAAAAATGCAGACATTTTGGATAGGTAGCTTCTCATTTAAAACCGGTGCTACCTAACAACCCCTAGTAAGACCTTTGCCAAAACCCAATAAAATAACTATAAAAGCACTGAAGCTGATAAAGACTCATGACTCCAAAAATCAATCAGTAATCCTGTTATCAATGGTTTTACATGAATCACAGTATGATGGAAGTGGTCTAAACAGAGTTCTCCTACTTTAAAGAGGAGTAATCTAAAGAACCCAAATGGTGCTTGTGAAAATATGCTCTGGCTTAAGGGAATGTGCAAATCACTCTGAAAACACACATACATACACACAGAAACAGTCTTACGGGCAAAATGACTAGAACACTGTAGTATCCTCCATAGGATATAAGGCATAGCCTCTGAGCAAACTGTAGAAACACATGGGTTACAATCTGTAATGCAAGAGGAGAAACAATAAGAAGCAATAAGTGAAAGTGAAAGTGGAGTCGCTCAGTCGTGTCCGACTCTTTGCGACCCCATGGACGGTAACCTACCAGGCTCCGCAGTCCATGGGATTTTCCAGGCAAGAGTACTGGAGTGGGCTGCCATTTCCTTCTCCAGGGGATCTTCCCAGCCCAGGGATCGAACTCCGGTCTCCTGCATTGCAGACAGACACTTTACCATCTGAGCCACTAGGGAAGCCCAAGATGCAATAACAAGCTGCCAAAGTAACAGTGGAAGTGGATACAATGTGGAAAAAAGAAAAAGGATTTAAATTGGCACTACAGAAAATCAAATTAATTTTTAGATGTAGTTAATTTTAAGAAAGAGGAAAACAGAGTCAGAGCATCCAGGAAGGAAAAAAATAAGGCAGGTTAGCAAAGGGACAAACTTCGGTTGGCCTTAAACTTCCCTAAAACATTAAGTGCTATGAGATGATGGCATGTCTACAGCATTTTTTTTTTTAGTGCTATTTTTTACTTACAGAAAAGTGACAAAAATAGTACACAGATTTCTCATTTACCCTTCACCTAGATTCCCCTCACGTTTAACATCTTGTCTTGTTGCTTAGTCACTAAGTTGTGTCCGATTCTTTTGCGTCCCCCTGGACTGTACTTCACCAGGCTCCTCTGTCCATGGCATTCTCCAGGCAAGAATACCACAGTGGGTTGCTATTTCCTCCTCCAGGGGATCTTTCCAACCCAGGGATTGAACCCATGTCTCCTGCATTGGCAGGCAGATTCTTTACCATGAAGCCACCAGAGAAGCCCTGTTTAACATCTTATGTAACCAAAAAACACTTATCAAAGTGAAGAAATCACCCTGGCACACTGCTCTTAACTGAAGCATAGAACGCTTTTCCACTACTGTCATTTTGTTGTTCCAGGATCCGACTCTGCATTTAGTTGTCATGGTTCCTTCAGTTCAGTTCAGTTCAGTCGCTCAGTCGTGTCTGACTCTTTGTGACCCCATGAATCGCAGCACGCCAGGCCTCCCTGTCCATCACCAACTCCCGGAGTTCACTCAGACTCATGTCCATCGAGTCGGTGATACCATCCAGCCATCTCATCCTCTGCCGTCCCCTTCTCCTCCTGCCCCCAATCCCTCCCAGCATCAGAGACTTTTCCAATAAGTCAACTCTTCACATGAGGTGGCCAAAGTACTGGAGTTTCAGCTTCAGCATCATTCCTTCCAAAGAAATCCCAGGGCTGATCTCCTTTAGAATGGACTGGTTGGATCTCCTTGCAGTCTAAGGGACTCTCAAGAGTCTTCTCATGGTTCCTTAGACTCCTTCAATCTGTGTCGGTTCCTGAGCCTTTGTCTTTTATGACCTTGACACTTTTGAAGGGTACTGGTCAGTTTTGTTGACTGTGCCTCAGGTTGGGTTTGTCCAATGCCTTCTCATTAAAGTTGTGCATTATTGGGAAGGAAACCATAGAAGCGATGGGCCCTTCTCGGTGTCTCATATCAGGGATTGAATAAAATCAATTTGTCTTACTTATGATGTTACTCTTGTCACTGGATTCAGCTGGTGTTAGGATTCTCTATCGTTGTTACTATTTTTCCTTTGTAATTACTAAATATTTGAGGGAGATACTTTGACCTTATGCAGATACACAATTTTTGCATAAACTTTTACCCACTAATTTTAATAGCCACTGTGTGCAATATTGCTGTGGTGTTTTACTGGTGATTTCTATTTCTTTCATTCATTTGTATATATTATTTAGATTTTTGCTTGAGAAAGAGTTTTCCCTTATCCCCCTATTTATTCACTTATTTACATTAGTATGGATCATGGATATTTATTTTATTATTTGGTTCTAATCTAATGCAATCATTATTTATTTTGTTACTCAAACTGTTCCAGCTTTGGCAATTGACAACTTTTCTAGGCTGGTTCCTAAGCTCTTTTAATATAGTCCCATCTATTTTCTTAACCTCTTTACTTACTTCTTCTTCTTTTGTTTTTGCAGTGAATATTTAATATGCAGATAGTACATGTTACACATTTTGCGAGAGTTAACAGCAGGAAAGAAGAAAAATCAATTGTCTGGTATCATGCAGGTTATAATCTGATTAGGGAAAAACTATTAAATACATAATTTAGTTTGACAGAGTCTGGTCTGGTCCCTGAAAAATATCCCTTTCCTAACCAGTGGGAAAGACTTCCTGACACAAAAACTAACCCAACTATGGACTACCCTATGTAAATTATTTGGAAAAATTTCTTCTCCCAAAGGGCCCAAATGAAGTCTCACTTTTACTCAAGAAGCCTTTTTTGGAGGCTTCCTCGTAGAAAGGAACTTCTTATAGTTAAAGGCATGTATTAACCTCCTTACTTTTTGATGCTCCAGTCTTGTATTGGTTTTGCTCTGCCTTAGCTCTAAAATTAGCTGTCTCACTAAGGAGTCCTGTCTTTTGTGTTGGAGAGTAGAATTTATAAACCAAGATTTAGGTGCTAGCTGTTCATTGCTATCGGGGTACCTTCTGGATAGAGCTAGGAAACACATGTTTAGATACTAACTCATGCATATAAACACATCAAAATTTATTTCTGTATCATATGTATATTAAAAAAAGTTCATATTGCTATCTCCAATTTTAATCCAATACAACAGAGCTTATTCTAGCTTTTATCCCTTATTTGTAACTTCTTTCTCTGACAGTAAGAAACATGACTCCCATTTTCTATAATTTATTTATTTGATAACTCAACCCTAGTATATAAACATAAGTAAAAATATCTTTAAAAGCATCTCAAAATACTTCTAAAAAGTCTTAAAAATTTTTTTTGATCTAAAAGAGTACTTTTAGATCTCCTAATCCATATCTTTGTTAGAAACAAATTACCAGTTACAGAACATTGTGAATAGCTCTTTTGTCTTTAAACAGTCACTTAAAACGGTGCTTTCCAGAGTTCCTTAGCTTGGCTCCTTTCTCATCCACCCCGCTTCAGTGCAGTTATATGATTCATTTATAAAATCATTTGATTCCCATGTCACAGTCTGCATTTCATATTTCCCCCACATCCTAATTGATTTTGTTGTTGTTGTTATCATAGAATAAAATCCATTCTTTGTGCTGTATAATTCTGTGTGTTTTGACAAACTCATAGCTATGTGCCTACAGTTTGTGCAGAACAGTTTCATAAACCCCTAAAACAAGAGTTACCCCTCTATGGATAATCTCTCCTCCTGTTCCTAACCCCTGGAAATCACTGATCTGTTTTCTTCTGTGTAGTTTTGCTCTTTCAGGAATGTCTGTCACGTAAAATGGAATCACACAACATGCAGCCACTTCATTCTCTCTTCCTTCACTTAGGAAAATGCATTGGAAATTCACCCAAGTTATTGCATGAACCTTCTTATGGCTGAGTTGTATTTTATTGTATGAAATAGTTTAAGGACATCTGGCTTATTTACAGTTTGGGGCTATTGTAAATAAAGCTGCCATAAACATTTGTTTATAGGGTTTTATGTGAATGTAAATTTCTTTTTCTGTTAGGAAGACACCAGAGAATGGGATAGCAGAGTTATATGGTAGATGTATATTTAACTTTTTTAATAAAAATGCCAAAACCACTCCCCAAAGTGGCTGTACAATTTTGTGTTCCCACCTGTCTACAGCATTTTAAGGAGAAAACTTGTAACCTAAGAATTGTATGCCCTCCTAGATGTTATTTATGTGCAGTGGCAGTGGAATTCTCACTCAAGAATTTTAAAGTTATAACACAAAATGGCCTTTTTGAAAAACAAAGTCATACACTAGCCATCTGAAAAGGAATTCATAATTTAAAAGTTGGAAAAAAGAAACATTCCCAATAAACAAAATCTTAAGGAAAAAAATCAAAGAAAGGAAACTTCCTTTTCATAAAAAATGGATACCTAAGAAGACAGTTTACATCATACAATAATTATAAAACCAGAACTCAAGAGTTGATGGAATTCCCAATCTATTTAACATTTTTTTTCTAGAGTTTCTGGCTAGTGAAATAAGGCATAAATCAGAAGTAATGGACTAACTTCTGGAGAGGCAAAGGGGAAAATGGTTATTCACTGCAGAGAATATTTCTTGGGGAAAAAAAAAAACACTTAAAATCCTTTTAGAAATAAGTAAGGATATGAAATAAAAGAAAAATATTGTAAAGTATCAATATATCAATAAGAAACAGAAGATACAATAAAAACAGACAAACAAAAACTCTCTAGATAATAGAGAGATAATAGATATATATACCATAAAATTTCTGGGAATAATGCTAACAAAAATATGCAGGATTCATATATAAAAAACTAAAAATTATTGAAACATAAAGGACCTGAACATTGACTTTTGCAGTACTGCCATTCATTAATTCATTCAATTTGATTACTTACCCAAAATTTCCTTGCCACAGATTTAAGTTCCATATGAGAAGGGGCAATTATTGTATTCACTGCATTATCCCCTGTGCCTAATAAATTGCCTAACTCATAGTAGGTACTCCAAAAATATTTTTCTATATGCCAATATTTTGTTCAGTAATCTGATCTATGAAGTTTGTATAGCTTCTAAGAAACATTCACTAAGAAACTCAGGAGTTTTTGAAGAGTCTAGACTAGTTAATTACCATCCAATTGCAGCCCACTCCAGTACTCTTGCCTGGAAAATCCCAAGGATGGAGGAGCCTGGTAGGCTGCAGTCCATGGGGTCACAAAGAGTCAGACACAACTAAGCGACTTCACTTTCACTTTTCTCTTTCATGCCTTGGAGAAGGAAATGGCAACCCACTCCAGTGTTCTTGCCTGGAGAATCCCAGAGATGGGGGAGCCTGGTGGGCTGACGTCTCTGGGGTCGCACAGAGTCGGGCACGACTGAAGCGACTTAGCAGCAGCAGCAGCAGCAGCAGCAGGACACTATAATGGGCTTCCCTGGTGGCTCAGACAGTAAAGAATCTGACTGCAATGCAGGAGACCTGGGTTTGATCCCTGGGTTAGGAAGATCCCCTAGAGGAGGTCATAGCAACCAACTCCAGTATTCTTGCCTGGAGAATCCCCAAGGACAGAGGAGCCTGGCAGGCTACAGTCCATGGAGTTGCAGAGTTGCACGTGACTGAGCAGCTAAGCACAGCACAGCACAACAAACTATAATACCCATCCATTTGACAGCATCATATGGCTTACCACTTACAAACTCATAGTCCTGCACTGCTATCTTTTGTCACTTTCCCTCTCTAACATTAATGGATTTCACAACATACCACCAAGAATTTCAAGGCTTAGAGTTCAGAGGATTTTAGAAATGGCCCTTCTCTATTTAAAAAAAAAAAAAAAAAAGAAGGTTGGTTATACTTCAATTCAATTTCTAGATCACATAGGCTATGCTAGCTTAATACTGAAGTGAATGGGGATGAAATTCTAGTAGCTGAAAATTTGAGTTAAGGAAAGGGGGGGGAAGAAACAGAATCTAGGAGAGGTGAAAGTGAAATATTTCACAGTATGAAATCTGAGCCTTTTATCTGGAATCTTTTCTGCTTCCGTGTAATACAGAATGTAAGGTTAATGTTCACAGTATTCCACTGCTTGATAGCTTAGTTTCATTTCATAATTAGGTTGACATTTTTCCTCATAACATTGAATTGCTAATATTTTCCTAGGTTTCAAAAATAATGGAATGATATGCCATTAGATAAAGTTGACTGAATAGCTGAACCACAGCTAAAGATAAAGCATTTTCTTGATTATTCTTATTTTCCAATGTTTTATTATCTATAGGTACGTGTATGTTTGAGTTTTTATGTGTTCACCAGGGGTGGGAAATAGTGTGGAGTAATTTCCCTGTTGTGCTTCTAAATAGGGACTTCCAATGAACACTAATAATGGTAATGTCATAGTTATTTACTGAGAGAACTAATCTGGATTCTACAGAGGTATGTTGAAGTTTTGTGAAAATGAAATTAGAGATGCAGCATATCTCAGCAGTAATGAAACTGTTTATGTTGTATAAAGCAGGGTTAGGTTAAGAAAAAGCAATTTTTCACACTCAGTGCTTTTTGATGGTCAAGTGTTTATTCCACTGGGCCATTAATACACTATATTCCCAAAATTCTTTGGGCAGAGTTCATCTTCTAGTTAATGTTAAAGAATTGGCCAACAGGCTTTTTACATTTTTTAATGATAATTCCGAATTGTTAGGTAAGATCCTCTTGAGCATACTGTATTGCCTATAAATGAAAGGGCTGGCAAAGACCTTGTTTTTAATAACTGAATTTACAACGAAGTTAGGCATGTTAAACATCAATAAACATTATCGGTTCCCATGTATATTGCTGGGCCTATGATGGATTTCAACAATAAAGACAATTTACAATCAGAATTATAATACAGTAGCAGGAATTTAGCATGAAAATTTAGACATCAATGAGAATAACCTCTGAATGTTAACTGCCTATAACTGAATTAGACTTCCTGCATTTTGGTCAGATTCATAGGTTATGTCAAATAGGTTAGGTGGTAGGACAGAGAAAACTGGAATGATTTTACTAAGTAGCTCACTGTCAATTGTTCACTTTATTTTTTAATGCTTCCGAGCTATTTCCATTAAAAAATGAGAAAGATTCCACCATAAGTCTATACAGTTAAGTATAAAAGGAAAGAATTTAAGTTGGTCGATAAATGGACTCCTTTTGGAAGCTAACTTTAATATTAGTCAACTGATACATTTGAAGTTAGAATTTAAATTACGGAGATAAACTCAGTGCAGAGAAATAAAGGGCAGGGCTATGGGGCTGTGAAATGAAGGAAAAGGCTCTATTAAAACAGTCAAGGCTTATCTCAAGATATTAGGTAATTGTGTTGAGTTATTCACCTGGCAGTCATAGAAAGAGGGAATATACTACTTGACTTATTCTGGTGCCAAAAAACTCTGGAAATGTCAGTCAGAATTTTCTGTATATGGCAATAACTGTGACACCCCCACTGCAAAAATAAAGTGCTATTACACATAATCAAACCTCAAGCTGCGATGACAGATGTTAGAAGGACTATAAACAATTGAAGGGGAAAAAGGGTCCCAGTTATCTGGAAGCAATGAAACAAGGATGTTTGGAGAAATAACCTGTTCTCTGGAGGACGGTGTAATTTTAGGGTATGAGAGATAATGGGTGAGGTAATTGAGAAGATATAGCAAAGAGCCGGTTTCTAATTAAGTTGACAGCATACGTAAGATTTTACCCAGGGAAAATACCCGTGATGTGAGTTGGGCCACCATTTAGCGCCTGGAACTCTGCAGTGAGATTGCTGCTGGAAGACGCCTCATAAACAGGGGCTGGAAACATGGCACAGCTCTTTGAGGCAAGACTTTTTTCATTACCGATCAAGATAAATACCACACCAATGATGTGTTCATCCACAAAGTGGTAATGAAATAGAAAAACGGCATCCAGGGTGATAGCCATGGGAGTAAGTCAGTGCATTAATTCTGCTTAGCACGAAAGATGTCTAAATTTGAAAAAAAAATCCATAAGTATTAAAGGGTATTTATACTGCCTTCCTGTTATGACATGCATTGGACTAAAATATAAATCAAAGGAAATGGACTGATAAGGTTGGTAATTGGATGCACTGAGAAGAAAGCTGAGTAAATGAGCAAAGGGTAGATTTTTAAAAATTTATTTAAAAGGATTATAATTTTCACATGTTGTTTCCCCTCTTAAGGCAGGGTGAGGTTGATTTTTTTTTAAGCAACACTCACATCTGAAATAGTATCACGTATATTTTTAGCTAGCACTCAAACAAATTCCATATTCTATACAAATGGGGAAAATGCAATTCATAATTGACAAGGTATGAATTTTTTATACTTTAAGTCATGAGGCTGCCACATCAACAAACGTAATTCCTTAGCAAATATGTCTTATGTTTATATTTATGAAATGTACACAACTGACATGGAACCCAAAAGAGAATAAATAAGTATTTTAAATATATATATATATATATATATATATATTTACTTTGATTTGCAAACTCCATTCTGGGAAACATTTATTAGATTAAAAACAAGGAACAAATGCAACAAAATGTGCTTAGAGTTTCAATTTCTTCTGGACTCAGTATTACTTTTATGTATTTTACCAAAGCTTGAGCTCACACTGAAGTGTTGGCCTTGTTTTGAATTATTTTTGTATACACAGAATTATTTAATGTATGAATTATTTAATGTATACACAGCTATTCTCAAAAGTGAAAATGAAGAAGTACTGAAACTTAAAATTCACCTATGAGGGCCCCACATTTCAGTGGTGATTTCATGTTAAATATTCCAAGCTGAACCAGCAAGAATCATGGGAAGAGTGGCCAAGTCTGGACACAGGATATGCTCCACATTTTGTGCAGCTATTGAAGAGCGCACCACAGCTTACTGAAGGGTCATCAGATGACATTTTTTTCCTGATATAGCTTTGACATCCATTCGAAAATAAGTTCTTTGAAGACAAGGGTCGTGTTTATCATGCCTATCAACCTCCTTGAGGTCAGCATGAAGTTAGAGGAAGTAGTACTTCTAATTGGTTCCCCAGGAGTGAAGAAGGGAGAAAGGAAGTGGTCCCCTCATTCCCAAAGAGCTGAAGCACTGGGAGTTCTCTTGAGAAGCGCCTGACGTGCCTCCACTGTAAAAGCTGAGGTACCTCAACTCAAGTGGGTCTGAAATGTATCAGTTCTTCCAATTCTGGCCTGCCATAAATGGGTACAGAGAGGCTGGTATTTTTTTTCCTCATTAATTTGTTAACATACACAGAGTGGATATTAACTGTTAAACTGTGAGCAGCTCACATTTCACTTATTGTTATAGGAGGCACAGAGACATAGGGGCAGGAGAGGCACTGTGGTGAAGAACAGCATTAAGTCTAGAGCCAACTGCCTGGATTAGAATCCTGGCTCTACCACTGACCAGCTGTGTGACCCTGGCTAACTCCTGGTGTTTGGCAATAATTAAAGTTGCAAGAAGGAGACAAAATGGAGTAGAAGGACGTGAACTCACTTCTTCTTACAAAAACACCAAAATCACAACTAACTGCTAAACAACTACCAATAAAAAAAAAAACTCTGGAAGCTACCAAAAAAAAAAGATACTCTTCATCCAGAGACAAAGACAAAGCCACAATGAGATAGTAGGAGGGATGCAACTGCTATAAAATCAAACCCCATATTCACCAGGTGGGCAACCCACAAACTGGAAAATAATTATATTGCAGAATTTCTCCCCCAGGTGTGAAAGTTCTGAGCCCCACATCAGTCTCCCCACCCGTTGTAGTTGTTCTTCAGTTGCTCAGTTGTGTCCGACTCTGCAACCCCATGGACTCCAGCATGCCAGTCTTCCCTGTCCTTCACGCCTCCCAGAGTTTGCTCAAACTCATGTCCATTGAGTCAGTGATGCCATCCAGTCAACTCGTCCTCTCTCATCCCCTTCTCCTCCTGCCTTCAATCTTTCCCAGCATCAGGATCTTTTCCAATGAGTTGGCTCTTTGCATTAGGTGGCCGAAGTATTGGAGCCTCAGCATCAAACTTCCAATGAATATTCAAGGTTGACTTCCTTTAGGATTGACTAGTTTGATCTCCTTGCAGTCCAAGGGACTGTCAGGAGTCTACCCCAGGACCGCAATTTGAAGGCATCAGTTCTTCAGCTCTCAGCTTTTTTTATTGTTCAGCTCTCACATCCATACATGACTACTGGAAGAACCACAGCTTTGACTAGATGGACCTAGGGGACTGGCAATGGGAGGAAGAGCCTCCAGAGAATCTGGCTTTGAAGGCCAGCAAGTTTTGATCACAGGAATTCCACAGTGCTGGAAGAATTAGAAACTGTACTCTTGGAAGGCACACACAAGGTCTCATGCACACCAGGACCCAGGAAAAAACAGTGACTTCATAAGAGACTGGGCCAGACCTAGTATTGGAGGGTATCCTGTGATGGTCAGGGGTGGGGTGGGTGGCTGGCCGTGGCTCATTGTGGAGACGAATACACTAGTGGAAGTAGTTCTGGGGAGTACTCACTGGCATGGGCACTTCTGTAGGCTGGCCATTTTTCCCACCAAGGAAGTGAAATTAGGCAATATACCTGGAAAAGAATTCAGAGTAATGATACTAAAGATGATACAAGATCTCAGAAAAAAAAAAAAAAAAAATAGAGGTACCAATCAACCAGATACCAGAAATGTTTAATGAAGACCTAGGAAAAGTGAAGAACAATACAATACAGAGATGAACAATACAATACAGAGATGAACAATACAATACAGAGATGAACAATACAATAGCTAAAATGAAAAATACATGAAAAGGAATCAATAGCAGAATAACTAAGGTAGAAAAATGAATAACTGAGCTGGAAAACAGAATGGTAGAAATCACTGCCACAGGACAGAACAAAGAAACAGAATGAAAAGAAATGAGGACAGTCTAAGTGACCTCAGACTAATTAGACTATAACAAAGGATGCAAGAATATACAGTGAAGAAAAGACAATTTCTTCAAGAAGTGACGTTGGGAAAACTGGAAAGCTACATGTAAAAGAACAAAATTAGAACATTCTCTAACACCGTACATAAAAATAAATTAAAAATGGATTAAAGACCGAAATGTGAGACTGGTACTAAAAAAACTCTAGAGGAAAAGACATGTAGAACACTCTTTGACATAAATTGCAGCTATATCTTCTTCGATCCTCCTCCTAGAGTAATAAAAATTTAAAAAACATATAAACAAGTGGGACCTAATCAAACTTAAAAGTTTTTGAATGGCAAAGAAAACCAGAAACAAAAAGACCACTGCCAGGGTCCAGCCCCGGCTGATCCAGGGTATTCGAAGGAGAGATGGCATACGCGACCTATTTATTTATTTATTTATTCAGAGATATAAAGAGTAATAGAATGAGGATAGCTCAGTAGGAAAATTCAGTGGAGAAAAGAAGCTGAGTAGCTTGGTTTACGCGGAAAATCAATATAACCCATGACACCAGGTTAGCTCTGACCATGGAGGCCGCAGGTGCCCTCTCAAATAGCGGAAGGTGCCCCACCTTAGACACCTTCTCGAATGGGTCTTAGAAGCCCAGGCAAATAAATGGTCGCAGAGGATATCCGCGCTCCAGATGGAGACTCAGCTGGAAGTTAAGGAGAAAAATGACATGGGGAGACCAAGCTTTGGCGAGCAAGGCCCATAGCTTTATTTTCAACAGGGGCTTATATACCCTAAGTTACACATAGAGGATAATAGGGGATGCAAAGTCAGCAGTCTTTGATGCTTATCAAAAACCAGGGTTTCTTTCCTGCAAATTTATCGTATACAAATGGTTTAGGTGATTTACATCATCTTCTGGCCAGAAGGCCTATTAACATTTTATGACTCTTGACAAAGACTTATCAACAAAGACTTATTTTCTCTAAGAGTAATTATTTTAAGGTTTGGCGCCATCTTCCGAAGATAAAATTACATTCCTATAGGGCGGATGTGTAATGGGTTTACAACAAAGGAAAGAATTTATTACCTTAAGGGTCTAAAGTTACTAACACCAAGGCCACTACTTATTTTTTCTACATACCAACTATTAATTAATACATATTCAAGGATACAATTCAGGGGATGTGGAAACTTGGCAGCAAACATTGGCTCATCAATGAAATCTTTTACTAGTTTTATTCTGACAGTTTCTAACTCTCTGAGAGGCTCTAAGCTATTTGAATATCTTAAGCTTCCCGTGCCTCTGGAAGCTGGGAGACTGTAAACAATCATGTGCATAGCTGTAGGAGTCCGGGTAAACTTGTCAGGCGAGTTAGAGAGCCATCTGAGGGGTTTGGATTTAAACACTCCTAATTGCCCTGGAACTTTATTAATTGGAGCTGTAAGTTAACTCTTTGACAGAGAGAGCGAGATGGTGGTGGGGGACAGCCCCCAGTAAAGTCAGAGGTGAGAGCACAAAGCAATAAAGTAGGCAGACTCTGGTTTTTTGGGAGGTAGATGCTTGAGAATATCCGGGGGGACTCCCGAGGCTCGATCCCACCTTTGCGTATGCCGAGCCTCCTTCCTCATGACCTTTGTCACGAGTGGAATGTCTCTTGCCGGCTCCCGGCAGACCACCCGCAGAATGGAAGAAAATATTTGCAAATGAAGTGACCAAGAAGGGATTAATGTCCAAATATACAAACAGCTCATGCAGCTCAATATCAAAAAAAAAAAACAAAAAAACCAGCAATCACAACCTAGTCCAGAAATGGGCAAAAGATCCAAATAGACATTTCTTCAAGGAAGACATATACACTGCCAAGAGACACATGAAAAGATGCTCAATCAAATCTACAGTGAGGTGCAATGTCACACTGCTCGAAAGGCCATCATCAAAAAGTCTACAAACAATAAATGATCAGTGGGTCCGGAGAAAAGGAAATCCTCCCACACTGTTGCTGGAAATGTAAATTGGTACAGCCACTGTGGAGACCGTATGGAGGTTCCTTGTAAAACTAATAACAGAACTACCATATGATTCGGCAATCCCGTGCCTGAGCATATATCTGGAGAAAACGATAATTTGAAAAGATACATGCACTCCATTGTTAACTGAAGCACTATTGAGAACAGTCGAAACAGAGAATCAACTTAAATGTCCATCAACAGAGGGAATGGAAAAGAAGATGTGGTACATATGTACAATGGGATATTACTCAATCATAAAAAAGAATGAAATAATGCCATTTACAGCGACATGGATAGACCTAGAGATTACCATAGTAAGTGAAGTAAATCAGACGAGAAAGACAAATATCATATGCTATCACTTATATTCTGAACCTAAAACAAAAATGATACAAATTAACTTATTTACAAACAGATTCACAGACTTAAGAGTGTGGACTTGCAGTTACCAGGGAGGATGGGTGTTGGGGGAGGAGGGATAGACTAGGAGTTTGGGACTGACATGTATAAAGCGACTGAACTGAAATGAACTGACAGGTATACACTGCTATACCTACAACAGGCAACCAACAAGGACTTACTGTACAGCACAGGGAACTCGGCTCAATACTCTGTAATAATCTAAATATGAAAATAATTAGAAAAAGAAGATACATGTATATGTATAACTGGATGACCTTGCTGTACACTTGAAACTAACACAACATCATTAATCAACTATACTCCAATATAAAATAAAGATTTTTTTAAGTTAAAGTTGCTACAAATTCTAAATGAATATATGCAACTTCTTTAGAACAATGCTTAGCACACTGAAATTTTTAAAAAAGCATTAACTCGCCTAATTATAAGCTCCAAACCCCCACAGTGCTGATACATAGTAGGCATTCAGTAAACACTTTCATTCATTCAGTAATGATAGAACATTGGAAACTATGTGAATATGAATATATGGGCAGTGACTCAACGAAGAGTGATGCTCAGTCCTGTCCAGCTCTTTGCGACCCCATGGACTATACAGTCCATGGAATTCTCCAGGAGCAGGTAGCCTTCCCCTCCTCCAGGGGATCTTCCCAACCCAGGGATCAAACCCAGGTCTCCCGCATTGCAGGCAGATTCTTTACCAGCTGAGCCACAAGGGAAACCCAATTAACTGTGTAAGAGTCTCATTTTCCTCCTAGATTCCAGAGTGGTTTTGAACATGAAAATGAAAGTTGCTCAGTCGTATCCAACTCATTGCAACCCCATGGACTATACAGTCTATGGAGTTCTCCAGGCCAGGATACTGGAGTGGGTAGCCATTCCCTTCTCCAGGGGATTGTCCCAACCCAGGGATTGAACCCAGGTTTCCTACATTGCAGGTGGATTCTTTACCAGCTGAGCCACCAGGGAAGCCCAAATGGTTTTACACTTTCGAATTCTTAGTCAATTTTAAACAAAATATGAGCTAGATCTATATTTCAAATCCTTTTCTAAACATGATGGTGCTATTAATTTGAATGAGAGATTGCAAACAGCCTTTTCAGCTGTTAGATCTCACATTTATAAATAATGCTTTCATTAAGATTGTTATCCTCAGAAGTGATTAGTGCAGAAGTTAGTTACCCTTGTGCCAATCTGTGTTGCCAAAAAAACCTGTGATGCCTATGTTGGCATCAGCTTTACATGTCTAGGAAAGATGCATTCAATTTTTAGAAGTTTTGGAGTTGTGAATATGTAATCATTTTCTCGATGAAAATAAGACTTTTTAAACAATCATGTAACAAATTATGTAACTTTTAACATAACAGTTTTGTTATGTTAATGGAATAGACAACAAGTGTCTATAGAGCACAGTCCATGAACATTTCAAGGTACGGTACATCAAATTGAACTGGGGAAAAAAAGACTTTTATATTAACTGTACATTACTGTTAAAAAATAAGCAATATGGTTCTCATGATATATAGTAGTCTTGACACTTCTAGCAGAGGGCATTTCTTCTATATTAGCACTGAATGCTGGCCAAAGAGCATGACCTTGGACTTCTATTTAAACTCTAAGAATTTTTAAAAATCCACTGGTAGAAGGAGTCTCTATGAAGAGAAGGGTGATTTACTGGTAACAGAAAATTTTAGCTTCCATTACTGCTGATGGCTATGGTTCCGTTTATGTTTTCCCTAAGCCATTACTATTTAAATGTTACTGTTAGCATTCTTAGTTGTCCCATTGGTTGGTATATAACTCTCCTACTTAAATATATAGAACAAATCATATTAATTAAAATAAACTGTTGGGCAGTTATGTTGTATCGCAGATTGTCTCTGTAGACTATAAATTCAAATTAAGAGTTTTGTTGCCTGTTCCTGAGCACAGAAAAATTCCTTTTACTGCATCAGTAGTAGCAAAAGAAATCAGCTACCTTACAAAAGAAAATCCATTTGAATTCTTGCAGAAATAGCTAGATAAAATGCATATATAGTGAGTTATCATAAACATATAATAAATTCTTGGCTAAAGTAAGTACCCAACCTGCTAATTTATGATGACAAGTGTTGATATTTCCTAGTATTTAGTATGGATATTCAGAGATATAACTGTATTTATACATATATATTAAATATGTTTATATATTCATTAATTATATTTCTATACATTAAATATATATAGCATTAGGTTCCAGGAATTCTAAGTAGTATATTAACAAACTGTGATGTATTTTCATAAAATAAATACACATTATTTTCTGGATATTTAAGTGTTAAACTGAGGCAAAATAATTTGATGGGAGTTGGAATAACTTACTTTAAGAAATGCTTTTGTTTTTTAACTTCCAAAAACAAAGATGTGATTTCCACTTACATAAACACTGAATGTCCTTTACATGTCACAAAAATCTCCGTAATATTAAAAATAAAGTCTCTAAGTTTGAAAAGAAAACAATACAAATAAATGGTGCCCTTAAGCATTTTTGAGATTTTTTGAATGTCAAAACCTTCATGTTTTCCTTTTTCCTATTTAACTCTCCCCAAACAAACATACCATAATTAGCTTTAGAGGAAATAACTAACTTAAGTTAGAAATAAGTTTGCAAACTCTCTCTGCTCTCTTATCAAAGTGAGATTTTTGCCATTCTCTCATTCCCATAATGCTTCTACTGAAAATGGTATAAGGCCGCATAGCTCCCATGTATGATTCCTATTATCTAACTACTTTGGAGATACAATACAAAGTTCAGAAAAAAAATTTTTTTAAACTATTCTGTTTTAGAGAAGACAAAGCTAAGCAATAAATCAGTTGTCTAGGTTACATGAAAAGAATAACAATTTCTCCATTTCCACTAAATGTACGCAAAAGAAGATAGACTGAAAATTGTATACATTTCTTCAAACCTGGGATTTAAAACATTAGGTTGTAAAACATTAGGCAAAAGTAGTTATGGATTTGTATCATCTGGAGAACATACCAAAAAGTGGGTAGGTCTCATCTATTAATATTAAGTCTAGTATTATAAAGACCTGTCTCCAAAGTAAGAAACTAGCTCTCTAACTCTGCGGTTTATGTGCATAAAAAGAGCTACTAAAAAATGGTGCCATTTATATTCACAGTGATTATATTCAGCACTGGTTTTCTGGTTTATAACAGATTTTCCATAACTTTTCTCAAATTCTGGATAATATTTTATCTGATCCCTCCCTAAAGTTTGTCCTCTGGATTCAGTGCTATTCAGTGCTATTCCGAATCATGTTTTTACAGAAATGTCTTTAAAGAAGAACATCAAATTCTATAGCTCTCAATTTTAGCATAGCATTTGATAAATGACCTTACTACTTAAAAAAAAAAAAAAAGGAGGCATTCTGTCATTAATGCTGCTACATTTCCAGTGAAAGAAAAAGGACATGAATTAATACCCAAGACTACCTCAGATTATTTCATGAGTCAAGAAATGCCTGAATTATGCCTTTCCCACAAACAATTGCTAAAGATTATTCAGTCAAGCCCATATGATGAAGTCTTGGTCTGAATAAGCTCTCTGAAGAGAAGACCATATCCAGTTCTACTCACCTCTATATAACCTAGCCCAGTGTTTTGGGGTTAGTAGGCACTCAATAAATGTTTGCTGGGTGAATGGACAAATTAATTATACACAGTAAAATTGTTCTAAAATGTGGCTCACTGTGATAGATACTGAATAAACTATAAACCATGAGAAATCTCTCATAGTATAAGCTATCAGTTCAGTTCAGTCGCCCAGTCTTGTCTGACTCTTTGCGACCCCATGGACTGCAGCACGCCCAACCTCCCTGTCCATCACCAGCTCCTGGAGTTTACTCAAACTCATGTCCATTCAGTCGGTGATGCCATTCAACCATCTCATCCTCTGTCATCCCCTTCTCTTTCTGCCCTCAATCTTTCCCAGCATCAGGGTCTTTTCAAATGAGTCAGTTCTTCACATGAGGTGGCCAAAGTATTGGAGTTTCAGCTTCAGCATCAGTCTTTCCAATGAATATAAGCTATACATGTACTAAAATTCCAACATAGCAGGTAACTTAAAAGGTCCTCTAATTTCAGTCTTCCAACAGTTTTGTGTTTTACGTTAGTCAGACACACTAGGCTGGCACCAAGGAAACATGATTTACTCTGTCTTGTTTCCCTTGTACTAACATCTCATTCTTAAAAAGAATGTAGAGATGATTAGTAAATGAATGAATTTGCAAGAAGTTGTCTTTTGGTATGATCACTGAATTTAAGAATCCACTAGTGATGTAGAGACTAAGGATGAAGGGACACATTTTAAGGCTCTTAGAGTCCTCATTTTTGTGATTCATGCAAATAATTTAACAATACATATTGGAGATACCAACTACTATCCCTTGTGACGGTAGTGGTTAAAGATCATTTCCCTAAGAATAACATAGCAACACCTAAGCTGCTAACACGAGAGAATCAAGAGATATTTTGTGAGTGCTCAAAGTGTACAGCAGAGAAGGCAATGGCACCCCACTCCAGTACTCCTGCCTGGAAAATCCCATGGACAGAGGAGCCTGGTGGGCTGCCATCTATGGGGTCGCTAGACTCGGACACGACTGAGCGACTTCACTTTCACTTTTCACTTTCATGCATTGGAGAAGGAAATGGCAACCCACTCCAGTGTTCTTGCCTGGAGAATCCCAGGGACGGTGGAGCCTGGTGGGCTGCCGTCTATGGGGTCACATAGAGTCGGACACAACTGAAGCGACTTAGCAGCAGCAGCAAAGTGTACAGAGCACTATGCTGTTTGCTATCTGAAATACCTTCTTTGAATAAAAATTTAGAGTAAAAGTTATAATTAAAAGTCTTCCTCAAGCAACTGGAAATATAGATGAAACCATAGTACATGTGGGAAAAAAATGCAATCATCAAATAACTGCTTAAGAACATAACAGAGAAGAAGTAACAAAGCAATATAGCATTAATTTACCAAAATAGTGCTGGCGTTAGGTACGATAGGACTCAAACGAGGACAAGCCAATCACATCAGGGTTAGGTAGTTGGGAAAGAGTTTATGAAAGAAGTGGGATACGGACTAAGTGTGAAGAATGTACAGGATTGGGATACATGAAAAGGCATTTCAAGTGAATGGGCAGCGAAGTAAACAATGCAAACGTGGGAGAACGGTGGTCCGAAGGTAATAAGGAAAATCATCTCCCTGAGGAGAGATGACGGCAGCTATTTTTTACTTAGTGGATTCTTGGTTTATTTTGAAAGGATAGAGCTCAGGAACAGCCAGATGGAAGAGACACCTAGGGTAAAGCATGGGGAAAGAAAGTAGAGACCTCATGACCTGTGTCCCAGCAGGCGGCTCTCCCCAGATCCCCGTGTGTTTAGCAGCTTGGAAACTCTGAACCTCTCCTTGTGGGCTTTTATGAAGGCTTCATTACACAGGTATAACTGGCTAAATCATTGGTCACCTATGATGGGATTTCACCTCCAGCTCCTCCTCTCTCCCCAGAGGTGGGGAGTGGGATTACAAATTCCAGCTCTCTAATCATGTGGTTCATTCCACTGGTCACCAATGTCCAACCCTCTGTGTTTCTGTTAACATAACAAAAGACACCTTTAGAGCTCTCCTCACAGTAAATTCCAAGGGTTTTAGGAGCTCTGTGCCAGAAATTGGTAAGAAGACTAAAAATACATTTCTTATTGTAAATCATACTATCACAGCACCTGAACTGTGGACTGATTGCAGAGGGATGAATGTGAGAATGATTCAGAGTAAGTGTCCCTTAACTGGCAGCTGACAGTGCAGACAAGATTGGAAGCAGAGGTGTGAATTCCTTTGTGAACTTCAGATCCTGTGTTATTGAGTGTGGGGGCTGAAGGTCAATTTGAATAAGTTATATATGTGTGTGTGTGTGTGTGTATATATATATATATATGAAAAAATACATGAATGATTAATATAATTGGAATGGGAATGAAAATAACCATCAAGAAGTTGAATTTAGAGTGTTTAGGACAAAAATAAATTTTAAAGACACTGAATGACTGTTTGGGAGACACATGAATTACAGATGTGGAGACAGCAGCTGAATATGTGGGAGTAGCTGTGGGGTTTTCTGCGAGAGAAGAGAAAATAGTCCAGGACTGAATCCTGAAGTAAACCCACATTTACAGGAGAGCAGGAAAGGAGAGAGCAGAAAGCTAATTTTCCCCTCTGGTTTGCACCGCCCTCTGAAGCCAGTCTGCACTATGCAGTACAGAGAAGGACTAAAAGTCCAACATGACTTCACTTTTCATCCCTCAGATATCAGCTGGTAGGACAATTTGAAATCATTCATTCGACCAGATGGTTAATGTTGTTTAACAGGACAATTAGCTAATAAATAATTGTAAAGCACTTTGTAAATATAAAGTACTACATAATGTTTAATAATAACATTAAATCAGGCAGGTTATTTCACTTATTTTTATATCCAAGTGTTTTATTGGTGTTTCAGGAGAAATGGCAATAATATGATCGAATGCCATCATTATAGACTGTACTTGAAAAATAGAACAAAGGGATTATAAGAAAACAAAAGCAGCCTTGGGCATGTGAGGCTAAACAGAGTGAACGAGCAAGAAATGTCTCCTTCATCAAAGACAAGAGGCAACGACAACATGATCACAGAAATGTATAACTGAACACTGAGTAAAAAACCACTTTGATATGTAGCAACTTCATCCTACCCACATATTTATTCAAAAGGGAATTTATCAGATAAAATGACGTGAAGGGCATAGGGCAGGAGAAGGAACGTCAACACAGGAGCTCTGGGGAAGCCACTGCATACAAGCAGTCTTATAGAATAATGAAATAATAGCAACGTTAACACGTAACTCACCCACTACTTACAATAATGCCTTAAGATGCATACCATTCAGTTCAGTTCAGTTCAGTCGCTCAGTCATGTCCGAATCTTTGCGACTCCATGAATCGCAGCATGCCAGGCCTCCCTGTCCATCACCAACTCCCTGAGTTCACTGAGACTCACGTCCATCGAGTCAGTGATGCCATCCAGCCATCTCATCCTCTGCCGTCCCCTTCTCCTCCTGCCCCCAATTCCTCCCAGCATCAGAGTCTTTTCCACGATTCAACTCTTCACATGAGGTGGCCAAAGTATTGGAGTTTCAGCTTTAGCATCATTCCTTCCAAAGAAATCCCAGGGCTGATCTCCTTCAGAATGGACTGGTTGGATCTCCTTGCAGTCTAAGGAACTCTCAAGAGTCTTCTCCAACACCACAGTTCAAAAGCATCAATTCTTTGGTGCTCAGCCTTCTTCACAGTCCAACTCTCACATCCATACATGACCACTGGAAAAACCACAGCCTTGACTAGCTGGACCTTTGTTGGCAAAGTAATGTCTCTGCTTTTGAATATGCTATCTAGGTTGGTCATAACTTTCCTTCCAAGGAGTAAGCGTCTTTTAATTTCATGGCTGCAGTCACCATCTGCAGTGATTTTGGAGCCCCCAAAGATAAAGTCTGACACTGTTTCCACTGTTGTCCCATCTATTTCCCATGAAGTGATGGGACCAGATGCCATGATCTTTGTTTTCTGAATGTTGAGCTTTAAGCCAACTTTTTCACTCTCCTCTTTCACTTTTATCAAGAGGCTTTTTAGTTCCTCTTCACTTTCTGCCATAAGGGTGGTGTCATCTGTATATCTGAGGTTATTGATATTTCTCCCGGCAATCTTGATTCCAGCTTGTGCTTCTTCCAGCCCAGCATTCTCATGATGTACTCTGCATAGAAGTTAAATAAGCAGGATGACAATATACAGCCTTGACGTACTCCTTTTCCTATTTGGAACCAGTCTGTTGTTCCATGTCCAGTTCTAACTGTTGCTTCCTGACCTGCATACAGGTTTCTCAAGAGGCAGGTCAGGTGGTCTGGTATTCCCATCTCTTTCAGAATTTTCCACAGTTTATTGTGATCCACACAGTCAAAGGCTTTGACATAGTCAATAAAGTAGAAATAGATATTTTTCTGGAACTCTCTCGCTTTTTCCATGATCCAGCGGATCTTGGCAATTTGATCTCTGGTTCCTCTGCCTTTTCTAAAACCAGCTTGAATATCTGGAAGTTCACAGTTCACGTATTGCTGAAGCCTGGCTTGGGGAATTTTGAGCATTACTTTACTAGCATGTGCTGCTGCTGCTGCTGCTAAGTTGCTTCAGTCGTGTCCTACTCTGTGCGACCCCACAGACGGCAGCCCACCAGGCTCCCCCGTCCCCGGGATTCTCCAGGCAAGAACACTGGAGTGGGTTGCCATTTCCTTCTCCAATGCATGAAAGTGAAAAGTGAAAGTGAAGTCGCTCAGTCATGTCCGACTCCCAGTGACCCCATGGACTGCAGCCTACCAGGCTCCTCCATCCATGGGATTTTCCAGGCAAGAGTACTGGAGTGGGGTGCCATTGCCTGAGATGAGTGCAATTGTGCGGTAGTTTGAGCATTCTTTGGCATTACCTTTCTTTGGGATTTAGTATCCCCTATTTTGCAAAATGAGATAACAGAGATGTTAGGAAACTTACCCAACATCACACAGCCAGTAACAGGCAGGATCTGGATTCAAACCTAGACAGTATGGCTATTCTGGGAAGAATCCAGGAAATAAAACCTAGTGGGTCAGATGCAGCACCAGCCCCTTCCTGCTTTTTCTTGCCTCAAAACAAGGACATGATGCTGGAGCTACAGCAGCCGTCTTGGAGCCATGAGGTAAAGGGCAAGAAAACACAGAGACATCAGCCCTGCTGCTGTCAAGCTGCTTAAGCTATGCCAGTAGTCACCTATCTCTGGATTTCTCATTATACAAGAAAAACAAACACCTGTTTGTTCACACCAGTCAGAATGGCTGCGATCCAAAAGTCTACAAGTAATAATAAATGCTGGAGAGGGTGTGGAGAAAAGGGAACCCTCTTACACTGTTGGTGGGAATGCAAACTAGTACAGCCACTATGGAGAACAGTGTGGAGATTCCTTAAAAAACTGGAAATAGAACTGCCTTATGACCCAGCAATCCCACTGCTGGGCATACACACTGAGGAAACCAGAAGGGAAAGAGACACGTGTACCCCAATGTTTATCGCAGCACTGTTTATAATAGCCAGGACATGGAAGCAACCTAGATGTCCATCAGCAGATGAATGGATAAGAAAGCTGTGGTACATATACACAATCGAGTATTACTCAGCCATTAAAAAGAACACATTTGAATCAGTTCTAATGAGGTGGATGAAACTGGAGCCTATTATACAGAGTGAAGTAAGCCAGAAAGAAAAACACCAATACAGTATACTAACGCATATATATGGAATTTAGAAAGATGGTAACAATAACCCTGTGTACGAGACAGCAAAAGAGACACTGATGTATAGAACAGTCTTATGGACTCTGTGGGAGAGGGAGAGGCTGGGAAGATTTGGGAGAATGGCATTGAAACATGTAAAATATCATGTATGAAACGAGTTGCCAGTCCAGGTTCGATGCACGATACTGGATGCTTGGGGCTGGTGCACTGGGACGACCCAGAGGGATGGAATGGGGAGGGAGGAGGGGGGAGGGTTCAGGATGGGGAGCACATGTATACCTGTGGTGGATTCATTTTGATATTTGGCAAAACTAATACAATTATGTAAAGTTTAAAAATAAAAGAAAATTTAAAAATAATTAATTAATTAAAAAAAAAAAAAGAAAAGAAAAACAAACACCTATTTGTTTAAACCACCAGTCAGGATTTTTGCTCTTTGCAACTTTAACCAATATGGCAAATAATAATGATACTACTAACAGTTAACATTTATTGAGTGTTTGCTATGAACTGTTTACTATTTCGTATGTTTTATGTGTACTTAGTCATTTCATTCTGACGGCAACGCTATGAAGCAGGCACTGTTATTATTCCCATTTTACTGCTCAGGAAACCGAAGCACACTTTATCTGGCTTGCCTGTGGTCACACAGCTTATAAGGGATTCAAATCCAGCACCTGGCTTCAAAACCTCTATTCTTCAGCAAATAGTACTCTAAGCAGTGAAACATTATAAACAGCATTTCAGTTACAATCACAAATTAAATAGGGATCCTTCAACATTATTTTGGAGATTCTAGAGCACATGTTTCGCAACAAGCATGCTATTGACATTTCAGGAAGACAACTCTTTATCGTTTAGGTTTGTTGTATATTAAAGATGTCTACGGTCTCTGTTCCCTGGTTCCCAGAGTCACTCCCTAGACAGTGTCAACCAAAAGGCTCTCCACGTTTCCCCATAGGGAGATAGTATCACCCCAGTTAGGACCACCATTCTAGAACTTTATTCAGCAACATTCTGTGTAAAAGTCCAAATAGTAGATCATTTAAGGTTAGTAGAACGTTGGTCTCAGTCAGTCGCACTCACAATCACTAAACTTCAACACTGTGGAGTGAAATCAGTCATAGACAGCACATACAAATGAGCACAGGTGTGCTCCTTTCAAACTATTTTGTCCACATTTTACAGATGAGAATCTTGAGGCACAGAAGCGGGTAAGAAACTTGCCCGAGATGATTCAACTATAGTATATGAACGGTATGGATTCAACCCAAAGGCAGAGTGATTCCAGAGCATGTGCTTTTAATCAGGATACTTCTGGGTGCACAGAATTTAGATCTGTTTTTTACTAGTACAAGGCATAGTAAATGCTTCAGAGAACTTCTCCCACTCCAGATTCTGGGCCTCCTCCTCCGCCTGTTGGCTGCTCTTTCCTGCAGTAAGCACCACACACCCACCCCAGACTTGCCTCTGCGACAGTCAGAACTCTGCTACCAAGGACATACTTCATGATTAACCACTCCTCAGCTTGGCACTCCTCGTTGGCTCTGACATACAGCTATCCACAGAGGACCCCAAATAAAAGATTTTACCAAACTGACCACTGGAACAGTTACTCACTGATCTGTGACTGTTTTTATTTTACACCTCTCAAGGTCTTATTTAAGAGATCCCAAGTCTGCCATGGCTCATCGAGATGAGCAGAATTAGAAAGCTCTTGACCCATGGTCTGGTACATGTAAGAGCCTTTGTATTAACTACCAGTCACATAACATACAGAGGAGCATCCAGATATCTCTGGTCTAGATTTCAATGCTTATGTAAATCCAGTTAGACCCACCAAAACTGAGAACCCACAAGTCAATTCAAGTAGTACTAGTGAGCAAGGTTGTGACTGTTAGTTTTGTTCAGAGTATTTCAGCCCAGGTTTTAGGTTCCATGTTGTGTTTGGATGAAAAAGGACCCCCTAATCAAATAGAGTCAAGTTCCCACATCTACTCAACTAACCAAGGAGCCTTATGGATGAGGCACATTCCAGAAGACGGTTAAGATTGTGGTACAGATCAGTGAGGTCTCATGGGATTTCGCTGCTCATCATTGTCTAAGATTGCAGTTCTCTTTCCAAGGTACGCAGGTGGGGAATTGACCAAAAGTGAAGGAGAGCGGCCTACCAAAGATGGATAAAATAGAAACATTATCACTTCATAATGCTCTTTAAAGAGAACTAGACTATACTGGTTCCAACTTGTTTTTTTTTTTTTTTCTGTACAGACAGGCTTTCACTACAAATTTTAAATATAATAGAGGAAACTAGGGAATAAACTACGCTGTGTTCTCAGTCGTGTCCGACTCTGCGACCCCATGGACTGTAGCCCACCAGGCTTCTCTGTCCATGGGATTCGCCAGGCAAGAGTACTGGGGTCGGGTGCCATTCCCTTCTAAAGACCTTCCCAACCCAGAGATCCTACCCATGTCTCCTGAGCCTCCTGCACTGTCACACAGATTCTTTACCACGGAGACACCAGGGGAACAAATTTCCCAGTTAATTATGTTTGATAAATTGATAGATTATTTTTTCTTCCTATAGTTTTTTTGACAGAACTGACTTGTTTTTGCACTGCGTTAACAAAGCCTAAAACTAAGAATTATATATAAATTCTTAAGAACATATAAATGTGAAATATAATAATGCTCATGAAAATAAACATACATTTCGAGGCCCTATTAATTTTATTCGATATAAATAAAATTATTAGGGAAAAATGTAGTTCTAATAGTATTTTCCTCCTATCTTGGTCATATTAATAATTTCTTATTTTCTTATGAGTCAGTTTTTTTCTTCAAAGCAAATATAAGAAGGTTGTGGTAGGTAAATAACTGCCTAATATCATTAATTACTAACAGCTCAATTATGCTGTGATGTACCTATAATTGTCAATAAGCTTCAAAAATCCTTATCTTGGTCTATTATGTATACAATTCATTTAAATTACATTACTTATACAAATTTTTTAATGAAGCAGAGAAATTATACTTTCAGTTTTCACAACTAGAGATAATGATCAAAATATTTATGTTCACATTACATATTTTGTTCTGTTGACATTCATGATTCACTTACTCGATACAATATTAACACGTCACATGGAGGGAGAAAAGGCAAATCTAATTTTTTTATGTTTGGATTTCTTTTGAATATCTATAACTGAACTGATACCATATATCTATATATGAATTTTGGAAAGTTCTTTTTTAAAATATCTAGCCCAATTCCAGTAACATTTTTCAGAGAATTAAGTATTCAAACTATTTTTTATCTTAATGAATGATACTTGTAGAATGGTTTTTAAAATATGGTAAATGTTGTATTTACAAGCCCAGACTCCAGAACGTGAATCCCTGATTTCAATCCAAAGGTAGTTGGTCAAGTGACATTAATATTCTATGCCTGTTTTCTCCTCTATAGAATGGGGATAGCAACATTTTGTCGTAATGATTTAAAGATTGATACGTTAGTGCTATGTCAGTAATTTCTGTTCATATTTTCGTGCCTGGAAAGAGTTCAACTCAATGTGCAAATTAATGATGCCCAAGTTCACGTATATAAAATGGGTAATGACAGTTTTTAATCTTCAAAATTGCATGAAAGCTGTATATGGTATACTTATACCTTAAAGGATACTCAAAGTATAATTTAGCACCTTATATGCTAAATTTTAAATCTCAAAGTAGTGAGCTCAGGAGTACTGCCCCTTGTCATATGACTCTGAATAGTGTGGTGGTAAAAAATCTCTTATCTTTCAAGCTATTAAAACCTATATGATCCATGACCTCACTCTGACCATATGGGAACAGACGGAGAAACTAGGATGGTATGGGGTCCAGGCAAGGTTGGGGCTAGGAGATGAGGAGAGTTCCAGACAGAGGATAAAGAAGCAAAGTAAAGGAAACCCAAGTACATATATATATCACATCCTAGGACTGGCCAGGCATAGTGAACCCAACGCTCCAACAAGGAAACCTGTGTGCAAGCAGGTTTCTATGGAAAATGCCTCTGCTTTCTTTTCACTACTCAAACAAGACCAGAACAATCTCCCCCGAGTTTTTATCCTTTCCTCTTGTATGACAGGCTGTTTATTATCCAGGAATTCTGACAAGAATAAAACAGAGGGCTTCTGGAAGACATTCAGTGAACAGCTTCTTGTCTGTTAGAATCCTATCCATTTAAGACCCTTCTAGCAGAGGGTCTTTTAGGATGTATCAGCATTGGTTTTAGAATCCTTCTGTGACAGCACATCATGGTTGATGTGCTGGTAGAAACAGGAGTGAGGAAAAGAGAAATGAATTATATGCAGATGAGTCCTTGTTGTGTGCTGGGTTAAGTATGCCATGGCCAATCCTGAACAGTGGCGGATATAAGAGAAACGATTAACTGCACTTGGGTTACTGCGATATGTACTTTGCAGGATTATATACATATATAGTTCCATCTAACATTTTGCTCTATATCTCACAATCACCCAAAATTAGAAAGTCTTAAGTCTTTTTTTTTTTTTTTTTTTAGCAAATGCTCTATGGAACCTTGCTAACAATTTGGTGCTTTCTTGGGTGATTTAAATTGATTATTTCAAATCTGATCTTATTTCTAGGAAAAGATGGACCTGCCTTTAAGGTATATCCAGTGCAGTGTGGTCTTCTTCTTGTGGCTAAAGCCTTCCTGGTGAACTTCTCTGCAACTTAAAGCCACTGATATGTTGATCAGTGAGGGAAAAAATACTGTGAAAAATATTCTCTTATTAATTGCAAATCTAATTCTAGATTGTACTTATATGCACGCATATCCTGGGAAGCCATACAGTTTTTAAATCTAGAAATACAGAAAACTCACTTAGAACTATACTTAAAAATTTCCCCTGGAGTGGTGCTGATTGGACTCCACTTAACTCCTCTGCTGAAGCAGTGCTCATGAACTGTAAGAGACAGTGAGTAAAAGAATAAAGAAGGAGAAGCACTCAATAAACCAATGACTGCACATGCTCAAGCCCTGAATAACTGAGTGTTGACTGTAGTCTGGAAGTTACAAAAATGCTAAGATGTGATTTTTCTTTTAGGTGGGAAATGAGGAAGGACGAAAAACTAGCAGAGGAAGAAAAAGCAATGTTGGAACATCTGAAACTTATGTGCACCATCCAGGACTCTTCTGCCTCAGATAACACAGAGGAACAGTGATCTGCAGAAAACAGCAACAGCTTTATTTTAGGAAATGATCACATGTAATGGAGTAGGCTTTCTACTCTAGTCAGAATGAACCTCTGAAGTGCTGTGAAGCATGAAACACATGAGTAATCGCTGAACTGAAAAGGAGAACAGCACATAAAGAATAAAATGCTATCTATTTTTCATTTTAAAAATAATTTCAAATGTTTTTTTCTTTCCTCAGTCTTTCTCTTAATATGATATAACTGCTGCCATCTCGTGTTCCCTTTGAATTACTTTTTTTTTTTTCTTTCAGTCTTCAAGTATCTATGACAACAGGCAAACTGTTTGGAAATCTTTTCCCTAAGGATTTTTAAATACAACATTTGAATGTTAAGTTGGAATCACATGGCCCCTTGAGGGTCATCTGAAAAGTTCAAATTAATTTTGTAGCCGTAACCCAAGTCGATCGTAACTGCCTTTAATAGCACCGCTGTGCCAGTCTCCTTTCCCATCGCCTCTTCCTCATCCAATTTATTTTAATCAGAACCACAAAAAGCACTCTCTTGAAGTATAACTTTAGTACTATCTATGCCTATGATGGGCTTCATTGGTGGCTCAGTGGTACAGAATCCCCCTGCCAATGTAGGAGTTGCTGGTTCGATCCCTGGGTCAGGAAGATCCCCTGGAGAAGGAAATGGCAACCCCCTCCAGTATTCTTGCCTGGAAAACCGCATAGACAGAGGAGCCTGGCAGGCTACTGTCGATGGGTTCGCAAAGTCAGACACAATTTAGTGACTAAATAACAACAATCTACGTGTCCATAGTGATTTTTCAGACATCACATTCAGACTTCTAATCATACGCTTTCAGAACCTATACCCAGAAGTGCCAAGTTCAAGGAACTGCCTGTCATCTGAGCCACACACCTGTCATTTTTCCCAACAAGAAATCATCTTTCTTCCAAAGTCACGTTCAAAACTCACTCTAGCACTTCATTATCCATAATTTCATAGTTTCTGTTACTTCTCTTATTTCCGTTACATTGATACACACACACATGCACAGACGTACAAAAGAAATGGAGTATGTTCTAGTGCCTTCTATGCCAAGTAAAGTTGTATTTACTATATCCTTCCAATCAGTGCCTGATATTAGATGAAAAAGCCATCAAAGTCTTTACGATGTAATTTGACGTTTCCCTTTATAACAGTAGTCACCCCAAATGTCTACTGTAGAGTTATTCATCTAGTGGACAGTTAATAAACACAGTTGCTTAATGGGTGTCATTGTGAGAAGACAGCAAAGACAGTTAGACTGTGGAGCAGTCTATCTGGGAGACATCTGGGAGAAGCCTTATATCATGGATTACTTTAGGCCATATGACATTGAACATCATAGTTACTGAGATTCTCAGGTTATTCAGGCCCTCACATTCTGTGCTTTTTATAAACTGTGTATAGGCTACCTAATTTCCAAGGGAAAGTACTTGAGCATTTTGCAAAGAGTAAAGCTTGGCAGAGGCCACCTTAGAAAATCTCTTGCATTGTCTCCTTACATAAAAACACATGAATGGCCGTGTAGTCAGCTGCTTGCCAAATAACACAGTTTATTTTTAAAGAATTTTACTTTGATTGGCCAGTATAATCATAAACCAAGTGTTTTAAGACATGGTTGAAGTAATTTCTAAAAATTCTATTGAAGACCATTTAAAAAATGGTAAGAAACTTTTGTGAGAATTAGACTTTCTGTATAGTCTTACCTATAAACAGTTACTCTAACAACCAACATAAGGCAACGGTTGACTTTTATGCCTTCAGCTTAGGGATGTACTAATGCTGCATAACTATGTTTTATTAGAATAGACACTAAAATAGTAAAAAAAAAAAAAAAAAAGAAAGAAAGAAAACTGATCCAAAAACTAAATAAAATCATCTTATAAACCACAGGATTTCATATTTGGGTTCTTTTGCCTAATATATCTAAAGATCATCTGTTAACACTAGTTTTAATTGAATCTGTACATTTCTGTATAAATCCTGGAAAGTGATTTAGTTTGTATTAAAAAAAAATTCTACATGGCTCCCTTTCAAAAGGAAAGATGTATAATATGGAGAGAATGAGATGAGGTGAAAGGAGACCAGAGTTTTCACTTGATTTCTGTTCTCCATGGCTCTATTAAATTACTGTAGTTATAAGTGCAATAAATTTATTAAACTTTTTGGAGGATAATTACAATACTGTATCAGCTCCTGTCATTCAGCGTGAATCAGCCATAAATATGCATATGTCCTCTCCCTCTGAACCTCGCTTCCACCCCTTTAGGCTGTCGCTGAGCACCAGTTTCAGCTCCCCGTGTTATACAGCAACTTCCCACTAGCTGTGTGTTTTCCATATGTATACATTTCAGTGCTACTCTCAGCTCGTCCCGCCCTCTGCTCCCCTGCTGTGTCCACAAGACTGCTCTGTATGCTTGTCCGCATTTCCATTCCTGCCCTGCTAATAGGTTTATCAGTTCCATTGTTCTAGATTCCATGTATATATATTAACATACGATACTTCTTTTCTCTTTCTGACTTACATCGCTCTGTATAACAGGCTCTAGAACTAGAACTGACTCAGATGAGTTCCTTTTAATGGCTGAGTAATATTCCACTATATATATGTATCACAATTTCTTTATCCATTCATCTATCGATGGACATGTAGGCTGCTTCCATGTCCTAGCTATGAACAATAAAATTTATAATTGGGAATTTAACTGACAAGTCATTGATCTGCCAGATCATTGTGACTTTACATTTGATGTTTCTTAAATTATGATAAAAAGTGGTACTCCAAAACAGTTATTCATTCTCACATTCATTTTAGTATAAGTAAACAATAGGAATGAAGTTATATTTAATAACTGTATATGCTTATTACAATAATATTTTCTTCCTATAAAATATTCCTTCTGTGTTTTAACTATTTTTATGTAATTATAAAGTTATCTATTATTGGCCTAGCAATGTTAAAACAATATGAAATAATTTTTAATAAAATACAGTTTACCCTTGAACAACATAGGTTTGAACTGAACCTGTACAGTTCAAACATGCAGATGTTTTACTAAATATATACCACACTGCTACAAAATATACAGTTGGCTGATCTGTAGATTCAGAACTGTGGATATGGAGAGTCAATTGGAACATTACACAGTCAGGATAGGCACCCCTAACCCCTGTGTTCAAGAGTCAACTGTATATATGATAATGTATATTTCAGATATTTTAGATTGTCATCTCTATGAAAAAAATGTTATAAAACTACCAACCAAGAAATGGGAAACATAAATCACTGTTTTGTCTACTAATATCGGTTTACACTAAATATCCTATTATCCCACTTCACAGATTCCTGAGTCAAAAGGAGCTTCAGGTAGTTTATATCTCCTTCCTCCTCCTTCTCTCCTCTGTATAACTCCGTGAACACTTCATTGCACTCCAGAGAGAAGAAATCCAGCTCCACCCACCAGAACACCAACACAAGCTTCCCTAACCAGGAAACCTCGACAAACCACCTGTACAAACCCACACACAGCGAGGAAACGCCACAATAAAGAGAACTCCACAAACTGCCAGAATACAGATAGGACACCCCAAACTCAGCAATTTAAACAAGATGAAGAGACAGAGGAATACCCAGCAGATAAAGGAACAGGATAAATGCCCACCAAACCAAACAAAAGAGGAAGAGATAGGGAATCTACCTGATAAAGAATTCCGAATAATGATAGTGAAATTGATCCAAAATCTTGAAATCAAAATGGAATCACAGTTAAATAGCCTGGAGACAAGGATTGAGAAGATGCAAGAAAGGTTTAACAAGGACCTAGAAGAAATAAAAAAGAGTCAAAATATAATGAATAATGCAATAAATGAAATTAAAAACACTCTGGAGGCAACAACTAGTAGAATAACAGAGGCAGAAGATAGGATTAGTGAATTAGAAGATAGAATGATAGAAATAAATGAATCAGGATAAAAGAAAAACGAATTAAAAGAAATGAGGACAATCTCAGAGACCTCCAGGACAATATTAAACGCTACAACATTCAAATCATAGGGGTCCCAGAAGAAGAAGACAAAAAGAAAGACCATGAGAAAATACTTGAGGAGATAATAGTTGAAAACTTCCCTAAAATGGGGAAGGAAATAATCACCCAAGTCCAAGAAACCCAGAGAGTCCCAAACAGGATAAACCCAAGGCGAAACACCCCAAGACACATATTAATCAAATTAACAAAGATCAAACACAAAGAACAAATATTAAAAGCAGCAAGGGAAAAACAACAAATAACACACAAGGGAATTCCCATAAGGATAACAGCTGATCTTTCAATAGAAACTCTTCAAGCCAGGAGGGAATGGCAAGACATACTTAAAATGATGAAAGAAAATAACCTACAGCCCAGATTATTGTACCCAGCAAGGATCTCATTCAAGTATGAAGGAGAAATCAAAAGCTTTTCAGACAAGCAAAGCTGAGAGAATTCAGCACCACCAAACCAGCTCTCCAACAAACACTAAAGGATATTCTCTAGACAGGAAACACAAAAACGGTGTATAAATTCGAACCCAAAACAATAAAGTAAATGGCAACGGGATCATACCTATCAGTAATTACCTTAAATGTAAATGGGTTGAATGCCCCAATCAAAAGACAAAGACTTGCTGAATGGATACAAAAACAAGACTCCTACATATGTTGTCTACAAGAGACCCACCTCAAAACAGGGGACACATTCAGACTGAAAGTGAAGGGCTGGAAAAAGATTTTCCATGCAAATAGGGACCAAAAGAAAGCAGGAGTAGCAATACTCATATCAGATAAAATAGACTTTAAAACGAAGGCTGTGAAAAGAGACAAAGATGGTCACTACATAATGATCAAAGGGTCAATCCAAGAAGAAGATATAACAATTATAAATATATATGCACCCAACACGGGAGCACCACAGTATGTAAGACAAATGCTAACAAGTATGAAAGGAGAAATTAACAATAACACAATAATAGTGGGAGATTTTAATACCCCACTCACACCTATGGATAGATCAACTAAACAGAAAATTAACAAGGAAACACAAACTTTAAATGATACAATAGACCATTTAGACCTAATTGATACCTATAGGACATTTCATCCCAAAACAATGAATTTCACCTTTTTCTCAAGTGCACATGGAACTTTCTCCAGGATAGATCACATCCTGGGCCATAAATCTAGCCTTGGTAAATTCAAAAAAATAGAAATCATCCCAAGCATCTTTTCTGACCACAATGCAGTAAGATTAGATCTCAATTACAAGAGAAAAACTATTAAAAATTCCAACATATGGAGGCTGAACAACATGCTGCTGAATAACCAACAAATCACAGAAGAAATCAAAATTTGCATAGAAACGAATGAAAATGAAAACACAACAACCCAAAACCTGCGAGACACTGTAAAAGCAGTGCTAAGGGGAAAGTTCATAGCAATACAGGCATACCTCAAGAAACAAGAAAAAAGTCAAATAAATAACCTAACTTTAGGTGTAGACCTAAAGCAACTAGAAAAGGAAGAAATGAAGAACCCCAGAGTTAGTAGAAAGAAAGAAATCTTAAAAATTAGGGCAGAAATAAATGCAAAAGAAACAAAAGAGACCATAGCAAAAATCAGCAAAGCCAAAAGCTGGTTCTTTGAAAGGATAAATAAAATTGACAAACCATTAGCCTGACTCATCAAGAAACAAAGGGAGAAAAATCAAATCAATAAAATTAGAAATGAAAATGGAGAGATCACAACAGACATAACAGAAATACAAAGGATCATAAGAGACTACTATCAACAATTATATGCCAATAAGATGGACAAGGTGGAAGAAATGGACAAATTCTTAGAAAAGTACAACTTTCCAAAACTGGACCAGGAAGAAATAGAAAATCTTAACAGACCCATCACAAGCACGGAAATTGAAACTGTAATCAAAAATCTTCCAGCAAACAAAAGCCCAGGTCCAGACGGCTTCACAGCTGAATTCTACCAAAAATTTAGAGAGGAGCTAACACCTATCCTACTCAAACACTTCCAGAAAATTGCAGAGGAGGGTAAACTTCCAAACTCATTCTATGAGGCCACCATCACCCTAGTACCAAAACCTGACAAAGATGCCACAAAAAAAGAACTACAGGCCAATATCACTGATGAACATAGATGCAAAAATCCTTAACAAAATTCTAGCAATCAGAATCCAACAACACATTAAAAAGATCATACACCATGACCAAGTTGGCTTTATCCCAGGGATGCAAGGATTCTTCAATATCTTCAAATCAATCAATGTAATACACCACATTAGCAAATTGAAAAATAAAAGCCATATGATTATCTCAATAGATGCAGAAAAAGCCTTTGACAAAATTCAACATCCATTTATGATCAAAACTCTCCAGAAAGCAGGAATAGAAGGAACATACCTCAACATAATAAAAGCTATATATGACAAACCCACAGCAAACATTATCCTCAATGGTGAAAAATTGAAAGCATTTCCTCTAAAGTCAGGAACAAGACAAGGGTGCCCACTTTCACCATTACTATTCAACATAGTTTTGGAAGTCTTGGCCACAGCAATCAGAGCAGAAAAAGAAATAAAAGGAATCCAAATTGGAAAAGAAGAAGTAAAACTCTCACTATTTGCAGATGACATGATCCTCTACATAGAAAACCCTAAAGACTCCACCAGAAAATTACTAGAACTAATCAATGACTATAGTAAAGTTGCAGGATATAAAATCAACACACAGAAATCCCTTGCATTCCTATACACTAATAATGAGAAAACCGAAAGAGAAATTAAGGAAACAATTCCATTCACCATTGCAACGGAAAGAATAAAATACTTAGGAATATATCTACCTAAAGAAACTAAAGACCTATATATAGAAAACTATAAAACACTGGTGAAAGAAATCAAAGAGGACACTAATAGATGGAGAAATATACCATGTTCATGGATTGGAAGAATCAATATAGTGAAAATGAGTATACTATCCAAAACAATTTATAGATTCAATGCAATCCCTATCAAGCTACCAACGGTATTCTTCACAGAGCTAGAACAAATAATTTCACAATTTGTATGGAAATACAAAAAACCTCGAATAGCCAAAGCTATCTTGAGAAAAAGAATGGAACTGGAGGAATCAACCTACCTGACTTCGGGCTCTACTACAAAGCCACACTCATCAAGACAGTATGGTACTGGCACAAAGACAGAAATATAGATCAATGGAACAAAATAAAAGCCCAGAGATAAATCCATGCACATATGGACACCTTATCTTTGACAAAGGAGGCAAGAATATACAATGGATTAAAGACAATCTCTTTAACAAGTGGTGCTGGGAAATCTGGTCAACCACTTGTAAAAGAATGAAACTAGAACACTTTCTAACACCATACACAAAAATAAACTCAAAATGGATTAAAGATCTAAACACAAGACCAGAAACTATAAAACTCCTAGAGGAGAACATAGGCAAAACACTCTCCGACATACATCACAGCAGGATCCTCTATGACCCACCTCCCAGAATATTGGAAATAAAAGCAAAAATAAACAAATGGGACCTAATTAAACTTAAAAGCTTCTGCACATCAAAGGAAACTATTAGCAAGGTGAAAAGACAGCCTTCAGAATGGGAGAAAATAATAGCAAATGAAGCAACTGACAAACAACTAATCTCAAAAATATACAAGCAACTCCTACAGCTCAACTCCAGAAAAATAAATGACCCAATCAAAAAATGGGCCAGAGAACTAAATAGACATTTCTCCAAAGAAGACATACAGATGGCTAACAAACACATGAAAAGATGCTCAACATCACTCATTATCAGAAATGCAAATCAAAACCACTATGAGGTACCATTTCACACCAGTCAGACTGGCTGCGATCCAAAAGTCTACAAGCAATAAGTGCTGGAGAGGGTGTGGAGAAAAGGGAACCCTCTTACACTGTTGGTGGGAATGCAAACTAGTACAGCCACTATGGAGAACAGTGTGGAGATTCCTTAAAAAACTGGAAATAGAACTGCCTTATGACCCAGCAATCCCACTGCTGGGCATACACACTGAGGAAACCAGAATTGAAAGAGACACATGTACCCCAATGTTCATTGCAGCACTGTTTATAATAGCCAGGACATGGAAGCAACCTAGATGTCCATCAGCAGATGAATGGATAAGAAAGCTGTGGTACATATACACAATGGAGTACTACTCGGCCATTAAAAAGAACACATTTGAATCAGTTCTAATGAGGTGGATGAAACTGGAGCCTATTATACAGAGCGAAGTAAGCCATAAAGAAAAACACCAATACAGTATACTAACGCATATATATGGAATTTAGAAAGATGGTAACAATAACCCTGTGTACGAGACAGCAAAAGAGACACTGATGTATAGAACAGTCTTATGGACTCTGTGGGAGAGGGAGAGGGTGGGAAGATTTGGGAGAATGGCATTGAAACATGTGTAATATCATGTATGAAAAAAGTAAATAAAAGTTAAAAAAAATTTTTTTAATGATTTTCATGATTCTTGAAGTATTGCATAATTTAAAAAAACGCTGTGCTAGGTGAAATAAGACAGCCACAAAAAGACAAATGCTGTATGATTCACTTATCTGAAGTATCTAAGAGTATTCAGATTCATAGAAACAAAGCAGAATGATGGCTACTTGGGATTACGGGGAGGGGGAAAGAGGAGTTGTTTAATAGGTATAGAGTTTCAGTTTTACAAGAAGAAAAATATTCTGACCAAATGTTTCACAACAACATGACTATATATAATACTGTTGAACCAGACACTTAAAAATGGTTAAGATGGGTTAAGATGGTAGACTTTATATTATTTTATACTATTATGTGCTCTTTATTTACCACGCGCGCGTGCACACACACACACACATGGCTGTAAGTGGAATCTCTACTAATGAACTTTCTTAACATGATGACTGAAAGCTTTTAAATTTTAATGGGGAACTATGAGACCTATATATTTGATAATCAAAGATTATTCCACACAACAATAAAAACTACCTGCTTTGCCTTTGAGAAATATTTACAACAGCATCATCAGTAGAGCAGTAAACACTTGTTTCTCCAGAATTTAAAGAATCCAAAGCCCTGTAAATCTCTTTTCCCCTCAAAATATCATAATAACTGCTTATAAGAAAAAGACTTGTATTAGTAATTACTACAGAATTAACGGTACTATCATAACTTGGCAGCTTGAAACAACACACGTTCATCATCCCATAGCCTTTGTGTCAAGTGTCTGGACATGGTTTAGCTGGGTTCCCCGCTCAGGACCTCACAAGGCTGCAATGCAGGTGTCAGCCACGGCTTGGACTCATCTGAGGTTCAACTGGGAAATACGCCACTTCTAAGTTCACATTGTTGTTAACAACATTCATCACCTTGCAGGCTACCAACTCAGAGCTTCAGTTTCTTGCCATGTGAGTCTAGCCAAAATGGCCTCTTGTTTGCTCTGTAAGAAACAGACAATCTTGCAAGGTGAATGTTACAACTGTATGTTACAAAATCACATGTATTTAATCATGCACATTCCATCTCCTTTATCAAATTCTAGTAGTTAAGAGCAAGTTGCTCATCCCACTCAAACTCAGGAGGAGGGGATCCTTTTGTTGCTTTGTAATGGAATTTCCATTTGGTTCCTTATTGTAAATTTTATGTGTTTCTTGAGAATTCCTGCATTTTCGTTCAATGTGAATATATTTTAAGACATTAAACATAGTTGTAATAGCTCTTTAATTCTTTCTTGTCTAATGATTCCAACAATGAGTTAGCTTGGGATCAGTCTGTATCTCTTAAGGGACTTGTCTTTTCTTTTAAGAATAGGTAACTCTGTTTGGGGGAAGGCTTCAAGACCACCCTTATATTCAGAGATTAATTAGGAGAACTCACACAGCTCATCACATAATTGTACTCACAGCTCAGATTATAGTTATGTACTCTGTGTGTGTGCATGTGTGTGTGTGTGTGTGTAAGGAAATCTCATTATAAGAATGTGGGAATATATCTTAAAGCCTACTAACCATATTCAATATACCAAGTTCCAGTGAATATTGGGAAGTAGATACATTTCTGAGGATATTTGGGAATAATCATGTTGGCCACAAGAGACATAAGTGTATAAAGGATTAGAATAAGAAGAGATCAGACTAAAATTTGTGCTTAAAGAAGTAACTGTGGAGAACTAGGAATAAAAGAGTTCAGACTTGAGATGTAAACTGGTAGAGAAAGTTCATAAAAGTACCAAGAAGAGACTGAAGAATTACTCAGTCCTATTAAATAATATTCCAATGAGGAGGTACCTTTCCAACTTGAAAACATGATTTTAACATGATGATAGTTTCTCTTATTTATATACATACCTATATGTGTGTGTGTATGTGTGTGTTAACATATGACTTCTACACTGAATATGTAGCACTTGGGGTTGGGGAAAATAAGCAGAAATCTCAAACCTGTTTTGTCAAATATTTTTGTTTTTACCCCTAGATTATATGCTAGTCTTGCATTATGCTTTTCTGTTTACATTAGGATGTTTTGGAATGTCTCAATTTTAGATATTTAAACATCTAATATGATCTAAACTACTTTAAATATTTTCTATTCATTGCTTCTATTCATTGTTTTCTGTTCATTCCTCCTTATTGTTCTTTTCTAGGGTCTTCCACACTTTTTCTGCCTTCTCTGATGTCCTCTAAATGAACATTTATAAGATTCCAGTTTCCATCCTGTCTTAATAAATCAATTCAAACTTTTCTTTTTTTTGGATGATCTAAAAAGGTTGCTCTAGGATTTGCAATATACATTTATAATTTACCTAAGTCCACATTCCAATAACACAATAATGCTTCATGAGTACTGAAAACACAAAGTATTTTCAATTTCTCCCTCCAGTCCTTGGAAGCACTTCCATCATTCATTTCACTTATGCATAAGCTATAATCACAGACTACAATGTTCACATTACCTTGAACAGTACTATCTGTTACATCAACTAAGGAAAGTTTAAAAAAAAAAGATTTTATTATAATTTATTCCTTCTCATAAACTCTTTAGGTGGATCCAAATTTCTGACCTGTAACATTTCTCTTCGAAGAACTTCTTTTAACATTTCTTCCAGGGCAAATCTACTGGTGACAATTTCCCTCCATTTTTGTCTGAGAAAGTCTTTATTTTTCCTCTATTTCTAGGGGTAATTTCACTGGATATCAAATTCTAGGTTGGTGTTTTATTCTTTCAAGTCTAAATATATCATTCCATTGTCTACTTGCATAGTTTCTGGAAAAAAAGTTTAAAAACTCACATCTTTTTTTTTTTTCCCTCTGTAGGCAGCATTATTTTCTTCCCTGACTTCTTTCAAAATTTTCTCATAGATTTTGATTTTCTAATGTTTGATTATATATGCCCAAGTGTAATTTTTTTACTATTTATCTAGTTTAGACTCCTCTAAGTTCTTGGATCTGTGGGTTTTAGTGTGTCAATAATTTTGAAAAATTGTGTCATTACTTCAAATAGTTCCTTTTTATTTCTTTCTCCCTTCTTTTTTCTAGCATTTGCATTAGGCACACACTAAACTTTTTGTAATTTTCCCACTTTCTTGGGTATTCTGTTTCATCTTTTTGATTCCTTTTTCTTTTTGTTTTTCAGTTTTGGAAGTTTCTTTTGACATATCCTCAACCTAGATTCCTTCCTTGTTTGTGTTCAGTCTACTTATGAGTCAGACTGCCAGAAGTATTTTTCATTTCCGTTCCTATGTTTTACATTTCTACCATTTCCTTTTGAATCTTTCTTAACATTTTCGTCTCTCTGCTTACTGTTCCCTTCTTTTGCTACATGAAGTCCACTTTCCTTCCACTTCGAAGGTTAGAGTGGTCTGGAGTAGAGCAGTTTCATTCCACTAGGCTGGTAAGCACCTAGTTGGTTAGGGTCTGGTAAAACAGTTTCCCTTAAAGGCAGACTTTGTTAAGGAAAATAGAGAGCTCTGGGCATATTTCCAAATGGTCACTTTTCCTCTCCCACTGTCAGAAGAGAATTTTTCTCTGATTTTCAATGTGGCTCCTGGAGGTAACAGTCACAAAAGTGTTCTACATCCTTCCCACAACCAATGAAACCACTTGGGAGTCTTAATTCTCAAACCAGTCCATGAGTTTCAACGCCTAGAGTAGTCCACAGTGTTGCTGCTTAGTCACTAAGTTGTGTCCTACTCTTTGTGACTCCATGGACTGCAGCATGCCAGGCTCCCCTGTCCTTCACTATCTCCTGAAAGGAAGAAAAAGAAAGTGAAGTCGATCAGGCGTGTCCAACTCTGTGACTGTACGGACTGTAGCCTATCAGGCTTCTTCATCCATGGGATTTTCCAGGCAAGAGTACCGGGGTGGGTTGCAATTTCCTTCTTCAGGGGATCTTTCCGACCCAGGGAACGAACCCAGGTCTCCTGCATTGCAGGGAGACACTTTACCCTCTGAGCCACAGGGAAGACTCCCACTATCCCCTGGAGTTTGCTCAAATTCATGTCCATTGAGATGGGATGCAATCTAACCTTCTCATCCGCTGCCATCCCCTTCTCCTTTTGCCTTCAATCTTTCCCAGCATCAGGATTTTTTTTTACAATGAGTCAGCTCTTCCTATCAGGTGGCCAAAGTATTGGTGTTTCAGTTTTTACAATGATTATTCAGGGTTGATTTCCTTTAGGATTGACTGGTTTAATCTGGCTGTCCAGGGGACTCTCAAGAGTCTTCTCCTTCTCCAGCACCACCATTCAAAAGCATCAGCTTTTCAGTGCTCAGCCTTCTTTTATGTCCCAACTCTCACATCCATACATGACTACTAGAAAAACCATAGCTTTTTCTATATGGACCTTTGTTGGCATAGTGATGTCTCTGCTTTTTAATATGCTGTCTAGCTTTCCTTCCAAGAAGCAAGTGTCTTTTAATTTCGTGGCTGCAGTCACCATCATAGTGATTTTGGAAACCCCCAAAATAAAATTTGTCACTGCTTCCACTTTTTCCCCTTCCATTTGCCATGAAATGATGGGTCCAGATACCATGACCTTAGTTTTTGGATGTTGATTTTTCCATGTCTGGCTCTGTTGCTTCTTGTACTGCATACAGGTTTCTCAGGAGACAGATAAGGTGGTACGGTATTCACATCTTTTTAAGAAATGTTCACAGTTTGTTGTAATCCACAAGGTCAAAGGCTTTAGTGTAGTCAATGAAGGAAATGTTTTTTCTGGAATCTCCTTGCTTTCTCCATGATCCAACTAATGTTGGCAATTTGATCTCTGGTTCCTCAACCTTGTATAAACACAGCTTGTATATCTGGAAATTCTCAGTTTACATACTGCTGAAGCTGAGATTGAATGATTTTGAGCATAACTTTATTACCATGTGAAATGAGTGCATTTGTATGGTAGTTTGAACATTCTTTGGCATTGCCCTTTTTGGGATTAGAATGAAAACTGACCTTTCCCACAGCTGAGATTTCCAAATGTGCTGACATATTGAGTGCAGCACTTTAAAAGCATCTTCTTTTAGGATTTTAAATAGCCCACCTGGACGGTGACCTTCTGCCAATTCATCTATTACAATTTAAAGTGTTCTACCCATACTGACTTCTGCTTCCTGTTCAGTTCACTTGCGCAGTCATGTCCAACTCTTTGCAACCTCATGGACTGCAGCACACCAGGCCTCCCTGTCCATCACCACCTCCCAGAGTTTACTCTAACTCATGTCCATTGAGTCGGTGATGCCATCCAACCATCTCATCCTCTGACGTCCCCTTTTCTTCCTGCCTTCAATCTTTCCCAGCATCAGGGTCTTTTCCAGTGAGTCAGTTCTTCACATCAGGTGGCCAAAGTATTACAAATTCAGCTTCAGCATCAGTCCTTCCAGTGAATATTCAGGACTGATTTCCTTTAGGATTCAATGGTTGTATCTCCTTGCAGTCCAAGGGACTCTCAAGAGTCTTCTCCAACACCATGGTTCAAAAGCATCAATTCTTCTGCACTCAACCTTCCTTATAGTCCAACTCTCACATCCATACATGACTACTGGAAAAACCATAGCTTGGACTAGATGGACCTTTTTTGGCAAAGTAATATCTCTGCTTTTTAATATGCTGTCTAAGTTGGTCATAACTTTTCTTCCAAGGAGCAAGTCCCTTTTAATTTCATGGCTGCAATCACCATCTGCAGTGATTTTGGAGCCCCCCCAAATAAAGTCTGTCACTGTTTCCATTGTTTCCCCATCTATTTGCCATGAGGTGATGGGACCAGATGCCATGAGCTTAGTTTTCTGAATGTTGAGCTTTAAGCCAACTTTTTCACTTTCCTCTTTCACTTTCATCAAGAGGCCCTTTAGTTCTTCTTTGCTTTCTGCCATAAGGGTGGTATCATCTGCATATCTGAGGTTATTGATATTTCTCCCAGCAATCTTGATTCCAACTTGTGCTTCATCCAGCCCAGCGTTTCTCATGATGTACTCTGCATATAAGTTAAATAAGCAGGGTGACAATAAACAGCCTTGACGTACTCCCTTTCTTATTTGGAACCAGTCTGTTGTTCCATGTCCAGTTCTAACTGTTGCTTCCAGACCTGCATCAAAAGGCAGATCAGGTGGTCTGGTATTCCCATCTCTTTCAGAAATTTCCACAGTTTATTGTGATCCACACAGTCAAAGGCTTTGGCATAGTCAATAAGGCAGAAATAGATGTTTTTCTGGAACTCTCTTGCTTTTTCAATAATCTAACGGATGTTGGCAATTTGACCTCTGGTTCCTCTGCCTTTTCTAAATCCAGCTTCGAAATCTGGAAGTTCACGGTTCATGTATTGCTGAAGCCTGGCTTGGAGAATTCTGAGCATTACTTTACTAGCTTGTGAGATGAGTGCAATTGTGCAGTAGTTTGAGCATTCTTTGGTATTGCCTTTCTTAGGGCTTGGAATGAAAACTGACCTTTTTCAGTCCTGTGGCCACTGCTGAGTTTTCCACATTTACTGGCATATTGAGTGCAGCACTTTCATAGCATCATCTTTTAGGATTTGAAATAGCTCAACTGGAATTCCATCACCTCCACTAGCTTTGTTCGTAGTGATGCTTCCTAAGGCCCACTTGACTTTGCATTCCAGGATGTCTGGCTCTAGGTGAGAGATCATACCATTGTGATTATCTGGGTTGTTAAGCTCTTTTTTGTACAGTTCTTCTGTGTATTCTTGCCACCTCTTCTTAATATCTCCTGCTTCTGTTATGTCCATACCATTTCTATCCTGTATTGTGTCCATCTTTGCATGAAATTTTCCCTTGGTATCTTCAATTTTCTTAAAGAGATCTCTAGTCTTTCCAGTTCTGTTGTTTTCCTCTATTACTTTGCACTGATCACTGAGGAAGGCTTTCTTATCTCTCCTTGCTATTCTTTGGAACTCTGCATTCAAATGGGTATATCTTTCCTTTTCTTTGCTTTTCACTTCTCTTCTTTTCACAGCTATTTGTAAAGCCTCCTCAGACAGCCATTTTGCTTTTCTGCATTTCTTTTCCTTGGGGATGGTCTTCATCACTGCCTCCTGTACAATGTCATGAACCTCCGTCCATAGTTCTTCAGGCTCTCTGTCTATCAGATCTAATCCCTTGAATCTATTTGTCATTTCCACTGTATAATCATAAGGGATTTGATTTAGGTCATACCTGAATGGACTAGTGGTTTTCCCTACTTTCTTCAATTTAAGTTTGAATTTGTCAATAAGTAGTTCATGATCTGAGCCACACTCAGCTCCTGGTCTTGTTTTTGCTGACTGTGTAGAGCTTCTCCATCTTTGGGTGCAAAGAATATAATCAATCTGATTTCAGTATTGACCATCTGGTGATGTCCATGTGTAGAGTCTTCTCTTGTGTTGTTGGAAGAGGGTGTTTGCTATATCCAGTGCATTCTCTTGGGAAAACTCTGTTAGGCTTTTCCCTGCTTCATTCTGTACTCCAAGGCCAAATTTGCCTGTTACTCCAGGTGTTTCTTGACTTCCTACTTTTGCATTCCAGTCCCCTATAATAAAAAGGACATCTTTTTTGGGTGTTAGTGCTAGAAGATCTTGTAGGTGTTCATAGAACCATTCAACTTCAGCTTCTTTAGCATTACTGGTTGGGGCATAGACTTGGATTACTGTGATACTGAATGGTTTGTCTTGGAAATGAACAGTGATCATTCTGTCATTTTTGAGATTGCATCCAAGTACTGCATTTTTTACTGTTTTGTTGACTATGATGGCTACTCCATTTCTTCTAAGGGATTCTTGCCCACAGTAGTAGATATAATGGTCATCTGAGTTAAATCCACCCCTCCAGCCCATTTTAGTTTGCTGATTCCTAAAATGTCAGCATTCACTCTTGCCATCTCCTGTTTGACCACTTCCAATTTGTCTTGATTCATGGGCCTAACATTCCAGGTTCCTATGCAATATTGCTTTTTACAGCATTGGACTTTGCTTCTATCACCAGTCATATTCAGAACTGGGTGTTGTTTTTGTTTTGGCTCCATCCCTTCATTCTTTCTGGAGTTATTTCTCCACTGATCTCCAGTAGCATATTGGGCACCTACCCATCTGGGGAGTTCATCTTTCAGTGTCTTATCTTTTTACCTTTTCAAACTGTTCATGGGGTTCTCAAGGAAAGAATACTGAAGTGGTTTGCCATTCCCTTCTTTAGTGGACCACATTTTGTCAGAACTCTCCACCATGACCGACTGTCTTGGGTGGCCCTACGTGGCATGGTTCATAGTTTCATTGAGTTAGCCAAGGCATGGTTCATGTGATCAGATTGGTTAGTTTTGGTGATTGTGGTTTCCAGTCTGTCTGCCCTCTAATTGAGAAGGATAAGAGGTTTATGGAAGATTCCTGATGGGAGAGACTGACTGAGGGGGAATCGGATCTCTGATGGACGGGGCCATGTTCAGTGAACCTTTAATCCAATTTTATGTTGATAGGTGGGGCTGTGTTCCCTGCCTTTTATTTACCTGAGGCCAAACTATGGTGGAGGTAATGAAGATAATGGCGACTTCCTTCAAATGGTCCCATGCTACACTCAGTGCCCCCAACCCTTCAGCAGGCCACCACTGACCCGTGCCTCTGCTTGAGACTCCTGGACACTCATGGGGAAGTCTGGGTCAGTCTCTTGTGGGGCCACTGCTCCTTTCTCCTGGGTCCTGGTGCACACAAGGTTCTGTTTGTGCCCTCCAAGAGTCTGTTTCCCAGTCCTGTGTAAGTTCTGGCAGCTCTATGGTGGGTTAATGGCGACCTCCTCCAAGAAGGCTCATGCCATACCTAGATCTGCTGCATCCAGAGCCCCTGCCCCTGCGGCAGGCCACTGCTGACCGTACCTTGTCAGGAGACACTCAAACACGGTTCTGGCTCAGTCTCTGTGGGGTCTCTGGGTCCTGGTGTGCATAGGTTTGTTGGAGCCCTCTAAGTGTCTCTGGCAGGAATGGGGTTTGATTTCTGTTAAGCTATGCTTTTCTTTAACTACTTTCCTGTCTTTTTAATTTGAGGCGCAATAGTTTTCTGACTTCAGTTCTCTAAAGGATCTAAAAAGAGCTGTTGAATTTAGGTTTTTAGGCTTTTATTTCTTGTTGTGAGGATAAAAATGCTGATTTTCAAGCTTCAAACTCTTTACATATTGGACTGGAAATCTCTAATTCACTCTAAACTGTGTTCTTTCCCATCAAACCCCTGACTCACAAATATGGCTGGAAGGAAGGGAAAATTGTTTTGTCTCACCTTCTGCACCTTTTAATTCTATATGTTCCCACTTATTCTGTTAGTTTGAGGTCCTTCAATGTCCCCTCATGAGTGGGAAGAAAAGGCTGTCATAGACTGTGACCATGCTTCCCTCAGTAAAAATGTCCAGGTTCTGGTGTTTTCTGTCATCAAGTAATTTTGTACATTTTGTTCTGGAGGTTCACCCAAGTCCAGGAATTCCAACACTGCCATTCTCTGATACATGGGACAGATGCTCCAGCCAATATTTCTAACTTTCCATGTAGTTCCTCTTCTTGTGGCTTACTTCACACAACCTTATTCTACTGACTTGTTTGCTCCTTTCTGCTAGAGTTACTTCTCTCCCTTTCTTCAAAATAATTCTACCCTAGAGTTTGTGTCTCTCCATAAAGATACATGGAATCCTAAGCCCAGTACCTCAGAACGTGACCTTACTTGGAATAAAGTCATCAGATAGGTAATCAGGTTAAAGTGAGGTCACTGGGGTGGGCCCTTATTTAATATGACTTCCCTATAATAAGGAAATTTGGACACAGAGACAGCACACAGAGAGTATCTCATGTGAAACTAAAGAGTTTGGGGTGATGTAGCTACAAGGCAAGGGGCATCAAAGATTGCCAGCATCCCTGTAGAAGCAAGGGAGAGACAAGGGACAAATTCTTCCTCGTAGCCCTTGGAAGGAACCAAAATTGGATATACTTTGGTCTCAGACTTCTAACCTCTAGAGCTGTGAGGCAATACATTTCCACTGTTTAAGCCACCTGGTTTGAGGTACTTCCTTATGGCAGCCCTAGCAAATGAAAACACCTAGCCACGTACCAACATGTCTACTAGTTGCTGGGAAAACTTAACAGTTATTATCTCTGTACTCTGTTAATGAAGAATACCAAGTCTCTTGTCTTCCAAGCAAGAGCTGGTAAATCATGTTTAGCATTGCCTTTTCCAAAACTCCAAATTATTGGCCAAGTTCCCATGCCTCACTCCAAAACTATTTCTTACCACCTTTTTCTTCAACAGCAGCTTGGGGTGGCCCAATGTCAGATCATTCAGGATCTTATGGATGTATGAAAACAACTTTGGATTTTAATTTTAGTAGAGAACATCTTAAATGTTTTGAATACGGAAGGAACAAATTCTAATTTTCTTTTTAAATGGATTTCTACAGTTGCCAATTGGAGACTAGATTGTACAGAAGTAAGAATAGAAGCATTTAGAACAGTCTCTTTGAACACCCATTGAGGACCAGTGTAGAAGGTGTAGAGGTGATAAGAACTGGTTAGATTTAGGATACCTTTTGAAGACAGAGCAAACCTATATGCAGGTCAGTAAGCAACAGTTAGAACTGGACATGGAACAACAGACTGGTTCCAAATAGGAAAAGGAGTATGTCAAGGCTGTATATTGTCACCCTGCTTATTTAACTTCTATGCATAGTACATCATGAAAAACGGTGGGGTGGAAGAAGCACAAACTGGAATCAAGATTGCCGGGAGAAATATCAATAACCTCAGATATGCAGATGACACCACCTTTATGGCAGAAAGTGAAGAGGAACTAAAAAGCCTCTTGATGAAAGTGAAAGAGGAGAGTGAAAAAGTTGGCTTAAAGCTCAACATTCAGAAAACTAAGATCATGGCATCTGGTCCCATCAGTTCATGGCAAATAGATGGGGAAACAGTGGAAACAGTCTCAGACTTTATTTTCTGGGGCTCCAAAATCACTGCAGATGGTGATTGTAGCCATGAAATTAAAAGACACTTACTCCTTGGAAGGAAAATTATGACCAACCTAGATAGCATATTGAAAAGCAGAGACATTACTTGGCCAACAAAGGTTCGTCTAGTCAAGGCTATGGTTTTTCCTGTGGTCATGTATGGATGTGAGAGTTGGACTGTGAAGAAAGCTGAGCGCCGAAGAGTTGATGCTTTTGAACTGTGTTGAAGACTCTTGAGAGTCACTTGGACTGCAAGGAGATCCAACCACTCCATTCTGAAGGAGATCAGCCCTGGGTGTTCTTTGGAAGGACTGATGCTAAAGCTAAAACTCCAATACTTTGGCCACCTCATGCGAAGTGTTGACTCTTCATTGTCAAAGACTCTTATGTGGGAGGGATTGGGGGCAGGAGGAGAAGGGGACGACAGAGTATGAGATGGCTGGATGGCATCACCGACTCGATGGAAGTGAGTTTGAGTGAACTCTGGGAAGTGGTGATGGACAGGGAGGCCTGGCGTGCTGCGATTCATGGGGTCGCAAAGAGTCCGACATGAAAGGGACTGAACTGAACTGAACTGAACTGAACAGCCCAGGGAACCAACCCAGCGACCGCGCCCCGCCCACTTCCGGCCGGTCGCGGCCGTCGGCGGCGCGTGCGCGATGACGTTGCAGTCGCTAGCGGACCCCGGAAGTGCAACTTGAACTTGATCGGGGCGCGGATTCCCGAGAGGGAAAGTCATAACAACCGCACGAGGGAGTTCGACTGGCGAGCTGGAAGGCCACGCCTCCTCCCGCCTCCCCCCACAGCCCTGCAGCTGGGGGCAGAGTTCAGGTAGGACAAGCGTTTGCCTGCGTGTGAGCTTGCGGGGGGCAGGCCCGGGCCGGAATCAAGAGGAAGAGGCCGGCCCCTTGATTCATCTGGGGCGGGGGTCGCAGCCGCCGGAGGGGGCCGGAGGGTACCCGGGAGCCAAGCTGTGGTTCCTGCGCACCCCTCTGCCCTCTGCCCTCTGCCCAGGACCTCGCCGATGGGCAGCTTAACTCCTGCTATTTCCATTTTCGATGCGGGGCAGAACACGTGTGTTCCCTGGCTGAGTCTCCTTCCACTTGCAGACTGTAGCGTAATGGGCCTTCCTAAGCTTTCTCAGGTTGGGGGGTAGGGTGGGGCGGGGGATGTATTGCAGTTTTCTGGTTAAAGATTTTTCTACGAAAATTACCATCACCTGACAGACCTTTATCAGGAATCATTCGCTGCAGACGGAAGACTATGAAGTGCAGTTATAAAATGCTCTCAAAACTTGTAACTTGCATGAGCTCTGGTGGGACATTTCACTGGGATGCATTCGTAATCGAAGACTTGACTTTGAAATAAAGTTAGGTATATTTTGGAGTCAGTCTTCTCTTTCCCTCATCCAGAGATTTAACATATTCGTCTAGAGCTCCGGAGTGTGTATTCGTTGTGCCAAGTAATTGATTAGTTTTTTTACTATATTGCATTTGTCTATTTCCCCAAATCCTCTCAAAGTTCCAAAGGGAAAAATCCTCTGGTTTTTCAGGCTACCGTGTGCCTTACACCATTTACCAAAATGCGTGAAATATCCAATTCACAGTATCTTTTTGTCTTAAAGCTTTGTTAGAGATACATTCTTCCTGTTTATTCTTTATCCCTCATTGAGAGGAACAGATACACTGTATTTATTTAATGTATTTAGAAAACGAACGTCAAAAGGGGACGACAGAGGATGAGATGGTTGGATGGCACCACCAACTCCATGGACATGAGTTTGAGCAAGCTCCGGGAGTTGGTGATGGACAAGGAAGCCTGGAGTGCTGCGTCCATGGGGTTGCAAAGAGTCAGACACGACTGAGGGACTGACTGAGCTGAACTGAGTTAGAAAGTAAGTTCGGGAGCAGTTTTTTGACATGCTGCTACCAGGCTTCTATCTGACTCTTCAACTAAGTGTTCCTTCAACTTAAGGGTGAAGCCTAAACCAGGGATACTCTGGACGGCTTTGAGGCAGTGGCTACTACAATGCTGGTACCAAAGTCAAGAGGGCAATATGACCTATGAAACTGTAAACATCTATCCAGTCATTCAATTAACAGAGATTCATTGGCCACCTTCAGTGTGCCAGGTAGCGTTCTAGGTGCTGGGTTTCCAATAGCAAACGGAACAGGCCGTCTTTGTGTTGAAATTTACATTGTGAATAGAGAAGGACAATTAGCAAGTAAATATGTCAAGTAGTGATAAGAGCTATGAAGAAAAATAAAGCACTCTGAGGGGAGAGAGAATGATGGAGCATGCTCTTTTAAATAGGGTGGTCAGTGTCAGCCTCTTTGATAAGAAGACTTATGAGTAGAGATCTAGATGAAATCAGAAAGTGAGCTCTGGAGGTATGTGGTATGTGTTTCAGGCTAGGAAAAGAAATAGATTTGGTATATCTTGGAATATCTTGGTATATCTTGGAATATCGTGGAATAGCAAGGATCTAGGCATGCAGTCATCAGTGTTTAAAATTCTCAAGAATATTTATTCAGTGATTTGTGTGACCATAAGTGATCTTTTTTATTGACAGCCTATTTTTCTCAGCTTTTCCCGACAGACCTCTATGAGGAGAATCTGATGTCTCCAGATATGTAGAGATGTTTCCAGGCTCGCATTAGCATGTTTACATAACTTGTCCTGTTTTAGGATCAAATTGGGTTTGTACAGTGGCCATGGATAACTGAGTAGTGAGTGAAAAAAGCTAACTTATGTCAACTTTTCATTCTTTTTTCTCTAAAATTGTAGTAAAATACACATAACATAAAATCAGTCTTTTTAACCATTTTTAAGTGTACACTTCAGTGGCATCAAGTATTAATACATTCACATTGTTAGGCAGCTGTCACTACCATCCATTTCCAGAACTTTTTTATCTTCCCCAAGCAAAACTCCATACCCATTAAACATTTCCCATTCTCCCTCTTCTCAGCCCTGGGCAACCATTAGTCTACTTTCTTTCTCTACGAATTTTGTTTCTGCTCTAGATATCTCATATAAGTGGAATCATATGACGTTTGTCCCTTTATGACTGGCTTATTTTGCTTAGCATAGTGCCTTCAAAGTTCATGTATGGTGCAGCATGTTAAATGTTCTTCCTTTTTTAAGGCTGAATAATATTCTCTTGTATATATAGACTACAATTTGTTTATCTGTTCATTTGTCTGTAAATACTGTGTTGCTTCCACCTTTTGGCTATTGCAGATAATGCTGCTGTGAACACGAGTGTGCAAATATCTATTTGAGTCTCCTGCTTTCATTTCTTTTGGTTATATACCCAGAAGTGGAAGTGTTGGATTATGTGCTAATTCTGTATGTAATTGTTTAGAAATTGCCATCCTGCTATCCACAATGGCTGCACTATTTTACCTTCCTACTGGCGGTGCAGAGGTTTCATTTTCTCTGCATCCTCACCAACAGTTCTCCATAGCCTCGCCAGGCATCTTTTCTCCCTTAAAAAAAAAAAAAAATTATAATAATAATAGTCCTCCTAATGGGTATGAAGTAATACCTCAGTGGTTTTGATTTTCCTAATGATTGGTAATATTAAGTATCTTTTAATCTGCTTTTTGGCCATATTTTTATGTCCTTCTTTGGAGCACTGTTCATTTATTTTAAGATCCATTTTTTGTTTGTTTGTTTTTGGCTGTGGCACACAGCTTGCAACATCTCAGTTCCCCATCCAGGGACTGAACTCAGGCTATGGCAATGAAAGTCTGGAATCCTAACCACGAGGCCACCCAGGAACTCCCCTTAAGGTCTGATCTTAATAGAAAATTTTGCAGGCTTTTTGGCAAATTTTTTTAAGGGTTGAGAAAGCAGCCACCTTGTCTTCTGTTACTTTTTTAAACCTAAAATGCTATAATTATCAAAACTTAAATTCTCTATAGACCAAGTACCTGTAGTAATTCCAAACTTAGAAGTAAAATAAACCGTGAAATACCTTTTATAACAATGAATGAACGTCTGGGTATCAGACTGTGATGAAAAGTTCTGAAAAGCCGAAGATCATCCTGACCTGCTTTGATTCTTTTCTCTTTTTCTTTAGATGGGAAGGAATATATTGATCAGCTGACTGTGGCTCTGAAGTAGATCACTCTTGTGTTATTGTTTCTGGTAGCTGAGAAGAGCAGGAAACAAGAGAGAAAAATGATGAAGAAACAGAGAAAAGACGTGTTAGGTAGCAGTTGGATGTGGCTAGATGGAGAATAGCAAAGGAGTTCAGTAACATTAAGGGACTAAGCCCTGGAACTGACAGGAGGAGACAGGGGACCTGGCAACAAAATGACAGAAAGTGATCCAGCTCCACAGACTGGAAGGGGCTGGGGACAGGGTGGGAGTGCAAATCACGGCTGCATTTCAGCCACACCTACTGTATACCAGGTCCAGTTCAGTCCAGTTCAGTCCAGTTCCAGTTCAGTCCCTCAGTCGTGTCCTACTCTTTGCGACCCCATGAATCACAGCACGCCGGGCCTCCCTGTCCATCACCAACTGTATGCTGCTGCCGCTGCTGCTAAGTTGCTTCAGTCATGTCTGACTCTGTGCGACCCCTTAGACGGCAGCCCACCAGGCTCCCCCGACCCTGGGATTCTCCAGGCAAGAACACTGGAGTGGGTTGCCATTTCCTTGTCCAATGCAGGAAAGTGAAAAGTGAAAGTGAAGTCGCTCAGTTGTGTCTGACTCTTAGCGACCTCATGGACTGCAGCCCACCAGGTGGCTCCGTCCATGGGATTTTCCAGGCAAGAGTACTGGAGTGAGTTGCCGTTGCCTTCTCTGCACCAACTGTATACCAGGTAACATATGTCAATTCTTCTGGTTCAACGCTTAGTATTTGGAGGGTATGCGATGTATACAGCCCACAGAAATAAACTTAAGTTGTTCAGACCATATATCATATCATCTCCAGCCATAGAGCAGTGAGGTTTAATTAAGTAATTTAATGACTAATTTTGTAGTTTAACAGTGTTCAGCATTGTTAAAAATTATTTTTAATTTATCCATTTAAGAAAGGAAGGACTTTTTATTTTTAGTGCAAGATAATGCATCTTTAAAAAAAAAACAAACTGTTAAATGTTTTTTACACTGTTGCTGCTACTGCTAAGTCACTTCAGTTGTGTCCGACTCTGTGCGACCCCATAGACGGCAGCCCACCAGGCTCCCCCGTCCCTGGGATTCTCCAGGCAAGAACACTGGAGTGGGTTGCCATTTCCTTCTCCAATGCATGAAAGTGAAAGTGAAGTCACTCAGTCATGTCCGACTCTTTGTGACCCCATGGACTGCAGCCTACCCCAGGCTCCTCCGTCCATGGGATTTTCCATGCAAGAGTACTGGAGTGGGTTGCCATTGCTTTCTCCAGTTTTTTACACTCAGATCAGGTCAGATCAGATCAGTCGCTCAGTCGTGTCCAACTCTTTGCAACTATCATTTATTAAACACTTTTAGGGTACTGCATTTAGCTATTTAAGTTATAAAGCTTATTTAAGTTAATTACTATGCTTTGATTTAAAGTGCTGAATGAAAAATTGTACCATACTCTTGCGTATCTTTCTATGAATTTGCTACGGATGAGGTAGCAGATGACTGACTTGCTGAATGTTTCACAGCTAAACTAAAGATAATTTAGAGGTAGCAGTGCTCTGCTACTTAATCTGATATTGTGTTCTTGTCTCCTTTTTTGGAGGATGGTTCATTTTTGCTATATAGATACTGCAATATAGATAACAGATAATTTTTGCTGTAGAGAAAAATATCACTGTGAAGACAGATCATTGAAGTAAAGCATTTATTGTATGTTTCTATTTCTTTATAGCAGATTGGATATTAATTTCAGGTGTAGTCTAGGTTGATAATATACTTAGGGTTGATTTGCTTAGTGGTTAGAGAGGTGTTGATAAGACTAAGACTGTGGATTTGGGCCTCTTAAGACCCTTTAGTAGCTAATTAAGGAAATGATAGCAACTAGTACCCAATATATATAACTGCTAATATATATATAACTGCTAATGGCTGTGGATGTGGCTGGTTTTCCTATCCCCTGCTAATCATTGCCATCATATGTGATACGGTGAAAGAAGGCAGCAGGGAAGATACTGTATGTGGCTCAACAGACACAGTACTTCTACTTAAAGAAAAAATTCAGAGTTAATATCCAAGGTAATGAAGGAGTGTGATATCTTTTTCATCTGAAAAGCATAACTTAGTATTGTGTGCTTTGTTTAGAACATGGAACAAGCTAGACATGTGACCAAAATTATAACTCAAGGTAAAGCAGTTAAGAAACTAAAAAGTTTGATTAATTAATAACTGAGATATTCTCTTGACTTGAATTACCCCATTCTTCTTGATATCATGTCTTTGTGTATACTATGGAAGTGACTCTTACAGTAACTCAAGTAGTTTGGGAAATAATTAATCACCACAGTTCATTTGTCTTAATACCCATTAATGTAGTTGAAGTATTTATCTTGAGTTGTCAGATCCAGGAGTTGGTTGGTCAACAAGAGAGGAAGGATCAGATCAGGAAAGCAGGGCAAGTACTGGCAGAAAAGAAAGGGGGTCTGTCAACAGGTATTATAGCTGAACAGGGATTGGACTCTTATCTCAAAAGTGATGGGAAGAAGTAGGGAGATACAGGAACTGGAAAAGGCCCAAGATCTACATGAACTGAAATATGAGGCAAGGAAAACAGGGAAATAGTCAGGCAGGGTCTCAGTTATCTGAATCCGTAAAAGATGGATGCCTAGTCATACGTCAGTCTGGATCCCATACTTGAGGATCTTATGTGCTGGTTGGGATGTCTGTTTATAGCAGACATGGACAGAGGAGCTTGGTGGATTACAGTCCATGGGGCTGCAAAAGAGTCAGACATGACCTAGTGATGTAAACAACACAGCTTCACAGAAGACATCAGAAGCTGCGTGTTTGTACTCTCAACTTTGTCCTGTATGCTTTTTTCCCTTCCCTGACTATAACATGCTTAAACTATAGTCATGAGTATAAAAATTTTTCAGTGAGTTATTTACCTCTTCTAGGAAATTATCAGACCTGAATGGACTTTGGGAATCCTGTGCACTTGTAATCAGCATTAGAAGTGAAGGTAATCTCTTGTGTGGACTGTTGCATCAAACTCTATAGTTGGCCAAAGCCTTTCACATCTCCTTTTTCTGCTGCTTCCTTCCTCTGATTAGGAACAAAAATGGCTTTAGCATTTGAACGCAGGGCCGAATGAACTGATGATGTTGAAGTAACCTCTCTTCTAAGATTGAGGCTGTTTGGAAAAGTATCAAGAATGTTATAACACAAATGCTTCTAAACATGACATCCCCTGATAGTTTCTAATTGCTATGGAGTCAATTGCATCTCTCAAAATACATAATTTGAAGCTCTAACCCCACCAAAGTAATTCAGGTTAAATGAGCTCATGTGGGTAGGATCCTGATCTGATAGGATTTGTGTCTTGATACCTGAAACCTCACTTGATTTATCTCTCTACCATGTTAGAACACAGCAAACAGGTGGCTGTCTAAAAGCCAAGAAGAAAGTTCTCACCAAAAACCAACCCTGTCAGACATTGATCCGGGATTTCTAGCCTCCAGGACTGTGAGAAAATAAAGTCCTCTGTTTGAGCCAGCCAGTATTTTGTTATGGCAGCTGGAGCAGACTAATATACTAATTTATGATCTTTTTTTTTTTCTTAATCAGCGATTAGGTTTCATGTGCTCTAGCAGAGGAATGTTAGGAGTTCGATGAACTCAGTTTTCCATGAGTTTGGTCACTCAGTCGTGTCCAACTCTTTGCGACTCCATGGCCTGCAGCACTCCAGGCCTCCCTGTCCATCACCAGCTCCCAAAGCTTGCTCAAACTCATGTCCATTGAGTTGGTGATGCCATCCAACCATCTCATCCTCTGTCTTCCCCTTCTTCTCCTGCCTTCAGTCTTTCCCAGCATCAGGGTCTTTTCCAGTGAGTCAGTTCTTTGCATCAGGTGGCCAAAGTTTCAGCTTCAGCATTAGTCCTTCCAGTGAATATTTCAGGACTGATTTCCTTTAGGATTGACTGGTTGGATCACCTTGAAGTTCAAGGGACTCTCAAGAGTCTTCTCCAACACCACAGTTCAAAAGCATCAATTCTTTGGCACTCAGCTATCTTAATAGTCCAGCTCTCACATCCATACATGGCTACTGGAAAAACCATAGCCATGACTAGACAGATCTAGGTGGCAGAGTAATGTCTCTGCTTTTTAATGTGCTGTCTAGGTTGGTCATAGCTTTTCTTCCAAGGAGTAAGCATCTTTTAATTTCATGGCTGCAATCACCATCTGCAGTGATTTTGGTCCCTGAAAAATAAAGTGTGTCACTGTTTCCGTTATTTCCCCATCTATTTGCCATGAAGTGATGGGACCAGATGCCATGATCTTCGTTTTCTGAATGTTGAACTTTAAGCCAACTTTTTCACTCTCCTCTTTCACTTTCATCAAGAGGCTCTTTAGTTCCTCTTCACTTTCTGCCTTAAGTGTGGTATCATCTGCATATCTGAGGTTATTGATATTTCTCCCAGCAATCTTGATTCCAGCTTGTGCTTCATCCAGCTTGGCATTTTGCATGATGTACTCTGCATACAAGTTAAATAAGCAGGGTGACAGTATACAGCCTTGGTGTACTCTTTTTCCTATTTGGAGCCAGTCTGTTGTTTCCATGTCCAGTTTTAACTGTTGCTTCTTGACCTGCATACCGGTTTCTCAGAAGGCAGGTCAGGTGGTCTGATATTCCCATCTCTTTCAGAACTTTCCACAGTTTATTGTGAATCACACAGTCAAAGGCTTTGGCTTAGTCAACAAATCAGAAATAGTTGTTTTTCTGGACCTCTTGCTTTTTCCATGATGCAGTGGATGTTGGCAGTTTGATCTCTGGTTCCTGTACCATTTCTAAATCCAGCTTGAACATTTGAAAGTTCTCGGTTCACGTATTGTTGAAGCCTGGCTTGGAGAATTTTGAGCATTACTTTGCCAGCTTGTGAGATGAGTGCAATTGTGCGGTAGTTTGAACAGTCCTTGACATTACCTTTCTTAGTGATTGGAATGAAAAGTGACCTTTTCCATTCCTATGGCCACTGCTGAGTTTTCCAAATTTGTTGGCATATTGAATGCAGCACTTTTCACAGCATCATCTTTTAGGATTTGAAATAGCTCAACTGGAATTCCATCACCTCCACTAGCTTTGTTCATAGTGATGCTTTCTAAGGCCCACTTGACTTCACATTCCAGGATGTCTGGCTCTAGGTGAGTGATCACACCATTGTGGTTTTGTGGGTCATGAAGATCTTTTTTGTACAGTTCTTTGTATTCTTGCCACCTCTTCTTAATATCTTCTGCTTTTGTTAGGTTAATACCATTTCTGTCCTTTATTGTGACCATCTTTGCATGAGATGTTCCCTTGGTATCTCGAATTTTCTTGAAGAGATCTCTAGTCTTTTCCATGCTCTTGTTTTCCTGTTATTTCTTTGCATTGAATGCTGAGGAAGGCTTTCTTATCTCTCCTTGCTATTCTTTGGAACTTTGCATTCAAATGGGTATATCTTTCCTTTTCTCCCTTGCTTTTGCTTTTCTTCTATTCCCAGCTATTTGTAAGGTCTCCTCAGACAATCGTTTTGCCTTTTTGCACTTCTTTTCCTTGGGGATGGTCTTGTTCCCTGCCTCCTTTACAATGTCACAAACCTCCGTCCATAGTTCTTCAGGCACTCTGTCTATCAGATCTAATCCCTTGAATGTGTTTGTCACTTCCACTGTATAATCGTAAGGGATTTGATTTAGGCCACATCTGAATGGTGTAGGGTTTTTCCCTACTTTCTTCAATTTAAGTCTGAATTTGGCAATAAGGAGCCATGATCTGAGCCACAGTGAGCTCCTGGTCTTGTTTTTGCTGACTGTATAGAGCTTCTCCATCTTTGTCTGCAAATAATATAATCAATCTAATTTCAGGATTGACCATCTGGTCATGTTCATGTGTAGAGTCTTCTGTGTTCTTGGAAGAGGATGTTTGCTATGACCCCTGCGTTCTCTTGGCTTCATTTTGTACTCCTAGGCCAAATTTTCCTGTTACTCCAGGTATCTCTTGACTTCCTATGTTTGCATTCCAGTCCCCTGTGATGAAAAGGACATCTTTTTGGTGTGTTAGTTCTAGAAGGTCTTGTAGGTCTTCACAGAACCATTCAACTTCAGCTTCTTCAGCATTACTGGTTGGGGCATAGACTTGGATTACTGTGATATTGAATTGTTTGCCTTGGAAATGAACAGAGATCATTCTATTGTTTTTGAGATTGCATCCAGGTACTGCATTTCGGACTCTTTTGTTGTCTATGAGGGCTACTCCATTTCGTCTAAGGGATTCTTGCCCACAGTAGTAGATATAATGGTCATCTGAGTTAAATTCCCCCATTCCAGTTCATTTTAGTTCACTAATTCCTAAAATGTTGATGTTCACTCTTGCCTTCTCCTCTTTGACCACTTCCAATTTGTCTTGATTCATGGACCTAACATTCCAGGTTCCTATGCAGTGTTGCTCTTTATAGCATCGGACTTTATATCCATCACCAGTCACATCCACAACTGGGTGTTGTTTTTGCTTTGGCTCCTTCTCTTCATTCTTCCTGGTTTTATTTCTCCACTCTTCTCTAATAGCATATTGGGCATCTGCCAGCCTGGGGAGTTCATCATTTAGTGTCCTATTTTTTTGCCTTTTCATATAGTTCATGGTGTTCTGAAGGTAAGGTACTGAAGTGGTTTGGCATTGCCTTCTCCAGTGGACCACGTTTTGTCAGAACTCTCCATCATGACCCGCCTGTCTTGGGTGGCCCTACACAGCATGGGTCATAGTTTCATTGAACTAGACAAGGCTGTGGTCCATGTGATCACTTTGATTAGTTTTCTGTGATTATGGTTTTCATTCTTTCTGCCCTCTGAGGGATAAGGATAGGAGGCTTATCCTTAGACCCACTAAAATAAACCCAAAATTGCTCAAAAATTTGAAAGAATTTGATCAGAGAGACCTCCAAGAGGACTTATAGTTTATATACCATCTAAAAAGATTGAGCAGAAAAGTTGGTACATGAAAGTAGAAGAAAGGAAGAAGGAAAAATGAAATGAAAAGTATTAGATGGTAGGGTCTTTCCTGTATATTGGATTGTGGTCTGAATTTATACAGGATGACTCTAGGTTTGGTTCTAAGATACGATAAATTTGGTCTTACTGGAGACAGTTTTGGACCTCTTCTCCTCAGCAGGAAAGCATTTTTGATCTGTATTTTGTTCTTTCAGGATATTTTCCTACTTTTTTCTAGGTGACTAATATGATAAAATCAATTCATGCTAATATATTTCACAGGTAATTATGATAAAAGTATTATTTTTTGCAGATATTATTTCATTTTGAAGCAGTGTGAGTGATTATAATGGTGAAAATTTGATCTGCTTTAGGAACACTGCAAGTACTTCTAACAAACTAGATGATTCCATTTTATCATTCAGAATAAGCTATTTATTTAAAACAGTTTATTTATTCTGAATATTTTTCCTCAATAAAAAAACATGTATAATTATTTTTATCCAAACAAGCATATGTGTTTGTGTTTCTCACTGTTCCAGTTTAAAATATAAGGTTTTTCTCTCTTTCTCTTTCAACAACAAAAAAGACTTAGAGCCAGATCAATCCCTAACACTGAAAATGAGTTTTTAAAGCTAATTTCCCTTTATTTTTAAAATCCAAAAACAGTGGGAGAAAGCAGCATTTTTGTTTTGGTAAATCCAAAAGAAGCTCCTTCCCCACGTGGAAAATAAATTATTGCTGAATTGGAAAATCAGTAAGCAATGTACTCAGTGATAATGAAAATAAATGAATCTGGGAGCTAAAGTGATGTGCAGTAGTTTGCTGGGGATTTGAATATATGTTGTCTATTGCTGTGTAACAAGTTATCTTAAAATTTAGCAGCTAAAATGAAGAACATCTGTTATCTGCATGTTCTCTTAGGGTCAGGTATTTAGGAGCAGCTTAGCTAGGTTCCTGTGGCCCAGACAGTAAAGAATCTACCTGCAGTGTGGAAGACCCGGGTTTAACCCTTGGGTCGGGAAGATCCCCTGGAGGAGGGCATGGCTACCCGCTGCAGTATTCTTGCCTGGAGAATCCCATACACCAAGGAGCCTGGTGGGCCACAGTCTATGGGGTCGCAAAGACTCAGACATGACTGAGCGACTAACACTTTAACTTTTCACTTAGCTCTTGTTTGGGATCTCTTGCAGGGTTGGAATTTCAGCGTCAGCTGGGGCTGCCGTCATCTGTAGTCTAACCTGGTCTGAATCATGTGCTTCCAACGTGCGCCCCTGTGGCTGTTGGCAGGAAGCTTCCCTCACTCACCGCTCGGGCCCCTCTCTCCATATGGCTGCTCACAACATGGTTTTCTCAAGAGTGAATGATCCTCGAGAAGAATGGAAGCCACAGTCTCAGAAGAGTGATACTGTTGCTTCTCCTGTTCACTGTTGGTCGTACACGTCAGCTCTGGTCGGTGTGGGAGGTTACTTTGTGGAGGCGTGACTCCTAAGAGAGGAAGGCTGCCTGCCACCGTCCACCCCCCAGCCTGCAGGGTTCCTGTCCTTTCCCTGAATCCCCATATACAGTGCGCTCACCACTTCCCAAGGCCATCACATGTCTCATTCTATGACGGTATCATCTTGAAGTCCAGAACCACATCATCTAAGGCAGGTCCAGGTATAGGTGGGGTTCCTTGAAGGTCACTCCTTCAGCATAGCTTCTTGAGTTCACTCATTTCCACTTGTCTCTGCTCACCCATCTGCCCCACCTCCCAAAATACAGTGGAGGGTCAGGCACAAGGTAACTTCTGTAGACATTCTTGTTTCTTAAGGGGGAAAATGGGAGACGCAAAGGCATCACTGGCTCATAGCGTTTCTGAAGTCCAGATGGGCAGTGTTGATAGGGCTCAAGCCTGGGAGTTGTTATCCAAGTTTACAGCTTTGCCGTCTGTGCTCTTGGTCTTACCTCTTTTTTTTTTTTTTTCCATAAAATATAGTAGGTGCTTGTAGGTGAGTGGTTTTCTCCATCTACTTCCTACCAGTAAAACTGTAGGGTCCAAAAACCTCTTTTCATTTAAGATGTATTAAATCTTTTAAATATTAAATTAAAAGATGTATTGAAAATCCTGTATACATCTTGTGGATATTCTGTAAATTCTATTGAGATGTGAATTCTATTGAGGTGCATTTATATAGTTAGACAAACGCCACAACTACACCTTTTTCTTAAAAGCTAAATCCTTGTATACTTCAGGCTCTTGCTTATTAGGCTAAAGGACAATGACCGTAAGCTTTCTATAAGCTTTATTGTTTGAGAGAATCAGTGAGGCACACTCTACTCTCTTGAAAGGGCCTTTTGTCTGACTGACTAATATTCTAAGGTGTCACCTTTAATGTATTGACACATTAGTATTTAACACTCAGCTTCATCTTTGAACCATGTTTTCCTCGTAGTGTCCTGGATTTGCTTAGAAGACATTTCTTACTCAGCGTCATTTGTCTTCTGGAGAGGAATTTTTTCTCTTTTTAATAGACTTTATTTTCTAGAACAGTTCTAGGTTCACAGCAGAGTTGAGTGGAGAGTTCAGAGATTTCCCATATACCTCCTGCCTCTTGGATCACACAGCCTTCCTGGTTATAAAATTCTGCATCAAGAGTGGCGCTACATTTGTTACAGTCAGTTAACCTGTTGCTGCTGTTATTGGTCAGTCGCTAAGTGGTGTCTGAGTCTTTGTGACTCCATGGACTGCAGCACACCAGGCTCCTCTGTCCTCCACGATCCCTTGGAGTTTGCTTATCATCGTGTCCATTGGGTCAGTGATGCTCTCTAACTGTCTCATCCTCTCCTGTCCCCTCCCCTTGGCTTTCAGTCTTTCCCAGCTCAAGGTCTTTTGCAATGAAATGGCTCTTTGCATCAGATGGCCAAAGTCTTGGAGCTTCAGCTTCAGTCCTTCTGTGAATATTCAGGGTTGATTTCCTTTAGGATTCATTGGTTTGCTCTCCTTGCAGTCCAAAGGACTCTCAAGATTCTCCAGCAGCACATCTCAAAAGCATTAGTTCTTTGGCACTCAGCCTTCTTTATGATCCTACTCTTTCATCCGTACATGACAACTGGAAAAACCATAGCTTTAGCTATGTGGACTTTGGTCGGCAAAGTGATATCCCTGCTTTTTAATATGCTGTCTAGATTTGTTATAACTTTGCTTCCAAGTTAACCTACACTGACACATCATTATCACCCGAAGTCTGTAGTTTACATTAGAGTTCTCTCTTGGTGTTGTATATTCAGTGGGTTTGGACAAATCTATATGATATGTATCTACCATCAGAGCATCATTCAGAGTGGTTTCACCACCCTAAAAAATCCTCTTTATTATGCCTGTCCACTCCTCCTTCCTCCCTAACCCCTGGCAACCACGAATCTTTAGTTTCCATAGTTTTGCCCATTCCAGAATATCATAGAGCTGGAGTCGTATATAGTATGCAGGCCTTTGCACGTTGGCTTCTTTTACTTAGTAATATACTTTTTAAGTTTCCTCCCTGTCATTTCATGGCTTGATACCGTGTTTTTTTTTTTTTTTTTTTAAGTGTTGCCGAGTAATATTCTTTTGTATGAATGTACTACAATTGATTTATTCATTCACCTACTGAAGGACACTTGTTCTTTCTGAGTTTGGCAATCATGACTAAAACTGCTGTTGATATCTGTATGCAGATGTTTGTGTGGACATAATTTTTCAACTAGTTTGGCTAAATACCAAGGAGCATGATCGTGGGTTATATGGTGAGAATATGTTTAATTTTATAAGAAACTGTCAAATTGTCTTCCAGCATAGCTGTATCGTTTTGCATTCTGGCCAATAACGAAAGCAAGTTCTTGTTGCTCTATATCCTTGTCAGCATTTGGTGTCGTCAGTGTTAAGGATTTTAGCCATCCTAATATATGTGCAGTGGTATCTCATTGTTGTTTTAATTTGCAATTCCCTAATGATATATGATGTTAAACATCTTTTTGTAAGCTTATTTTCCACCTGTAATCTTCTTTAGTCAGGAGGTACTCATCAGGTCTCTTGCCCATTTTTTAATTGGGTTGATTTCTTATTGTTGAGCTTTAAAAGTTCTTCATCAGTTCAGTTCAGCTGTTCAGTTGTGTCCGACTCTTTGCGAGCCCATGGACTATAGCATGCCAGGCCTCCCGGTCCATCACCAACTCCTGGAGCTTATTCTAACTCATATCCTTCGAGTCGGTGATGCCATCCAACCATGTCATCCTCTGTCGTTTCCTTTTACTCCCACCTTCAATCTTACCCAGCATCAGGGTCTTTTCACATGAGTCAGTTCTTTGCATCAGGTGGCCAAAGTATTGGAGTTTCAGCTTCACCATCAGCCCTTCCAGTGAATATTCAGGACTGATTTCCTTTCAGATGGACTGGTTGGATCTTCTTGCAGTCCAAGGGACTCTCAAGAGTCTTCTCCAACACCACAGCTCAAAAGCATCAATTCTTAATATATTTTAAGATACTTTCATTAGATATGTCTTTTGAAAATATTTTCTCTCAGTCTGTGACTTATCTTTTCATTTTCTTGACAGTATCTTTTGCAGTGCAAGGTGTGGCTTCTTTTCATTTAACAGTCCTTTTATTAATATATTGCTTGCTTCTCACATTTTAGTATAAGCAGCAAGAAGAACCAGGTGGCACATTCAGCACTCTAGGTAGAAATCTCCTTGTTAGATCAACCACTTCTTTAGGTACATTTTCTACTTTCCATATAATTCCGTGGAACACTAAAATTGCCACCACTACATAACAGCCCCCTTCTCGAGTTCCCAGTAACACTTACTTTGCTTTCTTGCAGGTCCTCACCCACAGCCTTATCAAGGACCATGGGGCTTCTATTAACAGAGTCTTCAGTGGGATGGGGGCTGTAGGCTTTCTCTAACACTTTTTTCAGACCCCCCTCTGTCTGATTCCAAAGCCGTTCTCACATTTAAGGTTTTTGGTATGACAGCATTCCACTTGCAGGTACCAAAATTGGTATCTGTGGTTGCCCTGAAATAAGTAGTTGCTGTACTGAGACTAATGTAAGACAAATCATGTGGTTGACTGAATTACAGCACAATTTGAATTTGCAATCCTAAAGGAAGGATTGGACCTCAATCATCATGGTGGGTATATAAACGCATATGCTGAAGAAGCTGGGCACCTCAGATCTCTAATTCTGCTGAGCCTCCTTTGCCAGTAGAAGCAGCCCTTCTGTGCCTTCCCAGGAGGTCTGTCTCCCCTGGCCTGAAGAACCTGTCAACGGCTTCCCCTGAGCTGCCCACAGTGGATCGCTGATCTTCCTCTTTTCTTATTCCAACCATCTTACATTTCTTTTAGACCTATAACCAGACGAGTCCAAACAGACCCCAGAGAGTGAGATAAAAAGATTAAACCACAAAGATGCGTGTGATTTTTTTCAGTTTGTATATGTAGAAACTGGAGAATTGTGTGTGGGAACAGATTCTAAGAATGTGGAATCGGGTTAAAGGAAAATACAGTCGGAAAGAAGAAGTGATGCTCCTTGTTCCTTTGAAACATTATGCATACTGTTTCTGCAGTTGTAGTTTGATTTGTTAATGGCCTCTCTCACTAGACCAAGCTGTTCAGTTGCTAGGACCATTTATTTTTGTAACAGCATGAGAAGCAGCAAACATTATATGCCAGGTATTGTTCTGAGAACCTAACACACATTAGTTCATTTGATCCCCACAGCTATCCTTTAAGTAGGTACTAATATAAAGTGCATTTTTTAGATGTGGAAACAAGGTTACTGGATTGAGGGTCCTCAAGACTGCCCTTAGGTTTGATGATTTGCTGGCAGAACTCCCAGAACTCAGACGCGCTATTAAATTCACAGTTGCAGTTTATTACAGTGAAAGGGTACAGATTAAAAACAGCAAACAGAAGAACCACATAGGGCCGAGCCCAGGAGAGACTAGGTACTAGCTTCCGCTTGTCCTCTCTGAACAATTGTACAGAAAGTGTCTTGTTCTTCCATCGACAGTATGTGACAAATGCAAAGTGTTCGCAACCAAGGAAGTTCCCCTGAACCTTAGTGTCCAGAGTGGCTTTTGAGTGTCAGTCACATAGACACTGGAGGCTTCCCTGGTGGCTCAGTGGTAAAGAATCTGCCTGCCAATGCAGGAGATGAGGGTTTGATCCCTGGGTCGGGAAGATCCCCCTCGCCGAGAGGAAAATGGCAAGCCACTCTAGTATTCTTATTTAGAGAATACCGTGGACAGATGAGCCAGGCAGACTATTGTCCAGGGGGTTGCAAAAGAATCAGACATGATTTAGCGGCTAAATAGCAACAACAACACATATGCAAGGAGTGCCCCCATGACTAAGTGACCAGGCCCCACAGAGATCAATCTGATATAGCATGCCGCAGGATCCAGGGAATAAAAGCATGCATTCACCATGAATCATGCAGTTAGTATAAACTGCATGGCATGGCCCGAGGCCTCAGGCGTACAAGGATACTATTATCAGGCGTGGTATTCCAAGGGCTTATAGGCATCTCACAGAAGCCAGAATGCACAGGTTTTGGACATCCCAAGCCTGCCGAGTTAACTGCACACCTGAGGTTAAGTACCTTGCCCTAGGTATTATATAGAAGAAATGGCAGAGTTAAATTTTAAGTACAGGCATTCTGGCTCCAGTGTTCTATGACCGTATGTTCTACTGCCTTTTGGCATAGCTTCTGTCAAATACAGAATCTGGTATGTTTGAGGCACTGAATAAATTTTTATTAAGTGAATGTGGAGAAGGGAATGGCAAGCCACTCCAGTCTTCTCGCCTGGAGAATCCCATGGACAGAGGAGTCTGGTGGGCTGCAGTGTATGGGGTCACAAAGAATCGGACACAACTGAGCAACTAACACGCGTTAAGTGAGTGAATGGAAGAATGGCAGGGAACTGTAGGCTGGGCCTGCTGATTCAGCAAAGGTTATTAGTTTTAACGCTTTTTCATGAAATACCACATGTCTCTATCTACTCCACAGCTCTCCAAAATCTATGTAAGTTATTAGACATTCATTGAAGATCAGCTTAAGTTTCTTTTTGGCTGCCTTCTGCTGTGTAAATATTGCTCAGTTGACTTGAGTAGTAGGATTAGAAGTCTAATTATTTCTAATGTATCAAGAAAGGATATGACTGCTTGAAATTTCAATAATTAGAGCTATTTTTCTGGTTTACAGTGTTATGCATTCCTTAATAGCTGTTGCAATTATAGCTAAAGCTAAATACTTGTGATATTTAGGTTATTTTTCTATTTGTGTGTATTTGCTAATTTCTGTTGAAATAAATAACAAGATTTGGCTGAAATGTAACAAAATAATCCCTCCTCAAGTAATAGTTAATAAATTTGTTATAGTATTTCCTACCCACAGGGTATATATATCATTCTCCATGGAATAAGTACTACCATAACATGTAAAGCATTTAGGCAAATAGAATAAATCATGCCAATTACCATTTATTTTTACATTTAAAAAAATCTCCTCACTTTTATCTGTTGTAATCTTATTAAGGTAGAATTGAAATTCCATAAATGGTACATATTTAAAGTATATAATTTGATGTTGTTTTAGCATATATCCTTGAAATTCTCATCACAGTCAAGATAAGGAATATTTCCATCATCTCCAAATGTTTTCTCCTGTCATTTTCTTTGGTCATTTTTATGTCTTTTCTCAAGAGATAGCTGTTTAAATCTTTTGCCTGCTTTTAAGTTTGATTATCTTATTATTGACTTGTAAAAAGTTTTTTTTTTTTTTTTTTCTTCTGTCATCTAAGTATTTCCTCCAGTCTGTGGCTTCTTTTTCATTTTCTTAATGTTATTTTTTGAAGAGCAAACATTTTAATGAGGCACAGGTTATCAATTTTTTCCTTTATAACTTGTGGGGTTTTTTGTTTGTTTTCAGACTGAGAAAACTTTGCCTACTCTAAGATTCCAAAGATTTTCTCTGGTATTTTCTTCTAAATTTTTATAACTTTAGGTGTTATATTCTTGTCTGTGATCTATGATCTATGTTGAATAAGTTTTTGTATATGATGTGAGGTAAGAGTTGATTTTTATCTTTTTGCAAACAGATAATTCAGTTGAATCAATGTCATCTTGATTTCTCCCCATAGCCGTGTATGTTGACTTAAGCGTCATGTGTAGGGCAGGCCGGTTACCCATGTGTCCAGAGTTCACTTTGTAATAAACTTATGAACAAATGTAATCAGAGATTACATTTTATTTGTCTTATCTGCACTAACTTCTCTCAATTTATTTAATGATAAAAGTGGGTATGCATAAATTGGGTCTTCCCAGGTGGCTCAGTGGTAAGAAGAATCTGCCTGCCGGTGCTGGAGATGCCAGAGATATGGGTTTGATCCCTGGATCCGGAAGATCCCCCTGAGGAAGAAATGGCAAACCACTCCAGTATTCTTGCCTGAAAATTTCCATGGACAAGGGAGCCTGGTGGATTACAGTCCATGGGGTCAGACAAGAGCTGGACATGACTGAGCGCATGAGCGTGATTCATAAGTTGATGAACAAAGCCTGTCAATACTGCATTTTATGTACCACGTACATATTTAAGTTTCTTAATTCACTTAGTAGTAAAGTGGACATTTTTACTTTGTTAATGGTCTGAGGGGGAAAGAATTCAGTTTTTCAACATTTTTGATTTTGCACTCATTACCCATCGCTTTTGCAGTCATAACTCTTCTTTAGCATGATAATGTGCCTTCCCTCAGGGAAGACACTCTTCTGGCTTACAAAACTTGGGGTTAGGTTATGTTCCCCTCTTTTGACACTGGATATGATTTGATAAATAACTGCCCACGTGATAGTCATAATAGTTATAAAGCATTAAAATTCAGTGGTGAATTAAGATGTGGATAGGGTAGATAATGTGGTATTTGATTTGTTTTGTTCATTAATCTATTATTCAGTGAACTTTGGAAATCGCTGATAATCTGCCCTCCATATAAGGCAGATTGCTGAGAAGAGCTCGAGGGCTTTAGTCTAACCTGTGGTTGTTTGCACTTGGTTCTCCACTCCTGAAATTGACCTTTCTTATTTTTTAGTGAGAAATGCTTGGAAAGTAGAAGTAACACCATCCTCATTTCTCGCTACATTTTAGTCCATGCTTTTTCTACTCTCTTCTGTTTACCTGGCATTGCATTTCAAGTGGTTGGAATGGAAAGTCAGTTTTGAAAATGTCAGAATTTATATACTGTTTTTGTGGTTTGAAATCTTGTGGTTCTTCCCTTTCCCATTTATGAGCTAACTTGCCTGTGTCTGTCACATGTATATAATCTGTGTAAATAAAACAGCTGGGATTGTTTACATATTGACTTTAAGGTGCAAATTACAGTGATATTTAAGGGAGAATGCCTTTTCTTTCTTCTGTTGTTGCCGTCTTCATTGAGAAATTTCCCATTTGATCAGTCTTGTACTTTTTTTGGTCTGTCTGACTTTTAAAAGATCGTATATCCTTCACATTTTCCATGCAGATGTTTATGCAGCCCTGATGTTTACTGGTCTACTTATCTGTTCAGAATATTCTGAAATCCTAAAATTAATCTGACACTTAGAAAAAGATAGAAAGTTCTGTCTATGCTTCAAACCTATGCCGCATATTTGAACCTAGCTTTACCAAATCCCTAAACTATTGTATTAGGCACTGACCCAACTGATTATGAAGTGATACTGTTTTTCCTTATGGCTATTATTTTTAGTGTGCATTGCTTCCATTTCAATGAAGATCTGAATATATATATATATATATATATATATATATAATGTAAACTGTATGTTTCTGTCTTTTGTTCCAACTGTTTATTAGTTCTTTCTGAATAAGACCTTGACTATGTATCATCTAAATCCTACCATATCCTATAGTAGTATCAATATTTTTTATTTAAGTAATTTATCTAGATTAGCTAATAGCTTTCATTTTAAAGAATGTCATTCAGTGTTAGTTGTTTAATAAAATTGTGTATACAGTTTCAAAAATAAAGTAAGGACTTATTTAATTTTTGGCAACACTGCCCAGCTTGTGGAATCTTGGTTCACCAACCAGGATTGAATCATGCCCTTGGCAGTGAAAGCGTGGAATCCTAACCCTTGGACCACCAGGAGTTCCCAGAGACTCTTTTTCATTAATTCTCTTTCTTTTTATTCCTTGGAAATATTGTTTGTGTTGGTAGGCTTCGATCATTTTATAAACAAGCCCTGTTCAAGTCAATATTTATGAGCCCATAATATATGAGATGTCAGTATGAGTAAGATAGCCCCTATCTTCTGAGAGGTAATATGGCCTGTATACAACTTGACCATAATATAAAATTGTTGTTCAGTGACTTAAGTCGTGTCCGATTCTTTTGCGACCCCATGGACTATAGCCCACCAAGCCCCTTCAGTCCATGGGATTTCTGAGGCAAGAATACTAGAGTGGGTTGCCATTTCCTTCTCCAGGGGATCTTCCTGACCCGGGGATCAAACCTGCGTCTCCTGCTTTGGCAGGCGGATTCTTTACCTCTGAGTCACGTGGAAAGCCCCTAATATACAATACAAAGAGCTAAAATACCTGACATACTTAAGGAGCACGCTCTTTGAGGAGAATATTTCCAGAATAGTAATTAGTGAATGAGAAATGTTTCAGAGTGGAAATGTTTTATGTCTTAAGTTTAAACTTCATTTTTTAAAATTAAGTAGTAAATTTTCTTATGAAAACATGGAAAAAATCTTTAGCAAAATTGAGTTACACATTTAATTAAGATTACTATAAAAATAAGAAAATACTTTTCTTTAGAGCGTCTTAGACTGTAATCATAAAATGTATTTCTCTCAGAGCTCAGCTACTTTTTGTTTTTCTCTAAATGTTGACCCTATAGGAAATTGCAGCACAATTTTCAAAGCTTTGATCACTTATGCCTGTTTTAGGTAATTCAGCCTTGAAGTATGATGCATATATTCACCTGCAGAATTACAGAGCTGTCGGTTACCTTACTTATTAAGATGTATTACTGCCTGAGACTTGTTTTCAATTTCTGCAAAACATTTGAGGAAGGTTGTTTTTTCCTATACATTCCATAATTACAAAACTTTTGCTTTTGGTTTATTGTTGGCAAGTGAATATATTTAGCATTTTCCAATTACTATTTTCTACTCGTTTTTTAAAGACATATGGATATTAGCTAGATCTAAAATTTTAAATATATAAATGAAGGACCAAATACTTCATAAAATTTAAAAAATTAAAACTATACTGCAGAAGTCCTAAAATAGTGAATTTCCATGTAAATTGAAAATATAAATAAACTTTTGGCATAAGTGTCTGAATTATACTCTTTTCATATTTGTTGTTAACTGATTTGAAACCATTTTTTTAATTTACATGTTCCATATTCAATAAAATATCTTGTCAGAAGAAGAATTTCTATGTTCCTCAGAGTTTATATTTCTTTTCTTGCTTTTTCTTCTGAATGCTTCTTATTCAGAACTGACAGTTTTGCTGGCTCATTGATTAAATCACAGTAGGATTCTTCAGTTTAAGAAGTCTAATCCAAAATGTTGATTGTGAAAGAAATCATTTTAAAAAGGGAAGAGAAGTTAGGTTTGCAGTTTTTCAGGATTTTAACCAAGCCTAGTGTCTATTGTTTAGTATATGACCATTATTAAAATAGTGGCTGAAATTGTGAAAAAGCCCACTTCCATACCCTTCCAGTTCTATGATTTTGTGTTTTGAATCTTGGTTTAAAATTCTCTTAAATAATATTGTTGGACTTAGTAGTTTTTAAAGGGTCAGCCCTAGAAGCTTGCAGCTTACTTTGGGATCCTTGTAATATGTATGTGTATTTGTGTATGTGTATGTGTTAAAACAGGTTTGCGTGAACAAATACTAAAATATTTGAATATTTTCATTAACAGCAAAACCAAACGCATTAGCCACATGAAGAGCAATGGCATGAGTTTACAGAAGCGCTGCCAACTTATGAATTGTTGGATTTCTTGTGGTTACCTGGGGCTTAATATTAAAATTTGTGGATAATATTTCAAATGAACACAATGCAGGCTTATTTAAAATCAAGGATAGGCCTTTAAATATATACTTAGGCTAAGCATTGGTGCTAATTCTTTGTTAGTCCAGGCAGCTTTATAATTTTCTTGCTGCTAATTTGTGTACCAATAAAGGATGGTTGAATCAACATCTGTTTTTGAGTGAAAGGAAGTTTAACTCTCAAGCAGAAAAAGCAGTATTTTCAGCATTTGTCATTTAAACAAATAGAAATGAGTTTAACAAAATGTTATTTTCAGTCAAAGCACCAGATAAAATGCTTTATTCTTGTTTTATTCTCATTCTAACATCAAGTCCTCCCTCCAGTGGCTGCTGTTACAACATTTTCCTCTTTTACCTTATTTTAAAAAAAAGGCAAGGAAAATTAGGATTATTTTTTTCTCAGAATTAAAGCCTATTTTTGTGTCATGTTGAAAGACGTGCAGATGATCCCTCTGTGGAAAATAGTGTTTTGTGACTAGATGAGCCTGTCTTTTGATAGTCAAGGGGACAGACAGAAATTCATTCTGAAATGAAATCTTCAATTCAGTTCAGTTGCTCAGTCATGTCTGACTCCCTGTGACCCCATGGACTGTAGCACGTCAGGCCTCCCTGTCTGTCACCAACTCCTGGAGTTCACTCAAACTCATGTGCTGCCATCCAGTGATGCCATCCGGTCATCTCATCCTCTGTCGCCCCCTTCTCCTCCCGCCTTCAATCTTTCCCAGCATCAGGGTCTTTTCAAATGAGTCATCTATCCGTATCAGGTTGCCAAAGTATTAGAGTTTCAGCTTCAGCGTCAGTCCTTCCAATGAACACCCAGGACTGATCTCCTTTAGGATGGACTGGTTGGATCTCCTTGCAGTCCAAGGGACTCTCAAGAGTCTTCTCCAACACCACAGTTCTAAAGCATCAGTTCTTCAGCCCTCAGCTTTCTTTATAAGTCTAGTTCTCACATACATACATGACTCCTGGAAAAACCATAGCTTTGACTAGATGGACATCTTAGTCCTTATCTTTTATTTTCAAGTTGCTTATAACTGCCCCTGTGCCAGCATTTAAAAAATTTAATTGCTTGTATATCTTCAAAGGCAGATTTTACTTGTTGTACTTACTAGTGGCAAATACCAAGGAAAGACCAAAACCATAAGTAATAGTTTATGTGCATAGTTGTATTCTCAAATACTTTATTATAAAGTTTTGGGATGTTATTTTTAATACAGGCTTTAAACATTTACAGTTTTATCTTTTTAAGTAGCTGGTGCAAATGCTTTTGAGAAAATCAATTTTTATTCAAAATATTAGTTCCATTTCAAAACAGGCAAGGAATCAATTGGGTTTTAGTATTATGATTTTTTTTTTATATATAGCTTCTCTGAGATTTACTCAATACTTGATTATCCTTTCCCTTATAATTGCTTCTTAGGTTTACTCACCAAGTAGAACCCCCAAATTTCTGACTAACTAGATAGGACTGGACTCCTAACTTTATGCTTAAGAAAAATACCCTCAAAGAACAACTTATTGAAGGCAGTACTACTAAAATTAGTTATTACTTTTCTTTCAGTGTTTTCTTTATCATTTATTTAAACATATATTGTTGATAAATAAAAAACACAGAAGCCCAAGTTGTATATAGTCTTTGTAGTGTATAGTCTGCACACACTATCAACAGTTTACATCGACTCATGTGTTTCTCCCCATTTCATTCTCCTACCACCTTCCCAGTGGTAATCCATGTTCTGAATTTTGCGCTTTTCTCTTAATTTTTCCTAAGATTTATCACTGGAATTGTGATACCTATAAATTGTTTTAGTTAAGTTTGTTTTTGAACTCTATATACATGGTATTATAAGTTTTCTGATTTTTGGTTGTTTAGGCTGTACTGTTTTAGAGAAGACTCTTGTGAGTGCCTTGGACTGCAAGATCAAACCAGTCAATCTTAAAGGAAATCAATCCTGAACATTCATTGGAAGGGTTGTTGCTAAGGCTGAATCTCCAATCCTTTGGCCACCTGATGTGAAGAGCCAACTATCGTTGAAAGAGAACCTGATGCTGAGAAAGATCAAAGCCAAGAGGAGACTAGGGCAGCGGAGGGTGAGATGGTTAGATATTAAAAGCATCACTGACTCAATGGACATGAATTTGAGCGAATTCTGAGAGATAGTGGAGGACAGAAAAGCCTGGTGTGCTACAGTCCATGGAGTCACAAACAGCTGGACACGACTTACAACAACAATAATTTTTGGAACATTCGTTTGTGTTTTTTAGTGTGGTTGTGGCTCATTCACTTTCACTGCTTTACACTGTTCATTCTGTTAATATACTGCAGTGTATCTGCCTTGCTTTAATTGGAGAACAGTCTTTTCCGGTTGTGGTAACCAGTTTCTAAGATGGCCCCCAGTGATCCTTGTTTCTTGATATTTATACCTTTATGCAGACCTTTCCTATATTGAATAGGATTGTCCTCTGTGCCAGTAGACTATTGAGGAAGTGATGGTGAGAATTTTGCAACTTTCTCCTTGATTTCCTGGTTCTATCTCTGTGAATAAAACCAGAAATCATGGCTTGGTGATATTCAAGCAGTCCCGGGAAGAAGTTCATGTGAGGAGATACTGAGGCATCTAGCATCAACCCAGTACCAGTAATTTATCTGCGTGTGTGATTTACCTTTAGCCTCAGTCAGACCTTCAGATGGTTATGGACTTGTCAGTTTATCTCGACTGCAACCTCAGGAATCTGAGCCAGAACCTCCCAAATGAGCTGCTTCCGAATTTCTGACCGGTAGAAATCACTTGAGATTATAAATGTTTGTTGTTTTTGGCACCTGCATTTTGAGGTAATTTGTCTTGCATCTACAGATAATGTATAAACTAGCTTTTTTGATGATATGAACATTTCTTGAACATTTTTATACCTTCTGTTACACATATACAAGACCAAGTAGTGGAACAAGATGTGTGATTACTTAGCTGAAGATGATCAGAATGCTTAACCTGGGTATCTTATGCCAATTTTTTAAAAAGTGGTTATATAAAGATATATTTTGGTCAGCCCTGTGAATAAAAGTCTCCATTATGCCTAATTCTTTTTTTAACTTTGGGCATCCCAGGGTTGGGAAGATCCCCTGGAGGAGGGCATGGCAACCCACTCTAGTATTCTTGTTTGGAGAATCCCAATGGACAGAGGAGCCTGGTGGGCTACAGTCCATGGGGTCACAAAGAGTTGGGCATGACTGAGTGACTAAGCACAGCACTTAGTGTGTGCTTGTCACTTTGTAAGTTTGTCACACACTTCCTAGGTGTGTCACATTGTCACTTCGTAATATTTTCTAGTTTAGTGAGTGTGAAATAATATCTTTTTTGTAAATATCTATTAATAAATTGTGTTTCTTGGGACTTCCCTGGCAGTTCATTGGTTAAGACTCTGCTCATCATCTGCAGGGAGCATGGGTTTGATCCCTGGTTGGGGAACTAAGATCCCATGTGCTGCTCAGTGCAGCCAAAATAAAATAATAAAAAACAAACTCAGTCTTTGTTTAAAAAAAAAAAAAAAAATTGTATTTCCTGTCCCAGGATCAAAACAGTAGTCTCCCATATTTTCCCCTAAAAACTTTAAATTTTTTTGCATTTATACCCTTAATCCATTATCTATCTTTGAAATGGATATCTAATTTCATTTTTTACAATGTAGCTGACCAGTTCCAATTATTGAAAGGTTCATCCTTTGCCTAGTGATATGTCAGGGTCATCTGTATCACATGATTTGTTATGTGGCTCTGCTTTGGAGTTTTATTCTGTTGGTCAGCTTGTCTCTTCTAGTACTAACGATACACTGTCTTAATTACTGTGATACCTGGTAAGGCAAGTCTTCTGTCATCTTCTTTGATACTTTCACAGTATTGAGCCCTTCTTACATGAATATGGTATGTTTCTTCATGTATTTCAGTCTTCTTTATTGTCTGTTAGTAAGATTTTATCATTTTCTGCACATCATTTTAACATACCTTTTGTTAGATCTATTCTTACTATGTAATTTATTTTTTGCTCTCCAAAATGTCTTTAAAAAAGCAGCCATACTTTATAAGTGATTGTTGCTGGTATTTATAAATATGCTTTACTTCAAAATATAAACAGTTTTAGTCATCTTGCCAAATTCTCTTTTTATTCCTGATAATGTAGATATTCTTCATATATTTTTTATATTTTTGAAGATCTTTTTTCTTGATTTTGTTGTTTGTTGTTATCTAAAAGATAATATTATCTGCAAATAATGGTAACTTTGTTTTCCTATTTTTAATCCTTATATATTTTAATTTTTTTTTTTATGTTTCCTTATACTGGCTAGAAACTTCAGAAAACTTTGACTAGAAGTGATAAAAGCAAACTGGTAATGTTGGACATTCTTGGTAACTGACTTTAAAGAGAATGTTTTTAGTAATTTACCATGGACAGTAATTTTACTGTAATTTTTTTGAACCTCTCTATCACGTTAAGAGCATTCCTTTTTATTCCTGGTTTGCTGTGACTTCTTTTCCAAAAATGTGTATTGAATTTTATCAAATACTTTTCTGCAGATTTTGAAGTTATTATGATTTTTCTTCCTCTATGTTAATTTAGTGAGTAACATTTGTAGATACTGTAATGTTTTGTAATGTACGTCTTGAGTTTGATCTCAGTAGGAGGGTCCTTCAGGGAACTTAGCTATTATGTTGGAAGGAAAATCTAGTTGTAAAATTCTTGACTCTCATGATCATAGGAAGGGTCTCTACCACTTTGTGCTTACGTAGACAATAGTAGTGAAAGCTGTCTGGCATACTGTGTTTAAAAATAGGTCTAATAATATAAATGGCTTAACATTCCACACTGTCCTTGTGCTGACAACTTTAGCGCCACAGATTTAAATTCCTGTAACTAATAGTCTGGCTAAGTCATGGTTGTTTTTTGAGGAAAAAATATTTTGTAGAAGCCAGGAGGGTTCTTATTTGTTTTTGGAATAAGAGATTTTTGCTATCTCAACTCCTTTGTTAATTTACTCAGGTTATGAATTGTTTTGATTGTTTTCTGAATAACGTAAGTAACCACGGTAACTAATACGGTGGTTGAATAGGTGATTTGAAGTTTCACGTTTCTAGTTCTCTTTATTTAAGATCAGATATTGGTAGTGTCTCAGGAATAGAGAACCTTCCCAAATCTTTCTGAGTTCATCATTTCTTGGTCCCAGGATGCAGTCATTTTTGAAATATGGTACAGACATGAAATTCTAGAAAGTAATATCACCTCATAAAGAACTGGGAAAGTCTAGAAGCTGAGAAAAAAATTGTTCACCTAGTGATAACATTCGTAGTTGTTAACACATTTAGGTAAAGTCAAGTTTCACGGATGTTTTCCCCTTAAATAAACAATAAAGAGTGCACTGTCAGTAGACCATGGATACGAGTGGTACTTAAATGCCTATTTGCAGCACAATTGTGGTCTCCCCCAAAGCTTAACTTTGCCCTTGACCTTTGTTGCTGGTGTTATTAGTATATCTTGCCAGGATTAAGACTAAATTTCTTGATGATATACTCAAGTTTTTCTTTCTTTATTTTTTTAAACTATAGCAGGTGTTACTTTTCTGACTTTGAAGTAAGTTAGTATTGTGTGTGAGATCAGTTGCAAAAATAATCAAAATAATAATAACCAAAATAAAGCAATTATTACCAAATTTCAGTCCCTATTAGAAATCGGGTAAAATCTGAGTACTATTAGGTGGTATGTGGCCAAAGAATGAACTAAATCATGACCAAAGTGAATCAGTGCTTCCCACCAGATTCTCATTGGAAGATGTATGTAAGGGACAGGGACAGGCCAGGGAGGCAAACGATGATTGACAGAGAATCCCAAAGCACAGAACTAAAACTAGACTAGAGCACTGCGATTTATAAAACTTTATATGTAAATGTTCACATAATAATATTTGCTCCTGGTGTCTAGATAGAGCAGGCCTACATGGTTGCCAGCCTGGCTGTGGTGGAAGGGGTGAGAAGGACATTTGAAAAGAGAAGTTCTTTAAGTGAGTCTGCCTCAAGTCCACTTAACAGTTTTTGGGTTTTTTTCCCATGGAAGGAAAAAGGAAGCATGAGTGAGATGGTCAGGGCTCTTCCCTTTTGAGACTGTGCCTTGACCTTTGGCGTCGTAGCTATAAAGAAGAGATAGGGGAGAGAGATCCACTTAATACACAGCGAGGAATACTGCTCCAATGCCAGCGTCATCTCTTTCAGACCATAGGAATCATCACCTCAAAAGGAAACTGGGTACCCACTAGCAGTCACTCTTCCTTCTCTCCCCCACCCCATCTCCCCCAGACTATTTATTAATCTGAGAGAGGGTCACCTTAGTATCTACCACATGCATATTGTATTTTAAAATTTAGATTGAACCTTGAGTTCACAAAGTTAAGCAGAGATGCTAGTAAGGTGTTTATGGAATGAGAAAATTTGACTTAAGCTTTGCAAATATGTTCTTACTGTTATTTCATGGTATTCAGTTCAGGTCAATTCAGTCGCTCAGTTGTGTTCGACTCTTTGCGGCCCCATGAATTGCAGCACGCCAGGCCTCCCTGTCCATCACCAACTCCTGGAGTTCACTCAAACTCATGTCCATTAAGTCGGTGATGCCATCCAGCCATCTCATCCTCTGTCGTCCCCTTCTCCTCCTGCTCCCAATCCCTCCCAGCATCAGAGTCTTTTCCAGTGAGTCAACTCTTCGCATGAGGTGGCCAAAGTACTGGAGTTTTCAGCTTTAGCATCATTCCTTCCAAAGAACGCCCAGGACCTATCTCCTTTAGAATGGACTGGTTGGATCTCCTTGCAGTCCAAGGGACTCTCAAGAGTCTTCTCCAACACCTTGGTTCAAAATCATCATTTCTTCAGCACTCAGCTTTCTTCACAGTCCAAATCTCACATCCATACATGACCACTGGAAAAACCATAGCCTTGACTAGACGGACCTTTGTTGGCAAAGTAATGTCTCTGCTTTTGAATATGCTATCTAGGTTGGTCATAACTTTCTTTCCAAGGAGTAAGAGTCTTTTAATTTCATGGCTGCAATCACCATCTACAGTGATTTTGGAGCCCCCCAAAAATAGTCAGCCACTGTTTCCACTGTTTCCCCATCTATTTCCCATGAAGTGATGGGACCAGATGCCATGATCTTAGTTTTCTGAGTGTTGAGCTTTAAGCCAACTTTTTCACTCTGCTCTTTCACTTTCAAGAGGCTCTTTAGTTCCTCTTCACTTTCTGCCATAAGCGTATTGGTTACTTTTAAGTCTTATGAAGATAGCTTCTGCTTGGTCAGTTTGGTCTGGAGTTATGTACATTTGTAATATTATATTTTACTGTTTAAGTTTACCATAAAATTAAAGTCTCTTAAGTAGCTAATGACAATTTAATTTGACCCCCATAAATGATCATATATTTTTGACATATTTTGTTTTTCTCAAATTTTGAGCATATGTCCTTTTTGAGAATTCTTTTGCCCTCTGATGTACCTCTGCTATTTCTGTTCCATATTATGAAAACTTCATAAAAGGCTATTTAAATTATTTTTTTCTTTTGTGGAGTTTCAAAGTTGAGAGTTATCTAAAAGGATTGTTTTAGATGTGTTTAATTTCTCAGATTGAGCTTTAGTGTAGTCTTGTAAATATTCTAAGATTTTTCACTAGTTTTGTTGAGTTTCTGTCTTTTTGCTAGCCAGAAAACAATATAAAAGCTAACCAAACAACTAGCAATTTGGGAACCTGTTAAAAAGACACCGTAGTAAAATATTAGTTTCTTCTAAAATCTTTCTTTTTGATATCCCTTAACTTTTGACTCTTTCTTTTAGATGCTTGGTTTACCAAAATATTGTGAGGAATGATGGGGAGTAGCTTTTTTTTCCCACTCCAGTACTCTTGCCTGGAAAATCCCACAGATGGAGGAGCCTGGTAGGCTGCAGTCCATGGGGTCGCCAAGAGTCAAACACAACTGAGCGACTTCACTTTCACTTTTCACTTTCATGCATTGGAGAAGGAAATGGCAGCCCACTCCAGTGTTCTTGCCTGGAGAATCCCAGGGATGGGGGAGCCTGGTGGGCTGCCGTCTATGGGGTCGCACAGAGTCAGACACGACTGAAGCAACTTAGCAGCAGCAGCAGCAGCAACAGACTTGATGAGTAGTTTGTTTCAGTTTGTTTGCAGTTTAGGGATTTATTTTAAAATGTATTAAAATTTTTATTGAAATGCAGTTGATTTACCATGTCATGTTAGTTTCAGGTGTGTAATGAAGCGATTCAGTTTTATATATATGTCTATGTATATATATATATATTCAACTTCTTTTCCATTAAAGGTTATTATAAGATATTGAATATATTTTTTTGTAAATGCTTGTTGCTTATTTATTTTATGTATAGTAGTTTGCATTTGTTAATCCTCTACTCCTAATTTATCCCTCCTTTGCCTTACTTTCACCTTTGGTAATGTAAATTTGTTTTCTATGTCTGTGAGTCTATTTCTGTTTTATATATAGGTCCATTTGTTTTACTTTTTAGATTCCACATACAAGTGATACCATATAATATTTGCCTCTATATAACTTGCTTCAGTAAGTATAATATTCTATAGGTCCATCCATGCTACTGCAGATGGCAATATTTCATTCTTTTTAAATGGCTCAGGAATATTCCATTGTGATGGGGAGTAATTTTTATCAATACTAATTCAGAATAGCAAACCAAATAGAGACAATTTTGGTGGACAACTTTTATATATGTAATTTCCTCCAACTAGCCCAAATTCTAAATTGTAATACCCTCTGATCATATAAACTAATGCACAGAAGTGAAAACTTCCTGTAGTATGAAGAAACTGGAATCGTTTTCCTAGTTGAAGTTGAGTAGTTTGACTTTCGGAGAAGGCAATGGCACCCCACTCCAGTACTCTTGCCTAGAATATCCCATGGATGGAGGAGCCTGGTAGGCTGCAGTCCATGGGGTCGCTAAGGGTTGGACACGACTGAGTGACTTCACTTTCACTTTTCACTTTCATGCATTGGAGAAGGAAATGGCAATCCACTCCGGTGTTCTTGCCTGGAGAATCCCAGGAACAGGGGAGCCTGCTGGGCTGCCGTCTACGGGGTTGCACAGAGTCGGACACAACTGAAGTGACTTAGCAGCAGCAGCAACAGTTTGACTTTACCAGACAGTTGTAGCTAATAAGTTGTACCTAATAAGAAACTGGATGTGAAAAGACTTGGTGACTCTGTGAGTAGCATGTGCATATAAGAGATAGTTAAAATAGTGCTCTTTGGACACGACTTTGATCTGAATGAAGATAGAACTCACATACTTGAACTTTTATAGAATACATTTTAGTAAGATTGGACAAGAATATAAACAAATTAATTTAAATTCCATTTTGATTATTTTCAACATGGCCTTGGAAAGCCAAATAAACTCAAGAAGTATTTATTGGGGGGCCTTATTGTTTATTCTAAGAATTCACCCAAATGATGCACATTGGAAGTTTCTTATTCCTATAGGCTGAACTGATAAGGATAGCCTTTTTGAAGTTTGAGCACATGGTAATTGGAATCAAATTATTTCCGACGTTCTGTGAATTACTAATGTATATTATTGTAAAGGAATTTGTAGTTTATAAAATGTGTTTGTCTATATTTTTTCATAGAATCTTCATAATCATCCCGTAAAGGGAAAGCGAAAGTGTTCGTTACTCAGTCGTATCCAACTCTTTGTGACCCCATGGACTGTAGCCCACCAGGTTCCTCTGTCCATGGGCTTTCCCAGGCAAGAATACTGGAGTGGGTTGCCATTCCCTTCTCCTGGGGTTCTTCCTGACCCAGGGACTGAACCCACGTCTCCTGCATTGCAGACAGATTCTTTACCATCTGAGCCACAAAGGGAATAGCCCAGTAAAGGGACGTGCTCTTATTTTCTTTGTTATTCCCATTACTTAAGTTAGAGAAGTTGTGACTTTCTCAAGGTCACTCAGCCACTAGGTAGTGGAATTGAGGTTAAAAAGTCTGAATTTCTCATCCCAAACCTACATCACATTGCTTTAGGAACTAAGGAGTTACTTTAGATGTGCTTGGATTGGAACAACATATTCCTACTCTGAGCTAAACTTTGACCCACATACAGATTACATTCTCTGCAGAAGCCCATTCTCTGTGCACTGCTGCTAAGCACTTCAGTCGTGTCCAACTCTGTGTGACCCCATAGATGGCAGCCCACCAGGCTCTCTTGTCCCTGGGATTCTCCAGGCAAGAACACTGGAGTGGGTTGCCATTTCCTTCTCCAGTGCATGAAAGTGAACAGTGAAAGTGAAGTCGCTCAGTCATGTCCAACTCTTAGCGACCCCATGGACTGCAGCCTACCAGGCTCCTCCATCCATGGGATATTCTAGGCAAGAGTACTGGAGTGGGGTGCCATGTCCTGGGCCTTGTCTTCCATGTCTGCTTCTGCCTCATGCCCTTATTCTTTAGCCTCTCCCCCAGGGCCCATGTGTCTGTACATGCACACCACACAGAGTCACACTCATACATGCTCACTCTCCAAAATGTAAATTTTTCACACTATTGCCTCAGAACTATAAACTGTCCAGGATTGTTATGAACTAACCTTTGCTGATTCTGAGTAACATGCATACTTTAACTATAATTTGGATAGATGTTTTAGTTCCACATAAATCTCTGGTACTGATTAAGTTACTATGTTTTGATTGCAAGTAGGCTCTCTTGGGACTTCCCTTGTGACTCAGACAGTAAAGAATCCACCTGCAATGGGTTCAGTCCCTGGGTTGGGAAGATCCCCTGGAGGAGGGCATGGCAACCCATTCTGGTATTCTTGCCTGGAGAACTCCCATGGACAGAGGAGTCTGGCGGGTTACAGTCCATGGGGTCATAAAGAGTTGGACAAGACTGAGCTACTAGGCACACACACACAGGCTCTCTTGAACTGAATTTCAAGAGCCTGACTTAGCATAGATTCTTTGGAACCAAACCAGCTCCAGGGATCCCACGGACTTAACCCAATTTTACTTGTCCTGTGATATATTTTGCACTTTCATCATTACATTGAGAATGAGGTAGAAAGGCCTTCTGTTGCAAAATAATCTCTTTCTAGGTCGTATTTAATACCTGACTGAAAACAAACAAATATAGGAAACTGAGGCTTCTGTGTGTCTTTGTGTACTTTTTATAAGTGTTCGTGCCATATTTTGAGCAAATAAGGCAAATAAATATTCTACCGTTTCATGTTTTGAAATGCTGACTGGATAAAGATTACACATGACAAGTTATTTATAGTTTTATTTATACATAGTGGATTCTCTGTTGGAATTATAGAAGGCAAGAAGATATGATAATTGCTTTGTGTAGTTCACAGAATGAAATTGCAAACTGAGATGTTTTGAATCTAGTTTATACTGTAACCATTTCTAGGAAACCGTATTTAAACAGCAGTGGTTATCATGAAGTATACAACATGTCAACTGTGTCCCAGTTCACATCAGTAAAAACCTTCTACCACTTTATTCCCTAGAACCTAACCTCCATCAGATAATACTAAATAAACTATGTCGAGTGCACGTATTATATATGTGTGTGTGTGTGTGTGTGTGTGTATCAAATGTATCAAACAGCTTGCTGGCTGTATTTGTAGTAGTGTTTATCTGTGGTCATGCAGGTTATAACTCTGAATTTTTATTAGGAAAAATAAATTGAGAATTTATAATGTTCTGATTTAGTTTCACCAGCTGTGCCACTGCCAAGGAAAATAACTTGAGAAGGTAAAAATCTAACAGTGAATAAGAAAGCAGGAGGCAGTTTGCTTCATACTTATCTGCTTCATATCTGCTGTTATAAGGTTTAGGGTCAAAGAGAGTAATTAGTAGTCTCCGAACTTAAATACTGTCACTTCAGTAAATTGTAGCATGTATCTTCGGATTGTCTTGTATAAAAGAAGCATAATGATTATTAATTGATATTTGATCTTGGGAGTCTTGAAAACAATTCTTTAAACTGTGAAATATATTTTTGCCCCTCTATCTCTTACTCATTTATTTGGGAATTTGACAAATATCCATTGGGCTCCAAATACATCCAGTCTTGTTTTAGGGACGGATGAGATACCTGTCCTCGTGGAGATCAAAGTCTGAAGGGGGAACTTGTTATTAAACACTGAAGAGCAGTTACAGCTTTTTTTTTTTCAAGTTTTACTGAGATAATTGACATCACATTATGTGCATTTAAGGCATATCATGTGATGATTTGATTTATGTATCTTTTGCAAAATGATAGTTATCTATTTTTTTAAGACCTACCCTCTTAGCAACTTTCAAGTATACAACACAGTGTTGATAACTGTAGTCACCATGTTGTACATGAGATCCCCATAATTTTAAAATGCGAATTTTGAAAATGAGTCTGACATCAAAAATATTTTATACTTTCTCTTTCAGTGAAACAGTCACAATGAAATAATCATATAAGTTGTTCTGTTTAGAAATTAGACAGTTTGAGGCCAGTGAAAACCAAAAGTTCATATTTACAAGAATACTGAAATGACAGAGGGGGTAGAGTGAAAAAGTGCGAGAAGTCTCCTGTGAATAGTTAATTTGGTCTTGGAATTGTTAGCAAGGAGCACTATGTGGATTGTCTCGCTGTGAACATTTCTATTTACTTTCTGCTACAGGATGGTAGACAATAAGGAGTTGCTGGGGAAACTTGTACCTAAACTTGTGGGACTTGACAGATGAAACTAATTCCCAAACGTAGCCCTATAGCCCTTACAAATATTGCTTTTTCTTATGTGTTGTAATGATCAGTCTGAGTCTCATGTATTTAATTTGTGGCAGTTTGGCAGTTTGGTCACTCGAGTATAAGCCCCACCCAGGCCGTGCACGCTTGACTCTCCATTGCACCCTCGTGCCTTGCACATGGCTCATCAGACGGACAAAACTGGTTCTTGAAGGAAGATAGGCATATTTCATCTATGTATAATTTACAGAGTTTTGAGTTACCTATTCACAGAAGAAAAATAGCAACTACTTCCATGCTAAGTGAAAGTGCTTTCCCAGTCAAAGCCAGTCTCATATTCTAGTTATTCCTAGGTTAGGAAACTTCACATTCCTGAGAAGCGATAAAGTACCACTAGTTATAGCAACAGTCAGCTATATACACCTTCTATAATATTAATTCTCAACCACTGCAATATAACTTACATTTTATAAATGAGAAATCTGAAGATTTTTGAATATTAAGTGGCTTGTCCCTAGCAACGGAGCTGTTATTAAGTGGGGAAGCTAGGATACATTTATAGTATTTTAAAAAAACAAACCAAGGTATGTTGAACCCTTAATTACCCATCAGGCCCTATACTAAGTGTTTTACATTAAATCTCCCTGTAACAACACGAGGGAGGTGTGGTTATCATTTCCATTGTACATGTGTGGAAGACAAGGCATGGAGAAGTTAGATAATTTGCCAAGAGCAGGTGGCTAGCTCGTGGTAGAACCAGAGAGAACTTCCCCTTCTATTTCCCCACCCACAGTCAGAGCTGAGCTAAGGGCCGCGTTGATTTATGACCCTGGGAACATTCTTAGTTTAAAACTATTATTTTAAGCATTATTATTTTTAAGTATTTTCTGTTCTACTCTGTTAATTATACAAATGCTTCAGTTTTTAAACATAATCGTACAGTATACGTCTTGAGTAGAAACTGAAGTTTACTCTTTACGTAGTAAGTAAATCATTCAGAGGACTATTATCTTACTTACCTCAGCTTTTATGTAATCTCATTAACACTTATGGATTGACTATATTAATTTAGTTTAATTTTTTCCCATTGTATGTGTTGCATTTTTTTTCTGTTAAATTTTCCCTTTGGCCAAAGCAGAGCAGAATTAGATTTTAATAAATTTTAACTTTATATTATAATTGTTTGTTGGGGTGCTATTTAGACTGTGACTTTCAGACATTGAACTTGACAGTTTTTTGTTTTTTTTTTAAGGGCTGTTTTTTTTCCCCTTAAATTTGCATTTTGAATTATACACTAATGGGTAGTATATGTATGTTTCTCCTTCTGCCCGTCTGCATGTCCCAGAAAGAAAATATTCTGACCTGGTACGTGACATATGCTTGCAGTTTATTTTAAAAGAAATTTCAGGTTTTGAAACTACCTGGAAGTATTTTTTTTAAATTAGATATTGGGGAACTATACCTAATTAGTCAGTTTAGCTAAGTTCAGTTCAGCAGCATTAAGCATATGTGTATGTAAGGTATTGTGTTTGGTGATATGGGAGACATCAAGATGACATAGAGTTGATACCTTTATCCTGGGGCTTGTAATCTGTTAGCTGACCTAGACAAATACATAAATAACGGTAATGCAAGGCAGGCTATGATAAGTACTGTGGTGGAGACATCAACAAAGTGCAGTGGGAAATCAGGATAGAGAGATTAATCCCAACTGGGAGGATCTAGGACCTTCTCATGGAGTAGGTAGGACTGAGTAGAGCTTAATTTATTGCTTTCATTCATTCTAGACTGTCTTCTGAAGATTGATGTCTATTTCCTTGAGCTCTTTAATTTTGTTGCCAATTTGGATAAGCATGGCACAAATCCAGCAGGGAGGTCCAGATGAAAAAGAAAAGACAACAGCACTCAAAGGTACATACTTAATTTGCTTTTTCAGGATATTTTCATTGTGCCTAATGAAGGTGCAGGAATATTTAGGTGACCTTACATTCATTTCCATTCTAAAATAAGAATATCTGTAATCTATAATTATTAATGTCCGTCACAGTGACCACCTCAATGTCTGAGATATAGTATGTACTAGGTAAATAAATCATAAAGTCATGTGATTTTACAGCTGTAAGAATTCTTAATGCTTTTCTTATTCAAGGTCATGTATTTAATGGTAAAACTAATACCAGAGATCTCTTGAATCAAGCCTAGTGCCCTTTACCATGTTTTTGTTGTTTGAAATGTAATATTGGGTTAGAGTAATGATCTGTCTAATCCTATATTCTGTCTTTGTGGCATTGCACTAAGAATATTTTATGAGAAGCTCTCTGTAAGAAGGAATCTGCCTTAGACTTTCTTTGGGAATTTGGGTGCCATTTGTTAGACTAAGAAAAGTGTGAGGAAAGCAGGTTTTAGACATATTAAATAGTAAACTGAGTTGCCACTTAAATATCAGGCTGGAGAAGTTTGAGTGTGGAGTTTGGGAAAGTATTTGGGCTGGAGATTAAAGCTTTGGGAATTATTAGCAGAGAGGTAATAACTTATGGTCCTAATTGAGATCATCAGAGATTGCAGTGTAACCAGAAAAAGTCTGAAGACTGAAGTGTGGGTCATCTCAATCTTAGGGTCAGGAAAATGAGGAAGAACTAGCAGTAGACACTTAAAATGATTTCTGATAAGACAGGCTGCAGGCTAGGAGTGAGAGAAAGATCCTGAACACCAACTGAAGAAAATGGGTTTAATTAATTTAATTATGATTATAAACCAGGCTTCGCTGGTGGCTCAGACAGTAAAGAATCTGCCTGCAATGTGGGAGACCTGGGTTCGATTCCTGGGTTGGGAAGACAACCAACTCCAGTATTCTTCCCTGGAGAATCCCCATGGACAGAGAAGCCTGGTGGGCTACAGTCCATGGGGTTGCAAAGAGTCGGACATGACTGAGTGGCTAAGCACATACATAAACCAGGCTAGATGAGGATTGAGAGTTTACTTTTATATTTAACAGTGTGGAGGTTATTGATGGTCTTCACAAAGAGCTGTTTCAGTGAATTGAAGGAAATGAAAGTCATATTGGAAAACTTCAGTTAGAGAATAGGAAGAAAGCAATTCGCAGAGTCGGACACAACATATAACTGACCATACACACATGAACTGTTTTAAGAAAAAGGAGAGATATGCTCTAGATGGGAACAAATATTTGCAATTCATATATCTTGAGAAGGACATGGCAACCCACTCCAGTACTCTTGCCTGGAGAATCCCATGGATGGAGGAGCCTGGTAGGCTGCAGTCCATGGGGTCGCAGAGAGTCGGACATGGCTGAAGTGACTAAGCACAGCACATATCTGACAAAGGACCTTTATCCAGTGTATATCAAGGTCATCAATAATCAATAATGGGCTTCCTAGGTGGCTCAGTGGTAAAGATTCTGCCTGCCAGTGCAGAAGATGCAGGAGATGAGGGTTCAATCCTTGGGTTGGGAAGATCCCCTGGAGAAGGAAATGGCAACCCACTCCAGTGTTCTTGCCTAGAGAATCCCATGGACAGAGGATTCTGGTGGGCTACAGTCCATGGGGTTGCAGAAGAGTCAGGCATGACTTAGTGACTAAACAATAGACAATGCTATAGAAGGTTTTACTGCATGTATGTATGCTGCTGAGATAGACCAACACACTCAGAATAATAGTTAATTTACAGAAGAGGATAAGGAATGAGGGAATATGTGTGTTTTTATCCAAATAGATTTGCTGGGTTTCCACTTGGAAAGCTTTTGTCTACCTTCAACCTTACCTGATAATGTGAAAATCTGATCTCTCAAGTTGTGGTTCTAATTTAAACTTCCACAAGCAGTATATAAGAAATCAGATTGGTTTTCTGGATTTTAGAGGTTGTACAGTGATGTTAAAAGCATATGGGTAGTCTAAATATAGTAATAAGGTTATAAATATAGAACTTTCTGAATTCAAACCGAGGTTTTCCCACTTACCATGAAACAAATTGCTTATCTTTTCTGAATCATTTTCTTCACTGGTACCATAGGAATATAAATGCTTAGCACATGAGCTTGTAATGATGAATGAAATAGTCAAATTGAAAATATTAGAAGATAAAATGGCAAATGTTAAATAAAGTGTATCTTAGAGCAAACTGACAGAATACATAAAATTTATCCCTCAAACAGTCCTATTTATCAGTTTTTTTCTTTTATGAGCTATGCTTTTGGTATTAGATCTAAGTACTCTTTGCTTAGCCCTGCTTTATGAAGATCTTCTTTATGTTTCCTCTAAGAGTTTTATAGTTTTAGATTTTACATTTAAACTAATGATGTGTTTTGTTTTAATTTTTATTTAAGAGATGGGCCTTAGGTCAAGGTTTGTATATTTTGCCTATTGATGTCCAATTGCACCAGCACTTTTTGTGGAAAAAAAAAAAATCTTTGCACTATTGAATTATTTCTTCATCTTTTGAGGTTCTCTTATTTAGTTCCATGTATCTGTGTCTGTCTCTTCTCCAATACATACTCTTGATTACTGAACTTAAATAGTAAGTCTTAAGTTTGGCTAGAATGATACTCCCAAATTCATTCTATTATTTGGCTTTTCTAGGTCTTTTGCCTTTCCATATAAATATTAAGAGTAAAATTGTCTATGACTGTAAAAAAAAATAATTTCAGTTCAGTTGCTCAGTCGTGTCTGACTCTTTGCGACCCCATGGACTGCAGCACACCAGGCCTCCCTGTCCATCACCAACTCCCAGAGCTTGCTCAGACTCGTGTCCATCAAGTCGGTGATGCCATCCAATCATCTCATCCTCTGTTGTCCCCTTCTCCCCCTCCCTTCAGTCTTTTCCAGCATCAGGGTCTTTTCAAATGAGTCAACTCTTCGCATCAGGTGGCTAAAGTATTGGAGTTTCAGCTTCAACATCAGTCCTTCCTATGAACACCCAGGACTGATCTCCTTTAGGATGGACTGGGTGGATCTCCTTGCGGTCCAAGGGACTCTCAAGAGTCTTCTCCAACACCACAGTTCAAAAGCATCAATTCTTCAGCACTCAGCTTTCTTTATAGTCCAACTCTCACATCCATACATGACTACTGGAAAAACCATACCTTTGAATAGACGGACCTTTGTTGGCAAAGTAATATCTCTGCTTTTTAATATGCTGTTTAGGTTGATCATAATTTTTCTTCCAAGGAGCAGGCGTCTTAATTCCATGGCTGCAGTCACCATCTGCAGTGATTTTGGAGCCCAAAAAATAAAGTGTGGCACTGTTTTCATTGTTTCCCCATCTATTTGCCATGAAATGATGGGACCAGATACCATGATCTTTGTTTTCTGAGTGTTGTGTTTTAAGCCAACTTTTTCACTCTCCTCTCTCAGTTTCATCAAGAGGCTCTTTAGTTGTTCTTGGCTTTCTGCCATGCTGCTAAGTCACTTCAGTCGTGTCCGACCCCATAGACGGCAGCCCACCAGGCTCCCCCGTCCCTGGGATTCTCCAGGCAAGAACACTGGAGTGGGCTGCCATTTCCTTCTCCAATGTGTGAAAGTGAAAAATGAAAGTGACGTCGCTCAGTCGTGTCCGAGTCTTCACGACCCCATGGACTTTCTGCCATAAATGTGGTGTCATCTGCATATCTGAGGTTATTGATATTTCTCCTGGCAATCTTGATTCTAGCTTGGGCTTCATCCAGTCCAGCATATCTCATGATGTACTCTGCATATAAGTTAAATAAGCAGGGTGACATTACACAGTAAATAATTTACTTGCATTTTAATAGAGATTGCATTCAAGCCTATAGACGAACATGAGGAGAATTTACATCTTTACTAGAACTGACGTTTCCAATCCATGAACATGGAGTATCTGTCATTTATTTAGATCTTAGATTTCCTTCATTGACACTTTGAAATTTTCATCATATAATTAAGTCTTACACATATGTTATTAGATTTGTATTATAATTTTTAGAGTGATTATAAATGGTATTGTGTTTTTAATTTCAATTGTCACACGTTTACTGATTGTTTATGGAAGTACAGTCAAATTTTGTGTGCTGATATAGTCTGTGACTTTTTGAAGTTGCTTATTTTTTTCAGAGGCTTTATTGATAGACAAATTGGAGTTTTCTAAGTAGACCATCATGTTATTTGCTTATTGGGCAGTTTTATTTCTTCATTTCCCATCTTGCTTTATTGCCCTGGCTAAGACTTCCAATGCTATGTTAAATAAGAGTAATTAGAACGAACATTCTTTCCTTATTCACTAGGTAATAGTGAGTGGTGGCACTCCCATTTTCACCCCTTAATTTCTAGACCTATGAGTTCTGGCTTTGGGAGAAATAGCACTATATGTTGGACACTGGTTGTGAGTATATACTGCCTTCTGGAGAATCTTGGTCCAACCCTGCAGGATTCTGCCATCCAGCTGGCCCTGTAACTGAATCTTCAGAAGGCAGTCCACCATTCTGTCAAATTAGCACTTGAAGATGGTGAGGACACGGTAAGAAAAGTGAGTTCCATGAGCATGGGCCCACTGCTGCACTTCTTTTGCTGTGATGTGAGTTTCTTGATCAGAAACAATGCTGTGTGGAATACCAGGATGGTGGATAAAGCATCCTGCAAGTCCACAGATAGTTATATGTGTCAGAAGCCTTGAGTGCAGGGAAGGCCAATCTGTATCCAGAGAAAGTATCTAATCCAGTAAGAACAAAATTCTGCCATTTTCATGATGGAATTGATCCAGTGTAATTAACCTGCCTCCAATTACTTGGCTGATCACCCCCAGGACATGGTGCTATGTTGAGGACTGCCATGGCGGTCTCTGCTGCTGGGATATTGGACACCCAGCTGTGACAGTAGCCAGGTTGGCTTTGGTGGGTGCAGGTTCATATTTTGAGCCCATGCATGACCTCCAACCCTGCCACAATGGCCACTTTGTTCTTGAGCTCATTGGGTGATGACAGATTTGACCGGGGTAAGGCCGACTGGTGTCCACAGAAAGGATTCTCCTGTGCACTTGATTTTTAAAATATTCCTCTGTTGAGCTTACCTTTTAGTGAGTATTCACTTGGGACGCTAATATTTTCACATTCTGTTGTTCATTCAGAGAGGTCTGTCCACATACCTTTTTTCCACATTTCCTTGTCACCAATTTTCTGATCGTGTTCCTTCCAAGTCCCTGACCATCCAGCCAAATGATTGACCACATACCCATGAAGCATTTTATAGTCACTCATGTGGTCATATCTCTTTCCAGAGAAATGGAACAACCAGGTGCCCTGCTCTCAGTTCTGTCCACTGGGAAGATTTCCCTTCACCACTGTTATTTAGGGATGTCCCCAAAGGGGCCTCTGATGCTTCCGCTGTCCACTTTTAGGTGGTGATTGAGTATCATGCAGAACCATCGCTGATCCAGACTCGAGTTTTCTCTTCTTCTGCCAGCTGGTGAGGCTTTAGGTGCATGCTGATGAATAGAAGGCGGTGTCACAGGAGTGGAGACCATAGGCATTTGGGCTACTCCTGCATGTTACTTATTTTTGTCTTCAGGGCCTGCTCAGTCCTAACCTCATACACACCACTTCCTATTTGATGATGGAGTGCTATTGTACACACCCAACTTTAATACTTGGTGTGTCAGTTACCACCTAGTTCATGATGGTCTGCTAAGGTCTCATGGTAAGCTGGCAGCCTGTGGTTAAGTGTTCAGTCTCCACTCAGGCGCAGTAGCAGGCCAAGAGGTATTTCTCAAAAGGAGACTAGTTACCTACAGTGGATAGTAAGGCTTTGTGACAAAATCCTGAACCTGTGCTGTGAAGGCAGGAGAAGATTGATGTCCTAGCTTGAAGACAGTCATACAGAGAGTAGGAATTCTGTCTTATTCACCATTTATTTTTGTTCTACTCAGGCCTTCAGTGGATTGGATGAGTTCATCTGTATTGGAGATGGGGGGCAACCTGCTTGACTCAGTCTGCAGTTTCAAATGTTAATCTCATCCAGAAATACCTTCATAAACGTGCTCAGAATAATATTTAACCAAATATCTGGATACCCAGTCAAGTTGACACGTAAAATTAACCATCACACTATTCATTTGTCTATGGAAACTTTGGTTGCTTCCACCTTTTGGCTGTTGTGAGTAATACTGCAATAAATAGGGGTGTACAAATATATGAATCTTTGTTTTCAGTTCTTTGGGGGTATAAAATGGTATTTTTATCCAATGACTTCATATATTTAGTTAAAGTTTAGAATTCTAGTTGCTAAATGGCTTTAATGACCAGAGATGTGTTTTAGAAAAAACAGTGGTTACATCTGATGTTTAGGTTATAAGGATTCAGTTGTACTGTATTTTATAGGAGATTGAAGAGATTTTTGCATGGAAATGTTCTATTATACTTGATTTTTACCTAATCTACTGCCTTTGGAACCCAATTTCTGCAAAATGCAGTTATATAGCTTTGTTTTCCTTTTACAAAGCAGAAAAATAGTTTCTGACAGTTTCTTTCTGAGTCTACTCAGTTGGCTTCCCTGCTAGCTCAGCTGGTAAAGAATCCACCTGCAATGCAGGAGACCCCGGTTTGATTCCTGGGGTGGGAATATCCCCTGGAGAAGGGCATGGCAACCCACCCCAGTATTCTTGCCTGGAGAATCCCATGGACAGAGGAGCCTGGCGGGCTACAGTCCATGGGGTTGCAAAGATTTGGACGTGACTGAGCGACTGAGCACACACACTCAATGCCAGTGAAATTAAAAATATCTACATCTAGTTCTCTAATTGACAGAGGAGAAGTTTGAGGAATGCATGTTTTAGTTTAGTTATTCATTTTATCATTCAAAGGAACTTTTTGGTCAAAGCAAAAGCATATTTCTGTATTCAGAAGGGTTTATTCTTTTTACAAGGTAATGAGGAGAGAGGTTAGACTATATTAGAGCTTATACAGGGCATAGAATAAAACTATAGGGATTTTGATAGAGTACTGATTTAGATATTGGAGAATAAGTTTATTTTTTTAATCCCACAGTACCATTAAGGTATAATTTTGGGCAAGCCATTTTACGTCTCTGGGCTTATTTCCTTGTCTCAAAGACAGTGAAGATAACACGTGCTACTGCTTTATAAGGCTGTGATGGTCAAATGAGGTATAGTATGTGAAGTCTTTAAAATCATGTATAGATGTTAGATGGCATTTTATGATCTGAGATGATAGAAAATGAATATTAGACATAATACAGATGCTTATATTTTGGATGGTTGTGTGTATCTGATTAAGAGGATTCTAAGTTTTGAACTGTGGAAGATGACTGTGAAGTAAAGGAATTCAATTCATTGGAAGGAGAAAAGTGAGAATCTTCAAGCCAATTTTTGATAAAAAAAATTTGAATCAATTTTGCAAAGATGTACACATTGTTCAGAACCTTACTAATGAATCAGAAATTTGTCAGCATGTACGAATTTGCCCCAGTATGCATACTTTGTGACATTTTTTATTTTACTAGATAATTTGCAGATTTTTTTAAAAATAAACTTGCTTGTATGTTGAAGATGGTATATTTTTGTGTAAGTTGAGATTTATCTGATGCAGTAGTTTGAAGAGTTTTAAACAATGACTTTTTTTTTAACAAATTTTTTGGTATCTTATCTTTGTGTCCCACAGAGAGAGACTAGAGACTGGAGGTAGACAAAACTATTTTTCCCTCTGGCATAGTTTTATGATCTGTACAGATGGATTTATTATATCTCTGTAAGTGAGAGACAGAAATAAAGTGTTACATCTGAGATTCTTTTGTTTTAAACAAAGGCCGGGGTTGGGGGTGGCGAGTTGCTGGTTTGCTATACTAGGTGTCCTAGGAGTTTTTTCTGTCTTCAGGAACTTGAGTTTGAATGAGAAAAAAAATCTCAAAATCTAAACTTAAAAAAGAAAATCTTTTGAGAGATAAATAAATTTGAAGTTTATCTTCTATTTGTTCCAAGTTTGCATATGACACGAAGGTGACATATAGTGAGAATTTTTCCTCATCCCGTAATAACCTATAAGAAACTGTTAAGTACTGTTGACAGACTGACTTGAGGCTGGGGCAGGGAAAGTGCAAGATACGCCTGCAACACCGTGCAGTAACAGGAAGTAAGAAAATGCTCACAAAATAAAGAGATGAGACTGAGGAGCCGGGATGACTGTTTGCAGTGTAGTGACCTGGACGGAATTCTGGAACAGAAAATGGAAATTAATGGAAAAACTGATGAATAATATCTGGGCTTAGTTAATAGTAATATACCAATGTTGGTTTCTTCATTGTAGCAAACGTAGCATGGTAAGGTAGAATGTTAACAATAGGGAAAAATGAGTGTAGACACTCTCTGTACTATCTTTCAGCTTATCTGTATCTAAAATGATGCAGAAATAAAATGCTTATTTGCAAAATATTGTTGACAGTCTTTCATTATGTATAGTCAAATGATGTGAAGAATGGAAACTGTTTTGTGTCAGCCTGTTTTCTCCAGTTAGCATGTTTTATTTTACTATTGTTATTTCCCCTCTAAAAGTAGAAAAATGGAAACAGTGGAAACAGTGAGAGACTTTATTTGGGCTCCAAAATCACTGCAGATGGTGACTGCAGCCATGAAATTAAAAGATGCTTGTTCCTTGGAAGAAAAGCTATGACTAACCTAGACAGCATATTAAAAAGCAAAGACATTACTTTGCCAACAAAGGTCCGTCTAGTCAAAGCTGTGGTTTTTCCAGTGGTCATGTATGGCTGTGAGAGTTGGACTATAAAGAAAGCTGAGCACTGAAGAATGGGTGCTTTTGAACTGTGATGTTGGAGAAGATTCTTGAGAGTTCTTTGGACTGCAAGGAGATCCAGCCAGTCCATCCTAAAGGAAATAAGTCCTGAATATTCATTGGAAGGACTGATGCCTAGCTGAAATTCCAGTACTTTGGCCACCTGATGTGAAGAACTGACTCACTGGAAAAGACCCTGATGCTGGGAAAGATTGAAGGCGGGAGGAGAAGGGGACGACAAAGGATGAGATGGTTGGATGGCATCACTGACTCGATGGACATGAGTTTCAGTAAGCTCCAGGAGTTGGTGATGGACAGGGAGGCCTGATGTGCGGCAGTCCACGGGGTCACAAAGAGTCAGACACAACTTAGTGACTGAACTGACTGATGCTATATTACTATTATTTAGATTTTTAAGTTCCCTTATTCATAGCAGTAAGATTTGGTGATCTTTAAAAGTCATATTAATATCTGAAAATTTTAAAAATGATAGAAGGAGGTTAATAAGGTACAAATTAGTATCTGTATATTCTGAAGGGAAAGAAGTTCATAATTAATCATTGTGGTACATAGCATCTGAATTGTGATTGTTTGGAGAATTACAGTTTTGAAAGTACTTATGTTATATTGATACTGTATGTCATCACAATGAAGCATTTTGGTAACTTAAAAAATTATAATGAGAATCTTATCATTTAAGGCAACACATAAAAAGTAACCTAATAGAAAAAGAAAAAAAAAAGTTAAAATAATGTAAGATACCATCTTTGTTATTAATTATGAAAATAAATTTCATGTCATTTCTTTTCTAGATTTATTATCTAGGATAGATTTGGATGAACTAATGAAAAAAGATGAACCACCTCTTGATTTTCCTGATACACTGGAAGGATTTGAATATGCTTTTAATGAAAGTAAGTGGTGTATGCTATATATATATGCAAGATTTGTTTAACAATGCTAATAGAAAATAAACAATCCTAAACTTTTATTTGCCAGCTAGAAAGTTTTGTGTGTTTCTTTTGAGAAATAATCTTATCCTTTCATGATGAAATTCTTCTGTCAAGTAAAAGAGCCAAGTAATAATTTCCCATACTTGTCAAGTCACTTAAACCAATGAATATGAATTTAATTTAACTTAGGTATTTTCAATCTTGAGGGTTCAACTCCCTTGTATCCAGCTGGAACTCCCAATTAATAGTGTAGAAAGATGCTATTATTTCACGTGTTATTTAAAAGATGAAGTGACTGGCAATAATTATCTGTGACACTATTTTAAAACATAATACTTGATTCCATTATTATTTTTTAGGCAACATCCTTATTGTAAAACTTCATTAAGTTCTGAATAAAATAAACTTGGGACTTGGAATAAGGTACCATAGATTGCAAGAATGTTTCTTGCACAAAGAACCATGAACCTGGATTAATAATACTGTAATACTTGAGGGGTAATGTCATTACAGGCCTGGTAGCATTTGAATTGTAGCTGTCTGTTGTACTGCATCAACTAACTTGGTGATCTGTCATCATTGTGTGTGTGTTTTTAAATTTTACATGGATTTATTTTATTCTATTCACATTGACTATTGTCATACCACCTACAAAAAGTGCAAAAGCATAATCAGTTTTCTAATACCAGGTCAGAGCCAGGTTGCAGAAGAGGAACTATACAGTAAGTTACAAGAAGAGTTCAGATATCCTGTTACTTGATGTATTTAAAGCTGTAAATATTGCCACAGGAGAATCTCTGGTTTTTTGCAGCATCCATACAGTTCCTGCCAATGAGGCCTTCTTAGATTGATGTGTCTTTGCAGTATCAGTTATGGGTGTTAGAGCTTATAGTGATAGTCTCTGTGTACTAGAATATTAACTGAACGTATTAGAACATATTAGAGACATATTAGAAAGTATTAGAACATATTAGAAACTTTGATCTCTTTTCTGATATTAATTTGCATGCTTTATCTTTTGGCAAAGTATGTGTGAGTAGTAATATTTTGTTTTTAAAAGAAATTTTAAAATTTCTTTATAGTTTAATTAACAGACTCTAAAGAACTTGAGACTGACATTGCTCCTGCCCCTTTGAAACGATGACCAGATTCCTCTTTCGGGCCAGGGTTGGGGGCATGTGTTGGTGGTGCAGATGAATCATAGAACTGTGTTTGCTTTATGAATAGAAGACACCAGTGTCCATTGAAGTCTGCCTTTCATCTTCCTTGAACATTTCTTAAAGGAAATGAAAAACAAAGAAGCAATACACTTTTATCTCTCACTTTCTTATCAGACACACATCTTGGCTTACATTTTACATTCTTGCATGCACATACTTTTGGGGCACGCCTGCACCTTTGCAAATGCATGGGTGCTTTCATGTACTTACACTGAATGTGTGAGCACCCTTGCACACGCCTATCATTTATGTTTTTTAATATCCTGGACATTGTCTTGCATAAATGTAGACTTACAGTATGGGCAAAGATTCTTGCATTCCAAGGAGAGAATGCCACTTTTATGGATCTTATTTTTAGCACGATGCAGTTCAGGGTTGAATTCAGGGTGAATGGTGAGTATTTTTTTGAAGATGTGAGGATTTGAAACCAAGAAACTAGTTTCAGTATTAAATCCCTAAGAGAGCAGTCCTATCTTAGAATCTTCAGGGACTTTTTTTCAGGGTTTATAATGCAGAAACTTTCATGAAAGCTTTGTATTGAAACTTTCATTGACTAAAGAAGCTTCTAAATTTTTCTAAAGAATTTTGAAGTTCTTAGTTGGGTAAAGAAGAATTAAGATACAGAGTTCACTCTAAGGAAAAAGAAAACTGTAACAAAGGGCAAGAGATTCTTTTTACCTGCATCAAACTGATACCTTGTTCTTTCAAATCACTGTACCTTTTCAAATACTCTTTGTGTTTAAAGTGCCTGTTTAGCCATTCTCCAGTTGCAGTTGGTATACGGCCCGGCTCAAATGCCTTTGCCTTGAAAGATGAAGGTGAAGGCTTTTCACCTTATACCCTCACTCTTACTCCCTATATACTTTGGTGCGGTACTGTGAGAAATCACGCTTTTGTATCACCAAAACACACACACACACACACACACACACACACATATATATAAAACTCAGCAACAAACTGTTTTGAGTTTGAAGCTTGTCTTCCATGATGGCTGATTTTTATTGGATTCTTACTGTTGTCAGAAAGTGTCTTAAATATTTTCAGTTTATTAATTCATGTAGGTCATTGATAGCTTATCTTTGGTCTCAGACTCAGCCACCCATCTGGTAAAATATATGGATAAGCTTTTCAAAATAACATGCATTTGCTTATACACTGGAGATTTTACAACTGATTTTAGGAGACTCTAAAATGTCCTAAATCAGACCTTTGACAGTTGCTAAAGAGATTTTCCAAACCTATGAGAAATACTATTTGCAAATCCAACTGTAAGTGATCCAGATTATCTTTTCTGGTTAAGAATGCTTACTCTCTTTGCCTCTTTATCTTCTTTTTACTTTTAATACTAGTGTTAGTAGTTGGCTGTTTGGGCAAGGCTCATTTTTCCTAAAATATAAAAATCATTATCAACTTACGAGAATCATTATGTTCAAAATGAGTAGAGAATTAAGAAAAATAAACAGCAAACCTCTCTTTGAGATGTAGATATATATACATCTAGCTGCATAAACTCTCTCTCGGTAAGTCAGTTCCCTTTCACACAACAGTCCCATAGAAAATACATTTCAAATTTTAGCTGTAGCAGTATTACACCTTACTATGTGCCACATGCCTTTAAGGTTGCTTTAGTCAAAATCGCAAATGTCAGATTTGCAGATACCTTCAATTCACTTGTATTGGTATCCTAAATGGGAATTACCCTGTCCTCAAAAGAAAGACATAGATGTACCTTATAATTTATATGGCATCATCTGACCATAAATGAGTGTTCGTTATGGTGATCTAGTGTTGTGTCTCATGTTAAGTATTAAAAAACTTTAGAAATAAGAATCAGCACTTATATTAAAAATACCGAGTATGTGTAGTAAAATTGATTCATAAAAATAATGAGATAGTTTTACTTAGAGTACTAATGTTTCCTGGATTTTAGCTCTGGTGCCATAGCTTTCCTTTCAAGTCTTTCTTCACTCTTGCAAGCCCTCATTGGATAAAAATCAAATACTAATAACTCAGTTTAGCTTGACCATGTACCTCTTCTGCCTCCTAGGATAAAGGATAAAGTTTGAGGCTTCTACTATTTGATTTCATGTGTTCTCCACTGTTGTATTCTTCAATTAGTCTCAGTACTCTCTTTGTTTCTGTTAAACTGGGTTGTTCACCATTATTTGAACTTACCATCTTTTTTTTTTTTTTTTTTTTTTCAAAATTATATTTTCATTGTCTGAGTAGAGGGGAGGGAAGTTGTTAAAGCACTTGATCTGTTGTGTTTTTCTCTCCTGAATACCAGGAGAATGCTTCTGGGGAAACAAGACAGGTGGCTTGGTCTGCCATGAGGAGAATCCTTCTCCATGAAGTATTTTGAACAAGTTAACTGGTTTGGTATTGCTTACAGTTAAACCTACAATCTGCAGATATGTAATTGCATGTTTCTTTGAAAAATATCACATGAGCAGTACAACTCTCTGGCACATAAAGTAGAAGTGTTTATAACCAGCATGCTTACCAATGTGTGCAGTAAGTCACATGCCCCACTTAGAGACATCACCTGTTCTGGACCAGAGCATGCTATCCAGTGAGAAGAGAAGACTGGGAAGACCCAGCCAGGCTGTTGCAAACCACTCCCTGCTTTGCCTGTGCCTTTTGGTTGCTTGGGCCATTGAAATTATTAATAAAGTTATTTATTGTCAGTACAGTCATTGAACTTTGTGAGTTTGTCTTGACAGTCTTATCAGGTCAGTTTATTTCTCTTCCTCAGTTCTTGTCTCCTCAAAACAAAAATTTGGAACAGACTAAAGGGTTTAAAACAACAGACAAGTCACAGTTCAGATTGGCTCAAGCAGACAGATCTTTTACTAGACAGACACTCCCAAAACGTGGAAGCCGGCTGATCCCAAAGGAGTCATCATAACGATCCCTGTTGATTTCCCCTTTTCTACTTCCCGTCTCCTCCTCTTGATTGTGCCCTGTGCAGAATAGGGCTGGTACCCACCACCAGTCAAGAAAGGGAATGCAACTAGGCATACGTTCAAGGCCGATTGACAATTGAAAGTTATATAACAACAGGCTCTGTTGCGTGTGTCTTCCCATAATTCAGTCTGTTGTAATCAGATGTATATATATGTGTAGAATATTTATGAACCCTCAATAGGCTCCTAAGCTGCCTAAGGTTACTTGAGGAAGCCCCCTGTAGTTAGTTTGTATCCACTGTGTGCCTAGGGCCTGGAGTTGGAACAGTCTCTCTGGTGATTTTTGTAGCAAATCTGTGAGCCCCCCTGGGTGTGTCTGAAAGGGGGTTTAGAGATCAGTTCCTCCTTTTCAGCTAGGTCACCCCTTGTTGCTGATGCCTAACTTCCTACCTAGCAGTCTAAACCTGCGTTGGTTCACTGTCTCTCTCCCATTTCCATTTGCAATCGTATTTGTATTTCAAGCCAGTTGAGAAATTTCACTAAAACCTTTGAACCTATTCTAGCCTATAGGGATCCTTCATTTTTCTAAACTCATTTTAGACTTTATGTGAATTGCCTGTAGCAGTTTTTTAGATTGTTGACTTCATTCTTTGTAAAAAGTTGCTTCACTTTTAAATATTTATGCTTTTATTCCTCAGGTAAATCTCTAAGCTTAAGAATGGGGACCATGTTCATGGCTGTAGCTAGCAAAAATCTTGATATGTTATAGGCCTTCAAATATTGTTAATTTGCTTTGGGTTAGAGAAATGAAGATGGAAGACATAGCCTTTGAGTACTTGGGTCCTTCTTTTATACTATATATATCTTTGCACTATATGGATATTTAAAGAAAAATATCTAATGAAAACAATGAGAATGTCCTGAGACATTAAATTTTTATTAGACATTATTTATTATGCTTTACATATTATTATAAATATACTCTGAATCATAGCACTATTTTAACAAATAAACTTGTTTGTCTTCTAGAGGGGCAGTTAAGACACATAAAAACTGGGGAGCCGTTTGTTTTTAACTACCGGGAAGACTTGCACAGATGGAACCAAAAAAGATATGAAGCACTAGGAGAGGTATGGTTGTGTATATGATTTAACCTTGTTTTTTATTCCAATTTTAAATAGTCAGAATAAAGGTTTAAGTTGAAGCAGTACATGTATTCTTTCTACAAAATGGTTCAAAAAGGTTTTTGTATTTTTTTTTATTTTTAGTGGTAGCGTTAGAAACATAATTTCAGTTTAAATTTTATGTTTTTACACAAATTTTTTCATGACTTAATGTTTTATAATGAATCATTATAAGGGGAACAAATTGGTGCTAAATTTTATTTTTTTTTAATGTTTTTAGGAGGTTGAGTCCTCTGGTGTGCCAGGAAGAATAAGTCTTCTTTGAAATGCTTATCTAAAACAAAAAGCACAGAGTTACCGTTGTTAATTATGTGAGATGATGGATGTGTTAATTATCCTGGTCTTGGCAATTTTTCTTAGAAATTTCCTGGCAATTATAAAATCATCTTATTGTGCGTTTTAAGTATATACAAATACAGTTATCAGTTATTACCGAAAGTTACAAAAAAGTGTTTATCTATAGGAAGAAAATTGCTGTTGCTATAAACTACATATCTTTGACTTGATAAAGGATTAGGCCTTGTGAAACATTACATGCCTCTTTAATGCTACCACTGGTGGAAACTTTGAAAATGTCGTTTGCCATTCAAGTGAATGTTTTGTTAAAGCTCAGAGTTTTACTCATTGGTGTCACGTTGCTGTTGCTCAGTTGCTTAGTCATTTCAAACTCTTTGCAATCCCATGGACTGCAGCATGCCAGGCTTCCCTGTCCTTCACTGTCTGCCTTAACTCATGTCCATTGAGTTGATGATGCCGTCCAACCATCTCATCCTGTGTCGCCCCATTCTCCTGCCCTCAGTCTTTCCCAGTATCAGGGTCTTTTCCAGTGGGTCAGCTCTTTGCATCAGGTGACCAAAGTATTGGAGCTTCAGCTTCAACATAGTTCTTCCAGTAAATATTCAGGGTTGATTTCCTTTAGGATGGACTGGTTTGATTTCCTTGCAGTCCAAGGGACTCTCAGGTCTTCTCCAGAACCACGATTTGAAAGCATCAGTTCTTCGGCACTCAGCCTCCTTTATGGTCCAACTCTCAAATCCGTATATGACTACTGGAAAAACCATAGTTTTGACTATATGGACCTTTGTCAGCAAAGTGATGTCTCTGATTTTTGATGTCATAGTCTGTGTTTTTCATAAAATGCATATGAACACATTTGTTTACTGTGATAACTAGACAACTGCTTAATTTCTATAAAGAAAAGCTGAAAGTTCTATTTATATTTTGGCTGTCTAATAAAAGTAGTCAAAATGAATTATTTGGTTAAACAGTAGCATAAAGAATATATGAAATTAAGTTTTTCTTTTCTGGAATACAGCTTTTCTTGGATCTCTTCTGAACATCTTTGAGCAAAGATGTTGACAGCTTTTGTTCTGAACCATCTTTTTTAAGATGTCTGATTAGGAAGCAGACTTAGAAGATAGAGATTGTGTCTTCTTCTAGTGCAGAGGACAGATTTGTTTGATGTCCAAGGAATTTCATGGTAGGGAAGATCTACTGAAGAAGGAAACAGCAACCCACTCCAGTATTCTTGCCTGGAGAATTCCATGGACAGAGGACCATGGTGGGCTGCAGTCCATGGTGTTGCCAAGAGTCAGACACAACTGAGCGACTAACACTTTCACTTTACTTTAATGCCAATGGAGAGTCACAGAAATTTTGACTATGACCCTCATAGTCAATCTCAAGACATGTCACCATAATCCTGAAACTGCAAGTTCTCATATAATTATCTAGAGTTCCCAGAAAACATATAAACATTGTGTTTAAATTCTGAAAATAGTTTAATGCTTCTTATTACCAATAAGATCTCTAGTTCCGTTAAGCGAGAACCTGTGAAAAGTCTCTCACCAGTGTCCTCCACGTAAAACCACTGAAAAAACTTTTCTCCTCAGTGATGGATAGGGCAGAATTCAGAAATTTGAGCTTATTGCCTGAGAGCCTGCCTTAATAAATAAACTTTTGGTATGCTTAAATATAAGTTTTAAGGAGACAGCTTTTAACTTCAGCCAACAATCTAAACCAAAGCCCCTTCTGTTTTCTTAAGTGTTTTCCTGCAGAATATTGAGTTTTGTCTTCAGCTGAGAGGTACTATATATGTTTCACAACTGCCGTTTTAGTTTATGTTTATTTCTCTCTTAAGGAGATTATTATAGCAGTCATTCAGCAGAAATTGGTTTTAAGACTTGCTCCTGAAATGCTCTATCATTTCTATGTAAATTAAACTTACTGTGTAAGTAAAATAAACTGAGATATCATTTTCTTTTTAGAATGCACTATCATAACCACACAAAAGAGTACTCTTTTACATTCACATAGTTACATTTTTACAGTCAAACAAATGCTTTTGCTAATATGTGTATATATATTTTTACTGTCTACATATAACTTGATAAAAACATATAGCTTTTAATAAGTTTGGTTAATTTGTCTAAATTTAGAAAGATACTTTCAGTTTAAAGAAGTGGGACAGTGGTGTGAAAGGGTGATTTTCAGAATAGAAGTTTTCATGCCTATATATCGGAGACAAATATTATGCCAAGGAATAACATTTCCTTTGAAAGATTAGAAAGGCTATCATTTAAGTAATAAATAGAATGGTAAAACCCAGCATGTAACTTGTCAAATTTTCTCAACTGTCTCTTTCATGTCAATACTGAATTATTATTAAATGGAGAATTTGTAATCCAGAAGAAATTCTAATGAAAGATTTGAGTTTTTTGCCTAAATTGGGTCTTTGCACTTCCTTTGATATTTGTTTACTTCTTTAAAAGTTAATAAATTGTTAGTGTGCTTAGTAAGAGGATAGTATTGATTGAACAGTCTTAAAAGCTTGGCTTTTTATTCATGGCTAGGACCACAGTTACAAAAAAAGAAAGTAAAGGCATAATTCCGCCCCCCCTCCCCCGAACCTAAATTAGTAATATGTCTTGTAAAACAGTGCAGTGTTATTGAAAAGTACTACTACTAAAAAAATGGAATTTATGCAGCTATAAAAATTGGATTTTTCCAATGGCCATATTCAAGTATTTGAAATAGGAACAACTTAAAGTAAAGAATGATAATACAAATTATTATGTTAATAGTCAAATATTTGACTATAATGTGATTTGTTGTTGTTGTTCAGTCACTCAGTTGCGTCTGACTCCTTGTGATCCCATGAACAGCAGCACACCAGGCTTCCCTGTCCTTCACCGTCTCCTGGAGTTTGCTCAAACTCATGTCCCTTGAGTCAATGATGCCAGTGATGTGTGTGACTAATATCTTCATATAATGTGAAATTCTCACATCTCATATTGTGACAGAAACAGAGGCCTGGCTGTCAGGAAATCTGGGTCCTAGTTTTGGCTCAGCACTATCTCTCTGGTAGAGAAAATACAAGATGAGCCTAGGACATTGTCTTTTTTTGGAAAGCAAACCCTCAGTTTAATGGCAGTATGTGAATAGGACAAAGAAACCCAACTTGAGAGGATTTCCTTTGGCCAAAATTGGGACAGTTTGAGGGTAAAACAGAATAAGGCTTCTATTGATTATAAAATATTTAATTAAAAGTCTTGATTCCGTAGCATTTTTATAATATAGCTAATTTGCTGTCATAAGATGAAAATTATCTGAAAATTGGTAATCAAAGGGAAAGAATTAAGTAGCTCAACATTTTATGAGAAACCGTAGTTCATTTGCAGTTGAAGAAGGAATGTTTTACTTTACCAAAGAATACTGGCTACTAACAGTAAAAAAAAAAAAAAAAAAAAAAAGGTATAATTAGAAAATCACCATCATTCTAAAGATGTTCCCTCAAGAGTCCCACTTCCTGCTTATTCAGTCAACCACTAATCTGGGATCTACCGTGAAGGGACTTCACGGTAAGTGAAGTGACTTATGCAGCAGATATAATTAAGGTTACTAGTCAACTGATCTTAAGATCTTAAGATAGGGAGGTTGTCCTGGATTATCTGGGTGAATTCTGTATAATCACAAGAGCAATTAAAAGCCGAAGAGAAAGGGCAGAGGAGTCAATCACAGAGATTCTGCAGAAGAGGCAGCGAGAGCGGTTTCAGGCATGAGGATTCACATGCCATTGCTGGCTTTGAGATAGAACCAAAGAGAGGCCTGCATGAGCTCAGGGTACCCCTATACTAATGAGAAGCACGGAAAACTCAGTGCGCTGCATTTGGCCAACAACTTGAGTGAACTTGAAAGGGGACTTTCTCCAGAACCTCCTGGTAAGAGCCCAGCTGGCTGACACCTTGATTTTGGCTTTGTGAAACCTAAAGCAGAGACGCCAGTGGAACCAACCCGCATTTGTAATCTATAAATTGTGAGATGCTGAACTCTGTTTAAAGCTATTAAGTTTGTGGTAACTTGGTAAATTAAGTTTGTGGTTGTTAATTTAGTAGAGGAAAACTACTATACAACTGCTTCTTGAAATAATTGATTTCATGAAGGATGTGAGGGAATATTTGCACAGTATGTTTACACAGAATATTTGCACTTTTCCCAGAGTATCAACTCAGAGATTTCTTGCAATTGTAAGGGGAAAAATACATACCTTAAAATAGAGATTTAGCTGTCAGCACAGGACCTGATGAACACAGTAAGTATCACTAGTGGTAGAATAACTTGACATTTGTATCATCTGATAGGATGCTGTTTGAAGTACACAGCATTAACTGTGGATATATCTTGCTGCACACGCTGACTCGGATGCTAATCAGCCCTTTAGAATTGTATTCCATTTTCGTGAAATACAGGAATAGAGGGAAGAGCAAATGATAGCACAAGGACACAATCCAATACAAGGGACATGTAGAAGACAATACCATTAAAATACTGAAATGAGTTGTGTGTTGAGGGTAAAGAAACTGTTGTAGATGGAAATAGACAAGGAGACAGCAACTAGCTTGCGTATATGAACATTGATGGGACTTTGGTTAAAATAATAAGGTAAAACAAACAACCTCTATACTCTTCAGGGGCAACGAGGAAGAATTGTTCATGTTTTTCAGGTATGAAATATCGCATATTATGGTTATGTAGGAAAATGTCCTTATTCTTAGGTGATGCTAGCGAAATATTACAGGGATAATAAATAAATATAGGGAGAAAGTCATGGTGCCTGCAAGCTATTTTTAAATGCATCCTAAAGAAGAGGAAAAACTCAGGGAAATAGAAAGTATGTATGGCAAAATGCTGTTAGTTGTCCAATCAAACTGGAAGATGTAAAGATGCTTATTGTACTGTTTTTCAACATTTCTGTGTGTTTGAAAAGTTTCACAAGTTGAATATTGGGGGAAAGGAAGCTGGTGATAGGAACCTGAGCACACTTCACGTTTGTGAGTGAGGCTTGCTCCCCGGCAGGCATACTTGGGTGCTCTTGGACTATACCATTTTATTTGTTGTGTGCTGTGCTAAGTTGCTTCAGTCTTGTCCCACTGTTTGTGACCCCATGGACTACAGCATGCCAGGCTCCTCTGTCCTGGGATACTCCAGACAGGAATACTGCAGTGGGTTGCCATGCCCTCCAGGGGATCTTCCCAACCCAGGGATCAAACCTGCGTCTCTTAGTCTCTTGCTTTGCAGGCGGGTTCTTTACCACTAGGGCCACCTGGGAAGCCCACCGTTTCATTTGGGACCCATCAAATCCTAGAATTTGGAGTACTTTTTTTCTGGGGTAACAACATCCATTCTAGGACTTGAGTTGTCTCCCAATAGTTTATTCCATTTTTTAGAAGTACCTTACTTAGTGTTTTGCCTGAGGCATAAACGCGTTTGGTGTCACAGAGGCAGTGAACTCAGTGGGTGAGCATTATGACAGTTTCTGTGACTCTCTCATACTCCTATATGTCGTATTGGATATGCCAAGAATACAAGGCCCTGCCTGCTTTTTCACCTGGGCCATTTCTCAAGAGTTGTGTTTGCAACAAGCAATATTGAAGCATGAAGTTAGGTTTTTCTCTGGGACAAAGAACAGGCTTTCTTACAGCTTGCTGTCAAATGGTAAGCTCCCCAAGCTCGGTATTTCGCAGCTTCAGCCTGAACGGCTGTGTGTGCAGCATCCATCTAGGGTCACATCATGTTGTGCTCCATGGACTTGGAGTCCAGGAAACCAGTGCAAATATGCTGATGCTATGCTGTGATGAGTAAAGCCCTTTGTCTGTGACGCAGAAGTTTTGTGTCTTGTATTAGCACCCATGAAACAGTAACAGACTAGCTGATTAGTTTGTAACTAGAGCAAAAGCAAATCTCAGACATCAGTGACTATTGACTCCCTGCCAGGGAGCAAGCCTCACTCCCAAATGTGAAGCGTACTCGGGTTCCTATCACCAGCTTCCTTTCCCCCAATATTCAACTTGTGAAACTTCTCAAACACACAGAAATATTTGAAAAAGGGTACAATAAGCATCTTTACATCTTCCTCCTTGATTGGACAACTGCTAACAGCATTTAGAAGAATGAATAGCATTAGAAGAATGAATAGATCTTCAATAATTCCTGTTTTCAGTCTGACTACACACTTCCACTCTTCACTGGGCCTGCATCTTCTAAGCCTGAAGGCCCTGAGGTTCTGCGAGGCCAGTAATGTGCTTTCCTATTTTAAACAGACAGCACCACTGTTCAGCCAATTACGTTAGAACCTTCGTAGTCCTTTCACTCTTGGTGTTTAATGTGTGGCCAGGTCTTGTACCTTTTTGCATCTCGTCTTCCTCCATCGCTACTGCTGTTGGTTGAGCTTAGGTCTGTATCATCTCTTAAAACTATATTTCTGCAGTTCAGCTGAAATGCATCCCCCCATCAGTATTCGTATGTCAAAGCTCTAACCCCTTGGGTGATTGTATTTAGAGATGGGGCTGTTAGAAAGTAACTTAGGTTAAATGTGGTCATAGAGATGGGGTCCTAGTCGGATAGGATTAGTCGCTTTACATCTTTCTTTCTCTCTGTCTCTCCACTCCTGCCCCTTCTCCATTTCTCCCCCTCTCCTCCGTGTATGCACCGAGGAAAGGCCATGTGAGGATAGAGCAAGAAAGCAACTGTCTACCAGCCAGAAGGAGCCCTCTCGCCAGGAACCTAATCAGCCAAGCACCTATATCTGGTACTTCTCAGCCTTCAGAACCGTGAGAAAGGGATTTCGGTTTTTTGAGCCAGCTAATCTACGGTGCTTTGTTATGGTGGCCCGATCAAACTGTTAGCTGCAGTGTGGTTGCTCCATGCCTGCTCCGCCCTCCTGAACAGGTTCAGGTCTTTGAACCTGTTCTCAACACTGCTACCAGAGATATTCATATCTTTTGAAGCTGCCACTGTGATCGTGTTTGCCTGTTTTTGGAACCTTGTTGTGTTTCCCTGCAAGATGAATTTTAAGCCGCGTGCCTTGTTGCACCAGACCTTTCATGAGTTGGCCCTTTCATATTTTTTCTGGCTCCATCACTTGCCTTCCCTCTTGCCCCGGTTCCCACTCACCCTATGCTCAAGCTATATAAACCTACTCGTGGCTTCCTAATACGCCGTGCTGTTTTATATCTCTGGGCCTTGACTCAGGCAGGGAGCATGTGGTGCCAGGCTGCAGCTTCCCCACCCTCCCTCCCATCTGTTTGCAGAATATTTATTCATCTCTCAAGCTTAGATCAACCTCAAAGAAAACTTTCTCTGATCCGTAGAGGATAGAATGGACCTCTCTCTCTTTTGTGTGTTTAATATTTGCTTTTAAGCTAATTCTAATATGACATATATAATATATTATTTCTCTTAGTGTTCAGTGTATCTTTCTCTTCTTACTAGATGTGGTGGGAGCTTACCTGAGGCTAAATAGATAGTGCACTAGTCAGGGTGCTCCAGAGAAACAAAACTAACAGGTTGTATGTTGTTATTGCACTAAGTCGTGTCCAACTCTTTTGTGACCCTAGCCAGGGCTGTAGCCTGCCAGGCTCCTCTGTCCATGGGATTTCCCAGGCAAGAACACTGGAGTGGGTTGCCATTTCCTTCTCTGGAGGATCTTCCTGACCCAGGGATTGAACCCATGTCTCCTGCATTGACAGGCAGATTCTTGACCATGGAGCTACTAGGGAAGCCCAACAGGTTGTGTATATACAGAGAGAAATACACTTATTTTAAGCAATTTGCTTATGTAATTATGGAGACTAGATGAGTCCAAAATCTTATGGGGAGGTCAGTAGTCTAAAGAACCAGGTAAGAGTTGATGTTCCAGTTTGATTTCAAATACGTCTTCAGGCAGAATTCCCTCTTGCTCTGGAAAAAGTGAAATGAAAGATCCTTGGGGGATCTTCCCAACCCGGGATTGAACCCGTGTCTCCTGCATTGCAGGCAGATCCTTTACTGTTTGAGCCACTAGGGAAGCATTTGCTCTGGAAAGTTCAGCCTTTATTCTTTGAAGCCCTTTAACTGATTGAATGAGGCCTACCCTTATGAAGCTGAAGCTCCAGTACTTTTGCCACCTGATGAGAAGAACTGACTCATTGGAAAAGACCCTGATGCCAGGAAAGATTGAAGTCAGGGAAAGGGAACGACAGGGGATGAGATGGTGGATGGTATCACCAACTTGATGGATGTGAGTTTGAGCAAGCTCCAGGAGTTGGTGATGGACAGGGAGGCCTGGCATGCTGCAGTCCATGGGGTCACAAAGAGTCAGACACGACTGAGCGACTGAACTGACTGACTGACCCTCATGAGGGAGGTCAATCTACTTTACTTAAAGTACCTTGCTTTACATGTAAATTTCATTCACAGAAACAGCCAGAATAATGTCTGACCATGTATCTGAGCACCATGACCCAGCTATATTGATCCATAAAATTGAACATCACAAAGATTGATCACACAGTCAATCACAGTTTTATTCTGTGATTTATTCTGAGTAGGCCGTAAGACCTCACATAGCCTTTGGGCTCAGGGTGGAGTCATTTTCTGTAGAAATTCAAGCCCATGATGTGATGCCTACTGCCTTTTCTTCACCAGAAACCCTCAATTTCTTTCTATCTTGTTTCATTCTTTCCATTCACAGAAATAGGCGGGATATATATTTGTACTGTGGCATAATAAGCATGCAGCAGCTGTTTTTTCTTTTTCATTTCCATTATAGACAGGAACTTTTCTAAGCTTTCAGTCATAAGGTTTACAGTTTCACAGTGACCAGCCTGCTGCAAGTTATATACTGCATGATTTGATGGCCCAGCAGGGAAGAGAAATTCCTTCCCAAAGATATCTTTTGTAGAAGATGTAACCTGAAACATAAGAATCAAAAGATACTGGTCTATTACTAGAGTAAGATTCATTCATCAGCAGTTGGTCCTTTTCGTCATCACAGTGAAGGACCAAAATGTCTGCAATTTGAAGCTATTCAGGTTAGACTGGAGAAGGCAATGGCACCCCACTCCAGTACTCTTGCCTGGAAAATCCCATGGATGGAGAAGCCTGGTAGGCTGCAGTCCATGGGGTCGCTAAGAGTCGGGCACGACCAAGCGACTTCACTTTCACTTTTCACTTTCCTGCATTGGAGAAGAAAATGGCAACCCACTCCAGTGTTCTTGCCTGGAGAATCCCAGGGACGGGGGTGCTTGTTGGGCTGCCGTCTATGGGGTCGCACAGAGTTGGACACGACTGAAGCGACTTAGCAGCAACAGCAGCAGCAGCAGTAGGTTAGACCATGCCAGGTTCCAAAACAGAGACTGTCTTGGCAAACATAGAGCTTAACCTCTTCGGACATTTATTGCTGTAAGACACAATAGAAGAACTGTATTGTCACACCAGCATCCTCCCCAACCTCATCTTCCTCAGATCCCTTGCAAATACAGAGTTCTGTTTTGTGGGGACCCTCCTTTGGCTGCCTTGGTCTTGCCTCTCCTAGGTCTTTTGTGGACTGGCTCCGTTTTGGTTGAGCGTGAGCATACACTTGTGTAGGTCTACAAGCTAGCCCTTCTTGACTTTATTTCTACCCATTTTTGGTAACAGATGTTCAGTTGCCTATTGCAACTTTCTGTAAACCACTACACTAAGCTTGATAAGCAACATATGTGCATTTGAGGTGATATTTCTTCACCCATGGCTGGACCCTACGTACCATAAAACATAGCTTTTTTACCTGAATGCCTTTTGCAAATTGGTACTGTGTTTTTTGCTCCAGTGCTTTTTTTGTGTTTTGAGTGTTTACATCTACCTCCATGTATGCAAAACTTAGCCCTAAGTGCCTGTACCTGTCATGTCCATTAGAGTCCCTTGGGCTGTGGGCAGTGGTCCAGTATAGTTCACTTGCCAGCCGCGTGTGGGCCTTCACTGTAGGAAATCTGCCTCCTGGCTTTTGCAGTCTGTTTTCTCATAGGTGGATAGTACAGTGCTTGTCATTCTGTGCCTCTGAGGGTACAAGAGGAATAAGCTGATGATCAGCCACTGTTGCATGGGTGCAGCTCCACTGTGTCCATGTATCTATTAAGCTAAAGTGGCAACGTCAAGTGAGCACAGTAAGGTATCCACTTGTTGGTTAGAGTTACCTTATGGTTATTTTGATAGGAATCAGCATATCTTACATTAATGAGTCCTTTAAATTCCCATGGGGTTATACTAGGGCGTTTGCCCTAGGCTCCAATTTGCATTTTTGAAGTACCTTCCTGGTTCACTTTTCCATAGCCCATCTACCTGACCATATGACCAAGCCATTCACCAGCACCCATGAGTCACACAAACTGTAGGACCCACGTTGTTGTCTAATTCTTTTGTCACTGAAAGGTTGCACTTTTGCCCACTGAGCTAATTTATTCTAATCTTCAGTCAGAGTTTCTTCCATCAGTTGACCACAGTGTGGAAGCTTGCCACACAGGGGTGCCGTCCATCACCTTGGAAGTGACATCTGTAAATCAGGAAGCTTTTTGTTTGTCAACTAGGGACCACTCAGAAAGTGCTCCTCAGGTGACAGTGGGATTCAGTAGTTCTCCAGGTGGCTGCAAAATTGGTGCTGATGGGAAAGAGGCAGTCTGCTCATATGAGCAGGTACATTTCTTGTTTTCCTCTGGTAGATGCTCCTGTATCAACCATTTCCATTTTTATTGTGAAGTTTTCCTTTGTGGTCTCTTCCTTATTTGACTCTTTCTGTGACATTACACAGAACATTATGGGTAGCTCAGATCTCAAAATCATTGCCTTCAGTTATGGAGGCAGTTTCAGGTGATGCCTGGAAACGAGCCAGTGTCTTTGAAGCAGAAAGTGCTGGGTTGTTGCATCTGGACATTTTTGTCTAAAACTCAGCAATCCCTCCTGGACAGCCCTCGTAGACTTTTGCCGTAAGTTCCAGTCTGGAGGAGTGAGTTCAAGTTATAAAAACTTCCAGAATTATATAAAGGGTGGATCATAAGAATTCCAAGTGTATTGACTGGGGTACTGTGGCCTTTTGTAATTCAGACACAGCCTGCTGTTGTGCAGGCCTTCATTTAAATATGGCCTTCTTTCAGAAGCTAGCAGTATCCTTGCTAGTAGAATATGTCCTCTCTATAATCACACCAACCTAACTAAGTGTTGAGCTTCTCTTTGGTTTCTGAGGTAAGCCTTTGACTGTGTGGATCACAATAAACTATGGAAAATTCTGAAAGAAATGGGAATACCAGACCACCTGATCTGCCTCTTGAGAAACCTATATTCAGGTCAGGAAGCAACAGTTAGAATTGGACATGGAACAACAGACTGCTTGCAAATAGGAACAGGAGTACATCAAGGCTGTATATTGTCACCCTGCTTATTTAACTTCATGCAGAGTACATCATGAGAAACGCTGGGCTGGAAGAAGCACAAGCTGGAATCCAGATTGCGGGGAGAAATATCAATAACCTCAGATATGCAGATGACACCACCCTTATGGCAGAAAGTGAAGAGGAACTAAAAAGCCTCTTGATGAAGGTGAAAGAGGAGAGTGAAAAAGTTGGCTTAAAGCTCAACATTCAGAAAACGAAGATCATGGCATCTGGTCCCATCACTTCATGGGAAATAGATGTGGAAACAGTGTCAGACTTAATTTTTTTGGGCTCCAAAATCACTGCAGATGGTGATTGTAGCCATGAAATTAAAAGACGCTTACTCCTTGGAAGGAAAGTTATGTCCAACCTAGATAGCATATTAAAAAGCAGAGATATTACTTTGCCAACAAAGGTCCATCTAGTCAAGGCTATGGTTTTTCCAGTGGTCATGTGTGGATGTGAAAGTTGAAGTATGAAGAAAGGTGAGCACCGAAGAATTGATGCTTTTGAACTGTGGTGTTGGAGAAGACTCTTGAGAGTCCCTTGGACTGCAAGGAGATCCAACCAGTCCATTCTAAAGGAGATCAGTCCTGGGTGTTCTTTGGGAGGACTGATGCTAAAGCTGAATCTCCAGTACTTTGGCCACCTCATGCAAAGAGTTGACTCATTGGAAAAGACTTTGATGCTGGGAGGGATTGGGGGCAGGAGGAGAAGGGGACGACAGAGGATGAGATGGCTGGATGGCATCACTGACTCGATGGACATGAGTTTGGGTGAACTCCGGGAGTTGGTGATGGACAGGGAGGCCTGGCGTGCTGCAGTTCATGGGGTCGTGAAGAGTCATACATGACTGAATGACGTTCATGACTGAACTAAGTGTTGAGTTTCTCTGTTGGTTTTGAGGTAGGCAGTGGCAGCAATTCCTTCCTGGTTGCCTGTGGAATATCACCAGTGGCTCCTGTCTAAGTTACTCATCCAAACTTTAACATATGAGCAGGCCCTCGGAACTTTGTTAAAATTGCCAAGCAAATTATTAATGAGAGTAAACTGGTGAATTCAGATAATCTGTGGATAAACAAGAAACATGGGGTCCTTCCCACATGAAGGCAAATGCTGATTGACTCTTTTCTGATAGATATCAACAAAAAGGCATTTGCAAGATAAAAAAAAAAAACTTTCTTTAAATAACGTTGAAATACTGCTGCATTGTATTTGACTTGTAGAATGGGAGGATAATATATAATTTTTCCTGATGAACTTCATTAGCTGGGTAAAAAAACAAATAGGATAAATACACTAACGCTGATGTAAAAAGCTAGAACATTTAATAACTAAGGTCAGATGGGCATTAGTTCTGTGTTTAATAACCTGTGAGAGTAGCCAGTGGTGTGAGTTGGTTAAAAATAAGATGATGGTTTGTCCTGAGACTGGAATAAACAGGTGCATAAACACACATGGATTCTTTAAATGAAGATATGATTGCAGTCAATAAAACATTTTTTTCACTCAACGTTTACACACTTAATGAGAATAATTTTCAACTAAAGTAGGCAGTTAGTTCTTAGGTAAGATTTCTGAAAAAACTCAGCCTGAGCTGTGATGGTGTTCTCTGTTAGGTGTTGTAGCCCTGCATGACAGGTAACTTGCTGCTTCTCAGCTAGCATTTGTTAAGGATGCTGTTATTTCCTCCTGTCAGGAATCCATATGTGTGCTGCATAGAGCAACAGACTGGAGACACAAGGCCTCAACCTGCTAAAGTGGGTGTCCACTCTTCCATGCTCAGAGATTTGAGATAGGGTGTTAAAGTGAAGTGTCTTATTAGAGTTCAAGTTGGCTCCATTTGCTTATGTTTTGTGGTGAATTTTAAAGTAAAAGTACTCTTAGTGTATTCCCCAAATGCATTATTTTTTTGCTTTTAAAAATTAGACTATGATTTTGCCCTTATTATTAAATATTATCTCTGGACCAGTTTTTATATACAGATTTCATCCATACATAGGACCTAACCGCTCTTATTAGCAGGCAGTTACCTATGTTAAGTGTGACTGGAAATCACTGTCTATTTTCTGTCACTCTGACTCCTTCATACCTCATAAGTTATTTCGTCTGTGATGGTAAAGGCTGTGTATGGTAGCCACTGGAAGTGGGAATAAGGGGCACTTAACGCTTGCAAAAAACTGTGATTGTGAAAGGTTGTTGTTGAATCACGCGAATACACCGGGTTTCTTGGCCCCCAGAGGAGAAGAATTCAATCCGGGGCCAGAGACGAGGCTTGATCTCAGAGCTTTTGTGTAATAAAGTTTTATTAAAGTATAAAGGAGATAGAGAAAGCTTCTGACATAGGCATCAGAAGGGGGCAGAAAGAGTACCCGCTTGCTAGTGTTAACAATGAGGTTATATAATCCAAAGAATGTCTGGAGATTGTAAAGACCTCATCAGACCTACTCCCATAATTTACATTTTAAGATAACAGAAGGTTGAATCCAAAGACTGTCCTTAGGCAGGATGCATTATTGTTATATAATCCTAAGGAATGTGGAGAAAGAAAAAAAGTTTGTCCTTTCTTCCTCCTTGAGAATTCCAGACCCCTCTCTCCTTGGGGACCCCTAGACTCCCTATCAACCTGCCTAGGAACTGACTCTCTCAATTGTTACTATGTTTTGATACTGTTTTATTGCTGCAGCCACCCAAACAATCATCCCTGGCACCCTAGGTTTTAAGATAATATGTGAAGTGTATGTAAATAATATGTGGGAGATAACATGACTTCTTTCTTTTCAAAATATTGACTCAACTGTGCCCTCATGTAATGGTATTTTCTGCTTTTCTTCTTACCTCTGAACATTTGTTCTCCATCTCCTTTGTGACTTCTTGTACTTTTGAGTGAGTGAAGCCGCTCAGTCATGTCTGACTCTTTGTGACCCCGTGGACTGTAGCCCACCAGGCTCCTCTGTCCATGGGATTCTCCAGGCAAGAATACTGGAGTGGGTTGCCATTTCATGAGGTTTGTCAGAACTCAGTTCTAGGTCTCCTGTTTTTCTCTATTCATTTTCCCTTGGTAACTGATGGCACTCCCATAGCTTCTGATACTATCACTGTGCTATTTGATCTAAATCCTGATCTGCGCCCTTATCTCCCTGTGCTCTGAACTGGATATCTTCACTTGGGTATTGCATTAGGCATCTCACACTGTTTATGCAAAACTGAACTGACGGACCATCTTTACATTCTCTTGGAAGTGTTTTCCTATACATCCGTAATCTGTGTAGTCACTCAGACTAGCTATGTAGTTGAACTGGAGTTTTCCTCTCCCTCAGTTTGTATAGCTCACCATTCTTTGTGGTGTCCTACACACTGGTCCCCTAATCCCCTTCATCCATGTTGAGTCCATGGTAGTCTCAAGCTTCTTTTGTTTGTTTGTTTATTCATTTATTCATTCAATAGTCCCTAATTTAAAAAAAGCATTTTTTTGACTGCCTACTCTGAGCCATGCAGAGTAGGTACTGAGGGTACTGAGTACTCTGGGTACTGAGGAGATCACACAATTAACCAAAACAGATAAACACTGAATGGAGATCACATTTTTTGTGCGGAAGGGGAAGGCAGATAGTAAACAAAATAAATAGCATTTAGTTGTAGATACTGTTTTGGAAAACAAATAAAAGCTGTGGGTCAGGATGAGTGAAAGTGTAAGCACTATGCCCAGGAGCACTTCACACTAAAGAAATCGAGAAGGTGAGGAATCAACAGTGTTGACCAAAAGGTCAGGCCACTCAGCAAGAGGAAAACTGAGCCTCCGATGTTCTTAAAGCCGTGTGAAGAATATGTATCTAGGAGAAGGAATGACGATAGATTCTATAGATTCAGTCAAACAGCGACCAGTTGAGGGTGTTTTGGTTGAAATTCTCCTGACTCATCTATTTCCCTGGCTAAGTGTAATCCTTGAATCCCACTCTGAAGCCAAAATATTATTCCAAAGTTATTAACTTTATTATCTTTTATTTCTCAGTGACTTTAGGATAAAGATACAACTACTTCATATGGCCTACAAGCCTCAAACTGATCCATGTAGCTTCATTTTCCTTTGTCATCCTCTACACTTCAAGCCATTATGAACTTCTTAGGTTATTTGAAGTTATTTTTCTCACAACTTTAAAATGAAAGTGTTAGTCACTCAGTCATGTCTGAGTCTGTGTGGACTCCGTAGACTGTAGCCCGCTAAGTTCCTCTGTCCATGGGATTTTCCAGGCAAAAATACTGGACTGGGTTGCCATTCCGTTCTCCAGGGGATCTTCCCAACCCAGGGGTCAAACTCAGGTCTCCTGCGCTGCAGGCTGATTCTTTTTAATGTTTGAGCCACCAGGGAAGCCCCTCAGCTTTAATATGACCTCTATTCTTTGCATGGAATATTTCTTCCCTTCTCATCTAACTACTGTTCATTCCTAAGGTAATGACTTAAGTGTCAATTCTTTAGTGAGACTTTCTGTAACCTAGAATTAGGCTAGATTCTCAGAGATTCTGATATTTACTGTCATAACTCATATTTAGTTCAGTTCAGTTTAGTCGCTCAGTCATGTCTGACTCTGTGTGACCCCATTGACTGCAGCACGCCAGGCCTCCGTGTCCATAACTCCTGGAGTTTACTCAAACTCAAGTCCATTGAATCAGTGATGCCATCCAACCATCTCATCCTCTGTCATCTCCTTCTCCTCCTGCCTTCAATCTTTCCCAGCATCAGGGTCTTTTCCAACGAGTCAATTCTTCGCATCAGGTGGCCAAAGTATTGGAGATTCAGCTTCAGCATCAGTCCTTCCAGTGAATATTCAGGACTGATTTCCTTTAGGATGGACTGGTTGGATCTCCTTGCCGTCCAAGGAACTCTCAAGAGTCTTCTCCAACACCACAGTTCAAAAGCATCAGTTCTTCGGCACTCAGCTTTCCTTATAGTCCAACTCTCACATCCATACACGACTACTGGAAAAACCATAGCTTTGACTAGACGGAACTCATATTACACTGTGTTTTTCCTGGAGTTTCATGCCTCTCTCACTTAGGTACTTCTTTCTCTCTCAACTGTAAGCTAAGTGAAGTCAGAGGCTCTGTTCATTTGGTTTACACATTATTCCTGGTGACTAGCACAGAGCCTGGCTTGGGACTAGCACTCAATATTTTTTGTTTGACTATAGAATAAAATTATAATATGGTATTTCTGTTCATGTATGGATGTGAGAGTTGGACTATGAAGAAGGCTGAGCGCTGAAGAATTGATGCTTTTGAACTGTGGTGTTGGAGAAGACTCTTGAGAGTCCCTTGGACTGCAAGGAGATCCAACCAGTCCATTCTGAAGGAGATCAGCCCTGGGATTTCTTTGGAAGGAATGATGCTAAAGCTGAAATTCCAGTATTTTGGCCACCTCATGCTAAGAGTTGACTCATTGGAAAAGGCTCTGATGCTGGGAGGGATTGGGGGCAAAAGGAGAAGGGGACGACAGAGGATGAGATGGCTGGATGGCATCACTGACTCGATGGACATGAGTCTGAGTGAACTCTGGGAATTGGTGATGGACAGGGAGGCCTGGCGTGCTGCGATTCATGGGGTCGCAAAGAGTCCGACACAACTGAGCCACTGATCTGATCTGATTTCTGTTCAGAATTGTTATGGGACTTATGTATTGTTCCTATTGTGACTTCAGAAATGTATATATTTATGTAAAATGGAAAGACTTGGCATTAAAGTAGTAATAAATTCACTTTTAAAAAGTATGTATGTAGTAGAAAAATCTAACAAGGGAAAATATTTTAAAAAATCCAAAGAATGTGAGATTGAGAAGTAAGGTGTAATGTATTCCTATATTTATATAGACTGGAAAAGGGAAGACTGCAGAGAACTAGATCATAGATCCCTTCAAGGTATCACTATAAATGAAGGAAGGTAATTATTTTATTCCCTGAAGATTGTAGGAGAGCAGCAGTTGCCTGAAGTTAAGGACAGAAAAGTTTAAGTTGAATATTCAGGAAAAAATTCTCTGCTTGTGTACTGAGATAACTGACGGACAGTGGGACAACCTTTGTTGTTGTTGTTTAGTTGCTAAGTCATTGTGACTCTTCTGGTATCCCATGGACTGTAGCCCAGCAGACTCCTCTGTCCATGTGATTTCCCAGGCAAGAATATTAGAATGGGTTGCCATTTCCTTCTGGAGGGCATCTTCCCAGCCCAGAGATCAAACTGTGTCTCCTGCATTAATAATTGATTTCTTTATCACTGAGCCACCAGGGAAGCCCTGAACAACCTTTAGAAGCACCCAAAGCAGTGAGTTTTGAAGGTATTCTATTCAGGATATGATTAGTTGTAGCCTTAGGGATGTACTGCTTTCTCTTGTGATATCCTGAAGAACTGATCATACTTATTAATATTTTGCTTTATATTCACAGCTTATCCTATGCTGTATGACTTTTATAGTTCCCTGTACAGATCTGAGATATGACTAAATAGAACAAGAGAAAGGTAAATGACTTACTTAAGAACAGTTAGTGCATTATTAATAAATCCCATATTCATTGTTCACAATCACACCACCTTCCTGTATTATACATTGGAAACTTTGATTCTGCAGTGTATGGGAATTTTTTAGTATCTTTGGCCAAGTGTTATGGTAACACAATGCACAATGTTTAATTATTACAGTGTAGCTAGATTTTTTTTTTAAGTGTTTAGACCAGACCATTCTTTATAATGCTCTATATTAGTGTTTTGAACTTGATAAATTCTTTCTAGGAAGTAAGTTGAGCATGTAGGAAGATTTTCACTTTTTTTCTATCTGAAGTGGTTTTTAGTAAACTAATTCTATAGTTTATTAAAGGGTAATTTAGGGATTGTAGTGTCTAATCCAATTTAAGGTACTGAGTGTTAAAGGGTTCTCCAGCTGATTCTTCATTTTAAAGTTATATAGAAAATATATGCTGCATTTTCTTGCCTGGAAATAACCGACTTACTGGCGTAAATCCCTGCCCTCTACACTCGGCTGTTAGGTTGTTCACCACATTATAAACGTTGCTGAGACTTGTCTGTGCCACCACATTCACCTGGTCTGCTCCTCTTCCCTTCACACAAGCTGCTTTCTTTATCTTTTTCACAACCCCTTTCAGAGCATGTATTTTTAAGTTTCACATGATTACTGTTACAAGGAAAGGCGGTAGGATTCCTTGGCACAATCTTCATTTTGGGTTCTACACTCATCTAAGTAATTGCCATTTTATATGAGACTTGCTTCCTTAGATCAATGTATTATTTCCTAAAATATTTAATAAAAGCCTGTAGTTCTTAGGTATTAAATTATCTGATACAACTTAGTTATATAGTAGAAGCACTATAAACAAACTTCCAAGTGGTTTCTTACCAATTTATTGAATGTCTGATTCACACTGAACATTATGGCTAGCATAGGGCATTCTCTAGTGGTCAGTGTCTGTTTCCCTCTAGCTGAGTTTATTCCCAAACTTGTTTATTCCAGTTATGATTTTTATTATAATTATGTAAGCCAATGAAAATGGAAAAGGAAGAAAAATATTTCTTGTTTTTATGAAGAAGAAGTTGAGTATTTAGAAATATTGGATAAAGAAAAGTAGTAAAAGAAATTCCTGTCAACCTAGATATGAATGCAATAAGGTAAGAGATTATGTGTGTGTGTGTATGTGTGTGTGTGTAGGGAGTTACCCAAGTAAATTTTTCCTCATTGCTTTGCAAGTATTTCTTAAATGTTTTAAATGTGCTCAATGGCTTTAAAGAAAGTAAAGGAGAATTCATAGATGATGCATTATGAGTATGACGTCTATAAGAAAGACAAACATTCCAGAACTTGAGGAAGTATGATAATACTCAAAAGTCCTTAGTTTTGTGGCAGAAGATTGGTAAATAAATGAATGTTTATAGTCCTAAAGGTGTATAGGACTTTCATGCCCAGCCAAAATATGGAATAACAGTTAATGAATTTTTCCTCTGTCTTAAAATTCAGAGAAAATACATAAAATTATAATCTTGCACAGCAGCTTACTGCCTGTGAAGGGGCTCCAGGCTAGCACAGGGTGAAGAAACCCAAACTTAGCCTGACGGTATCACTGAGTTGATAAATCACAGTTTAGGGAGGCTTTCCTGGCTAGGATTTCCTCACATTTGTGCAACAGTATGTTGGAAGGAGAGAGCTGCACAGAAGCAAAAAGAAAAATGCTCCGGAGATCTATAGTGCACTAATCTTGAGTTTTTGGCTGAGTTCTGATCAGTGCACACATGTGAGTAAGCTACTACATCTACTAAAATGCATGCTTTACGCAATTGAAAAGCAAAGTAGAATAAGCCACAGGAAAGGAACATGGAAAGCGATCTCTGAAGCTTTACCTTGGGCCTGGCCTACTTTATGTTTCACCAGGGTAAAATGATCTCCTTAATATGGGACATTGGCTATTTTTCAAAAGAGTACTGCCTTAGTACTGGATGGAGTCAAATTAACTCTAGAGTAGAGGAACCATTGCAAAAAAGCTTAAAAACATCATCACAAGTGCCAAACTGTATCAGAGTAACTTAATTGCATCCCACAACCCCAGAATAAAGCCTCAAAACATTTTAAGGCATATAGTGAAGTTTAGCAACCAACATAAAATTCAGTGTCTGGCATCCAATGAAATTTGCAAGACATACATAGAAGTAGGAAAGTATGACCTGTAACCAGGAGAAAAATTAATAGTAACAAATCCAAAATGATACATAGGATATAATTAGATGACAACATTAAATAAACCGTTTTAAATATACTCCATAGTTCAAGAAGATAGAGAAATGAATAAAGTGAAGATCCAAGCTGAACTTTTAGAGATGGAAATATGCCAGGTGGGCTTAATAACAGATTTGACTCTACAGAAATAAAGATAAGTGCACTTAAAGTATAAGAATAGAAACTACTAAAAATAAAACAGAAAAAAAGAAAAGACTGAAAAAAACAAATGAACAAAGCTATGAGAGCTATGGGATAATATTAAGAGACCTCAGATATTTGTTATTGGAGTCCCAGAATGAGAGAAGTTTGGTGACAGAAAATGATATTTGAAGAAATAATGATTGAAAACTTTCCAAATTTATGAAAAATATAAAGCATGTAGATGTTAAGAGACAAAATGAACCCCAAACAGAGGAAACATGAAGAAAATCAAACACAGACACAGCATAATAAAATTGCTAAAAACTAGTCCAAATAGGAAAAGGAGTACGTCAAGGCTGTATATTGTCACCCTGCTTATTTAATTTCTATGCAGAGTACATCATGAGAAACGTTGGGCTGCAAGAAGCACAAGCTGGAATCAAGATTGCTGGGAGAAATATCAATAACCTCAGATATGCAGATGACACCACCCTTGTGGCAGAAAGTGAAGAGGAACTAAAAAGCCTCTTGATGAAGGTGAAAGAGGAGAGTGAAAAAGTTGGCTTAAAGCTCAACATTCAGAAAACGAAGATCATGGCATCTGGTCCCATCACTTCATGGCAAATAGATGGGGAAACAGTGGAAATAGTGTCAGACTTTATTTCTGGGGGCTCCAAAATCACTGCAGATGGTGATTGCAGCCATGAAATTAAAAGATGCTTACTCCTTGGAAGAAAAGTTATGACCAACCTGAAATAGTGAAGTGAAGTGAAGTGAAGTCACTCAGTCATGTCTGACTCTTTGCGACCCTGTGGACCGTAGCCTACCAGGCTCCTCCATCCATGGGATTCTCCAGGCAAGAATACTGGAGTGGGTTGCCGTTTCCTTCTACAGGGGATCTTCCTGACCCAGGGATTGAAACCGGGTCTCACACATTGGAGGCAGACGCTTTAACCTCTGAGCCACCAGGGAAGCCAAAAAGTAGAGAATTACTTTGCCAACAAAGGTCCGCCTAGTCAAGGCTATGGTTTTTCCAGTAGTCACGTATGGATGTGAGAGTTGGACTGTGAAGAAAGCTGAGCGCCGAAGAATTGATGCTTTTGAACTGTGGTGTTGGAGAAGACTCTTGAGAGTCCCTTGGACTGCAAGGAGATCCAACCAGTCCATTCTAAAGGAGATCAGTCCTGGGATTTCTTTGGAGGGAATGATGCTAAAGCTGAAATTCCAATACTTTGGCCACCTCATGCGAAGAGTTGACTCATTGGAAAAGACTCTGATGCTGGGAGGGATTGGGGGCTGGAGGCGAAGGGGACGACAGAGGATGAGATGGCTGGATGGCATCACCAACTCGATGGATGTGAGTCTGGGTGAACTCCGGGAGTTGGTGATGGACAGGGAGGCCTGGCGTGCTCCAATTCATCGAGTCACAGAGTCAGACACAACTGAGCGCCTGAACTGAACTGAACTGAAGTGATAAAGATAAATTCTTTAAAAAGACACCTTGCATTTAGAGGATTAAATATAGCAATGACAGCAGATTTCTCATCTGAAAACATGAAAGTTGGAAGAAAGTGGAGTGTGAACTTTGATAATATCAAATATATAAAAGCTGAAGTAATTCATTAACATAAGACGATTAGTACCATGAAATGTTAATGGAGGTCCTTTGGCAGAAGGAAAAAATTATACCAAGTAGAAATCTGGACCTACACAAAAGAATGATGATCATGGAAAAGCTATTAAATATGTGGGTAAATATATGTTTTTTGTATTTAAAAATATCCTTCAAAGGTAATTGCTACAGTTAAAATGGACCAAAGATCTGAATAAACATTTCTGAATAAAAAATACACAAGTGGAATATAGGCACATGAAAAGATGCTCAATGTCATTAGTCATTAGGTGCAAGTCAAAGCTAGGGGATCTCACTCCACAACTGTTAGAACTAATGTGTTGTAATAAATAGAAAGATAAGCGTTGGTGAGATCGTTGGAGAATTCAGATCCCTCATACATTGTTGGTGGGATTGTAAAATGGTGAGCCAGTTTGAAAAATAATCTGGCAGTTCTTCAATATGTTAAACCATGTGACCATAAAGTTACTATGCTGCTAAGTCGCTTCAGTCGTGTCCTACTCTGTGTGACCCCATAGACGGCTGCCCACCAGGCTCCCCCGTCCCTGGGATTCTCCAGGCAGGAACAGTGGAGTGTGTTGCCATTTCCTTCTCCAATGCATGAAAGTGAAAAGTGAAAGTGAAGTCACTCACTCGTGTCCGACTCTTAGTGACTCCATGGACTGCAGCCCACCAGGCTCCTCCGTCCATGGGGTTTTCCAGGCAAGAGTACTAGAGTGGGGTGCTATTGCCTTCTCCAAAAGTTACTATATGGTGCGGAATTGTATCTCGATAAAGTTGATGATGAAAGATAATTCACTTTTTAAGGACAAATAATTATAAATGCATTGTGGAATTTAAAGTATATGTGCAAATAAAGTGTATGATAGTAGCACAAAGGCTAGGAAGGGAGAAATGGAAGTATTTTCAATTTTTTCTACTATATTTGGAGTGGTATGATCTCATACCTTAAAAATGTGTTAGTAATTTCTGGACTGACCTTGTAAAAAAAGAGCATAAAGCTTTATTATCTTATTAATAAAAGAGCATTATTAGTCAATAATGTAATAAAGGGGATAAAATGATATAACTAAGAAAAACATCAACATAAAAGTAGCCTGGAAAAAATCAAAGAGGGAATGCGGAAGATATGAGAAAATAGCAAGAAGTCAGATTTAAATTCAACAATGTTAACAATTATTTTAAATATGAATGATCTAAAAGGCCCAATGAAAGATCAGAGATTGTTGTATTGGATAAAAAGCAAGGCTTAGTCATATAAGTCTGTAATAAGTCATAGGCCATCTGTAATAACCCACTTTAAATAAATATACAAGCTATAAAAATAAAAGCATGAAAAAATGATACATCATATTAGCATTAATCATATAGAAGCTGGAACTATAATGATATCAGATAAATTAGATTCCAGAGCAAGGAATATTACTAGGGCTGAAGAGGTTCATGTAACTATGATAAATGGATTAATCATTAAGAAGATAAAATAATTCTAAAAACTTATGCACCTAATAACAGGCCTTCAAAATACCCGGAGCAAAAACTGACAGACCTTCAGGTAGATAAATCCAGTTATAGCTGAAGATTTTAGCACCTTTCTCAATAAGTGAACTTGTTTCATCAAACAAGTAGATGAAAAATCAGTGAAGATATAAAAAGTTTGAGCATATGACAAACCTAGAGAGCTTATTAAATACAGAGACATCATTTTGCCAATAAAGGTCTGGTTTTTCCAGTAGTCATGTATGGATATGAGAGTTGGACTATAAAGAAGGCTGAGCGCTGAATAATTGATACTTTTGTATTGTGGGTGCTGGAGAAGACTCTTGAGACTCCCTTGGACTGCAAGGAGATCCAACCAGTCGATCCTAAAGGAAATCAACCCTGATTGTTCATTGGAAGGACTGATGCTGGAGCTGAAACTCTAATACTTTAGCCACCTGTTGTGAAGAACTTATTCACTGGAAAAGACCCTGATGCTGGGAAAGATTGAAGGCAAAAGGAGAAGAGGGCAGCAGAGGGTGAGATGGTTAGATAGCATCACTGACTCAATGGACATGAATTTGAGCTCCGGGAGATAGTGAGGGACAAGGAAGCCTGTGGTGCTGCAGTCCATGGGGTCACAAAGAGTCAGACACGACTGAACGACAACAAAGTGACCTAACGTTGTTGTTGTTTGGTTGTAACATTGTCAAATTGATATTCTTGGAATACTCCACCCAGCAACATACAAATACACAGTATTTTCATGTGTACTCAGAACATTTACCAAAATAAGCCATATTCTTGGCCATAAGATCAATTTCAACAAACTTAAAAATCTTCAGTTCTCAAGAAGTATGTTCTCCGACTATAGGCAGTACATTCTCTTACAGAGAGCTATCTGGAAAATCCCACTTCTATTGTTTAATACTGAACAATACAATTCTGAATAATTCAGCAGTCAAAGAAATTTCAAGGAGAAATTTTATATTTTTATTTATTGAAAATGGAAATATAGCGTGTCAAAATTCATGCGGTGCAGCTAAAGCAATACTTACAGGAGCATGTATAGCTTTAACTGCTTATATTAAAAAGTAGAAAAGTCTAAGACTGATGACCTAAACTTCCACCTTGAGAAACTACACAAAGAAGAGAAATAAAGTCTGAAGTGAGTGAGAAAAGAAATAATAAATATAAAAGCAGAAATAAAATAAGTAGAAACAGAAAAGCCATAAAGGGAAAAAAAATCAATAAAACCTAAATTTGATTATTTGCCGTTATCAGAAAATTTGATGAACTCCTAGCCAGAAGACATAATTTGACAATTTTAGGTGTAAGGGAGATATCACTACATATCTTACAGACTAAAAGGATAGTAAGAGAATAGTTTTAAAAAGTGTGCCAATAAATTCAGCAACTTAGATGAAATGGACAAGGTCTTTGGAAAACACAAACTCTAAAATCTAACTAAAGAATAATGAGATACCTGAATAGATTGTTTTAACTTTTCCTGCTTAACTATTCTAATTTATTTGTTTCTATTAAAGAAGTAGTTAAACATCCTTTCTCAGAGAAAACTACAGACCCAGATGGCATTAGTGGTGAATTCTACCAAACATTTATAAAGGTCACATGGGGGAAATTATAGTAAGTTAATGTAGATTTTAACCCTTTTAAATAGATGGCTGTGGATTTAATGTGAGAAAATATAGTATTTTTAAAATTTTTATATAACTATGAAAACAAAATGTATGCTATGAAAGATTTGCTTGATTATCTTAAAATCTGGCATTTCAAGTTTGAGTGCTATATTTTAGCTAGATCAAGAGAGAGAGAGTTTGTGGAATGATTTTGTACTGATCAGTTTTAACCTTCAACATGGTTATTGTATACATAATGATTTGTTGTTTTTGTTAGTCTCTAAGTCATGTCCAACTCTTTTGCGATCCCATGGACTGTAGCCCACCAGGCTCCTCTGTCCATGCAATTTCCCAGCAGGAATACTGGAGTGGGTTGCCATTTCTTTCTCCAGTGGATTAGCTCATTTAAAATTTTGCATTAGAGGATCAGATCAGAGTGAGATATTTCTTTCTTGGTGAGTTCTTGGTATTTACTATCCAGACTTCTGTCCTGATACTGAGGAATTTTGAGTAACAAGGTCACATAAAGAAATATTGGCAATGTTAGTGTATTACTGATATATTGGTTAATTTTTTAAAACCTAATGATAACTATTTTTTAAATAAATGCTTTTCTTGGGTTATATTTGTAAATATTACATTGTTTTATATATAAATGCTTGAATCTTATAGTATCCTTTATTAATATTCTGAATAATTTGAGGGTTGATAAACTTTTTGGATGTGAGTGGATGCATTTCCATTATTCTCTGAAAGAGTCCTCTAATTTGGGATTAGGGATTTATAGAGACAAATCTAGTTTTGAGATGCATAATACTTAATACATGATCCTGACATTTCTTTCCATAAATCAAATTAGTTTATTCTCAACATGCAAGTTTCACAACCCTGTTAAAATGAGTTTATTCTCTGAACTTGTACAGAAACCTACATATTGCTAAAATGTTATCAAAAGACCTTTTAAAAAGTGCCAAGAAATGAGTTATATATTTAGGTTTATTCTTAATACTAGCAGCAGGAAGAGCACATTGTGAGCTAAATTGGTTAATTGAAGTTGGAATCACTACCACCTTTATACATAGATCATATACCAAAAGATAATTAAGAACTGCATTAAGATAATCTTGAGGACCAATATGCTCCAAATATTTTTATGTGAAGAAATGCACACAGATATATTATATAGAACATATAATTATGTGAGCTGACTTTTAACAGTGCTTGAAATTAAAATTTTTAATTATTATTAGCCACAAGTTAAAGGCAATATAACATGAGTAACATGTTTTTTCCCCCACTGACAGATAACCTCAAAATCTTCTCTTTTGAGCAATTTAGAGTGTAATGCACCACAAACTTTTCATAGGCAGCGGTTTGACAGTGAAAAAGCCTTCTAACCCCTGCTACTCAGAGGGTATCTGCTCAGAACAGTAGAGGCAAAATCCGGTGGTTTTTTAGAAATGTCCACTCAGACATCATCCTGGATGTACTGAATCAGAATCTATATATTAATACTATACTGAGGTGATTAATAAGTGCATTAAAATATGAGAAGCATCAAACAACTTGATGAGATGTTGGTGAGCTTTTGTGGGTCTGTATTGCTTGGCTTTCTTTCTCAAACCATTAAAAAAATGTTTTACTCTCTTTATTACCAGTTATTTATCATACATTTCTCCTACCATTTCTTCAACTCACATCTCAAGACTTCTAAAGCTAGGTTGCTTTATAGTTATTTAGAACCTTCAGTTCAGTTCAGTCGCTCAGTTGTGTCCAACTCTTTGTAACCTCATGAATTGGAGCACGCCAGGCCTCCTTGTCCATCACCAACTCCCAGAGTTCACTCAAACTCACGCCCATCGAGTCAGTGATGCCATCCAGCCATCATCTCATCCTCTGTCGTCCCCTTCTCCTCCTGCCCCCAATCCCTCCCAGCATCAGAGTCTTTTCCAATGAGTCAACTCTTCGCATGAGGTGGCCAAAGTACTGGAGTTTCAGCTTTAGCATCATTCCTTCCAATGAACACCCAGGGCTGATCTCCTTTAGAATGGACTGGTTGGATCTCCTTGCAGTCCAAGGGACTCTCAAGAGTCTTCTACAACACCACAGTTCAAAAGCATCAATTCTTCGGCGCTCAGCTTTTGTCACAGTCCAACTCTCACATCCATACATGACCAATGGAAAAACCATAGCCTTGACTAGAAGGACCTTTGTGGGCAAAGTACTGTCTCTGCTTTTCAACATGCTATCTAGGTTGGTCATAACTTTCCTTCCAAGGAGTAAGCGTCTTTAATTTCATGGCTGCAATCACCATCTGCAGGGATTTTGGAGCCCCCAAAAAATAAAGTCTGACATTATTTCCACTGTTTCCCCGTCTATTTCCCATGAAGTGATGGGACCAGATGCCATGATCTTAGTTTTCTGAATGTTGAGCTTTAAGCCAACTTTTTCACTCTCCTCTTTCACTTTCATCAAGAGGCTTTTTAGTTCCTCTTCAATTTAGAACCTTAAGGGGTGATTAAAAGGTGTCAGAGAAATGTGTCCTCCTTTGTACATTCTGGCCACAGCTTGTAGTGAATATAAGTGCTGAATCTTTGGTGTGTTGTAAATGTAGGCTAATACTTAATGGCTTTATGTATTTCATTTAAAGTATGAAACTTTTATATTTTGTAGTAATTTGATGAGTTACTTAATATTTAAATTTCTCTGACGTCTTCTGTCTGTTGTAAGCAGTGTTACTTAAGAAAGAATAAATGTTTTTGGGGAAGACTGTGAACTTTCCTGTACATTCTTGCTTAATTTGCCAGATTGGAAGACATCTATCTACTGATTTGAGCCAGTTTCCTAGGAAAGCAGGCCTGCCTTGTTTGGAACAATGTTTGCTGCTTGCTTATGGAATAATGGGCCTTGGGGGTTCCAGACCCTGCTTATCAGCAGCAGACATCTCCCCTCTGCTGGCATATATAGTACAGGATATAATGTGAAATCAACTCGGAGACACAAAGCCCACCAAGAGTTCAATTCTTATTTTTTCAGAGTTTTCCTAAAGACCAAAGTAGCCCCTCCTTTTTTTCCTCCAGTATCAAAATTGTGTGTAAAATATGGGCTAACTACTCTTTATATGAAAATTTGGAATAAATTATCTGAGAATTTAAAAAAAAAAATGTAATGGGCTCTTGACCAAAGGTTCCTCTCTAATAATATGTACAGGTATCACCTGGGCTCATTGCATTATCCCCATGGGACTTGAGTGTAAGAAGAACTGACAGGAATAGGCCCATGTTGCTTGCTGTGCCAGGAGCAATATAGGCCTTTGTTTCAGATTCATGGTCTCTTGTCTTCTGCTAGCATCCTTGAAACAATAGTATGCTAATTTCTTAGCTTGCTCAGACCCTTCACAGTTCTTGAGATTTGGTACCTAAGATACTGTTTCTTGGTATGGTTTATGGCACATAAATTTATGTTGTAGTTATTGCTGTGTGGGTTTTTTTTTTTTGTACTTTTAATCTTTTCTAACTAACATATAGTTGCTGCATCATTTAGAAATAGGAGGTAAACTAATTTTTTATTGATAAATTTTATGGCCCTTTGCTATCTGTTGCAACGAAAGATAGTGTCACCAGTTAAAATTTCTAGTCTCCTCCCCCACTTTTTTTTTTCCTTGATTTATTTTTCTGGAAGGAAAAGTGTTTTTGAGAATCATTTTTGGGTCTTATGGGTATGAATTTGCCATTTGTTAGAGATGGCACCATTGGCTAGAAAATAGAATGATAACTGTTTCTACAATTGGATCAAATTTGTGACATTTGTTTCTTTAAAAGTAAATTAACACTATACTTATACTCTAAACCCCAAAGAGCCTTGATTTTAGTTGTAGTTTTCAAAAGCTAAATCTCATTTTCTGTTGAAGAAAAAACAATAATGAAGTTCTTTGTTATTGTTGTTACTCTGGGAATTTAAAAACAAGTTTTTATTATGTAAGCAATTTTATTTCAATATTTTACTATTTGACTTTAATTTATGCTTCTACTTACCTTTTAAAATGCATGCTCCTCTTTTAACATATATTAATTTAAAGTAAAATAAAGAATATTTTTCACAACTTAGAAATTTATACCTCAAGGAGACGGTATGAAATACTCAATAAAAAAGCTGAAAATGTAACTGCATTTCACTGTTTAAATTAGGTTTTTTATTTGTGATGATTGTAGATCCATATGCAGTTGTAAGAAATAATACAGGGAGATTTTGTGTTATTCACCTTTACCCCTTTTCTCCCAGTGCAAACAGCTTGTGCACAGATAGTACAGTATTGCAACCAGAATATTGATGTAGATAAGGCCAAGGTATTGGCATTTCCATTACCACAAGGATCTCTCATATTGCCTTTTTATAGCTATACCTGCTTCTCACCTACCTCAGTCCCTTCCTTAACCCCTGTTTCATCATTTCTCTAATTCTATGATTCCATTATTTTGCTGTTATATAAATGGGATTATAGAGTAATTATGTAACCATTTGGGACCATCTGTTTTCACTCAGCATAATTCTTTGGAGATTCATTCAGGTTGTTGCATGTATTGATACCAATATTTATTTGTTCTTTTCTGTTGCACAGCATTACTCCATGAAATAGCTGTTTCACAGTTTGTTTAACCATCCACCTGTTGATGAGCATCTCGGTTGTTTCCATTTGGGGACTATTATGAATAAAACTCTTAAAAATCTTTGTATATAGGTTTTTGTGTCAGCATAACTGCTTGCTTCTCTGAGATAAATGCTCACGAATGCAATGGCTAGCTCATATGGTTAGTTGCCATGTTTGGTTTTTAAAGAAACTGCCAAGCTATTTTTCAGGGTGGCAGTATCATTTTACAGCCCCACCAACAATATGTGAATGACCTAGTTTCTTTGCATCCTCATCAGCATTTCATGTTGTACCTATTTTTTTTTTTTTTAATATTCTCATAGCTCTGTAATGGTATTTCATTGTGGTTTTAATTTGCACTTCCCTAATGGCCAAAGAATGCTAAAACTACCACACAATTGCACTCATCTCACACGCTAGTAATGTAATGCTCAAAATTCTCCAAGCCAGGCTTCAGCAGTACGTGAACCGTGAACTTCTTGATGTTCAAGCTGGTTTTAGGAAAGGCAGAGGAACCAGAGATGAAATTCCCAACACCCACTGATCATGGAAAAAGGAAGAGAGTTCCAGAAAAACATCTATTTCTGCTTTATTGACTGTGCCAAAGCCTTTGACTGTGTGGATCACAATAAACTGTGGAAAATTCTGAAGAGATGGAAATACCAGACCACCTGACCTGCCTCTTGAGAAACCTATATGCAGGTCAGGAAGCAACAGTTAGACCTGGACATGGAACAACAGACTGGTTCCAAATAGGAAAAGGAGTACGTCAAGGCTGTATATTGTCACCCTGCTTATTTAACTTAAAGGCAGAGTACATCATGAGAAACACTGGGCTGGAAGAAGCACAAGCTGGAATCCAGATTGCAGGGAGAAATATCAATAACCTCAGATATGCAGATGACACCACCCTTATGGCAGAAAGTGAAGAGGAACTAAAAAGCCTCTTGATGAAGGTGAAAGAGGAGAGTGAAAAAGTTGGCTTAAAGCTCAACATTCAGAAAACTTAGATCATGGCATCTGGTCCCATCACTTCATGGGAAATAGATGGGGAAACAGTGGAAACAGTGTCAGACTTTATTTCTGGGGGCTCCAAAATCACTGCAGATGGTGATTGCAGCCATGAAATTAAAAGACACTAAATCCTTGGAAGGAAAGTTATGACCAACCTAGATAGCATATTAAAAAGCAGAGACAGTACTTTGCCCACAAAAGTCCGTCTAGTCAAGGCTATGGTTTTTCCAGTGGTCATGTATGGATGTGAGAGTTGGACTGTGAAGAAAGCTGAGTGCCGAAGAATTGATGCTTTTGAACTGTGGTGTTGGAGAAGACTCTGAGAGTCCCTTGGACTGCAAGGAGATCCAACCAGTCCATTCTGAAGGAGATCAGCCCTGGGATTTCTTTGAAAAGAATCATGCCTAAACTGTAACTCCAATACTCTGGCCACCTCATGCGAAGAGTTGAGTCATTGCAAAAGACTCTGATGCTGGGAGGGATTGGGGGCAGGAGGAGAAGGGGACGACAGAGGATGAGAGGGCTGGATGGCATCACCGACTCGATGGACATGAGTCTGAGTGAACTCCGGGAGTTGGTGATGGACAGTGAGGCCTGGCATGCTGCGATTCATGGGGTGGCAAAGAGTCGGACATGACTGAGTGACTGAACTGAACTGAACTGATTGGCTAATGATGTTTAAAATCTTTACATGTGCTTATTTGACATTTCTGTATCCTTTTCAGTCGAATGTTTCAATGTCATTTGGCCATTTGTTACTTGGGTTCTTAGATTTTGAGAGTTGTTTATGTATCCTCCCTATTAGTTCTATTCCAGATGTGTGGTTTGCAAACACAGTCAATGCTCATTATTTATGGGATTTGTACTTAGGAATATGTCTACACACTGAAATTGTAGCCCTCAAATCAATGCTTGCAGTGCTCTTTCAGTCATTTGCAGATATGCACAGTGTGGCAAAAATTTTGAGCCTGCTGAAAAACACACATTTTCATCAGAGATTGAATAAAGTGATGCTCTGCCTTCTTGTTTTTAACACTCCTCTTGTAAACAAGTGTCTACTTTACAGATTAGTGCCATGGTTAGTACATTTTTGTGCTGTGATATGCCTGAGAGGTAATATGTGTGTTAAATAAGCTTTGTTCAGACTGAGTTATAATGTTTTGGGCCATGAATTCAGTGTTAATGAACCAATATATATTAAATAAGGTGACTTTAAACAGAAACACACATAAAACAACTTTATGTGTTCATCAGTTGATGAAACTGTGACCAGAGGCTTTTAGGAACTTGTATTTTGACATTTGCTAATTCATTCTTCAAGGAAAATCCATAGAACATAACTACAATGAATAAAGGGTATTGTTTATATATTCTCACATCAGTAGCTTGGCTTTTCATTCCTCTGAAGTTTTTCAGAGTAAAAGTTTTAGTTCTAATGAAGTCCAGTTCCTCACTTTTTTCTTTTATAGATCATGCATTTGGGGTCAAGTCCAAGGACTTTGTGTAGTCCTAGATCCTGAATATTTTCTTTTGATTTTTTCTATACGTTTTGTAAAGTTTCATGTTTCACAGTTTTAATTCATGATCCCTTTTCAGTTAAGTTTTGTATAATGTGTGAGAATTAGGTTAATTTTTTTTTTTTTTTTGCATAAGGATATTCATTTGCTTCACCACCATTTGTTGAAAAGACTATCTTTTCTCCATTTAACGGTTTTTACACCTTTCTCAAAATTCACTTGGTTGTATGTGTGCGTACGTCTGAGTTTTCTGTTGCATTTTTCTATATATCTGTTATTCTGCCAATACATTGTTTAGATTGTTATGGCAATATGTCTTTTTTTAAAAAATATATTTATTTATTTTAATTGGAGGCTAATTACTTTACAATATTATATTGGTTTTGCCATACATCAACATGAATCCACCACAGGTATACACGTGTACCCCATCCTGAACCCCCCTCCCGTCTTGCTGTCTGTACCATCCCTCTGGGTCATCCCAGTGCACCAGCCCCAAGCATCCAGTATCATGCATCGAACCTGGACTGGTGATTCGTTTCTTATATGATATTATACATGTTTCAATGCAATTCTCCCAAATCATCCCACCTTCTCCCTCTCCCACAGAGTCCAAAAGACTGTTCTATACATCTGTGTCTCTTTTACTGTCTTGCTTACAGGGTTATCGTTACCATCTTTCTAAATTCCATATATATGGGTTAGTATACTATATTGGTGTTTTTCTTTCTGGCTTACTTCACTCTGTATAATAGGTTCCAGTTTCATCCACCTCATTAGAACTGATTCAAATGTATTCTTTTTAATGGCTGAGTAATACTCCATTGTGTATATGTACCACAGCTTTCTTATCCATTCATCTGCTGATGAACATCTAGGTTGCTTCCATGTCCTGGCTATTATAAACAGTGTTGCGATGAACACTGGGGTACACGTGTCTCTTTCCCTTCTGGTTTCCTCAGTGTGTATGCCCAGCAGTGGGATTGCTGGATCATAAGGCAGTTCTATTTCCAGTTTTTTAAGGAATCTCCACACTGTTCTCCATAGTGGCTGTACTAGTTTGCATTCCCACCAACAGTGTAAGAGGGTTCCCTTTTCTCCACACCCTCTCCAGCATTTATTGCTTGTAGACTTTTGGATCTCAGCCATTCTGACTGGCGTGAAATGGTACCTCATAGTGGTTTTGATTTGCATTTCTCTGATAATGAGTGATGTTGAGCATCTTTTCATGTGTTTGTTAGCCATCTGTATGTCTTCTTTGGAAAAATGTCTATTTAGTTCTTTGGCCCATTTTTTGATTGGGTCGTTTATTTTTCTGGAATTGAGCTATAGGAGTTGCTTGTATATTTTTGAGATTAGTTGTTTGTCAGTTGCTTCATTTGCTATTATTTTCTCCCATTCTGAAGGCTGTCTTTTCACCTTGCTTATAGTTTCCTTTGTTGTGCAGAAGCTTTTAAGTTTACTTAGGTCCCATTTGTTTATTTTTGCTTTTATTTCCAATATTCTGGGAGATGGGTCATAGAGGATCCTGCTGTGATGTATGTCGGAGAGTGTTTTGCCTATGCTCTCCTCTAGGAGTTTTATAGTTTCTGGTCTTAGGTTTAGATCTTTAATCCATTTTGAGTTTATTTTTGTGTATGGTGTTAGAAAGTGCTCTAGTTTCATTCTTTTACAAGTGGTTGACCAGTTTTCCCAGCACCACTTGTTAAAGAGATTGTCTTTAATCCATTGTATATTTTTGCCTCCTTTGTCAAAGATAAGGTGTCCATAGGTGTGTGGATTTATCTCTGGGCTTTCTGTTTTGTTCCATTGATCTATATTTCTGTCTTTGTGCCAGTACCATACTCTCTTGATGACTGTGGCTTTGTAGTAGAGCCTGAAGTCAGGCAGGTTGATTCCTCCAGTTCTGTTCTTCTTTCTCAAGATTGCTTTGGGTATTCGAGGTTTTTTGTATTTCCATACAAATTGTGAAATTATTTGCTCTAGCTCTGTGAAGAATACCGTTGGTAGCTTGATAGGGATTGCATTGAATCTATAGATTGCTTTGGGTAGTATACTCATTTTCACTATATTGATTCTTCCGATCCATGAACATGGTATATTTCTCCATCTATTAGTGTCCTCTTTGATTTCTTTCACCAGTGTTTTATAGTTTTCTTTATAGAGGTTTAGGTAGATATATTCCTAAGTATTTTATCCTTTTTATTGCAATGGTGAATGGAATTGTTTCCTTAATTTCTCTTCCTGTTTTCTCATTATTAGTGTATAGGAATGCAAGGGATTTCTGTTTGTTGATTTTATATGCTGCAAATTGACTATATTCATTGATTAGCTCTAGTAATTTTCTGGTGGAGTCTTTAGGGTTTTCTATGTAGAGGATCATGTCATCTGTAAACAGTGAGAGTTTTACTTCTTCATTTCCGATTTGGATTCCTTTTATTTCTTTTTCTGCTCTAATTGCTGTGGCCAAAACTTCCAAAACTATGTTGAATAGTAGTTGTGAAAGTGGGCACCCTTGTCTTGTTCCTGACTTTAGGGGAAATGCTTTCAATTTTTCACCATTAAGGATATTGTTTGCTGTGGGTTTTTCATATATAGCTTTTATTATGTTGAGGTATGTTCCTTCTATTCCTGCTTTCTGGAGAATTTTTATCATAAATGATGTTGAATTTTGTCAAAGGCTTTTTCTGCATCTATTGAGATAATCATATGGCTTTTATTTTTCAATTTGTTAATGTGGTGTATTACATTGATTGATTTGCAGATATTGAAGAATCCTTGCATCCCTGGGATAAAGTACACTTGGTCTTGGTGTATGATCTTTTTAATGTGTTGTTGGATTCTGATTGCTAGAATTTTGTTAAGGATTTTTGCATCTATGTTTATCAGTGATATTGGCCTGTAGTTTTCTTTTTTTGTGGCATCTTTGTCAGGTTTTGGTATTAGGGTGATGGTGGCCTCATAGAATGAGTTTGGAAGTTTACCCTCCTCTGCTATTTTCTGGAAGAGTTTGAGTAGGATAGGTGTTAGCTCTTCTCTAAATTTTTGGTAGAATTCAGCTGTGAAGCCGTCTGGACCTGGGCTTTTGTTTGCTGGAAGATTCCTGATTACAGTTTCAATTTCCATGCTTGTGATGGGTCTGTTAAGATTTTCTATTTCTTCCTGGTTCAGTTTTGGAAAGTTATACTTTTCTAAGAATTTGTCCATTTCTTCCACGTTGTCCATTTTATTCGCATATAATTGCTGATAGTAGTCTCTTATGATCCTTTGTATTTCTGTTATGTCTGTTGTGATCTCTCCATTTTCATTTCTAATTTTATTGATTTGATTTTTCTCCCTTTGTTTCTGGATGAGTCTGGCTAATGGTTTGTCAATTTTATTTATCCTTTCAAAGAACCAGCTTTTGGCTTTGTTGATTTTTGCTATGGTCTCTTTTGTTTCTTTTGCATTTATTTCTGCCCTAATTTTTAAGATTTCTTTCCTTCTACTAACTCTGGGGTTCTTCATTTCTTCCTTTTCTAGTTGCTTTAGGTGTAGAGTTAGGTTATTTATTTGACTTTTTTCTTGGTTCTTGAGGTATGCCTGTATTGCTATGAACTTTCCCCTTAGCACTGCTTTTACAGTGTCCCACAGGTTTTGGGTTGTTGTGTTTTCATTTTCATTCGTTTCTATGCATATTTTGATTTCTTTTTTGATTTCTTCTGTGATTTGTTGGTTATTCAGCAGCATGTTGTTCAGCCTCCATATGTTGGAATTTTTAATAGTTTTTCTCCTGTAATTGAGATCTAATCTTACTGCATTGTGGTCAGAAAAGGTGCTTGGAATGATTTCAATTTTTTTGAATTTACTAAAGCTAGATTTATGGTCCAGGATGTGATCTATCCTGGAGAAGGTTCTGTGTGCGCTTGAGAAAAAGGTGAAATTCATTGTTTTGGGGTGAAATGTCCTATAGATATCAATTAGGTCTCACTGGTCTATTGTATCGTTTAAAGTTTGTGTTTCCTTGTTAATTTTCTGTTGAGTTGATCTATCCATAGGTGTGAGTGGGGTATTAAAGTCTCCCACTATTATTGTGTTAATGTTAATTTCCCCTTTCATACTTGTTTGCATTTGTCTTACATATTGCAGTGCTCCTATGTTGGGTGCATATATATTTATAATTGTTATATCTTCTTCTTTGATTGATCCTTTGATCATTATGTAGTGTCCTTCTTTGTCTCTTTTCACAGCCTTTGTTTTAAAGTCTGTTTTATCTGATATGAGTATTGCTGCTCCTGCTTTCTTTTGGTCTCTATTTGCATGGAAAATCTTTTTCCAGCCCTTCACTTTCAGTCTGTATGTGTCCCCTGTTTTGAGGTGGATCTCTTGTAGACAACATATATAGGGGTCTTGTTTTTGTACCCATTCAGCCCGTCTTTGTCTTTTGGTTGGGGCATTCAACCCATTTACATTTAAGGTAATTATTGATAAGTATGATCCTGTTGCCATTTACTTTATTGTTTTGGGTTTGAGTTTATACACCCTTTTTGTGTTTCCTGTCTAGAGAATATCCTTTAGTGTTTGTTGGAGAGCTGGTTTGGTGGTGCTGAATTCTCTCAGCTTTTGCTTGTCTGTAAAGCTTTTGATTTCTCCTTCATATTTGAATGAGATCCTTGCTGGGTACAGTAATCTGGGTTGTAGGTTATTTTCTTTCATCACTTTAAGTATGTCTTGCCATTCCCTCCTGGCCTGAAGAGTTTCTATTGAAAGATCAGCTGTTATCCTTATGGGAATCCCCTTGTGTGTTATTTGTTGTTTTTCCCTTGCTGCTTTTAATATTTGTTCTTTGTGTTTGATCTTTGTTAATTTGATTACTATGTGTCTTGGGGTGTTTCGCCTTGGGTTTATCCTGTTTGGGACTCTCTGGGTCTCTTGAACTTAGGTGCTTATTTCTTTCCCCATTTTAGGGAAGTTTCCAACTATTATCTCCTCAAGTATTTTCTCACGGTCTTTCTTTTTGTCTTCTTCGTCTGGGACTCCTATGATTTGAATGTTGTGGCGTTTAGCACTGTCCTGGAGGTCTCTGAGATTGTCCTCATTTCTTTTAATTCGTTTTTCTTTTATCCTCTCTGATTCATTTATTTCTACCATTCTATCTTCTACTTCACTAATCCTATCTTCTGCCTCTGTTATTCCACTGTTTGTTGCCTCCAGAGTGTTTTCGATCTCATTTATTGCATTATTCATTATATATTGACTCTTTTTTATTTCTTCTAGGTCCTTGTTAAACCTTTCTTGCATCTTGTCCGTCCTTGTCTCCAGGCTATTTATCTGTGATTCCATTTTGATTTCAAGACTTTGGATCATTTTCACTGTCATTATTCTGAATTCTTTATCAGGTAGATTCCGTATCTCTTCCTCTTTTGTTTGGTTTGGTGGGCATTTATCCTGTTCCTTTACCTGCTGAGTATTCCTCTGCATCTTTATCTTGTGTATATTGCTGAGTTTGGTGTGGCCTTTCTGTATTCTTGCAGTCTGTGGAGTTCTCTTTATTGTGGAGTTTCCTCGCTGTGGGTGGAGTTGTACAGGTGGCTTGTCAAGGTTTCTTGGTTAGGGAAGCTTGTGTCGGTGTTCTGGTCAGTGGATCTAGATTTCTTCTCTCTCCTTTTGAAGACAGTGGGCTGCTTTTCTGGGTGCCTGATGTCCTCTGTCAGCATTCAGAAGTTGTTTTCTGGAATTTACTCAGCGTTTAAATGTTCTTTTGATGAATTTGTTGGGGAGAAAGTGGTTTCCCCGTCCTATTCCTCCGCCATCTTAGGACTGCCCCTGGCAATATGTCTTAAAATTAAGTAGACTTACCTCCCACATCATTTATTTTTCAAAATTGTTTTATTTTTTCTAGTTTATTTACATTTTCATATATATATTAAAAATAATCTGGTCTATATCTATAAAAGGGCTTCTCTGGTGGCTCAGATGTTAAAGAGCCTGCCTGCAATATGTGAGACCTGGGTTCTATCCCTGTGTTGGGAAGATCCTCTAGAAAAGGAAATGGCAACCCACTCCAGTATTCTTGCCTTTAGAATTACATGGACCGAGAGCCTGGTGGGTTACAGTCCATGGAGTCACAATGTTGGACATGACTCAGTGACTAACGCTTCACTTTTAATATCTATAAAAGAAGCTTTCTTAGATTTTGATAAGAATGGGATTAACCTGCTTATCAATTTGTGAAGAACTGACATCTTTGTTGAGTCTTACATGAGCATACTATGACTTGCATTTCTTTATAGCTTTGATTTTTTATCAGTATTTTGTAATTATCAGCATACAAGTCATATAAACATTTCATTAATTTTACAGCTGAGTATTTCATTCATTTGAGTGGTTGTGCTAAGTCACTTCAGTCGTGTCTGACTCTGTGCGACCCCATAAACGGCAGTCCACCAGGCTCCCTGTCCCTGGGATTCTCCAGGCAAGAACACTGCCATGGGTTGCCATTTCCTTCTCCAGTGCATGAAAGTGAAAAGTGAAAGTGAAGTCACTCAGTCATGTCCAACTCCTAGCGACCCTATGGAATGCAGCCCACCAGGCTCCTCCATCCATGGGATTTTCCAGGCAAGAGTACTGGAGTAGGGTGCCATTGCCTTCTCCTTTGAGTGGTTGTAAATGGTATTATATTATAAATTTCAACATTAATGTTTTCATTGCTGTATATAGAATTAAAATAGATTTTTTTAAGTTAGCTTGTATCCTGCATTATGTGCTGCCCTCTCTTATTTGTTGTAGGATTTTATTTTTTCTTGCTAATTCTTTGTGATTTTCTCTGTAGATAACTGTGTCATCTAATAGGAACAGTTTTATTTCTGCCTTTCTGATTTGTATGTCTTTTATTTCCTTTTCTTGTCTCATTGCACTGGCCTAAATCACCAGCACTGTGTTGAATAAGAGTGTTAAAAATTTAAGTCTTCAACTTATTCCTAATCTTAGGGAGAAGGCATTCAGTCTTTTACTATTAAGTATAATGTTAGCTATAAGTTTTTATGTATACTTTTTATCAAATTGACTAATGTACCTGAATATGTGATTGCATTTCAATTTCAAAAAGGAAGTATTTATTTTGCTTTTGAACTGATTATTTTTTGGCTTTTCTGTCATGGTGCCAGCAGTTGGCATTTATGGATAATTATTAATTGCCCTTACAACATTGTTTAAATTGTCCAGTTTGGAATAAGGATTCCTTAAACTTACTGTTGATACTAAGGACACTGTGGAAAATGTTGCTTTATGGGTTTGCCTCCCTCCAAGTATTGGTGCCTGATGCTGTAGATACCTTCCTTTGGCCTTCTTACTATAGTTGGGGATGCCTGATCTTCTCATCCAACCACTTTATGAATGTGTATTTAAGATTAATGATATGCTGGGCCAGATCCTGCTGTGTATTTCTTTGAAAGTATATTAGCTTTCTGATTGCCTATAAATCAAAATTTCACAAGTTATTTCTTTTAGTCACTAGATGGAATTTTATGATTTTAAAGAGTTGACATAGATTTTTTTTAAAAAGGAACATTTTCTGGGCATCTTAAGGGCTTCTTTCTGTGAAATGGTTTGAATATTTTAGATATAATAAACTCTGTTATTTAATAAAGTTACAGTAAAATTTCTTGATCAATAGATCAATGCATTGCTCATTAGAGTACTAAACAACCAGTGCCCTCTGAATGGATTCACTCAATTCAGACATTTGATCTGCCCTTTCTAACCCTTGATAGCATTCCAAGGTTTTGCTGCTATGTGTGAGAACCCAAGATAAGCCTCAAACTTGGATTCTTTCTGAAGGTATAATGAGCTACCACCCCAGCCATTTGGCACATCACCCATGTTATTTTAGAGAAAAAAAAAAAAAAGCTTTTCAGTGGAATGGGATTATTTTACTTTAGCAGTTTTCTATGTTATAAAGTTTAATTGCAAGTTTAAATGAACAGAAGTAAATTTGTGCCCATATGGCATTAAAGTATGTTAACTTTAGGGGAGAGAAATAATATGAATAATGCTTAGAGATGTTTTTCTGTGCCAGAAACAAAAGCATAACATTCTTAAAATTGTATTTTCACTGAAATGTACCTGTCTAAGAAAAGAATAATATGTTTTATGCTTTTTTTTTTTCCTTTTCTTGGATCATCGACAGTTCTAAAAGTAGAATAAGATTTGTAGCCTAGTAATGGTTTATAAGCATCACAGTAACTGGGCAAATAATCTATTGTAAATTTCCTACATGTCTATTGATGTCATTAAACACGAGCATATTGTATTTCAGAATCATTTAGTCATCTCCACTGTTACTGACAGTTGGTGCATTAGTTCATGTTAAATGGAGTATCTCTTTAAACTATTCTTGGCATTTCCTAGATTAGATGAATTATGAATTTGATTATTAAAATTAACCTTTTATGTTCATCTGGTATGTTGTTCTGAGCCAATGTCCTTTTGTACTAAATCTTTATCTTTCTATTCTCTGGAAAGAAAAGTCTTTATTCAGGTAGATATTTAATGCAAAGTATATTTTGCACAAAATGTAGTTTGTAATATATGTAAGTTGTTTTTGCATACAAATATTTTCCAAATATATCTTGTATGAGCCAGAAGAAGGATAGATATAGTCTAAGTTTGCACATCTTTTTATTTCTTTCACTCTTTCCTCAAAATTAATTAGGATTTTGGAAATAATAGAAATTAAAATTGGCTAAATTCTGCTAGGACCAGTAAAGATAAACTATATTTGACTTCTGAAATATATGCTAATTGATGCCCTTCCCACCCTCTACCATCTCCCCATCTCAATACTTTCTAGGTTTTAAGAACATTTTGTTAAATTAGTTTAAGGGAAAAGATTCTAAAAAATCATGCTTGGCTATTATGTCATAGGCAGATGGGCCTTCTCATTACACTCTTTATTCTTCTTCATGAATTTGTCAGTTTTTTTTTTCTTTTCTGATTTTTAAAGAAGAGACTGAACAAATTGTTCTTTGAACCTCTTTTTCATTTGGGGATGCACTCATGCTTCCACGTATATCCATATTCATGTATGTGTGTGTACAGATACATATACTACTGGGAATCTCTTTTAGAGAATTTGTGGAATTATTTGATCAGACCAGAGGGATCTTGATTACGTTGTGATACAGCATTTAGAAAGAATTCTGAAACTTCATTTATTCAGAATAAGTATTTGAAATCAGTATGACACTATTCAGAGTTGTACGGAATACCTTAACAAAACATGAAAGTTGATTTTTAAGTGCAGAAAGTTGTGTTTGGCCATTTTTGCAGATGAAGGAGTCTGAGGGACAGGGAATGGTATGTGGTTATCAAATCTTGAGTTAGAAAGTCATTTATTTCAAGGGCTTTTGAACTCCTTCTTCAAGAATAACTTTTTCTAGGAGTTAGAGCAGATGTAGCTTGAAGGAGGGAAGACCAGTTTGTGGAAATGTTTACAGCATTAGGTTTCCCAAATCTAAGATTAAATGTGGGTTTTGATTGCTAAGAAGTATGTAGACTATATGAAAAGATTGTGTATACTTTTTAGCTTTGCTTAGGTTCCTGAAATATCTTGTTGAATACAGAATAACTACTTGAAGCTATACTAGGACTCTTAGAAAACAGATTCAGTGTTCATCTGTCCTCATTTCCTATCTAGCTCCCAGAACAATTGCCTGTGTTATGCTAATGCTAAAATCATCTGAGGGCACAACCGGTATATCAAATGAAATATTTGTTTGCTAAAATCTAGTTTGACTAGGCTAGACATCTTTTGGAGCCTGAAAACAGATTGCTCAAACAACTTATGTTTAGTGATGGCTGATTTGGTGGAAATAGTAACAAAACGTATAATGTTACTATTGACAACTAGAAAGTTTAAACAACTGGCAGATCCACCTGGCACATAGAAACTAGAGGTGAGAGATTTAGCTGGGAAGTAAGAAGTCTGTGAAGCAATAAAGAGATATCCAAACAGTGGCAGACAGGACTTTATTTTCTTATGCTCCAAAATTAGCGTGGACAGTGACTGCAGCCATGAAATTAAAAGACTTAATTTTAAGTCTTTAAAATTCCAAGGAAAGCTATGACAAGCCTAGACAGTGTGTTAAAAAGCAGAGACATCACTTTGCCAACATAGGTGCGTATAGTCAAAGCTATCGTTTTTCCAGTAGTCAGGTACAGATGTGAGAGTTGAACCATCAAGAAAACTGAGTGCTGAAGAATTGATACATTCAAACTGTGGTGTTGGAGAAGACTCTTGAGAGTCCCTTGGACTGGAAGGAGATCCAACCAGTCCATCCTAAAGGAAATCAGCCCTGAATATTCATTGGAAGGACTGATGCTGAAGCTGAAGCTCTAATACTTTGGCCACCTGATGTGAAGAGCCGACTCATTGGAAAAGACCCTGATGCTGGGAAAGATTGAGGGCAGGAGGAGAAGGGGGCGGCAGAGGGTGAAATGGATAGATAACATCTCAGCCGAGATGAATTTGAGCCAACTCCAGGAGACAGTGAAGGACAGAGGAGCCTGGCCCGCTGCAAACCATGGCGATGCAGAGTCAGACGTAACTTAGCGATTGAACACCAACAATTTATTTGTTTACTTTTTACCCTTAGAAGACAGAACAGATACCTGTCTTTTTCTCTTCTGTATCCCCAGTGCCTAATCAATGATCGGTACGTAAAAACTTCTCAGTAAACATTTGCTCACTGAGCAAACCACCTGACAGAGAGCAAGGATTAGACTTCCCATTGTTTAACCCTGTATTCATTGCTGGAAGGAGAGTAGAAGACTGCAGAGAGAGAGTGAAGAATTATTTTTGTTTGCTTTCAGAGAGGTTGTTGCTATCTCAGAGATCATAATTATTTCTTAGAAAATAACAAATTTATGTTATTGTAATTGAGGGGCATTTGCAAGGCATCAGTTGCATGAATGAATTAAAAAGACTCATGAAATGGGAAAATGTGATACCAGGAAAGCAGTTTCTTTTTTGTCATGATGTATATAACCTTGGAAGTCAGTAGTTATAGAACAGTTTGAGTACATACCAGAATGCAGGATGATCTTAGTTTGAGATAAATTAGGGACCACTGCAAGAATTCTGACTGGGACTTGTGAAGCAATGAGAGTTTATTTGGGACTCTTCAATGCAATGAGAAATCCTACAAATCTTAGAACCAGTTGAACACTTTAGTGGTCTGCATTCTCATATGACTTGAGGTCTGTAAACAATGCATTACCCATAAGTTTGAAAAGGCTGCTGTCCATTGATCTACTGATTTCATAAAGATATTTGTTCATATTTGCTTTCTCTTTTAGAAAGCCCACTGTACCTCCTCAGAGAAAGTTACTAATTTCCTTTTCTCAGGCCAGAAACCTATTTAATATCTGGACAATATATTTATGTGTGCATGTTTGTGTTTACACACATAGGTAGATAAATGTAGATATAGGAATATAAATAGTATACATTATTAAACTTTCACATTTTCCTAATTAGTGAAAATTTCTGAATAGTTTCAAAGGTGGTCTGGGCTGACAATCTTGGCAAAAATATGTTCCCATGGGCAGCACAGAAGAGACTTTGTCTCCATATATTTGATGATTCTTTTTTTTTTTTTTTTTTTTGATGATTCTTTAGGCAATATGTATCTATTTAGGGAAAATAGTCCATTTGGAACAGATAGGAGAAGGAGCCATAATTTCTGTGACTTGGTCGCCAAATCAGGACTTACCCAACAAAGTACTTATTTAGAAGTTTCTTTTCATTTTAGCAAATCTTCTTTTGTGTTTATAGTGATTGAGATAGACATATAAATAGGTATAATTTCAAAATTGTAATCGACTTAAATTGTAATTTTGAAGCTCTTGTTTTTTTAAAAACATCTTTTTAATTCATAGTTTTTCATGATCTACTTCCACTAACATATGTGTATGTGTGTGTGTGTGTGTGTGTGTAAGAAAACTCACCATGAGCTCTAGCCTCTTGACAGATATTTAAGTGCACATAGTATTGTTAACCATAGACACTGTGGTGTACAGCAGATCTTTAGAACTAACGGTCTTGCATGGCTGGGACTATATGACCATTGAACAGTCATTTCTCACTTCAATTTCCCCCTTAGCCCCTGGAAACTATAGTTTTACTCTCTGTTTCACTGAGTTTGACTATTGTAGATACTTCATATAGGTGGAATCATGCCTTATTGGTCCTTTTGTGACTGACTGACTTCACTTGGCATGATGTCCTCCAAGGTCATCAGTGTCATCCTATATGGCAGGACTTCCTTCTTTTCGAAGGCTGAATAACATTTCAGTGTAGGTATATATACCACACTTGGTCTACTCATTCCTCCATCTTTGGACATTCGGGTTGTTTCCATTTCTTGGCTGTTGTGGATAATGTTGTCATGAATATGAAAGGGCAGATAGTTCTTTGAGATTCTGATTTTCATTCCTTTGGATATATACTCAGAAGTGGGATTACCAGATCATATGGTAATTCCATTTTTAACTTTGTTAGGCACCTCTCTACTATTTTTTATAGTTGCTGCACCATTTTGTATTCTTACCAACACTGCACAAGGTTTCCAATTTCTGGAATTACTGTGGTTATCATCAAGTGATATGCTCTTGGTGTACATAACTTTGATATGCATCTGCCTCACATAGTCCACGCTTATTTTTTTATATTCTTGCCAAATAATTTTTAAAAGTGGTTTACTTGTATTGATAGTAAAAACACTTCACACTTAAAAGCTGATTTTCTTTTTCATTTTAAGGTTTTTTAAATATGTTATCTCATCTGATTCTTAGAGACCTGTAAGGTTGGTCTTTTCTTTGAGTTGTTACTGGGAATTTTCTAAGAACCTATTATATATGTTAAATATGAACTTTATTGTTCAAGCTAGTCTGTCTGCAAAATTGTAAGCCACTTACATTGTAAAGGAATTTGGAAGTCCTCATTTTTTAAAAAATAGTTTTATCATTCATGAATTTTCAAGACATACTTCCACTCACATTTTATGTCAGTGCATTTACAGGATTGAGCAAAAAATTTTATAGTAGATGGCATGAATATTTTAAGTCTGCAGTGCAAAAGAACAACAACAAAAAATGTGTGGGGAATTCTGTTATGAGCTAGCAAGTCTGTGGGTTTTAATTTGAATTCACTGAAGAGAGTGGACTTTGTAGATTCACAGTTAATGAGCCATTTCTCTTAAAGTATTCTGTCACTATGGGATTGCGTACGGTTAGAACTGACAGTTGGAAACGTGCTGAGATAGGAAAGCTAAAAAACAGCTGTCTCCCTGGGCAAATGGTACCAGCTGGTGAGGCTCGCCAAAAGAAAATATTTTATATAATAAAATAGCTTTCAGATATCACTGAAGTTACATATTATATATTTAAGGTTGGTTTAAGTTTGCTTTTGTCAAGTCAAAACACTGAGTTTTTTTTTTCCCACTTTATGAAGTTTTGTATTTTGTTGACAACTAATCTCTTTAGCATGTATAAGCAATATATAAGCCTCTAAAGTTTACTTTCTGAAATTGTGTGGGAATCATTAGAAAGGTGGTTTTATTTCTTATATGGATTTTAGAAATAGAAACGGTTTTTTTCCTGTCAGGTCTTTGCTAGACTGCAGTGGATTTTTTTAAAGGTCTTGAATTGTTTCAGAAATGAAAAGTTATGTTCTCATACTCTGAGAAAAGATTTATACCATTGAACCTTAATTTAAAATTTTGGTGAGTCCCATTCTTTTAATATTATCAGATCTAACTGACCAAAATTAATATTTATGCTTGGTAAAAATTATATTTTATCTTAGTAGGAATCTCTTTTTTTTTTTTTTTTTGCAGAATGGTGTTTATCAAATTTCTAGAATGCCTGTATCCTGAGATCCTTTCGTTTTGTACATGGAGAAACTGTATAATTAATGTTGGTACAAAAACAGGCAAATGGCTAGTGTATACTACAGACTTCAGTAGAGGATCATCTTTTTACTCATAAGAAAAAACTTTAGCTAAAAGTAATAAATCTAACTGAATGTATTATATTGGTAATAATCTACTTTATCTCCTCTTTTGGCTTATTTACCACACCTTTTTGTTTTATTTTATTAATGGTTACTATAGGGTTTACAGTATTCATCATTAACTTGCTATAGTTTATCTTCAAATCATACCACTTCAAATAATAATAGGAGAGCCTCGTAACATTGTGCTTTCATTTTGCCCTGTATCTGTGTTTCCATCTGGAATAATTTTCTTTAGCGTGAAGGACATTTTATAATATTTTTAGTACCAGTCTGCTGGCAGTTAATTTTCTTGGCTTTTGTTTGTCTAGAAAGGTCTTTATTTTGTCTTCATTTCTTAAGGATATTTTCAGTTTCTGTAGAATTTTAGGTGTGGGGTATTTTTCCCCCCTTGGGTTATTCTAAAGATGTTTCCTCATTTTCTTTTGGTTTGCATTTTTTTCTGTTGAGCAGTTAGCGATATTTCTTATCTTTAATTTCCTCTATGCAATGTGTTGTTTTCTCTGGCTGCTTTAGAGATTTTTCTCTTTATTACTAATTTTCAGCAATCTGATTATGAATGTGCCTCGGGGTTCTTTTCTTCATTATCTTCTTTGTTAAGCTTCTTGGATATGTGCTTTTATAGTTTTTTATCAAATCTAGAAAATGATCTGCCATTACTTTTAAAAGTATTTCTTTTTTTTTTTTTTGGGTTTCCCTCCTTCTCACAGCCCCCCTACTCCGTACTCCAATTGTTGTTTTTCTTTTTCAGCCGCTCAGTCGTGTCCGACTCTTTGCTATTCCCATGGACTGCAGCACACCAGGCTTCCTTGTCCTTCACTGTCTCCCTGAGTTTGCTCAAACTTGTGTCCACTGAGTCAGCAATGCCATCCATCCATCTCATCCTCTGTCGTCCCCTTCTCCTCCTGCCCTCCATCTTTCCCAGCATCAGGGTCTTTTCCAGTCAGTCAGAATAACATGTATGTTAAGCTACTTCTCATTGTCCTTCTCATTATCCTTTAGTGAAGTTTACTATTTCAGTTTTTTCTCTCTTTCATTTTGGATAGGTTTTATGCTCTACCTTTACATTCTCTGATCTATTCTTTGGCAGGGTTTAATCAGATGTTAACCCTATTCACAGAATTTTTTATTTCAGATGCTGTATTTTTCAGTTCTCAGCAGTTGCATTCTTTGGTTCTTTTTTAAAAATCCATTTCTTTTCTCATTATATCAGTATTAATATTTCCCTTTGCATCCTGAAAAATACTTTTTTATAATATCCAATTTAAGGTGCTTGTCTCTTAATTTCATCATCATCTTTATCATTTCTAGGTCTTTTTTTATTGACTGATTTCACTCCCTATAACTCCTTATAAAAATTACAGATCACATTTTCCTATTTCTGTGAATGTCTAGAGTAATTTGTATTGGATTGTGAACGTTATGCTGAGTGTCTGGAATTTGTTGTCTGCCTTTAAAAAACGTTCAGTTTTGTTTCAAGAACAGTTCGGTTTATTGTGGAATTCTTCATTTGTGGACTTCGTTTATGGCTTAGTTACGATAGCTCTTGAGTAACTGTTCCACTCGGGATAGTTTAGCTCTCTTCTGAGAGCATTTGACCCTGAAGTGTCTCCCTTCTTGGGCCACTACTAGATACCCCTAAGTACTCAGTGAAGAAGACTTTTCACCCTGGCTGGTTTGCCCTCAGATATCTCAGAGCCTTATACAAGCTCTTTGAATTGTTTATCTTTAAACTTTTCAGTTTTTATTTTTTTCTTAGTAGTTTTCTTACTCTCGCTCTTTGGGAGTTTAACCCTATGCAAAGAGCAGAGTCAAAGACAGGAATTCATTTGTAGATTTCTGTTGCTCTTTTTCTGCATAATTTCCTGCATAATCTCTGGTATATGCCCTGCAAGTTCCAGTGACCTCAGTTTCCCTGAGCTCAAATCTACTTTTCCTTAGGTGAGGCCTGGGTTCCTCCTCCCTGGGCCAAAGTCCAGAAATAGCCTTTAGGCAGAAAACCATGGTGATGCTGGGGGCTCATCCTCTTTGCTTTCCTTCTCTCAGGGATCGCGGATTTATTATTTCCTATTTTCCACTCTCTGAAACAGTTGAATATATTTTATACACTTGTTTATTTGTTAATAGTGAAAGGGAAAATCCAAATACTAGTAATCTAACTAATGCCAAACTCTAACAATTTCTTATACATTTTTTTTTTGCTTATAAAATAGCAGAAACAGGAAGATTGAAGGAAATGTGTCTTCCTTTCCCTCCCTTGGACACGTTATGAAAGAGTATCTCCTGATTTAAGATAGGCCATCTTTCTCAGAATAGTAGTTACCAGGAGAATCCATAGCATTATGTTCAGCGGATGTGTCCCCTATTTTCACTCAAAAACGAACTTTCTTGTTGAATTGTTGAAACTTTCCATGTGTAAAGGTAAGTGGAGAGTGGTAAAATTAGTATGGTTTTCATATCCTGCAGTCATTGTAGGGAATAGTTACCCTGCTTTGAAAAAGAATAAAGAGGCAAGTTTTAATCTACAATGTAGTTACTGATATTTATTTAGTTTCACAAATTAAGATGACACAGCAACGACTACTCTGAGTATATTAGTCTAGCTTATTTTTATTTTTTTGTCCCTAGCTACAGTGTAGTCTTATTCTTTATGTGAATGCACTTCCTTAGGTAGAGTAAATAATTTATAAGAAATTTATTTTGCATATACAATATTTGATTTATACTTGGTTTTTTTTTTTGGCTTACTAATATCTATTATTAAACCTTTTATTTTCATGTGTTGGTAATACCTTCAATATGTGAACGACAATGTGTTTCCTTGTGTGTGTGCTAAGTCACTTCAGTCATGTCCAACACTTTGAGACCCCACGGACTATAGCCTGCCAGCCTCCTCTGTCCATGGGATTCTCTAGTCAGGAATACTGGAGTGGGTTACCATGCCCTTCTCCAGGGATCTTCCCAACCCAAGGATTGAACCTGCATCTCCTGCATTGGCATGCAGATTTTTTACTGCTAGCACCACCTTGAGTGTGTTTATAAACATCAGCCCAATGTCATTCAAGCCTTTGAGATAGTTTTTATAGACATCTGGTTTAACAGAGTGAAAAGCAAAGAGGAAGAGATCATGAAATGCTTTACCTGGATGCCTGACATAGTGATGGTTTTATCCTGAGTACTGACTTCAAGAACCATGGATTCATAATTCTTCTAGTTTTTGAAGCATAGATCTTGTTATTAAGAGTAACAGGAAAAATTGGGCTCTAGTGTTTCTGCCCAGTTCTGTTCAGTCACTCAGTCATGTCCGACTCTTTGCGACCCCGTGAACCGAATCACTGCAGGCCTCCCTGTCCATCACCAACTCCCAGAGTTAACCCAAAATCATGACCATTGAGTCAGTGATGCCATCCAACCATCTCGTCCTCTGTCGTCCCCTTCTCCTTCTGCCTTCAATCTTTCTCAGCATCTGGGTCTTTTCAAATGAGTCAGCTCTTCACATCAGGTAGCTAAAGTATTGGAGTTTCAGCTTCAACATCAGTCTTTACAGTACATGACCACTGGAAAAACCGTAGCCTTGACTAGACGGACCTTTGTTGGCAGAGTAACATCTCTGCCTTTTAATATGCTGTGTAGGTTGGTCATAACTTTCCTTCCAAGGAGTAAGCGTCTTTTAATTTCATGGCTGCAATCACCATCTGCAGTGATTTTTGGAGCCCAGAAAAATAAAATCAGCCACTGTTTCCACTGTTTCCCCATCTATTTGCCATGAAGTGATGGGACCAGATGCCATGATCTTCGTTTTCTGAATGTTGAGCTTTAAGCCAACTTTTTCACTCTCCTCTTTCACTTTCATCAGGAGGCTCTTTAGTTCTTCACTTTCTGCTGTAAGGGTGGTGTCATCTGCATATCTGAGGTTATTGATGTTTTTCCCGGCAGTTCTGATTCCAGCTTGTGCTTCTTTCAGCCCAGCATTTCTCATGATGTACTCTGCATTTAAGTTAAATAAGCAGGGTGACAATATACAGCCTTGACGTACTCCTTTTCCTATTTGGAACCAGTCTGTTCTTCCATGTCCAGTTCTAACTGTTGCTTCCTGACCTGCATACAGATTTCTCAAGAGGCAGGTCAGGTGGTCTGGTATTCCCATCTCTTTCAGAATTTTCCACAGTTTATTGTGATCCACACAGTCAAAGGCTTTGGCATTGTCAATAAAGCAGAAATAGATGTTTTTCTGGAACTCTCTTGCTTTTTCCATGATCCAGAGGATGTTGGCAATTTGATCTTTGGTTCCTCTGACTTTTCTAAAACAAGCTTGAACATCTGGACTTGCATGGTTCACGTATTGCTGAAGCCTGGCTTGGAAAATTTTGAGCATTACTTTACTAGCGTGTGAGATGAGTGCAATTGTGTGGTAGTTTGAGCATTCTTTGGCATTGTCTTTCTTTGGGATTGGAATGAAAATTGACCTTTTCCAGTCCTGTGGCTGGAAAAGGCAATGGCACCCCACTCCAGTACTCTTGCCTGGAAAATCCCATGGACGAGGAGCCTGGTCGGCTGCAGTCCACGGGGTCACTAAGAGTCAGATATGACTGAGCGACTTCGCTTTCACTTTTCACTTTCATGCATTGGAGAAGGAAATGGCAACCCACTCCAGTGTTCTTGCCTGGAGAATCCCAGGGACGGGGGAGCCTGGTGGGCTGCCATCTATGAGGTCGCACAGAGTTGGACACGACTGAAGTGACTTAGCAGCAGCAGTCCTGTGGCCCCATCATCTGCAAATATCCAGTATTGAAACTAAAAGCATGTAATTTTATGTGGGCAGAAAGTGAAGAGAGAGCAGTATTTTTTATAGTGTACATCTCAAAAAAGATGCCAGTCTGACTTTTTTCCCTTTTGGGCCAAAGCAAGGAGCCCTATGCAAAGTCTTTGTAGGTTCCAGGTATGCTGTTTAGGCCAGGAATTCTTAACACCGGGGGATAAGATTTAGGGCCTGGGGTCTGTGAACTTCAATGGGATAAAAGTTACATCTTTATTTTTCTACCCTCTAAGCTACATTTCTTTTTATTATAAATGTAGGTATAAAAAATGCTAATATTAGCAGTTTTATGAGTTTTTCACAGAAATAACCTGTTTTTAAGATGATAAAACTATAGTTTTAGATATATCTAAAGTGTATTGATAATGAAGGACATATGTAACAATATGTCAAAGATCTGGTATTTAAAAAAATTGAACTGTATTCCACTATAATTGGTTCCCTTGGTAATCCTGTGTATTTTATTAACTTTTTAAAAAATACTCTCTGAGAAGAGTCCATTGATTTCATTATACATCCAAAAGAGCTTTCTTTATTTGTTCACCCACTAAGAGAGCCTAATTCAGGCAATTAAAATTACTGTTTTTACTTTACCTACCTTAAATATCCTCTTCTGCTTTGTTCTTGCCTGCTGATGTTAAGCTACTAATAGGCCTTTAATTTCAGTTTTACATCCCACTCTCCCTTAGCATCTTTATTGACTACGTAACAGAGGAGATGGAATATATGTCCAGAAAAAAGATTCTAGACTCCCGGACAGACAGACAGCCTAGTTTTCCATCCAAACTCTGTGACTTATTTAGCTGTGTAAGTTATCTAAACTTTTTTAAATGTTTTGGTTTCTTCCTTTATTGGGTTGTTGTGATGATTAAGGGAGTGGAGATTTATTAAAGGAAGTTGTTACTGTGAGTACTATGCATGTGTCTGCTGTTATTATTATTACTGTTTATTCCAAAAAATATTTGATTGTCATTATATGAGCTAGGCCCTAGACATTCAACCTAAGACAAATGCTTCTTTTCCAAAAGCTTTAAGTCTAGTGGTACAGACAGAGCTTGGGAAAGACTTTATTAATAATCTAAGTATTAAGTAGGAGGAATGCAAGATTCTTTGAGGATGGATTCAGGGTCAGACAAGGAGGATGTTGAAGCTGAATGAGCAAAGAATGGAACAAGCATTCTCATCAAAGCAACATTATTTGCAAAGGCTCTGAGGTTAAAAAGATCCTGATACATCTGAGAATTTAAAAAATAAAGGCATTGTGGCTACATAATATGGAGAATGAAGAAAGAGAGGGCTATCGGATGAAACGTGAGAAGTTGGCAGGGGCCAGATCTGGTAAGGCATGCTGGTTTTAATGTTTGAGGTCCTATCCTTATCACACTAGAAATCTTTAGGTCTGCATTTGTAAAGGATGTCTGCTAACAGAAAATAAGGTCTGGAGGAAGATCTTCCATAATAGATATAGCAAAAGGAGGCGACAGAAGCAGCCCATGAAGAGATAGTAACCTGTTGATGGACTTGAATGACCTGGAATGGTGCTAGCAGAGATGGGGAGATATGGAGCTCTTCCATGATTAGCTTGAGGAATTTGATGATTGATTGCAAGAGGAGGATGAATGAGGAGTTAACCCATTTAGGCTTCTAGCTTGAGCAGTTAGGTGGATGGTAGTACCATCTGCAGAGTGGATGAACACACTGGAGGAGGAATAGGTTTGGAGACGTATAGATGGAGTCAGTTTTGAACATAGTAAGTTTGAGTTGCCTGTGAAATCCATAAGAGAGTATGGTAAGAACCACCACAATATTGTAAAGTAATTAGCCTCCAATTAAATAAATTTTTTAAAAAAGAGAAGATATCAGTAGTTAGCTGGATACACTTACAAGTCTGTTGGTGTAAGTTGCTTAAGAATCTGGCTACAGGAAAGTAAGGTTGGATTAGAAAAAGAATGACTTTTCTTTAGAGCAGGTAAAAGGGAAATGTGAGAGCAAATGATCTGAAGCTGATCTAAATGAGGGACAGCTGGGGATACAGACTAAGAACGCCAAGGAATGTTAATTGGAAGTTGGAGGAATGAAATTTATTTCAAAGATATGCTGAAAAAGCAGTTACTTCAAAAGACTTTTTAAAAGTTTAGAATGTACCCATCAAGAATGAAGTATAAAAGGTTTTAAGGGGAAAAGTAAGGATGTGTTGGAGATAATTCTAGTGAAATTTAGTATGTAGTTCTGACTTAAGAGAATATGTACTCAGGGTAAATGTGATTTAGTTCTAATTAGACAACTCATCACCATTCACATCATACCATCTTTAATGTAAAGATGCTAGAGTAGCCCTTTTAGGTTTGCCACACTGACATTATTGGACAGTATCAAACCTTAATTAGTAAGACTTTTTTTTCTTCTGCCTGCTTTCCTTCTGTTTCTCCCTTCCTCCATCTCTCCTTCCTTATTTCCTCCCCTCCCTCCATCCCTTCCTAGGAGGGAGCTAGGATAGGATGTATAGTTAGGATAAATAGGACATTAAGAGAAAAAGATGCTGTTGTTTTTTAAATAGGTAGCTTATAGGGTGGATCTTTATTATAAATGATTCTAAGTCCCAAGCTAATAATTATTGCAGGGTGAGCTAGAAAAAAGTCTAGTTTGACCACTCTTCTTAGAGAACATTATTCTGTGGGTAGCTCAGGGATCGATTTCATGAATGTATAATCTCAAAATTGCTTCCTGTGTCTTCCATTGTGGATTCATTTAATTTTAGCTGTATGGGTACTCCTTAGGAATCAAAAAAATCCAGAAAAAAAATCCAGAAAAAAATATCAGGTGTAGTAATTTTTCTTTCCAGTTTTTCTTTCAAATACTACTGTACAACTTCTTGGGTAGTATGAGCACCTTCTAACAGAGTATTCTCAGCTTCTACCTTCCATACCTTATAATCTTGTTGTCATTCATTTTTTTAATCAAAAGCATTGTTGCTGTTATTTTCAACAAACTGTTATCTGTTAGGTAAATTAAAAATAAGAAAAATTTTAAAAATTATTTTATGTTAATATATTCATTTCTAATACCCTTCCTTTCTTTATGTACATCCTAATTTCTGACCTATGTGATTTTCTTTCTTTCTGAATAACTTATTTTAACATTACTTGTGGTAGATCTGCTTGCAAAAAAATCCCTCATTTTTTGTCTAGGAAAGTCTTTATTTCTCATCTTTGAAGGATAAGTTCACTGGATATAGAATTTTAGATTGGTGACTCTTTTTTCTTTAAACGTTTTAATATTTCAGTCTGCTTTCTTCTTGGGCACGTGGTTCCTAAGAGAAGTCTGGTATACTTCTTATCTTTTTTCCTCTGTTGGTAAAGTTTCCCACATCCCTTTCTCCTCCAGATCTCTCCAGACCTTTGGTCTGGCTTCTTCCCAGGTTTTCTCTTTGGGTTTGGTTTTGTGCAGTTTTAATATTATATGGCCAGGTGTAGCTTTGGTATTTATCCTTCTTGGAGTTCTTTGGATCACCCAAGTCTGTGGTTTTGTGTCTGTCATTGATTTTGGAGTATTCTCAGCCATTATTATGTCAAATAGTTCCTCTGTTCTTTTCTTTCTTTTTCTGGTATTCAGTTCAGTTCAGTTCAGTCGCTCAAGTCGTATCTGACTCTTGGCGACCCCATGAATTGTAGCACGCCAGGCCTCCCTGTCCATCACCAACTCCTGGAGTTCACCCAAACTCATGTCCATCGAGTCGGTGATGCCATCCAGCCATCTCATCCTCTGTCGTCTCCTTCTCCTCCTGCCCCCAGTCCCTCCCAGCATCAGAGTCTTTTCCAGTGAGTCAGCTCTTCGCATGAGATGGCCAAAGTACTGGAGTTTCAGCTTTAGCATCATTCCTTCTAAAGAACACCCAGGACTGATCTTCTTTAGAATGGAGTGGTTGGATCTCCTTGCAGTCCAAGGGACTCTCAAGAGTCTTCTCCAACACCACAGTTCAAAAGCATCAATTCTTCGGTGCTCAGCTTTCTTTGCAGTCCAACTCTCACATCCATACATGACTACTGGAAATTACTATTATGCATATGTTAAGCATTTTGTAATTATTCTTCAATTCTCAGATATTCTGTTCCATCTTTATTTATTTTTTTTTCCTCTCTACATTTCGGTTTTGAAAGTGTCTACTGTTATATCTTAAAACTCTATGATTTTCTTCTTGGCCATGTCTAGTCTACTCATGAGCCCATCAAAGGCATTCTTCATTTTGGTTTAACAGTGGTTTTTTTTTTTTTTAATTTTATTTTATTTTTAAACTTTACATAATTGTATTAGTTTTGCCAAATATCAAAATGAATCTGCCACAGGTATACATGTGTTGATCTAACATTTTCTTTTGATTCTTTCCTAAGAGTTTTCAGCTCTCAGCTTATGTTACTCACATGTTCTTTAATGTTGTCAACTTTTTCAATAAATCCTTTGGCATATTGCTTATTATTGTTTTAAATTCCAATTCTGATAATTACACATTTTATGGTGCTTGATTTGTCTCTTCAGGTTGTTTCTTTTTGTCTTGTAGTGTTTCTGGTCATTTTTTTTGTTGAAATTTGAACATGGTGTGTTGAGTAAAAGGAACTTTGGTAGATATGTCTTTAGTGTAAAGTGTTATGTTTATCTAGCTAGGAGTCAGTTTGTGTTTACTATTTGCTGTAGCTCTTGTGGCCAAGGCTAAAGTGTTTTCTTCTATCCTTGTGTTTGTTTTCCCTGTTGTCTTTAAATGTTCCTGGAGATCTTAAATAGGGGTGAACCTTGCAGGTCTTTTAGCTGTATCTCATTCCTTGTTATTGTAAAGGGACCTTACTGATATGATGGTAATGTGGGGAGGGGTAGAAGAGAAGGGAACTTTCTATAGTCCTATGATTAGGTCTCAGTCTTTTAGTGAATCTTTTGCTTCCCCTATGTCAGTTAGGCTCTAGTGAAATGGTTCTCCTTGTGGCTAGGCCTTATTAAGGAGAACAGAGTTCAGTAGTATTTGTTAAATCATTTTTTTTCTTCTTCTGCCATAAAGAGGTAAGAAGTTTTCTCTAATCTTCATAGTGAGAACCTGGTGAGGCTTGTAGAGATACAACTCATAGAACTTTCGGGAATCCTTCTTTAAGGCTGAGCCTTCTCCTAGTTTTTTGTTCTTAAGTTAATAGTCATACTGAACCTCCAGAAATTAATCAATTATAGTTGAAAGTGTTCCTACCCCAGGACTTGCTTTAGCTAACACTTGACTTTTGATACCAGTAAGTCCTGATTCTCTGCATCTGCCTATTTGTCCAGTTTTCGGGGAAGCTGTTTGCTCTGTGACCTCAGTTTTCTGATGGATCTAAGAAGAGTCATTGGTTTTCAGTTTGTTCAGCTTTTTTTCTTTTTGTTAGGGTAGGAGTGACTGTTTTCAAGCTCTTCATATTTCAGACCGGAAAATCAGAAATTCCCTTGTTTCTTATTAGAATGAAGATTTTATCTTAGCTCATTCATCTTAAGTCTCTTAAGCCTTTTCTTTCCCCTGTACAAACTTCACTGGAAACAATGATTTTAGTGAATATTTGAACATAGATTACATTTGGGCAGAGATACCTTTTTCATCTTTTTTTAAAAAATTATCTTTTCACTTGTTAACTTTTCTAAATACAGACTGTATCCTTCTTAAGCTGTAAGGCTGTGAATCCTGCTCTTTCTTTTTAAGCCTCAATTCAGCAGTTAGAAGGATTTAAAAAAAAATCTGAAACAGTTATCTCCCTAGAAGGATGTAGACAGAATGAACAGTGAAGAGAATATATCAGATACTATCCTGTGTGGATACAAGGAAGAATAAGGTGAGGTACTTAAATTTTAGTATTCTCAGACTAGTCAGGTAACAGACAAGCCAATAATATCATACTCAAATCGCCATGCGTGTCCAGAGGAGCATAGAGGTGGGACATTTTGTCTTACGTTGAGGGGTTGGGAGGAGGCAGGAAAAAAGTCACCTAAAGTAGCTGACATACCATCTATTTCTTAAAGGATGGCTAGGGTGGAGGAGAACATCCCAAGCAGAGAGAACTGCCCATCACATAAATGGTTTAGTCTATGATTGCTTTTTTTCTGGAGCCAGAACTTGGAGAGCAAAGCAAACTGGGCAAGTTAGGTAGAGTTTCTCCAACTCTGCTTGATGTATGGTTTTATTAGAACAAATACTTGCCCTATAAAGTTTTTCAACGTCATTGTAACCAGTTTTGAATTTTTGTTGTATATTGTAGTATGAAATTGAGAATTAACTATACTGTGTATTTCATATTTACATAAGGCACAACCTGCCAAGATAGTTTTTTAATTATCAAATTATGTCTTATAAGTATTTTGCATAGTGTAGAATTCATTTGAGTTTGAGTTAAGTTTGACTGGTTCTATTGTTGCTTTAAATGTAAGGATATTTTATGATTTCATAGAAGGAAATTTTTAGAAACGATAACCCACTCATTTTAGCTAATCTCATTTAGTTAAACCATTTCCTTTGAAGTTGTAACCCATTATATAATTTCATGCATATTTCCTCCTACACATATTTACTTGACTCTTTCAGGTCTATAATACTGCCACTTTCTGGCAAAGGTATAATGAGCATAATTTTAAATTCTGCATGAAATACAAGTTGTTGTTCGTCGTTCAGTCACTAAGTCATCTCCGACTCTTTGCGACCCCATGGACTACAGCACGCCAGATTTCCCTGTTCTTTACCATGTCCCAGAGTTTGCTCAAACTCATGTCCATTGAGTCAGTGATGCTGTCTAACCATTTCTTCCTCTGTCACTCCCTTCTCCTCCTGTCCTCAATCTTTCCCAGCATTAGGGTCTATTCCAATGAGTCAGCTCTTTGCATCTGGTAGCCAAACTTTGGAGCTTCAGCTTCAGTATCAGTCATTCCAATGAACATGGAGGGTGAATTTCCTTTTAGGATTGACTGGTTTGATCTTGCAGTCCAACGGACTCTCAAGAGTCTTCTCCAGCACCACAGTTCGAAAGCATGAATTCTTCAGCACTCAGCCTTCTTTATGGTCCAGCTGTCACATCCATGCATGATTACTGCAAAAACCATAGCTTTAACTAAACAGACCTTTGTTGACAAAGTGATACCTTTGCTTTTTAATATGTTGTCTAGGTTTGTCATAGCCTTTCGCCCTAGGAGCAAGCGTCTTTTAATTTCATGGCTTCAGTCACCATCCACAGTGATTTTGGAGCCCAAGAAAATAAAATCTGTCACCGCTTCCACTTTTTCCTCTTCTGTTTGCCATGAAGTGATGGGACCAGATGCCACGATCTTAGTTTTTTTGAATGTTGAGTTTTAAGCCAGCCTTTTCACTCTCCTCCTTCACCCTCATCAAGAAGCTCTTTAGTTCCTCTGAACTTTCTGCCATTGGCGTGCTCTTCAATTAATAACTAATAGATTGTTGCCTAGTTCTATTGATAGTTTAGTGTCATAGCTTTTGAAATTACTTTAGTCAGCCAAGATAAAGCTCTTTTAGCACACATCTAATATACTGTTTCTAAAATGAACGAATATGTATACAGAGAAGGAGGGATTTTGAACTTCTTAGAGAAAGCAGGATAGGGAATCTTATTTTAGATTACAGAAGACAACACCAAAGCAGTCTTAATTTTCTAAAAAAAAAAATCTGATTTTGTTTCATAAAATTTGACTTTTAATTATGTTGCTGATAAAATTATTACCTGAGATAGTGTGCATAGATGATTCAAGATATTTTTGGAACACTTCTTAAACTGACCATTAAAGTGTATTAAATCATCATTTTTATTCCAGACATTTCTTTCTTCACTCTCTTTACTTTCCTTAATAGAAATAGTATATTAGTTTTCTATTGCTGCTGTAACAACTTACCATAAATTAAAACAAAACAAGTATATTATCTCATACAGTTCTTGGAGTCAGAAGTTCAGTATGCATGTCACCAGACTAAACTCAAGCTGTTAGACAGGCTATTTCTTTCTTTCTAGGGAATGAATCCAGTTACTACTTCTTTGAGTTGTTGGCAGAAACCAGTTCCTTCCAAGAGTAGGACCTCGGTCTTGTTTTCTTACTGACTCTAAACTGAGATTTATCCTGCCTTTTAAAGGCTACCTGATTTCCTGGCTCATTGTTTCCTTCTTGCATCTTCAAAACTAGCAATAGCCTTTAAGGCCTTCTCACTTTGCATCTTTGTGACATACTGTTCTTCTGTAATCTTTTACTTATTAGGATTTATATGATTAAATTGGGCCCACTTAGATAATACAAGTTAATCTCCCTCATCTTGGGTTCTTAACATTAATCATATCAACACAGTTACTTTTGCCACCATGTGATGAAAGTGAAAGAGGAGAGTGAAAAAGTTGGCTTAAAGCTCAACATCCAGAAAACTAAGATCATGGCATCTGGTCTCATCACTTCATGGCAAATAGATGGGGAAACAGTGGAAACAGTATCAGACTTTATTTTTCTGGACTCCAAAATCACTGCAGATGGTGATTGCAGCCATGAAATTAAAAGACGCTTACTCCTTGGAAGGAAAGTTATGACCAACCTAGATAGCATATTCAAAAGCAGAGACATTACTTTGCCAACAAAGATCTGTCTAGTCAAGGCTATGGTTTTTCCATTGGTCATGTATGGATGTGAGATTTGGACTCTGAAGAAAGCTGAGCACTGAAGAATTGATGCTTTTGAACTGTGGTGTTGGAGAAGACTCTTGAAGTCCCTTGGACTGCAAGGAGATCCAACCACTCCATTCTAAAGGAGATCAGTCCTGGGTGTTCTTTGGAAGGACTGATGCCAAAGCTGAAACTCCAATACTTTGGCCACCTCATGCGAAGAGTTGACTCATTGGAAAAGACTCTGATGCTGGGAGGGATTGGGGGCAGGAGGAGAAGGGGACGACAGAGGATGAGATGGCTGGATGGCATCACCGACTCTATGGACGTGAGTTTGAGTGAACTCTGGGAGTTGGTGATGGACAGGGAGGCCTGTTGTGCTGCAATTCATGGGGTCGCAAAGAGTTGGACACGACTGAGCGACTGAACTGAACTGAATGTAACATATTACCAGGTTGCAGGAGTTAGGACCTAGACATCTTTGGGGAGGTATGTTTCTGCCTATTGTAACTGGTAGTACTAACTGGTTCCTGACTTTGCTGGATCGGTTTTCCTTTTCTGTTTAGAATACCTCTGACTTTTCTCTCTTTGATTCATTGAATGCAAGTGAAGTGTTAGGATTCAGAGTCATGAGGGGAAGTTTTAGGGGATAGAGAATTCTAGAAATACTGAAAAAAAATATGCTTAGAATATTGCTTTGTAAAATAGAAAGTCTTTATGTATTTTTGAGTTTAACTACTTTCAATCCTTAATACTAAGGTCCATAGTTTTTCAATACCCAGCAGCAGGAAGTAAACCAGTAAAGAATCAGTTAATTTAGGATGAAAATATTGCAAGATAGATACTCATTCAGAGCAATAAATTTTAATAATTTATGTGAATTTTGATAATGGATAACATTGTATTTTAATGTTATTTCTTTCCTACTTAGATCATCACAAAGTACGTATATGAGCTTCTGGAAAAGGATTGTAATTTGAAAAAAATATCTATTCCAGTAAGTCCAATTTTTAAAAGTATTTATAGTTTAAAGAAAACTTTTGTTTTAGGTTACCTGTGATAAGTTTAAATGTTAAGATCCTAATGTTTTGATATTGATAATGATAATATTAAATGCCTGTCATTATACTTCATCTCATTGTGTGTAATAGTTCTTAAAAAGTAATATTCTTTAGTGTAAAGTAAAGAAATACTGATTTTCAGTCTTTTTTGAAAGTGATGTCACAAAAGAACTACTCTTTCCTCTACCCTTTCTCATTTCATTGGTATAATTTATTTTTATGTTTATTTGAGTAAACCTATGTGCTTTTTCTTACATTAGACATTTGCTTTCATTTTAATTATTTCTTGATTATTTTAAACTGTGTGTTTCATTTCTGTGTTATTTCCTCTGAACATCCGCAGATTTACTCTTTTTCATAACACTACTCCTCTCCTGAGTCGAAGTTTTTTTTTTTTTTTTCAAGTTTTGCATATTTTGCCATTTCAGAGTGGAAAAGTTTGAAATTTGTTCTCAGATTCAGTTTCTCAAGAGCTTTTTTGTTTTTAGTGTACAGTATGAAATATTGAGCTTTTGAATGAAGAAATAGTAACCTTATGTGTGAGATGATGGTAGACTAGATGAGATGATCCATACTGTCCTAGACAGTTCTCTGATTTTACAATCTTTATGAACCTCAAAGACTTCATGAAAGTTATTTAAGGCACAAAACTTACAATGTTAATAATTTAGTCTACCTGAAATTTTGCGTGAAATTCTAAAATTCTTTGGGTAGTGTTATTCTACTATCAAGTGGAGGGATTTAGAATTTTTTAATACTATCTATCCTCCCAAATTACTTCCATAGGTTGATTTTTTTTTTAAACATCCCTATTTTATATTTAACTTTCTATAGATAACCTCAAGTACTAGGTCATATTGTTAATCGTTTATTAATTTATTCATTCATTCAACAAATATTTATTTTAGGATGCCAGGCACTGCTCTACGTGCTAGTGACATACTAGTCAATGCAGTATTATTCTACGTATTGACTAGGCCAACACTTGTTTATTTGAAAACTTTCCTTCCTTTTGAATTGTGTGAGAACCAAGATTTTAGTATCTTTTTTGAGAATGAATATAAAAGTTATTTTCTGGATTCACACCTCTTGTTTTGTTTTTGACTTTGCATCTAGTGTCTCACTCTATTAAAATCATACGTTGAATTTGGTCTTCTGGAAAGTCAAGGCAGAATTTTGTCACTTTGTCCAGTCTCCCTTTTTTGTTAATTCTATGTCTTTTGAAGCTTCTGATGAATGATATTTAAAGAGCCTTAGGTTAATCCATTGTTACAGCACAATTAATTAGTATTGAGTCCTTTAACTTTGCAATACTTCTAGTTCCATTGAACCTTTAAACTCAGTTTAATTCCCTGGGTTTCTAGAACAAATTACAAGATAATTGGCCATATCTGTCATGTAACATAATTGTTTCATTTTTGTGTAGAAAGCCTGAGATTAGATTTATAAGGACTTGAATTATTTTCCTCTTATTAAATTTAAATCTAACATTACACAGAGAAAGCTTTTCATTGTATGAGATCTGTAACAACCATTATGACCAATTTGGTTAGTAAAGATTTCCTAATTTTATAAATGAAAAAGAAACAATTTTTTCATTTTAGCAAATTAATCTGTCCTTAAGTTATCATAATGTATTTTATATAATTATGAGATTCTTCTTCCCTAAAGTATTAGTTTTCTCCTGAGTTCTCTTAAATCCCAAAGCTAGCAGTGAGAGTGGGGTTTATTTTTTGATCAGTCATTTTTTTTTTCTAAAGATATACCACCAAATTTTTTTCTTTTACTGATGATGAACTAAGTTTTAGTTTTATAGTTGAAATATTTAATAAGGCAAGAATTCTTTTTGATTGATAGCACTCTGTAGAAGACCATGATTTGCCAGCAAAGGTCATGATCATGTCTCTCCATGTAAACATGATCACATTTACTTTGCACCTCACATAAATAGGTACAAATATTCTCAATTTTAGTATTTCACTCTTGTGTAGAATATTGGATACATGAGTTGACTACAGATTTTCATTTGATTTATTCAATCATATTTAAATTAACTTCAAAATTAGTGATTTTCATAAGTATCCCAAAATGAATTGTTAACTGCTGACCAATTGGTCTTAGACATTGATTTGTCTATAATAGAGGCGGTACACTGGAATGACCTTTATGTGTATTCCTTAATGAAAGCTCCCCTTAGTAAATTACCATTATTAGAAGATAAATGGCTTCGGAACAGCCATTTCGAAAGTTACAGATTTCCCTGGTGGTCCAGTGGTTAAGGCCATGTGCTTACAATGCAGGGGGCGTGGTTTGGATCCCTGGTCGAAGTGCTAAGATCCACACATCCATGCCATGAGATGCAGCCAGAAAGTTAAAAAAAAAAAAAAGACTTAATGAATAAAACTTTATTTTATTCACTTAGCTATTTTTCTATTTTAAATTAGCAATAACTTGAGAGTAAATGATCAACTGCAGAATCACAGTTCTGCATTATTTTGAGATGAATATTATTCAATTATCATCTTAAATACTGCTTTTACTCCTTTATCATTAATACTTTTACATTGTTCATTTTTTGTTCCTTAAATAATCTAATGTTCTGATATTTTTAAAATCAACATATTTGGATGTTCAAGTAGAACTTTTGTTCATTTGCTCATAGCTCCCTTAACTTCTTGCTCCTTAAAAAATTCTTGAACAGTATCATAATATGAAAAAAACACATTTATCTTCAGAAAATAAGTACCCTTCCAGTTTTAAAGTGATTACTGTGGAATTTAATTCCACCTTTAAAAACTGAGGTGCTTGGTTTCAGGGGACTTTGTAGGATAAAAAAAAGAACAGTGGTCAGCACCTTTTAGAAAGTCTATAGCTAGGGTTTTTTTTCATTAAGATAAACAGACGTCCATTTCCATACATTTCAGGATCTGTTAAGGCCTCACTGACTTTAAGAGACTCTCTTATTTGTGCCTATTTAGACATACTTTTTGGTAAATGAGTGACTGGAAACCTCTGTGGCCTCTGTTTTATTATTCACTGACAGCTTTGCGTTTTCATTTTTCTTTTGTTCTTATTACCATTTTCTTTCTTTTTTCAAGCTGTTTTAACTGAATGATTCCTGTGTTCTCTTATAATGTTCCTAGGTAAAAGGGAGTTTTTCATTTCAGATTTGGTTTTACTCTGTCTTGCTCTGTCTCCCATCCACTTTTCTTCCTCTATGACTTCAGTCATATCTATTGTTATTCTAGTAATTTGTTTATTCTAGACATCACCTGTGGTAGTGTTGTATTTCCTACTTCTCTTACATCATATTTAATTACTACTAATAAAGATACAGTTATGTCATTTTGATTCTAAGCATTGTGTAGCTCTTTGAAAATTCTCTGTAGTCATGCATTAGTTTAACCTTTCATTTGGCTTTCTGAGCCAGTCAAGTATTATACCCAAGTTAAGAGGACACATTGTTTAGTTAAATGCCTTTTATCTAAAGGAAGTCACTGGTGAGGCTTGATTAAGATTCTTTAGTCCAAAAGTTTATTCATTCTTATATAACTCAGTGCCTACAATGTGCCAGCCTTTCTTCTGTACATCTGGTAATATACTGGAGACACAGGTCTGTGCTTTCCTGTACTTTAGTAGAGGGAACAGATGGTTAATAAACAAATATATAAACAGATATAAAGTAAAGCATATTAGGTTGCATTATGTGCTATGGAGGAAAATAAAACAGAGGTTGATAGTAGAGAATTCTTCTGGAAGTGTTTAAATGGAGTGGTCAGAGAATGCCTCACTGACAAGATGCATTTTTTCTTAAGCCTGTGGCCATGCCCTACTTGCTAAAATAATTACCTTTTGTGCTGTGTGTACACAGGTGGCTAAACATCTATTACTGACCAAACTGATTGTTTTAGAAGTACAGAAATTTTAATTTTTGTCTTGTCCCAGAAGTAGTCGCTGGGCCCGTTTGGAATCCAGGGCATTTAATGGTATTTTTTTTCTTTATTATTTTGATAATTTTATGAATATATACTGTTGATGAAGTGAGGTGCTATTGCATTGCCCAGCATATGAATTGACCTCTATTTGAGGATGTGTTTATCAATCACCTGTTAAGATATTAATTTCTGGCTCTGACCTGGTCAAACAAAGTCTACCATTCATTGTTACTTGCCACTGCTGATGAGAAATACCACTTAGGGCATGTTATGGCATGTGTAATAAAATGTTGGGAAGTTACCCTTTCCTAAAATTCTCTGACTTTTTGAAATCTGAATCTAGTTTAAACCTAAATATTATGTATAATCAAAATAACTAAAAATATTCCCTTTTCATTCTATAAGTAACTAACTAGTACATAAGGTTATCAAAGTATACAGATAGTATTATTTTACAAAGTATTTGGTATATAATCCTGTGTTCACACTCTGAATAAAATGTCAAAGTCCATTTACATAGGACAGTTGGTGTTTGAATTTTTAAATAGTTCCCTTTCCTACATTTGTTAAAAGCTTAGCAGTTTTCCTCACTAATATATGGTTTTCCAATATGTATATTCTCCAGTTGGGTTTTCTGTTTATTTTAGACGCAGCATATTTCTGTTATGACTTACAGGCTTAATAGCTGTGTGACTTGGGCAAGTTATTTAAACTCTCCAGGCCTCAACTTCTTTGTCTATAAACAAATATAATAATAGTCCCACCTTAATAGAATTGTGATTAATTGAAATAATGTTTTAAAAACATTTAACATAGTATCTACATTATAGGAAGCACTTAAAAATTTTTCTTTTTTGTAATGATAATATAATACTGATATACAGTAGCAGTGGAGAAAGACATAGTTCTAGTATTCTTTTCCATATTTTTATATTTTAATTACTATCATGTCTTTTTGCTCCTCTACCTTATATGTAAGTGTTACTCTCTAATGAATATTTTAATTTTATTTTAAAGTTTTTTTACTTCCATAATTCTGTAATAGCTGTTCTATAATTTATATTAACCACTAGTTGTTTTCTCTTTTGTGTCTATGATCAAAAAACATTTATTTATTATTTAATTTTTTTTAATTACAGGTAGATGCCACTGAAAGTGAACCAAAGAGTTTTATCTTTATGAGTGAGGATGCTTTGACAAATCCACAGAAACTGATGGTTTTAATTCATGGTAGTGGTGTTGTCAGGGCAGGTCAGTGGGCTAGAAGGCTTATTATAAATGAAGATCTGGACAGCGGCACACAGATCCCTTTTATTAAGAGAGCTATGGATGTAAGTGCGATTTCCTTTATATTTTTTGGCATTTTATAGCTGTTTTATTATGTTCTAAATTATTTTATCATGTCTTTTAAAAAATCTTTCCTAAACATAGCCTTATCTTTAAATTGTTACCATTTTACTTGTAGCGAAAGATTATTCTGCATTATTTTGCAGTTACAGCAAAAAATAAAGACATTTTCAGTCTACAACGATTTAGATACTATCTTTGAAATGAGTATTTTCAGTTCTAATTTTTTGTTTCTTATTACATGAAATATCACTTTTAAATATCAATATTACTGAAAATACTTATTAAAAAAAAGACTGCTTTGATAAATCTTCGCCTATCTGATTTAGTGAAGTTAAAAACTAAAGGAAACCTGCTACATTAAATTAATATTTTATTCTTTTAAAAAAAAGAGTTGGAATAACTCAGCATTTTTCTGTCATTAAAAGTAAATAAATAAAAACTCTTTAGAACCCACAAATACAGTGCTTAAGAATAAGATAAACACAAGATGGTAAATTGTAGTATTTACTGAATTATTTTATTCTTACTTGAATTCAAACTTTTTAGAAGTTGGTATTCTAAAATTGTGTTCAAGATTTTCTTTTCTGTGGTAGTGAAATTGCTTTTTCTGACCTAGCTTTGTTACATCCTAATGTTTGGTGATTTGTTTTACTGTCTCATTCTTAAGTTCTCCAATGAATAGTTAAACTTTGCAAAGTTGGTTTTCTTTCACATATGAGTAGAAATTTTCTTCAGAAAAAAAATAAAGTGGCATCTTTACTTATAAAACTTTAATATAGGAACGTAAAGTTATTTAGGAATATATGTGTCCGTGTATGCTTTATAAGAGCTACATTATTTTATTTTTGTAATTAAAAGAGGTAAGGAATTATTTCATACACTAATGAATGCAAAGGTGAAAAATAATATGTTTCTTACTTTGTTAACTCTGAAATAATAAGATTAGAGCCCAGCTCAGCTCCTAAAGAATATTTTGTTAATAGATTTTGAGACACTTAAAATTCTATAAGTAGAATTTCATAGGTGAATTGTATATTTTGTTTTAGTCTTCATAGATATGCAAAGAACACAAAAATATCACTTTTGATTGGTTGCAAATTTCAGTGGTGTGTTTTTTAATTAGAACTTAAGTAACTAAAATAAATTTAGTTTATTTTGAAGTAATTCACTTAATTTGTTATTAAACTTTTATATTTCAGGTTATGAATAGTGAAATAAACTTACTCTCTGGCATATTAGTTTATGTTTAGAACAGACCCTGTCAATGTATTTTAAGAACACGTTATGTGAAATGTGATCACAATTCAGTGAATACTTGAAAATATAATTCAGTGAAGAAAATCAGATATTTGTACATATGGGTGCTTGGTAAAATATTTTATGTAAGTTATATTGTCTGTGCTAGTAGTTAACTAAGCCTTTCCCATCCTAAAATGTTCTGGTATAAGGTTTTTTGAAGTGAAAGAGTATAGGGGAAACCATCTCAAATACCTTTGAACAAACTATCTGTTGAGATCCCAAGCAAGAGGGAGGAAGTTTCATTAGAACAGTCAGTCAGTTCGTTCTTGTAAGTAGAAATATACATTGGAGGGGTTATGGCATTTCATTGTCTTGACTTTTTTCTGCTTTCCTCAATCAGAGCAACCCATGATTCCTTGAAAAAAATCAGTTGATTTCTGAGTTCTTTCGTATTTAGTGTTTATGTTGCATACTTTGAAAATTTCAGGTTATATACTTTATTCTCAATTTTATGAACGTCATTCTGGTAACTTTCTACATGATGAACATTTAAAAATGGTTATCTTTTTTTAATTTAGATATAGTGATTTGTATTACGTCAGCTTTGCCTTTTCATGGTATTTCTCTGGTAATTCTTCATGGGCTGCTCCGTGTTTGTATGTGGTTGGAGGGTGTACAGACAGGTAGGGGAAACAATGGAGCTCTAGGAAGCAGGAAGAGGAAGACTAATTAGGAGAAAGAAGCTGTCTCATTCTTTTAAATCAGATTAGCCCCTGCCCCACTTGTTTTTATTTTTTGGTCTCTTTTTTTCTAAAATTATTTAAAGAAATGTTTCTGTAGTTTATGAAAGGCTGCTGCTGCTGCTGCTAAGTCGCTTCAGTCGTGTCCGACTCTGTGTGACCCCATAGACGCAGCCCACCAGGCTCCCCCGTCCCTGGGATTCTCCAGGCAAGAACACTGGAGTGGGTTGCCATTTCCTTCTCCAATGCATGAAAGTGAAAAGTGAAAGTGAAGTCGCTCAGTCGTGTCTGACTCTTCGCGACCCCATGGACTGCAGCCAACCAGGCTCCTCCGCCCATGGGATTTTCCAGGCATGAGTACTGGAGTGGGGTGCCACTGCCTTCTCCGTTATGAAAGGCAGGGAGCCACTATTCTATTTTCCATGGTCTGTCAATTTTCATATCACAACTGAAGTAAATTCTGATATTTTGCAGGCCAGACAATATTATCTCTATTCAGTGTTAATATATTTATGCTATATTCCTTGCAGATTTTTAGTATAATATTAAAGGTCCCAAAATAGGAGTCATATAATGGTAAGGTTAAAACTTTTTCTCAATAGTAGAGCCCTGCCTCTAAGTGAATTGTTTTGTAAAAAACAAAACAAAACTTATGTTTGTCACTTTGGTAGAAGCAGAAGTGAAGACTGGCACCACTTCCACAATAGCTACTGAGATTTCTTCCCTTACCCTTGGGCACCATGAGTCACAGCTTGAAAACTACAGATATTCCAATCCTTGTAGTTTAGATATTTAAGAACTTATTTATTAAAAATATATTAAGATTTCACGTTGGAGGAATAGTACATATTTGATAAATTCCCATAGTGCTTCTCAGGTTGCCATAGCTAATATTTTCAGTGTTTAACAATCTTCAATCCACAGTATTGCAATATATTATTTGGAGTATAAAAGTGTGTATCATATGGTCACGTACTGTATGGATTACAACAAACTGTGGATAATTCTTAAAGAGATGGGAATACCAGACCACCTGACATGCCTCCTGAGAAATCTGTCTGTAGGTCAAGAAGCAACAGGTAGAACTGGACATGAAACAACAGACTAGTTGCAAATTGGTAAAGGAGTATGTCAAGGTTGTATATTGTCACCCTGCTTATTTAACTTACATACAGAGTACATCATGAGAAATGCTGGACCGGATGAAGCACAAGATGGAATCAAGATTGCTGAGAGAAATATCAATAACCTCAGATATGCAGATGACAGTACCCATATGGCAGAAAGTGAAGAAGAACTAAAGAGCCTCCTGATGAAAGTGAAAGAGGAGAGTGAAAAAGTTGGCTTAAAACACAGCATTCATAAAACTAAGATCATGGCATCTGGTCCCATCACTTCATGGCAAATAGATGGGGAAACAGTAAGAGACTTTATTTTCTGGGCTCCAAAAATCACTGTAGATGGTGACCGCAGACATGAAATTAAAAGACACTTGCCTCTTGGAAGAAAAGTTATGACCAATCTAAACAGCATATTACAGAGTCTAGTCAAAGCTATTGTTTTTCCAGTAGTCATGTATGGATGTGAGAGTTGGACTATAAAGAAAGCTGAGCGCCAAAGAATTGATGCTTTTAAACTGTGCTGTTGGGGAAGACTCTAGAGAGTTCCTTGTACTGCAGGGAGGTCCAACCAGTCTATCCTAAAGGAAATCAGTCCTGAATATTCATTGGAAGGACTGATGTTGAAGTTGAAACTAATGCTTTGGCCACCTGATGTGAAGAACTGGCTCATTTGAAAAGACCCTGATGCTGGGAAAGATTGAAGGCAGGAAGAGAAGGGGATGACAGAGGATGAGATGTGGATGGTATCACCGACTCAATGGACATGAGTTTGAGTAAACTCTGGGGGTTGGTGATGGACAGAGAGGCCTGGCGTGCATGGGGTCTCAAAGAGTCAGACACGACTGAGCGACTGAACTGAACTGAATTATTCAGTGTCTAATTGTGCAGTTAGGTATTTACTCATACTTCTTCTTTGAACTTTTCTTATTTGCATATTTTTAGGCATTTTAGTTGATCTCTATAAAAAGGGCAAAGAAAATAGGACACTTAAGTCGTTTCATTACTAATTGCAGGAGTTGGATTCAAGTGCAAAATTTAAGGAGTCATTCACTCTCAGGATGCGCACTCCTTGTAGGTCCCCTGAGAGTGAGTGCCTCCTTAAATTTTGCACCTTAGGCATCTCACTGATCTGTCCCTGTCCATGCTTTGACTGATTGGAATGTATATACTGTCAAAAAGTTTTATGGGGAATGGTCTGGAAGCCCCTATAGGTCAAATTTTTACCATGCACCAGAAACTCCTGGAAGGCTTCTTGGACCAGATTGCCCTGTTCGGATCCCAGGTTTTAATTCAGAAGGTCTGGTTGGGGCCTGAGGATTTATATATCTGAGAATATCTGTTCTGCTGTTGATTGGGCACCACACTAGAACAGCTGGGACAGGTAATACTGTTTGGAATGGTTGAGGATTTATGTATACTTTTCAGGCTCTAGGTGTAAATAGATAAGGTAGAACTTGATGAGAATTACATTCAGTATGACAGAGCATGAGAAGTTCTAAAAAATATTTTATAATAGAATCAGTGAAGTAAAAGTTTAAATGATAAAAACGTACTTTGAAATGACAAGTGATTCATATCCAACATGACTTAAAATTTAGAATTGTAATAATTTCACAAGAAATCTAATAACTCCACTAAACCAACTTTTAAAAATTTCTCATATTTGGATTATTCAGAAGAATCTGCTATTTTCATAATTAATTACTTTGAATATAACTTTCATATTGTTATATCTAAGTTTTAAAGACTAATGCTATTTTTATCAATGTAATTTATGCAGTTTGGGTTCTATGACATGGTGGACTGAGCTAATTAACAGGCTCTTCTTCCTCACTCTCAAAAGTAATGGAATAAACCATTGCAACAACAAAAATATTAAATACCTAAAAGTGAAAGTTACTCAGTCGTGTTCAACTCTTTGCGACCCCATGGACTGTGCAGTCCATGGAATTCTCCAGGCCAGAATACTGGACTGGGTAGCTGGTCCCTTCTCTAGGGGATCTTCCCAACCCGGGGATCAAACCCAGGTCTCCTGCATTGCAGGTGGGTTCTTTACCAGCTGAGCCATCACAGAAGCGCATTAAATACCTAGTTATGTTCAAAGGATAGAAAAGGAATCTTTAAATGTCTGACTCCAGGAGAGAACTTAAAGCCACAGTGGTAAGTCCCTGTAGGGTGTGGCAGCACAAAGGGGAGATATGATGAGATATAAAACCTGGCCCCCAAAGGGCCTAACAACACAGCTCTGAGCCTGAGACGAAGCATCTAAAACTAAGACCAATGTATATTCTAGTGCCCTGGAAGCATCTGCTTTCTTAGTTTTTAAGGTACAAAAATTAGTTTGCTAAAGTGCTAGGGAGAATGCATAAACAGCCTCTCTCTTGAGAAATAGAAGCCAAAGATCCTAACCCAAAGGTATATTTGGATTTGCAGTTTGAATTTAGACAACTTAATTAGTTTGGGAATTTAAGCAATGTATATTCATGTAAAAATGGATTCTGGACTGATGAAACTTCTGGAGTACCTGGTAAAGTTCCAATAGCAAACTTTACAATCCAGGGTGACTCCCTAATAAAGAAGAATTTGTAGTCAGAAACTAAAAATCATTTGAGGAACTGATTATCACAAAGAAAAGTCAAATCAAGCAGCTGTAACACACAGTTGAAAGAAGAATTAATAAAAGCTACAATTGAGGAACATAGTATGTAGGATAAAGCAGAGAAAACCTGAGAAAAACATTATGATAGATAAAATGTCATGGAGAATAGAATGTTCGTGTTAAATTGCTTCATTCATGTCCAGCTCTTTGTGATCCTGTGGACTGTAACCTGCCAGGCTCCTCTGTACGTGGGATTCTCCAGGCAGAAATATTAGAGTGGGTTGCCATTTCCTCCTCCAGGAGATCTTTCATGTGTAGGGATTGAACTCATGTCTTCTGCAGCTCCTGCACTGTAGGCGGATTCTTTACAGCTGAGCCACAGGGGAAGCCCCATGGAGAGGAGAATAAGATCTAGTAATCCTCTAATATACATTTCAGAAAAGCAGCAGAAAAGAATGGGAGAAAAAAATCTATATACTAGTGTAGAGTGTTTATGAGAATAAAGACACAAGTCCTAGTAGAAGGAGCATGTCATATCTTGAGCAAGACAGATAAATCTACACCTAAAACTTACTAAAACATCAGAGGATACAAGCATATAATCTGAAAAATCAAGTAAAAAAATGGTATATATCAAAATAAAGATTATCCTGGACTGGAAAAGGACAGTTTTCATCCAATCCCAAAGAAAGGCAATGCCAAAGAATGCTCAAACTACTGCACAATTGCACTCATCTCACATGCTAGTAAAGTAATGGTCAAAATTCTCCAAGCCAGGCTTCAGCAGTATGTGAACCGTGAACTTCCAGATGTTAAAGCTGGTTTTAGGAAAGGCAGAGGAACCAGAGACCAAATTGCCAACATCTGCTGGATCATCGAAAAAGCAAGACAGTTCCAGAAAAACATCTATTTCTGCTTTATTGACTATGCCAAAGCCTTTGACTGTGTGGATCACAATAAACTGTGGAAAATTCTGAAAGAGATGGGAATACCAGACCACCTGACCTGCCTCTTGAGAAACCTATATGCAGGTCAGGAAGCAACAGTTAGAATTGGACATGGAACAACAGACTGGTTCCAAATAGGAAAAGGAGTACATCAAGGCCGTATATTGTCACCTGCTTATTTAACTTATATACAGAGTACATCATGAGAAACGCTGGGCTGGAAGAAGCACAAGCTGGAATCCAGATTGCTGGGAGAAATATCAGTAACCTCAGATATGCAGGTGACACCACCCTTATTGCAGAAAGTGAAGAGGAACTAAAGACCCTCTTGATGAAAGTGAAAGAAGAGAGTGAAAAAGTTGGCTTAAAGCTCAACATTCAGAAAACTAAGATCATGGCATCTGGTCCCATTACTTCATGGGAAATAGATGGGGAAACAGTGGAAACAGTGTCAGACTTTATTTTTTGGGCTCCAAAATCACTACAGATGGTGACTGCAGCCATGAAATTAAAAGACACTTACTCCTTGGAAGGAAAGTTATGACCAACCTAGATAGCATATTGAAAAGCAGAGACATTACTTTGCCAACAAAGGTCCATCTAGTCAAGGCTATGGTTTTTCCAGTGGTCATGTATGGATGCGAGAGTTGGACTATGAAGAAGTGCCAAAGAATTGATGCTTTTGAACTGTGGTGTTGGAGAAGACTCTTGAGAGTCCCTTGGACTGCAAGGAGATCCAACCAGTCCATTCTAAAGGAGATCAGTCTTGGGTGTTCATTGGAAGGACTGATGCTAAAGCTGAAACTCCAATACTTTGGCCACCTCATGTGTAGAGTTGACTCATTGGAAAAGACCCTGATGCTGGGAGGGATTGGGGGCAGGAGGAAAAGGGGACGACAGAGGATGAGATGTGGATGGCATAGCCGACTAGATGGGCATGAGTTTGAGTGAGCTCCGGGAGTTGGTGATGGACAGGGAGGCCTGGTGTGCTGCGATTCACGGGGTTGCAAAGAGTCGGACACAACTGAGTGACTGAACTGAACTGAATCCTTCATCACCTGTTAGTTCTGTTCCCTAGATGTAATAACTCTAAATACTTTTTGCTTTTACTTATATTCTCTGTATCCATATTTTTAAATTATAATGCTGTCTCTTCACTTATCAATCACTTTCTGTTATGGCCAATAAGAATCTCTTTCCCATTCCCACAGTTCCTGGATTGGTTCAGCAATCAAACTTTACAATATTACTGCTACTTTAATATTGCTTATGGCTGAGCCAGGTAGATACTATGGTTGCTCTTCATTTCTGCTACAAGTTTACTTTCATAGAATTAATAATTTCCTAATTATTTTTTGTATTTTCTTTGTAATAGTTGTCTGATTGGCCTCTCTGTAATTTTTCCACGGTCAAAGTTATCAGACAGTCTTACGATTTCACGTTCATTTGGAGAGCTTTCTTTTGGAACTCTTGAACTTGGTTTTAATCTTGACTACTTACTTTCGAAGCCTGCCTACGTGTCTCTCATCCTGGGACTCCACTTAGATTCTCTCTGATGTTTGATCTGTTTTCCTGGATAATGACTCTAGCTTTTTGGATATATGCCCTCATTTTGTTGGAATCAAAGAGTGAGTACAAGATCAATTTTTGAAACCTTATATTTGTGAAAAATGCCTTTATTTTACTTGATCATTTTAGTAATTCATCTAGGTATAGAAATGCAATTTGAAAATTATTTTTATTCTGAAATTTGAAGGTTTCATTTCATTGCCATTTAACTTGCATCGTTTTAATCGATAGGTCCAGTATCATTCTGATCTTGAATCCTTTTGTTTCCCTCCATGGAATTTTCTCTTCCTTCTCTCTGGTGTTAAAAAATTGAATCATACTGCTTTTAAGAAGGTTTCTATACCTTGGTGTGATTATTTTTATTATTACTATGCTTCATTGTATTGGGGACATGGTGATTCCTTTCAATCTGTGCTATGCTCGCATGATCCTCCATTCTGAGAACAATGTTTTTTTGTGTGTTGTTTCATAATTTTAATCTTCTCTTTCTGGAATTATTGTTTGCTTTTGGAGTTCTGAACTGAGTCTCTAATTGTCTTATCTAATTGACTATACTTTCTCTCTGCTTTTCCATCTATTTTTACTTCTAGTATCTAGTTAACTTTTAGCCCTGTAGAATTTTTAAAGTTCTTCTATCAAATTTGGTTATGGAGCTCTCTTCTTCATTTTGCAGAGTTCTGCCTTATGCCTGATTTGAGCCCTGTCTCCCTCTTCACGTCCCTTGATCTGTACTCTTCTACTCCTTCCCTGAATATATTTCTCTAAAGGAAAGATCTCTCATCTCTTACAGGGTGGGCTGCACAATATGAGAATTTCACCTGGGTTTTGATTTTTAGGCTTTGTTTTCTTTGTTTGACTTTGGGTCGATGGAATAATTGCACCTTTTGGATCGAAGGCCAACCTCTCTTTTCCAAGACAAGTAGTATTCCAAATTCTGAGTTTCCCTGAAATTCAGTGGGTGAGTTGGCTCACTTCTAGTTATTACTTATCTCCAGGGGCACTAAGTTGGAATTTCCACTGAATACAAAACAAATTCTGTCAGCTTACAGCCTTCCAAGAATTTATTGACATTTGTATCTTCTCTCCCTTACCATTAGTTATGTCCTAATGGATTAACACCATCCCTATTTTAAATATATTTTTATTTAATTTTTAAATGGCAATATATTAACATGGTTCAGGAATCAAATAATATGTAACAGTATGCATTGAAAAGTAAACCACCCACATTTCTTAAAAGGAATATTTTAGTGTGATTTGTGGAAGGAGTAGAGATAAAAAAGAATTCAGTGTAGCATTTAATTGCATTTTTATGTGGTTGTTTCAGTGATTGGTGGTCACTATACAACTCCCATGTTTTTTAAACAAATAACATTAAAATAATTTTCTATATAACAAAATGCTTTGTAAACCTCAGGAAATGACATCCTTGGTAGCAGTATCCATCACAGTAGATTATTTTAGGATTTTTTTTTTTTTTTTTAGAAATCACTGTGATCATAAGATGATTAAATAAAAGACCACAGAAACTGTTGCTTGACTCTGATATCAATTGCATGCTCTGAAAGCTAATTTAGAGTTTTTTAGTTTTCTAATCCTTCGAAGCAATAGTTTAGGTTTTCTATTCTGGCCGTCAACTTTTTGATTTCTCATTTCTAACTCCATTTTGGGTTTCCTCCCCCAACTCCCATTTTGACAGACATGTTTTTTAAGCTGATTGATTATAGTTTTAGGATTTTTTTTTCCCCACAAATGTACATGGAGTCATTATAGGTGGTTATCTAAAATAGGATATGATTTTTCCCAGTAATTTGAGTAATACATTTTTGGTAACTCCTCCTAATTACTGCCTTTATTTTCTAGTCTTCCAACTAAGTACTGAAAGATCTTGGTGTTTTAACGTAAGTATTGACAGAGTTGGTGCCGTGGAAATTTTAAGAGGATTCTAGTGGGCACTGATGGTTACTAGATGGTAGTTAGAAGTCCTGTATCAATATAGGGCATAGCTTTTATTTTTCACTGTAGCAATGCCATGTGGGATAAGGAAATGGCAACCTACTCCAGTATGCTGCCTGGGAAATCCCATGGACAGAGGAGCCTGGCAGGCTACAGTCCATGGGGTCATAAAAGAGTCTGGACTTAGTGACTAAACAGCAATGCCATCTAGCCCCTCATGAGTAGAATATAGTTTGGCAGGGGATGTATGTTTAAGACATCAGAGACCTCAAAAATGTGATAATTGCTTGGATCTTTTAGCTCTATTTTTGTTGAAATGACTTAAAGTCTTTTGTGCTTTTTTAAAAATATAGTCATCTAGAGTATCTGGAATTAAAGAAATGCTTATTAAAACAAGGTGCCAATTTTCAGCATATAAGATTGGCAGATAAATTGGCAATAAATTGTACGATAATACCAAGTTTAGATATTGGTGGGAATGTAAACTAAAGCAGTTTTTAAGATGGCAATTTGATTATATCTCTCCAAATTAAATACATATATTAATGTTTGATGCCAAATTCCATTAGTAGGAATTTACACTAGAGCAGGATACAAAGTGTATGTACAAGGACGCTCATCACAGTAGTCTGTAATGATACCAAAACTTGTACCTACCTAAATACTCACCAGTTGCAGACTGTTTATTAAATGACATTATATTCATATCATGGAAGACTATATAGTTTTTCAGAAGATTGAGTTATATGTGTCCATGAGAATGTATATATATATATATGTGTGTGTGTGTGTGTGTGTGTGTTCATTCACATGAAATGTCAGAGTTATCAGCTGAAAACCTAAGAATGAGGTGATTTGTTAAGTGCACTTACATATGCATATTTATATACCTGCTTACATACTTGCATGTACTCTGATGTTCCTGGTGTGTGTGCTCAATTATACACACACATCAGGAACACCCCAAAAGTCTATACAAGAAACTATCAGGTTTCTTCTTTTACCTTTCCATTTTCAATTTTCCTGTTGAATTATTATTTTTTTAACCTTGAGCAGGTATTACTTTTATAATTTTTTAAAATACTATTTTTGATTAAAAAATTTTAATGAAATGTTCATGAAGTATACTATACTAATATTGTAGCTATTCATTTAACCATTTCTAAAAGAGTTTAAAGGTTTGATTATAAAACTACATTACACTTTAAATAATTATTGATTTTTCCCCTCAGATACTGTCTGAATTTAGACCACTAGAATTTGCATTTCAAACCTTTTAAAAATAAATGCTGTTTTTTCTCTTTGAAATACGGGCTACTAAACTATAGGTTGAAACCAGGAACACTGATTTCAGATTTTAAAAGTAAACTTTGAGAGAAGCTGTAAATGAATCAGAGAAAACATAAGCTCTTAACATTATAGTCTTCATAAAAGATTGCTCAAGTCAAGAATTCCAGAAAAGGTTAAAAGCTTAGCTGAACTGACAAGGTATATGAGGCCACAGCAGCCCCCATGCCAGCAAAAGAAAACAATGAAATGACAGCTCGAGTGTTTGGAGAGAGGTTGTTAATGACAGCTTATTCCTTCATGATTTCAACTCTTGACAGAAGACAGGTCTGCTCGTTGTATCATGGCAGATATATCATTACCTTCTGGCCCTGTCATGAGTGAATTGGGGGGAAGAAAAACGACGTTCAGTTTTGAAAATCCAATTACCTTCTGGAATTTTGGTCACTGTTTCTGAGATAGATGTGAATGAGCCGTTCTGTGATGATAGCTCTTTGCATCTAGATTGTTCTCCAGTATTGAGCTAATTAACTAATTAAGCGTATACTTAAGCTTCTCCTATAGTCAAGTGGAAAACTAGCTCTGACAGCATAGAGCACCTTAATATTCTGACATCATCCCAAGAAAGATATTGTAAGGCCTCTCATGTCTTATTTCTATTCCTTTAACCTGTGTGCCTTCCTGACTTCAAATAACTTTTAAAGTAGACCTAGGCCTTTTTTTGCTAAGTGCAAGAGAAAAAAATACTAGATTTTAAAACAATTAATACCATTTTGCATGTAAAAAATTTGTTTATAAATTATAATTTGATTATAAAATAGCCAGTTTCTCGGTTACATGCATATTTGAATTCTTCTGTTTTTTTTTGTTTTTTTTTTTCCTTTTTTTTGGCTACCTAAGAAGTGACTCTGGAGACTTAGAAAGAGAGGGTGTGGCTTTTGAAAGTACACTGAAAGCCTTGGGGTGTGTGTATGATAAGAATTTCAATGGCGGCTGAAATGAGTTTAAATGTATAGAAAGCAAACATAAAAATCTTGTTTAATTTCTGTCATGTTGTTTCCCTTTGAGTCACTCTGATGTCTTTTTCAAATCTGCTTTACTCCTGAGCTTTGTGCTACTGTATCCATGATCAGTATTTTTTCCCTTTTTATTTCGTTTTAACTGCTGATCCCTTTTCTGTGGTTCTTCCTTTAATATCAGCTGAAGCAGTTTGAATTGCTGAATCAAAGCTGTTTTGGGAGTGAGAGAGTGTATAAGATTGTGCAGGGTGAGATTCTCTGGGTAGAAGGTAACACCTCCTGCAGTTATAATCAATGCCCTGGACACTTTCAAAGATTGAAGAAGCCATGGCTTGCTCCAGGGTTAAACTTTTAAAATAACTTCCCTAGAGAAAAACATCATCAATAAAATGGACTAATTAGTTGACAATTCTTGGTACCCTAGTTTACAAGAAAAGATTAAATAAGTTAGTTTTGCATTTTTCACTTCACTTTTGGTTTCTTTTGGTTTTTAGCCTTTTATACTTTTGTTTATCTTGAGCATCATTTTTTAAAAACAGTACTTCTAGTATTTACCAGTTTATCCCCTAAGTTATTTTAATTTGCGAAGAACTAAAATGGACAGTGTCACCCTTTAGTAGTTGGAAATAGTCTAAACTTGAAATAATCAAGGCTGGAAATTATGAAAGGTAATTTGTTAAAGTATGCTGTGCACTGTTAAGTCACCAAGCTTTAAATTAAATTTACTATATTTACATAAAAACTGAACTATTTTAAAGAAAATAATGTTTAGTGAATATTAGGATAAATGATAGTTTCAAGGGGACTAGTTCAGTAGCATTTCATGTGTAATGTTATTTGTTGGTGATTTTTTTCAGCTGTTTACATGATATGAATAAAAGGCATATTTTAAAATATTAATGCCTAGATAAATTGCCTATTTCGATGTAGAAATTCTAACTAATGCCAAATTATGACTTAAAGATTTAATATGAAAAAGACACATCCCACTACCTACTTTTTATTTGTAATATAATTTGCTAAATTAAGACTGAAGTTCTGTAGTAATTCTGAATAGTATAATAACAGACTAGTATTTTAACTTTTTTTTAATATAGAGCATGTAGTCTTTTGGTTTCTTGTGCATAAATCATACCTAAAAGCTGCAGTTATAAGAATTAGATGGAGTATCGTAGCATATGTTATATATTTAGAATTATGTACTTCTATATTTTAAAATAAACTTTTTATCAATTTAAATATAAATATAATCAGTAATTCCGTACTCCAAGTATGGAATCAGATGTCCACAATCTTAGGATTTGTGTTTATAATCCGTATTGAAAAGGAGATCATACCTTGTTTATGAAATGGATATACAAAGATGACTATACCTTATGAAGTGTGAAGGCTGTGGAAGAAGGCTTCGGAAGAAGGAGTCAAGTAGTAGTAATAAAACTTGAAAACACCAATCATATTGTATTAGGTATACATGCTACAATTTTAAAAAAGCATAACTGATATATGGAAATTCCTTGGTGGCCTAATGGTTAGGATTCTGGGCTTTTACTGCCATTGCCTGGGTTCAGTCCCTGGTTGGGGAACTGAGATCCTGCAAGTTGCAGGGCACCGCTGATAAACAAAACAAAAAAAAAACTGATACCATTTCAGAGTCATGTACATTTGATTTTTATAAGATTTAAGCCAGTGTAGGTTAGAAATGCCATACAGAAATGATAAAGCATAGCAAACTATTATTTTTTGTTACCTAGAGTTTAAGTTATAATGAACATACAATGCTATTAAACTCGGAATGAAAATAAGTTATTTCACAATTTATAATTTTATAAATCAGAACTACAGAATGAAATAGTCTCTTAATCACTGGAGAGAACTAATATTTGTTTGAAGCTCTCCTTTGACCTCTTATTTGTGCAGTAAAGCAGTAATAATGATAAGTTATACAAGTGTATATCCAAAAGAAACTAATTTAAAAAGTTAGGGGAAATACTGTTAAGTAAGCAGTTCAACTTTCTTTTCTTTTAGATAATGAAGACCATTGCTTTTGTTATTATTTTCAGTTTTCCCATATTTAATAGTGTGACTGGAGGTTTTAAAAGAGTTCTTTTCAGTTTTTATCTTTAAGCCTATTTAAAACAATTCCACTGGCAATAGTAAAGAACCCACCTGCCAATGCAGGTTAGGCATAAGAGATGTTGGTTCGATCCCCGGGTCTAGAAAATCCCCTGGAGAAAGGAATGGCAATCCACTCCAGTATTCTTGCCTGGAGAATCCCATGGACAGAGGAGCCTGGCAGGCTACAGTCCATAGGGTCACACAGAGTCAGACAGGACTGAAGCGACTTAGCACAGCACCACACCATTAAGTTATCTTTATTATTACATAGGGAATGGAAATCTAGTTAGAAATAAAAGAATCAGTTTGATATAAAGCTGTATATGTATGCATTTATATTTTTTGTTATGGTACAGCTTGAACATAGATTGTTAAATGATAACATATTTAATAATGATCAATATCTTTATTATTAAAAATAGGTAGGTTTTGGACATACTCATGATTGCATCATATATACACACACACATGCCTTCATCCATATACATATCTTTGTATACTGAAATTCCAAATTGCTAACCCAGTAGTGTTGATTTTTTGAAAACAAAAAAACAAAAACAAAAACAAAAAAAACCCCATTATTTGAAAGGCTTGTCAATTTTGTTGGGAAATGAGTACTTGCTTATTCATACCATGAACTGCATATTCGAATAAAATTATCTTTATTTACAATGAACTGGTCTTCAAATATTTAAAAGAACATTTATCTATAGAAACAAATGCCAACAATACTTTTAAGCTTTCTTAAGTACTTTTCTTTAATGTACTTCTTCGTTTGCATTTTCTGATACTAAGAAAATGTCTTTTCATTGAGCTTTTTCTTGCACATTTACTAAGTATTGTGATGGTTTGAATGGTGTATGTTGTTTGTGATCAAAAACTTACAGAAGTTAAATGTGTCTATCAGAACAAACTTAAAACTACTGGTAATTTTTTTTCCTGGAAATTAACAAATGATAACATCAAAGCCTGCATAGCGAGGTATGTAGTGGGTCATTTGCTGCTTCAGGCGTTTTCTTTCCCTCAGGATGCATTTGTTTAGTTCCTCTCACTTTGTGCCTGTGGCACTGCCTGGGGAAATGCAGACATGCTCTTCCCCTCCAAGGAATCTCAGGGGTGGAGGGTAACTTACACGCAGCACTGTTTATAATAGCCAGGACATGGAAGCAACCTAGATGTCCATCAGCAGATGAATGGATAAGAAAGCTGTGGTACATATACACAATGGAGTATTATTCAGCCATTAAAAAGAATACATTTGAATCAGTTCTAATGAGGTGGATGAAACTGGAGCCTATTATACAGAGTGAAGTAAGCCAGAAAGAAAAACACCAATACAGTATACTAACGCATATATATGGAATTTAGGAAGATGGTAACAATAACCCTGTGTACGAGACAGCAAAAGAGACACTGATGTATAGAACAGTCTTATGGACTCTGTGGGAGAGGGAGAGGGTGGGAAGATTTGGGAGAATGGCATTGAAACATGTAAAATATCATGTATGAAATGAGTTGCCAGTCCAGGTTCGATGCACGATACTGGATGCTTGGGGCTGGTGCACTGGGACGATCCAGAGGGATGGTATGGGGAGGGAGGAGGGAGGAGGGTTCAGGATGGGGAACACATGTATACCTGTGGCGGATTCATTTTGATATTTGGCAAATCTAATACAGTTATGTTAAGTTTAAAAATAAAATAAAATTAAAAAAAAAAAAGTAATAATTGGTGTTGCTTTTTCATTATCGCCTATTCATGGCAATTTGCACTGTTCACTTTAGAGGAAGAAACTGAGTGGTGTAGGAAGTACTTACAGCAAATACATTAACAAGTTTAAAGCCATGAGCCAGTTTTAAAAAGGAAATTTTGAAATAGTCAGTACTATATAAGTAATTAAAAATATTGATCCAGTAATTTTGGTGTAGTAAAATTCTAAAATTTAATATTAAAAGGCCACCTGATGGATGTGAAGAGCTGACTCGTTTGAAAAGACCCTGATGCTGGGAAAGATTGAGGGCGGGAGGAGAAGGGGACGACAGAGGATGAGATGGCTGGATGGCATCACCGACTCAATGGACATGGGTTTGAGTGAACTCCCGGAGTTGGTGATGGACAGGGAGGCCTGGCGTGCTGCCGTTCATGGGGTCACGGAGTCGGACACGACTGAGCAACTGAACTGAACTGAACCTTAAAAGTGAAAAACAATTGTAGTGTTTAAGTTTTATGAAGACTAAATTAAAAGAGTTTGTTCATTTAGCCAGAGAAGAGTTTTAGCTATTAGAATTTACCTATTAGACATTTTAGTCTTCGGGTGACTAATTTTGCTTAAGCATTTTGTTTCAACACATTACAGAAACAATTTTATGTAACTTTGAGACTTGACAGTTGTGTGACTTGGTCAAGTGTTTTGAACTGTGTATAGAAATGATTTTATAGGAGAGAAAGATTAAGATACTTTTGAAAAGAAATTGTATATACACACATATATAACAAATAAATGTACAGTCTTAATTTCATTTTTCTTTTTTTCCTGAGAACTTTTTCACTAGCTGTAATACTGCTTCTTAAATGAGGTCTTTTTCCATTTTAGATAAATTTGAATTGTTTTATGACAAATAGTTTTACCATTAATTATTTTAGGGAATTTTCTGGTGGTCCAGTGGTTATAATTCTGTGCCTTCATTGCCAAGGGCACAGGTTCAATCCCTGATCAGGGAACTAGTAATCCCACAAGCTGTATAACAAGGTCAAAAAAAATTTTTTTTTAATTTTCTTAAGTAAGCATTTCCAAGTCATATCATTGTCTCATCTTGAGCTTCTGCAACTCAATTTGTTACTTGTATAAGGAATGATATCAATAAATTAAGCCTCCTAAATACTCTAGCTTTAGATAGTATCCTATTTCTTTATTTAGAATACAGGCACCAGACTTCAGCCTATAACAGCTAGTATTATAATAGCAATGCTGTTTGTCAAACTTTATATGTGTGCTTTTGTTTCCCTCTAAATTGTGACCTCACTGAGGGCAGGGTCCATATATCTTTACCATTTTATGCAGTTAAGTGGATAAGAACACAGGGTTAACTAAACATTTTTTGGAGTTAAACATTCTTGGTGCCAATTTTAGCTTTGTGACCTAATAGCTGTGTGACTTGGTCAAGTGTTTTGAACAATGTAGTCTTGTCCATAGAATGATCATCATAATGATACCAAACTCATAGAATTATCCTTAAGATTAAATGACAGAATATACAAAACGCACTTACGTTTGTGCCTGAAGTGGATCTTTAACCTTTTTATGGATGAAGGGAAAAAAGAATTTTCCTTAGCAAAAGAGATAGATATGATGGCTTATTGGCAGGTACCACCTTTATGACTTCAGTTTTCTTCTTAAATAGGAACATGATCTATGTATAAATGTTAATAGTGATAAAGGTGGAGATGGTAGTTATTTAGCATTTTATCTTATTTTTGGTTTGTTTTTTCCCTTTTCCTCTACAAATCCTGCCACTTTATATCTTATGCCTCTAAGAGTAGGACTGTCTTTTTTGAGCATCTAGTTGTATTGACAGTGATTTTTCTAGGTCAAAATTATTAACTATTCTGTGGACCCAAAGGACATGGGATTAAGTTGTTTTTAGCACTGCTTTGGAGCTGTAGGTAGGCTTCTAATGTCAACCTTCAGGGGTAACTGGAGGATATGAAACATAAGCCTTCTGAAAATGACTTTTTTAAACCCAGAGTCATTAATGGCAAAATTTTTTTTCTAACCTCTTCCTTTGTAAAATCCATCCTATTCATCCAGCAGTCCTCCAGTTCATCTATAGGTGCATCAAGGATTTATTGAGCACCAAGCACTATTGAAGTTTAGGGAGGTACTGCCGGGGTCCAGCCCCAGCTGATCCAGGGTATTCGAAGGAGAGACGGCATAGGCGAGGGTCAGGAAACAACTGCTTAATTACACGTTAATTAAGGATACAAAGAGTAATAGAATGAGGATAGCTCAGTAGGAAAATTCAGTGGAGAAAAGAGGCTGAGTAGCTTGGTTTACGCGGGAGACCAATAAAACTTCAAGACAAGAAGTTTGCACCACTTACGTAGGCCGCAGGCGTCCTTCTGTTCTCCCGAAGGAGAGGAGACACTGAGGCTTCCCCGGTCGGATCTTAGAAGCCCAGGCATAATTAGCAAGCATGGTGGGTTCCGCGCTCCAGATGGAGACTCAGCTGGAATTTGGGAGAGAGAGTGACATGGGGAGACCAAGTTTCAGTGAACAAGGCCCGCACTTTATTTTCCAAAGTAGTTTTTATACCTTAAGGTATGCATAGAGGATAATGGGGGAAGGGGTGGAGTCATGCAAGGACAGCAGTTCCTGGTTCTAATCTAAGCCAGGCTTTCAAACTTATCATATGCAAAAGTTCAGGTGATTGACATCATCTTCTGGCCCGGAGGCCTATTAACATTTTAAGAAACTTATTTTTCTCTAAAGGTGATTATTCCAAAGTCAGGCACCAGCCTTCCAAAAAGCATTGGACAAAGCTGCATTTTACATTTCTATACACCCATTATATCAATCAATACACTGCCAAGGACACAGTAGGTAAGGAGTATGGAGACTTAGCAGCAAACATTGGCCCAACAAGTGAAAAACCCTTCTCCAATACAATTTCTAATCAATCTTTTAACTACTCAAAGGAATCTGTGTTTAGGCAGTTTAGAACATCTCCTGCCTCTCACAGTTGGGAGGCTCTGAACAATCACATGTGGCCGGAAAAACCCATTCAGGCAGGCTAGAGGATTTCCAAAGGAGTTTGTAGGTTGAAACACTGTCACATCCAAAAATTATTAACTGGAGCTGTAAGCTAACTCTTTTTTCAGAGAGAGGTAGTGGGAGACAGCCCCCTGTAAAGTCAGAGGTGTAGGTGAAAGCACAAAGCAGAAAGTAGGCAGACTCTGGTTTGGGGGGTAGATGCTCGAGAATTTCCAGGGGGACTCCTGAGGCTCGATCCCGCCTTTGCGTATGCCGAGCCTCCTTCCTCATGACCTTTGTCATGGGCGGAGTTCCTCACGCTGGCTCCCGGCAGTGATAGAATTCCAGTTGAGCTATTCCAGATCCTGAAAAATGATGCTGTGGAAAGTGCTGCACTCAATATTCAATATGCACTCAATATGCAATATGCCGGCTCCCGGCAAGGTACAGTATTAATTAAAACATAGTGCCTGTCCTCAAGACTTCGTGGTTTAATGAGGGCTACAAGTGAATTTGGTGCAGCGTGGTATGCACCAAAACCATATGCATAGCGTGTTGTGAGCATGTTGAAGGGATCTCTTAATGCCATCTCTATGGAAATACTTCCAGAAGAAGTAATCTTTCCATAGAATCCTCAGGTATGAGTAGGCACTTGGAGGTGGAGAGAGGTTTTCCAGACAGAGGGGTTAGGTGAATATAGCTTGAACACAGATTGTGATGTGAGAGGGCGAGTGTGAGACTGAGGCTGTAGACATCATCAGGACCAGGTGTGTCCTTTTAAGGTATTTGTGAATTTGTGTTTAAGGCTTATAGAGCAGCATTGAATAGTGACTAAACAGGGAAATGACATGTCAAATTGTGTTTTAGATGGTTAAATCTGGCACAAACCTGAACAGTGGCTTCAGTGACCAGTAAGATATTATCAACATAACACACGTGAGCAAAAATGGTAGATTAAACTGAGGAGCCGGGAGGAACGAATAGAACTGGAGAGATACAAGAGCTACGATGATGATTGATTGTCAGTGGGAAGTGAAAGAAATAAAAGGCTCAAGTATGATACCTGGATTTCTGATTTGTCTAATAGGGGAGATGGTAGTTATCATTAAATGAGTTGATGAATACTCAAGAGGAGTGGTATTTAACACTCAGGGAGTTGAAAATCTTATTTCGGATATGCTGTTTTTGAGGTGTATATGCCACAATATTCTTTCCAGTTGACTCTCATAGGATGCTTTTGTTGATTTTTGCCAAAATCTTGCATCCATAGCCATCCTGTGGTTACAACATGGTCAATTGTGATGTGATTTGAACAGTTCAGTTCAATTCAGTCGCTCAGTCGTGTCTGACTCTTTGCGACCCCATGAATCACAGCATGCCAGGCCTCCCTGTCTATCACCAACTCCCAGAGTTCACCCAAACTCATGTGCATCGAGTCGGTGATGCCATCCAGCCATCTCATCCTCTGTCGTCCCCTTCTCCTCCTGCCCCCAATCCCTCTCAGCATCAGGGTCTTTTCCAGTGAGCCAACTCTTCACATGAGGTGGCCGAAGTATTGGAGTTTCAGCCGCATAATCAGTCCTTCCAATGAACACCAAGGACTGGTCTCCTTTAGGATGGACTGGTTGGATCTCCTTGCAATCCAAGGGACTCTCAAGAGTCTTATCCAACACCACAGTTCAAAAGCATCAATTCTTCAGTGCTTAGCTTTCTTCATAGTCCAACTCTCGCATCCATACATGACCACTGGAAAAACCATAGCCTTGACTAGATGGACCTTTGTTGGCAAAGTAATATCTCTGCTTTTTAATATGTTATCTAGGTTGCTCATAACTTTCCTCCCAAGGAGTAAGCATCTTTTAATTTCATGGCTGCAGTCACCATCTGGAGTGACTTTGGAGCCCAAAAAAACAAAGTCTGACACTGTTTCCCCATCTATTTCCCATGAAGTGATGGGACCAGATGCCATGATCTTAGTTTTCTGAATGTTGAGCTTTAAGCCAACTTTTTCACTCTCCACTTTCACTTTCATCAAGAGGCTTTTTTAGTTCTTCACTTTCTGCCATAAGGGTGGTGTCATCTGCATATCTGAGGTACTGATATTTCTCCCGGCAATCTTGATTCCAGCTTGTGCTTCCTCCAGCCCAGCGTTTCTCATGATGTACTCTGCATATAAGTTAAATAAGCAGGTGACAATATACAGCCTTGACGTACTCCTTTTCCTATTTGGAACCAGTCTGTTGTTCCATGTCCAGTTCTAACTGTTGCTTCCTGACCTGCATACAGGTTTCTCAAGAGGCAGGTCAGGTGATCTGGTATTCCCATCTCTTTTAGAACTTTCCACAGTTTATTGTGATCCACACAGTTAAAGGCTTTGGCATAGTCAATAAAGCAGAAATAGATGTTTTTCTGGAACTCTCTTGCTTTTTCCATGATCTAGCGGATGTTGGCAATTTGATCTCTGTTTCTTCTGCCTTTTCTAAAACCAGCTTGAACATCTGGAAGTTCACGGTTCACATACTGCTGAAGCCTGGCTTGGAGAATTTTGAGCATTACTTTACTAGTGTGTGAAATGAGTGCTTAAAGGGAGTGTCAGACTTAAAGAATGTGTACTTAATATTATATGTGATTCACAGTGTCACAGCTATAGACAAGACAAACTGTTACATTTAATCTGTATAATTAAGATTTTAACTTCATGTTCTTAAGCCTAGACTATCAACAAAACAATAAATGAAGCCCTGATTTGTAGTGTTTGCCAATTTCTATGGTATAAGTACTCATATAAAAGCCGTGGATAATTTCAAGCTGCCAGTCTATTGTTATTGAACATAGAGTTGGAAAGAAATAGACAATATTTCATCATTATGTGTTATTTCCACCATACAAATACAATAGACACTAATAACTAAGAGCATAGATAATAGTAAAATATAGTAAAATAACTAGGAAGTGATGAGTGTTTATTACATTTATGTTGTATGTATTTGTTCAGTTCAGTCAGTTCATTTGCTCAGTCATGTCCGTCTCTTTGTGACCCCATGGACTGCAGCAAGCCAGGCCTCCCTGTCCATCACCAACTCCCGGAGTTTAGTCAAACTCATGTCCCTTGAGTCAGTGATGCCATCCAACCATCTCTTCCTCTGTCATCCCCTTCTCCCTTCTTCAATCTTTCCCAGCATTAGCGTCTTTTCAAATGAATCAGTTCTTCGTATAAGGTGTCCAAAGTAGTGGAGTTTCAGCTTCAACATCAGTTCTTCCAATGGATATTCAGGACTGTTGGATCTCCTTGCAGTCGAAGGGACTCTCAGGAGTCTTCTCCAACACCACAGTTCAGGAGCGTCAGTTCTTCGGCGCCCAGCTTTCTTTATAGTCCAGCTCTCACATCCATACATGACTACTGGAAAAGCCATAGCTTTGACTGGATGGACCTTTGTTGGCATGTATTTGTAAGATTATGTAATTTAATTTTTAGTGGTGGCTTTGTGTAACAGCTGATTCACAGAATTCCTGAAAAGTTAGCAGTGGTTTCCCATGAACCAGTATGTGTTAGCTCCAGCATGCCACATACATGAGTATGTTCAGTGCAGCACTATTTATGTGACTTAAAACCGAAACTGTCTCAGTGCTCATCTGTCGTAGAATGGTAATTTTGATTTTTGTCTAATTATTATTTAAGTATGCTAGAAATCTAGTTCTTATTTCTAACTATAAATTTGGATCTGCTATCTTTACACAATAGACTATTAGATTGTAATAAGATTAAATTTACAACTATATGCAACAAGGTATTAGTAGATGAACCTCTCCAACTTACTGTTATGTTAAAGGAGCCAGAAAGAGTATAAATTATGTGATTCCATTTATATAAAGTTCAAAAACAAGAAAAACTAGTACATGGTGTTAGAAATCAATGTAGTATTTATGCTCAAAGGGTGATTCATGACAAGGGCTTCTGGGGTGCTAGAAGTGCCCATTTTAAAAAAATTTGTTAGTTCCATGTGTTCACTTTGTGAAAACTTATTGAGCTGTATACTTAAAGTTTGTGCGCTTTTCTATGTATATGTAATATTTCAATTGAAATTTCACTAGAAACAAAATATTAGCTGAATTGGAAGATGCATCTGGAAACTAGGCAGTTAGTATATTTGAGGGATATCTTATGTTGAGATATAGCCTAAGCCCACTCTTAAGTTATTACGGAATTGGGATTTTTCTCTTTCTGGTATATTGTGAACTTCAGTTGAAATACTTTCCATGCCTTGAACTTAGCCTGTACAGTTAGTACATCACTTCTTGTCTTGCTTTTTCTTCTTTCTAAAAGCCTTCTTCCTAGTTCCTAATTTCCTATTGAAATTTCTTTGCATTCTCTTCACATGGAAGTCATTCTTGAATTGTTTGAGGTCTGATTACAGTAAAAGTAGTTTTTACCTACTGGCATATCTGTTACCATATAAAATTTGAAGATTAGTGTGAACATGGTTAGATATACTTTTCTAGGTTCAAGAGTATTGCATGATTGAGGATTTCACAGTCTGACTGCTGGGTAAGTGGGACTTGTTTAAGGCTTCCTCTGTTGACTCAAATATAACCCCCAATTCTGTATCTTGATGGTTTTTTCCATTATCCTTATTGTAATCATCCAATACCAGCTCTCATAAAAATGCTTTGTCATGACCTACATACTGTCAAGCATATTTACTATCACTTTTGAAATAATCTAAAATTTCATGATAATATAGTAAATAGTAAGAAATTGCAAGTCCCTTTCCATTAAACGATTTTGTAAATTACAGATACCTTATTAGTAACTGGTTGTCAGCCATGATCTTAAAGGATTGGGTCTCATGAAAGATTACTATATTTCTAGATGTTGAATCTGAGACTAGTTAAAAATCCCCAGATCTGTTCATCTAGATTAGATGAACTAAGTTTGATTTTCTCTGTGGTCAAGTTAATGTCACAACTCTGCTGTTAGTGAAGATCAGATTGAAACTGCTAGTGTCTACAACAGTGTGATGTTAACTTGCTGTACTTACCAGTCCACTTATGGACACCCTCCCACTGGTATGTTTATGGCTGGTTTAAACATCTATGTCAGGTGGCTTATTTGAAGTGAATTCATTTATACTTGTTGTTCAGTTGGTAAGTCGTGTCTGACTCTTTGCAACCTCATGAACTGCAGCACACCAGGCTTCCCTGTCCTCTACTATCTCCCAGAGTTTGCTCAAGTTCATGTCCATTGAGTTGGTGATACTGTCTAACCATCTCATCCTCTCCTGCCTTCTTCTCCTTTTGCCTTCATTCATTTGTACTTCCACAGTTGATAAACTCATTTCTTTTCTAACTGATTCTATCCTGGAATGCTTCTGACAGTTTGTATCTTAAGCACTTCATTTCTGGGAGGGTCCAATTTAAGTTTAATTTTATTTTCTCCAATTTTAGAACAAGTTTAACTTTTTTACATTTTTTTCTGTGTTATAAGAAAAATCAAGTTATGTTGCTTTAAAAATTTTTTTGTAAGTAAAGTTCTTTTAACAATGTTTTCTAATTCCTTTGGCATGAAGAAGCCAATAATTCTACTTTCCTAAAGCGACTTGTTTTCCTTTTACACTCCATGCTTCTGGTGTTGGCACTCTTGTTTTTACTACTCTCTTGCACACAGAATTTTAGGTTTTTTACAGAATAAAGGTTATAGGCGAATAGCCAGCTGTCATATTCTTGAGGTCAGATACCACTACTATATATGAGATGCTCTGTTTGGCTTCATACTACTTGCCAGATTGCTAAGCAGATGTTCTAGGCTATAATTCAGGAAACTGGGACCTCTTGAAACATTCCCTGAGAGTCGCTTTTGACATCTCTGAATCATTTATTTAAAGGTAATTAGTTCTAGTGAAAATGAAAATGCATTGATGTGAAAAGAACAAAATTATTTTACAGTGTTTGGATATTGTAGCTTGATTAGAAATTTGATCCTGGATATGTATATGATGGTACAAAAGTATAAATTTTAACATAAGAATACGTTAGAATTAAGGCTTTTCACTTTTTTCTTTAATTTGGAGACTTACCAAAAAGGGTATTTTTCTTCAAAGTTTTTCTGTGTATAGACTTTAAGGACTACCAGTTGACTCTGTACTACATTGAAGAACTAATAAGCTGCCTGTTTTTATACAGAAAACAGGTGCAAAGGAGAGTGTAAAATATCCTTTCTTCTATTATATATCCTAGTGCATGCCTTGGTACTTTTCTCAAGTATCCCATCAATATTTTTGTTGTTACTACAGTTTTTTTTATTAATAATGAATGCAAAGTTTCCTTATTTATACCTGGAACTTTTATGAAATACTATTCTAAAGCTGTAGTTTTCTTGTGCTTTGTGTCCAATATTAACACATCATTTGCACAAAAGATAAAAATTTAAACTGATAAAACTGTTATGATCTAAAAGTCATAAAACTGCATTAAAAAAAAACCTGCTATGATACGTTCATTTAGATCTCTTTGGCCCCTTTTGGATAGTAAAGGAACCATATAACTTGTGTGCATATCAATGTATTTTACTTGTATGCTTTGTGCTTTAAAGTGCTTCACACAGAAATAGTATAAGATCCAATATCTTGTTATTGAGATAATTGTTAGGCCTACCATATTTTACAAAAGATGAGAATAAATAGTAGGATAAATATCCAAGTCTCATTTATATTCACCTATGGGTGAATTTGAATTTAAAGTTTATGCGTATCCATTGGACATTCAGGATACTCATAACAAACACTTCAGTCAAACTAATGAAGTCTCAGAGTGAAAATCAAACTCTTGAATCACCTCTGTTCTTCCTCCTTAAACAATTCTCCCATTCTTTTTCCCATTTCATATTTTGGATAAATAGCATTACAATGAGACTGATGTGAAAGACCAGTCTCAGCAATTCTCCCAGAGTTGTAGAAAAGTAATCGGAGGTGTTAATTTACAAAACTTACCCTAATCTTTAAGCCTAAGTGGACATACAACCTTAACTTCATAACTTCCAGTTCCTCTGGGCTAAAAGTTGTATTCCCGTGTGAAAAAACACATGGCTTGGTGATGTCAGTTTTATAATTGAAACCCAAGCAAGCCTCTGTGTCTAAAGGAAATATAAGGGTATGCGTAGGTAAGCTCTTATTTGGATAACTGATATTTGAATGTTAGTAATCTCTGTCCTCTCTTTCTTCTTTCCCTTTCTGTTCCTCTCCCCTCTTCGTTTCATACAAATATTGGTGGTGGTGGTTTAGTCGCTAAGTCGTGTCCGACTCTTGTGACCCCATGGACTGTAGCCCGCCAGGCTCTTCTGTTCATGGGATTCTCCAGGCAAGGATACTGGAATGGATTGTCATTTCCTTCTCCAGCGGATCTTCCTGACCCAGGAATCGAACCCAGGTCTCCTGCATTGCAGGCAGATTCTTTACTGACAGAGCTATGAGAGAAGCCATCATACAAATATACACCCACACAAATTAGCAAGTCAATTATTAGCCTATCAGGTTACCGGGTTTTGTCAATTAAAAGATGCCCATGTTCTTTATATTTTATTTTATTTTATTTTATTTATTTTTTTTCTGTTTTTTTATCTTTAAAAATAATTTATTTATTTTACTTTATTTTTTTTTAATTTTATTTTATTTTTAAACTTTACATAACTGTATTAGTTTTGCCAAATATCAAAATGAATCCGCCACAGGTATACATGTGTTCCCCATCCTGAACCCTCCTCCCTCCTCCCTCCCCATTCCATCCCTCTGGGTCGTCCCAGTGCACCAGCCCCAAGCATCCAGTATCGTGCATCGAACCTGGACTGGCAACTCATTTCATACATGATATTTTACATGTTTCAATGCCATTCTCCCAAATCTTCCCACCCTCTCCCTCTCCCACAGAGTCCATAAGACTGTTCTATACATCAGTGTCTCTTTTGCTGTCTCGTACACAGGGTTATTGTTACCATCTTTCTAAATTCCATATATATGCGTTAGTATACTGTATTGGTGTTTTTCTTTCTGGCTTACTTCACTCTGTATAATAGGCTCCAGTTTCATCCACCTCATTAGAACTGATTCAAATGTATTCTTTTTAATGGCTGAATAATACTCCATTGTGTATATGTACCACAGCTTTCTTATCCATTCATCTGCTGATGGACATCTAGGTTGCTTCCATGTCCTGGCTATTATAAACAGTGCTGCGATGAACATTGGGGTACACGTGTCTCTTTCCCTTCTGGTTTCCTCAGTGTGTATGCCCAGCAGTGGGATTGCTGGATCATAAGGCAGGTCTATTTCTAGTTTTTTAAGGAATCTCCACACTGTTCTCCATAGTGGCTGTACTAGTTTGCATTCCCACCAACAGTGTAAGAGGGTTCCCTTTTCTCCACACCCTCTCCAGCATTTATTACTTGTAGACTTTTGGATTGCAGCCATTCTGACTGGTGTGAAATGGTACCTCATAGTGGTTTTGATTTGCATTTCTCTGATAATGAGTGATGTTGAGCATCTTTTCATGTGTTTGTTAGCCACCTGTATGTCTTCTTTGGAGAAATGTCTATTTAGTTCTTTGGCCCGTTTTTTGATTGGGTCATTTATTTTTCTGGAGTTGAGCTGTAGGAGTTGCTTGTATATTCTCGAGATTAGTTGTTTGTCAGTTGCTTCATTTGCTATTATCTTCTCCCATTCTGAAGGCTGTCTTTTCACCTTGCTAATAGTTTCCTTTGATGTGCAGAAGCTTTTAAGGTTAATTAGGTCCCATTTGTTTATTTTTGCTTTTATTTCCAATATTCTGGGAGGTGGGTCATAGAGGATCCTGCTGTGATGTATGTCGGAGAGTGTTTTGCCTATGTTCTCCTCTAGGAGTTTTATAGTTTCTGGTCTTACGTTGAGATCTTTAATCCATTTTGAGTTTATTTTTGTGTATGGTGTTAGAAAGTGCTCTAGTTTCATTCTTTTACAAGTGGTTGACCAGAGTTCCCAGCACCACTTGTTAAAGAGATTGTCTTTAATCCATTGTATATTCTTGCCTCCTTTGTCAAAGATAAGGTGTCCATATGTGCGTGGATTTATCTCTGGGCTTTCTATTTTGTTCCATTGATCTATATTTCTGTCTTTGTGCCAGTACCATACTGTCTTGATAACTGTGGCTTTGTAGTAGAGCCTGAAGTCAGGTAGGTTGATTCCTCCAGTTCCATTCTTCTTTCTCAAGATCGCTTTGGCTATTCGAGGTTTTTTGTATTTCCATACAAATTGGGAAATTATTTGTTCTAGCTCTGTGAAGAATGCTGTTGGTAGCTTGATAGGGATTGCATTGAATCTATAGATTGCTTTGGGTAGTATACTCATTTTCACTATATTGATTCTTCCAATCCATGAACATGGTATATTTCTCCATCTGTTAGTGTCCTCTTTGATTTCTTTCACCAGTGTTTTATAGTTTTCTATATATAGGTCTTTAGATTCTTTAGGTAGATATATTCCTAAGTATTTTATTCTTTCCGTTGCAATGGTGAATGGAATTGTTTCCTTAATTTCTCTTTCTGTTTTCTCATTATTAGTGTATAGGAATGCAAGGGATTTCTGTGTGTTGATTTTATATCCTGCAACTTTACTATAGTCATTGATTAGTTCTAGTAATTTTCTGGTGGAGTCTTTAGGGTTTTCTATGTAGAGGATCATGTCATCTGCAAACAGTGAGAGTTTTACTTCTTCTTTTCCAATTTGGATTCCTTTTATTTCTTTTTCTGCTCTGATTGCTGTGGCCAAAACTTCCAAAACTATGTTGAATAGTAATGGTGAAAGTGGGCACCCTTGTCTTGTTCCTGACTTTAGAGGAAATGCTTTCAATTTTTCACCATTGAGGATAATGTTTGCTGTGGGTTTGTCATATATAGCTTTTATTATGTTGAGGTATGTTCCTTCTATTCCTGCTTTCTGGAGAGTTTTGATCATAAATGGATGTTGAATTTTGTCAAAGGCTTTCTCTGCATCTATTGAGATAATCATATGGTTTTTATTTTTCAATTTGTTAATGTGGTGTATTACATTGATTGATTTGTGGATATTGACGAATCCTTGCATCCCTGGGATAAAGCCCACTTGGTCATGGTGTATGATCTTTTTAATGTGTTGTTGGATTCTGATTGCTAGAATTTTGTTAAGGATTTTTGCATCTATGTTCATCAGTGATATTGGCCTGTAGTTTTCTTTTTTTGTGGCATCTTTGTCAGGTTTTGGTATTAGGGTGATGGTGGCCTCATAGAATGAGTTTGGAAGTTTACCATCCTCTGCAATTTTCTGGAAGAGTTTGAGCAGGATAGGTGTTAGCTCTTCTCTAAATTTTTGGTAGAATTCAGCTGTGAAGCCATCTGGACCTGGGCTTTTGTTTGCTGGAAGATTTCTGATTACAGTTTCAATTTCTGTGCTTGTGATGGGTCTGTTAAGATTTTCTATTTCTTCCTGATCGAGTTTTGGAAAGTTGTACTTTTCTAAGAATTTGTCCATTTCTTCCTCGTTGTCCATTTTATTGGCATATAATTGTTGATAGTAGTCTCTTATGATCCTTTGTATTTCTGTGTTGTCTGTTGTGATCTTTCCATTTTCATTTCTAATTTTATTGATTTGATTTTTCTCCCTTTGTTTCTTGATGAGTCTGGCTAATGGTTTGTCAATTTTATTTATCCTTTCAAAGAACCAGCTTTTGGTTTTGTTGATTTTTGCTATGGTCTCTTTTGTTTCTTTTGCATTTATTTCTGCTCTAATTTTTAAGATTTCTTTCCTTCTACTAACCCTGGGGTTCTTCATTTCTTCCTTTTCTAGTTGCTTTAGGTGTAGAGTTAGGTTATTTATTTGACTTTTTTCTTGTTTCTTGAGGTGTGCCTGTATTGCTATGAACTTTCCCCTTAGCACTGCTTTTACCGTGTCCCACAGGTTTTGGGTTGTTGTGTTTTCATTTTCATTTGTTTCTATGCAAATTTTGATTTCTTTTTTGATTTCTTCTGTGATTTGTTGGTTATTCAGCAGCGTGTTGTTCAGCCTCCATATGTTGGAATTTTTAATAGTTTTTCTCCTGTAATTGAGATCTAATCTTACTGCATTGTGGTCAGAAAAGATGCTTGGAATGATTTCTATTTTTTTGAATTTACCAAGGCTAGCTTTATGGCCCAGGATGTGATCTATCCTGGAGAAGGTTCCATGTGCGCTTGAGAAGAAGGTGAAATTCATTGTTTTGGGATGAAATGTCCTATAGATATCAATTAGGTCTAACTGGTCTATTGTATCGTTTAAAGTTTGTGTTTCCTTGTTAATTTTCTGTTTAGTTGATCTATCCATAGGTGTGAGTGGGGTATTAAAGTCTCCCACTATTATTGTGTTATTGTTAATTTCTTCTTTCATACTTGTTATATTTTAACACCTCTGAAATTGGTCTTTGCCTGTCTTTTCTCTGCCCAAGTTTAGAACCAGTTGAGAGAAAAAAAGTAACATGATAGAGATCAGTATATCATCTTTATAACTCATAAATAGTAGATTGAGGAATGAGTTCATCCTACTATCCAGGTGGGTTATTCTCCCCAGAATTCAGCAAATTTACCGGCAGGCTCATCCCGTGAGCTTATGGCACAGAGCAGCAGAGAACATGTGCTTTCTACAGGCATCTGGGGGCTTCCCTGGTGGCTCAGATGGCAAAGAATCTACCTGCAATATGGGAGACCTGGGTTCAGTCCCTGGGTTGGGAAGATCACCTGAAGAAGAAAATGGCAACCCACTCCAGTATTCTTGCCTGGAGAATCCCCATGGACAGAGGAGCCTGGCGGGCTACAGTCCATGGGGTCGCAAAGAGTCGGACACAACTGAAGCGACCAAGCACAACAAAGCACCGCACAGCACAGCACAGAGGCATCTGGCTGCCCAGATGGGAGGAAGAGACCGAGTCACAAAGCGCAGCTCAGCAATCACGCAGGTTGGCACCCCCGCTCCAGGGGAGAATGGGAAGGTGGGAGCAGCGAGGGGAGTATTATTAGTCTAGATGCAGACTAGTCTAGAGTACTAGTGTACCCCCCACCAACCGAGTGAAGCTCAGGTCTCTGATCTAGATACTACTCCAAAGCTAAGCCCTTTCCTATTCTTTCCCAAGTTCTGATTTGCTTAGGATGCTTTAAAAATACAGATGTTCAAATATACCCTAGGAATATATTCGTTTTTTATTCTCTCTCTCCTGTATCTGGATTCTTCTCCGGCTCGCCTTTCTACTTTCATACACTTTTACTGCTGCCAACACCTGTTGAGTTTTTTGTTTCTTCATTTCTTGGAGAAGCTGGTCCTTTCTGGGCAGACTCCAGGCTCGCTCTCTGTTGTAGGACGCACCTTTTCCTCCCAGTTGCCTGCGTTCCAATACAGCTGAATCTCATGCCTTGTTTTCTCCTCTGCCTTTGGTTATGATGTCCCATTCAGATCCCTTGAGATGCATTTATCCTCACCTTGATCTCACTCTTGTTGTCACACCTTCTCTTCTACATTTATTCTCTTGTACACCCTCTCCCCTGGCCTGTCACATGCCTACCTGGGCTTAATAGAGTTCCTTTGAACTAGAAGCCTGTTAGTATTAAAAAAAAAAAACTACGTTCAAGCCACATGTTGTTAATATCCTCATTTGCTCCACACATGCTGCCTTAATATTGGCTTCTTTCTTGAAGAATTAGCGTTGAAGAAATCCACATTTGCATTTTATCACATCCACTGCAGCCCATCTGGAGTAAACCACCAATCCACAGTGGATTTTTGCTGAAGAGGGTTTTGCTCCGTGAAGCACCTAGATAAATGCACAAAGATGAGAGCAAAAGAAAACACTCTTTTTTATTTTCTTCAGAACCAAAGTTTAATATACCATGTTTTCCAGGGTATAAAGCATATTAAAATTATACTTAAGTATTAGAAATTGAGTGTCTGAGGCAGGAATAAAATCTTATCCGTTTGTGGAATATGCAAGCATGGCTTGGCGGAAAGATATTTTCAGTGTATTGCATTCTGTATTTTTGTACTGTGATCTATAAAACTTTATATCATAAGTTGTGCTTATTAAGAAGATTGATGTCTCCAATCAGATAATCATGAAGATGATTCTGTAACAGAAAGAAGGAGAGTAAAGATACTTGGAGAAACCAGAAAAGCTGGTCTTTAGTAGTGTATACCTTGAATTAGTGGAGTAGAATTAGGGTTTTTCTTCACATTTTACTTTGTCTTATCTTGAGATTATTTTTCCACCAACTGCATTGGAGATATATTTTTCTTAAGTGGTAACAGATAAGTTGAGGTTTTTTCCCTACTACTTGTTTGTAGAATACTTGTTCATTCATTTAGCCTTTATTTGAGCATCATATATGTGTGTGATTGTCATATATAGCGTATATGTGTGTGTACGCATACATGAAGCACTGTTCTAGATAATGGGGATATGTCAGAGAATAGCCCCAAATCCCAGCTCTCATGGAGCTTATCATTCTGCTGGAGTATCATGACAGTTAAAAGTTCTTTAAATGTGATATAGTTAGAAGTTGGTCCTCTAAGTAGTAATGGAAGATCCCCCGGAGAAGGAGATGGCAACCCACTTCAATATTCTTGCCTGGAAAATCCCATGGACAGAAGAGCCCGGCTTGCTATAGTCCACAGGGTCGCAACGAGTTGGACACGACTGAAGCAACTTAGCACACACATTGCTCTTTTAATATCTCGTGGCATGGCAGGCTCCAGGTATTCAGACTTCATACATGATGGCTCGTGGAAGAAAGAATGCCGAAACTGCCAGTTCTCTTAGACGTTAGGCATGGAACTGGCACAGTGTCACCTGCATCATACTCCTTTTGATTTTTACTGGATGATAGTTGCTTTGCAACGCTGTGTTCGTTTCTGCCCTACAGCAAAGGGAATCAGTTATATGCGTACGTGTGCTCAGTGCTTCAGTTGTGTCCAGCTCTTTGTGACCCTATGGACTGTAGCCTGTCAGGCTCCTCTGTCCATGGGATTCTCCAGGCAAGTATACTGGAGTGGGTTGCCTTGCCCTCCTCCAGAGGATCTTCCCCACCTAGGGGATGGGACCCACATCTCTTATGTCTCCTACGTTGGCAGCGGGGTTCTTTACCACTGCACCACGTAGGAAGCCCATATGTATACATCTATCCTCTCTTTAGATTTCCTTCCCATTTAGGTCACCAGAGAGCACTGAGGAGAATTCCCTGTGCTGTGCAGGGAGCTGCTCTCCGTAGGTATCTATTTCAGACAATAGTGGTGTGTATAGGTCAAACCCAATCTACCAGTTCATCCCACCCCATTCTTCCCCCTTGGTATCCATAAGTTTGTCCTCTCCACCTGTGTCTCTGTCTCTGCTTTGCAAATAAGTTAGCCTATACCATTTTTCTAGATTCCATGCATAAGCAGTATTATTATGATATTTGTTTTTCTCTTTCTGACTTATTTCACTCTATAACGATCTCTAGGTCTATCCATGTCTCTGCAAATGGCACTGTTTTGTTCCTTCTAATGGGTGAGTAATATTCCATCGTACATATATACCACATCATTATCCATTCCTTTGTTGATGGACATTTAGGTCGCTTCTATATCCTGACTGTTGTAAACAGTGCTGCGGTGAACATTGGCGTGCATGTATCTTTTTGAATTATGGTTTTCGCTGGGTGTATGTCCAAGTGTGGGATTATTGGGCCATACAGTAATTCTATTTTTAGTTTTCTGAGAAACCTCTGTACTGTTTTCCACAGTGGTTGTACCAATTTACATTCCCACCAATAGTGTAGAAGGGTTCCCATTGCTCCACTCCCTCTCCAGCATTTCATCTTACTCTTTTGGTCAAAGCAGGCATAAGTCAGCCCAGGTTCAAGAAGAGGTGACTTAGACCCCCCAAAGATTTTATAGCCATGTTTACTGTGCCACAGGTACATTTAATTAGCTATGTGACTTCAGAAAATCACTTCAGTTGCCTGAACGTCAGAACCCTAAACTAGTCTGTCCTAGCATGTCAGGGGAGATGTGAGTGCGTCTTGTAATACTTATGTTAATGGTCATTGTTTACCCAATGTGATTCATTTAGATATATTCTATTTACTGCAGCTTCAATTTGGATATGGTTAAAAAAAATTATAAGCTTCTCATTCTCCAAGGTCTTTAAGGTAGTTGCTTACCATCATCATCTAGTACTGTACTGTGTGTATATAACATATGAAGGAAGAAGTGGCAAATTATTATGTCACATTATCATAATGTACAATATCTTCTGTCACCTAGGTACCTTTTACTCATCAGTATTATAATGACCAAACAGAATAAGACATTGCAATTCGTAGCAGTCTAAAATTTGCCATTCTATGGGGAAAATGACTTCTAGCATTCTGTCTTTACATGACTGTATCTTTTGAAAAATTTCTTTATCCATTCATCTGTCAGTGGACACTTAGCTTGTTTCTGTTTTTTCCATTGTAAATAGTGCTGCTATGAACATTGTGGGGCATGTATCTTTCTAAATTAGAGTTTTCTCCAGATTTAAGAGTTTCCTCTGGATATATGCTCAGGAGTGGGATTGCTAGATCATAGGGCAACTCTATTTTTAGATTTTTAAGGAACCTCCATACTGTTTTCCTACTGTTTGCACTCATTTCCCACCAACAGTGTAAGAGAGTTCCTTTTCCTCTCCACCCTCTCCAGCATTTACCATTTGTAGGCTTTGTAACGATGGCCATTCTGACAGGCCATCTGTGTCAGGCGATACTTCATTGTAGTTTTCATTTGCATTTCTCTAATAATTAGCGATGTTGAACATCTTTTTATGTGCCTGTTGGCCATCTATGTGTCTTTCCATGTTTCACTTAAAGGATGCCTATATGTACATTCAGATGAGTAACCATGTTTTTTATTTCTTTTTCGCTTTTAAAAAGTTACTTAGGAAAATGCTTTAAAAAAAAGGAAAAGGAAAAAAATTATACACAGTCCTTGCAGTTAAAAAAATAATAAATGAAAACTTCTGTCCCTGCTCTTATCCCATGCCAGAGGTAGTAATCTTGATTCATAATTTTGATGGATAGCCTTGCAAATTTTTTCCTAAAGCTATATAACTATTGATGTGTCTATCTGTATTTATTATTTATTTCACCAGGAAAAATTATGATCTACATATATTTTCACTTTTAATTACCCAGCCTTGCTAAACCGCAGTTTCTTCGTCTGAAAATGCAGGGGCTTAGCAGTAGTACCAGCTCGCAGGCTCACAGTAAAGTGAAATAATCCATGTAAATTATTTATATCACACCAGCACAAGTAAAATGGAGGCAAAGGATGGATAGTGTATTTATTTATCTTATTGTAATTCCAGCAGTTTAGGGCATCTAATAGAAATTGGAGTGCTCGAGGCAGGATAAACATAAAAAGATTGACAAAGACCAGAAATTATAGTAATGTTTAAACTAATAACTTGAGCTTACGATGGTGCATCATTAAGTGCGCTGCAAGTGATTGCCAGTCATAATTGCCTAAGATACAAACAATACTGTTTTCTTAGTTTTCAGTGTAAAAATTAATTTCCCTTCATGGTTTCCCTACCTTATTCTACAATGAAATAAAAATTATACTACCATTTTATAAAATTAAAAAAAACTTTCCTAAACCATCTTTGTAAAATATGCTAAAATAATAAATTTCAAAATTTGTCTATCTTCTTTCATCTACAAACTTGGCAGTAAATCAGTTGAATGTTTTGAGTGCCATTTACAGGTTAGATATTAAACACATAATTATCAACTCTCTACAAAAGTTTTAAAATCTTTATGTAAATATATAATGGTACTTAAGAGCATAAATTCATCTCCCCGCTTCCGATCTCCGCAAACTGTATGAGACTAAATTCTTAGTTGAAATAAATTGAAAAACCTTAACCATGGCTGCTGCTTCAGATCCCCTTTTGTTTTCTCCCATACTTTGCTGATATTGAATTGCTTGAGGTGTTTTTGGAAAATAGTAGTGCCTGACACCCACCCCCAGACAGTGAGATTGAAGGGTTGCATGTTTCCCAAGTGATTCTAAATGTGCAGCAAAGTTTAGGAACAATTGCCCTCAGCTCAATCTGTACCTTAGATTAATTGCATCAGAATCTCTGGGAGAATGGAGGCAACAGGACATCAGTATATTTTCAAGTATCCCAGGTGATCACAATATGCAGCCAGGTTAAGGATCTCTGTTTTAGAGAATCAGGAGGGAATTCAGAGAAACTGTAATAGAAGGAATTTTTCTGCTTTAGTGACTGCACAAAGGAAGTAGTAGGAGAACCAAGGAACACAGAGTTTTAAATTTAGAAGAATTTAGTATTTAATCTAACCCTTCATTTTACAGAGTTAAAAAGACTTGCTCAGTGTCACACGTCTGAGAAATGGACACTGCCTCCACTCCTTCCAGTCACACGTGCCCACGCTCCCCCTACTACCTTCTTTCTGTACCGGTAATATATCTGTATTTATATATAAATATTTGGTTGAATGTGCAGGACGCTGGTGTTATTGGTGACAAAGTCGAAAAGGCAGATTGTTGTACTTCGAGTATATACGGGAAATTTAGTTGTTGATTGGTTTGGTTAGAGAAAGTAGAAAAATATCTATAAAGGAGATTATCTGTAAACATGTAAGCCAAAGGAAGTAATAATCAGGTGTGAAGTTGCAATCAGATTGACAAAGAATCATTAACAAAGAGGAACAAGTTAAAACCCATAAATGTGACTGAGGAGAGAATATAGAAGGAGGATATCTAAGGGCTGAGACTTTGGGAAGCAAACTCATTTAGGGGCCAGTGGAGGGAAATGAGATGGAAAGAGATGGCAAAAAACCACTGTTTTTTATGTTGATGGAAAAAAAAAAAAGAACAATATTTTTTTTTACACTGATGAAACATTGTGCACATAATAATCACTCATATTTGGTAAATGAATTAAGTGAAACAAAACATGATGTGAGGTGTTGCTAGTTTTGGTAGAACACAGTCACTGTATACTAGAAAAGTATTGGACTTGAAGTGAAATGATCTGCTTTCCTGTTTGTCCTTGTCTCCTACTAGCTATGTGAATCGTGATAAATAACTTGACCTTTCTGAATCCATGAATCCATGAAGGGATAATGCCCCTTCACAGAGTTAGTAATTCAGGGATTAAACGAGTTGATACATGCCTAACTATAACAAGCTTTTGACATGTCTTGCAGTGTTCGTACTGGGGAAGTCAGTAGGGGTGAAAACCTGGAGTCGGACAAACTCAGAGTCAAATGCTGGCCCTAGCTAAGGTGCCTCAGAGCAAGTTACTTAACTTCTCTGAGATGCATTGGGAAATGGAGATGATGTGAATATCTTTGTCATAATTTTGTTGTGATTTATAAAGAGTAAATGAGATAATGTGGGTTATTCACTTACAATAATATATGGAAGTGAACATGTTAGTCGCTCAGTCATGTCCAACTCTGTGCAACCCCGTGGACTGTAGCCTCCCAGGCTCCTCTGTCCATGGAATTCTCCAGGCAAGAATATTGGAGTGGGTTGCTGTGCCCTTCTCCAGGGGATCTTCCCGATCCAGGGATCGAACCCAGGTCTCCTGCATTGCAGGCAGATTCTTTACCATCTGATATGGGAAGCTTCAATTTTACATTAAGGATATTGTCATGGCTATTCAGAATAACAGCTCAAAAATACAGATTAGCTCAATGTTTCTTTAATGCTGCAGTGTGTCTAATGACATCACCTTAATAGATAAAAACATATTTGAGCATAACACCAGAAAACCTTCAATAGCGTTATTTACCAGAGCAAACTCTTACTGGCTAATCCTTCACAGCTGCTTTTTTAGCTCCTTTTGTATCTGCTTTGAATATTGGACATTTTCACCATTGTGTCATAATCTCATTTCTTACCTCACGTTCTTTCTGTAGGCAATGTCTTCCACTTCTTCAATTACTGCTTATTCTTTTAAAGCTCTCAAATATGAATCCCTAGCTCAAATCATTCTCTCAAGTCTAGACCCATATCTCCAAATGCCAACACCACTCTTCGGATCTCTCATTGACTTTTTTGTACACTGCTGTGACCCAAAATGACCACGCTGTTCCTCTGCTCCCTCCCTTATAAATGTGTTTCCCTGTGTTCTCTGTTGGTAAATGGCCGCATCCTCACCACATCCCATGTCAAAAACCTAGGCATCTTCTATTGCCTTGCTCTCCACATATAATGTCACCAAAATTTGTCCCTTCCACTTTTTAAATGTATCCTATTCATCTCCTATTCCTTTCCACCGTAACTTCATAATCAAAGCCACCACTGTCTCTCACGTGGGCTGGTCCATTCCTCTTATAATGTAACTCCACATCCACACTCATCCCTTTTCAGTCCAACTCTACTTGACTTCTCTGGTGGCTCAGACAGTAAAGCGTCTGCCTACAATATGGGAGACCCAGATTTGATCCCTGGGTTGGGAAGATCCCCTAGAGAAGGCAATGGCAACCCACTCCAGTGTTCTTGCCTGGAAAATCCCATGGATGGAGGAGCCTGGTAGGCTACAGTGCACGGGTCGCTAAGAGTCAGAAATGACTGAACCACTTCACTTTCACTTTTCAGTTTCCACTTAGCAGCCAGAGTGATCTTTGAAGACACATGCTTGATCAAACCCTTCTATAGCTTTCCTTTGCTTTTATGTTTTCGTTTCTTCAGCCTTAAGGTCTCAGCTTAAATATCAGCTCCGTAGGGAAACCTACCCATCCTCCTTCCAGTACCCCCTAAGTTAACTCCTGCTCTATGTTCTTATGGCACATTCATTCCTTTAAAGTGATTTTCCCATCTGTAATTGTCTGCTCTCTGCTATAAAGGCAGGGGCTATGTCTGTCTTATCAGTTATCCCTGCCCGTTAGCTCTGTGTGTGGCCTATAGTCTGCATTCAGTAAATAATACAAGTGAAAAAAATGATTAGAATGAATTTCTTGAATGCTGATCCCAAGAAGGGGAAGTGTATTTTTGTACGTCTTAATTCTCTGTCTCCATTCATGATACAAATGGGATAATCAAAATGCTTATGACGTTTACTTTTCTTCTACCCTCATATCCCCATACTTTTTTCTTCATATTTTTTTCTTTGTAAGATTTCACTTGGTGATATTACTTGTTACTACTTCTATTTATCTTGCAAGACCTTTACCATGAATATTTCAAATATTCAGTAAAGGAATTCCTTGAATTAATGTTCCTTCAGAATCTGCTTAGAGGCTTTTGAGTCCTTACAAGATACACATTGTCTGGAATGTTTCCTCTAGCTTGCTGGTACTAAGGTTAGGAAAGGTTAGGGGGCTTTGGGTGTAAAGCTTGTAATTTATATCAGCCATCTGATGCTCAGAGCTGGAAGAAGCCAAGACAGAGATTCTTGGAATTACAAACCAATGGAACAAAATATGACTTTCAGCACTAACCTAATGTGTTCTTACTTTTCTTCACACTACACTTGAAATAGGTCATTTATTTTAAATGATAAATACCATCAGTTGAACATATTATTTAAGTTGCCTTATTAAACTTAGTACAGTATAGACAGTACAAAATATTAGTCACTGTTTTAAAACATTATAAATATACATTTCATATTTTCTTTAAATTTAAATGTATACTTGATGGTAGCATCTTTGCTTTTTATTTGGCATATAACTAAATGCCAAAATGCATTTAAATGTTGAATAATAATATTTTTAGTTTCTGTTTCTCACTTAGTTATTGCCCTGATAAAATTCTGGCTGAGGGCTTGCTTCTGCTTGTTTTTCATGCTGTATACATCAGTTTTTTTCTCAAAATTCACAGTGATAGAAGAAAAGTGTGTCCGTCCATACTATTTAGTGTTCTTACTCACAAGGATGAATTATTTTTAATAGAATGTAGCGCTACCTACAGTAAAGCCTGATGGATAGTTTCCTATCTGCAAAATAGGGATAACACACCTATACATCAACTTTCAAGTATCCTGCACAGCTCCCTGTACTTGAGAATATTGCATAAGTCAAGAACACCAGTAAAGGGACATGTGTATTACAAACAAGTATCAAACAGAAGTGTAATCCAGACATGGTAGACCTCTTTCTCTTCATATTGGTTTCCTAAATGTCCCTTCTGGGTGTTTCTAATATAGAGTTCTCATGATAGTGCAGCCCAGTATGAAGCACTTTCCTTCAGTATCATCATCACCCTCTTTTAAAGTCCGTAATTGACATGCCTGATATCCACGGATCAATTAAGGCTTTGGGGAATGGAGTAGAAAGTTAATTAAATCATAATGATAGCTCATTTTTTAAGACCATATTTATTACTTCTACTAGTGGTTTCCAGACTTTTGGATTTCATAGATTTGTATGAAAATCATTAGATTATCTTAATTTTTCTCATTTCTTCTTCACCCTCATACATCCATGAAATCTTCTTTATGTTTGTCAGCCACTAGACAACACCTTTTTGATTACTTGACTCAACGAAGAGTTTTTATCACGAATAGATTAATTATATGATGAGGTGAAAGTCCTCTGACCAGTGTAGAGTAACACCTTGATTGTCTGGCATACTCGTGTCCCACACTTCATTATACTCAGAAGTGATACCTATTTATGCCTGTAGTTAGGAAAATGCAACCTGCCTTTGATATTCTTCACCAGGAATGTTTTAAAGTCCACAAGATGGCAGTATTACCTCATGAAGGTAATCAAACCAACGAAGGGCATGATTGCTTGGTTATCCACTAGCACAGGAAGAGCTGTTGAAGGCAACTGGAGAACTCTTGGCTGTTGATAAAGTATGGAAGACAGTGTTATTGAAGATAGGAGAACATCTGAGGAGAAATTTGCTGATTGAGTAAACGATTAACTATAAATAGTAGCCATGTCTTGTTGTAGGGAGTCTTTCTACTTATTTTTACCTACTTTCTACTTTTATGAAAAATAAGTAAACATCAAGGAAGCAAATTTCATAAGATGCCCTTGGCCTCCACCATATTCATCTAGTATCCCATTTATAACAAAAAGCACTGGGTTAATTACTTAATGTTCAGTAATGATGATCCCAGTTATGGAGGCAGAATTAGATTATGTCATTTACTGAGGGAAGTAACGCATTTTAGATTTTCATCAGTTAAAATGAAAGTTTGGATTTAAAAGGTTAACCCTGAGTTATTCAGAATACCATCAGCTGTGCTGTATCAGTGAGCTTCTATATAGACCATTTTATATATAAATTTTGAAATTCATTTCATTCATAATCTAGGGTATACATTGACTTAGTATTCCAGCGATAAAAGGAGCTATGAGTCATTATTCCTCTTTTCCATATTTTTGGTAATATATCTTATTCTAATAATTTAAGTACTTTACTTAGTCTCTCCAAATGTATTTTCAAAGAATTTCATATTCAGTCCATGTGTACTTTCTTACTATTTAATCAAACACAAAAATTATTTGTTTTTATGAGGTAGTTATATTTTGGATGCTATATTTCAAAGTATAAAGGCACACAACTTAATTGTAAGATAATATGTATTTAAACAATATATGTAATATAATTAATAATAAATACAGATTCTTACTGATGTTTTCAACATTGTTGAATCATAAAAACATTTTCATTGTATTATAGGTTACTATGATTTAAGGGCACATTCAGTATCTTCTTTTCCAGTCCTTTTATTCATTTCCCCAACATTGTTTTTTTAACAGAGTCATCATAGCTCTATATTAGCCATGGTAGCAGAAATTCAAGTAGTACTTACCAGTAAAATCCACAGATTTCCAAACCCTACTTGACCACTAGTTACCCCTTTTATGACAGCTGTGAGACACAGCAGATTTATCAGATTTTTAGATTTTCACTTTGACTTCCTTTACCATCTTTAATAAGAATAGTCTAAATTAATGGGATTTTCAATCTTATGTGGGAATCTCCTCTGGCAGGATATTCTTGCTTAGAGAGGGGATATTTTATGTAGATTGATTTTGAGAATGTGATTTGGTGCTTGCTTCACACTCTTGAAACCAACTTGTTTCTAGTGTATTATTAATAAAACTACTTTTGTAACTAGGTTGTTGGGATTAAAATTATTTAATGTTACGATCATGTATTCACTGTGCTAATTTTGAGGAATATTGCTCTTACGTAATATTAGGCTTAGGCTTTAGCATAGTATTTGTAGATGTTATATTGACCTGGCCACCACGAACTTTAGTATGTTGTGTAGACTTAAAAATGAATATAAAGAAACTGGTGTGAAGTAACCAAAAGAAAGCTGCTTGGAGTAAATAGAAGAGTTGTATTGTCTGGAAGTTTTATCAAGCCTTCATGCTATAGCTCATATGAGCCTGATTTTTGAGAGACAGTTCTGAACCTGGAACAAGGTTAGTGCTCAAATAATCCAGGCTCTCTTTTATTCATTACTAAGGAGGTAGGCAGTAGGCCAGTAAAACTGACTTAGAATCAGTTTCATTTGGCTCATGCTCCAAGCTATTCTCTTGTGCAGATGCTATCGTTATTGGCTCTAGTATTCGAGGAGGACAGAGTAATGAAGGAAAGTGACAAGGTCACAAAGGTAAAAAAGGGGAAGGTTGCAAGAATAGAGAAGTAGGAGGTTATATTAGTCCTAGTTGGACATGACCCCTTGTTCCTGGCCTTGATCCTGATAGTTTTGTGAAGACAGTTCAAATCACTGGGAGACTGAGAACATCTTTACTGACTTTTCTCCTGGTCGATTGAGAATCTCATTGGTTAGTTTAAACTCAGAAAAGGATGCTGTTATGCCCTTTTTCACTAGAGATGCTCTACATATAGAAGACTTTCCTTGGAAAATTAAATGTGGGGAGTCAGAGCATCCAACTACATCACCTGTCATCAGGCTAAGAATTAGGGCAAAGACTAAGCACCAAGAAAAAAGTGCAAGCAAAAAGAAATTATGAGGAAATAATAAAGGTGGAAAGATACTACTGGAAAAAATAATATACATGAAAACTCCAGAGAGAGAATAAAGTTATCTTTTAAAGAACTTTGATATAGTTCATCATGACAATTTGGATACATATTCAAAGCTAATAATGTTTACTTAGTCTCTCTTTTTAAAAACTACCTTGCTTTACATGAAAAATTCATGCATAAAGGTCTTAATGGTGTGGCAAGTTACATTTGGAAAATACAGCTACATTTTAAAATATTATGTTGTGTTAAGTAAGAAATACGAAGATTTCCTGCTCTTTATTCTTGTGATGTGCTTAAAAGCATATGATGAAATTCTAAATCAGTTTTTTAGAAAACTGTTGTTTGATCAATAAAATGAATGTAATTCTTTTTGAAAACATTTTATTTAGGGTTTTTAGCATTTGTCATAGGAATATGGCTGTTTTAGAATAAAGTAAAATTTCCATAATTTTTATCTCTAGCTTCATACTGATTATAAGTATGGTATATTTGTACTGTTACTTTATGTGCTTTGCAGAGCTTTCTAAGGTCAGTAGACAGATGGAAAGTAGCTATATAGGAGAGATTTAGATAATAGTGAAATAAAAAATCAAAGTGAACAGATTGAACCAGATAAAAGTTTAATATCTTTCAAAAAGTATAAATCCATTTTCAAAATCCAGATTACATTAATCATATAATATATAAGCACCACAATATTCACAGCACCTTTTATTTTGCTTTGGAGCCTTATTCTGAGTATTTTAAGAACAAGTAAATTATGATGAAATATCAAAATTGATGAGTTTACTTCAGAGTGTGAAGAACCAGAGTAAATTAGAATTCTGCTCACTAAGTGCCTCAGAGCTTATTCCACCTGACTCATCAAATGAAAAATTCATCAATTAATCCTCTGACAATAACGATATATACACAAAAATCAATCTGGAATTGATTTTTTTTAGTCTGAACATGAAAACCAAGCCCTGACTTATACATAATGTGAAATTTCTCTTCATTGCGACTTTATTATTGAGTATAACAGCTGAAGTGTTCATATAATTATTTGTTCTAAGTCAACTACAAAAGTGTGATTGTTTGAGAAAGGGTGTGTGTGTGCTGTGGAGATGGTCTGAAGCACAATCCGAGTGAGCTAATAAAGTTGTCACATGCATGTGAGAATACAGCTGATAGGAATCCCTAGAAGGCAGCCAATAGCGAGGGGTCCTGATCACCGCGCTCTGATGGGGAGACCACCCAGGACAGTTAACAGTGAGCTGAGTACTGAGGAAGATCAAAGGCGGAGAAGAGGAACATACAATCACTCAGATGTCAAATATAGCTTAAAAGGAACATTGTGAGCCATGTGATTTCTATGAAATGTATTTCTGCGTGTGTGGTGACTAACTCAGTAAACAATAGAAACTGGAAAGGGGAACTTCTTCCTGTGCCAAACTGTTCTGTCTCATCTACTTTAGAGACACGAAGCCCCCATAAGTGTTTCACAATCCATTAAGTATTTAAATGGCCATTTTTGCTTTAATTCAGTAACTCTGTGCAATTCTTGAAGACTTCCAAAACAGTCTTCTTTGAAGCTCTCTCCTAGTTGTTAGATTTCTTTCTTCCATGAGGCCAGTACCACAATAACTATATACAAATATCTCAAGAGAATAATCCAAGTTAAATAATAGTAGGGTTTTGTTTTTTTTTTTTGGATTAAAGAAATCCTGGTAAAAATCTATTCATATACATTATTATAAAGGAAAAGAAAGGGTCAAATTTAAGTTTACAGTATTCTGAGTGTTTTTAACCTTTGAATTAGGTAGTTCCAAAACCTGTTATTATTGCTGCTGGATTCTTAATTTCCATTATGCAAATTCTACTTTGAATTTAATCAGACTGCTCAGTATTCTTACAGAGAAACTTCAGAGTGCTCTAAATCCTGAAAGTCAGCGCACCATAAGAAAAAGAGATGCACTCTTCCAATATATAGTAATGTTAAACAACAAGCAGAAATGCAAGGAAATGTGAAGCTAGAGAACTCTGTCAGTATTACTTATCTCACATGTAGTAAATTTTGATGACTGTCTTCTGAATGTGGATTCTTGTAGGAAATGAACATTAAGCTGTTTTTATGTTTTATAGATGTTGAAACAAAAAGCTGAATACATATGATTCTGAAGCTATTAGAATTTTTTTCCCTGTCATAATAGCAGTAAGAAAATTGCAATAGAAATGTCTTCTCGAGTGCACAGCATATGAAATAATATGTTTTTCCCCTGTAGTTTAAAATGTTAACTTGTATTTTAGGTCTCATTCTTTACATATGCCTTGACAATTATGATTGCTTGATTAAAGAAAGAGCTTTTGTGCTACTTATATGTCACAATACCAAATTTACTATATCTGAGCAGTGTTTCTAGTATTCTGATAGGTCAGATATGTCCAGTGAAAGACTAACGTAGGATAATATGTACTGTTCAGATCTTTTGTTATTAAAAGATTTGTGTCTTTTTTTGTTTCTTATTCTCTTTTTTAAAACAATCTGGAAAAATACTCATTTTTATCTAAGCAATATACCCGGTAAAATAATTTATGTGCATTAGTTCAAAGCATCTTAATTAGTTCAGAAGTAATTTTTCTGAATATTTTTAGATTCATACTGTAAGAAATATATATTATTGAATTTTTAAAAAACACATTCATACCTTTTTCAGCATTTTGACCTTTTATAGTCTTTTGTATCAGATGCATTTTTCAAGGCCCATAAAGGATTACATATTTATGTAATTGCCACCCCTGGGAAATATACCTTAACACAGAACAGATAATAACTTTCAAGTAATAAGCATGTCTGTGTCAGTGTATTTTCTGCACTGTATGTTTTCTACAAAGTTGTGTTCTGTTTTGTCATTCAATCTCATTGGAGATAAATATTTAATAAATGAGTAAAATCATTGATATATATTGCTAGCTGTAGAATAAATGTAACTGTATTCACCGACAGATACGTCAGTGTAATTACAAATATGTGAGTATATTTAAAAGCAAAGATGTTAGATTTCCTGATAATTCATATAGTTAATACTTGTTCTATTTATATAAAGTTTTTCATCACATTAGATTTGTATAGCTAAGAATTAGTCATTTCGTTAATAATAGATAATTACTTTCCTCTGCAAAATTTTTAAATGTCTTCTTATGACTAAAAGAAGTTCTATAATTTTATACTATCCTGTAGAGCAAGAATTACATTGGTTTTTATCTTGATTCTGTATTTTAAACTAGGTAGAGTGACCTAGGTATATTTTCAATTGTTTATTTCCCAGAAGAAATTAAAAATATGAGCATAGGGTAAAGAAACCTTAAATATCTTCTGTCGAGGCAATTTTAGACTTTTGTAAATAGTGACTTTTTGTATATATGTTTTACTTCCTATAGTTTTAACTTAATCAGTCTATTTAAAAATATTAGACTGTAACTAATTTATTGACAACATGAGACAGAGATGGTTATTAGGAAGTAAAAATGTTTGTGTTGTGATTGAGCCTGAGAAGAACTTGGTCTTAGGAAACACTTTAATAGTGTCTACATATAATACTTTAGAGTCTTCAATAATGTATAATGGTTTTAATTTTTAAAGATTCATTTTTACTTTTATTAATTCTAATCCCTTCATAATGTAAAAATACTTTAAAAGTTAATTATGCTTTTTAATCTAATTTCATTTATTTAATGTACTTATTACTTAAAAGTTAAATTTTTGATGCACTCTTTCACATTATTTATCTTTTAAAAATCACAAACTGGTGCCCTCCACCCAAGTGGCACTTTGAAGGAGAAACATACTAATGTGCTCATTAAATATTTTCCATGCCTAATCATTTCCTGTGATGTGTCAGTAAGTAATGATTTCTCACAATATTCAGTTGTTCTGTTATATAAATATAATGTTTGAAAATTTAGAGTGTTAACTTGTTATGTGCAATTTCTCTATCAGAGTAGCTATATTTTTTTAAATCAGAAGCTTTTGTCACTTTGTGAGAAAAAAATTGAAATTCTTAAGTGTGGAATTTAAGACTTGCTTGTCTCATTATAGAAATATTCTTAGAAGATAAATTCTGAGATTTTTCATTCATTTTTGATTTAGGAGCTCTTATATTTTTTCAAAAAAGTGATAAATTTGACTTTTTAGAAAGATAACTTTAGAAAGTCTGAAGATGATTATTTTAAGTGAGATAACACTTCATATTTATTAAAAATCTCCTACTTTGTTTCAGTAATTTCTCTACCTAAAATGAATGTTTATTAGGTAGTATGCTCTCACCTTATTAATGTTCAATAAAAAGTAACCTGTTTAGAACTGTCTTTAAAATTGACTTTAAAAAACCTATCATTAAATTCTAACCATATGAAATGTAGTAGTAACATTAATACATGATACTATTATTTAATCCTTTTTAGACAGGTGCCTCAAAGTAGTAAACTAAAAGCAGTATAGTTAGAAAAATGATTTAATTTACTTCAAAGGTTAGTAAAATACAAAATACCTTCATATTATGACTTTTTATATCAAATAACTTTGTTATCAAATACATTTAATTTTTTTGAAATGAGGTTTATGTCTCACAGCTTTAATCACACCAGTGTATTTGGTACGATCATTTAAAATATAATGTGAAGTCATTTACTCATGTTTTTATTATACTTTAAAATATCTTATTTGGAAAAGGGCTATGGAAATAAAATAAATGGGTTAATTCCCTGTCTAGATATTGTCCTTAATCTCCTGTTTTCTTATGCAATCAAAAAGATCCTCTAGTTTTTTTTTCATTAACTTATATACATCAGAACATTAATTGAATGCTTATTGTGTACTTTTCCAAAGTTTATCTTCCCCAATATTCTTAGGTTTTCTATCTTTCAGTAGTTTATCCTATTAAAGAAGAAATGTTTAAAGTGAATATTTTCACTACATTGTAAATAAAATGTTAAAACAGAAGCAAATTACAGCTATATTTAAAATTGACCAAGATACATATTTTTTTTTTCCCCTAAGCACCATTTGGAAGAAGTCTTATATCATTAAAAGAAAATGTAAATTTCATACATTTTTCCCAACACAGTCAGCAAGTTTTAATGCTACTTGTAAATATGTGAAAAGGGTATTTTTTTCTTAAAAACAACTTAACACAATTTTAACTTTCACAGTGACCAGGCATGTTCAGACTACAAATAATACTGTAGTGTAAATAAGTCTCTTTTATCTAGAGAGTATCAAATAATTCATTTGCATAGTTTCAAAACTGTTAAAGTCTGAACTTTATAAACCCAAATCCCAAATATCACTATTGTCCAATTAGATTTTCCTTGGTTTTGGAAAAAATAATAGTGTTTTAAGGCATTATACTACTACAGTTGAAAGCATTTGAGAATTGTTTTTGGGGAAATGGTGCTCTGAAAAGAAACATTAACATTTGAAGATAAGAATTCTTGCTCATAATTGATTGAAATGATATATTTTCAAAAATTTATCCTGAAGGTTTTTTTTAATGTGTGTAGATTTCTTGAATTTTATCTCTATACTCATAAAATGTTATGAGTTAAAGAATCAAAATTAATCATTCACTGTAGTATCTCTTATTAGGAGTGCTTTCACAGCAGGGAATCTTACAGAGGTCCACTTCTTCATTACTCTGACTCTCTGGCTGACTCCCAGAGTCATTGATGGGGTCAAAGTTAAACAGCAGATTCTGTCTTTGTTATACACAGTAGCATTCCAAACCCTACTTTGACTTTGGAGTTACATGTAGATATGTTATGCTTGTGCACCTACAGGTGTCTATATGTAATATATAGAGACAGAGAATGAGAGTCCAAAATTTTTTGAAATAAAACATTAGTACTTGCTAATAGTTGACAAGGGCAGGCACAGGGAAATATCTAGCATAAGTATTTGCAGGTGTAAGTTAGAGCACTTCATAGGGCTCCTTCTCTTGCCTACCAAGGATCCATTTTCCCCTGAAAATATCTAGTGTATACTCAGATTCCTGTCTTACTAAAAATGCTTATTTTTCTTCAGTTAGCAAATTTAAGGGTTAGGAGAAAGTAGGGGATTAGATTACCTCTTCAGTTATTGCATGTCTAATATAATTAAATATGAATACAGTGAGCATATAAATAATTTTAAGGCATTTACATTGTAGCTTAACATTCATGTATACTAATAAAAGCTTATATGTAATTTTGATCATTTGATCTTTTATTAGGATAAAAGCTAGCGTTTTTATGCTGCTTGACAGTTTTGCAAAATGCTGTCCCCCATTTTTCTATTTATATTTGGGACAAAACATGTAACTTATTGTCCCCATTATGCAGATACAGGAATTGAGGTTTAGAGTGTTCTAAAATGTTTGCCCAAGATATCATAGCTAGTAAAAAAGGCTAAGACGAGAGTAGAAACCAAATCTTCTGAGTTTAGATTCAGTTCATGCCTTTTCAACAGTCTTATAGCCTATCCTCTTTATGTTGGTAATTAAAAAAAAAAATGGTGATTTAATGGTTCAAAAATGTGAGAGAAGAAACATAAATGCAAAAATTTTGTAGAAAAGCAAGTGGAATGTTTTGCTTTAATTATGATTTTATAATCTATGCTTTGTTGTTTCTAGTGGCAAACTGTCCTTTAATGGAGAAAATATGAAATGTAAAACTGAAAAGACTTGCCTTGTCAGCTCACTCCAGTGTTGATTGTTTTACTCTTTTTTATTAATAATATAAAAAATAGCACATGGTTTTGTAAAAGACCTTCTTAATGCAAATGATTCAAGTAGCATCAAGGAATATAGCATTTGGCAAATTTTTTTTTTTAACATTTTAAAAAGTCCTCTGGGAGGGAGGTTCAAGAATGAGGGGACATATGTATACTTATGGCTGATTCATGTTGATATGGTAGAAGCCAACACAATATTGTAAAGCAATTATCTTCAATTAAAAATAAAATTTTTAAAAGTACTTTTTAAAAATTCTGAGATGTATCAGTAAAACTATCAATATATATTATATATTTTGGTATATTTTGGTGATACCTGCAAAAGATTGTACTTCCATTTTGCAGAGAATAACCAGTAATTCTATTGAAATCTAGAAGGAAGGAATTAAATTTGTTTAACCAGAATAACTTAAGGAAGTAATGGTATTGATTTTTTAAGATACTGCTAGACCAAGAGATTTAAATTTTAAATCCAATTAATACTTGAGTTTTGAGAAGGAATAGAAGAGAACCCCTTTTATGCAGAGATAGTCACTAAATCCATAGTCCAAGATTATTAGCATTTTTTTTTGTCTAATTGTTCCTAACTTGATGGTCTAGCTATGAAAGTATGTTTATTTTATATTTACTGTTACTTTATGTCTAAACCCTAAAGACATTTTATATAAATGATAATTTGTTTTTTTTTTCCTGGAAAAAAGCCTCTTTACTCTTACTGATTTCAGTATTATCATCCCCTTTTATTTAATAGAATCTGCCTTTGCATGTAAGGAATATTACAGACATGTGCCAATTTGTCTCTAGAATGAGTGGAGGCTGGGAATCATAACAGTTTATTTATTTAACTGCTTAATAGTCCCTCTTGTCTACTCTTAAGTCATTTTTCATGGTTATCTTCTGATTCCTATCTAAATTTTCCACATCTGTCTTAAATTATGGAGTCGCTGGTAGATGTAATGCTACAAAGTTGAAGAGTAAAGAGGCTTTCTCCTGTATTCTCTATGTCTTCTGAAATAACTACTTGATTTAAGTTGTTAGGCACTACGTGGGGCAGAGATGATCAGTAGAACACAGTTTGGGTAAAGATTCCAGAACAAAACTGCAGAATGGCATGAAAGTTAAGTGTGGGGAGAAAACTGGAGAGGCAAATATTGTTTTGGCCCTCTCTCTTTACTCTTTTACCTGGTATACTTGGGTGTTTAGGTCTATGCTCCTAAACCGTGCCTCACTCCTTCAAGACTTTGACACCTTCACTGAAAAATTTTGTGATTTTTTTCACAAAAATGAGATTTTTCTCTTGACATTCAGAGATTTTTGAACTTTACTTTTTTGAATTTGCCAAAAACAAAGTTATTGTATTTCAGGTCTCCAATTTCTACATAACATTGAGAGAAAGGAAAAATCTCGCGAACAGAATGGATTCCATTGTTGACCATTAAAAATATTTTGTGTTTGCAATTTTGTGTTTACAAAATGCACAATGCATTTGTAAATGTCTACACTACGCATGTGACCCATGTATTTTTTTTTTGACCCATGTATTTTTAAGACTTCTTCAAAAGAAAAAGTAAGGTCTTCAGTTATTTACAAAATGATAGAATTTAAAATTTAAGCAGTCTCATTTTCCAGCGCTCAAAAATTCATAAATTTTAGCTCATTTCTTAATTCTAGTATGTTTTTTTATGACTTCAGGTAAGCAACTCTAAAACACTGCACAGAAATTGAATACATTCCACAATAAATAGCATCACTTGAGGAAGATAAAACTTCCCTTCAATGTTTTACCAGGACTAAAAGGAGAAACTTCTCTCCAGTCCAGTCAGGTCTCCTTTTAAGAGATATCTGGTATAGTTAGCTAGTGTTCATTGAAAGATACAATTTGTTCTCCATCCAGGCAATAATTCTTGAGTATAGCTGTTACTTATATAATGCCTGAAGCAAAAGCATAATTTACATTGTAAAAGTTACCATCAGCCTTTGGTCATGACTTGAATGACTGTGATGCTTTAGTCTACATAGTAATGCTGGCTGGCTGTCACCTATAATTTTACTTTCCTTCCTTATAAATACTTTGTTCTCTGCCACTAGTTAGATTTTTTTTTTTTAAATTGGTTTCAGCCTTTACCCCCCAAATTTCCAACCATTCAACCCAGAGACACTCATTAAACAGCCAGCTAGCCAGGGCAAAACAATGGCTGATGAAACTAAGCATGAATTGTATTTGAGAAAGGAAGTGCTCACGTGTTCTTCATTATTTTGTTTGTTTGTTTTCACTTTATTAATTTGAAATCATTGAACTGACCACATCAAATGTTGTACTAACTTACATACCAACTCACATCAAGTCATTGCTTTAAAAATCTGCTATGTGGCTACAATGTATATACACTAATGTGTAGACTTTTCAGTTTACTGGTTGATAGTTTGTACATTATGCTCCTTTGAATCCTTGGTACTGTGTGCCATAGCTAGTTCACATTCTTTCTATATAACTTTCAGCAGAAAAAACAATAACCAAAATGACCTGCCACCATATTTACTGAAAAAACATGTCAAAGACATTTAAGCAGGCTTTGTTTTTGAAAGTACATATTATTTGGTTTTCTGTCATGTGTCTAGTTTTTATAAACTGTTGAAGTATTTAAAATATTTTTAAATGCAAAAATATGTGATAATATGAAAAAGAAAATTTTAGCTAATATTGTCAGGTAGAAACGTTTACTGTATCTAGTAATCAATAACAATGTTACACTCCCAACTTTACATGGTAAACATACAGGAGATACAAGTAAAAAATCCCAATTCTTTTTGGGCTAGTTCACAAAATAGAAAATTATTCAAATGTCCAGATACTTTTGCTGGTATATAAAGAAAAACTGAAGCATGTGAGAATGCCCCTCTATGGCAGAATCACTGGGCAGTGCTTTAACCATACATTTGACCATTTTTCATTTGTAAGATGCTGTCTAGCCCAACTGGAATTCTCTACATGTACTAAAAAGATAATTCACTCCCACTTAACGGCCCGCAAGAATACTAGGGGCAGGTGTACAACAAAGCTGTAGCTTGGCCAGCACTCATGTGGGCACAGCCCCTTAGCTGTCCTTTGGAAGGTGCCATGTTTGAGACTGACTCTGGTGGAGCGGCATCTGCAGGGCTGGGCAGGTGGTGAGGCTGATGCTTCTCGCAGCATGCCAGATAATGGCTCTTCTTAATAGCTTGGGTGGCCACCAGACTGAGGTGTCTTTGTGGATGTGAAAAAGAGTAAACTAATCATCCATTTGAAGAGACTTTTTTGAGCCACATCTAAAAAAGAAATTATCTTTTTATGAAATGGCATCTGATACTCTTAACTAATCTGCTACTCTCCTGATGCTGCTTTCTTCACCCAACTTTCTCTCAACAGACTTTGCAGAATATATTTAGATTTCAAACTCCTAGCCTTCTATTCTTTTTATGGCCTATGTAGGCTGTCAACAAACCTCTTGTACACAAATTCTGCTCTAATTTGATATGGGAAAGCATGTAACCATGGAAACGTTCTTTGTACCCTATCTCAAGCCCTGGATGCTTTATTTACCCTTTATAGAATAGAACAAATAATCTACATACTTACTATTCACTTTTTTTTTCCGCTAATTTTCAGCTAAACAGCAAATATCTGACTAAAATATTTCTTCACCAAGGTTATATTTTTAATCAGACAAGTGTTACTAGTCTGAATTTGTTTGGATTAAAAAGATGAATAATATTTAGAGTGGCCTATCTTTTACCATAGTGATTGTGTGTATAGCTTATAAGAATATCTTGATGATGATTTGTTTAGAATATTTTTAATGTGTATAAAATAGAAATATCCATAAGCTAAAACATTAAGATTTTATTGAATTCCTAATATATGTTATTATAATATGATATGCATGTGTGGGTTTTATATTGAAGATCTGTTATCCACTGCATTTGAAGTTGAGCAGATTGTTAATCTTTCTTTCCTATGAAATAATTGTATATTAGCCACTTTTACAGAGATGTTCCAGGTTAACATAAATTAAAAGTTAAAAGTCTTAAATAATTTTGCATATTTTTTGTTATTCCAAGTACCGTTTAGCTTTCAGGAACTTCATCTTTCATATATTCATCCCAGTCTTGTTATTACCATCTAAGGTCCTGTTCACTGAGAATGAGTAAGCAAGTACACTTTTTAACAGAAATGTCCTTGAGGTTGTAAGCTAATACATGATTGTATGTTGATCATGTTAGAATTATAGATAACCTATCATACTCCTCTTCCAACTACCAGCACAATGACTGTGTTTTATTCTTTATTTTACACAATCATGCTTGAACATGTAACAAAGGAACTCCAAAGTTCCTAGTCATGGACAATGCTTTTGAACTTCTAAAAGTCTATTACAATTCAGAGCTTTTTTATAAGCATCTTCCAAACTTTTTGTAGTATTAAATAGTATAGAATTTTTATAAGCAAATATTTATGAGTATGCAGTTGATCCTTATAGTAATAGATGGCATCTAAACAACCAGACAGAAAATGATAGTAGAGTTTATTAGCTTTATTCGGTCATATACTGATATTCACGTGGTATCCTTCCATTCACCATATGCTGATTTTGCTACCTAAACGCACACTCCTCTACTCTGTGTAAGCATCCTCAGGTTTCCCTGAAGGATATAGATTTTGCCTAAATTTCTCTTCTACTTACAGATTTATTCTTATAATTATTTCAGGTTTCTCTCTCACTTTTCGTTTTGACTATACACTATTTTCTAAGAAACGTATTCCTGATTATTACACTCATAACTTAAACAGAAGAGAATGACTACCGTGTTTCCCGTTGTGGTTAAGGTTTCTAAAAGGTTAGCTGGCAGTTTCTATGTCTTTACCTCTCGATGAATAGGGCCCAGTTCTCTTGCATCGGGTTAAAGGAATAATGGAAAAAGAACCAGAACTATGACAGCTGTAGGTTGAAGGTAGAATTTATTAACCCAGAGAAGGTGCCAGAAATGTTGGAATATGGGATAAGCCAAAAGTGATTCTCAGACCATTTGGGTACTGATCAGCTTCAGGTCATTTGATTAATCTTTCCATTGCTGTTGTGACATTTCTTCCTAAAGAAAGAAACCAAGCTTCAGAATTTTGCAATTAAAACCAACTGTCAAAGACATAATTTCATGTTATATACTATTTCTCAGTTTCTCTTTTTAGATTTTACTAATCTGTGTTTCTCTTGTGACTGACAAGCTTATGAATATTGTTTGTGCTCCAGTTTAAAAAATGCTTAGTGGTGTTTCACTCCTAATTGTATCATGATTTGTGATATAACCTTCACAACCACTAGGTACTATTTAATTTATATTACAGTAGGAACCTAAGTTACATTCTAATCTTTTAAGTTTGGAATTTACTTTAATGTTCACTTTTTATTTGTATCTTATTTGTATATTAGATAGTATCTGAGTAAAGCTATTTGCTCAAATAGAAAGAAACAGCATTTTTTTTTCAAATTTATACTCTTTGAAAAAATAATTCTTACATGATGCTTTCAAACTTCATACCATATTCCACATGCAGTAGCTGTTCAAGACTCCTTGGGTAATTGATTCATGGGTCCATGGGAGAGTCATTCCTATTGGTTTGGTTATTTTGAATCACTAAACATATGTCATCGAGTATCTAGCGTTCATTGAAGTAATGACATTATGCTTTTGTCAATATTTCTGTTCTCACTTGAACGGTCCCTTTCTGCTAGAGCCAGTTAGTACATCTAAACAGTATTTGTTGAATATAGAAAAATGGGGTAATAATTACACTTTTTTTTCCAAAATGGTTTTTGTTTTCAAGTACTCCATGAGGCACCAGGAAGGACCAGTAAGGCACTTACTGTGCCATTATGATTAAAACTATTAATACTGAAAAAGTCTACTATAAGATATTTAACTGACAGTTTCTATTAAAATTCATAATAGTAATGTAATTAAAATATCCTAACCACCCATCTTGCATGCTGGACTTTGGCATTATGCAAACCGAGAACTTCCAGATGTCCAAGCTGGGTTTAGAAAAGGAAGGAGAACTAGAGATCAAATTGCCAACATTCTCTGGATTATAGAGAAAGCGAGAGAATTTCAGAAAAACATCTATCTCTCTTTTATCAACTACACTAAAGCCTTTGACTGTGTGGATCATGACAAGCTGTGGAAAGCTCTTAGAGAGATGGGAATACCAGACCATCTTACCTATCTCCTGAGAAACTTGTATGTGGGTCAAGAAGCAACAGTTAGAACCCTGTATGGAACAGTTGATTGGTTCAAGATCAAGAAAGGAGTTCTACTGGGCTGTCTGCTGTCACCCTGTCTGTTTAACCTATACACTGAGCACATCCTGGGAAATGCTGGGCTGGATGAGTTACAAGCTGGAATCAAGATAGGTGGGGGAATCGTCAACAACCTCAGATATGCAGATGATACCACTCTAATGGCAAAAAGAGAAGAAGAACTGAAGAGCCTTTTGATGAGGCTGAAGGTGGAGAGTGAAAGAGCTGGCTTAAGACTAAATATTAAAAAACTAAGATCGTGGCATCCAACCCCATTACTGCATGGCAAATAGAAGGGGAAAAGGTGGAAGCAGTGACAGATTTCCTTTTCTTGGGCTCCAAAATCACTGCAGATGGTGACTGTAGCCATGAAATCAGAAGATGATTGTTTCTTGGCAGGAAAGCGATGACAAACCTAGACAGTGTATTGAAAAGCCAGAGACATTACTCTGCCGACAAAGGTCCATATAGTCAAGGCTACGGTCTTCCCAGTGGTCATGTATGGTTGTGACAACTGGACCATAAAGAAGGCAGAGCCCCAAAGAATTGATGCCTTCAAACTGTGGTGCTGAAGAAGACTCCTGAAAGTTCGTCGGACAGCACAGAGATCAAACATGTCAATCTTAAGGGAGATCAACTCTGAATATTCACTGGAATGACTGATTCTGAAGCTGAAGTTCCAGTATTTTGGTCATCTGATGCAAATAGACAGGGAAAAGTCCCTGATGCTGGGAAAGATAGAGGGCAGAAGAAGAGGGCATCAGAGGGCATCAGAGGGCATCAGATGGCTGGAAGGCATCACCAATGCAATGAACAGGAACTTGGGCAAACTGTGGGAGAGGGTGAGGGACAGGGAGGCCTGGTGTGCTGCAGTCCATGGGATGGCAAAGAGTTGGACACGACTGGGTGACTGAACAGCAATAACAAATCGCCCATTGACACAGACTTCTGTCCATATAGAAACAGTTCAGCTATAAAAGAAGCTGTTGCCTTGATCTTTCAAGCACCGTTATAAACATTTCTTACAATGTCTGGAGCCCTCTTACCTTCTTTCTCCCAATCCATAACCCCTATCATTGCTTCTTTCTTCAAATGCAAACTGAAAGCAAAGGAACTTGTTTCGCCTATAACATAAACTACTTTTAAATTCAGCCTATGGAAGCAAAGACAAAATAACCAAAGTATTTTTGTAGAAGCCTAAACCATTACTGGTTTGTTATTCCATGAATATAGAGGGAGTTTTTTTTTTTTTTTTTTTTTTACCATAACCAAATACAACTTTTTCAGAGTTTTTCTTATTTTCGGTATGTTCTTAGAAGCCTTGATAAAGAACAAAGAACACTTAATATACCTCCTGTGTCTATACTTGCGCTATGCTGACATTTTAGCAGTACGATTGTTTGTTGGTACACCTTTATTGTTTCTATCTAAACAGCTTTTTTAGCAGATAGATGCCAAGTGTTTCTGATTTCACCCTTTAAAATATATCTGACCCCTGGGGTGACATACGGTCATTACAGAGCTATTGCCAGAAGTGCTGTCTGTGAGCTTTGTCACTTGAGGATTCACATACAGCAGAAGATAGTCACAACTAAAATCAAGAACCACTTAGAACAATCTAAAAGTAATAAACTTTATACAGTATATGTCCTATTGGTTAACATTGTGAGATCTAGAGTCAAAACGGACCCTGATGACAGTTCTACCACTCATTCATTGTGTGACGGCTGTTTGCTAAGGACGCCAGTAGCGTCTCTGCCTTGCAGGGCTTTAATGATTAAATGAAATAATGCATGTAAAGTGCTTAGGGTATTTGTGAGCTTACAGTATATAGTGAGCACTCAAATGTTCAGTCAGTCAGTTCAGTTGTTCAGTTGTGTCTGACTCTTTGCGACCCCTTGGACTGCAGCACACCAGGCTTCCCTGTCTATCACCAGCTTCCAGAGCATACTCAAACTCATGTCCATCACGTCAATGATGCCATCGAACCATCTCATCCTCTGTCATCCCCTTCTCCTCCTGCCTTCAATTTTTCCCAGCATCAAGGTCTTTTCCAAGGAGTTGGTTCTTTGCATCAGGTGGCCAAAGTATTGGAGTTTCAGCTTCAACATCAGTCCTTCCAATGAATTTTCAGGACTGATTTCCCATAAGATGGACTGATTGGAACTCCTTGCAGTCCAAGGGACTCAAGAGTCCTCCAACACCACAGTTCAAAAGCATCCATTCTTGGGCGCTCAGCTTTCTTTATAGTCCAACTCTCACATCCATACATGACTACTGGAAAAACCATAGCTTTGACTAGTCGGACCTTTGTTGGTAAAGTAATGTCTCTGCTTTTTAATATGCTGTCTAGGTTGGTCATAACTTTTCTTCCAAGGGGCAAGTGTCTTTTAATTTCATGGCTGCAGTCACCATCTGCAGTGATTTTGGAGCCCAGAGACTAAAGTCTCTCACTGTTTCCATTGTTTCCCCATCTATCTGCCATGAACTGATGGGACCAGATGCCATTAGTTTTCTGAATGTTGAGTTTTTTATTAATTGTACTTTTTCATTCTTGAGTATTAGATTTTAAGATTGCTATACAGTTGCTCTCTTTTTGTGGCTTTGTTTTATGTATTTCTTACTCAGAAGGAAGTTGACCAAATGAAGATATTTTTCTTTGCCATGTAGTTGACTTAGGGCTTTATTTACTGTAAATATATGGACTAGTGATCTTTTTTATACTGTGTACTAACAAGGAAGTATATCACTACCATGATCTGCCACTGTTCAGTAATAAGGTAAGTCCATGAAAAGAGAGAATTAAAGATGAGAAAGAAAGGGAAATGGGGTTAGAAATACAGAAAACAAAGGAAGCCACAGAAAGAGAATTGCATGTGAGGAGCAGGGCAGTATCATAAATGTATGTCTCTGTGCTACAGGTAAGGGAAACAGTCCTGCTTAAAGTTTTGCTCTAAGAAGTTGTTATTTAAATTACTTACACATGCAAATAAAGATAGGAAAGAAAAACAATGAAGGAAACAAGACGTATCTTCAAGAATATATTTAGATAATAAGAAATCATAATATTTCTCATACCAATATTCATCTTGTCATGAAAATCGAAAAAAAAATTGTCAGGGAACCAAGATAAAGATGGGTATTCATCATCGGGAGACATGGGTTCCCCAGTGTTACACTCAAGTAACTCAAGCTTCCTAACTATTGTAATGACCCTGAACTTAGAAGTAAACTGGGAATATGGTGCAACAAAGAATTAGGGAATAGAGAAGAGCTATTTTTTTCACAATCTGAACTAGTATTTTGCTAGTTATTGGGAATATCATTTCTTTTTCTTTACAGAGAGAGGGGTGAAAGTAGGAAAATCAAAAGTATAATTATATCTTCTTCTACAGACTTTCTGTAAATTTTCTTTCTTTCTGTTTTTTGGTCCTTTTCTTTCATAGAAACTCTACTGTGCAAATTATATACTGTTGAGCTAACACTTTAGAAAAACCAGAATCTTATCTACAAATAGTTAAAGGAAACACATTTTAATACAAAGTAACTTTCATTAATAGATAAATCATTTTATGTTTGAAAGAAATAACTTCTTTTGAGAAGGCTCTGGATCACAAAAAGCATAGAGGGGGCAGTTTGCTTTAATAAAGACAAGAACTTTTTGTTCCAGAGTATTAAGGACACTCTTACCCATTGATATTTGGGAATAAATCAGATGCTTTTACCTGAGTATATGGCTTCATTTTTTACACTCAGTGATCCTATGTGTCAACATAGAGATCAAATGTTGTTGATCATTTAGTCAACAACATCATTTATGTGTTAACCTATACTCTGCTCTGTGCATTAGGGACTTGATACAATATGGAAAGGATTTTAAAGTTTGCATGCTCTAAAGGACTGAAAATCTTATGCTCTAACCACTTCTTGAAATTTTATTTAATAAGCATTCTGTAGAATATGGAAGTTTGTATTTCCTGAGGAAAGCGTTAAGCTCACTTTTGCATCACTTAACTGCAATGTTCAACTTAAGGGGGAAAAAGTGAGCATAGGTTACAGTCATTGCAGAAACCTGCTTAAAATACTACATCTTGAGCTCACTTCTCATTTTGCACTGAGAACCATGAATAGTTAAGCTTTTGCATTTGAAGAATATGTGAAAATTTTAAACTCCTTGAGGTACTATTTAGCATTAATTGTTTCTCTATTAAATGAGTTACTTTTTGTTTTTTGGTTGAACCAAGTTGCTTGTGGGATTCCAGTTTCCCGACCAGGGACTGAACTGGACCACTGCAGTGAAAGCACCAAGTCCTGACCACTGGCCCACTGGGAAATTCCATAAAATGTGTTACCTTATTCTGAAACTTTTATTGTTAATTGGACTGTTGGCATGCATCTACCAGGGTAGTAGCACTTCTCTTTCCATCTTGAGAGTTATGACAGTGGATTTTTTATTTGAAGGCAGGATCATTTATTTTTAGGGTAACTATAGCCATATCTTCTCAAGTCATCTACTTGAGTAGATTTCTTAGACATAGATTTCTCATTGAATATTATGGTATATTCTTTAATATTTTAAATATTTTTCCTTTACAAAAAGAGATTGAGAAAAATGTTGATGAATCCTGATTTTGATGTGCTTATTATATTTGGTGATCTTTTATAGTTTTTCCTACTTGATATCAATTATATATTTACAACTCTACAATTCATTATTTTGTTTATTCAGATTATGAAATAAAAAGCTGTATCCTACTAATTATGATCTCTATATTTTTTTGTTATCATTTTATGTTAACAGAATGGTTTAATCTTTGTACCAAATTTTTGAGGAACTAGTGTGTTCTCTATATTTTATATAGAGAAATGTAGTCTCTCTGTGTTTTAGGGTTTTATCATATAACTTTGTTCAGTGATTACTAGCTAGACATTTTAGTTTATGATGTATGTTCCTGATTGCAGTTTTCCATAAAAGCACATTATGATATGATATACAAATTAACTTTAAAAGTTAGTTTTAGTGTATGGATTTGTGTCATAATATCTTTGTATTTTCATTTAAATGTGCACAGTATGAATTTTAGTGTTCATGTTTAAACTTTATGGAGTGCCAGGAGCAATAACTAGTTGTAATTTGAAATTTGGGAAAATTAAAATACTTCTATATAGCTATCAGATTAACAAGTATTTGCAAAAATTGATTGGAGCATTTCACATTTCTATAATGCAGGATGTTCAAATTCTTTTCAAATGCTTACTCCTTTTCCTTATTTTACCCTTCTATTGATATCCACTTGGAAGACTTAGAAAGCAGAAAACATCTCTTACATATCCATGATCAAAAATGAACGCCTGATGGCCTGAAGGTTGAAATAATTATCTCTGGTGGCCGTGCAGATCTCAATGTCAAAGCTAAGAACCACAGGGCAGCTGAATTAAAGCATGAAAACTGGCATGAGCACAGACAACTGCTTGAGGCTCTTTATTACTGTTTGATACAGCAGCCCTTTGTTGAGAATCTTGTTTTTTTGGTTCGAAAGCAACTGTGTGTGTCTAATCTCACATTTGCCTTTATCATCAATTCCATTCCTGTGATATTTACAAAACTAAGCAACATCACATGTATTTATCCTGATTTCTGCCTTAGTGGTCCTGAAGCCTTCTGCTAATCTGCAGATAGGTGGCACCGTTCATACAGATTGAAAAAGCAGTGCTTTCCCTGTTCACACTATTCCACGCTGTAAATTAACCTGTCACTTTATTATTTGACAAGATCTTCATTTTTATTCATCAGGACTTGGGCCAGGATGGGTGCATTTATGGCCATTTGCTTTGCACGGCTCTCAGCTGAGTTTGTAGGTATTGTAAGTGCGATCCATTATCCCTGTTACAAGTGCACACAATGCAGATGCTGATCTGCGATGATGATGAGAAACCAAAGTCAGTAAAGACCACATAAGCCACCCTTGATGAAAAGATAAATGAATGCATAAATAACATTGTGCTCTGCTGTGTTTGCTGAGATCAAGGATAGATTTTTGAAGGTTTTGAGAGATCAGACGTACAGAACCTGGAGAAATTCAGCCTTCTTCACTTTGCATTCAGCAAGCATTTCACTG